>NC_135233.1:791646674-792896674 GCF_051348905.1 Ranitomeya variabilis | reverse complement strand
TGCTGTCACTGTTATTAGCGGCAGCAGGTGTCGGATTATGTGAGTAAGAGTCCCCAAAAGCCCCCAACTGCTGTCATAATTCTGTCTTTAATATAACTCTCATCATTCTCCTCTGCTCGCGCCGATTGCTGGCAGAGCAGGGGAGAATGATGAGAGCCATCTTCAGCACCGGCAACGGGGAACAACGCTTACTGTAGCGCTTCTTCCCAACCGTGAGGTACTGATACGGCACACTGTTGCCACAAGTATTACACACGGATATCTCCGGTACAGGAAATATCATGACATGTGAAAGAGGCCTAAAGGAGATTCAGAATTTCCAAGCAGTGATTGGAAAATCTGTCCATACAACCACAATAAGTAGTACACTCCATAGAGGCTGCTTTTATGAGAGGGAAGAAAAAGAAAAACTTTGCGTACATGCAAGGCTTATTTTTAGTCTGCCAAAAGACATGTGGGTGACTACCCAAATGTATTGAGGAAGCTGCTGTGGTTAAATGAGACCAAAATCTAACTTTTTAGCCACCAAGGTAAATGTTATGTCTGGCGCCAAACCAAAACAGCTCATCAACCCAAGAACAACTTCCCCACAGTAAAACATGGTGGTGATTGCATCATGCCGAGGGGAGGTTTTTTGGCAGTATGGACAGGGAAAATGGATCGAGTATAGGGGAAGATGAATGGTGCAAAATATAGGGATATTCTTGAGCAAAATCTGTTTCAGTCTGTCAGAGATTTCAGACTGGGATGGAGGTTCACCTTCAAACAAGACAATGACCCAAAGCATACTGCTAAAGCAACACTCAAGTTGTTTAAGGGGAAACATGTAAATATTTTGTAGTGCACTAGTCAAAGCCCAGACCTTAATCCAATTAAGAAATCAAAACTCATACATTGGTGTTCACCAGTAGAAACCATCTAAGTTAAAGGAGCTGGAGCAGTTTTTCCTTGAGGAAGGGGCAAAAATCCCGTTGGCAAGATATGGAAAGTTCATAGACACTTATCCAAAGTGAGTTGCTGCTGTAATGCTGTAATTGCCGCAAAAGGAGGCTCTACAAGTACTGACTTTAGCAGGGTGAACAGTTCTGTCCGTTGACATTTTCAGCTATTTTGTCCTATTTGTTATTTGCTGCATAATAAAAAGAAAACCAAATGTTCACACTAGTAGTCAATTTCTTGAACTGATGCAAACCCTCAAAATAAAGGGGAAATTCCAGTTTCTGAGGTAGCAAAATGCAAAAAATGACAAAGGGGTAAATACTTTTGCAAGCTACATGTCAGTATTACACTGGCATCAGTCTATTAGACAATGCTTATGGCATGGTCTAAGCAGGCCACAGTCACTGGCAGACCCAGAGGTCGTTATAATGGCTTCGGGTTGCCATGACGACGATAGGGCCCTCGTGATGACATCCCTGGGGCACCATTTGGAAAGGAGAGGTGCCCCAGTGATGGTCCTAGCCTTCAATCGATATCGATTATGGTTTTTACAGGGCTAAACAGTGGCCGGCGTTGCAGGAAATGCTCTTGGCAGTGACAGCCAGGCTCAGCTATTACGTAAGCTGATCTCCCGGCAGTGATTGTATGGGCACCTCCTGTGCCGTACACAGTTGTCATGACATACCTAAACATCATTGGTTGGGAACCCATATCTGTCAATAACTTATCGGTACGTCAAATGTCATGAATGGGTTAAAGATACCAAAGGTCAAAAAATGCAAGGAAAAGAAACTCAGTGTTTATTGAATTTTAAAAATCTGATTTATTTTGCTGTTACTCTTGTATTTTTTCTGCACAAAAATATACATGAAATAACATAAAATATTCAACATGTGAAAACGTTTTATGGATATGTTCACAGAGGCAATTTACAGTGGCTTTGTAACATAATTATTATATTACACAAGTCATGCAGTAAAAACCTTATACCAAACAAATACAGTTTGTGGAAAAAGACAATCAATAATTATAAGCATAGAGAAGCACATGTCCAATAATGTATGTTGTACACTGTGCTTATATCACAGGTAACCTGGAATTCGAATCATGGTCCCAAAACCACAGGCAGCATGAATCAGCGCCTAACTGCATGACTTTAGCCAGGTATGCTAAACTCTGAATTGCTTCGGCATTTCAGAGAGCATATATTTTGAAGATTCTATAGGGAGGACGAGACTAGTTTGGTGCTCTCCTTGGTTGCTTCTCCTTGATTCAGTCTAGGTGATTGAGAAGTCTTTCACTATGTACATGCATGGGAGGGACCTGTCAACCATGTGGAGCTGTGCAGGTAGAAGACTTTCTCTCCCTATACTGCCCTGACCACTCAAACTATATTTTCTTTGAAATGCCAGGGTATTTCAGATAAAAAACACCCCTGGCTGCAGTCGTGCAGTCAAGCTCTGATTTATGCTGCCCATTAGTGATGAGCGAGTGTACTCATTGCTCGGGTGATCTCCGAGTATTTGTAAGGGTGCGTGTCCACTGTCCAGATGACATCCGGATTAGCTGCGGATTGAACACTGTATACAACCGCAGCATTCAATCCGCAGCATCACGATGTTACAGCATAGTGGAGGGGATTTTATGAAATCCCGTCTCCACTATGCGTGCGAACACGCACCCGGTGACTCTGCGTTTCTGGACATGTGGTGCATCTTTTTAGAACGCTGTGTCGCCGCAAGGTAAATCACAGGGCCCTATGAATGATGTGCGTCGATTCCGGATGTGTGCAATGAACACATCCAGAATCACCGCGAGTATAGAAGTATATATGCCGGCAATCCGGAACGTGGAACCTCACCTTTAGTGTTTGGGGATTAAGTTTTCATCGCAGCAGCTGAATGATTTACAGCTATTAGCCAGCTTGATTACATGTGGGGATTCCCTAGCAACCAGGCAACCCCCACATGTACACAGCCTGGCTAGTAGCTGTAAATCATTCAGCTGAGGCAATGAAAACTTAATCTCCGAACACTAACAAATACTTGGAGACCACTCGAGCGTGCTCAGGAAAACCCGAGTAACGAGTACACTCGCTCATCACTACTGCCCATTGTTAGGATAACAAATTGGGTGACAGGTTCCCTTTAACTAAACCAAAATTATATGTTCAGAAACTAAACTCACACATCACATAAAAAAACATATCTTTTAAAAATATTGAAGAAATAGTACATTTTTGTAACAGTATCCCTTTAGAACCATTTTGCTCCCTTTATTAAATCGTATTTCTGAAATGTGAAGCAAAGAGGCAAAATGTGGCCTCTCTGGAGAAATGTGAACACATTTGATTGTCTATCAACTGCATAACTCACAGACACAACAGAAATATGGGAATTGCAAGGTCTGGCAAATGCTTCTGGAACTTGCTTAGCGACTTAATATATTGTTAGGGACATAGTAAGGAAAATATATTGAAATCAATAGGGATAGCCAACCGTCCAATGTAAACCATATGAGCATATATGCTTGACAGCATCAGCAAATGCAGTATACTTATCTTATATGTTATGGTATGCACAATAAATAAACAAATTTAGTGTTTCATTATATTTTATACCACCAAAATATTATATGGAACCTCCCCAAAGAAATCTATGCTTTGCAAATGAAAAATGTCAATTCTAAAAGTTTAGGCTGGTGTCTATTTTATCCCAGGAATATATTTAAAAAATTACCATATTTTCCGGCGTATAAGACGACTGGGGGTATAAGACGACCCTCCAACTTTTCCAGCTAAAATTTAAATCTTCTTAAAAGTCGGGGGGTCTTCTTATACGCCGTGTGTCATCTTACAGGGTGGGTGCGGACCAATCTGCACAAGGTGGGTGGAGTGGTCCCTTATGATGAAGGGAGGGGGCGTCTCACAGGGAAGGTGTAAGTGGAGTATCCCCCTATTACCTCATTGTGACAGTGATGCTCTCTGCAGGTCTCTGTGCTGGGGGGCGGCTTCGGCTCCTCTTTCAGCAGTGTGGGGGCTCTGTGCTGGGGGTGGCGGTGGCTCTTTGTGCAGTGTTGGAGCTCCGCCGGCATTTCCTCAAAGCCTGGAGGCCCTGGCAGCTCCATTTTTGTGATGCGGTGGTCTCCGGGAAAATGGCTGCTGGGGGCGGCGCATGCTCAGCTTCAGCTTCAAAAAAAGAAAAGGGTACACAGCAACAAGTGACAGCAAAAAGTACAGCCAAGAAGCAACGAAGAGTGGTGGTGGTGGGAGACTCACTACTGAGAGGCACAGAAGCAGCCATCTGCAGACCGGACATAACCGCAAGAGAAGTATGCTGCCTTCCAGGTGCGATGATCAAGGATGTGACCGATAGGATACCAAAGCTCTTCAGCTCCAAGGACGTCCACCCATTTCTTCTGATACATGCTGGCACCAATGACACGGCAAGGAAGGACCTACCGACAATCTGCAAGGACTTTGAAGAGTTGGGGAAGAAAGTAAAGGAATTGGATGCACAGGTAGTTTTTTCTTCTATCCTTCCAGCAGACGGGCATGGCACCAGGAGATGGAACAGGATCCTTGATGCGAACAACTGGCTAAGACGATGGTGCAGACAACAAGGATTCGGATTCCTGGACCACGGTGTGAATTACTTGCACGATGGACTCCTCGCCAGAGATGGACTACACCTCAACAAACCTGGGAAACACACATTCGACAGAAGACTCGCTACACTCATCAGGAGGGCGTCAAACTAGAAGAAGAGGGGACGGGAAGAAAAACATTAGACTCGAACAAAGAAGACCCAGGAAAACATACTCAGAAGGGAGGTAAGAACATTTCTAAAACAATCCACAGCGAGGAGATTGGAACAAAACAAAATCCTCTAAACTGCATGCTCGCAAACGCCAGAAGCCTGACAAACAAGATGGAAGAACTAGAAATATCTACAGGTAACTTTGACATAGTGGGAATAACCGAGACATGGTTAGATGAAAGCTATGACTGGGCAGTTAACTTACAGGGTTACAGTCTGTTTAGAAAGGATCGTAAAAATCGGAGAGGAGGAGGGGTTTGTCTCTATGTAAAGTCTTGTCTAAAGTCCACTTTAAGGGAGGATATTAGCGAAGGGAATGAGGATGTCGAGTCCATATGGGTCGAAATTCATGGAGGGAAAAATGGTAACAAAATTCTCATTGGGGTCTGTTACAAACCCCCAAATATAACAGAAATCATGGAAAGTCTACTTCTAAAGCAGATAGATGAAGCTGCAACCCATAATGAGGTCCTGGTTATGGGGGACTTTAACTACCCGGATATTAACTGGGAAACAGAAACCTGTGAAACCCATAAAGGCAACAGGTTTCTGCTAATAACCAAGAAAAATTATCTTTCACAAATTGGTGCAGAATCCAACCAGAGGAGCAGCACTTTTAGACCTAATACTATCTAATAGACCTGACAGAATAACAAATCTGCAGGTGGTCGGGCATCTAGAAAATAGCAACCACAATATTGTACAGTTTCACCTGTCTTTCACTAGGGGGACTTGTCAGGGAGTCACAAAAACACTGAACTTTAGGAAGGCAAAGTTTGACCAGCTTAGAGATGCCCTTAATCTGGTAGACTGGGACAATATCCTCAGAAATAAGAATACAGATAATAAATGGAAAATGTTTAAGAACATCCTAAATAGGCACTGTAAGTGGTTTATACCTTGTGGGAATAAAAGGACTAGAAATAGAAAAAACCCAATGTGGCTAAACAAAGAAGTAAGACGGGCAATTAACAGTAAAAAGAAAGCATTTGCACTACTAAAGCAGGATGGCACCATTGAAGCTCTAAAAAACTATAGGGAGAAAAATACTTTATCTAAAAAACTAATTAAAGCTGCCAAAAATGAAACAGAGAAGCACATTGCTAAGGAGAGTAAAACTAATCCCAAACTGTTCTTCAACTATATCAATAGTAAAAGAATAAAAACTGAAAATGTAGGCCCCTTAAAAAATAGTGAGGAAAGAATGGTTGTAGATGACGAGGAAAAGGCTAACATGTTAAACACCTTCTTCTCCACGGTATTCACGGTGGAAAATGAAATGCTAGGTGAAATCCCAAGAAACAATGAAAACCCTATATTAAGGGTCACCAATCTAACCCAAGAAGAGGTGCGAAACCGGCTAAATAAGATTAAAATAGATAAATCTCCGGATCCGGATGGCATACACCCACGAGTACTAAGAGAACTAAGTAATGTAATAGATAAACCATTATTTCTTATTTTTAGGGACTCTATAGCGACGGGGTCTGTTCCGCAGGACTGGCGCATAGCAAATGTGGTGCCAATATTCAAAAAGGGCTCTAAAAGTGAACCTGGAAATTATAGGCCAGTAAGTCTAACCTCTACTGTTGGTAAAATATTTGAAGGGTTTCTGAAGGATGTTATTCTGGATTATCTCAATGAGAATAACTGTTTAACTCCATATCAGCATGGGTTTATGAGAAATCGCTCCTGTCAAACCAATCTAATCAGTTTTTATGAAGAGGTAAGCTATAGGCTGGACCACGGTGAGTCATTGGACGTGGTATATCTCGATTTTTCCAAAGCGTTTGATACCGTGCCGCACAAGAGGTTGGTACACAAAATGAGAATGCTTGGTCTGGGGGAAAATGTGTGTAAATGGGTTAGTAACTGGCTTAGTGATAGAAAGCAGAGGGTGGTTATAAATGGTATAGTCTCTAACTGGGTCGCTGTGACCAGTGGGGTACTGCAGGGGTCGGTATTGGGACCTGTTCTCTTCAACATATTCATTAATGATCTGGTAGAAGGTTTACACAGTAAAATATTGATATTTGCAGATGATACAAAACTATGTAAAGCAATTAATACAAGAGAAGATAGTATTCTGCTACAGATGGATCTGGATAAGTTGGAAACTTGGGCTGAAAGGTGGCAGATGAGGTTTAACAATGATAAATGTAAGCTTATACACATGGGAAGAAGGAATCAATATCACCATTACACACTGAACGGGAAACCACTGGGTAAATCTGACAGGGAGAAGGACTTGGGGATCCTAGTTAATGATAAACTTACCTGGAGCACCCAGTGCCAGGCAGCAGCTGCCAAGGCAAACAGGATCATCATGGGGTGCATTAAAAGAGGTCTGGATACACATGATGAGAGCATTATACTGCCTCTGTACAAATCCCTAGTTAGACCGCACATGGAGTACTGTGTCCAGTTTTGGGCACCGGTGCTCAGGAAGGATATAATGGAACTAGAGAGAGTACAAAGGAGGGCAACAAAGTTAATAAAGGGGATGGGAGAACTACAATACCCAGATAGATTAGCGAAATTAGGATTATTTAGTCTAGAAAAAAGACGACTGAGGGGGTGATCTAATAACCATGTATAAGTATATAAGGGGACAATACAAATATCTCGCTGAGGATCTGTTTATACCAAGGAAGGTGACGGGCACAAGGGGGCATTCTTTGCGTCTGGAGGAGAGAAGGTTTTTCCACCAACATAGAAGAGGATTTTTTACTGTTAGGGCAGTGAGAATCTGGAATTGCTTGCCTGAGGAGGTAGTGATGGCGAACTCAGTCGATGGGTTCAAGAGAGGCCTGGATGTCTTCCTGGAGCAGAACAATATTGTATCATACAATTATTAGGTTCTGTAGAAGGACGTAGATCTGAGGATTTATTATGATGGAATATAGGCTGAACTGGATGGACAAATGTTTTTTTTCGGCCTTACTAACTATGTTACTATATGTTACTATGTTAGATCTTGTCTCCCGAGATCTCAGGACGAGATCTGAATCTGAGCATGCGCCACCCCAAGCGGTCATTTTCCTGGGGGCCATCACATCGCAGCAATGGAGCTGCCGGGGCCTCTGGGCTTTGAGGAAATGCCGGCGGAGCCCCGATGCTGCACAAAGAGCCGCCACTGCTGCCCCCCAGCACAGAACCCCACGCTGCACAAAGAGGAGCCGCCATCGCCTATTAACTATTAAACAGTAGTAAATAGCAGTTGATGCAATATATACAATAACATGCATTATTCCAACAAGATGATAGATCTGAAATTTATTTGAGGGAGGGGTTGAAGTTTTTATTGACACCATTTCAGGGTACATAATATGTTTGCATTGTTTTTAAAGGTAGATTCATATTTATCCTATGCCCTACGCTGAACATTTACATTTATGATTCTGTCTAAATTACCAGAAAACAAGAATCAGATGGAGTCCCTGCTGGAAGCTATCACTATAATGTGGCAGATAAAGACAAAAACTCTGGCTGCACAGTTAAAGGAGTTGTCTTGCCCAAAATAATATGCATACTCCCAGGCAGAAGGGGGGCGGCCTCACTCAATACACTTACTATTGATACTGTCAATTTATTTACTGCAGGGTATACATTCATTGTTTTTATTCAAGCTTACCTTTGTATGCTAACCCATTAACGACTGCCGATACTCCTTTTAACAACGGCAGTTAAGGGTACTTATTCCTCAGCGCCGCTTTTTAACAGCGCTGAGAAATAAGGTTATAGCGCCCTCCAGCGTCGGAAAATCTCCGGGGTCTCGGCTACTGGGGGTAGCCGACCTCAGTGTTGAGATCACTGTTATTCACGGAATAACGGCGACCGCAAAAAAAATCTGATTTCCTATTTATCTCTCTCTCCTCTGATAAGATCTAGCACATCAGAGGAGAGAGAAATGGGGTCCCTCGAGCCTCCCGGTCCCTCCGGCTGTGTCCCACAGCCCTCAGCATCTTCTTCCAGGAAGAAAATGGCGGGCAGTACGCCCGCCAAGATCTGCTGGCCAGCACCCGGCAACAATAGGGCATTTTTCCTATTGGTTTATCTTGATCACTGTGATAGGCCCTATCACAGTAATCAAAATAAAAAAAAATAGTAAATCAAATCCCCCTTTATCACTCCCTTAGGTAAAATAACAAAATAAAATACATTTTTTTTCCCCATTTTTCCATTAGGGTTAGGGCTAGGATTAGGGATTGGGTTACAGTTGGTGTTATAACTAGTGTTAAGGCTAGGGTTAGAGCTAGGGTTAGGAGTGGGCTAGAGTTGGGGCTAGGGTTAGAGCTAAGGTTAGGGTTGGGCTAGGGTTAGGGTTGGGCTAGGGTTAGGGTTGAGGCTATGGTTAGAGTTGAGGCTAGAGTTGAAGTTAGGGTTGTGTTGGGTTATGGTTGTGGTTAGGGTTATGGTTGGGATTAGGGTTAGGGGTGTGTTGGGGTTAGGGTTGGGTATAGGGCTGTGTTACAGTTTGATTTAAAATTGGGGGGATCAACATTTTAGGTAAATCAGTGGGTCTCCAAATGCGACATGGGGCCAACCATTGATTCCAGCCAATTTTGAAACGGTGCTCCCTCCCTTCTGAGCCCTGCCATGCGCCCAAACAGTGGCTTTCCTCCACATACGTGGTATCAGCGTACACAGGAGAAATTGCACAACAAATTTTGTCATCCATTTTCTCCTGATACCCTTGTGAAAATAAAAAAAAGTTTGATTCCAAAGTAATTTTTTGTAAAAAAAAAAAAGTAAAAATGTTCATTTATTCCTTCCACATTGCTAGTTCTCGTGAAGCACCTGAAGGGTTAATAAACTTCTTGAATGTGGTTTCGTGCACCTTGAGAGGTGCAGTTTTTAGAATAGTGTCACTTTTCTGCATTTTCTGTTATATTGACCTCCCAAAATCACTTCAAATGTGAGGTGGTACCTAAAAAAAAATGGTTTTATAAACTTTGTTGGAAAAATGAGAAATCACTGGTCAACTTTTAACTCTTATAACGTCCTAACAACAAAAATTATGTTTCCAAAATTGTACTGATGTAAAGTAGACATATGTGAAATGTTATGTGTTAACTATTTTGTACGAAATGATTCTCTGATTTAAGGACACAAAAATTAAAAGTTTGAAAATTGCTAAATTTTCAAAATTTTTGCCAATTTTTTTTTCCATAAATAAACACAAGCCATATCAAAGAAATGTTACCACTAACATGAAGAACAATATGTCACAAAAAAAAATCTCAGAATCAGTGGTATCTCAGAACTAGCAGGATCTGTTGAAGCGTTGCAGAGCTATAACCTCATAAAGTGACAGTGGTCATAATTGTTAACATAGGCATAGTCGTTAAGTACCAAATTGGCGCTGTCACAAAGGGGTTAATGGCTGCAGTCTGAATGTGTATCTACATATTATACTTATGCCAGTAGATGTTCTGGTCTTTGTTTTTGTTTTTCATTAGCTCTTTGTACTTTGCACATTCGGGGGGTGTCATTACGCCCTATAGGCTGCGCACCTTTACTATTTAGCTTTGTACAGGCAGGCGTACTTGTGTACACGTGTTCTTGTGTATTTTGAGGGCTGCTGACACATAGCAAAGTGAATTAGTCACAGTGGAATGGTTTTTATGCTTTTTTGATTTTAAAAAATTAACCATATACCCTACTTTTATTACATGTATTTCCACTGTTTACTTACTGTAGGGTATAGATTTACTGTTTTTATGCTAGGATGTATTTGTCTGTTAATGACAACAATGTGAATATGCACCTACACTTTACACTTATACCAACAGTTGTGCTGGCCCATGTTTTCAGTTTTGCACATAAAACTACAGGATAACAAGAGCCAGAAGATTTGTGGAATGTGGCTTTGTTACTCGATGCACCAAATGGCATGATTCAGCCTGTCTAATATAAATTGGGTTATCCTGACTTGTCACATTCTCCACAACTTTTTTTGGATGAATGACACACCTTGGGTGAGGTATTTGGCCCTAGCTCAGCCAAACTGGGAAACTCTAGGTTTGAGAGAGAGAAACTAGAGATGAGCTGATCGCTTTGCGTCATCCGGGTCCATGGTCGAGGTCCAGTTCAGTAGTCTCTAGATGTGAACAGTAGTGGCGTGAATTTCCTTACCCTCTGGGATCCCAGGCTCAATTTGTGATTAGCTGGGCTGGCGAAACATCACCTGTGCACCATATTTGTTTCTTTCACTTGTTAAAGATGCCGCTACGGCATTTGCTATAGCGTCATCTATTTATTGGGAATAAAAAAAACCTTATCATCATTGTTAAAGATTCAGTTTACTCTTGCAGCACAGCGTACCTAACATGTTTTATCTAACTTGATCCAATATTTCCTGGAGGAATTATCCACTGGCCATAGGGAAGCAGCAGCTTTCTTTATGCCTAAATAGGAGTTGTGCCTTTCACAACTCCCCTAGGTGAGCGTTAACCAAGAACTTACCCACTCTCCCTACATATGTTATGACCCCATTGTGTGCTCGGTTTACCACATATTAATTTTTTCATGTTTAACCCCTTCACGAGCTTGGACATATTCATAAATGCGATTCAGCTAACATGAATGCTGACACCCGGCTCTCACTTCCAAGAGTAGTGTCCTCATTGCCCCCGGCTGTTTAACCTCCAAAATGCTGCTAATAATATCGCGTTATGGCGATGACCTGATTGTTGCAATGGTGACCTGAAACATCCAAGTCACCAGGCTGTTAGATCATGCTCAGAGCACCTCAATGCTAAATGGTTGGCGAGATGTTCTTTTCCAGAAATTCTCTGCCCTTTTTTCTCCACACATACCTTTGATCATTGTCACCAAAGAGGTCCATTTTAACCTCATCGGTCCACGGGACTTGTTTCCAAAATGCATTAGGCTTATTAGATGTTCTTTTGTATACTTCTGAAGCTGATTTTATGATGAGGACCCTAGAGAGGTCTTCTTCTAATGATTCTTCCATGAAAACCATATTTGTGCTGGTGTCTATGAACAGTAGAACAATGTACTACAACTCCAGAGTCTGCTAAATCTTTCTGAAGTTGTTTTACATTGTAGTGGGGGTCCTGATTTGTCTCTCTAGCAATCCTATGGGCAGTTCTCACTGAAATTTTGCTTTGTCTTCCAGACCTTATCTTGACCTCCACCGTTCCTGTTAATTTCCATATCTTAATTACATTTCAAACTGAGGAAAGGGAAACTTGAAAACGCTTTGCTATCAGATGCGATGTGCTAAAGACACTAGGCTCCAACTTTGCTAAAAAGCGTGACCCGAGCATCAGCGCACTGTGCTCCGATCCCATGGCATGAGAGAATCGGAACACATGTGAGGAGGAGATGGAGAAATTAATTTCTCCATCACCTCTATTGCTGGTGTCCGAGGTAATTGCACTGTTCTAAGGGGTCATCTAAGTGCAATGCGATGTTTCACATGCACCCATAGACTTGTAAAATGTAAAATGTTCTCAAGAAAAGCTTCAAGTCAATCCACAAAAAAGCAAATCCCCACTGACAGGTTTGTCATCTTTCAAAGGAAATTTAGGGTTCTTTCACGTTACTGGAGGTACAAAAGCTTTGGAAAAAAATGGTTCCTTGCCCCCCAAAAGAAATTCATCAAATTCTATGCTACCAAATCCAAATCCCTCCTTCAGAATCTCAGTGTGTGTAAACCACATTTAGCATCCACATGTTTGGCATTTCTATAGCGATGAGAGCCTGCCTAATTTAAGGGTGCATGTCTCCAGAAGCACGTACTGGGTATAATGTACTGGGCAGTATAATAGCAGATTTGCAAATTTCACTCATCAACATCCACAGCTGCTTGTTTCTGAAAAACACCCATGGAGTCAAATCATCACTACACCTGTAGATAAATTCCCAAAGGTGTATAATTTCCAAAATGGAGTCACTTGAATATTCTCCTCTTCTAGCACTTATGGGCTCTGTATATGGAGTCGGCAAGCTATTCAATTAAATTTTTTGCGCTCCAGGAGGCAAATAGCGCTCAGGCCCTCCCCTAGATGTCTGGCTAAGAAGTACTGTTCAGTCACATATGAGGTATTTCAACGTTCTGCAGAAATACTATAGTATATTGCACCTCCATAGGCAGCCTGTATAGTATATTGCACCCCCATATGCAGCCTGTATAGTATATTGCACCTCCACAGACAGCTTGTATAGTATATTGCACCCTCATAGGCAACCTGTTTAGTATATTGCACCCCATAGGCAGCATTTATAGTATATTGCACCCCCTTAGGCAGCATGTATAGTATATTGCAACTGCATAGGCAGCCTGTATAGTATATTGCACCCCCATAGGCAGCCTGTATAATATATTGCCCCCAATAGGCAGCCTGAAGAGTATATTGCACCCCCATAGGCAGCCTGTATAGTATATTTCACCCCCATAGGCAGCCTGTATAGTATATTACACCCCCATAGGCAGCCTGTATAGTATATTGCACCCCCATAAGCAGCCTGTATAGTATATTGCACCCCCCTAGGCATCATGTATAGTATATTGCACCCTCATAGGCAGCCTGTATAGTATATTTCACCCCCATAGGCAGCCTGTGTAGTATATTGCACCCCCATAGGCAGCCTGTATAGTATATTGCACCCCCATAGGCAGCCTGTATATTATATTGAACCCCCATAGGTATATATATATATATATATATATAGTTATATATATTCACACACCTATTTTACAGTATGTGTATATATATCCTATTAAAACCTATTCTATACTGTACGCGTCAGATCATTTGCTGGCTTTTAATCTATCTAATTGGCATCAATGCAGAAATATTGATCAGTGAATGGACACAGAATGGTAAGATTTTGGCAAGACAAAAGTTTTGTCGCCCACAGAAAGTAATGTGATATTCAAACACATAATTAACTTAAAATACAAATATACACTCACCGGCCACTTTATTAGGTACACCTGTCCAACTTCTTGTTAACACTTAATTTCTAATCAGCCAATCACATGGCGGCAACTCAGTGCATTTAGGCATGTAGACATGGTCAAGACAATCTCCTGCAGTTCAAACCGAGCATCAGTATGGGGAAGAAAGGTGATTTGAGTGCCTTTGAACGTGGCATGGTTGTTGGTGCCAGAAGGGCTGGTCTGAGTATTTCAGAAACTGCTGATCTACTGGGATTTTCACGCACAACCATCTCTAGGGTTTACAGAGAATGGTCCAAAAAAGAAAAAAAATCCAGTGAGCGGCAGTTCTGTGGGCGGAAATGCCTTGTTGATGCCAGAGGTCAGAGGAGAATGGGCAGACTGGTTCGAGCTGATAGAAAGGCAACAGTGACTCAAATCGCCACCCGTTACAACCAAGGTAGGCCTAAGAGCATCTCTGAACGCACAGTGCGTCGAACTTTGAGGCAGATGGGCTACAGCAGCAGAAGACCACACCGGGTACCACTCCTTTCAGCTAAGAACAGGAAACTGAGGCTACAATTTGTACAAGCTCATCGAAATTGGACAGTAGAAGATTGGAAAAACATTGCTTGGTCTGATGAGTCTCGATTTCTGCTGCGACATTCGGATGGTAGGGTCAGAATTTGGCGTAAACAACATGAAAGTATGGATCCATCCTGCCTTGTATGGAGCATCTTTGGGATGTGCAGCCGACAAATCTGCGGCAACTGTGTGATGCCATCATGTCAATATGGACCAAAATCTCTGAGGAATGCTTCCAGCACCTTGTTGAATCTATGCCACGAAGAATTGAGGCAGTTCTGAAGGCAAAAGGGGGTCCAACCCGTTACTAGCATGGTGTACCTAATAAAGTGGCCGGTGAGTGTATGTTGCATAACATTGGTAAATGAAGTTGTGGTGCTATTAGAGTCATATTTAATATTTTGTGTGACTTCCATGAGCTTGAAGGACTGCATCCTTGCAGTTCAACAATGATTCGTACAATTTATTAATGAAGTCATCAGGAATAGCAAAGAATGTAGTCTTACATGCCTCCCAGAGTTCATCTAGATTCTTTGGTTTTGTCTTCCAACCTTCCTCTTTCATCCTACCCCAAACATGCTCAATGATGTTCATGTCTGGTGACTGGGCTGGCCAGTGCTTGAGCACCTTGATCTTTTTTGCCTGGAGGAACTTTGTTGTAGAGATGGATGTATGAGATGGAGCACCATCCTGCTGCAGAATTTGATCCCTTTTATGATTTGGAATATAAGAGGTAGCTAATACTTCTTGATATTTTAGGCTATTGATATTGCCTTCCACCTTGCAAATGTTTCGCACACCCCCATACTGAATGTAACCCCAGACCATGATTTTTCCACCACCAAATTTAGCTGTGTTCTGGGTGTATTTTGGATCCATAAGGGCTCCAGTAGGTCTCCTGCAGTATTTGCGGTGGCTGTGGTGTAATTCTACTGAAGATTAATCAGGGAAATCCACCTTCTGCCACTTTTCCAGCATCCATCTGTTTAGCAGGCTGCGGGACTTTGCAAATGCCACATGGTTTTTTATTTGCCTTTTGTTTAGTGCTGGCTTCTGGGCACTGATTCGACCATGGAGGTCATTTCAAGACAGAATCCTACAAACTGTTCTAGTTGACACAGGGACTTGAGGTGACCAGGCCTGTTGGAGCGCTGCTGCAGTGGAAGAGGGGCTTGCTTTGGATTTTCTAACCATCAAACATTCCTCCTGAGCAGTTGTCTTGCGGGGTCTGCCAGACCTGGGCTTGTCAAACACATCTCCAGTCTCTTCAAATCTTTTTTTAATTCTTTGTACTTGACGCTGAGACACATTAAAGGTGCCACCCACCTCTGCAGTGGATCTGGTCTTCAGCCTCTTGATAATCCAGGCTTTGGTCACAGGGTGGATTTTTGGCATCTTGTCAGAGCTCAAGTTGCAGTTCAAGTGAAGGTCTGGGGTGCTGGGTTTCTTTTTATACACATACACTAATTAATCGATCTTTTACTGAGCACAGGTGAGGATGCAATCTAGGATTGGGTGCATTATATGACCAGGCGAAAAAACTTTTGTCTTGCCAAAATCTGACCATTCTGTGTACATTAACTGATCAATATTTCTGCATTGTTGAAAATTTATTTTCTTAACCTAAACCACATTTCGGAGGCTTTCAGCTTTCAAAAGAATAATTTATACAACCAATGGATGAATTTAACGCCAGGTCATAAGCTTTTATTTACATAACATGGATAAGCAACTTCTGTCAGGGAGTGTATGTTTTGAATAACATTTGGTTTTAAAAGGATGTGTACAGTTGTGTTACAATGTGATTTTAAAAGCTCATGTTAAAATCACATTCCATACGGATGCCATACGGTCGTCACACGGTTACTTGATACGAGAAAATCAAATCCTCGTATAGCAAACAGATTACACATGGATCACTGTTTGTAGAATATTGGTGCGATTCTTGTCCGTCAAATTGGACTGATTTTTTTATACGTTAAGTGTGACTCCAGCCTTAGAGGTGTAGCAAAGCAAGGTACGCTGTGCTGTTCTACACTCCTGAGAATAACTTATGCCTGGAGTAATGGTGGTCACACATAAGTATAGGGGTACAATAGAGTTACCTATGAATGTTGCTTTTTTTGTTTGTTTTTTTGAAAATCTACTCACTCAAGAAAGTCACAAATGTACTCCACAACATGAGACGGGTAAAAGTACATGATATATGAGACACTTATTATGTGGCATGTCTGTGCACAAAGTATAGCACATAAAGTATACAGGATATATGACGGTATGTATTAGACATCAGATATTACACCAGTCACATATCCTGTACATAGCATCTTATGTCTGTGCATGTAGTATATTCCATACAGTATAAACAGTAGGATAGTGTGTGACTGGTATATATTATACAATGACTACAGACATCAGATATTACACCAGTCACATATCCTGTACATAACATCTGATGTCTGTGCACATAGTATATTACAGTATACAGGATATATGACTGGTGTATATAATACTATGACTACAGGCATCAGATATTACATCATTCACATATCCTGTACATAACGTCAGACGTCTGTGCACATAGTATATTACAGTATACAGGATACGTGACTGGTGTATATTATACTATGACTACAGGCATCCAATATTACACCAGTCACATATCCTGTATATAACATCAGATGTCTGAGCACATAGTCTATTACATACAGTATACATGATATTTGACAGTACAGACATCAGATAGTACACCAGTCACATATCCTGCATATAACATCTAATGTCTGTGCACATAGAAAATTCCATACAGTATACAGGATAATATGTGACTACTGGTGCATATTATACAATGACTATCTGTCACTGTGTCTGTGCACATAGTCTATTACATACAGCATACAGTATACAGGATATATGACAGTACATACATCAGATAGTACACCAGTCACATATCCTGTATATTACATCTAATGTCTGTGTACATAGAAAATTCCATACAGTATACAGGATAATACGTGACTGGTGCATATTATACAATGACTACAGACATCAGATACTACACTAGTCACATATCCTGTACATAACATCAGATGTCTGTGCACATAGTATATTACATACAGCATACAGAATATATGACAGTATGTATTATAGTATGACTACAGGCATTAGATATTACACCAGTCACATATCCTGTATATAACATCACATGTCTGTGTACATAGTATATTCCATAGAGTATACAAGATAATATATGACTGGTGTATATTATACGATGACTAGAGACATCAGAAATTACACCAGTCACACATCCTGTACATAACATCGGATGCCTGTGCACATAGTATATTACATATAGTATACAGGATATGTGATGGTGCGTATATTATACTATGACTACCAGTCACACATCCTGTATATAACATCAGATGTCTGTGCACATAGTATATTACATACAGCTTACAGAATATATGACAGTATGTATTATAGTATGACTACAAGCATCAGATATTACACCAGTCACATATCCTGTATATAACATCAGAAGTCTGTATACATAGTATATTACATACAGTATACAGGAGAATATGTGACTGGTGTATTTTATACATTGACTGCAGGGATCAGACTTTACACCATTCACATATCCTGTACATAACATCAGATGTCTGTGCACATAGTATATTGCATACAGTATACAGGATATGTGATTGGTGTGTGATATGTCTACAAACATCAGGTGTCATATACAGGATAGTGTGTGACTGGTATATACTGTACTATGAATACATACATCAGATATTACACTATCACATACAGTATTATCTTCTATATAACATCTAATGTCTGTACACATAGTATAACACATACAGGATAATGTATTACTTTCATATGATACACTGTTATACAGACATCGGACATTACACAGCAGACCTGGGCACAGTGCGGCCCGCGGGTCCATATCCGGCCCTCTGGCTGTCTCAGTATGGCACGCGGACAGAAACAGCCGTGGGGCTAAAAACCAGAGGGCCACGGGCCGCATGGTGCCAGCCAGCTCGCTGTCTCCATCTGCGCTGACTCCTTTGCTGGAAGAGGGGCCTCCGGCCACTTCCTCCACCAATTAGCGTGTGAAACAGCTGACGCGATGACGTAATTTCATCACATCAGCTGTGTATTGGGGAGAGTCAACGCACCAGAGGCAGGGAAAGAGGCAGAGCGCCGGGGAACAGGACCGAGGTGAGTATGTGGTGTTTTTTTTTTTTCATGTGTATGGGATGTTTGGGTGGGCATGGGGAGGCTATGGGGTGCCATGCTGCACATAGTGCTGCACATGGGGGTGACATGGTGCTGCACATGGGGGTGACATAGTGCTGCACATGGGGGTGACATGGTGCTGCACATGGGGGTGACATAGTGCTGCACATGCGGGTGACATGGTGCTGCACATGCGGGTGACATAGTGCTGCACATGGGGGTGACATGGTGCTGCACATGGGGGTGACATGGTGCTGCACATGGGGGTGACATAGTGCTGCACATGGGGGTGACATAGTGCTGCACATGGGGGTGACATGGTGCTGCACATGGGGGTGACATGGTGCTGCACATGGGGCTGACATAGTGCGGCACATGGGGCTGACATGGTGCTGCACATGGGTAGATGACATGGTGCTGCACATGGGTAGGTGACATAGTGCTGCACATGGGGGTGACATGGTACTGCACATGCGGGTGACATGGGGCTGCACATGCGGGTGACATAGTGCTGCACATGGGGGTGACATGGTGCTGCACATGGGGGTGACATGGTGCTGCACATGGGGGTGACATAGTGCTGCACATGGGGGTGACATAGTGCTGCACATGCAGGTGACATGGTGCTGCACATGGGTAGATGACATGGTGCTGCACAACTTACCCTTACAGATTTGCTGCAGAAAATAATCTGCAGCATGTCAATTCTCTGTTTTTGCCCTGCGTTTTTCACCATTGACTTCACTCAAATCAGTCAAAAACATCAAGAAATTCAGAAATGGAACAGAAATTTTACCTCCCCCAATAGGTAGACATCAAGCTTTAGACATTACACTTTTAGAAATTGTGCTCCGCTCCTTACACAGCCCCTTACTGGAGGGAGTTTGTGATTTGTTGTGTGAAAAAATGCAATAAATGATTTTTATGTCTAAATAATAAAAATAACACAAAATGTGCCACAAAAACCAGACAGAAAAGAAATGATAAATCCCCCATATCTCCAGTATAAGTTCCCAGCTCAGTCGGCCCTGTGGAGCTTCTACATATAGTGCCAGAGTCTCTTCAGTTCCTGCTCCTGTGTCACTGGGCCATGAGGAGACACGTGTCTGTTTTCTGTCTTGTGTAGGATACTAACCAAATATATACGTATATATAAGGTACCGGCCGTAATGGAGGCTGCGGACGGCTTACTGCAGGGTTTTTTTCTTAACATGTTTGAATATCCAGTCATTTCAGAATGGTACATTCAGTTGCATTCCCCTTTGAGGCACATGGTTTGTTCCAAAAGCTGAGGTCAGCTACAGCATGAGGAGCACAGGCCACTAGGCCAGGGTGAGGTGGGTGCAGTCTGTCGGTGTCAGTCTGTCTGTGTGTGTGCATGGAGTCCCTGAGGTGTTTTCTTCATGTGTCTGTGTGGAATTAAATAGAACATATTGAACCATAATTGCTATCTTTAGAATGACCATCACAACAGTCTGTTATCACACCAGTCTGTGAGGTGCCCTTCTTATTCCATCAGTCCATGAGGGGCCCTTCTTATTTCATCAATCTACTGTATGAGGGACTCTTCTTTTCACATCAGTCTCTAAGGGAACTTTCTTATCACATCAGTTTCTGAGAGCCCTTTCTTTAATATCAGTCTGTTAGGGGTCCTTCTTAACCCTTATATCAATCTCTACTAAGGGGACTTTCAGCCAGATCTGTCTGTCAGGGGCTCTTCTTATTATAGCAATCTGTAAGGAGCCCTTATATCAGTCTTTAAGGGGACTTTTTATCCCATCAGTCTGTCAAGGGCCTTTTATTGTTACACCAGTCTGTGAGTGGCCGTTTTTCTTACATCAGTCTGTCAGGGGTGCTTCTTACACATCAGTCTGTCAGGGGCCCTTCTTACACATCAGTCTGTCAGGGGCCCTTCTTATCACATTAGTCTGTCAGGGGCCCTTATTACACCCATCTGTGAATGGCCCTTACCTCTTCAGTCTGTGAGGGGCCCTTATTAAATCAGTCTGTGAGTTGCTCTTATTATTATAGCGCCATTTATTCCATGGCGCTTTACATGTGAGGAGGGGTATACATAATAAAAACAAGTACAATAATCTTAAACAATACAAGTCACAACTGGTACAGGATCAGTCTGTGAGGTGCCCTTCTTATTATATCAGTCTACGACGTCCCCTTCGTATCACATCAGTCTGTGTGGGGCCCTTATTAATACATCAGTCTGTGAGGGGCCCTTCTTATTACATCAGTCTGTCTGTGGCCCTTCTTATTGCATCTACCAGTGGGAAGCAATTCTTAGCACATCTGACAGACAACCGTTCTTTCTACATCCACTTGATAGGGACATTTAAGGGGCCCTCCTTACCATATCTACCTGGTATCAACCCTTCTTACCACATCAGTCTGTCATAGGTCCTTCCTATAACATCAGGCTGTAATTGGTCCTTTTTGCTATATTAGCCTGTCAGGGACCTTTCTTACCACATCGATCTCTATGTGGCCCTTTTTACCACATTAGCTTGCCAGGGGTCCTCCTTAGCACATTAGCCTGCCAGGGTTCCTCCATACAACATTAGCCTGCCAAGGGTCCTCCTTACCATATTAACCTGCCAGGGGTCCTTCTTATCACATCAGTCTTTGAGGGGCCCTTCTTATTCCATCAGTCGGTGAGAGGCCCTTCTTATTCAATCAGTTTATGAGGGGCTCTTCTTATCACATCAGTCTGCCAGGGGCCCTTCTTATCACATCAGTCTGTCAGGGGCCATTCTTATTACATCAGTCTGTGAGGGGCCCTTCTTATTACATCAATCTACTAGGGGCCCTTCTTATCACATCAGTCTGCCAGCGGCCTTATTATCACATCAGTTTGTCAGGGGTCCTTTTTATCACATCAGTCTGTAAGGGGTCCTTCTTATTACAGGAGTCTTTCTTATCACATCAGTCTGTGAGGTCCCCTTCTTTTTATATCAGTCTTTCAAGAGCCCTTCTTATTCCATTAGTCTGTGAGGGGCCTTTGTTATTACATCAGTCTGCGAGGGGCCCTTCTTATTACATCAATCTATGAGGGTCCCTTATCACATCAGTCTGTCAGGAACCCTTCTTATTCAATTAGTCTGTAAGGGGTCTTTCTTATTACATCAGTCTGTCAGGGGCCTTTCTTACGACATCCATCTGTCAGGGGCCTTTCTTATTACATCTGTCTGTGAAGGGCCCTAATATCAGTTTCTAAGGGGACTTTCTTACCACATCTGTCTGTCAGGGGCCTTTCTTACCATATAAGTCTGTCAGGGACCCTTCTTATTATAGCCATCTGTAAGTTGCCGTTATATCACTCTCTAAGGGGACTTTATCACATCAGTCTGTCAAGGGCCTTTTATTGTTACTCCAGTCTGTGAGTGGCCTTTTTATTACATCAGTCTGTCAGGGGTTCTTCTTATCACATCAGTCTGTCAAGGGCCCTTCTTATCACATCGGTCTGTCAGGTCCGTCTTATTACATCTGTGTGTGAGGGCCCCTTCTATTTATATCAGTCTGTGAGGGGCCCTTCTTATACATCATTCTCTAAGGAGACTTTTTTTTATCACATCAGTCTGTCAGGGCCCCTTCTTATTACATCTGTCTGTGAGGGGCCCTTATTTAATCAGTCTGTGAGGGGCCCTTCTTATTTCATCAGTCTATTAGGGGCTCTTCTTATTACATCAGTTTGTCAGGGGCACTTTTTATGTCATCAGTCTGTCAGGGGCCCTTATTACATCTGTCTGTGAGGGGCCCTTCTTATTCCACCAGTCTATTAGGAGGCCTTCTTATCACATCAGTCTGCCAGGGGGCCTTCTTATCACATCAGTTTGTCAGGGGCCCTCTTTATCACATCAGTCTGTAAGGGGCCGTTCTTATTACATCAGTCTATAAGGGGCCTTACTTATTACATCAGTCTGTGAGGGGCCTTTCTTACCACATCCGTCTGTCTGGGGCCTTTCTTATTACATCCGTCTGTGAAGGTCCCTTATATCAGTCTGTAAGGGGACTTTCTTACCACATCTGTCTGTCAGGGGCCTTCTCATTACACCAGTCTGTGAGGATCTCATCTTATTACATCATTCTGAGGGGCCATTCTTATTACATCAGTCTGTGATGGGCCTTCTTATTACATCAGTCTATGAGGGGCCCTTATTACATCAGTCTGTGAGGAGCCCTCTTTATCACATCTGTATATTAGGGGCCCTTCTTATTAAATCAGTCATGAGGGGCCCTTTGTATTACATCAGTCTATGAGGGGCCCATATCACATCAATCTGTAAGGGGCCCTTATTAAATCAGTCTGTGAGGGGCCCTCTTTATAATATCTGTTTATCAGGGGCCCTTCTTATTAAATCAGTCATGAGGGGCCCATCTTATTACATCAGTCTGTCAAGGGCCTTTCTTATTACACCAGTCTGTGAGTGGCCTTTCTTATCACATCAGTCTGTTAGGGGCACTTTGTATCAAATTAGACTGTGAGAGACCCTTCTTTTTACATCAGTCTATGATGGCTATTGTATCACATCAGTTTGTGATGGGCCCATACGTATGACATTAACCTGTGCGGAGCCCTTATTAATACATTAGTATGTGAGGGGCCCTTCTTATTACATCAGTTTGTCTGTGGCCCTTCTTACAGTGCCTTGTGAAAGTATTCGGCCGCCTGGAACTTTTCAACCTTTTCCCACATATCATGCTTCAAACATAAAGATACCAAATGTAAATTTTTGGTGAAGAATCAACAACAAGTGGAACACAATTGTGAAGTTGAACGAAATTTATTGGTTATTTTACATTTTTGTGGAAATTCAAAAACTGAAAAGTGGGACGTGCAATATTATTCGGCCCCTTTAACTTAATACTTTCTTGCACCACCTTTTGCTGCGATTACAGTTGCAAGTCGCTTGGGGTATGTCTCTATCAGTTTTGTACATCGAGAGACTGAAATTCTTGCCCATTCTTCCTTGGCATGTTAGTCTGCCAGGGGTCCTCTTTACCACATTAGTCTGCCAGGGTTCCTCCTTACCACATTAGCCTGCCAGGGGTCCTCCTGTCCATCTTAGTCTGACAAGGGTCCTCCTTACCACATTAGTTTGCCTCTGGTCCTCCTTACCATATTAGTCTGCCAAGGGTCCACCTTACAATATTAGTCTGCCAGATGTCCTCCTTACTACATTAGCCGGGCATCCGCCGTCCTTAACACATCAGCCTGTCTGGGGCCCATCATACCACATCTACCAATCAGGAACCATTTTTAACACATCTGACTGCCAGACAATAGGGGCCCTTCTTTCTGCCGGCGGCAGTGCCGGGTATTGATGCGAGAGTCTCGCACAAGTTTCTTGCATTGCACAGGCAACTGTGACCCCGGCCTAATTGTAGTGACTGAAGCTTGCTGCTGTTGCCCTCTTAAATTATGTTGACCTTTTAAATGTTGTTGGCAATCTCTTTAACAGCAACATTTTAAGCACATGGGCTGCGATGCAATCACTGTTTGCTGATTGGTTGCCGTAGCATCAATAGCATCTGCTGAACACCCCCTTACTTGCTAAGGCTAGTTTCATGCTGGCGTTCGGCAGGGCTGCGGATGGCTCCACCTATGTCTGCATGCATCCTGCATACCCTATCTTTAACATTTGGTACGCAGGCCATGCGGATGCCTCCACATGCATCGTCTTGACGCTGTGCTGACCTGTGTCAAACGCAACATGTTTGATTTTGTTGCAGTCGGCGCAGCTTTAAAACGACGCATGCGGAGGCATCCGCATACATCCGCATGGCCTGCGTACCCAATGTTAATGATAGGGTATGCAGGACGCATGCAGAAGTAGGTGGAACTGAAGGAAGATGCGCGCAGTGCCTGACTCTTTCTTTATTTTGCAATGCTTTGAAGTATTGCAGTATATTGCAACTCTAAAAAGTTGCAGGTTTGTAATATTTGTCAGAAGAATCTTTTTCAAATGTGTAAGCCATGAAGCAAGAGTCTGATCTCTTAGGGACAAGGGGATGTTATAGGCGATCAGACAGTCAAGATCCCTATAGGGACTTAAAAAATAAATAAAACATGATAAATAAATAAAAAAATAGAAAAAAAATAAAATTAGTAATACAATTTAAAAAGCAAGCATACTGTATATGGGATTGCCACGTCTTTAAAAGTTGGATCTATGAAAATGTAAAATTCATTAATCCGATCAGTAAATGCTGAAAACAAAAAATTGAAACATCAGAACTGCATTTTCTCAATCGCTACAACTCCAAAAAATGTGAGGAAAAAGTGATCAAAACATCGTATCTCCCTCAAAATGGTATCAGTAAAAATTAATGATTAACCCCTTCCCGACCCATGACGCCTATGTGGCGTCATGGAATGATCGCATCCCTGCAGATCGGGTGAAGGGGTTAACTCCTATTTTACCCGATCTGCAGGGAGAGGGGGAGTGGTACTTCAGCCCAGGGGGGGTGGCTTCACCCCCCCGTGGCTACGATCGCTCTGATTGGCTGTTGAAAGTGAAACTGCCAATCAGAGCGATTTGTAATATTTCACCTAAAAAACTGGTGAAATATTACAATCCAGCCATGGCCGATGCTGCAATACCATCGGCCATGGCTGGAAAACCTGAAGTGACCCCCCCCCACCCCACCGATCGCCCCCCCAGTGCTCCGTTATGGGGTCCGGTCCCCTCCATCCGCCTGCCCGCTCCCCCGTCCTCCTGTCCGCTCCCTCCTTGCTCAGATCCACCCCCCCTGTGCTCCGATCACCCCCCCTGTGCTCCGATCCACCCCCCCACCACCCCTTCATACTTACCGATCCTCCCGGTGTCCGTACGTCTCCTCGCTGGGCGCCGCCATCTTCCAAAATGGCGGGCGCATGCTCAGTGCGCCCGCCGAATCTGCCGGCCGGCAGATTCATTACAAGTACATTTTGATCGCTGTGGTAGGTTCTATCACAGCGATCAAAATAAAAAAATAATAAATAACCCCCCCCCCTTTATCACCCCCATAGGTAGGGACAATAATAAAATAAAGAAAATATTTTTTTTTCTACTACTAGGGTTAGAACTAGGGGTAGGGTTAGGGGTAGGGTTAGGGTTACGGGTAGGGTTAGGGTTAGGGGTAGGGTTATGGCATGTGCACACAGAGCGGATCGGCCGCGGATCCGCAGCGGATCGGCAGCGGATCCGCAGCGGATCGGCCGCGGATCCGCAGCGGATCGGCAGCGGATCCGCAGCGGATCGGCCGCGGATCCGCAGCGGATCGGCAGCGGATCCGCAGCGGATCGGCAGCGGATCCGCAGCGGATCGGCCGCGGATCCGCAGCGGATCGGCCGCGGATCCGCAGCGGATTGGCCGCGGATCCGCAGCGGATCGGCCGCGGATCCGCAGCGGATTGGCAGCGGATTGGCCGCGGATCCGCAGCGGATTGGCAGCGGATTGGCCGCGGATCCGCAGCGGATTGGCCGCTGCGAATTCGAAGCAGTTTTCCATCAGGTTTACAGTACCATGTACACCTAAGGAAAACCAAATCCGCTGTGCCCATGGTGCGGAAAATTCCGTGCAGAAACGCTGCATTGTATTTTCCGCAGCATGTCAATTCTTTGTGCGGATTCCGCAGCGTTTTACACCTGTTCCTCAATAGGAATCCGCAGGTGAAATCCGCACAAAAAAACACTGGAAATCTGCTGTAAATCCGCAGGTAAAACGCAGTGCCTTTTACCTGCAGATTTTTCAAAAATCGTGCGGAAAAATCTCACACGAATCCGCAACGTGGGCACATAGCCTTAGGGTTAGGGTTGGAATTAGAGTTAGGGTTGGAATTAGGGCTAGGGTTTGAAATAGGGTTAAGATTAGGCTTGTGGTTAGGGTTACGGATAGGGTTAGGGGTGTGTTGGGGTTACAGTTGTGGTTAGGGTTGGGATTAGGGTTACGGTTGGGATTAGGGTTAGGATTAGGGTTGGAATTAGGGTTACGGGTGTGTTGCGGTTAGGGTTGTGGTTAGGGGTGTGTTGGGGTTAGGGTTGTGATTAGGGTTATGGCTACAGTTGGGATTAGGATTAGGGGTGTGTTGGGGTTAGTGTTGAAGTTAGAATTGAGGGGTTTCCACTGTTTAGGCACATCAGGGGTCTCCAAACGCAACATGGCGCCACCATTGATTCCAGCCAATCTTTGTCATGTTCCCAATGGCAGGGAATTAAACACATAACACGGGCAAAAACAGGACGAGCTCTAGGGTGATGGAACCTGAGCTGACCGCGATCCTGAACCTCAACACTCAACTAACAGCAGCCGGGGAACGTTCCTGGGGGGACTCTAGACGTCTCGCGCCAGCCGGAGATCTAGCTACCCCTATCAGAAGAATCACAGACCTATCTTGCCTCCAGAGAAATATTCCCACAGAAATAGCAGCCCTGTTGTGGATTCTGTTTTTGGGCTCCCTCTGGTGGTTACGGCTGGTACTGGGTGACTTTGGTGGGTTGCGGTCTCTGGTTTCCACCTGTCCATCAGAGGCTGGGTGTTTCCTATTTAACCTGGCTTTCCTGTCATTCCCTTGCCGGCTATCAATGTACTCAGATGTGCTCAGTTTGGTTCCTGACTACCTGCTCCCAGATCTCTCAGGATAAGCTAAGTTCTGTTTTTCAGTTGTTTGGGTTTTTTTTTGTCCAGCTTGCTAATTATGACTCTATGCTAGCTGGTAGCTCTAGTGGGCTGAGGTTCTCCCCATGTGCCATGAGTTGGCACATGGGTTCTTGTAATCTCAGGATGGTTTTTGATTAGGGTTTTTTGCTGACCGCTCAGACCCCTTTTGTATCATTCTGCTTTCTAGTTATAGCGGGCCTCATTTTGCTAAATCTATTTTCATCTCTATGTGCGTGCCTTCCTCTCATTTCACCGTCAATACATGTGGGGGGCAACTATACCTTTTGGGGTTCATTCCTCTGGAGGCAAGCTAGGTCTTTATTTCCTCTGCAGTGCTAGTTAGCTCTTAGGCTGGCGCGTGGCGTCTAGAATCAACGTAGGCATGCTCCCTGGCTATTTCTAGTTGTGTTTGTCAGGAGTAGGGCAGCGGTCAGCCCAGGTTCCATCACCCTAGAGCTCGTCCGTTATTTATGTTATTTTGCTTGTCCAGTGCGATCCCCAGCCATTGGGATCCATGACAGTATAGCCGGCCCACAAAGTGTTAATTGTTTGGGCTGAAGCAGGAGAAAAAGAAGTGTTTAAGGGAAATTTTTTTTTTTTTTTCCCCTCAGAGTTTTGCTGCCTAGCCCTTAATTGCTGTCTAGCTGCTTCTTACCTCCTCTTAACCCTTGAATGGCTCTGACCTTAGCTGTTTAACATGGATGTCCAGAGTTTGGCTTCCAGCCTGAGTAATCTTGCTGCAAAAGTTCAAAACATACAGGATTTTGTTGTTCACACTCCTATGTCTGAACCTAGAATTCCTATCCCAGAGTTTTTTTCTGGAGATAGATCTACCTTCCTGAATTTCAGGAACAATTGCAAATTGTTTCTTTCTTTGAAATCTCGCTCCTCTGGAGACCCTGCTCAGCAGGTTAAGATTGTAATATCTTTCCTGCGGGGCGACCCTCAGAATTGGGCATTTGCATTGGCACCAGGGGATCCTGCATTGCTCAGTGTGGATGCGTTTTTTCTGGCACTGGGATTGCTCTATGAGGAACCTAACCTGGAGATTCAGGCTGAAAAGGCTTTATTAGCCCTCTCTCAGGGGCATGATGAAGCGGAAGTATATTGTCAAAAATTTCGGAAATGGTCGGTGCTTACTCAGTGGAATGAGTGCGCCCTGGCTGCAAACTTCAGAGATGGTCTTTCTGAGGCCATTAAGGATATTATGGTGGGGTTCCCTGCGCCTACAGGTCTGAATGAGTCTATGGCTATGGCCATTCAGATTGATCGGCGTTTACGGGAGCGCAAACCTGTGCACCAGTTGGCGGTGTCTTCTGAACAGGCACCTGAGACTATGCAATGTGATAGAATTCAGTCCAGAAGTGAACGGCAAAATTACAGGCGGAAAAATGGATTGTGTTTTTATTGTGGTGATTCAGCTCATGTTATATCAGCATGCTCTAAACGCACAAAAAAGGTTGATAAATCTTTTGCCATTAGTACTCTGCAGTCTAAGTTCATTTTGTCTGTAACTCTGATTTGTTCACTGTCTTCCATTTCCGTCGATGCCTATGTGGATTCGGGCGCTGCCCTGAGTCTTATGAATTGGTCATTTGCCAAACGCTGCGGTTTTAGTCTGGAGCCTCTGGAAGTTCCTATTCCTTTGAAGGGAATTGACTCTACACCATTGGCTATGAATAAACCGCAGTACTGGACACAAGTGACCATGCGCATGACTCCCGTTCATCAGGAGGTGATTCGCTTCCTTGTACTGTATAATTTACATGATGTACTAGTGCTTGGTCTGCCATGGTTACAAACTCATAATCCTGTCCTGGATTGGAAAACAATGTCTGTGTTAAGCTGGGGATGTCAGGGGGTTCATGATGATGCACCTCGGATTTCAATCGCTTCATTTACTCCTTCTGAGGTCCCTGCGTTTTTGTCTGACTATCGGGATGTTTTTGAGGAGCCTAAGCTCAATTCGCTCCCTCCTCATAGGGATTGTGACTGTGCTATAGAATTAATTCCTGGCAGTAAGTTCCCTAAGGGTCGTTTATTTAATCTGTCAGTGCCAGAGCATACTGCTATGCGGAATTATATTAAGGAGTCCTTGGAAAAGGGACATATTCGTCCATCTTCGTCCCCTCTGGGAGCAGGTTTTTTTTTCGTGGCAAAAAAAAATTGTTCCCTGAGGCCTTGTATAGATTATCGCCTTCTGAATAAGATTACAGTCAAATATCAGTATCCATTGCCATTATTGACTGATTTGTTTGCTCGCATTAAGGGGGCTAGGTGGTTCACTAAGATAGATCTTCGCGGTGCGTATAATCTTGTGCGGATAAAGCAGGGTGATGAGTGGAAAACCGCATTTAATACGCCTGAGGGCCATTTTGAGTATTTGGTAATGCCTTTTGGACTTTCTAATGCTCCTTCAGTCTTTCAGTCCTTTATGCACAACAATATTTTCCGTGAATATCTGGATAAGTTTATGATTGTGTATTTGGATGATATTTTGGTGTTTTCTGATGACTGGGAGTCTCATGTTCTACAGGTCAGGAAGGTGTTTCAGGTCCTGCGGGCCAATTCTCTGTTTGTGAAGGGCTCAAAATGTCTCTTCGGAGTCCAGAAAATTTCTTTTTTGGGGTACATTTTTTCTCCTTCTACTATTGAGATGGATCCCGTCAAGGTTCAGGCGATTTGTGACTGGACACAACCTACATCTGTTAAGAGTCTTCAGAAGTTCTTGGGTTTTGCTAATTTTTATCGTCGGTTCATTACTAATTTTTCCAGTGTTGTTAAACCTTTGACTGATGTGACTAAAAAGGGTGCTGATGTTGCTAATTGGTCTCCTACGGCTGTGGAGGCCTTTCAGGAACTTAAGCGCCGGTTTTCTTCTGCTCCTGTGTTATGTCAACCAGATGTTTCACTTCCTTTTCAGGTTGAGGTTGATGCTTCCGAGATTGGAGCGGGGGCGGTTTTGTCACAGAGAAGTTCCAATGGCTCGGTGATGAAGCCATGTGCGTTCTTTTCTAGAAAATTCTCGCCTGCCGAGCACAATTATGATGTGGGTAATCGGGAGCTTTTGGCCATGAAGTGGGCATTTGAGGAGTGGCGTCATTGGCTTGAGGGTGCTAGACATCGTGTGGTGGTCTTGACTGATCACAAAAATCTGATTTACCTTGAGTCTGCCAGGCGTCTGAATCCTAGACAGGCTCGTTGGTCGTTGTTTTTTTCTCGTTTCAATTTTGTGGTTTCATACCTGCCAGGTTCAAAGAATGTGAAGGCAGATGCTCTTTCCAGGAGTTTTGTGCCTGACTCTCCTGGAGACTCTGGGCCTACTGGTATCCTTAGGGATGGGGTAATATTGTCCGCCGTCTCCCCAGACTTGCGACGTGCATTGCAGGAGTTTCAGGCGGATAAACCTGATCGTTGTCCACCAGAAAGACTGTTTGTTCCGGATGATTGGACCAGTAGAGTCATCTCCGAGGTCCATTCTTCTGTGTTGGCTGGTCATCCTGGAATATTTGGTACTAGAGACTTGGTGGCCAGGTCTTTTTGGTGGCCTTCCTTGTCAAGGGATGTGCGCACCTTTGTGCAGTCTTGTGAAGTGTGTGCTCGGGCTAAGCCTTGCTGTTCTCGGGCCAGTGGGTTGTTGTTATCCTTGCCTATCCCGAAGAGGCCTTGGACGCACATTTCCATGGATTTTATTTCAGATCTCCCTGTCTCACAGAAAATGTCCGTTATCTGGGTTGTGTGTGACCGCTTTTCTAAGATGGTTCATTTGGTACCCTTGCCTAAGTTGCCTTCCTCCTCTGAGTTGGTCCCTTTATTTTTTCAGAACGTGGTTCGTTTGCCTGGGATTCCGGAGAATATCGTTTCTGACAGGGGATCCCAGTTTGTGTCTAGATTTTGGCGGACGTTTTGTGCTAAGATGGGCATTGATTTGTCTTTCTCGTCTGCATTCCATCCTCAGACGAATGGCCAGACGGAGCGAACTAATCAGACCTTGGAAACTTATTTAAGGTGTTTTGTTTCTGCTGATCAAGATGACTGGGTTGCCTTTTTGCCACTGGCCGAATTTGCCCTTAATAATCGGGCTAGTTCTGTTACTTTGGTCTCTCCTTTCTTTTGTAATTCGGGGTTTCATCCTCGTTTTTCCTCTGGTCAGGTAGAGCCTTCGGATTGTCCTGGAGTGGACGTGGTGGTGGACAGGCTACATCAGATTTGGAATCAGGTGGTGGACAATTTGAAGTTGTCTCAGGAGAAGACTCAGCAGTTTGCTAATCGCCGTCGCCGCGTGGGTCCCCGACTTCTTGTTGGGGACTTGGTGTGGTGGTCTTCTCGTTTTGTCCCTATGAAGGTCTCTTCTCCTAAGTTCAAGCCTCGGTTCATCGGTCCTTATAAGATCTTGGAGATTCTTAACCCTGTGTCTTTTCGTTTGGATCTCCCAGCATCGTTTGCTATTCATAATGTGTTCCATCGGTCTTTATTGCGGAGGTATGAGGTGCCCGTTGTTCCTTCGGTTGAGCCTCCTGCTCCGGTGCTGGTGGAGGGAGAATTGGAGTATGTTGTTGAGAAGATCTTGGATTCTCGTGTTTCCAGACGTAAACTCCAGTATTTGGTTAAGTGGAAGGGTTATGGTCAGGAGGATAATTCCTGGGTGGTCGCCTCTGATGTTCATGCGACTGATTTGGTCCGCGCCTTCCATAGAGCTCATCCTGATCGCCCTGGGGGTTCTTGTGAGGGTTCGGTGACCCCTCCTCAAGGGGGGGTACTGTTGTGGATTCTGTTTTTGGGCTCCCTCTGGTGGTTACGGCTGGTACTGGGTGACTTTGGTGGGTTGCGGTCTCTGGTTTCCACCTGTCCATCAGAGGCTGGGTGTTTCCTATTTAACCTGGCTTTCCTGTCATTCCCTTGCCAGCTATCAATGTACTCAGATGTGCTCAGTTTGGTTCCTGACTACCTGCTCCCAGATCTCTCAGGATAAGCTAAGTTCTGTTTTTCAGTTGTTTGTTTTTTTTTTTGTCCAGCTTGCTCTATGCTAGTTGGTAGCTCTAGTGGGCTGAGGTTCTCCCCATGTGCCATGAGTTGGCACATGGGTTCTTGTAATCTCAGGATGGTTTTTGATTAGGGTTTTTTGCTGACCGCTCAGACCCCTTTTGTATCATTCTGCTTTCTGGTTATAGCGGGCCTCATTTTGCTAAATCTATTTTCATCTCTATGTGCGTGCCTTCCTCTCATTTCACCGTCAATACATGTGGGGGGCAACTATACCTTTTGGGGTTCATTCCTCTGGAGGCAAGCTAGGTCTTTATTTCCTCTGCAGTGCTAGTTAGCTCTTAGGCTGGCGCGTGGCGTCTAGAATCAACGTAGGCACGCTCCCTGGCTATTTCTAGTTGTGTTTGTCAGGAGTAGGGCAGCGTCAGCCCAGGTTCCATCACCCTAGAGCTCGTCCGTTATTTATGTTATTTTGCTTGTCCAGTGCGATCCCCAGCCATTGGGATCCATGACACAGCCCCCCACATGTAATGACGGTGAAATGAGAGGAAGGCACAAACGTAGTTATGAAAACAGATTCAGCAAAATGAGGCCCGCTTAAGCTAGATAGCAGAGGATACAAAAGGTGAACTGCGCGGTCAGCTTAAAACCCTTCAAAATACCATCCTGAAATTACTTGAACTCATGTGCCAACTCATGGTACATGAGTGGTAATTTCAGCCCACTAGAGCAACCAGCAGCAGAGAATTACATATCTGCAAGCTGGACTAAAAACATGAAAGCAAACATGAAACAGGGAAATCCAGACTTAGCTTGTCTTGAAGGCCTAGGAGCAGGTAGCAAAAGTAACAGAGACACACTGATACATTGATAGCCGGCAAGGGAATGACAGGAAAGCCAGGTTAAATAGGAAACACCCAGCCTCTGATGGACAGGTGGAAACCAGAGACCGCAACCCACCAAAGTCACCCAGTACCAGTTGTAACCACCAGAGGGAGCCCAAAAACAGAATCCACAACAGTACCCCCCCCTTGAGGAGGGGTCACTGAACCCTCACGAGAACCCCCAGGGCGATCAGGATGAGCTCTATGGAAGGCGCGGACCAAATCAGTCGCATGAACATCAGAGGCGACCACCCAGGAATTATCCTCCTGACCATAACCCTTCCACTTAACCAAATACTAGAGTTTACGTCTGGAAACACGAGAATCCAAGATCTTCTCAACAACATACTCCAATTCTCCCTCCACCAGCACCGGAGCAGGAGGCTCAACCGAAGGAACAACGGGCACCTCATACCTCCGCAATAACGACCGATGGAACACATTATGAATAGCAAACGATTCTGGGAGATCCAAACGAAAAGATACAGGGTTAAGAATCTCCAAGATCTTATAAGGACCGATGAACCGAGGCTTGAACTTAGGAGAAGAGACCTTCATAGGGACAAAACGAGAAGACAACCACACCAAGTCCCCAACAAGAAGTCGGGGACCCACGCGGCGACAGCGATTAGCAAACTGCTGAGTCTTCTCCTGAGACAACTTCAAATTGTCCACCACCTGATTCCAAATCTGATGTAGCCTGTCCACCACCACGTCCACTCCAGGACAATCCGAAGGCTCCACCTGACCAGAGGAAAAACGAGGATGAAACCCCGAATTACAAAAGAAAGGAGAAACCAAAGTAGCAGAACTAGCCCGATTATTAAGGGCAAATTCGGCCAGTGGCAAAAAGGCAACCCAGTCATCTTGATCAGCAGAAACAAAACACCTTAAATAAGTTTCCAAGGTCTGATTAGTTCGCTCCGTCTGGCCATTCGTCTGAGGATGGAATGCAGACAAGAAAGACAAATCAATGCCCATCTTAGCACAAAACGTCCGCCAAAATCTAGACACAAACTGGGATCCCCTGTCAGAAACGATATTCTCCGGAATCCCAGGCAAACGAACCACGTTCTGAAAAAATAAAGGGACCAACTCAGAGGAGGAAGGCAACTTAGGCAAGGGTACCAAATGAACCATCTTAGAAAAGCGGTCACACACAACCCAGATAACGGACATTTTCTGTGAGACAGGGAGATCTGAAATAAAATCCATGGAAATGTGCGTCCAAGGCCTCTTCGGGATAGGCAAGGATAACAACAACCCACTGGCCCGAGAACAGCAAGGCTTAGCCCGAGCACACACTTCACAAGACTGCACAAAGGTGCGCACATCCCTTGACAAGGAAGGCCACCAAAAAGACCTGGCCACCAAGTCTCTAGTACCAAATATTCCAGGATGACCAGCCAACACAGAAGAATGGACCTCGGAGATGACTCTACTGGTCCAATCATCCGGAACAAACAGTCTTTCTGGTGGACAACGATCAGGTTTATCCGCCTGAAACTCCTGCAATGCACGTCGCAAGTCTGGGGAGACGGCGGACAATATTACCCCATCCCTAAGGATACCAGTAGGCCCAGAGTCTCCAGGAGAGTCAGGCACAAAACTCCTGGAAAGAGCATCTGCCTTCACATTCTTTGAACCTGGCAGGTATGAAACCACAAAATTGAAACGAGAAAAAAACAACGACCAACGAGCCTGTCTAGGATTCAGACGCCTGGCAGACTCAAGGTAAATCAGATTTTTGTGATCAGTCAAGACCACCACACGATGTCTAGCACCCTCAAGCCAATGACGCCACTCCTCAAATGCCCACTTCATGGCCAAAAGCTCCCGATTACCCACATCATAATTGCGCTCGGCGTGCGAGAATTTTCTAGAAAAGAACGCACATGGCTTCATCACCGAGCCATCGGAACTTCTCTGTGACAAAACCGCCCCCGCTCCAATCTCGGAAGCATCAACCTCAACCTGAAAAGGAAGTGAAACATCTGGTTGACATAACACAGGAGCAGAAGAAAACCGGCGCTTAAGTTCCTGAAAGGCCTCCACAGCCGTAGGAGACCAATTAGCAACATCAGCACCCTTTTTAGTCAAATCAGTCAAAGGTTTAACAACACTGGAAAAATTAGTAATGAACCGACGATAAAAATTAGCAAAACCCAAGAACTTCTGAAGACTCTTAACAGATGTAGGTTGTGTCCAGTCACAAATCGCCTGAACCTTGACGGGATCCATCTCAATAGTAGAAGGAGAAAAAATGTACCCCAAAAAAGAAATCTTCTGGACTCCGAAGAGACATTTTGAGCCCTTCACAAACAGAGAACTGGCCCGCAGGACTTGAAACACCTTCCTGACCTGTAGAACATGAGACTCCCAGTCATCAGAAAACACCAAAATATCATCCAAATACACAATCATAAACTTATCCAGATATTCACGGAAAATATTGTGCATAAAGGACTGAAAGACTGAAGGAGCATTAGAAAGTCCAAAAGGCATTACCAAATACTCAAAATGGCCCTCAGGCGTATTAAATGCAGTTTTCCACTCATCACCCTGCTTTATCCGCACAAGATTATACGCACCGCGAAGATCTATCTTAGTGAACCACCTAGCCCCCTTAATGCGAGCAAACAAATCAGTCAATAATGGCAATGGATACTGATATTTGACTGTAATCTTATTCAGAAGGCGATAATCTATACAAGGCCTCAGGGAACCATCTTTCTTTGCCACGAAAAAAAAACCTGCTCCCAGAGGGGACGAAGATGGACGAATATGTCCCTTTTCCAAGGACTCCTTAATATAATTCCGCATAGCAGTATGCTCTGGCACTGACAGATTAAATAAACGACCCTTAGGGAACTTACTGCCAGGAATTAATTCTATAGCACAGTCACAATCCCTATGAGGAGGAAGCGAATTGAGCTTAGGCTCCTCAAAAACATCCCGATAGTCAGACAAAAACGCAGGGACCTCAGAAGGAGTAGATGAAGCGATTGAAATCAGAGGTGCATCATCATGAACCCCCTGACATCCCCAGCTTAACACAGACATTGTTTTCCAATCCAGGACTGGATTATGAGTTTGTAACCATGGCAGACCAAGCACTAGTACATCATGTAAATTATACAGTACAAGGAAGCGAATCACCTCCTGATGAACGGGAGTCATGCGCATGGTCACTTGTGTCCAGTACTGCGGTTTATTCATAGCCAATGGTGTAGAGTCAATTCCCTTCAAAGGAATAGGAACTTCCAGAGGCTCCAGACTAAAACCGCAGCGTTTGGCAAATGACCAATCCATAAGACTCAGGGCAGCGCCCGAATCCACATAGGCATCGACGGAAATGGAAGACAGTGAACAAATCAGAGTTACAGACAAAATGAACTTAGACTGCAGAGTACTAATGGCAAAAGATTTATCAACCTTTTTTGTGCGTTTAGAGCATGCTGATATAACATGAGCTGAATCACCACAATAAAAACACAATCCATTTTTCCGCCTATAATTTTGCCGTTCACTTCTGGACTGAATTCTATCACATTGCATAGTCTCAGGTGCCTGTTCAGAAGACACCGCCAACTGGTGCACAGGTTTGCGCTCCCGTAAACGCCGATCAATCTGAATGGCCATAGCCATAGACTCATTCAGACCTGTAGGCGCAGGGAACCCCACCATAATATCCTTAATGGCCTCAGAAAGACCATCTCTGAAGTTTGCAGCCAGGGCGCACTCATTCCACTGAGTAAGCACCGACCATTTCCGAAATTTTTGACAATATACTTCCGCTTCATCATGCCCCTGAGAGAGGGCTAATAAAGCCTTTTCAGCCTGAATCTCCAGGTTAGGTTCCTCATAGAGCAATCCCAGTGCCAGAAAAAACGCATCCACACTGAGCAATACAGGATCCCCTGGTGCCAATGCAAATGCCCAATTCTGAGGGTCGCCCCGCAGGAAAGATATTACAATCTTGACCTGCTGAACAGGGTCTCCAGAGGAGCGAGATTTCAAAGAAAGAAACAATTTGCAATTGTTCCTGAAATTCAGGAAGGTAGATCTATCTCCAGAAAAAAACTCTGGAATAGGAATTCTAGGTTCAGACATAGGAGTGTGAACAACAAAATCCTGTATGTTTTGAACTTTTGCAGCAAGATTATTCAGGCTGGAAGCCAAACTCTGGACATCCATGTTAAACAGCTAAGGTCAGAGCCATTCAAGGGTTAAGAGGAGGTAAGAAGCAGCTAGACAGCAATTAAGGGCTAGGCAGCAAAACTCTGAGGGAAAAAAAAAAAAAATTCCCTTCAACACTTCTTTTTCTCCTGCTTCAGCCCAAACAATTAACACTTTGTGGGCCGGCTATACTGTCATGTTCCCAATGGCAGGGAATTAAACACATAACACGGGCAAAAACAGGACGAGCTCTAGGGTGATGGAACCTGAGCTGACCGCGATCCTGAACCTCAACACTCAACTAACAGCAGCCGGGGAACGTTCCTGGGGGGACTCTAGACGTCTCGCGCCAGCCGGAGATCTAGCTACCCCTATCAGAAGAATCACAGACCTATCTTGCCTCCAGAGAAATATTCCCACAGAAATAGCAGCCCCCCACATATAATGACGGTGAAATGAGAGGAAGGCACAAACGTAGTTATGAAAACAGATTCAGCAAAATGAGGCCCGCTTAAGCTAGATAGCAGAGGATACAAAAGGTGAACTGCGCGGTCAGCTTAAAACCCTTCAAAATACCATCCTGAAATTACTTGAACTCATGTGCCAACTCATGGTACATGAGTGGTAATTTCAGCCTACTAGAGCAACCAGCAGCAGAGAATTACATATCTGCAAGCTGGACTAAAAACATGAAAGCAAACATGAAACAGGGAAATCCAGACTTAGCTTGTCTTGAAGGCCTAGGAGCAGGTAGCAAAGGTAACAGAGACACACTGATACATTGATAGCCGGCAAGGGAATGACAGGAAAGCCAGGTTAAATAGGAAACACCCAGCCTCTGATGGACAGGTGGAAACCAGAGACCGCAACCCACCAAAGTCACCCAGTACCAGTTGTAACCACCAGAGGGAGCCCAAAAACAGAATCCACAACAATCTTGCGTTCAAAAAGTCAAATGGTGCTCCCGCCCTTCCAAGCCCCGACGTGCGCCCAAACAGTGGTTTACCCCCACATTTGGGGTACCAGCGTACTCAGGACAAACTGGGCAACAACTGTTGGAGTCCAATTTCTCCTGTTACCCTTGCAAAAATAAAAAATTACTTGCTAAAACATAATTTTTGAGGAAAGAACAATTATTTTTTATTTTCGCGGCTCTGCGTTATAAACTTCTGTGAAGCACTTGGGGGTTGAAAGTGCTCACCACACATCTAGATAAGTTCCTTCGGGGGTCTAGTTTCCAAAATGGGGTCACTTGTGGGGTGTTTCTACTGTTTAGGCACATCAGGGGCTCTGCAAATGCAATGTGACGCCCGCAGACCATTCCATCAAAGTCTGCATTTCAAATGTCACTACTTCCCTTCCGAGCCCTGACGTGTGCCCAAACAGTGGTTTACCCCCACATATGGGGTATCAGCGTACTCACAACAAACTGGGCAACAAATATTGGGGTCCAAATTCTCCTGTTACCCTTGTGAAAATAAAAAATTGCTTGCTAAAACATCTTTTTTGAGGAAAGAAAAATGATTTTTTATTTTCACGGCTCTGCGTTGTAAACTTCTGTGAAGCACTTGGGGGTTGAACATGCTCACCACACATCTAGATAAGTTCCTTGGGGGGTCTAGTTTCCAAAATGGGGTCACTTGTGGGGGGTTTCTACTGTTTAGGCATATCAGGGGCTCTGCAAACGTAACATGATGCCCGCAGACCATTCCATCAAAGTCTGCATTCCAAAACGTCACTACTTCCCTTCCGAGCCCCGGCATGTGCCCAAACAGTGGTTTACCCCCACATATGGGGTATCAGCGTACTCAGAAGAAACTGGACAACAACTTTTGGGGTCCAATTTCTCCTGTTACTCTTGCAAAAATAAAAAATTCTGGGCTAAAAAAATATTTTTGAGGAAAGGAAACACATTTATTATTTTCACGGCTCTGCGTCATAAACTTCTGTGAAGCACTTGGGGGTTCAAAGTGCTCACCACACATCTAGATAAGTTCCCTTGGGGGTCTAGTTTCCAAAATGGAGTCACTTGTGGGGAGTTCCTACTGTTTAGGCACATCAGGGACTCTGCAAACGCAACCTGATGCCCGCAGAGCATTCCATCAAAGTCTGCATTTCAAAACGTCACTACTTCCCTTCCGAACCCCGACGTGTGCCAAAACAGTGGTTTACCCCCGCATATGGGGTATCAGCGTACTCAGGAGAAACTGGACAACAACTTTTGTGGTCCAATTTCTCCTGTTACTCTTGCAAAAATAAAACAATTCTGGGCTAAAAAAATATTTTTGAGGAAAGGAAACACATTTTTTATTTTCACGGCTCTGCGTTATAAACTTCTGTGAAGCACTTGGGGGTTCAAAGTGCTCACTACACATCTAGATAAGTTTTCTTGGGGGTCTAGTTTCCAAAATGGAGTCAATTGTGGGGAGTTCCTACTGTTTAGGCACATCAGGGGCTCTGCAAACGCAACCTGACGCCCGCAGAGCATTCCATCAAAGTCTGCATTTCAAAACGTCACTACTTCCCTTCCGAACCCCGACGTGTGCCAAAACAGTGGTTTACCCCCACATATGGGGTATCAGCGTACTCAGGAGAAACTGGACAACAACTTTTGGGGTCCAATTTCTCCTGTTACCCTTGGGAAAATAAAAAATTGTGGACTAAAAAATATTTTTTGAGAAAAGAAAAATTATTTTTTATTTTCATGGCTCTGCGTTATAAACTTCTGTGAAGCACTTGGGGGTTCAAAGTGCTCACCACACATCTAGATTAGTTCCTTGGGAGGTCTAGTTTCCAAAATGGGGTCACTTGTGCGGGAGCTCCAATGTTTAGGCACACAGGGGCTCTCCAAACGCGACATGGTGTCCGCTAATGATTGGAGCTAATTTTCCATTCAAATAGCCAAATGGCGTGCCTTCCCTTCCGAGCCCTGCCGTGCGCCCAAACAGTGGTTTACCCCCACATATGGGGTATCATCGTACTCAGGACAAACTGGACAACAACATTTGGGGTCCAATTTCTCCTATTACCCTTGGGAAAATAAAAAATTCTGGGCTAAAAATCATTTTTGAGGAAAGAAAAATTATTTTTTTATTTTCACGGCTCTGCGTTATAAACTTCTGTGAAGCACCTGGGGGTTATAAGTGCTCACTATGCATCTAGATAAGTTCCTTGGGGGGTCTAGTTTCCAAAATGGGGTCACTTGTAGGGGAGCTCCAATGTTTAGGCACACAGGGGCTCTCCAAACGCGACATGGTGTCCGCTAACGATTGGAGCTAATTTTCCATTCAAAAAGTCAAATGGCACGCCTCCCCTTTCCGAGCCTTGCCGTGCACCCAAACAGTGGTTTACCCCCACATATGAGGCATCGGCGTACTCAGGAGAAATTGCCCAACAAATTTTAGGATCCATTTTATCCTGTTGCCCATGTGAAAATGAAAGAATTGAGGCTAAAAGAAATTTTGTGTGAAAAAAAAGTACTTTTTCATTTTTGCGGATCAATTTGTGAAGCACCTGGGGGTTTAAAGTGCTCACTATGCCTCTAGATGAGTTCCTTGGGGGGTCTAGTTTCCAAAATGGGGTCACTTGTGGAGGAGCTCCAATGTTTAGGCACACAGGGGCTTTCCAAACGCGACATGGTGTCCGCTAACGATGGAGATAATTTTTCATTCAAAAAGTCAAATGGCGCTCCTTCCCTTCCGAGCCTTACCATGTGCCCAAACAGTGGTTTACCCCCCACATGTGAGGTATTGGTGTACTCAGGAGAAATTGCCCAACAAAATTTAGGATCCATTTTATCCTGTTGCCCATGTGAAAATGAAAAAATTGAGGCTAAAATAATTTTTTTGTGAAAAAAAAGTACTTTTTCATTTTTACGGATCAATTTGTGAAGCACCTGGGGGTTTAAAGTGCTCACTATGCTTCTAGATAAGTTCCTTGGGGGGTCTAGTTTCCAAAATGTGGTCACTTGTGGGGGAGCTCCAATGTTTAGGCACACGGGGGCTCTCCAAACGCGACATGGTGTCCGCTAAAGATTGGAGCCAATTTTTCATTCAAAAAGTCAAATGGCGCTCCTTCCCTTCCGAGCCCTGCCGTGCGCCCAAACAGTGGTTTACCCCCACATATGAGGTATCAGCGTACTCAGGACAAATTGGACAACAACATCCGTGGTCCAGTTTCTCCTTTTACCCTTGGGAAAATAAAAAATTGTTGCTAAAAGATCATTTTTGTGACTAAAAAGTTAAATGTTCATTTTTTCCTTCCATGTTGCTTCTGCTGCTGGGAAACACCTGAAGGGTTAATAAACTTCTTGAATGTGGTTTTGAGCACCTTGAGGGGTGCAGTTTTTAGAATGGTGTCACTTTTGGGTATTTTCAGCCATATAGAACCCTCAAACTGACTTCAAATGTGAGGTGGTCCCTAAAAAAAATGGTTTTGTAAATTTTGTTGTAAAAATGAGAAATCACTGGTCAAATTTTAACCCTTATAACTTCCTAGCAAAAAAAAAATTTGTTTCCAAAATTGTGCTGATGTAAAGTAGACATGTGGGAAATGTTATTTATTAACTATTTTGTGTCACATAACTCTCTGGTTTAACAGAATAAAAATTCAAAATGTGAAAATTGCGAAATTTTCAAAATGTTTGCAAAATTTCCGTTTTTTTCACAAATAAACTCAGAAATTATCGACCTAAATTTACCACTAACATGAAGCCCAATATGTCACGAAAAAACAATCTCAGAATCGCTAGGATCCGTTGAAGCGTTCCTGAGTTATTACCTCATAAAGGGACACTGGTCAGAATTGCAAAAAACGGCAAGGTCATGAAGGGGTTAAAAACCGAACATAGAAAAATTAAAAATCAGCAGGCCCTTAAGGGGTTAATGTGTGATTGGTCGAGGTTTGTCCCCAGACCCACATTGATTAATTATTGGAATAAAGGGACCACAGGATGGTAACCAATGGTTTCTTTGATTTTATTTTTATTTGATATTTACTAGCTCAGATGAACATTATAATATATTTTTTACCAATAGGGTCAAATCATTGCCCCACTGCTATACGCAGTAAAAGAGGAGCAACTGAAGAAAGCATTCTGTGACCTGAGAAGATATTAGTCAGTGTGTGGCTGATTATTATAATATATATATAATTTAGAAGATTGATGATAAATGTGCTCTGACAGGATGTATGTTTTCTTTTCCAAGAACATATGATGGATATGCAAAGCAGTCTTCAGATGACAGCAAAAATGGCTTTGGCGATAGCAATTATAAGGAATAAACCTGAAGGAAAGAGTAGCAGGCAGTACACTGAAGAACTGGCTAAAAGTGTGACTGATCGGGAGGTGCACTGGAAGGTGAAGGAACTAGAAGCTGAAGTTTTACATTTGCGTCAGGAACTACTATTACACAAGTTTCACAATTCACCAGAACTAGAAAATGGTAAATATGCGAGTGCCGCTGATAATTGTATGGTTTATTTAATCAGTCATATTTTACAAATATGTTAATGTTGAATATTCAGCAGCTTGGAACAGTGAGGGCAGGGTGACTGGAGTCAAGGTGGCACAGTCTGACATTCCGCTAATTAAAAGATGGAAACCGCAATGCCCTTATTGCAGATGTCCATTTCAGTGGCAGAATAGTTACTGATACCAGGGGGCACAGATCTCTGAATACACCATAGCATTATTGAAATATTTTTGACATTAAGTTCTTTTGGTAATAATAGAACTTTATATTGGCTGTATAAGACAAAGGAGGCAAAATATGCAGCTAATGTGCTTTGCATTCATTTATTTTTAATGGAGAAACCCAAATGCTGTAACAGAATGTTTGCACAAATCAGACTTGCACATTTTCAATGCTTTACTTGACAAAGATCCAACAACTGGGTTTAAAAATGGCTGTATTTTGGGTGATTGAGGCTATGTGCACACGTTGCGGATTTCACTGCGTATCCGCAGAGGATCTGCAGATGGGGGTCCGCAGCAGCTTTCCATGCATTTACAGTACAATGTAAACCTATGGAAAACGCAATCCGCAGTGCACATGCTGCGGAACAAAACACGCAGGAACGCTGCGCGTTACATTCCGCAGCATGTCAATTCTTTGTGCGGATTCCGCAGCTGTTTACACCTGCTCCATAATAGGAATCCACAGATGTAAAACCGCAGGTGGAATCCGCACAAAATCCGCATAAAATCTGCGGTAAATCCTCAGGTAAAACGCAGTGCCTTTTACCTGCGGATTTCTCAAATCCGCTGCGGAAAAATCTGCAGAGCTCCAAACTACGTGTGCAAGCTTTCCAGAACAATTGCTTTTTTTCAGCTTGTTGAAAAGGCCTTGGGCTTGGACCTGACACTTCAGGCACCAATATTTCTTTTTATTCCCTGTGGGATTATTCCTAGTGCTGCTGATTTTTATTAATTGCCTGAATGTGGACAAGATATAATCTTACAGGTCTATGTCTCTGCAGGGTATTTGAAGCACTGTATCAGGTGAATGAACATCGTCACTGCTATTTATTATGCACAGCTGAAGAACAATGTGTATATCTTGAAAATGCGTGAAACAACATTTTGGCCTGACATACATATCTACTATATAATTGTCTAAGGGGCACTTCCGTCTGACTGTCTGTCCCGGAAATCCTGTGTCGCTGATTGGTCTCGCCAGCTGCCTGTCCTGGCTGCCACGACCAATCAGCAACGGGCACAGTCCGATTAGTCCCTCCCTACTTCCGTCCAGTCAGTGCTCGACACCCGCTCCATATTCCCCTGCAGTCAGCGCTCACACAGGGTTAACGCTGCTATTAACCCTGTGTGTCCCCAACTTTTTACTATTGATGCTGCCTATGCAGCATCAATAGTAAAAAGATGTAATGTTAAAAATAATAAAAAAACAAAAAACCTGCTATTCTCACCTTCCGTAGTCCGCCGAGACGCGCGCGGCCTCCGCCATCTTCCGTTCCCAGAGATGCATTGTGAAATTACCCAGAAGACTTAGGCTGCTTTCACACTAGCGTCGGCCCGACGTACCGACGCATACTGTGAAAAAAATGCTCGACGTGGGCAGCGGAAGCAGTCTTACGACGCTTCCGCTGCCCCATTGCAAGGTCCGGGGAGGAGGGGCGGAGTTTCGGCCCGCATGCGCAGTCGAAACTGGTGGTCTCGACGCATGTAACGTTTTTTTGTGGCGGCGGTGTGCCTAAACACGACGCAACCGTCGCACGACAGTTGCGACGTGTGGCAATACGTCGCAATGCGTCGGTAATGTTAGTCTATGGGGAAAAAAACGCATCCTGCAGACAGCTTTGCAGGATGCGTTTTTTCTCCTGAACAACGCATTGCAACGTATTGCAAACGACGCTAGTGTGAAAGTAGCCTTAGCGGTCTCGCGAGACCGCTAAGTCATCTGGGTAATTTCGCAATGCATCCTGGGCATCTCGGCACAGCTTCGCTGGATCCCGGCGGGTGAGTATATAACTATTTTTTATTTTAAATATTTTTTTTAACAGGGATATGGTGCCCACACTGCTGTATAATACGTGGGCTGTGTTTTATACTACGTGGACTGTGTCATATACCGCGTGGCTGTTATATACTACGTGGCCAGTGTTATATACTGCGTGGGCTGTGCTATATATTATGTCGCCTGTGTTATATACTGCATGGCTGCTATATACTGCGTGGGCTGTGTTATATAGTACGTGGGCTGTGTTATAAACTCTGTGGGCTGTGCTATATACTACGTGGCTGCTGTATACTGCGTGGCTGCTATATACTGCGTGGGCTGTGTTATATAGTACGTGGGCTGTGTTATATACTGCGTGGCCACAGTTATATACTGCGTGGCCACAGTTATGTACTGTGTGGCCTGTATTACCGCATCGGTTATTCTACAATATGTATGTATATAGCAGCCACATAGTATATAGCACAGGCCACGTAGTATTTGTCTGCTATATACTACATGGCCTGTGCTATATACTATGTAGCTGCTATATACATACATAGATATTCTAAAGTACCCGATGCATCAGAATCGGGCCACCATCTAGTACTATAATAGACTCCTGGGAAGGCTTCTATTCCGATAGCATCACCAATGCTGGACACGCAATGCACATAGTTAAAACTTTCAATCAGCTTAGAACCCCTTCAGACAGTCATATGTTATATGACCAAATTCAGTGCTCTCTGCAGTGTTATGTTCACTGTGGAGACTTCAATTCGGTTTCTTTGCTTAAGCCTGTGGTAGTTAAAGGGAGTCTATCAGTACCAAAATAACTGTTCAAACAAAGCATAGCCCTATGTAGGTGACATAATACTTATCAAAGCTTACCAATTGTTTCCAAATCCATTGTGGTGCTTGATATAAATGGTTCTTTACTCAAATATGCTAATAAGATGCTCAGTGTATCCATTACATGACCTGCTTCTTTTACATCTTTAGCCACCATCCTATGGCTCCTGTAAAACCAGCAATGTCTGTCAAGAAAAATGAGGGCAGAGATAGTTGAAAAGCAAGTAGCTGGCAAGTTACACTGAATCGATTGGCCATGCCCAGGGTGCACAATCTTACTTCTTAGCATATTTGTATAAATAATAGTTTCTAGCTAAAACAACACAAAATTTCAACAATAAAAGGTATGATTTTTATCAGGGCTATGTCGCCTGCAGGGTGCTATGCTTTGTTTGAAGAATTATTTTATGTTGGCAGACTCCTTCTAAGGGCTCATTACCACATGCGAGGCACACGTCCGTATCTCGCATGTGGAAACCAAGCTGTGGAGCTGGCACTGGGGAGCGGAGCTGTGCAGCTCCATCTGTTCCTATGGGGCCGCACGCTCCGCTCTGGAGTGCCGGCTCCACAGCTTGGTTTCCACATGCGAGATACGGACGTGTGCCTCGCATGTGGAAATGAGCCCTAAGTTTCAAACACCTTTGTGCAAAACTCCAGGATGCAAGGAGATTGCCACCTGTTGTTTAGAATTTCCACAATTAGTGATTCTTAGCGATGTTATCTGCTAATATGGAGGCTCAGGACTCTCAGGTCCTACACATTTTGGAACAAAAACACTTACCATAGCTTAGTCAGCTATAAAACTTGTATAGTCACTTACTCCTTAACCCCTTCACCCCGAAGCCTGTTTTCAACTTCCTGACCAGGCCATTTTTTTCAATTCTGACCACTGTCACTTTATGAGGTCATAACTGTGAAACGTTTCAATGGATCCTGGTGATTATGAGATTGTTTTCTCGTGACACCATTCTAAAAACTGCACCCCTCAAGGTACTCAAAACCACATTCAAAAAGTTTATTAACCCTTCAGGTGCTTCACAGGAATTTTTGGAATGTTTAAAAAAAATTGAACATTTAACTTTTTTTTCACAAAATTTTTACTTCAGATCCAATTTGTTTTATTTTACCAAGGGTAACAGGAGAAATTGGACCACAAAAGTCGTTGTACAATTTGTCCTGAGTACGCCGATACCCCATATGTGGGGGTAAACCACTGTTTGGGCGCATTGGCAGAGATCGGAAGGGAAGGAGCGCCATTTGACTTTTTAATGTAAAATTTGCTGGAATTGAGATCGGACACCATGTCGCGTTTGGAGAGCCCCTGATGTGCCTAAACAGTGGAAACCCCCCATAAGTGACACCATTTTGGAAAATAGACCCCCTAGGGAACTAATCTAGTTGTGTGGTGAGCACTTTGAACCCCCAAGTACTTCACAGAAGTTTATAATGTAAAGCCGTAAAAAACAACAACTTTTTTTTCACAAAAATTATCTTTTCGCCCTAAATTTTTTATTTTCCCAAGGGTAACAGGACAAATTGGACCCCAAAAGTTGTTGTTCAATTTGTCCTGAGTACGCTCATATCCCATATATAGGGGTAAACCACTGTGTGGGTATGTGCACACGTTGCGGATTGGCTGCGGATCCGCAGCGTTTTTTGAGGTGCAGAAACGCTGCAGATCCGCAATTGATTTACAGTACAATGTAAATCAATGAGAAAAAAAAATGCTGTGCACACTTTGCGGAAAATCCGCTGCGGAAACGCTGCGGTTTAAGGCCACGTTCACACTTTGCGGTTTTTACCGCGGAACCGCCGCGATTTTGCCGCTGCGGGTCTGCTGCAGTTTCCATTGCGTTTACATTTACATGTAAACCTATGGAAACCGCAAACCGCTGTGCACATGCTGCGGGAAAAAACGCGCAGAAACGCAGCGGTTTACATTCCGCAGCATGTCACTTCTTTGTGCAGAATCGCTGCGATTCTGCACCCATAGGAATGCATTGAACCGCTTACTTCCCGCATGGGGCTGTGCCCACGTTGCGGGAAGTAAGCGGATAATGTGCGGGTGGTACCCGGGGTGGAGGAGAGGAGACTCTCCTCCAGGCCCTGGCAACCATATTTGTGTGTAAAAAAAGAATTAAAATAAAAAATCATGTTATACTCACCTCTCAGCGCTGCACGCGGCCGGCCGGTCAGAGTTGCTGTGCGAACAGGACCTGCGGTGACGTCGCGGTCGCATGACCGTGACGTCACGAAGGGTCCTTCTCGCACATCATCTTTGGAACCGGACCGCCGGGTGCAGCGCCGAGGAGATCGGGACGTCAGAGGGTGAGTATATAAACTTTTTTTAATTTTAACATTACTATTGATGCTGCATATTGCTGCATATGCAGCATCAATAGTATAGGCGGAAACCCGCAGGGGAAACCGCGGAACAAACCGCGATAAATCTGCAGGGATAACCGCAGCGGTTTTGCCCTGCAGATTTATCCAATCCGCTGAGGGAGAACCCGTAGAGGTCACCCGCAAAGTGTGCACATAGCCTAAAAGAAGTAGCATGTCAATTCTTTTTTGTGAATCTGCAGCGTTTTTGTACCCACTCCATTATAGAAAACCGCAGGGGTAAAAACCGCAACAAATCCGCAAGAAAACCGCAGCAAAAACGCACAAAAAAACGCTGCGGAATCGCACAAAAAACCGCAGGTGCGTTTTCTGCCAGGAGAGACAGAATCCGCACCAGAAATTCCTAAGCCTAATCCGCAACGTGTGCACATAGCCTTTGAGCGCATGGCAGAGCTCGGAAGGGAAGGCGCGCCGTTTGACTTTTCAATGCAAAATTGGCTGGAATTGAGATCGGAACCCATGTCGCGTTTGGAGAGCCCCTGATGTGCATAAACAGTGGAAACCCCCCACAAGTGACCCCATTTTTGAAAGAAGACCCCCTAAGGAACTTATCTAGATGTGTGGTGAGCACTTTTAACCCCCAATTGTTTCACTAAAGTTTAGAATGTAGAGCCATGTAAATTAAAAAAGTCATTTTTTCTTTCCACGAAAATGATATTTTAGCCCCCAAATTTTTATTTTCCCAAGGGTAACAGGATAAATTGGACCCCAAAAGTTGTTGACCAATTTGTCCTGAGTATGCTGATACCCCATATGTGGGGGGAACCACTGTTTGGGTGCACGGCGAGCTCGGAAAGGAAGGAGCACCGTTTGGAATGCAGACTTAGATGGATTGGTCTGCAGGTGTCACGTTGCATTTGCAGAGCCCCTGATGTACCTAAACAGCAGAAACCCACCACAAGTGACCTCATATTGGAAATTAGACCCCCCAAGGACCTTATCTAGATGCGTTGTGAGAACTTTGAACCCCCAAGTGTTTCGCTAAAGTTTATAACGCAGAGCCGTGAAAATAAAAAATATATTTTTTTCCACGAAAATGATATTTTAGCCCCCCAATTTTTATTTTCCCAAGGGTAACAGGACAAATTGGACACCAAAAGTTGTTGTCCAATTTGTCCTGAGTACGCTGATACCCCATATGTGGGGGGGAACCACTGTTTGGGCTCTCTTAGTCTCATCAGACCAGAGAATAGTATTTCTCATAGTCTGGGAGTACTTCATGTGTTTTTGAGCAAATTTATGCAGGCTTTCATATGTCTTGCACTGAGGAGAAGCTTCCATCAGGCCACTCTGCCATAAAGGCCCGACTGGTGGAGGGCTGTAGTGACTTTGTGGAACTTTCTCCCATCTCCCTATTGCATCTCTGGAGCTCATCCACAGTGATCTTGGGGTTCTTCTTTACCTCTCTCACCAAGGCTCTTCTCCCACGATTGCTCAGTTTGGCTGGATGGCCAGGTTTAGAAAGACTTCTGGTGGTCCCAAACGTCTTCCGTTTAAGGATTATGGAGGCCACTGTGCTCTTAAGAACCTTGAGTACTGCAGAAACTCTGTTGTAACCTTGGCCAGATCTGTGCCTTGCCACAATTCTGTCTCTGAGCTCCTTGGCCAGTTCCTTTGACCTCATGATTCTCATTTGGTCTGACATGCACTGTGAGCTGTGAGGTCTTATATAGACAGGTGTGTGCCTTTCCACATCAAGTCCTATCAGTTTAATTAACCCCTTCACCCCCAAGGGTGGTTTGCACGTTAATGACCGGGCCAATTTTTACAATTCTGACCACTGTCCCTTTATGAGGTTATAACTCTGGAACGCTTCAACGGATCTTGGCGATTCTGACATTGTTTTCTCGTGACATATTGTACTTCATGATAGTTGTAAAATTTCTTTGATATAACTTGCGTTTATTTGTAAAAAAAACGAATATTTGGCGAAAATTTTGAAAATTTTGCAATTTTCCAACTTTGAATTTTTATGCCCTTAAATCACAGACATATGTCATGCAAAATACTTAATAAGTAACATTTCCCACATGTCTACTTTACATCAGCACAATTTTGGAACCAAATTTTTTTTTTGTGACGGAGTTATAAGGGTTAAAAGTTGACCAGCAATTTCTCATTTTTACAACACCATTTTTTTTTAGGGACCACATCTCATTTGAAGTCATTTTGAGGGGTCTAAATGATAGAAAATACCCAAGTGTGACACCATTCTAAAAACTGCACCCCTCAAGGTACTCAAAACCACTTTCAAGAAGTTTATTAACCCTTCAGGTGTTTCACAGGAATTTTTGGAATGTTTAAATAAAAATAAACATTTAACTTTTTTTCACACAAAATTTATTTCAGCTCCAATTTGTTTTATTTTACCAAGGGTAACAGGAGAAAATAGACCCCAAAATTTGTTGTACAATTTGTCCTGAGTACGCTGATACCCCATATGTGGGGGTAAACCACTGTTTGGGCGCATGGCAGAGCTCGGAAGGAAAGGAGCGCCATTTGACTTTTCAATGCAAAATTGACTGGAATTGAGATGGGACGCCATGTTGCATTTGGAGAGCCCCTGATGTGCCTAAACATTGAAACCCCCCACAAGTGACACCATTTTGGAAAGTAGACCCCCTAAGGATCTTATCTAGATGTGTGGTGAGCACTTTGACCCAACAAGTGCTTCACAGAAGTTTATAATGCAGAGCCGTAAAAATAAAAAATCATATTTTTTCACAAAAATGATCTTTTTGCCCCCAATTTTTTATTTTCCCAAGGGTAAGAGAAGAAATTGGATCCCAAAAATTGTTGTGCAATTTGTCCTGAGTACGCTGATACCCCATATGTGGGTGTAAACCATTGTTTGGGCGCAGGGCAGAGCTCGGAAGGGAAGGATCGCCATTTGACTTTTCAATGCAAAATTGACTAGAATTGAGATGGGACGCCATGTTGCATTTGGAGAGCCCCTGATGTGCCTAAACATTGAAACCCCCCACAAGTGACACCATTTTGGAAAGTAGACCCCCTAAGGAACCTATCTAGATGTGTGGTGAGCACTTTGACCCAACAAGTGCTTCACAGAAGTTTATAATGCAGAGCCGTAAAAATAAAAAATCATATTTTTTCACAAAAATGATCTTTTTGCCCCCAATTTTTTATTTTCCCAAGGGTAAGAGAAGAAATTGGACCCCAAAAATTGTTGTGCAATTTGTCCTGAGTACGCTGATACCCCATATGTGGGTGTAAACCATTGTTTGGGCGCAGGGCAGAGCTCGGAAGGGAAGGAGCGCCATTTGACTTTTCAATGCAAAATTGACTGGAATTGAGATGGGACGCCATGTTGCGTTTCGAGAGCCCCTGATGTGCCTAAACATTGAAACCCCCCACAAGTGACACCATTTTGGAAAGTAGACCCCTTAAGGAACTTATCTAGATGTGTGTTGAGCACTTTGACCCAACAAGTGCTTCACAGAAGTTTATAATGCAGAGCCGTAAAAATACAAAATCATATTTTTTCACAAAAATGATCTTTTCGCCCCCATTTTTTTATTTCCCCAAGGGTAAGAGAAGAAATTAGACCACAAAAGTTGTTGTGCAATTTGTCCTGAGTACGACGATACCCCATATGTGGGGGTAAAGCACTGTTTGGGCGCATAGCAGAGCTCGGAAGGGAAGGAGCGCTATTTTACTTTTCAATGCAAAATTGACTGGAATTAAGATGGGATGCCATGTTGCGTTTGGAGAGCCCCTGATGTGCCTAAACATTAAAAAACCCCACAAGTGACACCATTTTGGAAAGTAGACCCCCTAAGGAACTTATCTAGATGTGTTTTGAGAGCTTTGAACCCCTAAGTGTTTCACTACAGTTTATAACGCAGAGCCGTGAAAATAAAAATTCTTTTTTTTTTCACAAAAATGATTTTTTAGCCCCCAGTTTTGTATTTTCACAAGAGTATCAGGATAAATTGGACCCCAAAAGTTGTGGTCCAATTTGTCCTGAGTACGCTGATACCCCATATGTGGGGGGGAACCACTGTTTGGGCGCATGACAGCTCGGAAAGGGAAGGAGCGCCATTTGGAATGCAGACTTAAATGGATTGGTCTGCAGGCGTCACGTTGCATTTGCAGAGCCCCTGATGTACCCAAAAAGTACAAACCCCCCACAAGTGACCCCATTTCGGAAACTAGACCCCCCATGGAACTTATCTAGATGTGTTGTGAGAACTTTGAACCCCCAAGTGTTTCACTACAGTTTATAACGCAGAGCCGTGAAAATAAAAAATCTTTTTTTTCCCACAAAACTTATTTTTTGGCCCCCAGTTTTGTATTTTCCCAAGGGTAGCAGGAGAAATTGGACCCCAAAAGATGATGTCCAATTTGTCCTGAGTACGCTGATACCCCATATGTTGGGGTAAACCCCTGTTTGGGCACACGGGAGAGCTCTGAAGGGAAGGAGCACTGTTTTCCTTTTTCAACGCAGAATTGGCTGGAATTCAGATCGGATGCCATGTCCCGTTTGGAGAGCCCCTGATGTGCCTAAACAGTGGAAACCCCCCAATTATAACTGAAACCCTAATCCAAACACACCCCTTACCCTAATCCCAACAGTAACCCTAACCACTCCTCTAACCCAGACACACCCAACCCTATTCCCAACCGTAAATGTAATCCAAACCCTAACCCTATCTTTAGCCCCAACCCTAACTGTAGCCCCAACCCTAGCCCCAACCCTAGCCCTAACCCTAGCCCTAACCCTAGCAATAACCCTAGCCCTATCACTAGCCCTAACACTAGCCGTAACACTAGCCCTAACCCTAACCCTAGCCCTAACCCTAGCCCCAACCCTAGCCCTAACCCTAGCCCTAACCCTAGCAATAACCCTAGCCCTATCACTAGCCCTAACACTAGCCGTAACACTAGCCCTAACCCTAGCCCTAACCCTAGCCCTAACCCTAGCCCTAACCCTAGCCCCAACCCTAGCCCTAACCCTAGCCCTAACCCTAACCCTAGCCCCAACCCTAGCCCTATCCCTAACCCTTGACCCAACCCTAGCCCTAACCCTTGCCCTAACCCTAACCCTAACCCTAGCCCTAACTCTAGTCCTAACTCTAGCCCTAACCCTAACCCTAATGGGAAAATGGAAATAAATACATTTTTTAATTTTTTTATTTTTCCCTAACTAAGGGGGTGATGAAGGGGGGTTTGATTTACTTTTATAGCGGGTTTTTTTAGCGGGTTTTTATGATTGGCAGCCGTCACACACTGAAAGACGCTTTTCATTGCAAAAAATATTTTTTGCGTTACCACATTTTGAGAGCTGTAATTTTTCCATTTTTGAGTCCACAGAGTCATGTGAGATCTTGTTTTTTGCGGGACGAGTTGACGTTTTTATTGGTAACATTTTCGGACACATGACATTTTTTGGTCGCTTTTTATTCCGATTTTTGTGAGGCAGAGTGATCAAAAACCAGCTATTCATGAATTTCTTTTGGGGGAGGCGTTTATACCGTTCCGCGTTTGGTAAAATTGATAAAGCAGTTTTATTCATCGGGTCAGTACGATTACAGCGGTATCTCATTTATATCTTTTTTTTATGTTTTGGCGCTTTTATACGATAAAAACTATTTTATAGAAAAAATAATTATTTTGGTATCGCTTTATTCTCAGGACTATAACTTTTTTATTTTTTTGCTGATGATGCTGTGTGGCGGCTCGTTTTTTGCGGGACAAGATGACGTTTTCAGCGGTACCATGGTTATTTATATCAGTCTTTTTGATCGCGTGTTATTCCACTTTTTGTTCGGCGGTATGATAATAAAGTGTTGTTTTTTGCCTCGGTTTTTTTTTTTTTTCTTACGGTGTTTACTGAAGGGGTTAACTAGTGGGGCAGTTTTATAGGTTGGGTCGTTACGGACGCGGCGATACTAAATATGTGTACTTTTATTGTTTTTTTTATTTTATTAAGCTAAAGAAATGTATTTATGGGAATAATATATATATTTTTTTCTTTATTTAGGATATTTTTTTTATTTTTTTTTTACACACATGTGGGGAATTTTTTTTAAACTTTTTTACTTTGTCCCAGGGGGGACATTACAGATCATTGATCTGACAGTGTGCACAGCACTCTGTCAGATCGACGATCTGCTGTGCAGGGCTGCAGGCTTACCAAGGGTCTGCTCTGAGCAGACACTCGGTAAGCCACCTCCCTCCCTGCAGGACCCGGATGCCGCGGCCATCTTGGATCCGGGACCTGCGGCGAGGAGGGAGGTAGGAGACCCTCGGAGCAACGCGATCACATCGCGTTGCTCCTGGGGTCTCAGGGAAGCCCCCTCCCTGCGCGATGCTTCCCTATACCGCCGGTACACCGCGATCATGTTTGATCGCGGTGTGCCGGGGGTTAATGTGCCGGGGGCGGTCCGTGACCGCTCCTGGCACATAGTGCCGGATGTCAGCTGCGATATGCATATCCCCCCATGAGCGCGGCCGATCGGCTATGACGTACTATCCCGTCGAGGGTCAGATAGGCCCAGGTCACCTCGACGGGATAGTACGTCTAAGGTCACAGAGGGGTTAAACACAGCCGGACTCCAATGAAGGAGTAGAACCATCTCAAGGAGGATCACAAGGAAATGGACAGCATGTGACTTAAATATGAGTGTCTGAGCAATGGATTTGAATACTTATGACCATGTGATATTTCAGTTTTTCTTTTTTATTACATTTGCAAAAATTTCTACATTTCTGTTTTTTTTTTTTAGTCAAGATGGGGTGCAGAGTGTACATTAATGTGAAAAAATGAGCTCTTTTGAATTTACCAAATGGCTGCAATGAAACAGAGTTTCACTCTTTGTTTCATTGCAGGGGGTCTGAATACTTTCTGTACCCACTGTATAATTTGGATTTTGGTCGTTTAGTTGTTAGAAAAATAAATAATTTATTTCACATGTGAATAACGGAGCTTCAGTGCTCATTTGACATGCCCAAGGGCTCAGTGCACTGTTATGCCCCCTAAGTTTACATATTGAGCATTTTATCATATCTTGATTGTCAAAACTCAAGCAAACGCTGCCTGAATGTAATCATCAGTGACACTTCTGGAGCCCAGACTTGCTCAGTGTCAGTGTGATCTCTCATCACTGGCACCTGTTTACAGTAAGTACTGAGTGATGGTTGCAGTCAAGAGCTAGCAATAACAGCATGCCATGACAATATGTGAGTGGGTGGGGTCCTGCAGTGTCCATGTTAAATCTTTCCACCGGCTCCTCCCTACAGTATCTTCTCGAAATTGTAATGCTGACAAAAGCCAGCAATAACACTATGTGAGCGTGGCTGACCTGCTGCAGTGTCCTTGTAAACTATTATTGCTGTTGCTGCTTGGTACTGTAATGAAAACAGAGGCCAGCAATGAGACACTGAGCATGGCTGGACTTTTGCAGTGTCCATATGAAGGTGCAGCATCGCTGATTGAGTTCATGAGTTCAGGACTCTCTCTTGAGCACTGTCAGTGAAGATATAACAAATAGCTTAGTATGCAAATTGAGGTAGCCCCTTCATTTGCATTCAAAATACGTTTTTCTATTCGCCACGACAGCACCCACTAGAGAGAGGGGATCCGCCCCTAGGAACAGGAAACCTTCAGAGAGATAAAAGGGGCGCCCCCCTCGCTCCTCAGTTGGTTTCCTGTTCCCAGATGGGAACCCACAGAAAAGAATCTCTAGTGATTAACCATGAAGAGGAAAACCCACCTGGACTGCCGCCTGTACGACTCTGCTGAGTGGCAGGGGCTCCAGAGCGGGTAACAGAGTCGAGGGAATGATCCTGCTGGCTCCCCTTCCTCTGAATTCATTACGGGCTCCGGAATCTTCAACAGTCTCCCTGCTGGGACACTTGTATAGTCCACCGCACGAAAGCCGGTAAGTGGGCGAGCTGAGCTGGGTCTCCTTTCTATTGTCCCCCCAAGGATGGCGGCGTAGTGTGGCTGCAGGCGCGACTCCTTACCCCTCAGTAGCGGTGTCTTCGGCCGCACGATGGAACATGGATACGCGCACATGCGCTGTAGCGTTGGCTTCCTGGAAGTGATTGTTGAACTTCCGGGGGCGCAGGGTCAGACTGGCGTTACCTGTGAGGACGCCATGTTTTTCCGGTGCGGTGGGTCCAGTATATCCTGACGGCGCCTCTTCCTATGGAGAGGTTAAAAAAAAAAAAGGGAAGGAGGGGGGTGTGTTTGATCGGTAGCCTACACTAGATAAAGCAGATTAGCGTAGTAGGATGTGCGCAAACATGTCGTCTCAGGATGCTGAGCGCCCACTGGAGGAGTTAATTCTACCTAGTGGTGATGCCAGGAGGAAAGGTAGTGGACACTGGAATGTGAGTGATTCCACTGAAAAATCGGGGAAGAACAGAGGATCATACAACCCAGGCCAGCCATACAGCCCTACAGCCAGTATATGATCATATTTCCGGGTGAGTCAAAAGATCTCTTCATTGAGACTTATGGTACTCTCCTCTGCTCTTATTTTTCATAGGCAAAAAAGACTGGCAAAAGTAAAAATAGGAAGTGTGCATTATGTGCTGAACCCCTGCCTGACTCATATATTTAAAGGTTATGTCAAAATTGTATAAGTAATACCTTACAACAGGATGATATTCGTCTTATGATCCGTGAGGAGCTTTAGTCCTTAAGTAGTGGCCCTTATATGAATGTGGAGAGGAGAAGCAAAAGAGCACCCTCACCTAGAGCAGACACATCTGCAGAAAGTGGGGGAAATTGATTTTGACGTCTCCCAGGCTTCGGGTTCCTCAGAGGAAGAGGACTATGTGTGTTTCCCTACTGACGGTATATTATTCCATACTCCACTTTCTTCCTCAGCTGCGAGGCTCCCATACAAGGGTCCTTTCCGACAATACCACCGCGGTTGCCTACCTAAATCATCAAGGGGGTACGCGGTCGGACACTCTCATGAACTTTACATCAGACATCATGAATCTAGTCGAAAATCATCTGTTGTCCCTATCGGCAGTACACATCAGAGGTATAGACAATTTTCATGCCGATTTTCTCAGCCGCCATACCCTTCATTAAGGAGAATGGATGCTCAACAAAAAGTTCTTCAGACTGATTGCTGGCCGATGGGGGGTGCCTCAGATAGACTTATTTGCAACAAGATCCAACCGACAGATCAGAACATTCGCCTCGTTGTGCAGAGAGGACAATCCGGATATATTCGATGCCCTTCAAGTTCCATGGACATTCAGTCTAGCTTATGCCTTTCCCCCATGGAATCTTCTACCCATAGTTATCAGAAAAATAAGGGAAGAAGGGGCAAGAGTGCTGTTGATAGCTCCATTTTGGCCCAAGAGGCCATGGTTTTCATGGCTCAGGGCAATGTCGATTACAGACCCTTGGATTCTGCCTCAGACCGAGGACCTGCTATCTCAGGGGCCATTTTTCCACCCTCAAGAAAAGGGAATGAATTTGACAGTCTGGAATTTGAGAGGCAGTTATTAAATCTTAGAGTTCTCTAAAGGGTTGATAGATACCCTCATGAAAAGTAGAAAACCATCTAATACAAAGATTTATGTCAGAGTCTGGATAAAATTTCTCGAGTTCCACACAGCACAATTTTCTTTTGAAATACCGATATTTTCAATTTTGGAGTTTCTGCAGAAGGGAATGGAGTTAGGTCTCTCTGCAAGTACTCTAAAAGTTCAAATTTCAGCGCTAGGAGCTCTCTTCAATTATGATATTGCAGGTGATAGGTGGATATCCCGTTTTGTATCTGCATGTGAATGGTCAAAACTGATCCGTATACCTCAGGTCCCACAGTGGGATCTAAGTTTGGTCCTAGACGCATCAACAGAGAGCCCTTTTGAACCCCTTCATACAGCCTCATTAAAAAATATCTCATTAAAGACGGTAATATTAGTTGCATTGGTACCTGCTAGGAGGGTAAGTGATCTCCAAGCCTTGTCAATAGACCCTCCGTTTTTATCAGTAACATCTGACAGAATAAGTTTAAAGACGGACCCGTCCTATCTTCCTAAAGTTGCTACTAAGTTTCATAGATCCCAAGAGATCTTCCTGCCTACTTTTTATGAAGATCACTCAACTCCAGAGGAGGAGAAACTTCATACCCTAGATGTTAAGAGGACTATTCTAGCCTACTTAGAGAGGACTAGGCACTAGAGGAAGAGTAGGGCTCTCTTTGTGTCTTTCCAGGGTAAGAACAAAGGCTCCAAAGTCACAAAGAATACGTTATCACGCTGGATCAGAGAAGCCATAATTCTGGCATATAAAGCTAAAGGAAGAGATCCTCCACTACATGTGGGAGCACACTCTACAAAGGCTTTGTCGACTTCCTGGGTGGAGAAGGCAGATGTGCCAATAGACCTTATATGTAAGGCCGCAACCTGGTCTTCACCTAGTACTTTTTATAAGCACTATAGATTAGATCTGTCTTCCTCCTGTGATCTAGCCTTTGTAATATCGGTCCTTGACACGGTGAACCCACCCAAATTATAGTCTCTGTAAATCTCTCTAGTGGGTGCTGTCGTGGCGAATAGAAAATACCGGATTACTTACCGGTAATGCTCTTTTATAGAGCCCATGACAGCACCCACTCACATCCCTCCCTTTTTATAGTAGTACGAGGTGCCTTGGTGCTGAGGTGTGAATAAGTAAGAAGATATAGTATAAGTTTGTAAATATGTACATATTGCTGAGCCTATTAACTGAAGCCTGGCGGCGGTTCCTCCTATTCTCTGTAATACAACTGAGGAGTGAGAGGGGGGCCGCCCCTTTTATCCCTCTGTAGGTTTCCTGTTCCTAGGGGTGGATCCCCTCTCTAGTGGTTGCTGTCGTGGGCTCTATAAAGAGCATTACCGTTAAGTAATCCAGTATTTTTTCTTTGTCAACTAAATCCCTAAAAATCTATACTACAGGTATGAATTTTATATGCCCCATATATACCTGTATTAGTGGTTTAATTAGAGTTTTGGGAATGGCAGACTGCCATTAAAGTACATGTATCATTAAGTTGGGGGCTCTCCTTTTTTCAAGAGATGAGTGGAAAGCCTGCAACTGGTGTTTTCTCTAAAGAATAGACATTAGCAAAAGTGATCAGAAGGGTCACGAATGTCACTAATGTCCTGCTAAGGGACCCAACATTTTAGGAGTTGGGTGTCACTGGTGTGTCAGATTTTATAGACAGCCGCTCTGCACCTGGCTGCACAAGGTCTCGTTGTTTGGCATTGCAGACGTCTTCTTAATCCTTCTGACTTTTTGATGGAGTGGCAACCTCCCTCAGGCTCTAATTGATACACCTGGACCTTGGTGTTTATAGACTCTCAGTCTGCTTCAGGGAGTCGCCAGTGATATTCACATTTTTTCCTTGTGAAGGTTTGGAGCGATAGCAGTCGGCTAACTTCCTCTCTGGTACTGTTAGATGATATTTGGTGATACTTCTCTGAGTCTGCTCAAGCTAAGTAGGTTCCCCCTTATTTTTCTCCGTTCTTCTCTTTAGTGTACAAAGGGCACTGACCAGTGCTCATCCCCCCTTCCCTATTCAGGGCCTAGCTCTAGGGATATACAGGGCTTAGTTTCCTGCTCAGTGATTGGTGTGGAACCAATATAGGGATGGTAGGGGAGTCATGGTGCTATTAGATCTACCTAGGGCTCTCCACTCCCCCTTTCTCTAGTGTTTGGGCTTCCTTCCTCTATTCCCCTTGTGTTGCATGTAGTCATCCCACACCAGCCATGCATATTGATAAAAAAAAACCTGACACATGGTTTTATTTGTGTTTGTGTTTTTTTTTCCTTTTCTCCCCTTTTTTTGGATCCGTTACAGGGCTGGCATAGCAGCTACGCTGTCTGTCCGTGGAGGTGAATGACCTCTGCTATGAGGGTCAGCTACTGCAGCAACAGCGGCTGCAGGTTACTGATGTTGGCATCTCTGCAGGTAGGCAGGTCCAGCTGGAACCCAAGGTTGCCCTCCCGGACAGGTTTTCCGGAGGTAGCGACAAGTTTTTTGTGTTCAAGGAAGCTTGCAAACTGTATTTTAAACTTCGTTCTCACTCCTCCGGAAATAAGGAGCAATGAGTTGGCATTGTGATCTCTCATCTGCAAGAGATCCTCAATCCTGGGCTTTCTCTTTGCCGCAGGATTTGGTTTGTCTCCAGTCTGTGGAGGGATTTTTTTGGGCTCTAGCCCTTATCTATGATGACCCTGACTGAGTCTCCTCGGCTGAGTCCAGATTGCATTGCCTTAAGTAGTGGAATCGATCAGTGGAGACATATGGCTCCAAATTCCACAGATGGACAACTGATACAAACTGGAATAACCTGGCTCTCAGAAGCCAATTTCTTCAGGTCCTTACTGAAAGGATGAAGGATGCTTTGTCAGTTTATGAAACCTCTGAGTCCTTGGAGGCTGCTGTGTCATTGGCTAAAGGTGTTGATAGACGCCTTCGGGATAGGTGGGTAAGACCACCTTCTCCGGATCCTCTTTTTCAGGGTATTGCCACTTTGCTAGGGGAGTGGTCTATTGGTGAACCAATTCTGGGAAAAGTAGATGAACCCATGCAGTTAGGGGGTGCCTCTGCATTGTACATTAACCCCAGAGATTCTCAATAAGAAGGGAGTGTGTTTTTTTTGTGGAAAAAAGGGACATTTTATTGGGGCCTGTCCTTTGATGCCTAAGCAAAAGGAGACTCATTTAACCCTTGGTAGTCTGGAGTTGATTAATCAATGGGTGCATTTATCGTCAACCTGCAGCTCCCTGTTTGTCCTGACAGAAGAGGTGGTGCTGGAGAGCAAAACTGAGGAGATTTCTGTGTTTGCTGACAGTGGAGCTGGAGTCAGCAATGTTGATGTTGAGTTTTCTAGAACTCACGGGTTGGCTTTCTGTTCTTTAGTTAAGCCCATTCCCTTCTTCACCATCGACTCAGGACCACTTGCACAGAAAGCTCTGACTCAGGTTGTACATATTGTAAGACTGAGGGTGGGCTCGATTCATTGTGAGATAATTTCTTGCTATGTCCTTGACAGTCTTCCTGCCCCAATTGTATTGGGTCTTCCCTTGCTGGTGAAACATAATCCATTTGTGGATTGGCAAACCATGGAGATTGTTGAGTGGGGAGTTTACTGCCATGAGAACTGTTTAAATATTTCTCTTTCCACAGTCTCTACAGTAACCGTACCTGCATTTTTGTCAGCTTTTGAACATGTTTTTTCTGAGAGGGGGTGTCAGGATTTGACTTCTCACCGTACATATGACTGTCCTATTGTGGAAAATCTGGAAAAGGGACATATCTGACCCTCATCTTTGCCCGTGGTGGCAGGCTTTTCTTTGAAAAAAAAAAAGATGGCAGCTTAATTCCCTGTTTATGTTTCCGGGAATTAAATCAGAGTACCATCCGAGATCCATACAATCTTCCTCTGATTCTGGATCTGTTCAGCCAGGTCGTGAATGCTAAGGTGTTCTCCAAGTTGGATTTAAGGGGGACCTACAATCTGGTTAGAATCAGAGAAGGGGATGAATGCAAAACAGCGTTCAATACCCCTGAGGGTAATTTCGAGAGTCTGGTCATGCCTTTCAGTCTGACCAATGCACCTGCGGTTTTCCAACATTTCATTAATTATATTTTCCATCATTTGGTGGGCTTGTTTGTAATGGTCTATCTGGATGATATTTTGGTTTACTCACTGGATTTTGACACACATCGGGGGCATTTTAAACAGGTGTTGCAAATATTGAGGGATAACAAACTATATGCCAAACTATAAAAATGTGTTTTCACCAACCAGGAGGTACAGTTTTTGGTGTATCTGTTGTCATCTTCAGATTTTCGGTTGGATCCGGAGAAGGTCCATGCTGTCCTTGATTGGGACCATCCTGAGAATCTGAAGTCTCAACAACATTTTCTGGGCTTTACTAATTTTTACCAGAAATTCAGCCAAAATTATTCTGTAGTTGTGAAACCCCTTACTGACATGACAAGAAAGGGGTCTGATTTTTCCAAATGGTTGGATGGCGCACTACAGGCTTTTTCCTACCTAAAGATCTATTCTGCCATGGCTCCTGTACTCAGTCAACTGGATTTTTCCCAACCCTTTGTTGTGGAGGTTGATGTGTCGGAGGTGAGGATTGGGGCTGTGTTGTCTCAGGGTCCGTTCCTGGGTAAATGGCGTCCATGCGCTTTCTTTTCTTTTCTAAGAAATTGTTCTCGGCTGAGAGAAATGATGACATGGGCAATAGGGAACTTTTGGCAATTAAATTGGCATTTGAGGAATGGCAACATTTGATGGAGGGGGCTGCCCATCCCATTACTGCTCGATGATTGGTGTGGGACCAATGCAGGGATGGTAGCGGAGGCAGGGTGCTTGCTATTAGATCTTCCCCTCTTTTCCTTGTTTTGTTTTAGTCTTCCCACATTGTGCGTGACAATGGGTTAGAACTTTCGAATTGTGAGATCCTGGCACGCAGAGTAGGGATCTAATAACCCTCCGCTTCCCTCCTCGCTGTGAAAGGGGGATATCTTGCTTGTCAATGGGAGCTCTTGCTCCTAGAACTATCCTTAGTAGTGATGAGTGAGTGTACTTGTTGCTCAGGTGACCTCCGAGTATTTATGACTGCTCGGAGATTTAGTTTTCATCACGGCAGCTGAATGATTTACAGCTACTAGCCTGCTTGATTACATGTGGGGATTCCCTAGCAACCAGGCAACCACCACATGTACTCAGCCTGGCTTGTAGCTGTAAATCATTCAGCTGCCGCAATGAAAACTAAATCTCCGAGCAGTCATAAATACTTGGAGGTCACCCGAGCGTGCTCAGGAAAACCCGAGCAACGAGTATACTCACTAATCACTAATCCTTAGCTGCATACTTTACAAATGGATTACCAAATGGTAACTTTAGAGCAGTTACTGTTCAATAACCATTTAAAAAATCATGTGGGAGCACTGGTTTGTGGCAAAAGATGAGATCTCATAATAACACTTTAGATTTTGTGCTTTCACAAAATGTAGGACAGCAGTGGGTTGCGGGATCTCACTTTGCATGTCAGGATCCAATAACATAGAAGTACGAACTTAACTTTTGGTAGAAAGCCGGGTACTTCAGAGGAGTTTTAGGGAAATTAGTGATTTTTAGAAAAAATACTCAGTATGAGAACGCACACTTTTTCTTCAATACAAAGTCAGCTCCAGACTGGTGATAAGTACCCTTTTAATTCCTCTTCCATTTCAAAGCACCCTAAGTAATGAATTGAACAATACTCTATGTTCATTCTGAATCAGATATTTTTTATTAAAGTTTTCAGAACATAACAGAATTTTCTCCAAAATACCCCACAATATTTTCCCTATTCCCAACCGCTCCCCCCCTACCCAACCCTGGTCCAATGTTAAAATATATCACAAGAAAAATACAGATATAGATAAGGCACATATCCCAAGGCACCAGTCATGGAGTACAACTAAATCACTTTCAGGGTGATATAAACATGGTATCACGAGAATAAACTTACAGACTGTAAGCCCAGAACATTCAACCATTCTGCCCAAATTTTCTCAAACACTGCCGGTCTACCCCGTTTAAGATAAATGGCCTTCTCTCTGCATAGTATGAGGTTTAGCTTATTTACATATTCTTTCCTCGTGGGAACTTTATCTGAGATCCAGTGATATGCTATTAATTTTCTAGCAGTCAAAAGCATTCTGGCAACAGCTATTTGTGAATAATCATCTCCTCCCACCTCCTCAACATATCCAAGCACACAGACAATAGGATCTCTGGAAATATCCTGCTCTGTGGCCATATATATTAAGTTGAGAACCATAATCCAGAATATTTGTATACAGGGACATGTCCAGAACATATGTAGGATATCTGCATTATCGAGCGTACACTTGGGACATTTTGAATTTGGCCTTAGACCCAAATCAAACAGCCACTTAGGAGTCCTATAACCCTATAAAGGATATATAGTTGAGACAGACGGTTAGGCTCACTGAGGGACAACTTAGGGATCATTTGCATTATTGACTCCCATTGATCTACCGAAATCCCCCCCACTTGTTGTTCCCATTTCGCTAATGCCGTCATCAGGTGACCTAATAGCACCCTCGAGAGGAGCTCCCCGTACACGAATGAAATTAGTCCCCTTGTAGATGCCTGTAAACCGAGCCTATTAATAACAGTATCATGATGTATAATAATAGGGTGTATATGAGTCTGCATTATATAAGCGTGTCTTACTTGTAAATACTGATAAAATATAGAATGCTGAAGTGAGAACTCCTTTCGTAAGTCCTCAAAAGATTTAAAGACAACCCCATCTATCAGCTGTGAGAGCCACCAGATACCCACTTGTTGCCATTGCGCAAACCCCTTCAATGTCCTCAATTGCGGCAGATATGGATTATCCCATATAGGGGTATACCTCGTGAACCCAGTAATTCCTCTTAAAGTTTTAATTTTACCCCACACTTTGACCATAAGCATTACCGTCGGAAATTTAGACACCCACGGTTTAAATTTATTTGCCTCTAACTTAGACAATAGGGGACCCCAACCCCCCAGAAACTGAGGAATCCCTCGACCTCCCCCTATTTCCACAGATGTGTCCTCCATTCTACTTGCCAGATGTTGGCACTGGGAAGATAAAAAATATAGCCGAGGGTTAGGCAATGCCAACCCTCCCTCCTCCTTACTCCTTTGTAAGTGCTCTAACTTAATTCTCACACCCTTTTTCAACCATATAAGTTCCCTAAACAGTGCATTAATTTTAAAGAACCTATTTTGGGGAAGCCAAATTTGGGAGTTATGAAGAACATATAAAAGCTGAGGCATAATCACCATTTTCAACAGGTTCACTCTCCCAACTATTGACAAATGTAACTTAGTCCAGGCCTTAATCTTCTGTTTAATCCTAGCCACAAGCGGGGAAAGATTTAAGCGTTCATAATCTAATATGTTGTTTGATACATTGATACCCAGGTATTTAAAACATGACACTACTGGCACCTGTGGAGCTCTAACCACAGTTTGGTCTAATGGTAAAATAGCAGACTTTTCCCAATTTATGGCCAAACCCGATATAGCCCCAAACACAGCAAAAAGTGACATTACTCCATTGAGCGATTCGTCAGAGTCAGCCAAAAACAGGAGAATGTCATCGGCGTAGAGAGCCACTTTCTCCTCCAATGTCCCATATCTAAAACCCTCAATTTCTGGGCTAAGTCTTATCTTCAAAGCCAAAGGCTCCACCGCCAGGGCGAAAAGCAGCGGAGACAGAGGGCAACCCTGCCTCGTACCCCTATATAGATTGAAGGGCTCAGATAACAGTCCACTCGCTCGTATTCTTGCCGACGGTTCTGAGTACAAAAGCTTGATCCCACCAATAAAACCTGGACCAAAACCCATGCACTGAAGTGTAGCAAACAGGTATTTCCATTCCACGCTGTCAAATGCCTTAGCGGCATCAAGGGACAGAACTGCCCTCCTCCCCACATTGTCTGCCCCCACTTGCATATTGAGATATAGTCTTCTAACATTTAGGGCCGTTGACTTACGAGGCATGAATCCCGTCTGATCCGAGTGTATTAGAGATTCCACAACTTTTGAAAGACGAATGGCCAACACCTTTACTAATAGCTTAACATCTACACTATGTTCCAAATTATTATGCAAATTACATTTTTATCAGATTTTCCTAAACGGTCGGTGCAAATGACAGTCAGTCTAATAAAAGTCATCACCCGTTAGATTATACATCGAATTTTATTGAAGAAATCTCCCGATGATAACAGTATAATCTCCAAAATGAATAAAAACTCAAAATGCACTGTTCCAAATTATTATGCACAGTAGAATTTCTAGACATTTGATATGTTTTAAAGAACTGAAAATGCTCATTTGTGGAATTTGCAGCATTAGGAGGTCACATTCACTGAACAAAAAAGCTATTTAACTCCAAAACCTCCTAACAGGCCAAGTTACATGTTAACATAGGACCCCTTCTTTGCTATCACCTTCACAATTCTTGCATCCATTGAACTTGTGAGTTTTTGGAGAGTTTCTGCTTGTATTTCTTTGCATGAAGTTGGAATAGCCTCCCAGAGCTGCTGTTTTGATGTGAACGGCCTCCCAGCCTCATAGATCTTTTGCTTGATGATCCTCTAAAGGTTCTCTATAGGGTTGAGGTCAGGGGAAGATGGTGGCCACACCATGAGTTTATCTCCTTTTATGCCCATAGCAGCCAATGACTCAGAGGTATTCTTTGCAGCATGAGATCGGGCATTGTCAGCATGAAGATGATTTTGCTCCTGAAGGCACGTTTCTGCTTTTTAGACCATAGAAGAAAGTTGTCAGACAGAAACTCTATATACTTTGCAGAGGTCATTTTCACACCTTACCAGCTGTTTCCCATGATTCTGGCCCAAAACATGACTCCTCCACCTCCTTGCTGACGTTGCAGCCGTGTTGGGACATGGTGGCCATCCACCAACCATCCACTACTCCATCCATCTGGACCATCCAGGGTTGCTCAACACTTATCCGTAAACAAGACTGTTTGGATATTAGTCTTCATGTATGTGTGGGCCCAATACAACCATTTCTGCTTGTGAACACTGTTTAAGGGTGGCCGAATAGTAGGTTTATGCACCACAGCAAGCCTTTGAAGGAGCCTACACCTTGAGGTTCGAGGGACTCCAGAGGCACCAGCAGCTTCAAATATCTGTTTGCTGCTTTGTAATGGCTTTTTAGCATCTGCTCTCTTAATCCGATGAACTTGCCTGGCAGAAATCTTCCTCATTATGCCTTTATCAGCACAAACACATATGTGCTCAGATACAGCCACAAATCTCTTAACAGTACGATGATCACGCTTATGTTTTTGGAAAATTTCTAATGTTTTCATCCCTTCACCAAGGCATTGCACTATTTGATGCTTTTCAGCAGCAGAGAGATCCTTTTTCTTTCCCATGTTACTTGAAAACTGTGACCTGCTTAATAATGTGGAACATCATTTTTAAGTAGTTTTCCTTTAAATAGAATCACCTGGAAAACCAATTATCACATGTGTTTAAGATTGATTTCAGTGATCCATTGAGCCCTGAGACACAATATCATCCATGAGTTTATTTGAAAAACAAAACAATTAAATCTTTATGACACTTAAATCCAATTTGCATAATAATTTGGAACACAGTGTACTGTCAGAAGGGAAAGTGGTCTATACGAGGCCGGGAGGGTAGGATCCTTATCTTTTTTTGGTAAGACAGTAATAATAGCTTCCCGCATAGAAGGCGGAAGGACCCCAAGCCTGAGGCTATCGTTAATTGTAGTCAATAATATTGGGAGTAGAACCGACTTATATTTTTTATAGACCTCTAGTGGTATGCCATCCACCCCCGGTGATTTGTTAGATATAGTGTTCAGAGCCTCTTCAAGCTCATCTAAACCCAAAGGTTCATCTAACAAAGCTCTATCCGCATCAGAAAGTCGCGGGAGCCTGGCGGCTTATAGAAAGTCAGCAAGCTCTTCCGTGGAAGCCCCAAAATGAGAGGAATACAAGTTAGTGTAAAAGGCCCTCAAAATCCTTAGAATTCCCGGAGAATCCATGATAAGTGTCCCATCCCCACCACTAAGCCCAAGTATGAACGAAGACCCTTTTTGTGCTGACGTTATAACCGAGAGTAGGTGCCCCACACTCTCTGCACTTTCAAAGAATTGGGTCGATTGGAACATACGTTTCTGCGTGGCCACCTCTAGAGTCATTTTGGTCACTCGTGACTGAGCATCCTTAAGTCTCCTCTGTGTGTTAGGGGTGACCTGCATTGAGAAAGCCCGCTCTGTATCCTCCAACTCCTGAAGTACAAGTTTAGATTTTTGTCTTGAACTAGACTTAATCTTTGAAATCTCGCGAATAAACATACCACGCAAGCATGCCTTCAGAGTCTCCCACACCACCAGACTAGAGGCTGAGTTCTTATTAAACCGAAGGAATTCCTGTAATTCAGAGGTGAACATATCAGTCTTATCCACTAGCTGCAACCAAAACGGATTTAAGCACCACAGAGGCCTACCCCGTGACACCACATCATCCCCCTTGATCACAATAGACAGGGGTGAATGGTCTGACACTGTCCTCGGCAAATATTCAACATTTTTAATTTTCCCCAGCATGAGACCTTCCCCCAAGGCCAGATCGATACGAGATAAGGAAGTAAAAGTAGGGAAAAACATGAATACTGATACACCTCGGGATTCCTGCATCTCTACAGATCAGTTAAAACTAGTTCTCGCAGGAGCGCCCCAAATGGTGTGCAATTACCTTCCGGTTTTATAGGTGCGTGATTACCTCTATCCCAGTGGGCATCTAAAATGTTATTGAAATCACCCACCACTAAATATGGGACCCCTGGAAAACCTCTCAAAATAGTAAGGATTTGATATATGATCCTACTACTATATGGTGGAGGAATATATAAAGATATGAGTACCATTGTAACTGCAGACAGGGTACAACATAAAATAACAAACCACCCCTCCTCGTGCACCACCACCTGATTACATGAAAACTGAGCACCCCTTTTAATTAGTATACTAACACCAATATCCGTCTCTTATCTAGATTATTGAGTGTCTCTCGGGTAAGATGCGTCTACTTTAGACAGATTACCGTTGGTTTATGATCGGCAATAAAAGAAAAAATCGCCTGTCTTTTTACTGGGGACTTCATCCCTCTAACATTCCAACTAAGAATCCTAACCTCCCCCATAACTAGTAGTTTTAGTCATACATAACAATATCCAGTTAATCTTAGCCAAACCTATTTTGACATATGTGCACATATCAAAGGACCTAACACCCCCCATTCCCTCCCACCCTCCTAACAACCCATCCAAACATAACTTTAAATTGTGTTGATTCAGAAGAAGCATTTTCTCCCCTCTGGAATAGATAAAACCCCAACACCGGGCGTTTTAGTTCCCATCTCGCCCCCCACATTCTACAGGATAACACCCCACAGCACAAGGCGACCATCTGAGCACAGAGACAACTTAAAGTGTCTAAAAGTTCACTTTTCCCCACTGCAGTCCTCCATCTCTTCTTAAATGTTGTTCATTCCTATCCAACCAATAAGCTGCCTCCATAGCATCCAGAAAAAAATGAGATTTATTCCCAGCCTCGACCCGCAATTTAGCCGGGAAAATCATTGAGTATTTCAGGCCAAGAGCCCTCAGCCGTTTTTTGATATCAACAAATTTTGCTCTCATTTTCTGCACTGTCGGTGAGAAATCCGGATAAAATGAAACTCTAGAATCATCAGTAGTTAGTTCAGGGTGATCTCTTGAGAACCGAAGAATGTTGTCTCTGTCTCTGTAGTGAAGTATTTTGGCCAAAATAGGCCTTGGTGGATGGTCGGGCGGAGGGGGACGGGCCGGGATCCTATGAGCGCGCTCCACCGCGTACAAGTGAGTCAGAATGTCCGGTCCAACTTTCTCCTTTATCCAGGCCTCAATAAAAGCAGTAGGATTTTTGCCCTCGCATCGTTCTGGCACCCTGACAATGCGAACATTATTGCGCCTGGACCTGTTCTCCAAATCATCCGTTTTGTTCCAAATCGCAGCAATATCTTTTGTGATCTCCTTGTTGTGCTGCGCAGACGCAGAAACCGTATTTTGAACCACACCAACTCTTTTTTCCAATTGCCCAGTTCTGTCCTTAACTGTGTGGACATCATGTTTTACATTTTGCACTGATTCCTGTAGAAAGCCCAACTGAGTGAGCACATTAGTAATGGCTGATCCACATTGCATAACGGCCACCAGAACGTCTTTTATAGTGGGCTCAGCAGGAACCTGCAGCTTCAGCGCTGTGAGCTGCTTCTTATTTTGTTCCACCAGCTCTCCCCAGCTAGCCAGAGCCTCCTGGTTTCTCTGCCCTCCAGCACTTTCCGTCTCCTCCTCCCCCTCTTCACTCTTCACTCATCCCCCGCTCTGTACCTTTTCCTCCTGTGTCTGGATCTTTTCCAGCTGCTTGGGGAGATTCCTTCTCCAGTTCCTCCACTCGGGCATATCGCTGCAGACGAGCCGCTACTTCTCTGTTTCTGGCTGCACTATCAGTCTCTGCATCTGCCAGAGCACGTGCTGAAGAGGCGGCGCCATCTTGGGAACCAGAGGCCATCTCTCCTGTAATCCTCTTTTGACCTTTTTTCGGCATGTTGCACACCTGGAATGCTCCCACGACGGCCCGAAGACCTCCACCAGTCGCCAGGGGCTCTCCACAGATAATTACTGGCTGTGCTGTGGGGATTTAGCAGCGGTAATTAACTAGGACATGCGGGAGCTCTGCAGGCACAAGTCCTCCTCACATGCCGCTAGGCCACGCCCCCCACACTATGTTCATTCTGGATTGGATTTTAGTACCAAAATTAGAGCAGCTCATATAGCTATGGTATAAAAATGCTTTCTAAAAAAAAGCAACACAATCGCATATTACCCACATAGTCTGTATTATCCTTTGTTTAAAAAGCAAATGTTTCTATTCCACTGTTTATGTCCATGAGTATCATTCTGTCTAAGTAAACAATCCAGGTGGCTTAATTTCAGAACATTCATTTAAAAAGTTGTCTTATCTGATTTTATCATTTTAATACCCACAAACTCTGTACCTTTAGTTTGGCTGTACATATAGAAAAAAAGTTTATTGTAATAACTTCTTGTGCAATTGTTTTGTATTCTTATTATTTTAATATTGCACTATAAAGGACACTACAGTATACAGTACAGACCAAAAGTTTGGACACACCTTCTCATTTAAAGATTTTTCTGTATTTTCATGACTATAAAAATTGTACATTCACACTGAAGGCATCAAAACTATGAATTAACACATGTGGAATTATATACTTAACAAAAAAGTGTGAAACAACTGAAAATATATCTTATATTCTAGGTTCTTCAAAGTAGCCACCTTTTGCTTTGATGACTGCTTTGCACACTCTTGGCATTCTCTTGATGAGCTACAAGAGGTAGTCACCGGGAATGGTCTTCCAACAATCTCGAAGGAGTTCCCAGAGATTTAATAGAGGTGGCTACTTTGAAGAATCTAGAATATAAGACATAATTTCAGTTGTTTCACACTTTTTTGTTAAGTATATAATTCCACATGTGTTAATTCATAGTTTTGATACCTTCAGTGTGAATGTACAATTTTCATAGTCATGAAAATACAGAAAAATCTTTAAATGAGGTGTGTCCAAACTTTTGGTCTGTACTGTAATCTAATATTTCTTCCCTAAACACAAAGCTAGGCTGTTGCAGAAATAGTTCCCCTATCATTTTATCTTGCTTTTTCCTTATGTTTGAATTATATCGTTGTCTGTATATAAAATAATAATACTGTAGATAATTTTATCTCATGTCTTTCTTTACTACATTTTTTTAATTTATTACTAGTGATGAGCGAATATACTCATTACTCAAGATTTCTTGAGCACGCTCAGGTGTCCTCCGAGTATTTTTTAGTGCTCGGAGATTTAGTTTTTCTTGCCGCAGCTGAATGATTTACATCTGTTAGCCAGCATAAGTACATGTGAGGATTCCCTAGCAACGAGGCAACCCCCACATGTACTTATGCTGGCTAACAGATGTAAATCATTCAGCTGCGGCAAGAAAAACTAAATCTCCGAGCACTAAAAAATACTCGGAGGACACCCGAGCGTGCTCGAGAAATCTCGAGTAACGAGTATATTCGCTCATCACTAATTATTACTTCTCTGCTTACGTTCTTTTCATATTTTCTATTGCTGCTTTTGATTTTTTCCATCTTCACTTTACTTTATCCCTTTTCTTCTAATTTATCCTTTCCTGCATGCGATCTGCTACTTTTTTTGTATTCAGTCAGCTCTGTGCTTATCCGACGAATAATCATGACCTGACTTTTCGGGACTACTTTAATAACTACTGGGAGATGCCAACTATCAGTGAATATAAAGCAACTATTGCCAGTTGAGGATATAAAGGGTTTTAGCATGCAATTTCAGGCTTTTCGCATAAATTAACCGTGGAACTTGGCAGAAAAGTGAAGAGTGCTAAACATAGAGCAATAATGTAAAGGTAACAAGTACATTTAGTACAGACAGGAGAGGTATTCAACTTATTGTGACTATAAAAAGTTACAACGATCATATTCACCTTGATAGTTAGAACACATCCAGGTATAAGCAGGTACGGTACATCCATTATCTTTGCGGGATACACAATTGTAGGCACATAATGTGCAGAGAACAGTGGAGATTTGAAACAAATATGAGCAATCTAAATGAAAAACAGGCTCCTGTTCTTGAATAAAAAGTCTTTATTGTAAAAAAAATATGTGTATTGCATACGTACATGTATCATTTGCATATCATATACGCAAGACAGTGACCCGAAACACACAGCCAGGGCAACTGGTGGCTCCATAAGAAGCATTTTAAGGTCCTGGAGTGGCCTAGCCAGTCTCCAGACCTGAACCCCATAGAAAATCTTTGGAGCGAGCTGAGACTCAATGGTGCCCAGTGACAGCCCCGAAACCTGAAGGATCTAGAGAGGATCTGTATGGAGGAGTGGGCCAAAATTCCTGCTGCACTGTGTGTAAACTTGGTGAACTACAGAAAAGTCTGACTCCCTATAATTGTAAACAAAGGTTTCTCTACCAAATATTAAGTTCTGTTTTACTATTGCATCAAATAATTATTTCATGCAATAAAATGCAAATTAATTATGTAACAATCATATGTGATTTTCTGTTTTTTTTTTTAAGATTCTGTCTCTCACATTTGAAGTGTACCTATAATAAAACTTCCAGACCTCTCCATTGTTTGTAGGTGGGGAAATTTGAAAAATCGCCAGTGTAACAGATACTTATTTTCCCCACTGTATATATATATATATATATATATATATATATATATATATATATATATATACACGTACTATATCTGAAAAGCATGTGGTATATGTACTGTATATATACATAAACTTTTATTTTGCGCATATATATTTTTTCAGTTTGTCTGATTTTTCTCTTTATAGGTATATTTTTGAGTAAAATGTAAATTGTTGTTTTATTCTATAAACTACTGACAACATGTCTCCGAAGTTCCAAGCAATAAATTTTGTATTTATTTTCTGAAAATGTCAAATGGTCAAAATAACAAAAAAATGCATTGCTTGCAGACCTCAAATAATGCAAAAAAAAACAAGTTCATAATCATTTAGAAACAACAATACTAATGTTTTAACTCAGGAAGAGTTCAGAAATCAATATTTTGTGGAATAACCATGATTTTTAATCACAGCTTTAGTGCGTCTTGGCTTGCTTTCCACTAGTCTTTCACACTGCTTTTGGGTGGCCTTATGCCACTCCTGGTACAAAAATGTAAGCAGTTCTTTTTGTTTGATGTCTTGTGACTATCCATCTTCCTCCTGATTACATTCCAGAGGTTTGCAATGGGGTTCAGGTCTGGAGATTGGGCTGGCCATGACAGAGATTTGATATGGTGGTCCTTCATCCACACCTTGATTGACCTAGCTGTGTGGCATGGCTCATTGTCCTGCTGGAAAAACAGTCCTCAGAGTTGGGGAACATTGCCTGAGCAGAAGGAATCAACTGTTTTTCCAGGATAACCTTGTATGCGGCTTGATTCATACGTCCTTTGCAAAGAACAACCTGCCCAATTCCAGCCTTGCTGAAGCATCCCCAGATCATCACTGATCCTCAACCAAAGTTCACAGTGGGTGCAAGACACTGTGGCTTTTACCCCTCTCCAGGTCTCCGTCCAACCATTAGATGACCAGGTGTTGATCTGGCGATGCTTCAGCAAGGCTGGAATTGGGCAGGCTAATCTTTGCGAAGGATGTATGAATCAAGCCTCATACAAGGTTATCCTGGAGAAACAGTTGATTCCTTCTGCTCAGGTAATGTTTCCCAACTTTGAGTTCTGGTTTTTCCAGCAGGACAATGCGCCATGCCACACAGCTAGGTCAATCAAGGTGTGGATGAAGGACCACCACATCAAATCCCTATCATGGCCAGCCCAATCTCCAGACCTGAACCCCATTAATTACCTCTGGAATGTAATCAAGAGGAAGATGGATAGTCACAAGCCATCAAACAAAGAAGAACTGCTTACATTTTTGTACCAGGAGTGGCATAAAGTCACCTAAAAGCAGTGTGAAAGTCTAGAGGAAAGCATGCCAAGACGCATGAAAGCTGTGATTAAAAATCATGGTTATTCCACAAAATATTGATTTCTGAACTCTTCCTGAGTTAAAACATTAGTATTGTTGTTTCTAAATGATTATGAACTTGTTTTTTTTTCTTGCATTATTTGAAGTCTGCAAGCAATGTATTTTTTTTTTGTTATTTTGACCATTTCTCATTTTCAGAAAATAAATACAAAATTTATTTCTTGGAAATTCGGAGACATGTTGTCAGTAGTTTATAGAATAAAAGAACAATTTACATTTTACTCAAAAATATACCTATAAAGAGAAAAATCAGACAAACTGAAAATTTTGCAGTGGTCTCTTAATTTATGCCAGAGCTGTACATACACATACATACATTTTTCATATCTATATATATATAAGAGGCATCGTGATTACTCGCTAATCCCGCCCCCTGCACAGTAGCTCCACCTCCCACCACATCACCACACACAATCCCGCCCCCCACCCCATTACCACACACAATCCCACCCCCACCACATTACCACACATAATCCCGCCCCCACCACATTACCACACATAATCCCGCCCCCCACCCCATTACCACACACAATCCCGCCCCCCACCCCATTACCACACACAATCCCGCCCCCACCACATTACCACACACAATCCCGTCCCCCCCACCACATTACCACACACAATCCCGCCCCCCACCACATTACCACACATAATCCTGCCCCCACCACATTATCACACAATCCCACCCACCCACCACATTACCACACATAATCTTGCCCCCCCACCACATTACCACACATATTCCCGCCTCCCCACCACATTACCACACATAATCCCGCCCCCCACCACATTACCACACAATCCCGCCACCCCACCACATTACCACATAATCCCGCCACCCCACCACATTACCACATAATCCCGCCCCCCACATTACTACAGATAATCCTGCCCCCACAACATTACCACAGATAATCCCGCCCCCCACAACATTACCACACATAATCCAGCCCCCCACCACATTACCACACATAATCCCGCCCCCCCACCACATTACCACACATAATCCCGCCCCCACCACATTACCACACCTAATCCCGCCCCCCACATTACCACACATAATCCCGCCCCCACCACATTACCACACATAATCCCGCCCCCCCACCACATTACCACACATAATCCCGCCCCCCCACCACATTACCACACATAATCCCGCCCCCCACCACATTACCACACATAATCCCGCCCCCCCACCACATCACCACACGTAATCCTGCCCCCCACCACATCACCACACATAATCCCGCCCCCCCACCACATTACCACACATAATCCCGCCCCCCACCACATTACTACAGATAATCCCACCCCCCACCACATTACCACACATAATCTAGCCCCCCACCACATTACCACACATAATCCCGCCCCCTACCACATTACTACATATAATCCCACCCCCCACCACATTACCACACATAATCCCGCCCCCCACCACATTACCACATATAATCCCGCCCCCACCACATTTCCACACGCAATCCTGCCCCCCACCTCATTACCACACAATCCCACCCCCCACCCCATTACCACACATAATCCCGCCCCCCCACCCCATTACCACACATAATCCCGCCCCCCCACCCCATTACCACACATAATCCCACCCCCCCACCCCATTACCACACATACTCCCACCCCCCCACCCCATTACCACACATAATCCCGCCCCCCCACCCCATTACCACACATAATCCCGCCCCCCACCCCATTACCACACACAATCCCGCCCCCCACCACATTACCACACATAATCCCGCCCCCCATCACATTACCACACATAATCCCGCCCACCCACCACATCACCACACATAATCCCACCCCCAACACATCGTCACACTATTGTTATTAACTTCATTTTAACCCCTTAACGAACGCCGATACGCCTTTTAACGGCGGCCGCTAAGGGTACTTAAACCACAGCGCCGTTAATTAACGGCGCTGTGGAAAAAGTGAATAGCGCCCCCCAGAGTCGGATTTTCTCTGGGGTCTCGGTTGCCGAGGGTAGCCGAGACCCCAGAGAACATGATTCGGGGGTTTTTTACCGACCCCCGAGTTGCGATCGCCGGTAATTAACCGTTTACCGGCGGTCGCAACAAAAAAAAAAAAAACGCGATTTGCCGTTTAATTTCTCTGTCCTCCGATGTGATCGCACATCGGAGGACAGAGAAATGTGGTCCCCGATGGCCCCCAATAGCCCCCCAATACTTACCTACCTCCCCCGGTGCTCCTCGTGTCTCCCCATGGGCGCCGCCATCTTTTTTCCGGGAAAAAATGGCGGGCGCACGCGCAGTGCGCCCGCCGCCCGGCACCCGGATGTTCTTTGGGGTCTCGGCTGCCGGGGGTAGCCGAGACCCCAAAGAACATGATCGGGGTCGATTTGCACCGACCCCTGCTTTGCGATCGCCGGTAATTAACAGTTTACCGGCGACCGCAAAAAAAAAAAAAAAAAAAAAGCGATCAGTTATTTCTCTGTCCTCTGATGTGATCGCACATCAGAGGACAGAGAAATAGGGGGATTCGGGGACCCTATCATACTCACCCGGGGTCCCTGGGTCCTCTTCTGTCTTCTCCTGCCAGCCGGCTTTTTCATCATGGCGGGCGCATGCGCAGTGCGCCCGCCATCTGCTGCCATCTGCCGGCCGGCAGGAGAAGACAAGTTGGGGCTAAAATTAGGGTTAGGGTTAGGGTTAGAGTTAGGGTTAGGGTTAGGGTTAGAGTTAGGGTTAGGGTTGGGGCTAAATTTAGGGTTAGGGTTAGGGCTAGGGTTAGGGTTAGGCTACTTTCACACTAGCGTTTTTTGGCTTCCGTCGCAATGCGTCGTTGGAGAAAAAACGCATCCTGCAAAAGTGCTTGCAGGATGCGTTTTTTCTCCATTGGCTTGCATTAGCGACGCATTGCGACGGATTGCCACATGTCGCATCCGTCGTGCGACGGATGCGTCGTGCTTCGGCGGACCGTCGACACAAAAAAAACTACATGTAACTTTTTTGTGCGACGTGTCCCACATATTTCAGTGCCACGTGCCACGTATTTAAGTGACACGTGCCACGTATCAAAGTGCCACGTGCCACATATTTCAGTGCCACGTATTTAAGTGACACGTGCCACGTATCAAAGTGCCACGTGCCACATATTTCAGTGCCACGTATCAAAGTGCCACGTGCCACGTATCAAAGTGCCACGTGCCACGTATCAAAGTGCCACGTGCCACGTATCAAAGTGCCACGTGCCACGTATCAAAGTGCCACGTGCCACATATTTCAGTGCCACGTGCCACGTATCAAAGTGCCACGTGCCACGTATCAAAGTGCCACGTGCCACATCTTTCAGTGCCACGTGCCACGTATTTAAGTGACACGTGCCACGTATCAAAGTGCCACGTATCACGTATTTCAGTGCCACGTATTTAAGTGACACGTATCACGTATAAGTGCCACGTGTCACGTATTTAATTGCCACATATTTAAGTGCCACGTATCAAGATTTTCCATGGAGAACAGACACATCCAGAGATATGTCTGCTCTCCACGGCTGCAGCAACACACTGACAGGAGCCATAGTTCCTGTCGGTGTGTCACTGCGCATGCGCGAGCGAGTTTACCGGCGGTCATTGACCCCGGCACTCTCGCTTAACGGCAGTGCTGCGTGGGAAAGTTCAACGCAGCTGTACTGCTGTTAACCGAGACGCCGGAGTCATTGAACTCCGGAACAGTACGCGATACACTGCTAGGAGCTTCGCTCCTGGCAGTGTATCGCCGGAGAGCAGCCGATCGGCGTGGGACACTCGTTTTATGGATTCTGCGGACAGGGAGTATGAATTTGGTTTATTATTTTTGGATTTTTTCCTGGAGGATCGAGGGCTTCGCCTACAAGTGTGCTGTTGGTGAGTATATACTCTGTGTTATATGTTGTATGTACTGTGTGTCATGTATGTGTATTGTGTGTAGGTGTTTTGTGTAACTTTACAATTGTGCTAAGTCGCCGGACACAGGGACAACTCTCCCATCCTAATACCGGATGGGAGTAGTAGTCCCATACGGCGACTTAGCACAATGGTGGCACTAGCGTCGCATGGGGACACACACACGCACACACACACGCACACACACGCGCACACACACACACACACAGAAGGACTCCATGCTGCTTCACTGGGGGGCGGGGGCTTCCCTCTTCCTGTCCGACGTCACGTCCGGTCCTGGGTGTCAACCCCTCCGTACAAAGACGCCGACACCCAGGACAAAGGCGCTGTGTGTGGAAGGTAATATGGGGCCCTAGGGGGATACGCAGACACGCCGCTGCGTAAAGAATTGACATGTCAATTCTTTTTACGCCGGCGTGTTTGCAGACAAAAGCGCCGCGTTTTTTTGCGGTGTGTCTGAACGGCAAAGTGAATTCCTCATTCACTTTGCCGGCAGACGAAAATGACATTGCGCATTTTTGAAAAGCGCCCACAAAATAGCGCTCAAAAATGCGCTATGTCTGAAAGTAGCCTAAGGCTTCTTTCACACTTGCGTCGGTACGGGGCGGTCGCAATGCGTCGGCCCGATGTACCGACGCACGTTGTGAAAATTGTGCACAACGTGGGCAGCGGATGCAGTTTTTCAACGCATCCGCTGCCCAGTCTATGTCCTGGGGAGGAGGGGGCAGAGTTACGGCCACGCATCCGCGGAAATAGCGGACGCGACGTACAAAAAAAAGGTTACATTGAACTTTTTTTGTGACGACGGGGGCTAAAGTTATGGTTAGGGTTGGGGCTAAAGTTAGGGTTGGGGCTAAAGTTAGGGTTAGAGTTGGGATTAGGGTTAGGGTTTGGATTAGGGTTGGGATTAGTGTTACGTTTGGGATTAGGGTTGGGATTAGGGTTAGGGTTGGGATTAGGGTTAGGGGTGTGTTGGATTTAGGGTTTTGATTAGGGTTATGGTTAGGGTTGAGATTAGGGCTGTTTTGGGGTTAGGGTTGTGATTATCGTTAGGGTTGTGATTAGGATTATGGATCGGGTTGAGATTAGGGTTAGGGCTGTGTTGGGGTTAGGGTTGGAGTTAGAATTGGGGGGTTTCCACTGTTTAGGTACATCAGGGGGTCTCCAAACACGACAGCCAATTTTGCGCTAAAAAAGTCAAATGGTACTCCCTCCCTTCTGAGCTCTGCCGTGCGCCCAAACAGTGGTTTACCCCCACATATGGGGCATCAGCGTACTCGGGATAAATTGGACAACAACTTTTGGGGTCCAATTTCTCCTGTTACCCTTGTGAAAATAAAAACTTGGGGGCTAAAAATCTTTTTTGTTGGAAAAAAATATATTTTTTTATTTTCACTACTCTGCATTATAAATTTCTGTGAAGCACTTGAGCTTTCAAAGTTCTCACCACATATCTAGATAAGTTCCTTAGGGGGTCTAGTTTCCAAAATTTGGTCACTTGTGGGGGTTTCTACTGTTTAGGTACATTAGGGGTCTGCAAACGCAACATAACGCCCGCAGACAATTCTATCAAAGTCTGCATTGCAAAATGGCGCTCCTTCCCTTCCGAGCTCTGCCGTGCGCCCAAACAGTGGTTTACCCCCACATATGGGGTACCAGCATACTCAGGACAAATTGGACAACAACTTTTGGGGTCCAATTTCTCTTGTTACCCTTGTGAAAATAAAAATTTGGGGGCTAAAAAAATCTTTTTTGTGGGAAAAAAAATATTTTTTATTTTCACTACTCTGCATTATAAACTTCTGTGAAGCACTTGGGCATTCAAAGTTCTCACCACATATCTAGATAAGTTCCTTGGGGGGTCTATTTTCCAAAATGGGGTCACTTGTTGGGGGTTTCTACTGTTTAGGTACATTAGGGGTCTGCAAAGGCAACATAACGCCCGCAGACAATTCTATCAAAGTCTGCATTCCAAAATGGCACTCCTTCCCTTCCGAGCTCTGCCATGCGCCCAAACAGTGGTTTACCCCCACATATGGGGTACCAGCATACTCAGGACAAATTGGACAACAACTTTTGGGGTCCAATTTCTCTTGTTACCCTTGTGAAAATAAAAACTTGGGGGCTAAAAAATCTTTATTGTTAAAAAATATATATTTTTTATTTTCACGACTCTGCATTATAAACTTCTGTGATGCACTTGGGCATTCAAAGTTCTCACTACACATCTAGATAAGTTCCATGGGGGGTCTAGTTTCCAAAATGGGGTCACTTTTGGGGGGTTTCTGCTGTTTAGGCACATCAGGGGCTCTCCAAACGCGACATGGCGTCCGATCTCAATTCCAGTCAATTTTGCATTGAAAAGTCAAATGGCGCTCCTTTGCTTCCGAGCTCAGCCATGCGCCCAAACAGTGGTTTACCCCCACATATGGGGTGTCGGCGTACTCAAGACAAATTGTACAACAGCTTCTGGGGTCCATTTTCTCCTGTTACCCTTGGTAAAATAAAAATTTGGAGGCAAAAAGATCATTTTTGTAGAAAAAATGCGATTTTTTTATTTTCACGGCTCTACGTTATAAACTTCTGTGAAGCACCTGGGGGTTTAAAGTGCTCACCACACATCTAGATAAGTTCCTTAAGGGGTCTAGTTTCCAAAATGGTGTCATATGTGGGGGGTCTCTACTGTTTAGGCACATCAGCGGCTCTCCAAACGTGACATGGCGTCCGATCTCAATTCCAGCCAATTCTACATTGAAAAAGTAAAACGACACTCCTTCTCTTCCAAGCTCTGCGGTGCGCCCAAACAGTGGTTTACCCCCATATATGGGGTATCGACGTACTCAGGAGAAATTGCACAACAACTTTTGTGGTCTAATTTCTCCTGTTACCCTTGTGAAAATAAGAATTTGTGGGCGAAAAAATCATTTTTGTGAAAACAAATGCGATTTTTTATTTTCACGGCTCTACGTTATAAACTTCTGTGAAGCACTTGGGGGTTCAAAGTGCTCACCACACATCTAGATAAGTTCCTTGGGGGGTCTAGTTTCCAAAATGGTGTCACTTGTGGGGGGTTTCCACTGTTTAGGCACATTAGGGGCTCTCCAAACGCGACATGGCGTCCGATCTCAATTCCAGCCAATTCTGCATTGAAACAGTCAAACGGTGCTCCTTCACTTCCAAGCTCTGCGGTGCGCCCAAACAGTGGTTTACCTCCACATATGGGGTATCGGCGTACTCAGGAAAAATTGCACAACAAAATTTGTGGTTAAATTTCTGTTTTTACACTTGTGAAAATTAAAAAAAATGGTTCTGAAGTAAAATGTTTGCAAAAAAAAGTAAAATGTTAATTTTTTTCTTCCACATTGTTTTAGTTCCTGTGAAGTACGTAAAGGGTTAATAAACTTCTGAATGTGGTTTTGAGCAGCTTGAGGGGTGCAGTTTTTAGAATGGTGTCACACTTGGTTATTTTCTATCATATAGACCCCTCAAAATCACTTCAAAGGTGATGTGGTCCCTAAAAAAAACATGGTGTTGTAAAAATGAGAAATTGCTGGTCAACTTTTAACCCTTATAACTCCCTAATAAAAAAAAAAATTGTTTCCAAAATTGTGCTGATGTAAAGTAGACATGTGAGAAATGTTATTTATTAACTATTTTTTGTGACATATCTCTCTGATTTAAGGGCATAAAAATACAAAGTTTGAAAATTGCAAAATTTTAAAAATTTTCGCCATATTTCCATTTTTTTCATAAATAATCGCAAGTAATATCGAAGAAATGTTACCACTAACTTGAAGTACAACATGTCACGAAAAAACAATCTCAGAATCAGCGGGATCCGATAAAGCGTTCCAGAGTTATAACCTCATAAAGTGACACTGGTCAGAATTGTAAAAATTGGCTCGGTCATTAAGTACCAAATTGGCTCTGTCACTAAGGGGTTAAGTTAATTTACCACCTGCGTAAGCGCTATTGAATGTTGTCATTATTTACTTTAGTTTAATCACCAGCAGCGTTAATTAGATAGCAATGAGCGTGCCGAGCGTTAGCTGGCTGGAAATATCTGGTACATATATATGAAAAGTCAATGTATTTAGACAATAAAGTTTATTCTCTATTCAAATGTTAGGCTACTTTCATCCTTGAGTTTTTTTCAATCCGTCACAATCCGTCGTTTTTTGTGAATGCAGGATCCTGCATTTTCCCATAGACTTGTATTAACGACGGATTGTGACGGATGGCCATCCGTTTCATCCGTCGTGCACTGGATCCGTCGTAAAATATTGGTCCGTCGTGTAGAGAAAACGTTCATAGGAATGTTTTTTATGCACGTCGGAAAATCAGCCAGCGACGCATCGTGCGCTGCCCGTCGTCGGCTACAATGGAAGCCTATGGACGCAGGATCCGTCGCTGACCGTCACACACAGGAATCCAGCGACGTATCACATTTTTTGCCTCTGAGCATACCCGGAAGGATTTTTAAGTCTGGGAAAAAGTCTCTCTCTCTCTCTCTCTCTCTCTCTCTCTCTCTCTCTCAAAAAGCTATTATGTTCATGTTTTATTTGTATTGTAAAAGCTTTGAACATTTTTATATTTTTTTCCATTTGTGTGTAGGTGAATGTAGTGGTCTCTAAAGTCTTTTCTTTCATTTGTAGTCTGCCCTTTTTTTGAGCCCATAAGCTCTCATATTAGCATGCATTGTATTTGTGAGTTTTAAGATGTGTTATGATTAGTGTTGAGCATTCCGATACCGCAAGTATCGGGTATCGGCCGATACTTGCGGTATCGGAATTCCGATACTTGCGGTATCGGAATTCCGATACCGAGTTCCGATATTTTTGTGATATCGGAAATCGGAATCGGAAATTCCCAGTATATGGTTCCCAGGGTCTGGAGGAGAGGAGACTCTCCTTCAGGCCCTGGGATCCATATTCATGTAAAAAATAAAGAATTAAAATAAAAAATATGGATATACTCACCTCTCCGGAGGCCCCTGGACCTTACCGATGTAACCGGCAGCCTCCGTTCCTAAGAATGAGGAGTTTAGGACCTGCGATGACGTCGCGGCTTGTGATTGGTCGCGTGAGCAGTCACATGAGCGGTCACGCGACCAATCACAAGCCGCGAAGTCATCGAAGGTCCTAAACTCCTCATTCTTAGGAACGGAGGCTGCCGGTTACATCGGTAAGGTCCAGGGGCCTCCGGAGGGGTGAGTATATCCATATTTTTTATTTTAATTCTTTATTTTTTACATGAATATGGATCCCAGGGCCTGAAGGAGAGTTTCCTCTCCTTCAGACCCTGGGAACCATCCAGGATAGCTTCCGATACTTGTGTCCCATTGACTTGTATTGGTATCGGGTATCGGTATCGGCGATATTCGATATTTTTCGGGTATCGGCCGATACTATCCGATACCGATACTTTCAAGTATCGGAAGGTATCGCTCAACACTAGTTATGATCACTGTTTACTTGAACTTACCTAAAAAATTACGAAGAGAAGACAAATAATGCACAAGCTAAAAATAAGTAGAAGCGGAATTACTCATGAAACACGAGCACAGAGAATGTGACTACCTCACAGTTCCTGTAGTAGTCAATAATTCAGTAACTATTCTGTATACTTGATGCTATATCAGTTCATTTTTTTTTGTAGGTAAAGTAGACCTCAAAGACTATAGTCACTTAGGACCTCTGTATAATGTAATTTTAAGGGTATTGATGCTGCTTATTTATGCATCGTCAAAAACACAGTAGCCAGATGTTACGCGGTGGACTCCGCATCTGCAGCAATACAGCAGCACTGCGCCCATACTTGAGTATTCTAATCAGTGCCTTCATTTAAAGGGCAATAAGCATTACAGTTTGTTAAACAGAGCAAACACTTACCTCACCATCAACCACCATACGTAACTGATGAAGGTCATGTGTTTATGACCGAAACGTTTTGCTGTTACTGCACTTCCGCTTGGAATAAAAAAACACCTTTATAAAAAGTTGAGTGCCAGGTTTTTTTGTACTGTATTTTTATTGTGACAGGCTCTTTTTAAGGCAATATTGTTTTGGGGATTTGCACTGTTGGAGATATTTGTCAGGTGAGTAAAAGTAGGGAATGTAGGTTAGGTACCATGGGAATCGATCTTCCACAATATTATGTTATGTTATTCTATGAAACAAGGACATATATCTGAGATATAAAAACTGCTCACTCCACTTGTAACCAAACAGTATCGTCTTTTCTATCTGACATGGAGATCTCACAGGCCACATAAGAGTATTCCCAGAGTGTAATTTAATAATGCGCTGGGGAAGATCTAGGGATAAAAATGAGTTCCTGAATGTCTGAATTGAAGCCATCCCAACAACTATTTACTATTTGTGGTCTTATGAAGAGGTTACATTTTATATAGAAAGTGCTGTAGTTCCTAGGAAAAGAGAAAACTTTGTAATAGCTAATTTTGTGCTGACTTTTTAGTGCTTATTACAATGGTACTCCCCTACGACATATATAGCATTTTCACAGGATTTGATATAAATGCTTAATAGGTATGGGCAGGGTTGGACAGGGAGAACTGACTCTAGGGGCCCACTCTACAGCTATATGCAAATATCTGTAAGCTGTTATCCCTGTTATAGTAGAGCGTTGACTGTAAAAAACAGGTTGCTCCTGCACATCTACTGTGTGCCACCATAACTAGGATATATCATTATGGTAGTTTGCATTTATGGGTTCTTTGATGAAAACAAGTTATCACCGATCCACTGGATAGGTGATAACTTATTGATCAGTGCAATCCAACCATTGGAAACCACCCCAATCGGAAGAATGGGGAACTTTTATCCCTAACAGTGCATGTTTATCCCCATTTTAAAATGGAGCAGCAGATGTCTGACCGCATCTACATTCATCTTCTTTGGGAGACTTCAAGAAAAAGCCAAGTACAGCCACTTAGGGAATAAATGGATCACTGGTCAAATCGTACATGTTGCTCCATACTATTAGGGATAAAGGTTGCACATTCTGCAGATCGATGCAGTTCCCAGCAGTCAAGCCCCCACCAATCAAAAACTTATCACTGATCCTTTGGCCACGTTCACACTTTCAGTATTTGGTCAGGATTTTACATCAGTATTTGTAAGCCAAAACCAAGAGTGGAACAATTAGAACTAATGGAAGTGTAATAGAAACATGTGCACCACTTATGCATTTATTACCCATTCCTGGTTTTGCTTTGGCTTGCAAATACTGATGTTAAATCCTTACCAAATACTGAACATGTAAATGTGGCCTTAGGATAAGTGATAACTCATTTTCACTGTAGAACCCCTGTAAGTGCATATTTGCTAATGTGTAATAGATACAGGACAGGGAGGGGTTAACTATCCAAGAATTTAATCTCTATTGGAAATTAAGCATCTTCCCCTTATTACATTAGAGAGTACAAGTGACCTCCATATATAACACAATCCCCTATGCCAAGATCAATAATATCACATTCAAAGGACAAATACTGCTACACTTGTGATGAGACTATATATTATAACCACACAGTGTCCAAATAATACCACATACAGGGGATAAATACCACCGCACCATGAACAGACCACATATTACCACCACAAAGTGACCAAATAATACCAAATACAAGGAACAAATACCGTCACACCATGAACAGATCACGTATTACCACCAAATAGTGACCAACTAATACCACATACAAGGGACAAATACGTTCACATCATGACCAGATCACATATTACCACCACATTGTAATCGAATAATACCACATACAATGGATAAATATCATTGCATCATGACTAGAGCACATATTATAACCTCATAGTGACCGACTAATGCCACATACAAGGGACAAATATGGTCACACCATGACCAGATCACATATTATCACGACATTGTGACTGAGTAATGCCACATACAATGGATAAATACCATCGCATCATGACTAGAGCACATATTACCACCAAATAGTGACCGACATACCACATACAAGGGACAAATATGGTCACACCATGACCAGATTGCAAAGTACCACCACAATGTGACCGAATAATACCACATACAATGGATAAATATCGTTGCATCATGACTAGAGCACATATTATCACCACATAGTGCCTGAGTAATGCCACATACAAGGGATAAATACCGTCACACCATGACGAGAGCACATATTGCCACCAAATAATATTACATATAAGGGAGAAATACCACCACACCACATATTACCACCACATGGTGACTGAATAATACCACATACAAGGGGAAATACTGCCACACCTTGACCAGACCAAACATTAACAACAAGTAGTGACCAAATAATACCACATACAAGGGACAAATACCGTAACACCATGAACAGAGCATATATTACCACCACATAGGGACTGAATAATACCACATATGAGGAGACATACCCCCACACCATGAACACCATGACCACACCACATATTACCACCACATAGTGACCGAATAATACCACATACAGGGGAGAAATACTGTCACACCTTGACCAGACCACATATTACCACCACATAGTGATTGAATAATACCATATGTAGGGTAAAATAGCAGTACATCATTACCAGATTACATATTACCACCACATAGTGACCGAATAACACCACATATAGGGGGAAATACAGTCACACCATGAGCAGATCACATATTACCACCACATAGTAACCGAATAATACCACATATAGGGGGAAATATAGTCACACCATGAGCAGATCACATGTTACCACCAAATAGTTACCGAATAATACCACATATAGGGAAGAAATATCATCAAAACATGACCAGACCACATATCCCCATCTTGGGCCCCTATATTTAAGATTGTCCCCATCCTGGGCCCCTTCCAGTAATAATGGCCCCATCCTGAGCCCCTTTGTTTAATAATGTCTCCATCCTGGGCCCCTTCATTTAATGATGTCCCCATCCTGGGCACCTTTATTTAATATCCTCATTCTGGGCCCCTTACAGTAATAATGTCCCCATCTTGTGTCCCTTTAGTTAATAATGTCCCCATCCTGGGCCAATTTATTTAACCCCTTTCCGACGTTGGGCATAGTACTACGCCCACATCGGACTCCCTCTGTTTGGTGCGAGCTTTGGCGCTGAGCCCGCACCTTTCCGGGCACATGACAGTTGATCTATGCAGCTGACATGTGCCCGCAACAGCCGTGGATGGAATTGTGATCCACCTGCGGCTGTTAACTACTTAAATGCCACTGTCAATCTCTAACAGCCGAATTTAACTCGCGCTTACCAGAATCGCATTATAAATCCTGCCCATCGGTGACCCCATCACATGATCGTGGGTCACTGATGGGTCAGCATGACAAGCAGAGGTTTGCAGCAGACCTCTATGGTTGTCATTGCCAGATTTCTATGAGCATCGCCCCATGGTCGGCGTTCATAGCAAGTGAGCGTTTCTACACACAGACGATCTGATCATCGCCTGTGTGTAGCAGAGGCGATCTGAGTACTGCAGCTTATAGTCTCCCATGGAAACTATTGAAGCTTGCAAAAAGAAAAAAAAGTGTTAAAAAAAAAATAAAATATATATATATATATATATATATATATATATATATATATATATATATATAAGTTCAATTCATCCCCCCCCTTCACTCTATTCAAAATAAAAGAATACAAAAATCAAATATACATACGGTATATTTGTTATCGCCGTGTTCAGAATCACCCGACCTATTAATATAAAAAAAGAATTAAATAAAAAGGAACCAATACATGTTTGGTGTCTGTGAACTCGTAGTGACCTGGAGAATCACAATGACAGGACGGTTTTAGCATTTAGTGAACATGGTGGAAAACAAAAAACATCTATGGAATTGCACTGTTTTTTGCAATTTCCCTACACTTGGAATTTTTTACTTTTTTCCAGTACACGATGTGTTAAAACCAATGGTGTTGTTCAAAAGTACAACCTCTTCTGCAAAAAACAAGCCCTCACATGGCCATATTGACCAAAAAATAAAAAGTTATGGCTCTGGGAAGAAGGGGAGCAAAAAACATAAATTCAAAAGCTGAAATACCCCTAGTCGTTAAGGGGTTAATGTCCGTATCCTGGGCCCCTCTGCCACACTGTCCTGGGCCCCTATGTTGCCTCCATCTTGAGCCCTTATGTTCAGTTTAATGATGTCCCCATACTGGGCTCTTTTATTTCATGTCCTCATGCCCTATGTCATCCTGTCCTGGGCCGCTATGTTGGCCCCATCCTGAGCCCCAATGTCAGCCCCTATGCTCACTACTCATTGCCCAATCACAGAGGGGGAAAAAGATTCTTGTCACCTTCCTGTGCTTTCCCGTTGTTCTCTTGCTGCTTTAAATTTGTCGCGGTCATTAAAATGGCCACTGACCCATCAGAGGCCGTACGCTGATGTCACATAGCAGTAACATTGAAAGGCTGCCAGCTAATCAAAGGCTGCAGGCATCAGCGTGTGACCTGTGATAGTACAGGGCCCTTTATTGTGACTGCTATGTGACGTCAGCACGCGGCCTGTCACCAGGGTGGATTGATTTAAATCACGCCGATTTAAATCATGATTTAAATCACGATTTAAATCAAAAGATTTTTTTCTATTTAAATCGGATCGATTTAAATCATGATTTTAATCATGATTTAAATCACTGATTTAAATCAAAAGGTTTTTTTTAATATAAATCACGATTAAAATGAGAAGTGAGAGCAGTGCGCATGTGCGCCCATAGTTACACGGACGAAACTAGGGGCAACGATCTAACGCCAGGGTGAGGGGGGGACCCCAAAGTAAGTAAAAATCTTTTTTGTTTTACTATATGGCAATAGGTAGGTGTTTAAAAGCAGCATGTCTTAATTGTATAAACTATTAATAGCCTCCACATTTTGTTCATACTGCCCTTTAATTCCACACTTCTAGCTTGGTTTCACTTTTGGTTTAGTTTCTTTTTCCATTCAGTTGACATGCCCAAACTTGTTGGATAGTCAGCATCCTACAGAAACCTCTGGAAGAGCATGGCATTGTGAATGTTACACATATACAGCCTTTATTCTACTGAGTTAAACAACTCAGCTTTATCTCATGATGGAAGAACCTTTGGATGGTAAAATATTTTCCTCAAAAAGCAGTTTATTGAAAAAAATCCGATTTAAATCAAAAAAATCCGATTTAAATCAAAAAAATCCGATTTTTTTGATTTTTTTAAAAAAACATTGATTTTTATCCACCCTGCCTGTCACAGAGCAGAGCTCCCTGTCCCACTGCTGCCGGCATTCATTGTGATGTGCGTCATCGCAGCGAGTCATATAATGAACCCTGCATGCACGTGCCACTGCCTGCCTCTCCAAATGACCAGTGTGTCTAAAAACGCTATTTTTTTTCCTTCCTCTCTCTCAGACCCACCGGGCATTTCACCCTTCCGGAGTATGGATTTTGATATTAAAAAGACAGTTTCAGGGCAATATACTGCAATGCTGCTGTATGTTAATTTTTTTCTGGTAGGACTAAAAGAAGAATAAAAAAGTTTTAAAAAAATGTTCAAAATTAAAAACAAAAATGAAATTGAAAAGAAAAACTGCTCATTTTCTGCATAAATAAATAGTAGTAATAATAATAATAATAATAATAATAATCTCTTTATATAGCGCCAACATATTCCGCAGCGCTTTACAGATTTTGCACACATTATCATCGCTGTCCCCTATGGGGCTCACAATCTAAATTCCCTATCAGTATGTCTTTGGAATGTGAGAGAAAACCGGAGTGCCCGGAGGAAACCCACGCAAACACCGGGAGAACACACAAACTCCTTGCAGATGTTGTCCTTGGTGGGATTTGAACCCAGGACTCCAGCGCTGCAATGCTACCCACTGAGCCACTGTGCTGCTAATACATAATTTTAATCAGTGTCTCCGTGACAATCTGAACTATTAAAATATACCATTACTGTTTTTATTCTGCACAATGAATGCTGTAAAAAAATGTAAATTACTGAATGGCTTTGTTGTTTTTCATGCCTCCCTAGCAAAATTGAAAAATTAAAAGTGATCTGTACCTTAAAATTGTATCAGTATAGAACTGCAATAGAACTCGCTCCAGAAAAAACAAACCCTCACATGGCTCCATAAAAAGAAAAATACAAATGTTATCACTCTAAGAATTTTGGCAGCATAGCCCAAAATTTGGTGTATAAACCAAAATAAAATAAAAAAAAGATTTCTGTTTTTATTAGAAATAATAAAATAAAACAAAAACAATATAAAGTTGATATTCCCCTTACAGTACTGCGTGGTATAATACATTTACTGCTGTAATATTGAAAATCTACATTGCATTACAAATTTAGCATCCCACAAAAAAACAAAGCATTTATTTGCCAATGGTAAAATAAAAAAGTTATGGCTCTTTGAAAGTGGCAATGTAAATACAAAAGATCTGTTCGGAAGGGGATAAACAGAAACATTATTTTTATTGTAATACAGGATATGTGTAAACTAGATGGTGGCCCGATTAGAACGCATCGGGTATTCTAGAATATGCATGTCCACATAGTATATAGCACAGTCACGTAGTATATTGCCCAGCCACATAGTATATTGCCCAGCCACGTAGTATATTGCCCAGTCACGTAGTATATTGCTCAGCCACGGAGTATATTGCCCAGTCACGTAGTATATTGCTCAGCCACGGAGTATATTGCCCAGCCACGTAGTATATAGCAGAGCCCATGTAGTATATTGCCCAGCCATGTAGTATATAGCAGAGCCCATGTAGTATATTGCCCAGCCACGTAGTATATAGCACAGCCCATGTAGTATATTGCCCAGCCACGTAGTATATAGCACAGCCCATGTATTATATTGCCCAGCCCACGTATTATATTGCCCAGCCCACGTAGTATATTGCCCAGCCCACGTAATATATAGCAATGTGGGCATCATATCCCTGTTAAAAAAAAAAGAAATAAAATAAAAAATAGTTATATACTCACCTTCCGGAGCCCCCGGATCCAAGCGAAGCGGTTACCGACGCTGCTCGTGCGTGCCGGTCTCAAGAGTGCATTGCGGTCTCGCGAGATAATGACGTAGCGGTCTCGCGAGACCGCTACGTCATCATCTCACGAGATCACAGCATGGGCCGGTTACCGGAGCGTCACGAGCGGGAAAGGCCTGTTGTAGATCTGGGGGCCGACGGACGGGGAGTATATAACGATTTTTTTTTTTTATTATTATTTTTAACATTAGATCGTTTTACTATTCATGCAGCATAGGCAGCATGAATAGTAAAAAGTTGGTCACACAGGGTTAATAGCACCGGTAACGGAGTGCATTACACCGCGGCATAACGCGGTCCGTTACCGCTGCCATTAACCGTGTGTGAGCGCTGACTGGAGGGGAGTACGGAGCGGGCACTGACTGCGGGGAGGAAGGAGCGGCCATTTTTCCACCGGACTGTGCCCGTCACTGATTGGTCGTGGCTGTTTTGCCACGACCAATCAGCGACTTGGATTACATGACAGACAGAGGCCGCAACCAATGAATATCCGTGACAGACAGACAGACAGAAGGACGGAAGTGACCCTTAGACAATTATATAGTAGATATGGCATTGGACGCATTAAAATCATTTTTATTTCGTATAAATTATCAATGTCTCATGTTTTTCTCTGAAAAGCAATTCATATGTTTATGTTTTCCTTTACAAATTGCAGAAAGCATTGATTTGACTCCTGATCTGCAGGAACATACAGTGCATCCAAAACCAACGAACCTAATACAAGATGATTCAGGATGTGATATTTCTAATGAAGATGGGGAGGACGCCTTGACAGCATCTCACAGTTCTAACAACTGTGACCAAACGTGCAGAACTCTGTCACAATCTGCATCTCCTTTAAATCTTCTTCCAATTACAAAGCGCTTTTCATCTGGTGAGGAGCAGCTGTCTAGCCAGATACAGTTTCTTAATCATCTTCTTGGTCTTGGAAAACTGACAACAGCACAAAGCCTTGTAACAGATTTTACAAAGTTTGGAAATGACTGTACGGTGGTAACTGATTCAGTGTCTGGGCTATTGAATGGCTTGCTTAGCTTTTATAGATATCCCAAACAATCTGTTTTAAGAGTTCAGTCAGAAGCCTTTAAAACTATAGCGAACCTCCTTACTAACTGCCGCTTGCCCAATAATACTCTTCAGATGTGCATGAAAAGTTTAGAAGACTTTGAGAAACAATTAATCCAGAGCATCTTAACAAATGACAGCATGAACCGGGTAAGTGAACCTGTTAATATCGTGTGGATGGCTCGATGAGAAAACATTGCCACACATTGATTATAGAGATTTTCCGGAATTTATAAATCACATACCTACCGGTAAATCTGTAAAAAAGCAAGACATTTTTAGGTATTTACCTTAGATTTTATGTTATGTTTCCTGCACACTTAGACCCTTGTGCACAATGTTTATCAGATATATAGAATTATGTTCTTTCCATGTGAACATAGCAGACAGTTGTGGCCCACTACTATGATTTTCCTGACATACAGTACTAATATCACCGAATGATGCGCGACTGGGTAATCACTTGGCGTGATATCAATATGATCATGCACACTTGATGGACAAGGAACAGTGGAATACCCCAGAATTACTGAGGAAAACATATGTACAAATATATTTCTGAAATTTAAAGGGAACCTGTCACCCCCCAGGGCCTTTTAAAGTAAAAGAGACACCTTCAGCAGCACTAAGGCTGCATTCTGTGAAGGTGGCCCTTATTTTTATTATCCCTAGGAATGCTGAAATAATGAGTTTTATAAATTTCCCACCATACCTCTATTGAGTCAGGGACGTATGTTTTGTCCCCCTGACTCTACCTCCTTGCAGCCGTCCATCATCCCCCTCTGGCCTCCGGGTGCCGCCTCCTCTCTTTCTCGTAACGTCACCGGCGCCTGCGCTCTGCAATCAGTTCTAAGGTGATGTAAGGATATCACGCCTGCGTGTAGTGGAGGCCCCAGATCCCGCCCTGCAGTGTGTTATGATGTATTCACGCTGCGGGGCTGGGAATCTAGCGCCTGCGCAGTGAGGATCCCTGGAGGAAAGAAGCGGAGGGAGAGGGGATACTTTCAATAACAGTCATAAGCCTTCCAACCATGGACTCAACTTCTTTATCCATTTAATGATTAACTTTTACGGCAGCACCAACCACAGTCTCCCTGACACTGTCCATAGAGGTGTACTGTTTTCCTTCTCTGTAAATCTCCTGTTTAAGAAAGGCCTACAACTCCTTAATAGGGTTTAATTCTTGGGGGAAAGGGGCGTATGATTATTCTTTCATCTTTAAGACCTATACTGGCTAACTAAGTAGTGGAGTACTTTGATGCCTGAAGATGAAGCACTTTCCTGCATAAAAAATCATGGTTTTCTGAAAAGATGCTGATGTTTTCCTGTACCACTGCTTAAAAAGTGTCTTATAAAACTGGCAGTATGTTTGGGAGTTGATTTTAAGTCCATTATCAACCCAAAATAGTCCAGCAAGCTATTTAATAATACCAGCCCAGAGCAGTGCCCCACCTCCACCTTACTTGGCGTCTGAGTCTAAGTGGAGGTCTGTGCCAAGTATTGAGCCAGCCATAGGCCAATCCATATGGTCTGTCAAGAGTTACTCACATAAGTACATAAAACCATTGAAAAGTATGTCTTGAACTATTTCTTGTCCCATCAAAATGCAAACTGTCTAATTATTGTGACAAACTTGACAGACTTGTGACAAACAGGCAAATATACTGATCAGTTTATATGCACTGAGATTTTTATTTTTATAATAGCAAATTTTTGGATCCTAGCATCAGTGCTTTCTTTTTTATTTGATTTGATTTTCACTATTAACTTTTTCTGCAGCCAGCTACAGTATGTACCACGGTTGTAGAAGCCAAACTTTCCAAGTTAATGTAGCAATCTACAAAAGTTATATATATACTAGCTGAAGAGCCCGCATTGCCCAGTCATAGTAACTAACTGTGGTTAATTATAGCACCTCACTTCTCTCATTTCCCATCACACCTCTCATTTTACCCCTCACATCTCTCATTTTCCCCCTCACATCTCTAATTTTCCCCTCACTCCTCTCATTTTCCCCTCACATCTCTCAATTTTCCCTCACTCCTCTCATTTTCCCCCTCATATCTCTCAATTTCCCCTCACTCCTCTCCTTTTCCCCCTCACTCCTCTCATTTTCTCCCTTAACACCTGTCATTTTGACCTCACACCTGTCATTTTCCCCTCAGTATATACCTGTGTATCATCTCCCCTGTATATAGTATATACCTGTATGTCATCTCCTGTATATAGTATATACCTGTATGTCATCTCCTGTATACAGTATATACTGTACTTGTATGTCATCTCCCCTGTATATAGTACACCGTGTTGCAAATTATTATGCAAATGACATTTTTCTCGGATTTTCTAAATGGTCGGTGCAAATGACAGTCAGTCTAATAAAAGTCATCACCCGTTAGATTATACATCAAATTTTATTGAAGAAACCTCCCAATGATAACAGTATAATCTCCAAAATGAATAAAAACTCAAAATGCACTGTTCCAAATTATTGGGCACAGTAGAATTTCTAAACATTTGATATGTTTTAAAGAAATGAAAATGCTCATTTGTGGAATTTGCAGCATTAGGAGGTCACAGTCACTGAACAAAAAAGCTTTTTAACTCCAAAATATCCTAACAGGCCAAGTTACATGTTAACATAGGAACCCTTCTTTGATATCACCTTCACAATTCTTGCATCCATTGAACTTGTGAGTTTTTGGAGAGTTTCTGCTTGTATTTCTTTGCATGAAGTCAGAATGGCCTCCCAGAGCTGCTGTTTTGATGTGAACTGCCTTCCACCCTCAGATCTTTTGCTTGATGATACTCCAAAGGTTCTCTATAGGGTTGAGGTCAGGGGAAGATGGTGGCCACACCATGAGTTTATCTCCTTTTATGCCCATAGCAGCCACTGACTCAGAGGTATTCTTTGCAGCATGAGATGGTGCATTGTCATGCATGAAGATGATTTTGCTCCCAAAGGCACGTTTCTGCTTTTTATACCATGGAAGAAAGTTGTCAGTCAGAAACTCAATTTACTTTGCACAGGTGATCTCACAACTTCAGGATCCTACCAGGGCCTTACCAGCTGTTTTCCCATGATTCCGGCCCAAAGTATGACTCCTCCACCTCTTTGCTGATGTCGCAGGCTTGTTGGGACATGGTGGCCATCCACCAACTATCCACTACTCCATCCATCTGGACCATCCAGGGTTGCTCGACACTCATCAGTAAACAAGACTTAGTAATTAGTCTTCAAGTAACAAGTAATTAGTCTTCAAGTATGTCTGAGCCCACTGCAACCGTTTCTGCTTGTGAACACTGTTTAGGGGTGGCCGAATAGTAGGTTTATGAACCACACCAAGCCTTTGAAGGATCCTACACCTTGAGGTTCGAGGGTCTCCAGAGGCACCAGCAGCTTCAAATATCTGTTTGCTGGTTTGTAATGGCTTTTTAGCAGCTGCTCTCTTAATCTGGTGAACTTGCCAGGCAGAAACCTTCCTCATCCTGTCTTTATAGCATGAACATGTCTGTGCTCAGAATCAGCTCAAATCTCTTAATGGTACTATGATCTTAAGTTTTCTGGAAATATCTAATATTTTCATCCCTTGACCAAGGCATTGGACTATTTGATGCTTTTCGGCAGCAGAGAGATCCTTTTTCTTTCCTATGTTACTTGAAAACTGTGGCCTGCTTAATAATGTGGAACATCAATTTTAAGTAGTTTTCCTTTAATTAGAATCACCTGGAAAACTAATTATCACATGTGTTTAAGATTGATTTCACTGATTCATTGAGCCCTGAGACACAAAACCATCCATGAGTTTATCTGAAAAACAAAACAATTAAATCTTTATGACACTTAAATCCAATTTGCATAATAATTTGGAACACGGTTTACATACCTGTATGTCATCTCCTCCTGTTTATAGTATATACCTGTATGTCATCTCCCCTGTGTATAGTATATACCTATATGTCATCTCCTCCTGTATATAGTATATACCTGTGTGCCATCTGCTCCTGTATATAGTATATACCTGTATGTCATCTCCCCTGTATATAGTACATACATATGTTATCTCGCCTGTATATAGTATACACCTGTATGTCATCTCCTCCTTTATATAGTATGTACCTGTATGTCATCTGCTCCTGTATATAGTTTATACCTGTATGTCATCTCCTCCTGTATATAGTATGTACCTGTGTGTCATCTCCTCCTGTATATAGTATATACCTGTGTGTCATCTCCTCTTGTATATAGTATATACCTGTGTGTCATCTCCTCCTGTATATAGTATACTAGATGGTGGCCCGATTCTAACGCATCCGGTATTCTAGAATATGTATGTAGTTTATTTATGAAGATTTCAGAATAATGCAGTGAATACACAGGATTCGGCCTGCCCGTTGCGACCGATTAGCGAAGCGTGGTTCAAATCCCGCTCCAATTCGTGGCCGAACTGCATCTGTCGCTGATTGTTTGCTGCCGGCCGGGTGCGACCAATCAGTGAAGCCAGGGCCGGCTCCAGGTTTTTGAGGGCCCTGGGTGAAAGAGTCTCACAGCCCACGTAGCATATAACACAACCCACATAGTATATAGCACAGCCATGTAGTATATAGCACAGCCATGTAGTATATAGCACAGCCACATAGTATATAGCACAGCCACGTAGTATATAGCACAGCCATGTAGTATATAGCACAGCCCATGCAGTATATAACAGCCCATGTAGTATATAACACAGCCCACATAGTATATAACACAGCCACGTAGTATGTAGCACAGCCACGTAGTATATAGCACAGCCCACGTAGTATATAGCACAGCCCATGCAGTATATAACAGCCCATGTAGTATATAGCACAGCCCACGCAGTATATAACACAGCCCACATAGTATATAACACAGCCACGTAGTATGTAGCACAGCCACGTAGTATATAGCACAGCCCACGTAGTATATAGCACATCCCACGTAGTATATAGCACAGCGACGTAGTATATAACACCGCCCATGCAGTATTTAACACAGCCCACGCAGTATATAACACAGCCCATATAGTATATAATACAGCCCATGTAGTATATAGCAATGTGGGCACCATATCCCTGTTAAAAAAAAAAAAAAAAAAATAGTTATATACTCACCTTCCGGCGGCCCCCGGATCCAGCCCAGGCCTTTAGCGATGCTCCTCACGATGCTCCGTTTCCAGTAATGCCTTGCGGCAATAACCCGTGATGATGTAGCAGTCTCACGAGACCGCTACGTCATCTGGGGTCATTGCCGCAATACATTCTTGGGACCGGAGCGTCGCGAGGAGCGGGAAAGGCTGCAGCAGACGCCGGAAGGTGAGAATATAATGATTTTTTTAAAAATTATTTTTAATATTATACGTTTTTACTATTGATGCTGCATAGGCAGCATCAATAGTAAAAAGTTGGTCACACTTACAGGGTTAATGGCAGCGTTAACGGACTGCGTTACACTGCGTTGTGCCGCGGTGTAAAGCAGTCCGTTTAACGGACTGCTAAAACTCTGTGGGCGCTGACTGGAGGGAAGTATGGAGGGGGCACTGACTGGAGGGGAGTAGTGAGGGGCCAATTCGCGGCCGGACTGTGCCTTTCGTTGATTGGTCGCGCCCAGCTGGCCGCGACCAATCAGCGATGCGGGATTTCCATGACAGACAGACAAATAGACGGAAGTGGACCTTAGACGATTATATATATACTAGATTGTGGCCCGATTCTAACGCATCGGGTATTCTAGAATATACATGTCCCCGTAGTATATGGACAATGATGATTCCAGAATTCGCGGCAGACTGAGCCCGTCGCTGATTGGTCGAGGCAACCTTTATGACATCATAGTCGCCATGGCAACCATTATGACATCTACGTCGATACTGTGCCGTCGCTGATTGGTCGAGTCGAATTCGCGACAGACTGTGGCCGTCGCTGATTGGTCGAGGCAACCTTTATGACATCATCGTCGCCATGCTGTGCCCGTCGCTGGACGCGGGATTTCCAGGACAGACAGACAGACAGAAAAACCCTTAGACAATTATATATATAGACTAGATTCTGACCCAATTCTAACGCATTGGGTATTCTAGAATATGCATGTCCCCGTAGTATATAATAATAATAATAATAATAATAATAATTTTATTTATATAGCGCCAACATATTCCGCAGCGCTTTACAACTTATAGAGGGGACTTATACAGACAATAGACATTACAGCATAACAGAAATCACAGTTCAAAACAGATACCAGTAGGAATGAGGGCCCTGCTCGCAAGCTTACAATCTATGAGGAAAAGGGGAGACACGAGAGGTGGATGGTAACAATTGCTTTAGTTATTTGGACCAGCCATAGTGTAAGGCTCGGGTGTTCATGTAAAGCTGCATGAACCAGTTAACTGCCTAAGTATGTAACAGTACAGACACAGAGGCTATTAACTGCATAAAGTGTATGAGAACATGATGGAGGAACGTGATTATGTTGTTGTTTTTTTATTAATAGGCCACACAGGGATAATTAGGTTAATGCGTTGAGGCGGTAGGCCAATCTGAACAAATGAGTTTTTAGGGCACGCTTAAAACTGTGGGGATTGGGGATTAATTGTATTAACCTAGGTAGTGCATTCCAAAGAATCGGCGCCGCACGTGTAAAGTCTTGGAGACGGGAGTGGGAGTATATGGACAATGATGATTCCAGAATTCGCGGTAGACTGTGCCCGTCGCTGATTGGTCGAGGCAACCTTTATGACATCATCGTCACCATGGCAACCATTATGACATCTACGTCGATACTGTGCCTGTCGCTGATTGTCCAATCAGAGACGCGGGATTTCCATTATGACATCATTGTCGCCATGCTGTGCCCGTCCTGGCGCCTCTACCAATCAGAGACGCGGGATTTCCAGGACAGACAGACAGGCAGACAGAAAAACCCTTATATAGATAGATACTTGTGTGTCATCTTCTCCTGTATATAGTATATACCTGTGAGTCATCTCCTCCTATATATAGTATATACCTGTGTGTCATCTCCTATAAACAGTATATACCTGTGTCATCTCCTTTTGTATACAGTATATAACTGTGTGTCCTCTCCTGTATTTAGTATATACCTGTGTGTCATCTCTTCCTTTATATAGCATATACATATATGTCATCTCGCCTGTATATAGTATATACCTGTATGTCATCTCCTCCTTTATATAATATGTACCTGTATGTCATCTGCTCCTGTATATAGTTTATACCTGTATGTCATCTCCTCCTGTATATAGTATGTACCTGTGTGTCATCTCCTGTATATAGTATATACCTGTGTGTCATCTCCTCCTTTATATAATATGTACCTGTGTGCCATCTGCTCCTGTATATAGTTTATACCTGTATGTCATCTCCTCCTGTATATAGTATGTACCTGTGTGTCATCTCCTCCTGTATATAGTATATACCTGTGTGTCATCTCCTCCTGTCAGGGGCGCCGCTACCATGTGGCAAGTTGAGTACTTTGCCTCAGCGGCACTGCCTTCAATGAAGAGAGGGGGCGGCAGATTCTGCCGGTGTAGTAACTGAATTTGCGTCATAGACGCAGGTTCAGTTACTACTGTATTCAAGGCTTCCAACCATCCCGAATGGCCGAATCCCCTCATCCAGCCCTGGCCGAATCCCCTCATCCAGCCCTCCCCAGCTCATGTGACCGGTCACGTGATCGTGACATCATCACAGGTCCTCAACCTGAAGTCACTCCTCTCCTGCATCTGCTGGGGCTGCTCATAGAAGGCTGTTATGTGCGCACAGGACCTGTGACGACGTCACCAGATGGGAGGAATCAGGGGTCACATGATCAGTGGCCTCAGTGTATTCAGGACTCTGCTGTGCTGGTTGTCATGGTGCTGGAAGAGGGAAAGCTTATGCCTGGGGTCAGGAGGGGTTTACAGTGTGGATGTGGTGGAGCCGTGTGTGTACGGAGCAGAGCCGTGTGTACGAGGTGTGCGGAGCGGAGCCGCGTGTGTGTACGAGGTGTACGGAGCCGTGTATGTGTATGAGGTGTGCGGAGCTGAGCCGTGTGTGTGTACGAGGTGTGCGGAGCTGAGCCGCGTGTGTACGAGGTGTGCGGAGCTGAGCCGCGCGTGTACGGGGTGTACGGAGCGGAGCCCTGTGTGTACAAAACGGAGCCCTGTGTGTACAAAGTGCATGAAGCTGACCCGTGTATGTGTATGGAGCAGAGCCGTGTGTGTACGGGGTGTATGGGGGGGCATTTTGCAGTTCGCCTCAGGCAGCAGAGAGGCTAGGTTCACCCCTGCCTCCTGTATATAGTATATACCTGTATGTCATCTCCTTTACATAGTATAAACCTGTATGTCATCTCCTGTATACAGTATATACCTGTGTGTCATCTCCCCTGTATATAGTATGTACCTGTATGTCATCTCCTGTTTATAGTATATACCTGTGTGTCATCTCCTCTTGTATATAGTATATACCTGTATGTCATCTCCTGTATATACCTGTGTGTCATCTCCTCCTGTATATAGTATATACCTGTATGTCATCTCCTCCTGTATATAGTATATACATGTGTGTCATCTGCCCCTGTATATAGTATGTACCTTTATGTCATCTGCTCCTGTATATATTTTATACCTGTGTGTCATCTCCTGCTGTATATAGTACACTGTGTGCATTATTAGGCAAGTTGTATTTTAGAGGCTTATTTTTATTATTGATCAACAACTATGTTCTCAGTCAACCCAAAAGACTCATACATATCAAACCTTAATATTTTTCGAAGTTGGAGTGGGTTTTTTTTTTTAGATTTGGCTATCTTAGGAGTATATCTGTTTGTGCAGGTAACTATTACTGTGCAGAATTATTGGGCAACTTAATAAAAACCAAATATATTCCCATCTCACTTGTTTATTTTCACCAGGTAAACCAATATAACTGCACAAAATTTAGAAATAAACATTTCTGACACGCAAAAAACAAAACCGCCAAAAAATAGTGACCAATATTAGTGACCAATGGCAGACAATATGATCAGGGATAACAAAAATTCCCCATTAAATGTCACCTGCTTAACCCAGCAGGAAGTACGACGGCATCTACAAATCACAAAAATTGACAAATCTCCGGGCCCGGATGGGATACACCCCGAGTTCTGCAGGAATTAAGTACAGTCATTGATAGACCATTATTTTTAATATTTAAAGATTCCATAATAACAGGGTCTGTACCACAGGACTGGCGTATAGCAAATGTGGTGCCAATATTAAAAAAGGGGACAAAAACTGAACTCGGAAATTATAAGTAAGCTTAACCTCTGCTGTGGGTAAAATCCTGGAGGGCATTCTAAGGGATGCTATACTGGAGTTTCTGAAGAGGAATAACCTCATGACCCAATATCAACATGGGTTTACTAGGGACCTTTCTTGTCTGACAAATCTGATTAATTTCTATGAAGAGGTAAGTTTCGGACTGGACCAAGGGAACGCAGTGGACGTAGTGTATATTGACTTTTCAAAAGCTTTTGATACGGTGCCACACAAAAGGGTGATACATAAAATGAGAATAATGGGGATAGGGGAAAATATGTGTAAGTGAGTTAAGAGCTGGCTCAGGGATAGGAAACAAAGGGTGGTTATTAATGGAGCACACTCGGACTGGGTCGCGGTTAGCAGTGGTACCACAGGGGTCAGTATTGGGCCCTCTTCTTTTTAACATATTTATTAATGACCTTGTAGGGGGCATACAGAGCAGAATTTCAATATTTGCAGATGACACTAAACTCTGCAGGGTAATCAATACAGAGGAGGACAATTTTATATTACAAGATGATTTATGTAAACTAGAAGCTTGGGCTGATAAATGGCAAATGAGCTTTAATGGGGATAAATGCAGGTCATGCACTTGGGTAGAAGTAATAAGATGTATAACTATGTGCTTAATTCTAAAACTCTGGGCAAAACCGTCAATGAAAAAGACCAGGGTGTATGGGCGGATGACAAACTCACATTTAGTGGCCAGTGTCAGGCAGCTGCTACAAAGGCAAGTACAATAATGGGATGCATAGATACTCATGAGGAGAACATAATTTTACCTCTATACAAGTCACTAGTTCGACCACACTTAGAATACTGTGTACAGTTCTGGTCTCCGGTGTATAAGAAAGACATAGCTGAACTAGAGCGGGTGCAGAGAAGAGCGACCAAGGTTATTAGAGGACTGGGGGGTCTGCAATACCAAGATAGGTTATTACACTTGGGGCTATTTAGTTTGGAAAAACGAAGGCTAAGGGGTGATCTTATTTTAATGTATAAGTATGTGAGGGGACAGTACAAAGACCTTTCTGATGATCTTTTTAATCATAGACCTGAGACAGGCACAAGGGGGCATCCTTTACGTCTGGAGGAAAGAAGGTTTAAGCATAATAACAGACGCGGATTATTTACTGTAAGAGCAGTGAGACTATGGAACTCTCTGCCGTATCATGTTGTAATGAGTGATTCATTACTTAAATTTATGAGGGGACTGGATGCCTTTCTTGAAAAGTATAATGTTACATGTTATATATATTAGATTCCTTGATAGGGCTTTGATCCAGGGAACTTGTCTGATTGCCGTATGTGGAGTCAGGAATTTTTTTCCCCAATGTGGATCCTACTTTTTTCCACATGGGTTTTTTTTGCCTTCCCCTGGATCAACATGTTAGGGCATGTTAGGTTAGGCCAGTGATGGGCAACCTTTTGAGCTTGGTGTGTCAAAATTCGCCAAAAAACCGAGCATAACTTGGGTGGTGTGTCACCTTGATAAAAAAACATAATTTTGCGACATGTATAGTTTAAATAACAAATATGTATAATTAGAATTAACTTACCTGCTTAGTGACTTCTTTGTTCATCTGTCAGTTGGTTTCTTTTGTTGGTCTTGCTATTATTTAACTTGTGTGGGGTGCCGTGAACTAAGATAAGTGAGGGGGAGGGGGAATTTTTCCAGTGATGGCGAACCTGTGGCACTCCAGCTGTTGCAAAACTACAATTCCCATCATGTCTTCACAGCCAAAGCCTTTGCTTTGAATGGCCAGCCATGATGGGAATTGTAGTTTTGCAACAGCTGGACTGCCACAGGTTCGCCATCACTGACAGCCTCCCTCTCACTTATCTCAGTAATGGCCAATGACACCCCACAGTTCACTGGATGATGGTTGCTGTAGTAGTCACAGGGCCTCCAGACAGCAATCACAGGGCCTCCAGACAGCAATCACAGGGCCTCCAGACAGCAATCACAGGGCCTCCAGACAGCAATCACAGGGCCTCCAGACAGCGATCACAGGGCCTCCAGACAGCGATCACAGGGCCTCCAGACAGCGATCACAGGGCCTCCAGACAGCGATCACAGGGCCTCCAGAATCACAGGGCCTCCAGACAGCAATCACAGGGCCTCCAGACAGCAATCACAGGGCCTCCAGACAGCAATCACAGGGCCTCCAGACAGCAATCACAGGGCCTCCAGACAGCAATCACAGGGCCTCCAGACAGCAATCACAGGGCCTCCAGACAACAATCACAGGGCCTCCAGACAGCGATCACAGGGCCTCCAGACAGCGATCACAGGGCCTCCAGACAGCGATCACAGGGCCTCCAGATAGCGATCACAGGGCCTCCAGACAGCGATCACAGGGCCTCCAGACAGCGATCTCCTCAGGCCTCAGAAGTGCAGCCTGGGACTTCTGGCCGGCGCAGCAGGGAGCAGGGAGCAGCGCAATGCCGCCCAAACAACACAGATCCGACGCAGAGGCCTGGGACTTCCGGGAGCTGCGCCTGGCCTACCGGAAGTCCCAGGCCTAGACGCTCTGCACCGGAGCTCTGTTGTTTGGACCCACAGACCTCCTGCATGGCATCCGATCCGATAAAAAATCGGATCGGGTGCCATTAGTGTTGAGCATTCCGATACCGCAAGTATCGGGTATCGGCCGATACTTGCGGGTTTCGGAATTCCGATACCGAAATCCGATACTTTTGTGGTATCGGGTATCGGTATCAAAACAACATTAATGTGTAAAATAAAGAATTAAAATAAAAAATATTGCTATACTCACCTCTCCGACGCAGCCGTGACCTCACCGAGGGAACCGGCAGCGTTGTTTGCTTAAAAATCGCGCTTTTCCTTCCTTACGTGAAGTCCCGGCTTGTGATTGGTCGCGTGCCGCCCATGTGGCCGCGACGCGACCAATCACAGCAAGCCGTGACGTAATTTTAGGTCCTTCAGGATTTTAAAATCACGTTCTGGCTTGTGATTGGTCGCGTCACGGTCACATGGGCGACGCGACCAATCACAAGCGCGGTGAGGTCACGGCTGCGTCGGAGAGGTGAGTATAGCAATATTTTTTATTTTAATTCTTTATTTTACACATTAATATGGTTCCCAGGGCCTGAAGGAGAGTTTCCTCTCCTTCAGACCCTGGGAAAGAAGCAATTTCTATGGGGCCGCGGCCGGCGGCCGGTGTGTCACTGAAAATGACTACGCGTGTCAGCACTGACACGCGTGTCATAGGTTCGCCATCACTGGGTTAGGCTATGGGATGAACTAGATGGACTTCAAGTCTTCCTTCAACCTTAATAACTATGTTACTGATATAGCCACCTTTCTTTATGATGACACTCAACAGCCTTCCATCCATAGATTGTCAGTTGCTTCATCTGTTTATGATCAACATTGCATCCAGCAGCCACCACAGCATCCCAGACACTGTTCCGAGAGGTGGACTGTTTTCCATCCCTGTAGATCTCACATTTTATGAGGGACCACAGGTTCTCTATGGGGTTCAGATCAGGTGAACAAGGGGGCCATGTCATTATTTTCTCTGCTTTGAGACCTTTACTGGCCAGCCACGCTGTGGAGTAGTTGGAGGCATGTGATGGAGCATTATCCTGCATGAAAATCATGTTTTTCTTGAACGATACCGACTTTTTCCTGTACCACTGCTTGAAGTTGTCTACCAGAAACTGGCAGTAGGTCTGGGAGTTGAGCTTCACTCCATCCTCAACCCGAAAATAGCCCACAAGTTCATCTTTGATGATACCAGCCCATACCAGTACCGCACCTCCACCTTGCTGGTGTCTGAGTCGGAGTGGAGCTCTCTGCCCTTTACTGATCCAGCCTCTGGCCCATCCATCTGGCCCATCAAGAGTCACTCTCATTTCATCAGCCCATAAAACCTTTGAAAAGTCAGTCTTAAGATATTTCTTGGTCCAGTCTTGACGTTTTATCTTATGTTTCTTGTTCAAAGGTGGTCGTTTTTCAGCCTTCCTTACCTTGGCCGTGTCCCTGATTATCGCACACCTTGTGCTTTTTGTTACTCCAGTAACGTTGCAGCTCTGAAATATGGCAAAACTGGTAGCAAATGGCATCTTGGCAGCTTCACGCTTGATTTTCCTCAAATCATGGACAGTTATTTTGCGCCTTTTTTGCCCAACACGCTTCTTGCGACCCTGTTGGTTGTTTGCCATGAAACGCTTGATTGTTCGGTGATCACGCTTCAAGTTTGGCAATTTCAAGACTGATGCATCCCTCTGCAAGACATCTCACAATTCTGGACTTTTCAGAGCCCGTCAAATCTCCCTTCTGACCTATTTTGCCAAAGGAAAGGAAGTTGCCTTATAATTAAGCACACCTTATATACGGTTTTGATGTCATTAGACAACACCCCTCCTCATTACGGAGATGCACATCACCTAATTTACTTAATTGGTAGTTGGCTCTCAAGCCTGAACAGCTTGGAGTAGGACAACATGTATAAAAAGTATCATGTGATCAAAATGCAATTTGCCTAATAATTCTGTGCACAGTGTATATACCTGTATGTCATCTCCTCCTGTTTATAGTATATACCTGTATATCATCTCCTCCTGTATATAGTATAAACATGTGTGTCATCTCCTCTGTATATAGTATATACCTGTGTATCATCTCCTCCTGTATATAGTATATACCTGTATGTCATCTCCTCCTGTATATAGTTTATACCTGTATGTCATCTCCTGTTTATAGTATATACCTGTATGTCATCTCCTCCTGTATATTGTATGTACCTGTATGTCATCTCCTCCTGTTTATAGTATATACCTGTATGTCATCTCCTCCTGTATATTATTATTATTATTATTTATTGTTATAGCGCCATTTATTCCATGGCGCTTTACAAGTGAATATAGCATATACCTGTGTGTGATCTGCCCCTGTATATAGTATATACCTGTATGTCATCTCCTGTTTATAGTATATACCTGTTTGTCATCTCCTGTATATAGTATATACCTGTGTGTAATCTGCCCCTGTATATACTATGTACCTGTATGTCACCTCCTCTTGTTTATAGTATATACCTGTATGTCATCTCCTCCTGTATATAGAATGTGCCTGTATGTCATCTCCTCCTGTATATAGTTTATACCTGTATGTCATCTCCTCCTGTATATAGTATATACCTGTATGTCATCTCCTCCTGTATATAGTATGTACCTGTATGTTTTCTTCTGTTTATAGTATATACCTGTGTGTCATCTTCTCCTGTATATAGTATGTACCTGTATGTCATCTCCCCTGTATATAGAATGTACATGTATATCATCTCCGCCTGTATATAGTACATACTGTGTGTCATCTCCTCCTGTATATAGTATATACCTGTATGTCATCTCCTCCTGTGTATAGTATATACCTGTTTGTCATCTCCTGTGTATAGTTGTCATGTCGGACGCTGTTCAGACCAGGTCGTCCGACAGACAGCGGTAATTCCGCTTTTGACCACTATTTGCTCATTGGCGTCTGCCAGATTTTATCTAGCTGTTCCGGGGTTAATTTACCTAATCCTTGGATTGGAAGCTGGGCCATGCCCACTGCCTTTAATTAGTTCTCCTGATCTTTGGGCGTCGCCGATTATAGCTTCTGTCTTGTGCGTTGTTATCTCGGTCTGGAGAGGAGAGCTGGTGGTTGGAGATTCGTTGCTGGTGGTGTATTTTCCTTTGTCTTATTTACTCCTTCCTATATTTGTATTTATTTTGCTCTGCACATTTATAGTGTATTCCTGAGTGACTGCGGCGTGGTGTATATTTTCCTTTATCCTTGTCTGTGCTAATTGTGGGTATTAGGGAATAACATCTTCACTGGGTGGTGGGCAGAGGTTTCAGCCTAGGGCTGAGCTCAGGAGACAGGGTGAGGTTCGAGGCCTGGACATGCACACCATAAGTGTAAACTCCAGGTAGAGGGTCAGTCAGGATTTCCCTAGTCTGAGGGAAACTGCAGGGGCCCAGGTTATTAGCTCTCGCTCACCTAGTCTCTCCCTGACATTATAATCGGCCCAACAACACAAAAAAAAAATGGGTTTCTTTTTTTTGTGTTTTGTCATGGATCCCATGACTTCCATAACCCGCCAGTTGGAGGCGCTGTCCCTACAGGTCACGGAGTTAAGGGGGTTGTACAGCAACAGGGACTAGCAGTGTCTAATGTGCAAGCTGGAGCGACAGGAAGAGTTGCTGAGCCTAAATTTCCTTTGCCTGAAAAATTTGCTGGGGAACGCAGTAAATTTGTTTCTTTTCGTGAAGCTTGCACACTATATTTCCGTATGCGCCCGATATCTTCAGGTAATGACGATCAGCGTGTGGGCCTGGTGTTGTCATTGTTGAGTGGGGATCCCCAAGCATGGGCGTTTTCTTTGCCATCTGATTCTGCTGCATTTGACTCTGTGGAGAGTTTTTTTCCTGTCTTGGGAAAATCTACGATGAACCTGACAGAATGGCTCTAATCTAAGGTACGCTCTATTCGCCAGGGGGAGCGAGTTGCAGAGGATTACTGTTCTGAATTTCGTCGCTGGGCAATCGATACACAATGGAATGATCCAGCATTGCGGAGTCAGTTTATACATGGGATTTCTGGAAGGGTTAAAAAAGCCCTTCTGATGTACGAGACTCCTGCTTCTCTAGATTCCGCCATGAGTCTGGTTATCCGCATTGATCGCTGTTTGCGTCAGGGGGAGCATGTGACACCGCCTATGGGAGAGGGTTTAGGTTCACGTGAGGTTGCTGCAGGTGAGCCCACGGAGCCTATGTGAATCGCAGGGGTGTCACATGTGAAGCGTCCAGTCCCTGAGCTCAGGAAGCAGGGAGCCTGTTTTTACTGTGGTAAAACGGGTCATTTTATTAACATCTGTCCTCTGCTGCCTAAGAAAGATGCAACTGCGGAAAACTTCTAAGCTCAGAGGGTGTGGAGGAGACCAGTCTGAGCTTATGTATATCCTCCACGGTGGTTTCTCAGTGCATGCTTCCTGCTAAGGTTTTTGTTGCTGGCAGTGAGCTACCAATTACTGTTTTTGTGGATAGTGGTTCAGCCACAAATCTCATTGATGAGGAGTTTGCGCACACAGCAGGTTTTAGGATTGAAAAACTGTCTCATCCTATCCGTGTGGTCACCATCAATGCAGCTCCTCTCTCTCAGGGGGAGATTACTGAATTTGTGGCTGAGGTGAAACTACACATTGGAGTTCTACATTCCGAGCGGGTTACATGTAAGGTGCTCAGGAATCTTCCTGCTCAGGTGGTTTTGGGTTTTCCTTGGTTGTCTATGCACAACCCGGTAATTGACTGGAAAACTCAGGACATAATTCGGTGGAGCGAGTTCTGCCAGGAGAATTGCCTGGCCACATGTGTGGCTGCAGTGACTTCAAGCGTTCCGGAGTCACTTCAGGATTTTGTGGATGTATTCTCTGAGACGGGTTGTTCAGAGTTGCCGCCACATCGTCCTTATGACTGTTCTATCAGGTTTAAACCAGGGGCCAAATTGCCTAAAGCAAGGATGATTAACATCTCCAGTCCGGAGAGACAAGCGTTAAAAGATTACATTGCTGAAAGCTTGAGCAAAGGGCACATCAGACCGTCATCCTCGCCGGTGGCAGCAGGGTTCTTCTTCGTGAAGAAGAAAGATGGCGGATAACGCCCGTGTTTGGATTTCAGGGAGTTGAACCAGATTACGGTTCGTGATCCATACCCTATGCCTCTGATACCAGATTTGTTCAACCAGGTGGCAGGTGCTAAGTGGTTTACCAAGCTTGACCTCAGGGGGGCGTACAACCTCATAAGAGTCCGTCAAGGTGATGAGTGCAAGATGGCTTTTAATACCCCTGAGGGTCATTTTGAAAATTTGGTGATGCTGTTTGGGTTGACTAACGCACCTGCAGTGTTCCAGCATTTCATCAATGATGTGTTCTCGCATGTTTTGGGGAAATTCGTTATCGTGTACCTAGATGACATTCTCATATATTCTTGCGACCGTGATACTCATTTAGATCATGTCAGGCAGGTGTTACAGCTTCTCAGAGAGAATAAGCTGTATGCTAAACTTGAAAAATGTGTATTTTCTGTTCAAGAGTTGCCTTTCTTGGGTTATATTGTGTCTGCTTCTGGTTTTAAAATGGACGCCGCTAAGGTGCAGGCGGTGCTGCATTGGGAACGTCCAGATAACCTGAAAGCACTTCAGCGGTTCCTTGGGTTTTCTAACTACTATAGGAAATTTATCAAGGATTTTTCCATCATTGCTAAACCGCTAACTGACATGACTAAAAAGGGTACCAATTTCTCCGTTTGGCCTGAGGCTGCTGTGCGCGCATTTGAATTTCTTAAGAACAGTTTTGTTTCAGCCCCCATTCTTGTGCAGCCAGACGTATCAAAACCCTTTGATGTGGAGGTCGATGCGTCTGAGGTTGGTGTGGGGGCGGTACTATCTCAAGGCTCATCTTTGAGTGGTTTACGTCCGTGCGCCTATTTCTCCAAGAAACTGTCGTCCGCCGAACGTAACTACGATATCGGCAACAGGGAGTTGTTGGCAATTAAGTTGGCCTTTGAGGAATGGCGACACTTCTTGGAGGGGTCGGTACATCAGGTAACTGTTATTACCGATCATAAGAATCTGCTGTATTTGGAGTCTGCCAAGCGTCTGTCCCCCAGGCAGGCTCGTTGGCATTGTTTTTCACATGGTTCAATTTTGTGGTCACTTACAGACCGGGGTCTAAAAACACTAAGGCGGATGCGCTGTCCAGGTGTTTTCCGGGGGGAGAACCTCGGAAAGATCCAGTACCCATCCTCCAAAAGGGTGTTGTGGTTTCGATAGACACATGAAAACAGGATTCTTGAAAAAAGGAAAATCAAAACTCGTGTAACATATTATCCCTTTAAAAAATTGAATTTTTATTAAGATATATTTAAAAGGTACCACTTCCCAGTGAAAACGAAAAAAGAAATTTATAATAGACAAATCTACTGGGTGCACCTGCCCTAAGCCAATGACACTACGCTCCCCTACTAGCCCTTCCTAACAGTGGAGGTTGGCACCCTGATAGATAATTTGGCGCCCCCACTCCGCGACGGCTGATACCTACTGGCCCTATTAAGGACCTAACCGGCTATAGGAGGGAAAACATAAAGCAATCAGCAGAAATGAAGAAAGCGTAGGTGAACTAAACTAAGGTGCACACAGGTAATGTCAACTTTCCTTATTGAAGCCCAAATTAGGGCGATGACACTACCATAGACATATACTTAAAACATGTAACACATTACACTCATGAAAAAAATTTTTTTCCTCTTAAATAAATATGTCAGTTCTATTGCACAGCCTAAGCAAATATACAGCTATGTGCATAGAGGGTAGAAAATCAAAAGGAGAGACATAAATACCAAATGACCTGGTTCGGTCCAAATTAAAGCCTGTGCATAACAACACTCCCCTGTCGGCATTGGGTAGCAATTAAGATAGATAAATAAGACAGTGTATCAACACTGTTGTACACCTGAAAACATTTTCCATTACCCATATGCAAAATGATAGCCAGCGGTAAGTGTCTATGTTTATACACAATGCGGTGGACCAAAAAATGATTTTAAAGGCAGCCAGTAACAAGGGGTATTGTCCCCCACACAAAAACACTTAGCTGTCTGTGATACGCCCCGACGCGTTTCCCCGTCATACGGTTCCTCAGGGGGCAGAGAACGGATATGATGAACCGGAGGTCAGTGATGTAGGTGCCCTAATGCCAGGACAGACCTCGGTCTTTAATTTGGACCGAACCAGGTCATTTGGTATTTATGTCTCTCCTTTTGATTTTCTACCCTCTATGCACATAGCTGTATATTTGCTTAGGCTGTGCAATAGAACTGACATATTTATTTAAGAGGAAAATTTTTTTTTCATGAGTGTAATGTGTTACATGTTTTAAGTATATGTCTATGGTAGTGTCATCGCCCTAATTTGGGCTTCAATAAGGAAAGTTGACATTACCTGTGTGCACCTTAGTTTAGTTCACCTACGCTTTCTTCATTTCTGCTGATTGCTTTATGTTTTCCCTCCTATAGCCGGTTAGGTCCTTAATAGGGCCAGTAGGTATCAGCCGTCGCGGAGTGGGGGCGTCAAATTATCTATCAGGGTGCCAACCTCCACTGTTAGGAAGGGCTAGTAGGGGAGCGTAGTGTCATTGGCTTAGGGCAGGTGCACCCAGTAGATTTGTCTATTATAAATTTCTTTTTTCGTTTTCACTGGGAAGTGGTACCTTTTAAATATATCTTAATAAAAATTCAATTTTTTAAAGGGATAATATGTTACACGTGTTGTGGTTTCGACTCTCACTACCGAGGTTGAGGCTGAGATTGCCGAGGCTCAGGAGGAGGTACCATCTGAGCTTCCCGTCAACAAATCTTTTGTACCGCTTCATCTCCGCCTAAAGGTTTTGGCGGAGCATCATGATGCTGTCCTGGCTGGTCACCCAGGGGTTAGAGGTACCTTGGAGTTGGTGTCACGTCGGTTTTGGTGGCCCAAGATCCGACAGGACGTGGTCTCATACGTGTCAGCTTGTACCACGTGCGCTAGGGCTAAGACGCCTCGCTCCCGTCCTGTTGGCACACTACTTCCTCTTGAGGTACCTAGTAAGCCATAGACGGAAATCTCCATAGATTTCATCACTGATTTGCCCTCATCAGCTGGAAACATGGTCATCTTGGTGATTGTTGATCGGTTTTCTAAAATGTCGCACTTTGTGTCTTTGCCTGCGTTGCCTAACGCTAAGACTCTGGCCCAAGTATTTGTGCAGGAGGTGGTCAGACTTCATGGGGTTCCGTCTGACATCGTGTCTGATAGGGGTACTCAGTTTGTGGCAAAATTTTGGAGAACGTTTTGCTAACGGCTGGGAATCAAGTTATCTCATTCTTCGGCGTTTCATCCTCAGTCAAATGGTCAGACTGAGCGTATGAACCAAAATTTGGAACAGTACTTACGCTGCTTTGTCTCTGATAACCAGGAGGAGTGGTCTACCTTTCTTCCTTTGGCTGAGTTTGCCATCAATAATCACCGCCAGGAGTCGTCTGGGGAGTCTCCGTTTTTTTGTGTTTACTGGCTACATCCTCAATTTTGTACCTTGAGTCAGAGGGGCTCTTCCGGCATTCCGGAGGAGGACCAGTTAGGAACACAATTGTCATCAGTCTGGAGGAGAGTTAAACAGCGCCTGTTGAGTGTGGGTGCTAGGTACAAACGTGTGGCTGACAGTAGGCGTGTGCCAGGTCCGGACCTGATGTGTGGATGACTGGGTGTGGTTATCCACAAAAAACATAAGACTCAAAATACCATCCCTTAAATTGGGTCCACGGTTTATTGGTCCATTTAGGGTCACCGCCGTCATTAACCCAGTAGCGTACCGATTGGAGCTCCCTACGGTGTATAAGATACACAACGTGTTCCACAGGTCTCTTCTAAAGAAGGTGGTGGGTTCTGTGGATGCGGCGCCTATGCCACCTCCAGTCTTGGTGGATGGAAATTTGGAGTTTGAAGTCTCCAAGGTGGTTGACTCTCGTGTAGTGCGTCGCACTTTACAGTACTTGGTACATTGGCGTGGTTATGGGCCTGAGGAGAGGTCCTGGGTACCAGCCTCGGACGTTCATGCTGACCGGCTGGTCAGGTTGTTTCACCGCCGTCAACCGGACAAGCCGGGTCCTATTAGCCGTGAGGGCCCTGGGGTCCCTCGTAGAAGGCGGGGTACTGTCATGTCGGACACTGTTCAGACCAGGTCGTCCGACAGACAGCGGTAATTCCGCTTTTGACCACTATTTGCTCATTGGCGTCTGCTAGATTTTATCTAGCTGTTCCGGGGTTAATTTACCTAATCCTTGGATTGGAAGCTGGGCCATGCCCACTGCCTTTAAATAGTTCTCCTGATCTTTGGGCATCGCCGATTATAGCTTCTGTCTTGTGCGTTGTTATCTCGGTCTGGAGAGGAGAGCTGGTGGTTGGAGATTCGTTGCCGGTGGTGTATTTTCCTTTGTCTTATTTACTCCTTCCTATATTTGTATTTATTTTGCCCTGCACATTTATAGTGTATTCCTGAGTGACTGCGGTGTGGTGTATATTTTCCTTTATCCTTGTCTGTGCTAATTGTGGGTATTGGGGAATAACATCTTCACTGGGTGGTGGGCGGAGGTTTCAGCCTAGGGCTGAGCTCAGGAGACAGGGTGAGGTTCGAGGCCTGGACATGCACACCATCAGTGTAAACTCCAGGTAGAGGGTCAGTCAGGATTTCCCTAGTCTGAGGGAAACTGCAGGGGCCCGGGTTATTAGCTCTCGCTCACCTAGTCTCTCCCTGACAATAGTATATACCTGTGTGTCATCTCCTCCTGCATACAGTATATACCTGTATGTCATCTCCTGTATATAGTGTATACCTGTGTGTCATCTCCTGTATATAGTATATACCTGTGTGTCATCTGCTCCTGTATATAGTATGTACCTGTATGTCATCTCCTCCTGTATATAGTATATACCTGTATGCCATCTCCCCTGTATATAGTATATACAGTACCTGTATGTCATCTCCTGTATATAGTATATACCTGTTTGTCATCTCCTCTGTATATAGTATATACCTATATGTTATCTCCTCCTGCATATACTGTAGTATATACCTGTATGTCATCTCCTCTGTATATAGTATATACCTATGTTATCTCCTCCTGCATATACTGTAGTATATACCTGTATGTCATCTCCTCTGTATATAGTATATACCTATATGTTATCTCCTCCTGCATATACTGTAGTATATACCTGTATGTCATCTCCTCTGTATATAGTATATACCTATGTTATCTCCTCCTGCATATACTGTAGTATATACCTGTATGTCATCTCCTCCTGCATATAGTATATACCTGTATGTCATCTCCTGCATATAGTATATACCTGTATGTCATCTCCTCCTGTATATAGTATATCCCTGTATGTCATCTCCTCTGTATATAGTATATAACTGTATGTCATCTCCTTCATATAGTATATACCTGTGTGTCATCTCTGTATATAGTATATACCTGTATGTCATCCCCTCCTGTATATAGTATATACCTGTATGTCATCTCCTCCTGCATATAGTATATACCTCTGTGTCATCTCCTCTGTATATAGGATATACAGTACCTGTATGTCATCTCCTGTATATAGTATATACTTGTATGTCATCTCCTCTGTATATAGTATATACCTGTATGTCATCTCCTGCATATAGTATATACCTGTGTGTCATCTCCTCCTGTATATAGTATATACCTGTATGTCATCTCCTCCTGCATATAGTATATACCTGTGTGTCATCTCCTCTGTATATAGTATATACCTGTATGTCATCTCCTGCATATAGTATATACCTGTGTGTAATCTCCTCCTGCATATAGTATATACCTGTATGTCATATCCTCCTGCATATAGTATATACCTGTGTGTCATCTCCTCTGTATATAGTATATACCTGTATGTCATCTCCTCTGTATATAGTATATACCTGTATGTCATCTCTGTATATAGTATATACCTGTGTGTCATCTCCTCCTGTATTAGTCCTCGTTCACACGTTATTTGGTCAGTATTTCTACGTCAGTAAAAGCCAAAACTTGGAGTAAAACAATCAGAGGAAAAGTTTATTAGAAATACTTCAACACTTCTGTATTTTTCTCCCACTCGTGGTTTTGGCTTATAAATACTGAGGTGAAATACTGACCAAATACTGGATGTGTGAATGTCGCCTTTTACATCGCCTCCACCTGCAGTGCCTCACTCTTCTCTATACACAGTCTCATTCTGCAACAGCACCTCACTTCTCTCATTTTGCCCCTCCCATCTCTATCCATGAGGCTCCTCCCTTTCCGTTGACATCATGCCTCACAGAAGCAACTCCATTCTAGACAGGATGGAGCTAGATGTGGCCTGTTCCTGCTATGCAGAGTGGGCGTGGCTATGTGGAGTGGGTGTCGCTCGATACATACACACACACACATACATACACTCAACTTTATATATGAAACCCTGTATACATACCCTGTATATATACATATAAAGGGTGGGCCATTTATATGGATACACCTAAATAAAATGGGAATGGTTGGTGATATCAACTTCCTGTTTGTGGCACATTAGTATATGGGAGACAAAAAACTTTTCAAGATGGGTGGTGACCATGGTGGCCATTTTGAAGTCGGCCATTTTGGATCCAACTTTTTTTTTCGGTGACCAGAAAAATGCCCACAGGAAAATTGCCCACATGGAAAATTGCCAATTGCAGCATCACAGTTTCAGATCTATGATATTTGAGGTACAAGGTGTTAGGAGTCGAGTTCCCGCTGCTGCACAGGGGGAATCTCGAGCCATGTCTGCTGCGGTCTCCCATTCTGCATCGGCCGCAGTGGAGCCTGCTCAGCGGAGACGTCGGTCCCAGCGTCTCACTGAGTCTGATATTGTGCAAAGGGTTACTGCTGCCTCTCTAGGCTCTGCTATTGTACCCTGCACTGATCTGCGGCGAGCAGGCTTTTCTGGGACTAAGTCCTGCTTTGCACACACTGAGCATGCCCAGGGTAAGATCTCTCAGTGGAGATCAAGGGTCACATGCTCAGGTACTGCAGCAACTTCCATTGGTCCTCCAGGAAGGTCCTGTACCTGATCTAGTTCTGTGGCAGCCTTCCATTGGTCCTTCTTGGAAGGTCCTGTAGGTGCTGGAGCTATATAAGGTTCTCATGACCGCACGGCCATGCGCTAGTGTCAAATATGTACGAGCTCAGCGCCAGTGTGGTCGTGTGTGTGGTCAGGGACCCGGCTGAAATAAGCCCCTAGAATGCTGGCACCTCCGGCGAGGAGTTTATGTGTGAATTCAGGGCTGGCTAATAGCCGATAGAATTCTGGCTCCATCGGAGAGGGGCTGGGTGTTAGTTTGACTGCATGACCACTGTCGGCTCTACACAGTAGCTGTGTCCCCTGTGAGCTAAACAGGGCACAGCGTTCTCTTTACTACGGGTTTCTGTGAAGTAACAGAGTTTGTTTATTCTTTATTGCTTCGCTGCCTTACTTAGCAGCAGGTTCTTTCCTGCACGGTGGATCCCGGGTTGCGAACGCACCTATCCCATCTAATAAATATATTCGGTGCGTTCCGCCAACCCTAACAGTACACTAGTGCCAGGATCTGGCTAAGTAATGGCGGATGAACAGCGTTTGCAGGGGTACATCCAGCTCCTGGAGGGCCGGTTGGCGTCTCTTGAGCGTGCAACCTCAGCGGTGGATGTTACCGCAATAGCTGTTCAGGCTGCTATTGTGTCTGCAGCAGCTTTACCCACTGCCACCTCTGTTCCGACTTTGTCTCACCTCCCATTGCCTGAGAAATACTCTGGGGACAGTAAGTCCTGTAGGGGTTTCTTGAGCCAGTGTGGTATACACCTCGAGCTCCTGGCTGCACGTTTTCCCACAGAGCGGGCAAAGGTGGGATTCATAATCTCTCTCCTGTCGGACAGAGCGTAGGAATGGGCTACGCCGCTGTGGGAGCGCAATGATCATGTGGTGCGGAGTGTTCCTCGGTTTCTGGACACTCTGAAACAGGTCTTTGTAGGACCTCAAGTCACCCATGATACAGCGCTCCAACTGCTGGCTTTGACTCAGGGTTCAACCATGGTCAGCCATTTTGCTGTTCGCTTCCGGACATTTGCATCTGAGTTGGAATGGTCAGATAAAACCCTCATTCCCGTATTTTGGAGGGGGCTGGCTGACCATATGAAGGACGCTTTGGCCACTAGGGAGATTCCCGCCACACTGGAGGAGCTCAAAGCTGTATCAACTCGCATAGACCTTCGTTTTCATGAGCGAAGGTTGGAGCGAGCCCAGTGTAGGCAGAGGTTTCGGCTGGCTTCCACCTTCGCCAGACCTTTGGAATCTCCAGTCCAGGCATCTGAGTCACATGAGGCCATAGAGGTGACATGAGCGGGATCCAAGTCCCAGTCCGCTCGAGCACTTAAGGTCTGTCATGTTTGCCGGCAGTCAGGACATATGTCACGATATTGTATGAAATACAATATAAATTGTAGTCTCTCATTGCCAGCACCTATACGGTGGGCGTTGACCCCCCCCTCCCTTCACTCCAGGGTTTAGCTTTTCTTTTCAATGGGTAACCTGAAGCTTGTGTGTGAGCAGGGTGTGGCTTTGACCTGCAGGTGACCAATCCTGCAAGGCCACCTATGGTCCCTCCCTTCTCAGCCAGGAATGTCTTTGTCTCCAGAGTCTCAGAACATAAAGATCTCTGACCTCAGTGCATATAATTAACCAGCCCTTTAGAGTAATTCCATGTCAAGTGAACCAATGATTTTTACCACTATATTTTTAATTCTTTTGAGATTTTGTTATTTGGTAATAGTGTGTCAGAGAATGCAAAATGTGAAGAAAAAAAAATTCTAGATTTTTTTTTTTATTTTTTATTGATTTTCAAAGTTCGGAAAAAGTGCGAATTTCGGTGTTGCCTGCCTTTACATTTCTCCCCATAACTCAGGCTAGAAAAGAGATAGAGAAACAAAATAAACACCATTCTACTCAGAACAGTACAGGCTTTCACCAGATATGTCACAAGCGTATCTTTGATAATAATGTACCTATGCGAGCGCAAGCGCAAAACTTTAAAACGCATTTCCGAAAAAAACGTTTAATTTAAAAATTTCAAAAACTGCACATGTGCCTGTTATGCACCTATTCACATCTGTACCAAAACACAAGATGGGATCATGATGGGATCATATTTTAAAAAATAAAACTATTACAGTGTCAGTTCAAAAATCTTGATTTCAGATCTGCTCAGCTTGTGGTCTAACAGTGTGGGGTCTAGATTTGCCAAATAATCCATGATTGCTAGATATTACTGTATTATTTTATTATGTTACAGCTTAGAAGCAGGAGAGGACAGGGGAGAAGCTTTGTTAGGGCTGAGAATGACCAGGGGTAGACGGTGACTGCAGAGCAGATGACCGGCCGGCAGCTCGGGTCTCCACAGGCCATATTCACACCAAATCTTATCACCCGGGCAACTCCTCAAATGGAGGGAGAAAAATACTCTTAACATCCAGTTCATGTATTGTACAAACCAGGACTACGAAGAGGAGGAGGAGGAGGAGAGTTTGTTATAACATCAGTTACAGGAAGCAGAACCCATCACAGGGACTCAGCAATACCGGACTGTCATCCCATGTAGTGGAAATAAAGACAGTGAGGTCCATGAGGTGGTAGAAGAAGGCACAAGATTGGCAATGGATGACAACAGGTGATGTGACCTGTGAATATGATCAGCGCTGACGGCTACTGGACTCTCCAAAGATTGTGAAAATTTAGACATAGAAGTGACTTTTCTGCACCTTCTGGTCCAGCGCCGTCCTTTGTGTATCCAAGAAAACCAGACATTGTAAAAGTGAACAAAAATCAGATATAACTCAGGTGGAGCCGAGCACCATGACAGACCGCACATACTCTGACACAGAAGGAAACGGCCATTGCTAGTGAGCGCTTATGGACAAGATGACATTTCACCCACTAGAAGGGACACATTGATGATAGAAGACCAGTGTAAAAACCTACTATTAATTGTTTGATTAGTTCATATTTTATAGTACGAGGATTTAACTACTGGACTATTCTTCTTAAACACTTCAGAAATGACATGTTTAGTGATATAATAGAAAAAAAATTGTTCCATGTATAAATAGGTGGTAGAAATATTGGTTCTTTTATTCTTGTTTTTAACATAATTAGGATGAGACTGTATTTAGAAAATCACACTTGAGGATATGAGCACCTTTTATCTTTTGGCTTGTTCAATGAATTCAGGTTGAAAATGCTGAGCAAGTTGTTATGATGATTAAGATGTGTTTATTCTGGCACTTCGGTATTTGTTTTTTGTGTTTCTTTATTGTTACATATAAATGTTGAATGCAATAAGTTGTAATTTGAAAAGAAAAAAGGAAGAAACTCACACAAACATAAAATCAGATGATTCAAGGCTTAAAAAAAAATACAAATGTGATAGATCCCAAGTTGAATCCCTGTACAAATATAAACAAGGACACAAGTAACACACATGCATGTTTTCACAATTTTAAAACATACGTTTTTTTCAGAATTGCGCATCAAAATTTTTAATTTGATTTCTCCAAAACAAAATATAAAGAAACATAGTCTTGTAACATATCAAATGAAAGCCAGTACCGTTCTGAGAAAAATGATGCCTCTCCCACCTCTATATCTTAATTCTAGCCCGAGATATGATAGAAAATGTAAAGCCATACCAGGCCAAAATCAGCGCTTTTTCAAAACTTTAAAAATCTGTAAAAAATTAACTGATGAAGAAAAAAATTCTAAACTTTTAATTTGTAATTAACTAAAGTTGTACTTCATAAAAACAAAAAATAAAAAAAATCTAAAGACGTAAGGTAAAAAAAAATTCATATTTGGATCACTTGATATGGAATGACCCTTTAGTGATGCCCCGAGGCTAGAGTATATAAGTCTCAACTTTTAACCCAGCCGACAGTCAGCAGAGGTTTTTGCCTGAGGAGCTGTACTATGCACTGGGACATCTGGGGTCTGCCTGCCAGCATGGTTTTGCCTGAATAACTGAGAACATGTGAGTTTTACCTTTCTTATTTAATCCCTGTTATTTTTATAATTACCTTGTATATTTCAATTGTCTCATATTGTAACATCCTTATATTTCTTTTGTAAACACTGCCTTTTCGGAGTAAAATATGTAAATTACTAGTTTCCATTCTCCTGTTCTAAAACGTACCTTAAGCCTTCTGAAGGGAATTACGCTACTGTTTTGGGTTAGCTACGGACCCGTTTAATCGAAGCTGGTGGCAGCATACCGTTGTACTGGGTAGTTGGGAGTCGTTGTAGTGACTGCGGCATTGATAATTATTGTTCCTGCCTGAGCGGGAGTATTTATATCGCCTCGTTGCAGTGTGCCCAATAGCCAGTAAACAGCAGGCAGCCTTTCTGGCGACTAATTACCCTAGGTGCAGTACCTAATCTGACCTGAGAGTAAGGGGGGCGCCAGAGAGCTGCAAGTTTCAAGTGGAACTGTAAGCGGGATATACATAAATCCCCGCAGTTCGTGGTATATTGAAGAGCAGTGGGATACCTGAAATAAGCCCCTGCTGTAAACTAAGAGGTCAATAGCCTTGTGTGTTTTTTTTCATCACATTGTAGGAGAGAAGGGATAACTAATATAGCCCCCTGCACATGTGATAGCCGTCTGTTGGCCTAAAGTCACCCCGATCCGTGACGTAGGGGTGACGGTCACAGTGTGAATTGTGACATATAAATCCCACCGCTGCCACCAATTTGTCACGGATCCACACCGCTTCCACCTATATGCCAGAAATTTAGAAAGTGGTCTGTGCTCACAAAATGGAATGAGTATGCTCTGGCAGCGATTTTCAGAAAGGGTTTTTCTGAAGCCCTTAAAGATGTTATGGTGGGGTTTCCCACGCCTGCTGGTCTGAATGAGTCAATGTCTTTGGCCATTCAGATCGATCGGCGTCTGCGCGAGCACAAGGTGGTGCACCATATGGCAGTGTCCTCTGAGCAGAGTCCTGAGCCTATGCAATGTGATAGGATTTTGACTAGAGCAGAAAGGCAGAAATTCAGACGTCAGAATGGCCTGTGTTTTTACTGTGGTGATTCTGCTCATGCTATTTCTGATTGCCCTAAGCGTACTAAGAGGGCCCCTAGGTCTGTTACCATTAGTACTGTACAGCCTAAATTTCTCTTGTCTGTTACCCTGATTTGCTCATTGTCGTCCTTTTCTGTTATGGCATTTGTGGATTCTGGCGCTGCCCTGAACTTAATGGACTTAGAATTTGCCAAGCGCTGTGGTTTTTCCTTGGAGCCTTTGCAGAACCCTATTCCCTTAAGGGGGATTGATGCTACGCCATTGGCCAAGAATAAACCTCAGTACTGGACACAGTTAACCATGTACATGGCTCCAGCACATCAGGAAAATATTCGCTTTTTGGTGTTGCATAATTTGCATGATGTTGTTGTGCTGGGTTTTCCATGGTTACAGGTACATAATCCAGTGCTGGATTGGAGATCTATGTCTGTAACTGGTTGGGGTTGTCAGGGGATACATAGTGATATTCCTTTGATGTCAATTTCCTTGCCCCCTTCTTCTGAAGTTCCTGAGTTTTTGTCAGATTTCCAGGATATATTTGATGAGCCCAAGTCCAGTTCCCTGCCTCCTCATAGGGACTGCGATTGTTCCATTAATTTGATTCCTGGCTGTAAGTTCCCTAAGGGCCGACTTTTCAATCTGTCTGTGCCAGAGCATGCCGCTATGCGGAGTTATGTAAAGGAGTCCTTGGAGAAGGGGCATATTCGCCCGTCTTCGTCACCATTGGGGGCTGGATTCTTCTTTGTTGCCAAGAAGGATGGCTCCTTGAGACCCTGTATAGATTATCGCCTTCTCAATAAGATCACGGTCAAATTCCAGTACCCTTTACCTTTGCTTTCTGATTTGTTTGCTCGGATTAAGGGTGCCAGTTGGTTTACTAAAATCGACCTTCGAGGGGCGTATAATCTCGTGCGTATTAAACAAGGTGATGAATGGAAAACAGCATTTAATACGCCCGAAGGCCATTTTGAATATCTTGTGATGCCATTTGGGCTCTTTAATGCTCCATCGGTATTTCAGTCCTTTATGCATGATATCTTCCGGAATTATCTGGATAAATTCATGATTGTGTATTTGGATGATATTTAGTTTTTTTCCGATGATTGGGAGTCTCATGTGAAGCAGGTTAGGATGGTGTTTCAGGTCCTTCGTGCTAATGCGTTGTTTGTGAAGGGGTCTAAGTGCCTCTTTGGAGTTCAGAGGGTTTCTTTTTTGGGTTTCATTTTTTCTCCCTCGGCTATTGAAATGGACCCTGTTAAAGTCCAGGCCATTCATGATTGGACTCAACCCACATCTGTAAAGAGCCTTCAGAAATTTTTGGGCTTTGCTAATTTTTATCGCCGCTTTATTGCTAATTTTTCTAGTGTGGTGAAGCCTCTGACCGATTTGACGAAGAAAGGCGCTGATGTGATGAATTGGTCCTCTGCGGCTGTTGAGTCCTTTCAGGAGCTTAAATGTCGTTTTACTTCTGCCCCTGTGTTGCGTCAGCCAGATGTTTTGCTCCCTTTTCAGGTTGAGGTTGATGCTTCTGAGATTGGGTCAGGGGCCGTTTTGTCTCAGAGAAATTCTGATGGCTCTTTGATGAAACCATGTGCTTTCTTCTCCAGAAAGTTTTCGCCTGCTGAGCGTAATTATGATGTCGGCAATCGGGAGTTGTTGGCTATGAAGTGGGTATTTGAGGAGTGGCGACATTGGCTTGAGGGAGCCAAGCATCGCGTGGTGGTCTTGACTGATCATAAGAATCTGATTTACCTCGAGTCTGCTAAGCGGTTGAATCCCAGACAAGCTCGGTGGTCTCTGTTTTTCTCCCGTTTTGATTTTGTGGTCTCGTATATTCCAGGATCTAAGAATGTGAAGGCTGATGCCCTTTCTAGGAGTTTTTTGCCTGACTCTCCGGGAATTCTTGAGCCGGCTGGGATCCTCAAGGAGGGGGTGATTCTTTCTGCCATCTCCCCTGATTCCCAGACTCTCCCCGCTCCAATCTGTCCTGAATGCTGCTGCCAGGATCATATTCCTCGCCAACCGTTACACCGATGCCTCTACCTTGTGCCAGTCATTACACTGGCTACCCATCCAATCCAGAATCCAGTACAAAACTACTACCCTCATCCACAAAGCACTCCATGGCTCAGCACCACCCTACATCTCCTCTCTGGTCTCAGTCTACCAACCTACCCGTGCCCTCCGCTCTGCTAATGACCTCAGGTTAGCATCCTCAATAATCAGAACCTCCCACTCCCGTCTCCAAGACTTTACACGTGCGGCGCCGATTCTTTGGAATGCACTACCTAGGTTAATACAATTAATCCCCAATCCCCACAGTTTTAAGCGTGCACTAAAAACTCATTTGTTCAGATTGGCCTACCGCCTCAACGCATTAACCTAATTATCCCTGTGTGGCCTATTAATAAAAAACAACAACATAATCACGTTCCTCCATCATGTTCTCATACACTTTATGCAGTTAATAGCCTCTGTGTCTGTACTGTTACATACTTAGGCAGTTAACTGGTTCATGCAGCTTTACATGAACACCCGAGCCTTACACTATGGCTGGTCCAAATAACTAAAGCAATTGTTACCATCCACCTCTTGTGTCTCCCCTTTTCCTCATAGATTGTAAGCTTGCGAGCAGCAGGGCCCTCATTCCTCCTGGTATCTGTTTTGAACTGTGATTTCTGTTATGCTGTAATGTCTGTTGTCTGTATAAGTCCCCTCTATAAGTTGTAAAGCGCTGCGGAATATGTTGGCGCTATATAAATAAAATTATTATTATTATTTATTATTATTATTTGCGGCGGGTACTTCAGGAGTTTCAGGCTGATAAACCTGACTGCTGTCCAGTGGGGAGACTGTTTGTTCCTGATAGATGGACTAGCAGGGTAATTTCTGAGGTTCATTGTTCGGTGTTGGCTGGTCACCCTGGGATTTTCGGTACCAGAGATTTGGTGGCTAGGTCCTTTTGGTGGCCTTCCTTGTCGCGGGATGTGCGTTCGTTTGTGCAGTCCTGTCGGACCTGTGCTCGGGCTAAGCCTTGCTGTTCCCGTGCCAGTGGGTTGCTTTTGCCTTTGCCTATTCCTGAGAGGCCCTGGACGCATATTTCCATGGATTTTATTTCTGATCTTCCTGTTTCTCAGAAGATGTCTGTCATCTGGGTGGTTTGTGACCGTTTTTCTAAGATGGTCCATTTGGTACCGTTGCCTAAGTTGCCTTCCTCCACTGATTTGGTTCCATTATTTTTTCAGCATGTGGTTCGTTTACATGGTATTCCGGAGAATATTGTGTCTGACAGAGGTTCCCAGTTCGTTTCTAGATTTTGGCGGTCCTTTTGTGCTAGAATGGGCATTGATTTGTCTTTTTCTTCAGCATTCCATCCTCAGACAAATGGCCAAGCGGAGCGAACCAATCAGACCTTGGAAACCTATTTGAGATGCTTCGTGTCTGCTGATCAGGATGATTGGGTGACCTTTTTGCCGTTGGCCGAGTTTGCCCTTAATAATCGGGCTAGTTCGGCTACCTTGGTTTCGCCTTTTTTTTGTAACTTTGGTTTTCATCCTCGTTTTTCTTCGGAGCAGTTTGAGCCTTCTGACTGTCCTGGTGTGGATTCTGTGGTGGACAGGTTGCAGCAAATTTGGACTCATGTGGTGGACAATTTGACGTTGTCTCCGGAAAAGGCTCAACGTTTTGCTAACCGTCGTCGGTGTGTTGGTTCCCGGCTTCGTGTTGGGGATTTGGTCTGGTTGTCTTCTCGTCATGTTCCTATGAAGGTTTCTTCCCCTAAGTTCAAGCCTCGCTTTATTGGGCCTTATAAGATTTCTGAAATTATCAATCCGGTGTCTTTTCATTTGGCCCTTCCAGCTTCTTTTTCCATTCATAATGTGTTCCATAGATCCTTGTTGCGGAGATATGTGGTACCTATGGTTCCCTCCGTTGATCCTCCTGCTCCGGTGTTGGTTGAGGGGGAATTGGAATATGTGGTGGAGAGGATTTTGGATCCTCGTTTTTCGAGGCGGAAGCTCCAATATCTGGTCAAGTGGAAGGGTTATGGCCAGGAGGATAATTCTTGGGTTGTTGCCTCCGATGTTCATGCTGCCGATTTGGTTCGTGCTTTCCATTTGGCTTGTCCTGATCGGCCTTGGAGCTCTGTTGAGGGTTCGGTGACCCCTCCTCAAGGGGGGGTACTGTTGTGAATTCCATTCTGGAGCTCCCTCCTGTGGTTGCTAATGGTATTTTTGTGAGTTCTGCCCTTGGGCTCCCTCTGGTGGTTTCGAGTGGAACTGCTGCTCCTTTAGGTAGCTGTAGCAGCTGCCTCCACTGATCGCCTTGCCTGGGTTTGTTATTTAAACCTGCTCTGGGCTTTAGTTCATGCCAGCTGTCAATGTTCTTGGTTGGATTTGGTTCTCTCCTTGGATTTCTCATATGGCCTGTCCTTGTCAGCAAAAGCTAAGTTTTTGCTAGTTGTTTGTCCATTTGTTTGGACTCTATTGCTCTGCAAATATGTCTCTTTTTGTCCAGCTTGTCACTATGTCATATTCAGGCTAGCTGGAAGCTCTGGGGAAGCAGATTTGCCCCTCCACACCGTGAGTCGTTGTGGAGTTCATTTTTGTAAACTCTGCGTGGATTTTGTAGTTTTTAATACTGACCGCACAGTATCCTTTTCTCTCTGTCTATCAAGTTTAGTATTGGCCTCCTTTGCTGAAATCTGATTTCATTTCTGTGTACGTCATTTCCCTCTCCACTCACAGTCAATATTTGTGGGGGGCTGTCTTTCCTTTGGGGGTTTTCTCTGAGGCAAGATAGCTTTCTATTTCCTACTTTAGGGGTAGTTAGCTCTTAGGCTGTGACGAGGTGTCTAGGGAGAGTCAGGAACATCCCACGGCTATTACTAGTGTTGTTGTTAGGATTAGGAACTGCGGTCAGTAGAGATACCACCTCCTCAGAGCTCGTCCCATGTTGCGTTTTAGCCACCAGGTCATATCAGTGTGGCCTCTTAACCACCAGGTCATAACAGGAGACCCTGCCGCCTCACCGCCCCTATGACTGTCCTATTGACCTCTTGCCTGGTGCTGAGCCTCCCCGGGGTTGAGTCTATCCGTTCTCTCTCCCGGAGATGGAGGCAATGTCTCAGTACATCCAAGAGAATCTGGCAAGAGGATTCATTAGGAAGTCAGTGTCACCTGCAGGGGCTGGGTTCTTCTTCGTATATAAGAAGAGTGGTGACTTACGTCCATGCATAGACTACAGGGGTCTTAACATCATCACCGTTAAGAACAAGTACCCATTACCCCTGATATCTGAGCTTTTTGATAGGCTACGGGGAGCAAGGGTATTTACAAAATTAGATCTGCGGGATGCTTACAACCTGATTCGCATCTGTGAGGGGGACAAATGGAAGACGGCTTTTAACACCAGGGATGGGCACTATGAATATCTGGTGATGCCCTTCGGGCTCTGTAATGCCCCAGACGTTTTCCAAGACTTTGTGAACGACATCTTCCGGGATATGCTCACCTCCTCGGTCGTAGTCTCTCTGGATGATATTCTCATCTACTCTCCAGATATTGACTCCCATCGGAGAGATGTTCGCAAAGCCTTCGACCTCTTACGGGCAAACTCCCTCTACGCCAAGTTGGAGAAGTGTGTCTTTGAGCAGGAGTCCTTGCCTTTCCTTTGTTATATCATCTCTGCCCAGGGTTTGGCTATGGATCCTGCCAAGCTACAGGCTGTGATGGACTGGCAGGAACCCCATTCACTTAAAGCGGTGCAGCGCTTTATGGGGTTCATTAACCACTATCTTCAGTTCATCCCACACTTCTCAACTTTGGTAGCTCCCTTGGTTGCCCTCACCAAGAAGGGAGCAAATCCCAAGTCGTGGTCAGAGGATGTCTCCAAGGCCTTCCTCTCGGTTAAGTCACACTTCGCTAGAGCTCCCATTCTTTATCGCCCCGATGTAGATAAGCCATTTATCATGGAGGTGGATGCCTCATCCGTTGGTGCTGGAGCAGTCCTTTTCCAAAAGGATGCTCAAGGTCGGAAGCATCCATGCTTCTTCTTCTCCAAGACCTTCACACCGGCGGAGAGGAATTATTCCATCGGGGACAGGGAGTTGCTAGCCATGAAGTTGGCTTTCTCAGAGTGGAGACATCTCTTGGAGGGAGCTCGCTTTCCCTTCCAGGTTTTCACTGACCACAAAAACATGGTATATCTACAGATGGCCCAGCGGCTGAATTCTTGCCAGGCTAGATGGTCCCTGTTTTTCTCCCGGTTTCATTTTACTCTTTATTTTCTCTCCGGGGAGAAGAACATTTGCGCCGACGCTCTCTCCCGCTCCGTAGTGTCATCTGAGGAGGAGGAGATGGAGCCTCGGCTTATTGTCCCTTCTGAGAGCCTGAGAACTGTAGCTCTGGTTTCACTAGAGTCTGTGCCCCCGGGCAAGACTTTCGTGCCAGCGAATTTGCGAATGGAGGTTCTCTCTTGGGCTCACGCGTCCTGAGTGGGTGGGCATTTTGGGACCAAAAGGACATCTGAGCTTTTGGCGAGAACGTACTGGTGTCCGCATATGGCCCGTGATGTCGGAGACTATATTCAGGCGTGTGTTTCCTGCGCCCAGAATCGGTCTCCTCTGAAACGGCCTGCTGGGTTGCTTTACCCCCTACCGGTGCCAGAAATGGTCGGGGTGGACTTCGTGGTGGGCTTACCCAAGTCGCGTAGCTGCACCGTTATCTGGGTTGTCACCGATCATTTCTCTAAGATGGTGCACTTGGTGCCGCTTCCACGGTTACCTTCTGCACGGGCCTTGGCGGCGTTATTCATAAAGCACATTTTCCGTTTACATGGAATGCCTGATAAAATTGGTCTCGGTTTTGGAGAGAGCTCTGCCGTTTACTCAGCATAGAGTTGAATCTCTCCTCTGCATACCATCCCGAGACGAATGGGTTGGTAGAGAGGACCAACCAGACTCTGGTGACATACTTGCGACATTTTGTCTCTGCTAGGCAGGATGATTGGGCATCTTTGCTACCTTGGGCAGAATTTGCCTTGAACAACGCCGTAGCCGATTCCACTGGGCAGACTCCTTTTCACCTTAATTACGGCCAGCATCCGCGTGTCCCTGTGCCCATGCCCGTGTCATCCACCGATTCTAGGGTGGTAGACTGGGCGGTGGAGGCACGTGACATCTGGGACCGCACACAGGATGCCATCCGGGCCTCCAAGGAGAGAATGAGGTTATCTGCTGATACACACCGGCGCCCCCCTCCGACCTTTGCTCCTGGTGACTTAGTGTGGCTCTCCGCCCGTAACATCAGGCTGCGAGTTGAGTCCACTAAGTTTGCGCCTCGCTACATTGGCCCATTCAAGGTTCTGGAACAGGTCAACCCTGTGGTCTACCGTTTGGCTATTCCTCCACGCCTTGGTATCACTGACACTTTTCACGTTTCCCTCTTAAAGCCCGTTCATTTGTCCCAGTTTTCTGAGTCATCTGCCGGGACATCGGGTTCATCCTCGGATGAGTTTGAGGTGAATGCTATCGTGGGGTGCAAGGTGGTACGTGGCAAGAAATTTTATCTGGTGGACTGGAAGGGTCACGGTCCAAGGATAGAACCTGGGAACCTGTGGAGCACATTCGGGCTCCGCTGCTCATTGCAGCTTTTGAGCGTAGCGATGCTCAAGGAGGGGGGCCTAGGAGGGGGGGTAATGTTAGGAGTCGAGTTCCCGCTGCTGCACAGGGGGAATCTCGAGCCATGTCTGCTGCGGTCTCCCATTCTGCATCGGCCGCAGTGGAGCCTGCCCAGCGGAGACGTCGGTCCCAGCGTCTCACTGAGTCTGATATTGTGCAAAGGGTTACTGCTGCCTCTCTAGGCTCTGCTATTGTACCCTGCACTGATCTGCGGCGAGCAGGCTTTTCTGGGACTAAGTCCTGCTTTGCACACACTGAGCATGCCCAGGGTAAGATCTCTCAGTGGAGATCAAGGGTCACATGCTCAGGTACTGCAGCAACTTCCATTGGTCCTCCAGGAAGGTCCTGTACCTGATCTAGTTCTGTGGCAGCCTTCCATTGGTCCTTCTTGGAAGGTCCTGTAGGTGCTGGAGCTATATAAGGTTCTCATGACCGCACGGCCATGCGCTAGTGTCAAATATGTACGAGCTCAGCGCCAGTGTGGTCGTGTGTGTGGTCAGGGACCCAGCTGAAATAAGCCCCTAGAATGCTGGCACCTCCGGCGAGGAGTTTTGTGTTTGCAGTCAGGGACCCAGCTGAAATAAGCCTCTAGAATGCTGTCACCTCCGGCGAGGAATTTATGTGTGAATTCAGGGCTGGCTAATAGCTGATAGAATTCCGGCTCCACCGGAGAGGAGCTGCGTGTTGGTTTGACTGCATGACCACTGTCGGCTCTACACAGTAGCTGTGTCCCCTGTGAGCTAAACAGGGCACAGCGTTCTCTTTACTACGGGCTCTGTAAAGTAACAGAGTTCGTTTATTCTTTATTGCTTAGCCGCCTTACTTAGCAGCAGGTTCTTTCCTGCACAGTGGATCCCGGGTTGCGAACGCACCTATCCCATCTAATAAATATATTCGGTGCGTTCCGCCAACCCTAACACAAGGTGAGGATGTTCACATGATATGTGAAAAATGCCCACAGACATTAATATCCACAAGAAAACAGTAGAGAGTTATAGGTGAGATGCTCTGAGGACAGAGAATAGCATAGATCCATAGGTTAAATGCTCTGCAGCACAGAGGGATAGTATGCAGGTATAGGTGAGATGCTCTGCAGGACAGGAGACTAATATAGAATTATAGGTGAGATGATCTGCAGGCAGAGAATAGTATGCTCTGCAGGACGGGGATAGTATATAGGTATTGGTAAGGTGCTCTGCAGGACAGAGAATATTATAGAATTATAGGCAAGATGCTCTGCAGGGCAGGAGAATAATATAGAATTATAGGTGAGATGCTCTGCAGGACAGAGAATAGTATAGAATTATAGGCAAAATGCTCTGCAGGACGGGGATAGTATATAGGTATAGGTAAGATGCTCTGCAGGACAGAGAATATTATAGAATTATAGGCAAGATGCTCTGCAGGGCAGGATAATAATATAGAATTATAGGTGAGATGCTCTGCAGGCCAGAGAATAGTATAGAATTATAGGCACAAAGCTTTGCAGGACAGGGGGATAACATATAGGTATAGATGAGATGCTCTGCAGGACAGAGAATAGCATAGATCTATAGGATAAATGCTCTGCAGGACAGGGGGATAGTATGCAGGTATACGTGAGATGCTTTGCAGGGCAGACAAATAATATAGAATTATAGGTGAGATGCTCTGTAGAACAGAGAATAGCATAGATCTATAGATTAAATGCTCTGCAGGACAGGGGGATAGTATATAGGTATAGGTGAGATGCTCTGCAGGGCAGGAGAATAATATAGAATTAGAGGTGAGATGCTCTGCAGAACATAGAATAGTATAGAATTATAGGTGAGATGCTCTGCAGGACAGAGAATGGTATAGAATTATAGGTTAAACTAGAAATAGGCCCGATGCTATTGCATCGGGAGTGCGGTGAAATGAACATCTGTGTATCTTTAGTGGTGCTAACAGGAGCAGTGGACATGTGTCACACCATTTGCGCTTTCCAACATACCTGTTCAATGTCAGTTGGCCTCAGCCAATAAGCGGTGCGGGATTCAAATCCCCCGCCAAAGCCGCGTGGCTCCGCTCATTGGCTGAGCCACCCGCCGGCTGAGGTTTGGCGGGTGATTCAGATCCTGCATGGCACCGCTCATTGGCTCAGCCGGGGGGCGGCTCAGCCAATGAGTGGTGCCATGCGGCTTTTGGCGGGGGATTAAAATTCCACGCTGCACCGCTCATTGAATCAGCCGGCGGAGCTGGAGATTTAAATCAACGCCTTTCTTTGGCTGAGCCGCCGCTGGCCTCGAGGCTTTGGCAGGGGATTCAAATCCCGCGCAGCACCGCTCATTGGCTCAACCATCGGGGCGGGGGTTTTGAATCCTGCGCCGCTCATTGGCTCAGCCGGCAGGTGGCTCAGCCAATGAGCGGTGCCGCGCAGCTTTGGCGGGGGATTTGAATCCCGTTCCTCTCATTGGCTCAGCCGGCAGCATCTCAGCCAATGAGCGGTGGTGCGCGGCTTTGAGCGGCGCTGGATTCAAATCTCCCGCCAAAGCCGTGCGGCAGCACTCATTGGCTGAGCACCAGATGCGGACATATTCACCAGGATGATGGCCATGTATACCAAGATCAGTCAGATTGCCTGAAACACTGATGTCCAGCCTTTGATCGGTGTTGTAAGAGCCTCTATCATAGCGTGGTGCCTAGCAATGCCAGCCTCATCAGGGCCAGCTCTCATTGGTGCAATCTACGATGACATTGATCACACCAATCAGAGCGCACATACGTGGCATGACCTGGCAGTGACCACCCTGTACTTCCTCATTTTAGCTGTGGATTTTTACAAGGGGGTCACTCTGTCCCTCTTGTGCGTGCTTGGCCTTGTGGTGCCACAGGAGCTTGCTGCTGTTGTTGCCTGTGCACCTGCTGAAGCTGAAAACAAGAAGAAACAAAAGTCCCTGATCCTTGCCTGATCTTTCCTCATCCTCCCCAATCCCACTCTCTGACCTTCCCCCCTTTTCACCCCTTTTTACCCTCTCCCCACCCCTCCTTCAGCTGCTGAGCACTGATCTGTACTTGATTGTTAATCAGTACTTTATTGCTCAATTTTTGGAGCAGCAGGAACCTAATCCTTGCCTGAACCCAGCGGTAGGCCCTACATTTGGGGTCCAATTTCGGCTCTTACTTACGTGAAAATAAAAACATTTGGGGCTAAAAGATAAATTTTTTGGAAAAAAAAATAAATTTTTATTTCCACAAATCAACATTATAATTTTCTGTGAAACACCTGGGAGTCCAAGGTGCTCACCACACATTTAGCTAAATTCCTCGAGGGGTATGATTTAAAAAATGAGTTCTATTGTGGCTTTCCTCCACATATGGGGGTATTAGCATTCTCAGGAGAAATTGCACAACAGATATTGTGGTCCATTTTTTCATGTTACCCTTGTGAAAATCATCATTGGGTCATTCCATATCAAGTGATCCAAATATGAATATTTTTTTTACCTTACATCTTTAGATTTTTTTTATTTTTTGTTTTTATGAAGTACAACTTTAGTTAATTACAAATTAAAAGTTTAGAATTTTTTTCTTCATCAGTTAATTTTTTACAGATTTTTAAAGTTTTGAAAAAGCGCGGATTTTGGCCTGGTATGGCTTTACATTTTTTATCATATCTCGGGCTAGAATTAAGATATAGAGGTGGAAGAGGCATCATTTTTCTCAGAACGGTAGCGGCTTTCATTTGATATGTCACAAGACTATGTTTCTTTATATTTTGTTTTGGAGAAATCAAATAAAAAATTTTGATGCACAATTCTGAAAAAAACGTATGTTTTAAAATTGTGAAAACAGGCATGTGTGTTACTTGTGTCCTTGTTTATATTTGTACAGGGATTCAACTTGGGATCTATCAAATTTGTATTTTTTTTTAAGCCTTGAAGAATCTGATTTTATGTTTGTGTGAGTTTCTTCCTTTTTTCTTTTCAAATTACAACTTATTGCATTCAACATTTATATGTAACAATAAAGAAACACAAAAAACAACTACTGAAGTGCCAGAATAAATACATCTTAATCATCATAACTTGCTCAGCATTTCCAACCTGAATGCATTGAACAAGCCAAAAGATAAAAGGTGATCACATCCTCAAGTGTGGTTTTCTAAATACAGTCTGATCCTAATTATATGTTAAAAACAAGATTAAAAGAACCAATATTTCTACCACCTATTTATACATGGAACAATTTTTTTTCTACTATATCACTAAACATGTCATTTCTGAAGTGTTTAAGAAGAATAGTCCAGTAGTTAAATCCTCGTACTATAAAATATAAACTATTCAAACAATTAATAGTAGGTTTTTACACTGGCCTGTTATCATCAATGTGTCCCTTCTAGAGGATGAAATGTCATCTTGTCCATAAGCGCTCACTAGCAATGGCCGTTTCCTTCTGTGTCAGAGTATGTGCGGCCTGTCATGGTGCTCGGCTCCACCTGAGTTATATCTGATTTTTGTTCACTTTTACAATGTCTGATTTTCTTGGATACACAAAGGACGGCGCTGGACCAGACGGTGCAGAAAAGTCACTTCTACGTCTTCATTTTCACAATCTTTGGAGAGTCCAGTAGCCACCACAAGCGCCAATCATATTCACAGGTCACGTAACCAGCTGTGTCATCCATGGCCGATCTTGTGCCGCCTTCTACCACTTCATGGACGTCACTGTCTATTTCCACTACATGGGATGACAGTCCGGTATTGCTGAGTCCCTGTGATGGGTTCTGCTTCCTGTAACCGATATAACAAACTCTCCTCCTCCTCTTCGTAGTCCTGGTTTGTACAATACATGAACTGGATGGTAAGAATATTTTTCTCCCTCCATTTGAGGAGTTGCCTGGGTGATAAGATTTGGTGTGAATATGGCCTCTGGAGACCCGAGCTGCCGGCCTGTCATCTGCTCTGCAGTCACCGTCTACCCCTGGTCATCCTCAGCCCTAACAAAGCTTCTCCTCTGTCCTCTCCTGCTTCTAAGTGGTAACATAATCAAATAATACAGTAATATCTAACAATCATGGATTATTTGGTAAATCTAGACCCCACACTGTTAGACCACAGGCTGAACAGACCTGAAATCAAGATTTTTGAACTGACACTGTAATAGTTTTATTTTTTAAAATATGATCCCATCACGATCCCATCATGTATTTTGGTACAGATGTGGCTAGGAGCATAGCAGGCACATGTGAAGTTTTTGAAATTTTTAAATTAAACGTTTTTTTCGGAAATGCGTTTTAAAGTTTTGCGCTTGCGTTCGCATAGGTAAAATATTATCAAAGATACTCTTGTGACATATCTGGTGAAAGCCTGCACAGTTCTGAGTAGAATGGTGTTTATTTTGTTTCTCTATCTCTTTTCTAGCCTGAGTTATGAGGAGAAATGTAAAGGCAGGCAACACCGAAATTCGCACTTTTTCCGAACTTTGAAAATCAATAAAAAATAAAAAAAAAATATCTAGAATTTTTTCTTCTTCACATTTTGCATTCTCTGACACACTATTACCAAATAACAAAATCTCAAAAGAATTAAAAATATAGTGGTAAAAATCATTGGTTCACTTGACATGGAATGACCCCATTTTCTGTGACTCACCTAGTGGATTAAGGTGCTCACCACACGCTTTGGTCTAGTTTACAAATTGGGGTCACTTGTGGGGGGTTTCTACTGTTTAGTACAACAAAAAAAGGGGGGGATTGGGCGCACTACAAATGCAATATAGAGAAATGTCTGCGGGTGCGGTGGCAGTGATAAAAACTATATCAAAGAAAAGGAAGAAAAAGCATCACTGCAATGAATCGCACACCTACAAACAGTAAACGACAATATATATATAAAATACAAACTGTTTATTAATGGCTCAAAAAACACATCACAAACAATAAAAACATAATAAAAAACATATAGGCACCATCAGAAACACACAGGAAAAATGGACCATAGCACGGTGTAATAAAGTGACCAAAATAAACCTAATGGCTCATGGGGTGTAGCGCAGACCTATATATGGTATAAATACAGTGCCCAGAACAAGGTACAAAACCAATGCTCAAGCAAACAAAAATATATATATTAGGCACAATGGGTTATCCCAAAGAATGGTACCTGAAGGCGAGCCAGAGAAAAAGGCCAATGGGTCACCAATATGTAATAGTACCACTAGGTCACAGCAGATTTCACAGGGAATAAATTCCCAAAAACATACAACCTGGTGAGGTGATGCCCCACGCGTATCGCCCGGCGAACCAGGCTTCGTCAGGGAAGATGTGTGCTTAAGCCCTAAGGGCTGTCCCACACGTCCAGATAATTCCGGTACCGGAATAAATCGGTACCGGAGTTATCCGTGTCCGTGTGCCTGGGAACTCACGGAGGCCATACGTGCGGCACACGTGTGCCGCCCGTATGGCGAGTGGGTACCACACGGAGCGTGTGGTACCCACTCTGCATGGTGCTGAAGCTGCGATTCATATCTTCCCTGCAGCAGCGTTTGCTGCAGAGAAAATATGAAGAATAGTGTTTAAAATAAAGATCCATGTGTCCGCCGCCCCCCCACCCCCTGTGCGCCCCCCCGCTGGTCAGAAAATACTTACCCGCTCCCTCGCTGCTTCCTGGTCTGGCCGCGGCTTCTCCTGCATGCGGTCACGTGGGGCCGATCATTTACAGTCATGAATATGTGGCTCCACCTCCCATAGGGGCGGATCCGACTATTCATGATTGTAAATGATCGGCCCCACGTGACCGCATACAGTAGGAGGCGCGGCCAGACCAGGAAGGAGCGAGGGAGCGGGTAAGTATTTTCTGACCAGCGGGGGGGCGCACAGGGGGTGGGGGGGCGGCGGACACCTAAATCTTTATTTTTAACACTATTCTTCATATTTTCTCTACAGCAAACGCTGCTGCAGGGAAGATATGAATACCGGCTTCAGCACCATGTGGGGGGGACAGCGCTTACTGTAGCGCTGTCTCCTGCACGCACACGGACCCCAGACGGAGAATGTCCGTGTGAGGTCCGTGTTTTACGCGGACCCATTGACTCTATTGGGTCCGTGTAAAACATGCGCTCCCACGAACACTGACATGTCTCCGTGTTTGGCACACGGAGACACGGTCCGCAAAAAATCAATGACATCTGAACAGATGCATTGATTTTTATGGGTCTACGTGTGTCAGTGTCTCCGGTACGTGAGGAAACTGTCACCTCACGTACCGGAATCACTGACGTGTGAAACCGGCCTAACACAGTCTTAAATAGCAACAAGCCAAATAGCTTAATTAGATACCGGTGTGGGCAGCCAGCAATAGACCGGAAGGCGATGCAAGAGAGTAATACTTCCGCAAGCGGCAACAGTGCAGCCAATAAACATAAAGGGAAGTGGACGACGGCAAGCCGAAAGGTACAAAAATCAATTAGCAACATACGTGAAATGCCGTCCCTGAGGTGCCCGCATGCGCAGAAGAGCGCACGCGATATCGTTCAGACACAGCACACAGCGGCGAACCGGAAGTACCAGTACCCGCAGCCAAAGGTATCCGGAGTGTCCAAACCATACAAAGCGCGCAAGCGCAAAGAGAAGCCAGCAGAGTAGGCACTTGCAGGACCAGAGGGGGAGATGTTTAGCACAACAAAAAGTGTGCTTGACAAATGGAGCGGGGGTGAAAGAACATACGAAACTGGATGAAAAGCCCAGTACCTGATGATAAATAGAACAGCACCAGCATATATAGCCATGGTGTACATACAATGATTAACGACCCCCAATGTAACGCCAACAATAATCCGCAAGCCAAAATGGGTTGCAGATTATATAAAAAGATGAAAAATATATAATAGCCATAAAGAGATATGATAATAAAAAGTGAGGTTATACAGATCACTGAAGCACAAGGTAGTATAAGACTGTAAGGGGATATAAGAGTGGATAATATTAGATACTGAAGAGGAGGTAATATGGAACGATATGTTGGGAACAGCATAAAGAACACCATATGCCAGGTGGAACTTGGCGACAATAGTACCAATAAGCCCACCCCCACTCAGATATAAACAACCAACACATACATATCACCAATCACCCCATATCAGACATCCCCCGGGGGCACTTAAACATGCACACAACTCTTATACACAGTTATAAGTCACATAAGTACGGAGATCTACGTCACAGTTATAAGAAATCTGCTGTGACCTAGTGGTACTATTACATATTGGTGACCCATTGGCCTTTTTCTCTGGCTCGCCTTCAGGTACCATTCTTTGGGATAACCCATTGTGCCTAATATATATATTTTTGTTTGCTTGAGCATTGGTTTTGTACCTTGTTCTGGGCACTGTATTTATACCATATATAGCTCTGCGCTACACCCCATGAGCCATTAGCTTTATTTTGGGTCACTTTATTACACCGTGCTATGGTCCATTTTTCCTGTGTGTTTTTGATGGTGCCTATATGTTTTTAATTATGTTTTTATTGTTTGTGATGTGTTTTTTGAGCCATTAATAAAACAGTTTGTATTTTATATATATTGTCGTTTACTGTTTGTAGGTGTGCGATTCATTGCAGTGATGCTTTTTCTTCCTTTTCTTTGGTTTCTACTGTTTACGCACATCATGGGCTCTCCAAACGCTGCATGGCGTCTACTTTTGATTCTACCTAATTTTGTGTTAAAAAAATAAAATGGTCCTGTTTACCTTCCGAACCCTGCAGTGCACCCAAACTGTGGTTTTCCCCCACATGTTGGGTATCAACGTACTCAGGAGAAGTTGCACATCAAGATTTGTGGTCCATTTTGTCCTGTTATCCTTGTGAAAATAAAAAATTTGGGGATAAAAGATAATTTTTGTGGAAATTTTTTTATTTTTTATTTTCACAGCACTTTTTTTTACTTGTGTGAAGCACTTGTGGGTTCAAAAAGCTCACCACAGGTAAGTTCCTTGAGAGGTCTAGTTTCCAAAATGGGGTCACTTGAGGGAGTTTCCACTATTAGGCACATCTAAATGCAGCATGAAGTCCATGTGCAATTCCAGCCAATTTTGCATTCAAAAAGTCATGTGACGCTCCTTCCCTTCTGCGACCTGTTGTGTGCCGAAACAGTGCTTTTCCCCCACATATAAAGTGTAGGCATGTTCAGGAGAAATTGCACTACAAATTCTGTGGGTCATTTTTTCTTGTTACCCTTTTGAAAATTGTGGAGGGTTTCCACTGTTTAGTCACATCAGGGACTCTTCAAATGCGACATGGCATCCGCTCTTGATTCCAGCCATTTTTGTGTTCAAAAAAGTCAAACAGTGCTACTTCCCTTTTGAGACCCGTCATGCGCCCAAACAGTGGATTTGCACCACATATAGGGTATCGACGTACTTCAGGAGAAATTTAGCGATTTTCAAACTTTTCATTCGTATGCCCTTAAATCAGAAAGCTATGGTACACAAATAGTTAGTAAATAACATTGTTCACATGTCTACTTTACATCTACATCATTTTTTAACCATTTATTTTTTTGCGGTAAGTTGGAAGGGTTAAAAGTTGATTAGCAATTTCTCATTTTCCAACAAAATTTACAAAACCATTTTTTTATGGACTGCATCACATTTGAAGTGACTTTGGGAGCCTATATGACAGAATATACACAAAAGTGACACCATACTAAAAACTGTATGCCTCAAAGTACTCAAAACCACATTCAAGAAGTTTATTAACCCTTCTGGTGCTGAACAGGAACTAAAGCAATATGCAAGGAAAAAATTAGCATTTACGGTAACTTTTCTTCACAAAAATTTTACTTAAGCTTGTTATTTTCACAAGGCTGACAGGAGAAGATATATCCTAAAATTTGTTGCACAATTTCTCCTGAGTACGCCGTTACACTCTATGTGGGGGAAATCCACTGTTTGTGCACACAACAGGTCTCGGAAGCAAAATAATACTGTTTGACTTTTTGAACACAAAAATGGCTGGAATCGAGAGCCGACGCCATATCACATTTGAAGAGACCATGAAGTGCCTAATCAGTGGAAAGCCCTCACAAGTGACCCCATTTTGGGAACTGGACCCTTATTACTATTATTATTATTATTCTTTTATATAGCGCCATTTATTCCATGGCGCTTTACATGTGAAAAGGGGCAAATATAGACAAGCACCCTGCCTGTGAGGGCTCACAGTCTACATGGGTGAGGATACACTAGGAGAGGGTAGAGCTGGTCGTGCGGCGGTTCAGCAGACTAAGGATCACTGCAGATTGTAGGCTTGTCGGAAGAAGTGGGTCTTCAGATTCTTTTTGAAGATTTCTGTGGTAGGCGAGAGTCTGATGTGTTGGGGTAGAGAGTTCCAGAGCATGGGGGAAGCACGGGAGAAGTCTTTTATGCAGTTGTGGTAAGAAGAGATAAGAGGGGAGTAGAGAAGGAGATCTTGAGAGGATCAAAGGTTGTGTGTGGGTAAGTACCGGGAGACCATGTCACAGATGTATGGAGGAGACAGGTTGTGGATGGCTTTGTATGTCATAGTAAGGGTTTTGAACTGGAGCCTCTGGACAATAGGAAGCCAGTGAAGGGCTTGACAGAGAGGAGAGGCTGGGGAATAACATGGAGACAGGTGGATTAGTCGGGCAGCCGAGTGTAGGATGGATTGGAGTGGTGCCAGAGTGCTGGAGGGGAGGCCAGAGAGTAGGAGGTTGCAGTAATCGAGGCGGGAGATAAGGGCATGCACTAGCGTTTTTGTGGTTTGATGGTCAAGGAATGCACGGACCTGGGAAATATTTTTGAGTTTGAGTCAGCAGGAGGAGGCAAGGGCTTGGATATGTGGCTTCAAAGAGAGGGCAGAGTCGAGGATCACCCCAAGGCACCGAGCATGCGGGAATGGGGAAAGTGATTAGCTATTGACATTGATGGATAGGTTTGGTGGAGGGGTAGAGTGAGAAGGGGGAAAAACGATGAATTCTGTTTTGTCCATGTTCAGTTTTAGAAAGCGAGCAGAAAAGAAAGCTGAAATAGCAGACAGACATTGTGGGATTTTGGTGAGTAAGTAGGTGAGGTCGGGTCCAGATAGGTAGATCTGCATGTCATCGGCGTAGAGATGATACTGCAAACCATGGGATTCTATGAGCTGTCTCAGGCCAAAGGTGTAGATGTAGAAGAGCAGGTGCCCTAGGACTGAGCCTTGGGGAACACCGACAGACAGGGGGATATTTTTATCATCCCCGCCGCTGACAACAATATGTCATGAATCGGGGTTGTTTGGTTGGCCCCGGTTCTTTTCTGAATGGGATTTATCTATATCCCACTTCCCAGTTCCAGTTTGGAACTTGCCGCTCTCTGGTGCCCCCCTTACCCTCAGGTCAGACAGGTTACTGCACCAAGGATACTTAGTCATCAGAAAGGCTGCCTTACTATGTACTGGCTAATGGGCACACTGCAGCGAGGGCGATATAACTACTCCCACTCAGGCGGGAACAATAATTATCAATGCTGTCCGTCGCTACCAGTTTTCCCAATGGCTCAGGACAATTCCGCTGCCACCAGCTACTATTCCTGACTTAATAATGAGTCAGGAGCCAACCCAATTAGTAGCGTAATTAACTTCAGAGGACGTGTAAGTACGTTATAGCGCAAGGAGAAATGAAGCTAGTTATTTTATAGATTTTACTCCAAAAGGTAGGCAGTGTTTACAAAAGTGTAAAAAGATATTATAAAATGAGAGAAGTATCGTATGTACAGACAATTACAAAAATAAAAGGGATTAAAGGCAGAAAAACACTTACAGTTCTTTGATATTTCATAGCAGACCATGTGGTGTGGGGGAGGGGCGATTCATCAAGATGCATTACAGAGCGTCTCAGCTAGCCTCCTGGACAAAAGCTACTGCAAAATAAAGTCTCACTATCCTATACTTGTGCCAAAAACCAAGGCACTCCCCCTGTGGTGACCTCACTAGGTGGCTGAATACTTCCCTATCTTGAACATATGAAAAACCATTTCAGAGAATTGAGAGCGGTAGAGGAAGACCTGAAAGACGCTGTTTTATGTGTTACGTGCTGATGGCAAAGTCGGGTGCTAGATAGCAATTATCCACCTTACGCGAGCAGTCATACAATAGGAATGGGATATTTAAGGATGACTTGCACTCATCAACACACACACGAATACAAATGTACACTAGCACATGGCCATGCGGCCATGCAAACCTTTTATAGCTGCAGCATGTACAGGACCTTCCCAGAAGGACCAATGGGAGACTGCCACAGAAGTTGAGCACCTTCAGGACCTTCCTGGAGGACCAATGGGATCTGCTGCAGTATCTGAGCATGTGACCCTCGATCTCCAATGGGAGATCTTGCCCTGGGCATGCTCAGAAGGGGAAAAGCAGGACTTAGTCCCAAAAGCGTCTGCTCGCCGATGCCCAGCACTGGCTTCAATGGCAGAAGCTGAAAAAGCAGCAGTAACCCTATGCACATAGTGAGACGCTGGGACTGACGTCTCCGCTGAGTAGACTCCACTGTGGCTGGAGAAGAATGGGAGACCGCAGCGGAGATGGTTGGAGATTCTCCCTGTGCAGAGGCGGGATCTCGACACCCAACTTCTGACTTCCACAGGTCGCAAGAAATAATTCTGCCATCCTTCTGTGACAATCCAAGAGACAAGTGAGAAGCAGGATTCCATTATCTGCATGTACGACAGATGGTTCTCTTCTACTTAAATGCAAGAAAACCTTGCAGAATCTTTTTGTCAAGTGTGGTGGATCAAACAAAGGAAAGAAAGCCTCCAAGAGCTCCCTGGCAAACTGGATCAAGAAAGCGATCATGGACACTTATAGAAATCATGACCTTTCTCCTCCTGAATCACTAAAAGCTCATTCTACTAGAGCTGTCGCTGTCTCCTGGGCAGAAAGGGCCAATGCGTCCATCGAGCAGATTTGCAGAGCTGCTACCTCGTCCTCGGTCCATACCTTCACTAAACACAACAGATTAGATCTAATGTCTATAAGAGATCTAGCTTTTCGCAGGAAAGGCCTACAGGCTGTCATCCTTCCCTAATCATTATTCTTTGGTATTTCTCCTGTGTGCTGTCGTGGAGGGGATTAGAGATAATAGAATTACACTTACCGGTAATTGGGTTCCTAATACCCTCCACAACAGCATGGGTAATCCCCCCCCCCAAAAAAAAATAAGTTATGTCCATTGGATTCTTTAGTGTAAAACTCAAGCATTCATTCTGTGTGGTCCTTGGAAAACACTTGGGATTGAGGGAAGGGGAGGGCTATTTAAACCTTTTCTGTCACTAATTAGGATGGGGAGGCAACCTCCTGTGTGCTGTTGTGGAGGGTCTTAGAAACCCAATTACCGGTAAGTGTAATTCTATTTTTTAAAATGATCTGATTGGGTAATGATGACCCTATAAATATGTATATCCCCTGCTCTTGATTGTACACGCCCCCCGGAAGAAGGCTAGCGCCGAAAGACACTTAGGGACCTGGCAGCACGTTTGATTTAGGCAAACTATACCCCTGGATTAACTTTTTATCTATTTCTTATAGTAGCACCTTATCCTTATGCACTGCAGCACTTTCCACATCTATTTTACTATTAGTGGATTACAAATTTCAGCACTTTGTTACTTTTGTGGCAGACATTTTTGCTTTTTTTGCTTGTATAGATTTTTGGTTGCGCTTATACTCTATTTTTATGCACTATTTCGCATTAATATTTTAGCACTTAGTCACTTTATTGCAGATCACTGCTACACACATTTCTTTGATTTGATATTTTGGAAAATGCACACTACAGGGAATTTTTGTTATTTATGTTTTCATTAAGGTGCTATATGAATTATGTACATAGAATTTTTAGCCATATATATAGATATTTCTTTATATACTGGCACGATTTTTTAGCTTTTGTGGCTCATTTACCAGATTATTGTGTCCTATTTGGATCATATCTACTATATAATTGTCTAAGGGTCACTTCCGTCTGTCCTTCTGTCTGTCTGTCACGGATATTCATTGGTCGCAGCCTCTGTCTGTCATGGAAATCCAAGTCGCTGATTGGTCGCGGCAAAACAGCCACGACCAATCAGCGACGGACACAGTCCAGCGGCAAAATGGCCGCTCCTTCCTCCCCGCAGTCAGTGCCCGCTCCATAATCCCCTCCAGTCAGCCCTCACACAGGGTTATTGGCAGCGTTAATGGACCGCGTTATTCCGCGGTGTAACGCACTCCGTTAATTCAGCTATTAACCCTGTGTGACCAACTTTTTACTATTGATGCTGCCTATGCAGCATCAATAGTAAAAAGATTTAATGTTACAAATAATAATAAGAAAAAAAAAGGTTATTCTCACCTTCCAACGTTGTGTGCTGTCCTCGGCAGTGCAAGCGACAGGTTCCAGTGCCAAGGATGCTATGCGAGAAAGACCTGCCATGACGCCACGGTCATGTGACCGCGACGTCATCACAGGTCCAGCGCTCATACCAACACTGGGACCGGAAGCTGCTGCGTGCACCGCACACAGGCGCCAGGACTTCAAGGGGCCCTCGGAAGGTGAGTATATGTTTATTTTTTATTTTAAGTCTTTTTTAACCACGCATATAGTGGCCACATTGCTATATACTACGTGGGCTGTGTTACATACTGTGTGGGCTGTGTTATATACTACATCTCTGTGCTATATACTATGTGACTGTGCAATATACAATGTGACTGTCCAATATACTACGTGGCTGTGCAATATGCTATGTGGCTGTGTCGGTTCTGTTATATACTACGTCGACTGTGCAATATACTGCGTAGCTATGCAATATACTACGTGCCTTTACAATATACTACGTGGCTATGTTATATACTACGTGGCTCTGCTATATACTACGTCGCTGACCAATATACTACATAGCTGTGCAATACACTACGTAGCTGTGCAATACACTACGTGACTGTGTTATATACTACGTGGCTCTGCTATATACTATGTGGCCTGTGCTATACACTACGTGGCTGTGCAATATATTACGTGCCTGTGCAATATACTACGTGGCTCTACAATATACTACATGGCTATGTTATATACTACGTGGCTGACCAATATGCTACATACCTGTGCAATACACTACGTGGCTGTGTTATATACTACGTAACTCTGCTATATACTACGTACGCTGTGTTACATACTACGTAGCTCTGTTATATACTACGTAGCTATGTTATATACTACGTCGGTTGTGTTATATACTACGTCACTGTGCAATATAGTACGTAGCCTGTGCTATATACTACCTACATACAGTATTCTAGAATACCCAATACGTTAGAATCGGGCCACCATCTAGTGTCAAAATATTCATCAAACATGCTCTATTTATTTTAGCTGTTTATTATTATTTCATTGGTTATTATATATTCTAATAAAATAATTTTTTAATATGTTTCATTACTTTGTCTTTATTGCACATTTTTTTTTGTAGGATTTTAAAGCAAAATATGTGTTAAACATTAGATACCCCGAAGTACCCCTTTTTTTTACTCTACCAACAGCTTTACATTCCCTTGCATTCTCCCAAGCATCTTCATCAGTCACCTGGAATGGCTTTCCAATAGTCTTAGAAAAGATCCCACAGGTGCTGAACACTTGTCAGAGAGAACTCAGGTTTAGGAGCATCCATGGCTTATATAAGTATCCTCACTCCAACATGCCAGACCTGGCTTGTCACTCTTCACAAGGAGAAATGTTACCCCTTGGATCCCAGTCTTAAGCGTTTCACCTAGCCAAATCTGATCTCCTACTTTGCACTGACAAGGGAAAATACCCTGAAATAGTGTCTGCAAATTGAGATTCTGATTTGGCCTTTATCCTACCTCATATGGCAAGGCTCATTAACCCCTTAACCCCCAAGGGTGGTTTGCATGTTAATGACTGGGCCAATTTTTACAATTCTGACCACTGTCCCTTTATGAGGTTATAACTCTGGAACGCTTCAACGGATCCCGTGATTCTGACATTGTTCTCTCGTGACATATTGTACTTCATGATAGTGGTAAAATTTCTTTGATATTACTTGCATTTATTTGTGAAAAAAATGGAACTTTGGCGAAAATTTCGAAAATTTAGCAATTTTCCAACTTTGAATTTTCATGCCCTTAAATCACAGAGATATGTTACACAAAATGCTTAATAATTAACATTTCCCACATGTCTACTTTACATCAGCACAATTTTGGAACCAAATTTTTTTTTGTTTGGGAGTTATAAGGGTTAAAAGTTGACCAGCGATTTCTCATTTTTACAACACCATTTTTTTTAGGGACCACATCACATTTGAAGTCACTTTGAGGGGTCTATATGATTGAAAATACCAAAAAGTTACACCATTCTAAAAACTGCACCCCTCAAGGTGCTCAAAACCACATTTAAGAAGTTTATTAACCCTTCAGGTGCTTCACAGGAATTTTTGGAATGTGTAAAAAAATGAATATTTAACTTTTTTTCACAAAAAAATTACTTCAGATCCAATTTGTTTTATTTTACCAAGGGTAATAGGAGAAATTGGACCCCAAAAGTTGTTGGACAATTTTTCCCGAGTACGCCGATACCCCATATGTGGGGGTAAACCACTGTTTGGGAGCATGTCAGAGCTCGGAAGGAAAGGAGCGCCATTTGACTTTTCAATGCAAAATTGGCTGGAATTGAGATCAAACGCCATGTCGCATTTGGAGAGACCATGATGTGCCTAAACAGTTGAAACCCCCCACAAGTGACCCCCATTTTGTAAACTAGACCACCTAAGGAACTTATCTAGATGTGTGGTGAGCACTTTGAACCCCCAAGTGCTTCACAGAAGTTTATAATGTAGAGCCGTAAAAATAAAAAATAATATTTTTTCACAAAAATGATCTTTTCGTCCCCAATTTTTTATTTTCTTAAGGGTAACAGGAGAAAGTGGACCCCAAAAGTTGTTGTGCATTTTGTCCCGAGTATGCTGATACCTCATATGTGGGGGTAAACCACTGCTTGGACGCATTGCAGAGCTTGTAAGGGTAGGAGCACTGTTTGACTTTTTCAACACAGAATTGGCTGGAATTGAGATCAGACGCCATGTCGTATTTGGAGAACCCCTGATGTGCCTAAACAGTGGAAACCCCCCAAAAGTGACCCTATTTTGGAAACTAGACCACCTAAGGAACTTATCTAGATGTGTGGTGTGCACTTTGAACCCCCAATTGTTTCACTAAAGTTTATAATATAGAGCCGTGAAAATTAAAAAAATAATTTTTTTTCCACAAAAATTATCTTTTTGCCCCCAATTTTTTTTTCCAAGGTATCTGGAGGACCCCAAAAGTTGTTTTACATTTTGTCCTGAGTACGCTAATACCTCATATGTGGGGGGGAACTACCGTTTGGGCACATGGCAGAGCTCGGAAGGGAAGGAGCGCCATTTTCGAATGCAGACTTTTATGGATTGTCTGCGGGCGTCACGTTGCATTTGCAAAGCCCCTGATGTACCTAAACAGTAGAAACTGATGTGTTGTGTGAACTTTGAACCCCCAAGTGTTTCACTAAAGTCTATAACGCAGAGCCATGAAAATAAAAAATCTTTTTTTTTTCCTCAAAAATGATTTTTTAGCCCCCAGTTTTGTATTTTCCCAAGGGTAAGAGGAGAAATTGGACCCCAAAAGTTGTTGTCCAATTTGTCCTGAGTACGCTGATACCCTATTTGTGCGAGAAAACTACTGTTTGGGCACACGTCGGGGCTCGGAAGGGAAGAAGTTTCGTTTTGGAATGCAGATTTTGATAAAATGGTCTCCTGGTGTCAGGTTGCCTTTGCAGAGCCCCTGATGTACCTAAACAGTAGAAAACCCCCACAAGTGACCCCATATTGGAAACTAGACCCCCCAAGGAACTTATCTAGATGTGTTGTGAGAACTTTGAACCCCCAAGTGTTTCACTAAAGTTTATTATAACGCAGAGCCGTGAAAATATGTTTTTTATTCTCCAAAGGGTAACAGGAGAAATTGGACCGCAAATGTTGTCCAATTTGTCCTGAGTATGCTGATACCCCATATGTGGGGGCAAACCACTGTTGGGGCTCGGAAGGGAAGAAGTGGCGTTTTGGAATGCAGACTTTGATGGAATGTCTGCAGGCATCACGTTGCATTTGCAGAGCCCCTGCTGTGCTTAAACAGTGGAATTCACCCGATTCTAACTCCAACCCTAGCCCCAACACACCCCTTACCCTAATCCCAACCCTAACCACACTCGTAACCCCAACACACCCCTTACCCTGATCACAACCCTAACCATAACACTAACCACACCCCTAACCCTGACAGACCCCTAACCCAACCGTAAACGTAATCCAAACCCTAACCCCAACTCTAGCCCCAACCCTAACCCTAACTTTAGCCCCAACCCTAACTTTAGCCCTAACCCTAACTTTAGCCCCAACCCTAATCCTAACCCTAATGGGAAAATGGAAATAAATACATTTTTTTTATTTTATTATTTTTCCCTAACTGAGGCGGTGATAAAGAGGGGTTTGATTTACTATTTATAGCAGGTTTTTATGTTTGGCAGCTGACACACACTAAAAGAAGCTTTTTATTGCAAAAAATAATTTTTGCGTCACCATATTTTGAGAGCTATAATTTTTCCATATTTTGGTCCACAGAGTCATGAGAGGTCTTGTTTTTTGCGTGACGAGTTGACATTTTTATTGGTACCATTTTCGGGCACGTGGCATTTTTTGATCGCTTTTTATTCCGATTTTTGTGAGGCAGAATGACCAACAACCAGCTATTCATGAATTCCTTTTGGGGGCAGCGTTTATACCGTTCCGCGTTTGGTAAAATGGATAAAACAGTTTTATTCTTCGGGTCAGTAAGATTACAGCGATACCTCATTTATATAATTTTTTATGTTTTGGCGCTTTTATACGATAAAAACTATTTTATAGAAAAAATAATTATTTTCGCATCGCTTTATTCTGAGGACTATAACTTTTTTATTTTTTCTTTGATGACGCTGTATGGCAGCTCGTTTTTTGCGGGACAAGATGACGTTTTAAACGGTACCATGGTTATTTATATCCATCTTTTTGATCGCGTGTTATTCCACTTTTTGTTTGGCGGTATGATAATAAAGTGTTGTTTTTTGCCTCGCTTTTTTTTTTTTACAATGTTCACTGATGGGGTTAACTGGTGGGACAGTTTTATAGGTCGGGTCGTTACGGATGCGGCGATACTAAATATGTGTACTTTTATTGTTTTTTTTTATTTAGATAAAGAAATGCATTTATAGGGAGGTCTCAGGGGGTCTCAGGGGGTCCGGGGGTCTCAGGGAAGCACGCAGGGAAGCCCCTCCCTATACCGCCGGAACACTGCGATCATGTTTGATCGCAGTGTGCCGGGGGTTAATGTGCCGGGGGCGGTCCGTGACCGCTCCTGGCACATAGTGCCGGATGTCAGCTGCGATAGTCAGCTGACACCCGGCCGCGATTGGCCGCGCTCCCCCCGTGAGCGCGGCCGATCGCATATGACGTACTATCCCGTCGGTGGTCATACGGGCCCACTCCACCTCGACGGGATAGTACGTCTAATGTCAGAAAGGAGTTAATAAATAACATTTCTCTCCTGTCTGCTTTACATCAGCTAAATTTGTAAAATGTTGTTTTAATTTGTTAGCATTTTAGAAGGTTTAAAAATGTAGCCAGGCAGAATGAACAAAAACCAGCCATTCATGGATTTCTTTTGGGTGGGCGTTTACACCGTTCCGCGATTTGCAAAATTGATAAATCGATTTATTTTATTCTTCGGGTTAGTACGATTACAGCGATAACTCATTCATAATGTTTTATATTTTGGCGCTTTTATACAATAAAAACTATTTCATGTAAAAAATAATTATTTTTGCATCGCTTTATTCTGAGGGCTATAACTATTTTTTTTCCCGCTGATGACACTGTATGGCGGCTCGTTTTTTGCGGGACAAGATTACGTTTTCAGCGGTACCATGTTCATTTATATCCGTCTTTTTGATAGCGTGTTATTCAACTTTTTGTTCAGCGGTATGATGATAAAGCATTGTTTTTCGCCTCGTTTTGTAATTATTTTTTTTACGATGTTTACTGAAGGGTTTAACCAGTGGGACAGCGTTATAGGCTGGATCGTTACGGATGCGGCGATACTAAATATGTGTACTTTTATTGTTTTGTTTTATTGACATTAAGAAATGTATTTATTGGAACAATATTTTTTTTTTTTCTGTATTTAGCAATTTTTTGAAAATATTTTTACAGTGTTTTTTTTTTTTTTACTTTGTAGTGTCTGTTAGGGCTGGTGGAACGCAGTAAATATAGAGATAGTATAGGTCCGTTCGCAGCCCGGGGTCCACCGTGCAGGAGTGGAACCCGCTGCTAGTAAATTGCGGCACTATATGACAGTACTACGCCTGAATAGACATGGGTACCATCACCCGGTCTGTATAGGAGTGAACTCTGTTGCTTCACAGAGTCGCCGGGATTAAAGATAACGCTGTGCCCTGTTAGCATTCACAGGGCGCAGCAAATGGATACTAGTGGGATCCCTGCAACTCACCCCCACTATGCTGGTGGTTGATCCCGCTCTGACCCTCGGTGGCTTTTGAGCCCGCCCCTGAGGACGCCCTGAGTCAGATGCTGGGATCAAGCGGGAGTTCCCACCCTACACTGACGGATTGTCAGGAGACGCTAAAGATAGCTGCACAGAGTGCGTACAGTACCGCAGCGGCGGTCACTGCAGGATAGGCGCAGTATATTTTGTGCCTGGTGCTGGATGGCACTATCTGGCGCTAGACAGCTACAACACTCGCGAGCATTCAACAACTCTAGGGATGGGAATGATTCGGAGCTTTCACCAGAACAGGCATACATCCACACACACAAATACTGATTTATACTAGCGCACGGCCAAGCGGCCATACGAACCTTTTATAGATGCAGGTCTTCAGGACCTTAGCGTGTGACCTCCAATGAGAGATCTTCCCTTGGGCATGCTCAGAAGGAGAAAAGCAGGACTTAGACCCAGGGACGCCTGCTCGCCGCTGAACAGTATTGGTTATAATGGCTGAGCCTGGAAGGGAAGCAGTAACCAAACGCGCAGCAGCTATCCAAGCCAGGCGCTGGGACCGATGTCTCCGCTGAGCAGGCTCCACTGCGGCAGAAGGAGAATGGGAGACCGCAGTGGAGATGGTTCGAGATTTCCACTGTGCAGCGGCGGGAACTCGACTCCTAACAGTGTCAGATCGTTAATCTGACACTTTGCACAGCACTGTGTCAGATCAGCGATCTGACATACAGTGCTGGAGGCTTGCTGGCGCCTGCTCTCAGCAGGCGCTTGCAAGCAACCTCCCTGCAGGACCCGGAAGGACCCCCACGGGGAGGAGAACGGAGGAGACCCTCGGAACAACGCAATCACATTGCGTTGTTCTGAGGGTCTCAGGGAAGCACGCAGGGAGCCCCCTCCCTGCGCGATGCTTCCCTATGCCACGGGAACGCTGCGATCATGTTTGATCACAGTGTTCCGGGGGTTAATGTTCTGGGACCGGAACCCAGGTCACATGGACGGGATAGTACGTCCAATGGCAGAAAGGGGTTAAAGAGTCAACATTGACTTTTAGGATTGCCACTTCTAATAGGTGGCGCTAGAGTTCTAGTCCTCTTCCTCTCTGAAAAGGCAATTTACAGAGAGAGCTTAGACCTTAAGGGTCAGTGTAACTGATTAATTCAAGTGTGTGGACTGTTTAGAGAATGCTTCCAATTTGTGGTCTACGTTTTGCAAATACAGATCATCTATGTTCTTATTACATGCACTCATCCCACTGATGTCTATGTCCACACACAATAGCACTTATGTGTACAGGCTGCAAGCAGCTCATTGCAATCTCCTTCTTTTAGCAGCAGCGGTGTAAATGTATATAATGTATCCTTGTAATATATAGGCAGCAGACGTGCAAGTGCATGTAACAAAAGAATTTCACTTTAATAGAGTTCTAGAACTGAGAAACCACTGAATAATAATTTCCGAGACGCTTGATGTAGCGTACACTATACATAAAAATATTGCACCGCTGTTATAAACTCTTCCTATGAGGCATAATTACCGTAATTGCTTTTAGATAACTGATTATATTGCTAAAAGCTTGTGCATATATGTGGGATGAATTACAGTGAAATCCATAAGAGGTATAGACTGTAATAATATAGACCTGATTCATTATATTTCAGGTTTCTGGATGGCAATTAATGAAACTGTACTGTAGCATAAAATCAATGCTTTCTACCAAGCGTGTAATAACTATATTGAAATATAATGCTGCAACCCAAGCCACCATACAGTCTTAGAAGTAGATATTCTTCTACTAATGGACTGCATGTATTCTTGGCTCTGATACATAGAGTTGTCACCATAGATGCTCAGAAGACAAGAAAAAATGTCAGAATATCTTTGAAGAAAATGATATTTTTGTCTCTTTGAAAATAATTTAGTGACAAACACAATTTTTTAAATCATGGTGCTTGAGGACATGAGCAAAATAAGCATTACAGGCATTATTTCTCATCCTTTCTAGGATATCTGATATTAAGACTTCTTGAAATCCTTAGTGGTAGCATTCTGGAGTTTACCCTCTTCCCATTTCAGCACTGTGCTTTCACATGCTATTGAAAACACTGTGCTGTTTCCCCCCTGGAATCTCCATGCTGGGCTCCATCACTATGACCTGTTCACTGGCTTCTCCACTACAGACACAGCAATGGGGATTATGCAGTTGAGAAGTGCCGGAGCAGCTAATTTAAGCCATGATATGCTGCAGTTGGAGCGCCTGCTCAGGCCGTGGGGTACTCGGTACGGGGCCAGTTATCTTCTTAACCCCTTCATAACCTTGGGATTTTCCGTTTTTCCGTGTTTGTTTTTCGCTCCCCTCCTTCCCAGAGCCATAACTTTTTTATTTTTCCGTCAATATGGCCATGTGAGGGCTTATTTTTTGCAGGACGAGTTGTATTTTTGAACGACATCATTGGTTTTACCATGTCGTGTACTAGAAAACAGGAAAAAAATTTCAAGTGCAGTGAAATTGCAAAAAAAGTGCAGTCCAACACTTGTTTTTTCTTTGGCTTTTTTGCTAGGTTCACTAAATGCTAAAACTGACCTGCCATTATGATTCTCCAGGTCAGTACGAGTTCATAGACACCTAACATGACTAGGTTTTTTTTATCTAAGTGGTGAAAAAAAATCCAAACTTTGCTTAAAAAAAAATAAATAAATAAAATTGTGCCATTTTCCGATACTCGTAGCGTCTCCATTTTTCATGATCTGGGGTCAGTTGAGGGCTTATTTTTTGCATTCCGAGCTGCCGTTTTTAATGATACCATTTCGGTGCAGATACAGTACGTTCTTTTGATCGCCCATTATTGCATTTTAATGCAATGTCGCGGCGACCAAAAAAACGTAATTCTGGCGTTTCAAATTTTTTTCTCGCTACGCCGTTTAGCGATCAGGTTAATGCTTTTTTTTATTGATAGATTGGGCGATTCTGAACACGGCGATACCAAATATGTGTAGATTTGATTTTTTTATTGATTTATTTTGATTGGGGCGAAAGGGGGGTGATTTAAACTTTTATTTTTTTTTAGTTTTTTCACATTTTTTTAAACTTTTTTTTAACTTTTGCCATGCTTCTATAGCCTCCATAGGAGGCTAGAAGCTGGCACAACACGATCGCCTCTGCTACATAGCAGCGATCTGATGTTCGCTGCTATGTAGCAGAATTGCAGGTGTGCTGTGAGCGCCGACCACAGGGTGGCGCTCACAACTGCCGGGGATCAGTAACCATAGAGGTCTCAAGGACCTCTATGGTTACCATTCAGAAGCATCGCCGACCTCCGATCATGTGATGGGGGTCGGTGATGCGATCATTTCCAGCCGCCTGGCCGGAAGCGGTAGTTAAATGCTGCTGTCTGCGTTTGACAGCGGCATTTAACTAGTTAATAGGAGTGGGCAGATCGCGATTCTGCCCGCGCCTATTACGGGCACATGTCAGCTGTTCAAAACAGCTGACATGTCCCGGCTTTGATGCGGGCTCACCGCCGGAGCCCGCATCAAAGCGGGGCTTCTGACCTCGGACGTACTATCCCGTCCGAGGTCAGAAAGGGGTTAAAGGGGTGGTCACGGTGGCAGTGACCCGGTCCGTGGCCTTCAGCGTCCAGTAAAAGGGTATTAATTGAAATGGGAATAAAGTCTAATGTAGTATGTTCGTGATGCCACCTGTGGTATTCGGCCAGGGGTAGCCGATGCTGCTTAAAGAGGTCCTCTGGGGCTGATGGTTTGGCAGCTTAGTTGGTATCTCTCCCCACAGGTAGAGCTTGGTCCCCCAGGGCAGTTAGTTGTGTGGGTGGCAATGTTGCTAGTGGCAGGTAGTGGTGCAGAGTAGATGATGCCGGAAAGAAACAGAAGGACACAGCATGTTGCAGTTTTCACAGTTTTACTTACAGCACGGGCCCCCAGCCGGGGTGATGTGTCCTCCAGGTAAGAAGTCTAGGAAACTCTCCGGCAAATCAGGCACCTGTCCAGAACTCCTCTTATATGTATGCCTCTCCCTGCTGTCTTTCTGCACTGGCTATCGCCTCTCCTGCCCTGCGCTTGCCACCCAGTGTCCCAAGCCAGTGAACGCGGGTCTTGACAGGCGACGTACTCTCTGTCCCCTGGACCCTATGTGTTCAACTTTTTCGGTGAGTAGGTGCAAATGTGGCTGCTGCACCTGCAATCAAGGCAGCCTCTGGATTCTTAGCTGGAGTGTTCCCACTAAATCAGGGGCCAGTCACCTACTGCGGTCTGGTTCCCCCACTTCTGGATACAGGTCCCACGGGTGGCCTCCGTACTTCCCATGTCCCTGAAACCCCTTTTTTCTGGGAGCTTCTTCTCCTCCTTTTCAATTCTCTTGCTCTTTCTGTGTCTTGTCAGGAGCTGCCAGACCTGCACGTCTCTCCAGCTCCACTTCCTTTTTACTCCCACACCTCAGACTTTCTTCTCCTTTAGTCTCTCAGGACCAACTGCTCTCATACACTTCTTCCCACCTGATTAGCTCCTCCCCTTTTTCCTACTCCCCAATACCCATTCCTATCTAGACTGGGATGAGGCCATCCTCCCTTAGGGTTCACCCAGATGCCCCTTCTAAACTGGTGTCTGTTGGGTGCGAGTGTTAGAGTTCTGCACAAGGTTCCCTTCTTACCAGAGAGTTGGGATACCACACCACTGGCTGAGATGCAGTACCTCTGTGGCGTCTGGACCTTCAGGGGCGCCACACAGTCAATAGTAATGGCAGTATGTCAGGAGTTTTAGAGAACAATGGAGCTCCTCATGTCAATTTCTGTGCTGAATACTCTTGCAGTGACTCAATGAGACTTAATAACAGCTCCACTTTGTTGTTACAGATTTTCACCATGCAAATTTGGCGAGAAAGTCTGCAGCATATTTGTGAAATGTGACCTTACCCTTAAGTTTAAAAATTCTAAATGGTGATATTTTCAAGGAATGGCAGGTCAGCGTAAGGGAAGGTCAATATTACATGGTCAGCGTCTACTAGCTGCGTCGCTTGAAATGTGGTGGAGAATGAAGCATCTGATGGCCTGGTCTAAATATCTCATCAACCACACAACACTTGACATATGAGACTTCAGATGTCATTCACCTTGCCTAATGCTTAAAGGAAGTCTATCAGCGCAAAATGAGTGTGCAAACAAAGCACAGGAACATGGTGTACCTTTGGGTGACCAAACAGTTCAGTGCACTTTCCCACTTAAATGTTTAGCAAGTATCTGTGCCTGTCCAGGAGGTTGGTTTGAATAGTCATTTTGTGCTGACAAACTCCATTTAATCTTCCACTGTTGTTTGCAATTTTCATTGAATGTAGCTGCAAGATAGAGTGAATCCTTTCTGTCACCTGAGACTGTGTGCGTGTACTTTTTAAATATTTCCTATATTGCCGTGTCTCTGTTTTGTAATGTTTTTCCTCAGTGACTTTATGGTGCACATTGTGCTTGAAATAGTATAATGATGAATCATTTGATTGGTCTCCTGTTGAAAGTTAAGTTCAAACAGCATCTAATATGAAGGCTAAAACTAAGATGTGTACATTTACTAATTTTATGTTATCGACACAACAATGTTCCAGAAGTATAATAAAGCCCTGTGTGTGACTGTCATTTAATGTGCATTTAATGATATCAAAGTGCGCTGCCTGGAGGCTTTAAGCCTTTGTAAAACCTTTAGTGTGTTTAGACTGTACAAAGCAAATCTTGTATAATATTGATTAGTCTTCATACTATTGAGTAGAACCAGAAAGAGTTTCTAAAACAAAGCCAACATCAAAATTCATAAACTAATGGGCTTTTTCAAAACTGAATGCTCTATTTTGTCGTATATAATACAATAAACCTGTACAGCTATATTGCATCCTGCTTAGTTTTTCATATACTAGAGAACCTTGTTCAGGTAACACAATAGATCATTCTAACCCTTTTGATGAAAAGGATATAAATATTCTTTAGTTTACTGAGAGTAAGAAAACAACTTCAATTACTGCAAGTTTTATGGTTCAAATACTTGTTATTGATTTTAATGGAGAATGTCTGGACCTGAAGCTGTTTTCAGGGTGTCTCTCTGCTGGATCACCTAGTAATCCTTTGCGTCATGAAAGTGAACCCAGCAGCAAATGTTGAACTTGTCTGCAAGGACACCACAGGGAAAACTAAGAATTACACACATTAAAATCAGTAAGCTTCTTGTAATGCGTGTACATGCAGGTTCTTCATTAGTGCGACTATATTAGATGAAGTTCCTAACAGTTTTTGAATACTGCTTCAGTATAAAATATGCCATAAGGATTAATAGTTATCCATCTAATGACTACCCTATACTCTGGAACTTTCTACCCCAACACATCATGCTCTCGCCTATCACAGAAACCTTCAAAAGGAACCTGAAGACCCACTTCCGACAAGCCTACAACCTGCAGTGATCCCCAGTCTACTGAACCACCGCATGACCAGCTCTACCCTCTCCTAGAGTATCCTCACACATCCCCTGTAGACTGTGAGCCCTCGCGGGCAGGGTCCTCCTGTACTTGTGTGTGCCTTGTTTTACTCATGTATATTGTACTTGTCTATATTTGCCCCGTTCACATGTAAAGCACCATGGAATAAATGGCGCTATAAAAATGTATATTAATAATAATAATAATAATAATAAAACCAAAACTATTTCTCCACTCATGGTTAGTTGTTGGGTGAAGCCATTTATTGTCAAACTACTGTGTTTTCTCTTTTTAAATCATAATGACAACTCAAAATATCCAAATGACCCTAGTCAAAAGTTCACATACCCCATTTCTTAATACTGTGCATTGCCCCCTCTATCATCAATGACAGCTTGAAGTCTTTTGTGGTAGTTGTGGATGAGGTTCTTCATTTTCTCAGATGGTAAAGTTGCCCACTCTTCTTGGCAAAAAGCCTCCCGTTCCTGTAAATTCCTGGGTTTTCTAGCATGAACTGCGCACTTGAGATCTCCCTATAGTGGCTCAATGATATTGAGGTCAGGAGGCTGAGATGGCCACTCCAGAACCTTCACTTTGTTCTGCTGTAGCCAATGACAGGTCGACTTGGCCTTGTGTTTTGGATTATTGTCATGTTGGAACGTTCAAGTACATCTCATGTGCAGCTTCCAGGCTGGCAAGTGCAAATTTGCCTCCAGTATTTGCTGAAAACATGCTGCATTCATCTTCCCTTCAACTTTGCCCAAGTTTCCTGTTCCTTTGTAGTTCACACATCCCCAAAACATCAGCGAGCCCCGTCCGTGCTTTACAGTAGGAATAGTGTTCCTTTTATCATAGGCCTTGTTGACCTCTCTCAAATGTAACGTTTATGGTTGTGGCCAAAAAGTTCAATTTTGGTCTCATCACTCCAAATTACGTTGGTCCAGAAGTTTTGAGGCTTGTCTCTGTGCTGTTTTGTGTATTGTAGGCAAAATACTTTGTGGCATTTGAGCAGTAACTCATCCATGCAGCCCATTTTTCTTCAAGTATCTCCTTATTGTGCATCTTGAAACAGCCACATTGCTAATTTTGAGAGAGTCCTGTATTTCAGCTGATGTTATTTGTGGGTTATAATTTGCATCCCGAACAATTTTCCTGGCAGTTGTGGACAAAATTTTTCTTGGTCTACCTGATGTTTTTTTTGTTTTTACAGAGCCCCTGATTTTCCATTTGTTAATCACTGTTTGCACGCTGCTGACTGGCATTATCAATTCCTTGGATATCTTTTTGTATCCCTTTCCTGTTTTATACAGTTCAACTACCTTTTCCCATAGATCCGTTGACAATTGTTTTGCTTTCCCCAAGACTCACAATCCAGAAATGTCAGTGGCTGGATGCAAGATCCCAGAAGCTCACTCAGCTTTTATGCATTTACTGATTACAAGCAAACAGGTCACAAGTGAGGATGTTACCTTTAGTAGCCATTCAAACCCATTTGTGTCAACTTCTGTGCATGTTATCAGGCCAAAGTCACCAGAGTATGTGAACTTTTGATCAGGGTTATTTGGATGTTTTGGGTTGTCATTATGATTTAAAAAGAGAAAACACAGTAGTTTGACAATAAATGGCTTCACCCAACCACTAACCATGAGTAGAGAAACATTTTTGGTGTTATCATTCATGTTCTCTGAAAAAAAGGCCAAGGAAACAAAAATTCTGTCCGGGTATGTAAACTTTTCAGTACAACTGTATGATTATGGGGTGCATTACACTATTATTTATGGCAATGGGGTGTATTATACTAGTATATATATAACTATGGGGATGCATTATACTTTATGTATGACAATGGGAGTCCACTATATTACCATGGATGACTATGGGGTGCATTATACTACTGTGGATGACCATAGGTTGCATTATACTACTGTGGATGACTATAGAGCAGTATGGTGAGATATGGGGGTAATGTGGAGAGACATTGGGCAATATGGAGAAACATGGGGCAGTATAGAGACATGAGGCAGAATGGGAGGACACGTGGGGTCCAGAATGGGTGGACGCGTGGGGTCCAGAATGGGTGGACGCATGGGGTCCAAAATGGGAGGACATGTGGAGTCCAGAATGGGAGGACACATGGGGTCCAGAATGGGAGGACACATGGGTTCCAGAATGGGAGGACATGTGGGAGCAGGATGTTGGACAATATTACTGTAGGGTCTAATTAAAGGATAATATTTTTCAGGATACTGTTTTTAGTGTGGGGAAGGAGAGGTCCTCTTACTGTGTAGGGTGACACGATCACTTTCTTTCTTCATCTGGAGTAGTTTATAGGTTGGGGAAAAATTGGGGAATGTGCTCTAGAGAACTGTGTTATTTTTTGCAGAGACTAAATCTGACTGGAAGAAGTGATGCGGTCTCTGCTCGATGTAGATGAAGGACTTCAACTAGATACATCATTGGTGAGTCAGTGTGTTACCTGTACACAGACACTATACACTGTATACTATATAAAACAAAAGAAATGGTATATAGCAGCATGATATCAATACCCTATCATAGATCAATTATTTTCAGATACTTTTGCTGTCAATCATGGACATAATGCAGATCGATCGCCAAAAACTTGAAAGAACGGGGGATGTGGAAAATGTGACACAACGATCGATCAAATATATAAGTACAAAAAAATGGTCTCCAGCAGCCCCATTTTATGTCATATACAATAAAGCATTTTTTTTTACTTATATATTTGATCACTGTATACTATATACAGAGCTCCTGTCTATAATGTCACTAGTGATCACTGTATTATCTGTACTCTGACACTATGTACAGAGCTTCTGTGTATAATGTCACCAGTGATCACTGTATTATATGTGCAGTGACACTATATACGGAGCTCCTGCGTATAATGTCACTGGTAATCACTGTATTACCTGTACACTGACTCTATTGTTATGAACTGGTGGCCTAGGAGCAGCATGGACGAGCTCTGGAGTAGGTGGCCTCTATACTGACCGCAGACCCTGAACTTAACACATCAACTAGAAGTAGCTGTGGGATGTTCCTGTCACTCCCTAGACACCTCGTCACGGCCGGAGGACTAATTACACCTAAAGAAAGAAACAGGAATACTATCTTGCCTCAGAGAAAATTCCCAAAGGAAAGGCAGCCCCCCCACAAATATTGACTGTGAGAGGAGAGGGAAATTACAAAGGCAGACTGAAAACAGAATTTAGCAAAGGAGACCACGCTACCTAGAAAGAAAAGACAGGAAAGAGTACTGTGCGGTCAGTATAAAAAATATACTACAAAATCCACCACAGAGAATACAAAAATCTCCACACCTAACTAAAGGCATGGAGGGTAACTCTGACTCCAGAGCTTCCAACTTGGCTGAGTAAATCTTAACACAGACAAAGCTGGACAAGAAAAAACATAGCAATTCACAGAACTATTAAGTCCACCGCATGTGGACTGCAAAAACAGAGCCAGGACTTATCTTTGATGATTTGGACAATCCAGAAGGAGAAACCAAACAGAGATGTGGATCCTTAGAAAACAATGGGCAACTGGCACTCACTAAAGGAAGGAGCCAGACTAAATAGCCCCGTCCAAAGTGGAAGCAGCTGATGACTGTTGTGAAGGACAAACAGCAGCACTACCACTTATAACCACCTGAGGGAGCCTAAGAGCAGAACCCACAACAGAATTCACAACACTCTATATACAGAGCTCTTGGGTGTAATGTCACTGATGATCTCTGCATTACCTGTACACTAACACTATATACAGAACTCCAGTTACTTATGGTAAAATTAATATTGTGTTTTTTTTATTAATGATCAGCATTGTAGTATTCGGTCACTATGTGGTTGTAATATGTGGTCTCGTCATGATGTGGCGGTATTTGTCCCTTGCATGTGGTGTTATTGGTCACTATGTCAAAGTATTATGTGGTGCATCCATGATGTGGCCGTATTTGTCTCTTGTATGTGGTATTATTGTTCATTTTAAAAAATTTATGTGACACATTCCCTTAAGAAGCATAAATAAAAATATACCTAAAAAGAATACAGGATATTTTAACAAATGTTTACTAGGTTAGAGTAGAATACGGCCCAGCCAAAAGAGTCTACCTTGTTGTAGTGGTGGCTTAAAAAAATCATTTAGCCAAAACAAAAGCTGCTGGCTATGTATGTGATCTGGTGTTAGATGGGAACTGATAATGTGCAATTGGTGAGGACATGGTGCAGATGTGGAGTTTTTCTATGAATGAGCGGTGGGACTGTGAAAGGTTCGAGGGTTGTAGGCAGAGCTGGGGTGGAGCCTTAGTGTAGTCTCAAGGGGGCCAAAAATGTTGCCAGTATGGGACCCCGAAATTCCTTTTGGCAACCCTGGCTTCACAGGACACTTGTTGCAGGTTCATTGCCACCTACGGACACAGGTATATTGGGATGGGTAATGGGGGAAGTGCAATTCACCAATTGGTAGTCTTGTCAATCCATCCATCCCCCGCTCCCCTCCAACATTAATGAAAGGTTTAAATAGGTTTTATGGACTAAGTGAACACTGGAAAGCATTCATACTCAGAAACATGGACACCCAGCTATGACTTCCAGAGCTGAAAACTCCTCAGTCACTTGCTGCTTGATGAAACAGGGAGATGGCTCCTGGCAATGGAAATGGACGGCACAGGAATGTGGAAAGGTAATTGTGTAATTCATTTTTTCCTAGAATTAGGGACCACCCTGATTTAGTTCACCTTGTCATGGTGGATGACTTTTACAGTCTTTCAGTCAAACCAGTATCAACTCTACTATTTTTAATCTTAGCAACTTAATCCCTTAATAATGGAGCCAATTTTGACCTTAATGACCAAGCCAAATTTTACAATTCTGACCACTGTCACTTTATGAGGTTATAACTCTGGAACGCTTCAATGTTTCCCACTGATTCTGAGATTGTTTATTCGTGACATATTGTACTTCATGATAGAGGTAAAATTTGTTCACTGTGACTTGCGTTTATTTGTGAAAAAACAAGAAATTTGGCAAAAAATTTGAAAATGTTGCAATTTTCAAACTTTTAATTCTTATGCCCTTAAATTAGAGAGATATGCATCACGGACGTGGTTGTGGAACCACTGTGAATCGGACAGTGGAGAGCCTGGAGGGGCATGACACAGTAGTGCATGAGACTGTCAGTGATTCACTGACACAGCCTTTGAGAACCAGCTTATTGCTGGCTCTCACAGGTCACCGTAACCTGAGGTCATCACATGGCCTCAGGGTGCCATGGTAACCATCGGTACCCGCGATTCTCATGGTCACCAAAAGGGTTTTGTGACCCACTTATAACAACTTAAATACTGCTGTCACAATAGACAGCGGTATTTAAGTGGTTAATCGGTCGCAAAATCGGTAGGGTCCGATACTGCAGGGTGTCAGCTGTCATGTACAGCTGATGCCTAAGGGAATCGCTACTCCCATATTTCCTATTGGATTGAGGGCATAAGTACCCTTAACGACCGCCATTTTATTGCGTCTCGGTGGTCTTTAGGGGGTTAACTTTTACAACAGTCAGGTCTAGGTCTTGCTTTGCACCTTGTACTGCTTTGAGGCCTGCTGGCACAGAGCGAGGTGACATTCTAGAGTACAGAACAATCCTGATGGGGTGCATCTTTTTGTAGTGGGATGGTTTTTACTCTCTTTTGATCAAATTAGTGTAAATTGATATTGTTATTTACATGTATTAACACATTTATTTACTTACTGCAGGGTATTTGATTGTTTTTATTCTAGGTTTTATTATTTATTCTTAGACAAAATGTTTTGTGAAACATAGGGCTTAAAGCTTAACCGTCATTTTAATTTTTATTTAATAAATCAATAGCACATATGGAAATAAGTAACTTTGTAATGTACCTTATAAGAAATATATATTTTTTCCTCTGCCAAAATTAATCAGTCATTTTCAAAATTCTCAATTGTGAGGTAAAATCTGTATTCAATGTAGACAGACTTTCCTATGAGATATGACTGATGAGATTTTATGTAGATGAGTGGAAGAGAAGGCGGGAGGATTTAGAGGCAGAGCTCTTCCCTCCTCCTCCCCTTCATATCTACAGAGAATCTTATCAGTAGCAGCTGCCATCTCCTTTCTCAGTAATGGGAAAGTCTTCACTACATACAGATTTTAACCCAGAATTGGGAATTTTGATAATGAAAGATCAATTATAGCAGAGAGAGAAGGCTCAGATTGGAAGGCTGATCTGACACTTACCACACTGAGGGTACCGTCACACAGTACCATTTTGATCGCTACGACGGTATGATTCGTGACGTTCTAGCGATATCGTTACGATATCGCAGTGTCTGACACGCAGCAGCGATCAGGGATCCTGCTGAGAATCGTACGTCGTAGCAGATCGTATGGAACTTTCTTTCGTCGCTTGATCACCCGCTGACATCGCTGGATCGTTGTGTGTGACAGCGATCCAGCGATGTGTTCGCTTGTAACCAGGGTAAACATCGGGTAACTAAGCGCAGGGCCGCGCTTAGTAACCCGATGTTTACCCTGGTTACCAGCGTAAACGTAAAAAAAACAAACAGTACATACTCACATTCCGGTGTCTGTCCTCCGGCGTCTCAGCTTCTCTGCAGTGTGAGCGCCGGCCGGAAAGCGAGCACAGCGGTGACGTCTGACGTCACCGCTGTGCTTTCCGGCTATGGTGCTTACACAGTGGAGAGAAGCAGAACGCGGGAGGACAGACACCGGAATGTGAGTATGTACTGTTTGGTTTTTTTACGTTTACGCTGGTAACCAGGGTAAACATCGGGTTACTAAGCGCGGCCCTGCGCTTAGTTACCCGATGTTTACCCTGGTTACCGGGGACTTCGGCATCGCTCCAGCGCCGTGATTGCAACGTGTGACCGCAGTCTACGACGCTGGAGCGATATTCATACGATCGCTGCGACGTCACGGATCGTGCCGTCGTAGCGATTAAAATGGTACTGTGTGACGGAACCCTGAAAGGTGGAATCTTGACAAGATCTTTCTATAAGCCTCGGCTGTCATTGTTTTTGGCAACACATGTACTGTTTAGGCAGGAAGATGTACTGTCAAAAACAATGATTTTTAAGCCCTTAGTGACCACCAATACGTCTTTTTACTGGCCTAAGATATAAGAGAATAACATCCCCATACAGCTGACAACTTTCTGCATCAGCCACTATCAGGGTTCATAGCAAATAGATAATGGCTGCACTCAAGTTTATTGTGCTAAAGCAAGGAAATGTGCAATACATGAAATGTGAACAGCATAATGGCTTGTGAAATTTATGAAAAAACACATGAGATTTTTAGCACAAAATTTGGCCAAATGTTGTGAGCCCATTCACCAAACGTCAAGGTAATCTCAGATCGAATGGGTAACTAACCTGTCTGCCTAGTGTGAACACTTACCTATGGCTAATAAAATGGTAAAGCCTGTATTTATAGAGGAGGTTAGAACCAACTGTGTTTGGATGTAGTTAAAATCACAGCATGGTGAAGGGCGGGGCGTTCAAGTCAGAAAAAGCAATACATAATAAATATAGAAAAACTGACTGAACAGCCATCTAGTCTGAACTGGTGCATAACCAAAAAGTCTTACATAGCAAATAGATAATGGCTGCACTCAAGTTTATTGTGCTAAAGCCACAATATTTGGCCAAATTTTGTGCTAAAAATCTCATGTGTTTTTTCATAAATTTCACAAGCCATTATGCTGTTCACATTTCATGTATTGAACATTTCCTTGCTTTAGCACAATAAACTTGAGTGCAGCCATTATCTATTTGCTATGTAAGACTTTTTGGTTATGCACCAGTTCAGACTAGATGGCTGTTCAGTCAGTTTTTCTATATTTACTATCAGGGTTCACACGGACCATAGCCATTTAACCCCTTTAATGCTGCTGTCATTAGGGATTACAGCATCTAAATGATTGAGAGAGTGCAGGGGCTCCCTCTTTAACTCCATTGGCATCCTGAGGTCTTGATCGTGTGGTTCTGATGTTTGGCAAGGCAGTTCATGGACAAATAACGGTCTTAGGGTATGTAACATAAAAAATGATATAAATGAGGTATCGCTGTAATCTTACTGACCCGAAGAATAAAACTGCTTTATCCATTTTACCAAACACGGAACAGTATAAACGCTGCCCTCAAAAGGTATTCATGAATAGCTGGTTGTTGGTCATTCTGCCTCACAAAAATCGGAATAAAAAGCGATCAAAAAATGTCACGTGCCCGAAAATGTTACCAATAAAAACGTTAACTCGTCCTGCAAAAAACAAGACCTCACATGACACTGTGGACCAAAATATGGAAAAATTATAGCTCTCAAAATGTGGTAATGCAAAAAATATTTTTTGCAATAAAAAGCGTCTTTCAGTGTGTGACGGCTGCCAATCCTAAAAATCCGCTAAAAAACCCACTATAAAAGTAAGTCAAACCCCCCTTCATCATCCCCTTAGTTAGGCAAAAATAAAAAAATTAAATAAAGTATTTATTTCCATTTTCCCATTAGGGTTAGGGTTAGGGCTAGGGTTAGGACTAAAGTTAGGGCTAGGGTAGGGCTAGGGCTAGGGTTAGGGCTAGAGTTAGGGCTAGAGTTAGGGCTAGAGTTAGGGCTAGGGTTAGGGTTGGGGCTAGGATTAAGGCTACAGTAAGGGTTGGGACTAAAGTTAGGGTTAGGATTGGGGCTAAAGTTAGGGTTTGGATTACATTTACGGTTGGGAATAGGGTTGGGATTAGGGTTAGGGGTGTGTCAGGGTTAGAGGTGTGGTTAGGGTTACCGTTGGGATTTGGGTTATGGATGTGTTTGCATTAGGGTTTCAGTTGTAATTGGGGGGTTTCCACTGTTTAGGCACATCAGGGGCTCTCCAAACGCGACATGGCGTCCGATCTCTATTCCAGCCAATTCTGCGTTGAAAAAGTAAAACAGTGCTCCTTCCCTTCCGAGCTCTCCCGTGCGCTCAAACAGGGGTTTACCCCAACATATGGGGTATCAGTGTACTCAGGACACATTGGACAACAACTTTTGGGGTCCAATTTCTCCTGTTACCCTTGGAAAATACAAAACTGGGGGCTAAAAAATAATTTTTGTGGAAAAAAAGGATTTTTTATTTTCACACCTCTGCGTTATAAACTGTAGTGAAACACTTGGGGGTTCAAAGTTCTCACAACACATCTAGATAAGTTCCTTGGGGGTCTAGTTTCCAATATGGGGTCACTTGTGGGGGGTTTCTACTGTTTAGGTACATTAGGGGCTCTACAAACGCAATGTGATGCCTGCAGACCAATCCATCTAAGTCTGCATTCCAAATGACGCTCCTTCCCTTCCGAGCTCTGCCATGCGCTCAAACGGTGGTTCCCCCCACATATTGGGTATCAGCGTACTCAGGACAAATTGGACAACAACTTTTGGGGTCCAATTTCAACTGTTACCCATAGAAAAATACAAAACTGGGGGCTAAAAATTAATTTTTGTGGAAAAAAAAGAATTTATATTTTCACGGCTCTGCGTTGTAAACTGTGGTGAATCACTTGGGGGTTCAAAGCTCTCACAACACATCTAGATGAGTTCCTTAGGGGGTCTACTTTCCAAAATGGTGTCACTTGTGGGGGGTTTCAATGTTTAGGCACATCAGTGGCTCTCTAAACGCAACATGGCGTCCCACCTCAATTCCTGTCAATTTTGCATTGAAAAGTCAAATGGCGCTCCTTCCCTTCCAAGCTCTCCCATGCGCCCAAACAGTGGTTTACCCCCACATATGGGGTATCAGCGTACTCAGGACAAATTGGACAACTTTCGGGGTCCAATTTCTTCTCTTACCCTTGGGAAAATAAAACATTGGGGGTGAAAAGATCATTTTTGTGAAAAAATATGATTTTTTATTTTTACGGCTCTGCATTATAAATTTCTGTGAATCACTTAATGGTTCAAAGTGCTCACCACACATCTAGATAAGTTCCTTAGGGGGTCTACTTTCCAAAATGGTGTCACTTGTGGGGGGTTTCAATGTTTAGGCACATCAGGGGCTCTCCAAACGCAACATGGCATCCCATCTCAATCCCAGTCAATTTTGCATTGAAAAGTCATATGGCTCTTCTTCGCTTCCGAGCTCTGCCATGTGCCCAAACAGTGGTTTACCCCCACATATAGGGTATCGGCATACTCAGGACAAATTGTACAACAACTTTTGGGGTACATTTTCTCCTGTTACCCTTGGTAAAATAAAACAAATTGGAGCTGAAGTAAATTTTATGTGAAAAAAAGTTAAATGTTCATTTTTTCTTTAAACATTCCAAAAATTCCTGTGAAACACCTGAAGGGTTAATAAACTTCTTGAATGTGGTTTTGAGCACCTTGAGGGTGCAGTTTTTAGAATGGTGTCACACTTGGTTATTTTCTATCATTTAGACCCCTCGAAATGACTTCAAATGAGATGTGGTCCCTAAAAAAAAATGGTGGTGTAAAAATGAGAAATTGCTGGTCAACTTTTAACCCTTATAACTCCCTAACAAAAAAAAAATTGGTTCCAAAATTGTGCTGATGTACAGTAGACATGTGGGAAATGTTACTTATTAAAGGGCCACTGTCACCCCCCCCCCCCAGCCGTTATAAACTAAAAGAGCCACCTTGTGCAGCAGTAATGCTGCAGTCTAACAAGGTGGCTCTTTTAGTTTTTGATTCATTTATTACCTCAAAAAAGCCTTTTAAAAATTGGCCACACATACCAGATATTGTACCAGGAGGCGGTCCGAAGCGTCCTGTATGAAGCTCCCAACTGCCGTCACTCTTCTCTTCAGGGGCGATGGTACCCGCCCCCTGAGCGCTGTTCTTCTCTGAAATCCGGCGCCTGCGCTGTGCGTGCCTGCCTGGGGCCTGCGCAGTGTTCATTGTCAGTGCGGCCACACTGTTGCTGAATCCCCTGCCCCGCACTGTTATTCATTATGCACAGTGCGGGGCTGGGGTTCCTGGGCATGCGCACTACGCTGTTTAGACGCTCCCCAGCTCCCCCGCCTTCCCAGAAACCCCAGCCCCGCACTGTGCATAATGAATAACAGTGCGGGGCGGGGGATTCAGCAACAGTGTGGCCGCACTGACAATGAACACTGCGCAGGCCCCAGGCAGGCACGCACAGCGCAGGCGCCGGATTTCAGAAGATAACAGCGATCAGGGGGCGGGTACCATCGCCCATGAAGAGAAGAGTGACGGCAGTTGGGAGCTTCATACAGGACGCTTCGGACCGCCTCCTGGTACAATATCTGGTATGTGTGGCCAATTTTTAAAACGCTTTTTTGAGGTAATAAATGAATCAAAAACTAAAAGAGCCACCTTGTTAGCCTGCAGCATTACTGCTGCACAAGGTGGCTCTTTTAGTTTATAATGGCTGGGGGGGGTGACAGTGGCCCTTTAAGTATTTTGTGTGACATATCTCTGTGATTTAATTGCATAAAAATTCAAAGTTGGAAAATTGCGAAATTTTCAAAATTTTCGCCAAATTTCTGTTTTTTTCACAAATAAACGCAGGTAATATCAAAGAAATTTTACCACTATCATGAAGTACAATATGTCATGAGAAAATAAATGTCAGAATCACCGGGATCCGTTGAAGCGTTCTAGAGTTCTAACCTTATAAAGGGACAGTGGTCAGAATTGTAAAAATTGGCCCGGTCATTAACGTGCAAACCACCCTTGGGGGTAAAGGGGTTAAATAATGCCCCAAAAGTTCATAATCATTTAGAAACAACAATACTAATGTTTTAACTCAGGATGTGTTCAGAAATCAATATTTTTTGGAATAACCATGATTTTTTATCACAGCTTTCATGTGTCTTGGCATGCTTGCCACCAGTCTTTCACACTGCTTATGGGTGACCTTATGCCACTCCTGATGCAAAAATGTAAGTAGTTTTTCTTTGTTTGATGGCTTATGACTATCCATCTTCCTCTTGATTGCACTAGAGGTTTTCAATGGGGTTCAGGTCTGGAGATTGGGCTTCCCATGACAGCGTTTTGATGTGGTGGTCCTTCATCCACACCTTGATTGACCTAGCTGTGTGGCATGGCGCATTGTCCTGCTGGAAAAACAGTCCTCAGAGTTGGGGAACATTGCCTGAGCTTAAGGAATCAACTGTTTTTCCAGGATAACCTTGTATGTGTCTTGATTCATATGTCCTTCACAAAGAACAACCTGCCCAATTCTAGCCTTGCTGAAGCATCCCCAGATCATCACTGATCCTGCACCAAATTTCACATGGGTTTAAGACACTGTGGCTTTTACGCCTCTCTACGTCTCCGTCTAACCATTAGATGACCAGGTGTTGATCTGGGGATGCTTCAGCAAGGCTGGAATTGGGCAGGCTAATCTTTGCTACCTTCTGTCTCTTCCCCACTATCCCATAGAATGTAAGTCCGCAAGGACAGGGTCCTCTCCCCTCTGTACCAGTCTGTCACTGTAAACTTGTTTACTGTAAACTATATCTGTAACTCTGTATGTAACCCCTTTCTCATGTACAGCACCATGGAACTAATGGTGCTATATAAATAAATAATAATAATTATAATGTATGAATCAAGCCACATACAAGGTTATCCTGGAAAAAACAGTTGATTCCTTCTGCTCAGGCAATGTTCCCCAACTCTAAGGACTGTTTTTTTCAGCAGGACAATGCACTATGCCACACAGCTAGGTCAATCAAGGTGTGGATGACGGACCACCACATCAAACCCCTGTCATGGCCTGCCCAATCTCCAGACCTGAACCCCACTGAAAACCTCTGGATTGTAATCAAGAGGAAAATGGGATAGTCACAAGCCATCAAAGAAGAACTGCTTACATTTTTGTACCAGGAGTGGCATAAGGTCACCCAAAAGCAGTGTGTAAGACTGGTGGAAAGCATGCCAAGACGCATGAAAGCTGTGATTAAAAATCATGGTTATTCCACAAATTATTGATTTCTGAATTCTTCCTGAGTTAAAACATTAGTATTGTTGTTTCTAAATGATTATGTACTTGTTTATTTTTTGCATTATTTGAAGTCTGCAAGCAATGTATTTTTTTTTTGTTATTTTGACCATTTCTCATTTTCAGAAAATAAATACACAATTTATTTCTTGGAAATTTGTAGGACATATTGTCAGTAGTTTATATAATAAAAGAACAATTAACGTGCAAACCACCCTTGGGGGAAAAGGGGTTAATGTTTTGTGCGGTATGACTATCTGGATTAAAGGGATAATTATTCAAAGTTTGAAAATTGCACATTTTTAAAATGTTTGTCAAATTTCTAATATTTATATAAATGAAAGCAAAATATATCAACCTAAATTCATCATCATAAAGTATGATGTGTCACGAAAAAAAAATCTCTAAATCAATGAGATATATTGAAGCATTTCAGTGTTATTACTACATAAAGTGACAGACATCAGATTTTAAAAAATGAGCCCAGTCACTAAGGGGTGACTGAGTGATTAACCCCTTAATCCCATATGACGTACTATCCCGTCGAGGTGGGGTGGGCCTTAATTCCCACCGACGGGATAGTACGTCATAGCAATCGGCCGCGCTCACGGGGGGAGCGCGGCCGATCGCGGCCGGGTGTCAGCTGCCTATCGCAGCTGACATCCGGCACTATGTGCCAGGAGCGGTCACGGACCGCCCCCGGCACATTAACCCCCGGCACACCGCGATCAAACATGATCGCGGTGTACCGGAGGTACAGGGAAGCATCGCGCAGGGAGGGGGCTCCCTGCGTGCTTCCCTGAGACCCCCGGAGCAACGCGATGTGATCGCGTTGCTGCGAGGGTCTCCTACCTCCTATCCCTGCAGGCCCCGGATCCAAAATGGCCGCGGGGCTGCATCCGGGTCCTGCAGGGAGTACTTCCGGGTCCGGAGCAGGCTGCAGATGAAAGCTGCAGCCTGCAGCGATGTGAGTGAGAGCGCCGATCTGATACAGTGCTGCGCACACTATCAGATCGGCGATCTGTGATGTTCCCCCCTGGGACAAAGTAAAAAAGTAAAAAAAAAAAATTCCACATGTGTAAAAATAAAAAATAAAAAACCTAAATAAAGAAGAAAAAAAAATATTATTCCCATAAATACATTTCTTTATCTAAAAAAAACAAAAAAAAACAATAAAAGTACACATATTTAGTATCGCCACGTCCGTAACGACCCAACCTATAAAACTATCCCACTAGTTAACCCCTTCAGTGAACACCGTAAGAAAAAAAAAAAAAAAACGAGCCAAAAAACAACGCTTTGTTATCATACCGCCGAACAAAAAGTGAAATAACACGCGATCAGAAAGATGGATATAAATAACCATGGTACCGCTAAAAACGTCATCTTGTTCCGCAATAAACGAGCTGCCATATAGGATCATAACCAAAAAAATAAAAAAGTTATAGTCCTCAGAATAAAGCGATGCCAAAATAATTATTTTTTCTATAAAATAGTTTTTATCGTATAAAAGCTCCAAAACATAAAAAAATGATATAAATGAGGTATCGCTGTAATCGTACTGACCCGACGAATAAAACTTCTTTATCAAGTTTACCAAACGTGGAACGGTATAAACGCCTCCCCCAAAAGAAATTCATGAATAGCTGGTTTTTGGTCATTCTGCCTCACAAAAATCGGAGTAAAAAGGGATCAAAAACTGTCACATGTCCGAAAATGTTACCAATAAAAACGTCAACTCGTCCCGCAAAAAACAAGACCTCACATGACTCTGTGGACCAAAATACGGAAAAATTATAGGTCTCAACATATGGAGACGCAAAAACTTTTTTACTATAAAAAGCGTCTTTTAGTGTGTGACAGCTGCCAATCATAAAAATCCGATATAAAAAACGCTATAAAAGTAAATCAACCCCCCCTTCATCACCCCCTTAGTTAGGGAAAAATAATAAAATTAAAAAAATGTATTTATTTCCATTTTCCCATTAGGGCTAGGGTTAGGGCTAGGGTTAGGGATAGGGTTAGGGTTAGGGCTAGGGTTAGGGCTAGGTTTAGGGCTAGGGTTAGGGCTAGAGTTAGGGTTAGGGTTGGGGCTAGGGTTGGAGCTAAAGTTAGGGTGGGGCTAAAGTTAAGGATAGGGTTGGGGCTAAAGTTAGGGTTGGGGATAAAGTTAGGGTTGGGGATAAAGTTAGGGTTTGGATTACATTTACGGTTGGGATTAGGGTTGAGATTAGAATTAGGGGTGTATCAGGGTTAGGGGTGTGGTTAGGGTTACAGTTGGGATTAGGGCTAGGGGTGTGTTTGGATTAGTTTCAGGTAGAATTGGGGAGTTTCCACTGTTTAGGCACATCAGGGGCTCTCCAAACGCGACATGGCGTCCGATCTCAATTCCAGACAATTCTGCGTTGAAAAAGTAAAACAGTGCTCCTTCCCTTCCGAGCTCTCCCGTGCGCCCAAACAGGGGTTTACCCCAACATATGGGGCATCAGCGTACTCGGGACAAATTGGACAACAACTTTTGGGGTCCAAGTTCTCTTGTTATCTCTGGGAAAATAAAAATTTGGGGGGCTAAAAATCATTTTTGTGGAAAAAAAAAGATTTTTTATTTTCACAGCACTGCGTTGTAAACTGTAGTGAAACACTTGGGGGTTCAAAGTTCTCACAACACATCTAGATAAGTTCCTTGGGAGGTCTAGTTTCCAATATGGGGTCACTTATGGGGGGTTTATACTGTTTTGGTACATCAGGGGCTCTGCAAATGCAACATGACGCCTGCAGACCAATCCATCTAAGTCTGCATTCCAAATGGCGCTCCTTCCCTTCCGAGCTCTGCCATGCGCCCAAACAGTGGTTCCCCCCCACATATGGGGTATCAGCGTACTCAGGACAAATTGGACAACAACTTTTGGGGTCCAATTTATCCTGTTACCCTTGTGAAAATATAAAACTGGGGGCTAAAAAATCATTTTTCTGAAAAAAAAAGGAATTTTTAGTTTCACGGCTCTGCGTTATAAACTGTAGTGAAACACTTTGGGGTTCAAAGCTCTCAAAACACATCAAGATAAGTTCCTTAGGGGGTCTACTTTCCAAAATGGTGTCACTTGTGGGGGTTTTTAATGTTTAGGCACATCAGGGGCTCTCCAAACGCGACATGGTGTCCCATCTCAATTCCAGTCAATTTTGCATTGAAAAGTCAAATGGCGCTCCTTCCCTTCCGAGCTCTGCTATGCGCCCAAACAGTGGTTTACCCCCACATATGGGGTATCGTTGTACTCAGGACAAATTAAACAACAACTTTTGTGGTCTAATTTCTTCTCTTACCCTTGGGAAAATAAAAAATTGGGTGTGAAAAGATCATTTTTGTGAAAAAATATGATTTTTTATTTTTACGGCTCTGCATTATAAACTTCTGTGAAGCACTTGGTGGGTCAAAGTGCTCACCACACATCTAGATAAGTTCCTTAAGGGGTCTACTTTCCAAAATGGTGTCACTTGTGGGGGGTTTCAATGTTTAGGCATATCAGGGGCTCTCCAAACGCAACATGGCGTCCCATCTCAATTCCAGTCAATTTTGCATTGAAAACTCAAATGGCGCTCCTTCGCTTCCGAGCTCTGTCATGTGCCCAAAAAGTGGTTTACCCCCACATATGGGGTATCGGCGTAAAATAAAACAAATTGGAGCTGAAGTAAATTTTGTGTGAAAAAAAGTTAAATGTTCATTTTTATTTAAACATTCTAAAAATTCCTGTGAAACACCTGAAGGGTTAATAAACTTCTTGAATATGGTTTGAGCACCTTGAGGGGTGCAGTTTTTAGAATGGTGTCACACTTGGTTATTTTCTATCATATAGACCCCTCAAAATGACTTCAAATGAGATGTGGTCCCTAAAAAAAAATGGTGTTGTAAAAATGAGAAATTGCTGGTCAACTTTTAACCCTTATAACTCCCTAACAAAAAAAAATTTTGGTTCCAAAATTGTGCTGATGTAAAGTAGACATGTGGGAAATGTTACTTATTAAGTATTTTGTGTGACATATCTCTGTGATTTAAGGGCATAAAAATTCAAAGTTGGAAAATTGTGAAATTTTCAAATTTTTTGCCAAATTTCCATTTTTTTCACAAATAAACACAAGTTATATCAAATAAATTTTACCACTAACATGAAGTACAATATCTCACGAGAAAACAGTGTCAGAATCGCCAAGATCCGTTGAAGCGTTCCAGAGTTATAACCTCATAAAGGGACAGTGGTCAGAATTGTAATAATTGGCCCGGTCATTAACGTGCAAACCACCCTCGGGGCTTAAGGGGTTAATGAAAAATGAGCGTTCATAGGAACACTTGCTCACGAGTAGGGTTGAGCGAAACGGGTCGATCATTTTCAAAAGTCGCCGACTTTTGGCTAAGTCGGCGTCTCATGAAACCCGATCCGACCCCTGTGCTTGTCGGGCATGCGGTACGCGACTTTCGCGCCAAAGTCGCGTTTCAATGACGCGAAAAGCGCCATTTCTCAGCCAATGAAGGTGAACGCAGAGTGTGGGCAGCGTGATGACATAGATCCTGGTCCCCACCATCTTAGAGAAGGGCATTGCAGTGATTGGCTTGCTGTCTGCGGCGTCACAGGGGCTATAAAGGGGCGTTCCCGCCGACCGCCATCTTACTGCTGCTGATCTGAGCTTAGGGACAGGTTGCTGCCGCTTCGTCAGAAGCAGGGAGAGCGTTAGGCAGGGTCCACTAACCACCAAACCGCTTGTGCTGCAGCGATTTCCACTGTCCAACACCACCTTCGGTGTGCAGGGACTGTGGAAGCTATTTTTTTTTTTTTCCCCTCAGCGCTGTAGCTCATTGGGCTGCCCTAGAAGGCTCCGTGATAGCTGTATTGCTGTGTGTACGCCACTGTGGAAACCAACTGCTTTTTTCAAAGCACATATCCTCTTGTTCCTTCCTTTCTGCACAGCTATCTTTTTTGTTTGTCCACACTTTTTATTTAATTTGTGCATCAGTCCACTCCTATTGCTGCCTGCCATACCTGGCTTACATTACTGCAGGGAGATAGTAATTGTAGGACAGTTTTTTTTTTTTTTTTTTTTTTTTTTTGTGGGAGATTAAGATTGGCATTTCTGCTACAGTGCCATCCCTGTGTGTGCCATCTCTCACTGAGTGGGCCATAGAAAGCCTATTTATTTTTTCCGTGATTTGTGTTCTAAATTCTACCTCAACACAAAAACACTACATCAATCAGTGGGAGAAAACTGCCACTGCTGTGTGTGCTATCTCTCATTCAGTGGGCTATAGCAAGCCTATTTTTTTTTTTTTTTTTTTATATTATTTGGTTTCTAAAGTCTCCCTGAAAAAAAAAAAAAAACCTAAAAAAACAGTGGGAGAGTAATATTGCCCTTTCAGCTTGTGTGCCAGTCTTGACTCCTGGGTGTGCCACCTCTCTCCCTTTCATTCAGTGGGCCATAGAAAGCCTATTTATTTTTTTTTTTAAATATTATTGGGTTTCTAAAGTCTCCCTTAAAAAACAAAAAATACATAAAAAAACAGTGGGAGAGTAATATTGCCCTTTCAGCTTGTGTGCCAGTCTTGACTCCTGGGTGTGCCACCTCTCTCTCTCATTCAGTGGGCCATAGAAAGGCTATTTTTTTTTTGGTTTTTTTAATATTATTTGGTTTCTAAAGTCTCCCTGAAAAAAAAAAAAAAAACATAAAAAAACAGTGGGAGAGTAATATTGCCCTTTCAGCTTGTGTGCCAGTCTTGACTCCTGGGTGTGCCACCTCTCTCCCTTTCATTCAGTGGGCCATAGAAAGCCTATTTATTTTTTTTTTAAAATATTATTGGGTTTCTAAAGTCTCCCTTAAAAAACAAAAAATACATAAAAAAACAGTGGGAGAGTAATATTGCCCTTTCAGCTTGTGTGCCAGTCTTGACTCCTGGGTGTGCCACCTCTCTCTCTCATTCAGTGGGCCATAGAAAGGCTATTTTTTTTTGGTTTTTTTAATATTATTTGGTTTCTAAAGTCTCCCTGAAAAAAAAAAAAAAACATACAAAAAACAGTGGGAGAGTAATATTGCCCTTTCAGCTTGTGTGCCAGTCTTGACTCCTGGGTGTGCCACCTCTCTCCCTTTCATTCAGTGGGCCATAGAAAGCCTATTTATTTTTTTTTTTAAATATTATTGGGTTTCTAAAGTCTCCTTTAAAAAACAAAAAATACATAAAAAAACAGTGGGAGAGTAATATTGCCCTTTCAGCTTGTGTGCCAGTCTTGACTCCTGGGTGTGCCACCTCTCTCTCTCATTCAGTGGGCCATAGAAAGGCTATTTTTTTTTTGTTTTTTTTAATATTATTTGGTTTCTAAAGTCTCCCTGAAAAAAAAAAAAAAAACATACAAAAAACAGTGGGAGAGTAATATTGCCCTTTCAGCTTGTGTGCCAGTCTTGACTCCTGGGTGTGCCACCTCTCTCCCTCTCATTCAGTGGGCCATAGAAAGCCTATTTTTTTTTTTTTAAATATTATTGGGTTTCTAAAGTCTCCCTTAAAAAACAAAAAATACATAAAAAAACAGTGGGAGAGTAATATTGCCCTTTCAGCTTGTGTGCCAGTCTTGACTCCTGGGTGTGCCACCTCTCTCCCTCTCATTCAGTGGGCCATAGAAAGCCTATTTATTTTTTTTTTAAAATATTATTGGGTTTCTAAAGTCTCCCTTAAAAAAAAAAAAAACATAAAAAAACAGTGGGAGAGTAATATTGCCCTTTCAGCTTGTGTGCCAGGCTTGACTCCTGGGTGTGCCACCTCTCTCCCTCTCATTCAGTGGGCCATAGAAAGCCTATTTATTTTTTTTTTAAAATATTATTGGGTTTCTAAAGTCTCCCTTAAAAAACAAAAAATACATAAAAAAACAGTGGGAGAGTAATATTGCCCTTTCAGCTTGTGTGCCAGTCTTGACTCCTGGGTGTGCCACCTCTCTCTCTCATTCAGTGGGCCATAGAAAGGCTATTTTTTTTTTGGTTTTTTTAATATTATTTGGTTTCTAAAGTCTCCCTGAAAAAAAAAAAAAAAACATAAAAAAACAGTGGGAGAGTAATATTGCCCTTTCAGCTTGTGTGCCAGTCTTGACTCCTGGGTGTGCCACCTCTCTCCCTTTCATTCAGTGGGCCATAGAAAGCCTATTTATTTTTTTTTTTAAATATTATTGGGTTTCTAAAGTCTCCCTTAAAAAACAAAAAATACATAAAAAAACAGTGGGAGAGTAATATTGCCCTTTCAGCTTGTGTGCCAGTCTTGACTCCTGGGTGTGCCACCTCTCTCTCTCATTCAGTGGGCCATAGAAAGGCTATTTTTTTTTGGTTTTTTTAATATTATTTGGTTTCTAAAGTCTCCCTGAAAAAAAAAAAAAAACATACAAAAAACAGTGGGAGAGTAATATTGCCCTTTCAGCTTGTGTGCCAGTCTTGACTCCTGGGTGTGCCACCTCTCTCCCTTTCATTCAGTGGGCCATAGAAAGCCTATTTATTTTTTTTTTTAAATATTATTGGGTTTCTAAAGTCTCCTTTAAAAAACAAAAAATACATAAAAAAACAGTGGGAGAGTAATATTGCCCTTTCAGCTTGTGTGCCAGTCTTGACTCCTGGGTGTGCCACCTCTCTCTCTCATTCAGTGGGCCATAGAAAGGCTATTTTTTTTTTGTTTTTTTTAATATTATTTGGTTTCTAAAGTCTCCCTGAAAAAAAAAAAAAAAACATACAAAAAACAGTGGGAGAGTAATATTGCCCTTTCAGCTTGTGTGCCAGTCTTGACTCCTGGGTGTGCCACCTCTCTCCCTCTCATTCAGTGGGCCATAGAAAGCCTATTTTTTTTTTTTTTAAATATTATTGGGTTTCTAAAGTCTCCCTTAAAAAACAAAAAATACATAAAAAAACAGTGGGAGAGTAATATTGCCCTTTCAGCTTGTGTGCCAGTCTTGACTCCTGGGTGTGCCACCTCTCTCCCTCTCATTCAGTGGGCCATAGAAAGCCTATTTATTTTTTTTTTAAAATATTATTGGGTTTCTAAAGTCTCCCTTAAAAAAAAAAAAAACATAAAAAAACAGTGGGAGAGTAATATTGCCCTTTCAGCTTGTGTGCCAGGCTTGACTCCTGGGTGTGCCACCTCTCTCCCTCTCATTCAGTGGGCCATAGAAAGCCTATTTATTTTTTTTTTAAAATATTATTGGGTTTCTAAAGTCTCCCTTAAAAAACAAAAAATACATAAAAAAACAGTGGGAGAGTAATATTGCCCTTTCAGCTTGTGTGCCAGTCTTGACTCCTGGGTGTGCCACCTCTCTCTCTCATTCAGTGGGCCATAGAAAGGCTATTTTTTTTTTGGTTTTTTTAATATTATTTGGTTTCTAAAGTCTCCCTGAAAAAAAAAAAAAAAACATACAAAAAACAGTGGGAGAGTAATATTGCCCTTTCAGCTTGTGTGCCAGTCTTGACTCCTGGGTGTGCCACCTCTCTCCCTTTCATTCAGTGGGCCATAGAAAGCCTATTTATTTATTTTTTTAAATATTATTGGGTTTCTAAAGTCTCCCTTAAAAAACAAAAAATACATAAAAAAACAGTGGGAGAGTAATATTGCCCTTTCAGCTTGTGTGCCAGTCTTGACTCCTGGGTGTGCCACCTCTCTCTCTCATTCAGTGGGCCATAGAAAGCATTTTTTTTTTTTTCCTTGATTTGTGTTCTAAAATCTACCTCAACACAAAAACACTACATCAATCAGTGGGAGAAAAATATTGGCCTCAGTCAGGGCTTGTGTGCCACTGCTGTGTGTGCTATCTCTCATTCAGTGGGCTATAGAAAGCCTATTTTTTTTTTTTTAATATTATTTGGTTTCTAAAGTCTCCCTGAAAAAAAAAAAAAACCTAAAAAAACAGTGGGAGAGTAATATTGCCCTTTCAGCTTGTGTGCCAGTCTTGACTCCTGGGTGTGCCACCTCTCTCCCTTTCATTCAGTGGGCCATAGAAAGCCTATTTATTTTTTTTTTTAAATATTATTGGGTTTCTAAAGTCTCCCTTAAAAAACAAAAAATACATAAAAAAACAGTGGGAGAGTAATATTGCCCTTTCAGCTTGTGTGCCAGTCTTGACTCCTGGGTGTGCCACCTCTCTCTCTCATTCAGTGGGCCATAGAAAGGCTATTTTTTTTTTTGGTTTTTTTAATATTATTTGGTTTCTAAAGTCTCCCTGAAAAAAAAAAAAAAAACATACAAAAAACAGTGGGAGAGTAATATTGCCCTTTCAGCTTGTGTGCCAGTCTTGACTCCTGGGTGTGCCACCTCTCTCCCTTTCATTCAGTGGGCCATAGAAAGCCTATTTATTTATTTTTTTAAATATTATTGGGTTTCTAAAGTCTCCCTTAAAAAACAAAAAATACATAAAAAAACAGTGGGAGAGTAATATTGCCCTTTCAGCTTGTGTGCCAGTCTTGACTCCTGGGTGTGCCACCTCTCTCTCTCATTCAGTGGGCCATAGAAAGGCTATTTTTTTTTTTTTTTTTTATATTATTTGGTTTCTAAAGTCTCCCTGAAAAAAAAAAAAAAACCTAAAAAAACAGTGGGAGAGTAATATTGCCCTTTCAGCTTGTGTGCCAGTCTTGACTCCTGGGTGTGCCACCTCTCTCCCTTTCATTCAGTGGGCCATAGAAAGCCTATTTATTTTTTTTTTTAAATATTATTGGGTTTCTAAAGTCTCCCTTAAAAAACAAAAAATACATAAAAAAACAGTGGGAGAGTAATATTGCCCTTTCAGCTTGTGTGCCAGTCTTGACTCCTGGGTGTGCCACCTCTCTCTCTCATTCAGTGGGCCATAGAAAGGCTATTTTTTTTTTGGTTTTTTTAATATTATTTGGTTTCTAAAGTCTCCCTGAAAAAAAAAAAAAAACATAAAAAAACAGTGGGAGAGTAATATTGCCCTTTCAGCTTGTGTGCCAGTCTTGACTCCTGGGTGTGCCACCTCTCTCCCTTTCATTCAGTGGGCCATAGAAAGCCTATTTATTTTTTTTTTAAAATATTATTGGGTTTCTAAAGTCTCCCTTAAAAAACAAAAAATACATAAAAAAACAGTGGGAGAGTAATATTGCCCTTTCAGCTTGTGTGCCAGTCTTGACTCCTGGGTGTGCCACCTCTCTCTCTCATTCAGTGGGCCATAGAAAGGCTATTTTTTTTTGGTTTTTTTAATATTATTTGGTTTCTAAAGTCTCCCTGAAAAAAAAAAAAAAACATACAAAAAACAGTGGGAGAGTAATATTGCCCTTTCAGCTTGTGTGCCAGTCTTGACTCCTGGGTGTGCCACCTCTCTCCCTTTCATTCAGTGGGCCATAGAAAGCCTATTTATTTTTTTTTTTAAATATTATTGGGTTTCTAAAGTCTCCTTTAAAAAACAAAAAATACATAAAAAAACAGTGGGAGAGTAATATTGCCCTTTCAGCTTGTGTGCCAGTCTTGACTCCTGGGTGTGCCACCTCTCTCTCTCATTCAGTGGGCCATAGAAAGGCTATTTTTTTTTTGTTTTTTTTAATATTATTTGGTTTCTAAAGTCTCCCTGAAAAAAAAAAAAAAAACATACAAAAAACAGTGGGAGAGTAATATTGCCCTTTCAGCTTGTGTGCCAGTCTTGACTCCTGGGTGTGCCACCTCTCTCCCTTTCATTCAGTGGGCCATAGAAAGCCTATTATTTTTTTTTTTTAAAATATTAATGGGTTTCTAAAGTCTCCCTTAAAAAACAAAAAATACATAAAAAAACAGTGGGAGAGTAATATTGCCCTTTCAGCTTGTGTGCCAGTCTTGACTCCTGGGTGTGCCACCTCTCTCTCTCATTCAGTGGGCCATAGAAAGGCTATTTTTTTTTTTGTTTTTTTTAATATTATTTGGTTTCTAAAGTCTCCCTGAAAAAAAAAAAAAAAACATACAAAAAACAGTGGGAGAGTAATATTGCCCTTTCAGCTTGTGTGCCAGTCTTGACTCCTGGGTGTGCCACCTCTCTCCCTTTCATTCAGTGGGCCATAGAAAGCCTATTTATTTATTTTTTTAAAATATTATTGGGTTTCTAAAGTCTCCCTTAAAAAACAAAAAATACATAAAAAAACAGTGGGAGAGTAATATTGCCCTTTCAGCTTGTGTGCCAGTCTTGACTCCTGGGTGTGCCACCTCTCTCTCTCATTCAGTGGGCCATAGAAAGCATTTTTTTTTCCTTGATTTGTGTTCTAAAATCTACCTCAACACAAAAACACTACATCAATCAGTGGGAGAAAAATATTGGCCTCAGTCAGGGCTTGTGTGCCACTGCTGTGTGTGCTATCTCTCATTCAGTGGGCTATAGAAAGCCTATTTTTTTTTTTTTTTTTTTAATATTATTTGGTTTCTAAAGTCTCCCTGAAAAAAAAAAAATACCTAAAAAAACAGTGGGAGAGTAATATTGCCCTTTCAGCTTGTGTGCCAGTCTTGACTCCTGGGTGTGCCACCTCTCTCCCTCTCATTCAGTGGGCCATAGAAAGCCTATTTTTTTTTTTTTTAAATATTATTGGGTTTCTAAAGTCTCCCTTAAAAAACAAAAAATACATAAAAAAACAGTGGGAGAGTAATATTGCCCTTTCAGCTTGTGTGCCAGTCTTGACTCCTGGGTGTGCCACCTCTCTCCCTCTCATTCAGTGGGCCATAGAAAGCCTATTTATTTTTTTTTTAAAATATTATTGGGTTTCTAAAGTCTCCCTTAAAAAAAAAAAAAACATAAAAAAACAGTGGGAGAGTAATATTGCCCTTTCAGCTTGTGTGCCAGGCTTGACTCCTGGGTGTGCCACCTCTCTCCCTCTCATTCAGTGGGCCATAGAAAGCCTATTTATTTTTTTTTTAAAATATTATTGGGTTTCTAAAGTCTCCCTTAAAAAACAAAAAATACATAAAAAAACAGTGGGAGAGTAATATTGCCCTTTCAGCTTGTGTGCCAGTCTTGACTCCTGGGTGTGCCACCTCTCTCTCTCATTCAGTGGGCCATAGAAAGGCTATTTTTTTTTTGGTTTTTTTAATATTATTTGGTTTCTAAAGTCTCCCTGAAAAAAAAAAAAAAAACATACAAAAAACAGTGGGAGAGTAATATTGCCCTTTCAGCTTGTGTGCCAGTCTTGACTCCTGGGTGTGCCACCTCTCTCCCTTTCATTCAGTGGGCCATAGAAAGCCTATTTATTTATTTTTTTAAATATTATTGGGTTTCTAAAGTCTCCCTTAAAAAACAAAAAATACATAAAAAAACAGTGGGAGAGTAATATTGCCCTTTCAGCTTGTGTGCCAGTCTTGACTCCTGGGTGTGCCACCTCTCTCTCTCATTCAGTGGGCCATAGAAAGGCTATTTTTTTTTTTTGTTTTTTTAATATTATTTGGTTTCTAAAGTCTCCCTGAAAAAAAAAAAAAAAACATACAAAAAACAGTGGGAGAGTAATATTGCCCTTTCAGCTTGTGTGCCAGTCTTGACTCCTGGGTGTGCCACCTCTCTCCCTTTCATTCAGTGGGCCATAGAAAGCCTATTTATTTTTTTTGTTAAATATTATTGGGTTTCTAAAGTCTCCCTTAAAAAACAAAAAATACATAAAAAAACAGTGGGAGAGTAATATTGCCCTTTCAGCTTGTGTGCCAGTCTTGACTCCTGGGTGTGCCACCTCTCTCTCTCATTCAGTGGGCCATAGAAAGGCTATTTTTTTTTTTGTTTTTTTAAAATTATTTGGTTTCTAAAGTCTCCCTGAAAAAAAAAAAAAAAACATACAAAAAACAGTGGGAGAGTAATATTGCCCTTTCAGCTTGTGTGCCAGTCTTGACTCCTGGGTGTGCCACCTCTCTCCCTTTCATTCAGTGGGCCATAGAAAGCCTATTTATTTTTTTTTTAAATATTATTGGGTTTCTAAAGTCTCCCTTAAAAAACAAAAAATACATAAAAAAACAGTGGGAGAGTAATATTGCCCTTTCAGCTTGTGTGCCAGTCTTGACTCCTGGGTGTGCCACCTCTCTCTCTCATTCAGTGGGCCATAGAAAGCCTTTTTTTTTTTTTTTTTTTAATATTATTTGGTTTCTAAAGTCTCCCTGAGAAAAAAAAAAAATAAATTAGGTGGGAGATTAATATTGACATTAGTGCTTGAGTGACAGTCCTGCGTGTGTGTCATCTCTGTGATTTTGTGCCACAGAAAACAGAGTGTGTAACATTGTGCCTGATTTTCCTTGTGGTCTCACCAACCTGTTAAGGGATATTGAAATCATACTGAAGTTATAGCTCACCGTGTAAGTTGTTTGACAGCAACAAATAAAGTTACTTTGGTTAAGATTTTAAAACAATGAGGAAGTCTGGTGCAAGAGGTCGTCGTGGGCGTTCATTGTCAGCTGGTAATGATGGTAGTGGTAGTGGAGCATCAGGTGGTCGTGGGGATAAAAATATTCCACCTAAGTCTGGAGCTGTGGAGCCAGTTTCGTCGTCAGGCTACACAAGGCCTCGAACGCTCTCTTTTCTGGGAGTAGGAAAACCGCTTTTAAAGGCGGAGCAGCAACAGCAAGTTTTGGCTTACATTGCAGACTCAGCCTCTAGCTCTTTTGCCTCCTCTTCCGAAACTGGTAAATGTAAAAGCAGCGCGTCGCTTGTGGATGTTCACGGTCAGGGACAAGTCGCTTCCTTGTCCTCCTCAGCAAAAACTACAACAAGAGAGAAGGATGCAGCAGGCGACACAACGGGTCACTCCATGGAGCTCTTTACACATACCGTCCCTGGCTTAGAAAGTGAAACATTTAACAGGCCATGCCCATTACAAGTATATTCTGACATGGAGTGCACTGATGCACAGCCACAGCCAGAGTACTATGCTGCTCCTTTGACTCAGACCACCACATTGCCCTCTCAGGGTACAGATCCACAATCAGACCCTGATGAGACTATGTTGCCCCGCCACGAACGCTATACCACCGACCGACACAGTGACACAGACGAAGTTGCACACGAGCTCGAAGAGGAGGTAATAGATGACCCAGTTATTGACCCCGATTGGCAGCCATTGGGGGAACAGGGTGCAGGCGGCAGTAGTTCAGAAGCGGAGGTGGAGGAGGGGCCGCAGCAGGCATCAACATCGCAACAGGTTCCATCTGCCGGGCCCGTATCTGGCCCAAAATGCGTGTCAAAGCCAAAACCTGTTGGAGCACAGCGTTGCCATCCGGTTAAAGCTCAGTCTGCAATCCCTGAAAAGGGATCCGAGTCTAGGAAGAGTGCAGTCTGGCATTTTTTTAAACAACATCCAACTGATCAGCGCAAAGTCATCTGTCAAAAATGTTCAACTAGCTTAAGCAGAGGTCAGAATCTGAAAAGTCTAAATACTAGTTGCATGCATAGACACTTAACCACCATGCATTTTCAAGCCTGGACTAACTACCAAACGTCCCTCAAGGTTGTAGCACCCTCGGCCAATGAAGCTAGTCAGCAACGCAACATCCCTTCCGTCACTGTAAGGCCACCATTTTCCGCACCACCGGCAGTATCTGTGCAGGTTTCTTTGCCAGCCAAAAGCAGTCAGGGTCAGGGAATCACCAGTTTTGTAGGAGGAAATATTGCATCTAGGGCACCGGCGGAAACAATACCGTCTCCAACCGTCTCTCAGTCTGCCATGTACACCGGCACACCCGAAAGTTCCACGATCTCCAGCTCTCCAGTCCAGCTCACCCTACATGAGACTCTGGTTAGAAAAAGGAAGTACTTATCCTCGCATCCGCGTACACAGTGTTTTAACGCCCACATAGCTAGACTAATCTCGTTAGAGATGATGCCCTACCGGTTAGTTGAAAGCGAAGCTTTCAAAGCCCTGATGGAGTACGCTGAACCACGATACGAGCTACCCAGTCGACACTTTTTTTCCAGAAAAGCCATCCCAGTCCTGCACCAGCATGTTAAACAGCGCATCGTCCATGCACTCAGGCAATCTGTGAGTACAAAGGTGCACCTGACTACAGATGCATGGACCAGTAGGCATGGCCAGGGACGTTATGTGTCCATCACGGCACACTGGGTGAATGTGGTGGATGCAGGGTCCACAGGCGACATCAATTTAGGGACAGTTGTGCCTAGCCCACGGTCTAGGAAACAGTTGGCTGTAGGCGTTCGCACCCCCTCCTCCTCCTCCTCCTCGTCCTCCTGCAGAAGCTACAGCTCTTCCACAGAACGCAGTCTGCCAACCACTCCATCGGCAGATGACACTGTTGCACACCAGTTGTCCCATTATGGGCCAGCTACTGCCAAGCGTCAGCAGGCTGTATTGGCTATGAAGTGCTTGGGCGACAACAGACACACCGCGGAAGTTCTGTCCGAGTTCTTGCAACAAGAAACGCAGTCGTGGCTGGGCACAGTAGATCTTGAGGCAGGCAAGGTAGTGAGTGATAACGGAAGGAATTTCATGGCTGCCATCTCCCTTTCCCAACTGAAACACATTCCTTGCCTGGCTCACACCTTAAACCTGGTGGTGCAGTGCTTATTGAAAACTTATCCTGGGTTCTCCGACCTGCTCCTCAAAGTGCGTGCACTTTGCTCACATATCCGACGTTCGCCTGTACACGCCAGCCGTATGCAGACCTATCAGCGGTCTTTGAACCTTCCCCAGCATCGCCTAATCATAGACGTTGCAACAAGGTGGAACTCAACACTGCACATGCTTCAGAGACTGTGCGAACAGAGGCGTGCTGTTATTTATTTGTGGGAGGATACACGGGCAGGCAGTAGGATGGCAGACATGGAGTTGTCAGGTGTGCAGTGGTCTAAGATACAAGACATGTGTCAAGTCCTTCAGTGTTTTGAGGAATGCACACGGCTGGTTAGTGCAGACAACGCCGTAATAAGCATGAGCATCCCCCTAATGCGTCTGCTGATGCAAAGTTTGACGCACATAAAGGAGCAGGCGTCTGCACCAGAGGAAGAGGAAAGCCTTGATGACAGTCAGCCATTGTCTGGTCAGGGCAGTGTACAGGACGAGGTAGCGGGCGAAGAGGAGGTGGAGGACGAGGAGGATGATGGGGATGAGTATATTTTTAATGCCGAACCTTTCCCGGGGGCACAGGAAATTGGTTGCGTGTCACGGCCGGGTTCTGGTTTTTTGAGGGACACAAGTGACGTAGATTTGCCTGCAACTGCCCCTCAACCAATCACAACCGGAGATTTGACAACTGGAACTTTGGCCCACATGGCGGATTATGCCTTACGTATCCTAAAAAGGGACACACGCATTACGAAAATGATGAACGATGACGATTACTGGTTGGCCTGCCTCCTTGATCCACGCTATAAAGGCAAATTGCAAAATATTATGCCACATGAGAACTTGGAACTAATATTAGCAACCAAACAATCAACTCTTGTTGACCGTTTGCTTCAGGCATTCCCAGCACACAGCGCACGTGATCGTTCTCACACGAGCTCCAGGGGGCAGCAGACTAGGAGTGTTAGGGGTGCACACATCAGAAGTGGCGTTGGACAGAGGGGTTTTCTGACCAGGTTGTGGAGTGATTTTGCTATGACCGCAGACAGGACAGGTACTGCTGCATCAATTGAAAGTGACAGGAGACAACATTTGTCCAGTATGGTTACTAACTATTTTTCATCCCTTATCGATGTTCTCCCTCAACCGTCATTCCCATTTGATTACTGGGCCTCCAAATTAGACACCTGGCCAGAATTGGCAGAATATGCATTGCAGGAGCTTGCTTGCCCGGCAGCAAGTGTCCTATCAGAAAGAGTATTCAGTGCTGCAGGTTCAATATTAACCGAAAAAAGGACTCGTCTGGCTACCCAAAATGTTGACGATCTAACATTCATTAAAATGAACCACAACTGGATTTCGAAATCTTTTGCCCCACCTTGCCCGGCCGACACCTAGCTTTCCTATGAAAGGCTCTTGCCTGTGAATTACTTTTCTAATGTCTAATTTGCTGCAGCTGATTGTACAGCATACGACATGTTTACACCTCCCTAAATGGCCAAACTCCCCACACGGGGCCGTGGTATCGCGACTTGGCGCAAGCACCCGTGAGACTGCTGTTTGTCTGAAGAGGTGGGTGTGCTCGCTTTTGGTTGACGGCATTGCTACTGGGTCCCTCATAGTACAATGTAGTGTCTCTGGCGGTGGTGGTGCGCACCCAACGTCAGACACACCGTTGTAACATGAGGGGCCCTGGGGCGGTCCCGCCGGCCTCAAGAGAGTTCCCCCCTACCCCAGCTCAAAATGTGCTCTACCACGTCCAAAATTATGTCGCACAGCTCCACCAATCTTTAGTCTATTCGCTGACATCATTCAATGTCTGGCACTGACAATACAAATTTGTAGACATCTATGATGCAACTTAAAGTAGTCTGTGTCTGTGTCCTATATTGGCACCATTAAATAGTTACTGCCAAATTACTATGTCAGAAACTCAGTAGATGAGCCCACCCCTGTACCTAAGTATGCCACCTTTTTTTTTGTTTTGGTTGTTTTGCGAGACATTAACATCTATTTATATTTTGGGAGTACTGGGACAGACACTCCTTGCACTACTCCTCCACTCACCACCAAGCTGCCTGTGTATCCATGTAACCGCTGTAAAGCTGCCATGAGCCTATTGTTTGTTATTTTAGGCCTTTGATAGCCTGTCTGCGGTCCCTACTTTAAATACTCCTCCACTGACCACCAAGCTGCCTGCCCGTGTATCCATGTAACCGCTGTAAAACTGCCATAAGCCTATTGTTTGTTATTTTAGGCCTTTGATAGCCTGTCTGCGGTCCCTACTTTAAATACTCCTCCACTGACCACCAAGCTGCCTGCCCGTGTATCCATGTAACCGCTGTAAAACTGCCATGAGCCTATTGTTTGTTATTTTAGGCCTTTGATAGCCTGTCTGCGGTCCCTACTTTAAATACTCCTCCACTGACCACCAAGCTGCCTGCCCGTGTATCCATGTAACCGCTGTAAAACTGCCATGAGCCTATTGTTTGTTATTTTAGGCCTTTGATAGCCTGTCTGCGGTCCCTACTTTAAATACTCCTCCACTGACCACCAAGCTGCCTGCCCGTGTATCCATGTAACCGCTGTAAAACTGCCATGAGCCTATTGTTTGTTATTTTAGGCCTTTGATAGCCTGTCTGCGGTCCCTACTTTAAATACTCCTCCACTGACCACCAAGCTGCCTGCCCGTGTATCCATGTAACCGCTGTAAAACTGCCATGAGCCTATTGTTTGTTATTTTAGGCCTTTGATAGCCTGTCTGCGGTCCCTACTTTAAATACTCCTCCACTCACCACCACCAAGCTGCCTGCCCGTGTATCCATGTAACCGCTGTAAAACTGCCATGAGCCTATTGTTTGTTATTTTAGGCCTTTGATAGCCTGTCTGCGGTCCCTACTTTAAATACTCCTCCACTCACCACCACCAAGCTGCCTGCCCGTGTATCCATGTAACCGCTGTAAAACTGCCATAAGCCTATTGTTTGTTATTTTAGGCCTTTGATAGCCTGTCTGCGGTCCCTACTTTAAATACTCCTCCACTGACCACCAAGCTGCCTGCCCGTGTATCCATGTAACCGCTGTAAAACTGCCATGAGCCTATTGTTTGTTATTTTAGGCCTTTGATAGCCTGTCTGCGGTCCCTACTTTAAATACTCCTCCACTCACCACCACCAAGCTGCCTGCCCGTGTATCCATGTAACCGCTGTAAAACTGCCATGAGCCTATTGTTTGTTATTTTAGGCCTTTGAAGCCTGTCTGCGGTCCCTCCTTCCACTAGTCCTCCACTGGCCAGACCACTGCTGCCCGTGTACCCCTGGAACCAATTATAAAGTGCCTACAGCCAGCCCATTTTCTTATGTTAGGCCTTTGAAGCCTGTCTGCGGTCCCTACTTTAAATACTCCTCCACTGACCACCAAGCTGCCTGCCCGTGTATCCATGTAACCGCTGTAAAACTGCCATGAGCCTATTGTTTGTTATTTTAGGCCTTTGATAGCCTGTCTGCGGTCCCTACTTTAAATACTCCTCCACTCACCACCACCAAGCTGCCTGCCCGTGTATCCATGTAACCGCTGTAAAACTGCCATAAGCCTATTGTTTGTTATTTTAGGCCTTTGATAGCCTGTCTGCGGTCCCTACTTTAAATACTCCTCCACTGACCACCAAGCTGCCTGCCCGTGTATCCATGTAACCGCTGTAAAACTGCCATGAGCCTATTGTTTGTTATTTTAGGCCTTTGAAGCCTGTCTGCGGTCCCTCCTTCCACTAGTCCTCCACTGGCCAGACCACTGCTGCCCGTGTACCCCTGGAACCAATTATAAAGTGCCTACAGCCAGCCCATTTTCTTATGTTAGGCCTTTGAAGCCTGTCTGCGGTCCCTACTTTAAATACTCCTCCACTGACCACCAAGCTGCCTGCCCGTGTATCCATGTAACCGCTGTAAAACTGCCATGAGCCTATTGTTTGTTATTTTAGGCCTTTGATAGCCTGTCTGCGGTCCCTACTTTAAATACTCCTCCACTCACCACCACCAAGCTGCCTGCCCGTGTATCCATGTAACCGCTGTAAAACTGCCATAAGCCTATTGTTTGTTATTTTAGGCCTTTGATAGCCTGTCTGCGGTCCCTACTTTAAATACTCCTCCACTGACCACCAAGCTGCCTGCCCGTGTATCCATGTAACCGCTGTAAAACTGCCATGAGCCTATTGTTTGTTATTTTAGGCCTTTGAAGCCTGTCTGCGGTCCCTCCTTCCACTAGTCCTCCACTGACCCGACCACTGCTGCCCGTGTACCCCTGGAACCAATTATAAAGTGCCTACAGCCAGCCCATTTTCTTATGTTAGGCCTTTGAAGCCTGTCTGCGGTCCCTACTTTAAATACTCCTCCACTGACCACCAAGCTGCCTGCCCGTGTATCCATGTAACCGCTGTAAAACTGCCATGAGCCTATTGTTTGTTATGTTAGGCCTTTGATAGCCTGTCTGCGGTCCCTACTTTAAATACTCCTCCACTCACCACCAAGCTGCCTGCCCGTCTATCCATGTAACCGCTGTAAAACTGCAATGAGCCTATTGTTTGTTATTTTAGGCCTTTGATAGCCTGTCTGTGGCCCCTACTTGCAATACTCCTCCACTGACCACAATGCTGCCTGGAGTGCCTGCCTGTGTATCCATGTAACCGATGTAAAACTGCCATGACTGCCTACTGTTTGTTATTTTAGGCCTTTGATAGCCTGTCTGCAGCCCCTACTTGCAATACTCCTCCACTGACCACACCAATGCTGCCCGTGTACCCCTGGAACCTATTTAAAAGTTCATAGAGCCTAGTTATATATTTTATTTACTATTAATAAGGCCATGATGGACTATGCTGTACCACGCTACAAGCTAACCAGTCGACACTTCTTTTGCGAGAAAAGCCATCCCAACCCTCCACCAGCATGTAGAAGACCGCATTGTCCATGCACTCTGGCAATCTGTGAGTACAAAGGTGCACCTGACAACAGACGCATGGACCTGTAGGCATGGCCACGGAAGATTACGTGTCCATTACGGCGCAATGGGTTAATGTGGTGGATGCATGGTCCACAGGGGACAGCCTACTAAGTCTGTCTGCAGTCCCTAATTCAAATTGTCCTGTTGTGAATTTGGATTCTGGGCTCCCCCGGTGGCCGCTTGTGGAATTGGACTTGTCATCCTCTTTCCTGTTTCACCTGGTTCCATCAGTAGTGGGTGTCGCTATTTAAGCTCATTTCTCTGGTGGTTTCTTGCCGGTCAACAATGTTATCTGATGCCTCTCAGTGCTTGTTCCTGCTTCTAGACAACTACTAGTTAAGTTGGACTTTTGTCCATGTTTTGTTTTGCCTATTTGTTCCAGTTCACAGCTGAAGTTTTGTTACTGTGTCTGGAAAGCTCTCGTTGATCAGGGATTGCTACTCTGGCGTTATGAGTTAATGCCAGAGTTTAAGGTAATCTCTGGATGGTGTTTTGTTAGTGTTTTTCTGCTGACCATGAAAGTATACTATCTGTCTTCTGCTATCTAGTAAGCGGACCTCAAATTTGCTAAGACTATTTTCCTGCTGCGTTTGTAGTTTCATCTGAACTCACCGTCATTATATGTGGGGGGCTACTGTCTTCTTTGGAATATTTCTCTAGAGGTGAGCCAGGTCTTATATTTCCCTCTGCTAGCTATTTAGGTCTTAGGCCAGAGCTGGGCATCTAGCGATAAATAGGAAATGCTACCTGGCTATTTCTAGTTGCGCGGCAGGCTTAGTTCATGGTCAGTATAGTTCCATCTTCCGAGAGCTTGTCCCTCTATAGGCTTGCTATGATCTCTGCCTGCAGAGATCATGACAGTTTGACCGGACCATAAAGTGTTAAAGACCCAGGTTGAGAAAGGAGAGTTATAAGAAGTCTGCTGGAATTTTTTTTTTTTTTTTTTTTTTTTCCTCCAGTCTGCCTTGCTGCAGTCTTTTTTCTCTCTCTCCTCCTAATCTCTGTATGCTCTGTGTGCACCTGACAATAATGGATCTCCAGAGTGTAACTGCGGGTTTGAATAATCTCATCACGAAAGTACAAAATTTACAAGATTTTGTGGTACATGCTCCGGTATCTGAGCCGAGAATTCCTTTGCCGGAGTTCTTCACAGGGAATAGAGCTAGCTTCCAGAATTTCCGAAATAATTGTAAGCTTTATTTGTCCCTGAAGTCTCGTTCAGCTGGAGACCCTGCTCAGCAGGTTAGGATTGTGATTTCCTTGCTCAGGGGTGACCCTCAAGATTGGGCCTTCTCATTGCCAGCAGGGGATCCTGCGTTACGCGATGTGGATGCGTTTTTTCTGGCCTTGGGCTTGCTTTATGAGGAACCTCATTTGGAACTTCAGGCAGAAAAAACTTTGATGGCACTATCTCAGGGGCAAGACGAAGCTGAAGTTTTCTGCCAAAAATTCCGTAAATGGTCTGTGCTTACTCAGTGGAATGAGTGCGCTTTGGCGGCAACTTTCAGAGAAGGTCTCTCTGATGCCGTTAAGGATGTTATGGTGGGGTTCCCTTTGCCTGCAGGTCTGAATGAGTCCATGACAATGGCTATTCAGATTGATAGGCGTCTGCGGGAGCGCAAACCGGTGCACCATCTGGCGGTGTCTATGGAAAAGACGCCAGAAAGTATGCAGTGTGATAGAATTCTGTCCAGGAGCGAGCGACAGAATTTTAGACGGAAGAATGGATTGTGTTTCTATTGTGGGGATTCTACTCATGTTATATCAGCATGCTCTAGGCATCAGGTGGTGGTATTGACTGACCACAAAAATTTGATTTATCTTGAGACTGCCAGACGCCTGAATCCTAGACAGGCGCGCTGGTCTTTATTTTTTTCTCGCTTTAATTTTGTGGTGTCATACCTACCGGGTTCTAAGAATGTTAAGGCAGATGCCCTTTCTAGGAGTTTTGACCCGGACTCTCCTGGTAATTCTGAACCCACAGGTATCCTTAGGGAGGGAGTAATTTTGTCGGCTGTTTCTCCTGATCTGCGGCGGTCCTTGCAAGAGTTTCAGGCGGATAGACCGGATCGTTGTCCGCCTGATAGACTGTTTGTTCCGGATGATTGGACCAGCAGAGTCATCTCTGAGGTACATTCTTCTGCATTGGCAGGTCATCCCGGAATTTTTGGTACCAGGGATTTGGTGGCAAGATCCTTCTGGTGGCCTTCTCTGTCACGAGATGTGCGAGTCTTTGTGCAGTCATGTGACGTTTGTGCTCGGGCCAAGTCTTGTAGTTCTCGGGCTAGCGGACTGCTGTTGCCCTTGCCTATTCCTAAGAGGCCTTGGACACACATCTCGATGGATTTTATTTCAGATCTGCCTGTTTCCCAGAAGATGTCTGTCATCTGGGTGGTCTGTGACCGTTTCTCTAAAATGGTCCATTTGGTTCCTCTGCCCAAGTTGCCCTCTTCTTCTGAGTTGGTTCCTCTGTTTTTTCAGAATGTTGTTCGATTGCACGGTATTCCTGAGAATATTGTCTCTGACAGAGGTACCCAATTTGTGTCTAGATTTTGGCGGGCATTCTGTGCTAGGATGGGCATAGATTTGTCTTTTTCATCTGCTTTTCACCCTCAGACTAATGGCCAGACCGAGCGGACTAATCAGACCCTTGAGACATATCTGAGGTGTTTTGTCTCTGCTGACCAGGATGATTGGGTTGCTTTTTTGCCATTGGCAGAGTTCGCCCTCAATAATCGGGCCAGTTCTTCCACCTTGGTGTCCCCGTTTTTCTGTAATTCGGGGTTTCACCCTCGATTTTCCTCCGGTCAGGTGGAATCCTCGGATTGTCCTGGAGTGGATGCGGTGGTGGAGAGATTGCATCACATCTGGGGGCAGGTTATGGACAATTTGAAGTTGTCCCAGGAGAAGACTCAGCGTTTTGCCAACCGTCATCGTCGTGTTGGTTCTCGGCTTTGTGTTGGAGATTTAGTGTGGTTGTCTTCTCGTTTTGTCCCTATGAGGGTCTCTTCTCCTAAGTTTAAACCTCGGTTCATCGGCCCTTATAGAATATTGGAGATTCTTAATCCTGTTTCTTTCCGTTTGGACCTCCCTGCGTCCTTTTCCATTCATAACGTTTTTCATCGGTCGTTATTGCGCAGGTATGAGGTACCTGTTGTACCTTCAGTTGAGCCTCCTGCTCCGGTGTTGGTTGAGGGTGAGTTGGAGTACGTTGTTGAGAAAATTTTGGACTCTCGTGTTTCCAGACGGAAACTCCAGTATCTGGTCAACTGGAAGGGTTACGGCCAGGAGGATAATTCTTGGGTCAATGCATCTGATGTTCATGCTTCTGATCTTGTTCGTGCCTTCCATAGGGCTCATCCTGGTCGCCCTGGTGGATCTGGTGAGGGTTCGGTGCCCCCTCCTTGAGGGGGGGGTACTGTTGTGAATTTGGATTCTGGGCTCCCCCGGTGGCCGCTTGTGGAATTGGACTTGTCATCCTCTTTCCTGTTTCACCTGGTTCCATCAGTAGTGGGTGTCGCTATTTAAGCTCATTTCTCTGGTGGTTTCTTGCCGGTCAACAATGTTATCTGATGCCTCTCAGTGCTTGTTCCTGCTTCTAGACAACTACTAGTTAAGTTGGACTTTTGTCCATGTTTTGTTTTGCCTATTTGTTCCAGTTCACAGCTGAAGTTTTGTTACTGTGTCTGGAAAGCTCTCGTTGATCAGGGATTGCTACTCTGGCGTTATGAGTTAATGCCAGAGTTTAAGGTAATCTCTGGATGGTGTTTTGTTAGTGTTTTTCTGCTGACCATGAAAGTATACTATCTGTCTTCTGCTATCTAGTAAGCGGACCTCAAATTTGCTAAGACTATTTTCCTGCTGCGTTTGTAGTTTCATCTGAACTCACCGTCATTATATGTGGGGGGCTACTGTCTTCTTTGGAATATTTCTCTAGAGGTGAGCCAGGTCTTATATTTCCCTCTGCTAGCTATTTAGGTCTTAGGCCAGAGCTGGGCATCTAGCGATAAATAGGAAATGCTACCTGGCTATTTCTAGTTGCGCGGCAGGCTTAGTTCATGGTCAGTATAGTTCCATCTTCCGAGAGCTTGTCCCTCTATAGGCTTGCTATGATCTCTGCCTGCAGAGATCATGACATTGTCCTCCACTGTCTAAATCGGAGCTTCCACCTTCTGGCTTTCGGCCTATAGTATCAGAAATTAAACTGCATTTGGCCTTCAACTTTGGTTAGGGCCTACTAACGGCTTCTGCCCCTGCCTGGTGTTGCCCTCAACTAAATAAAGCTGAGCTTCAACCTTCCGGCTCTCATTAAGTGGTTTTAAAAAAAAAAAATGGTGGTTAGGGCCTACTAACGGCTTCTGCCCCTGCCTGGTGTTGCCCTCAACTAAATAAAGCTGAGCTTCAACCTTCCGGCTCTCATTAAGTGGTTTTAAAAAAAAAATGGTGGTTAGGGCCTACTAACGGTTTCTGCCCCTCCCTGGTGTTGTCCTCAACTAAATAAAGCTGAGCTTCAACCTTCCGGCTCTCATTAAGTGGTTTTAAAAAAAAAAAATGGTGGTTAGGGCCTACTAACGGCTTCTGCCCCTGCCTGGTGTTGCCCTCAACTAAATAAAGCTGAGCTTCAACCTTCTGCTCCAAATTACCATTTTAAAAAATGCAATAGGCTTTTCCGGCCTACTAAAGGTGTCTGTCTGTGTGCCCCTGCCTGGTGTTGCCCTCAACTAAATAAAGCTGAGCTTCAACCTTCTGCTCCAAATTACCATTTTAAAAAATGCAATAGGCTTTTCCGGCCTACTAAAGGTGTCTGTCTGTGTGCCCCTGCCTGGTGTTGTCCTCAACTAAATAAAGCTGAGCTTCAACCTTCCGGCTCTCATTAAGTGGTTTTAAAAAAAAAATGGTGGTTAGGGCCTACTAACGGCTTCTGCCCCTCCCTGGTGTTGTCCTCAACTAAATAAAGCTGAGCTTCAACCTTCTGCTCCAAATTTCCATTTTAAAAAATGCAATAGGCTTTTCCGGCCTACTAAAGGTGTCTGTCTGTGTGCCCCTGCCTGGTGTTGCCCTCAACTAAATAAAGCTGAGCTTCAACCTTCTGCTCCAAATTACCATTTTAAAAAATGCAATAGGCTTTTCCGGCCTACTAAAGGTGTCTGTCTGTGTGCCCCTGCCTGGTGTTGTCCTCAACTAAATAAAGCTGAGCTTCAACCTTCCGGCTCTCATTAAGTGGTTTTAAAAAAAAAAATGGTGGTTAGGGCCTACTAACGGCTTCTGCCCCTCCCTGGTGTTGTCCTCAACTAAATAAAGCTGAGCTTCAACCTTCTGCTCCAAATTACCATTTTAAAAAATGCAATAGGCTTTTCCGGCCTACTAAAGGTGTCTGTCTGTGTGCCCCTGCCTGGTGTTGCCCTCAACTAAATAAAGCTGAGCTTCAACCTTCTGCTCCAAATTACCATTTTAAAAAATGCAATAGGCTTTTCCGGCCTACTAAAGGTGTCTGTCTGTGTGCCCCTGCCTGGTGTTGCCCTCAACTAAATAAAGCTGAGCTTCAACCTTCTGCTCCAAATTACCATTTTAAAAAATGCAATAGGCTTTTCCGGCCTACTAAAGGTGTCTGTCTGTGTGCCCCTGCCTGGTGTTGTCCTCAACTAAATAAAGCTGAGCTTCAACCTTCCGGCTCTCATTAAGTGGTTTTAAAAAAAAAAATGGTGGTTAGGGCCTACTAACGGCTTCTGCCCCTCCCTGGTGTTGTCCTCAACTAAATAAAGCTGAGCTTCAACCTTCTGCTCCAAATTACCATTTTAAAAAATGCAATAGGCTTTTCCGGCCTACTAAAGGTGTCTGTCTGTGTGCCCCTGCCTGGTGTTGCCCTCAACTAAATAAAGCTGAGCTTCAACCTTCTGCTCCAAATTACCATTTTAAAAAATGCAATAGGCTTTTCCGGCCTACTAAAGGTGTCTGTCTGTGTGCCCCTGCCTGGTGTTGCCCTCAACTAAATAAAGCTGAGCTTCAACCTTCTGCTCCAAATTACCATTTTGAAAAATGCAATAGGCTTTTCCGGCCTACTAAAGGTGTCTGTCTGTGTGCCCCTGCCTGGTGTTGCCCTCAACTAAATAAAGCTGAGCTTCAACCTTCTGCTCCAAATTACCATTTTGAAAAATGCAATAGGCTTTTCCGGCCTACTAAAGGTGTCTGTCTGTGTGCCCCTGCCTGGTGTTGTCCTCAACTAAATAAAGCTGAGCTTCAACCTTCCGGCTCTCATTAAGTGGTTTTAAAAAAAAAAATGGTGGTTAGGGCCTACTAACGGCTTCTGCCCCTCCCTGGTGTTGTCCTCAACTAAATAAAGCTGAGCTTCAACCTTCCGGCTCTCATTAAGTGGTTTAAAAAAAAAAAATGGTGGTTAGGGCCTACTAACGGCTTCTGCCCCTCCCTGGTGTTGCCCTCAACTAAATAAAGCTGAGCTTCAACCTTCTGCTCCAAATTACCATTTTAAAAAATGCAATAGGCTTTTCCGGCCTACTAAAGGTGTCTGTCTGTGTGCCCCTGCCTGGTGTTGCCCTCAACTAAATAAAGCTGAGCTTCAACCTTCTGCTCCAAATTACCATTTTGAAAAATGCAATAGGCTTTTCCGGCCTACTAAAGGTGTCTGTCTGTGTGCCCCTGCCTGGTGTTGCCCTCAACTAAATAAAGCTGAGCTTCAACCTTCTGCTCCAAATTACCATTTTAAAAAATGCAATAATCTTTTCCGGCCTACTAAAGGTGTCTGTCTGTGTGCCCCTGCCTGGTGTTGCCCTCAACTAAATAAAGCTGAGCTTCAACCTTCTGCTCCAAATTACCATTTTGAAAAATGCAATAGGCTTTTCCGGCCTACTAAAGGTGTCTGTCTGTGTGCCCCTGCCTGGTGTTGCCCTCAACTAAATAAAGCTGAGCTTCAACCTTCTGCTCCAAATTACCATTTTAAAAAATGCAATAGGCTTTTCCGGCCTACTAAAGGTGTCTGTCTGTGTGCCCCTGCCTGGTGTTGTCCTCAACTAAATAAAGCTGAGCTTCAACCTTCCGGCTCTCATTAAGTGGTTTTAAAAAAAAAAATGGTGGTTAGGGCCTACTAACGGCTTCTGCCCCTCCCTGGTGTTGTCCTCAACTAAATAAAGCTGAGCTTCAACCTTCTGCTCCAAATTACCATTTTAAAAAATGCAATAGACTTTTCCGGCCTACTAAAGGTGTCTGTCTGTGTGCCCCTGCCTGGTGTTGCCCTCAACTAAATAAAGCTGAGCTTCAACCTTCTGCTCCAAATTACCATTTTAAAAAATGCAATAGGCTTTTCCGGCCTACTAAAGGTGTCTGCCCCTCCCTGGTGTTGTCCTCAACTGAACAAAGCTGAGCTTCCACATTCTGGCTTTCGCCCTATACTATCAGATATTAAACTGCATTTGGCCTACTAGTGTGGTTAGGCCCTTGAAACAGTGTCTGCTGCTCTTGGGTTTGCTACTCCACTGAACAAAGCAATGCCGCCTGTTTAGTCCTGTTACCAATTTTGAACTGCATGTAGCCTACTTTATTCTTTGGCCCTATATCTGTTTCCTCCTCATCCTGCCCATTGCCCAGCCACTGCTAAATGAGTCTGCTGGTACATTGACCTAGACCACTACATTCCCCTTGTACTCTACACAGCCAGAATCTGTCCTTGCTGAAAGTAAGGTTCCCCTTCCCGCATGTTATACCACCTTACACAGGGACAAAGAGGAAGGTGCAGATGAAAGTGCAGGTTCCTTCATCAGGTGGGGGGGCATACTCGTTGGCGACGTCACTGGCACAGGGCCCCTCAGAGTACGCAAAAGTGTCGCTGCTGGTGGGAGGCGCCCCCGCCATGCAAACACACCGCCGTACTTTGAGGGGCCCTGTGCCAGTGGCAATGCGAACGAGTGGGCCCCCCCCTGCTTGCTCAGGATCACAGCACTTGCAACTTTTAAATACTTACCTTTCCCTGCAACACCGCCGTGACGTAGTCCGCATTTCCTGGGCCCACGAAAAACTTGAGCCAGCCCTACTCCCCCCACAACTTTCCCCCAATTCCCTATGCCCAACTATTATTATACAGTTAATTAAGATTGGCAAGCTTCAGAAACAAGAATGGATGTTTTTGGCATTAAAATGGGCACTGTAGGTGTTTTCCTGGCCTCCACTCACTGCCGACTATGCTTCCCCATTGACTTGCATTGGGTTTCGTGTTTCGGTCGATCCCCGACTTTTAGCGATAATCAGCCGACTGCACTCGACTCGACTCTGGACAAAATCGGGTTTCCCAAAACCCTACTCGATCTTAAAAAAATGAAAGTCGCTCAACCCCACTCACGAGAATTGAGTTGTGGAAATGCACCCTTAGGCAGAACTCTCTTTTGATAATATTATCATGGTAGTGTTTTTTGTTTAGTGCAGGCTCTTTTGTGATTATATCACAGCAGCTTTTGTCTTTATTTCTAGGTTGAAGTATTTTTGTGCTAAGATAATTATGTTTGGCTAGTGTCATTACTATGATAATGCCAGAGTATTTTCCTGGGCAAAGTTTCATTATGTTCATGTCTCTGTAATGGTTTTCTTTTTCCTAGCCTCAATTTGTGATTCTCACTCTGTAGCATTTGCCATTATTCCTTGCCAGAGTTTCATTGTGTGTATTCATGGCTGATCTTCTAGGCTTAGGTTCTTGCATAAAAATGGGCTTTAGAGGTTTACTAATTTTTTTCAAACAATTTTTTATTGAACATTTTGAACTTTAATAATTCGTTTTGTAGAAAGTAGTATGCTTCACATTTGGGGAAGTAGGGTAGGAAAAGGGAGGGAGGGAAGGGGAAAAGGACACGGGGAGGGAGAGAGACAGGCATATAAGTACAAGTAGTATTAACCTTAGGTCAGTTGCTTAGTATCTATGCCTGAAAAAAAGTGACAGACATACATATGTTTGAAATTAGCTAAAAGTCTGTTGCTTAAATTCTGTACCTAGGAGAAAAAAAAAGGAATGACTATATCAGTATGCATTTACCAACATTATATATACACTCACCGGCCACTTTATTAGGTACACCATGCTAGTAACGGGTTGGACCCCCTTTTGCCTTCAGAACTGCCTCAATTCTTCGTGGCATAGATTCAACAAGGTGCTGGAAGCATTCCTCAGAGATTTTGGTCCATATTGACATGATGGCATCACACAGTTGCCGCAGATTTGTCGGCTGCACATCCCAAAGATGCTCCATACAAGGCAGGATGGATCCATGCTTTCATGTTGTTTACACCAAATTCTGACCCTACCATCCGAATGTCGCAGCAGAAATCGAGACTCATCAGACCAAGCAACGTTTTTCCAATCTTCTACTGTCCAATTTCGATGAGCTTGTACAAATTGTAGCCTCAGTTTCCTGTTCTTAGCTGAAAGGAGTGGTACCCGGTGTGGTCTTCTGCTGCTGTAGCCCATCTGCCTCAAAGTTCGACGCACTGTGCGTTCAGAGATGCTCTTAGGCCTACCTTGGTTGTAACGGGTGGCGATTTGAGTCACTGTTGCCTTTCTATCAGCTCGAACCAGTCTGCCCATTCTCCTCTGACCTCTGGCATCAACAAGGCATTTCCGCCCACAGAACTGCCGCTCACTGGATTTTTTTTCTTTTTCGGACCATTCTCTGTAAACCCTAGAGATGGTTGTGCGTGAAAATCCCAGTAGATCAGCAGTTTCTGAAATACTCAGACCAGCCCTTCTGGCACCAACAACCATGCCACGTTCAAAGGCACTCAAATCACCTTTCTTCCCCATACTGATGCTCGGTTTGAACTGCAGGAGATTGTCTTGACCATGTCTACATGCCTAAATGCACTGAGTTGCCGCCATGTGATTGGCTGATTGATTAGAAATTAAGTGTTAACAAGAAGTTGGACAGGTGTACCTAATAAAGTGGCCAGTGAGTGTATATATATATATATATATATATATATATATATATATATATATATATATATATATATATATACACGTCTGTCTGGTCCAGGTGCACCTTAGGTGACCTTAAGACCCATTTGGGGGGCAATGTTCGGTTCAAACAAAAAGCTCCAAAGTGGAGAAAGACAAGACTGGTTCAGAGTCCCCCGTCGGAGTCCATATCTGATGTCGGCGTAGAGAGAGATCCAGAGGAGGTCATAGGATGTTGTAGTCTTCCATCGGAGTTCAATTCTGATATCGGCATAGAGGAGGCGGATCCGGAGGAAGACCTAGTGGAGGCCGCAGGAAATTGTAATCCAGCTGATTGAAGAAATGCTTTACCCTTGTTCGGAGAGGTGATAGAGATAAGGTTTGAGGCATAGTTCACTTTGAGAGTAGATTCCCGTGTCCAGGTGTAGAGGATCCACACGTGATGTGAGAAAAAACTTTCCTACTCTGTAGAGTCTCTTTTGATAGGTCTTTAAAGAAGACCAGGTGGCTATATGGCGAAGCCCGAAATTCTGAGTCCCTTGATATATTGAGGAGTGCATTCCATATCCAATTAGGATAGAAGGTGACAATTACACCCCTCGAAACATCCTTTCGGAGAGATGGTGGCCTGCGTATTCTGAGCAGTCTGTTTATTAAGAATTTTTCGCTGACAAAGTGAGATACCATTGATGTAATGTAATTTTTGAGCTGGAAATTTTGGACTGATTCTGGGATTCCTCTGATTTTGACATTGTTCTGTCTTTTATAGTTTTCGTATTCAAATTAGTTTTGAGGGCAGAAAATATCCTTTTGAATCCTATCCAGTGATTCTAGGGGTAGGGAAAAGTTTTGGGAGACTTTTGCTTCGTTTTTTGATTTAGGGTTTTTTGATTCAGAAGCGTAGCTTGGACCCATAGGAGATTCTGAGTTAGTTAAATCAACGTCATTAGTCACAGATAGTAGCGTGTCTTTGAAAAGTTTTTTTATAAAAGTTTCAGATGCCATAGGGTTTTGTTTGTTATGGTCATATAGTAAGTCCCTGTCTCTTTCCCCATTAGTTTCGGTCTATTTTTCGGTCTAGGTTTATTGATATTAGGAAGGTTTTTAGCATATCCTTCATGAAGCGCTCCGTTGGCTGATTGTCCGATGCAGGGATCTCTTCAATAGGCAGTACACTAGGAGAGGATCCAGCTATATCAGAGTTTTCAACCTGTGAATGGTTCTCACACGAAACATCACTAACTGAGGAGTGTATAGATGAAGTATAGTCAGAAAAGTCAGTTTTGCCCGTGTTATTTAGGCTATCATTGGAACTATGAGGGCTAACTGAAAGATTAGTCTGGTTACACTTATCGCCTCCATCCCCCCAGGTCTGAAAAGAGGACTCCCATCTCTTAAAGCTGGCGTCGACAAGTTCGCAAATATAATTGTGATGCTCAAGGGTCACTGTTGACTCTCCCTTATGTTTTGGGAGATCCTCAGAGAGTTTTAAAGGGAACCTGTCACCCCCAAAATGGCTGGTGAGGTAAGCTCACCGGCATCAGGGGCTTATCTACAGCATTCTGTAATGCTGTAGATAAGCCCCCGATGTTACCTGAAAGAGGAGAAAAAGACGTTAGATTATACTCACCCAGGGGCGGTCCCGGTGCGGTCTGGTCAAATGGGTGTCTCCGGTCCGCTCCGGCGCCTCCCATCTTCATTTCATGACGTCCTCTTCGGGTCTTTATGCCGCGGCTCCGGTGCAGGCGTACTTTGTCTGCCCTGTTGAGGGCAGAGCAAAGTACTGCAGTGCGCAGGCGCCGGGCCTCTCTGACCTTTCCGGCGCCTGCGCACTGCAGTACTTTGCTCTGCCCTCAACAGGGCAGACAAAGTACGCCTGCGCCGGAGCCGCGGCGTAAAGACCCGAAGAGGACGTCATGGAATGAAGATGGGAGGCGCCGGAGCGGACCGGAGACACCCATCCGACCTGACCGCACCAGGACCGCCCCTGGGTGAGTATAATCTAACGTCTTTTTCTCCTCTTTCAGGTAACATCGGGGGCTTATTTACAGCATTACAGAATGCTGTAGATAAGCCCCTGATGCCGGTGAGCTTACCTCACCAGCCATTTTGGGGGTGACAGGTTCCCTTTAATTTTAATAAGATATCCTATTTGTCAGTGGTGGAGTTAAAGGGGGAACCAGTGGCTGTGGAGTCCCGCTTCCTAAATAGCAAGGTTGGGGTCTGATGCATTATTTCCCCAGCTCTCTCCTCTGGTGTGGGCTGCTTAGTGATTGGCATATGGGGAAGCTGTGAGTGTCTGTTTACCCTCTTTATGTTGTGACTGGCCCCTTTATCCTTCTTATTGTAACAGCGCTCTGCCGGTGTAAGAGGCTGCCGTGCTGTAGAGGGAAGCACCTCCCCCGTGCTTCCCCGCGCTCCTGCTTCAGCCTCTGTTTATAGCCTCGGGACAAAAACCAGGGCTCCATAATGGAGACACAATCCCGGGTCCCGACAGTCTTTAGCCGCTCTGCCTGCCTCTTGCTTCATAGGCGCCGCCAGGCTACCGGCCCCGCGGTGCTGCAGCACCGCGTCTCTACTCACCTCTGCTGTCTTGCCTCCTCCCACTCTGCAATCCTCCACTGCAGGTGTCACCGGCAATCCCAGGTCCTGTCTGACAGTAGCCACGTTGCCGGCTTTCAGTTGTAGAGGCTCTGCAGTACTTCCGGCCCCGCTATGCTGCAGCATAGCATCTCCACTCCCCGCCGCCGTCCGGCCTCTCCTCACACCGCCGTCAGCCGCTGCATGTGTCACAGGCACTCCGGTGTGCAGAGGCTTAGTACCGGTTACTTTTTTAAGGGGAGTCTGCGACTTGGAGGGGTTGCTGGTTATCGGAGCTTGATGAGAGTTCGGCCCTGCCGCCTCACTTCCGGCTTGGGTCCTGGGTGTATACAGGCCTCCATCATGGTCTCTCCCAGTTCTCCACTCCAAAAGAGGGATCCTGCTCAATGTGCCCCGGTTTTTGATACTGCAAGTCGATCTTGGCATGGTACGGCCGCTTTAGGGTCAGTTTCCCCACTTTTAGTATGCTAATAAAAGCTGTATTAGGGGAATTAGCAGGAGCTCCTGAGAAGCACGTCTGCTCCCTTCCCCTGGCAAACCACGCCCCCAGAGGTTTAGTAATTTTTAATAATATTTTTAATTGGAAAATTATATTTTTCTAACAGAAAATGTGCTATGTAAATAATTATGGGGTGATCGCTTTATTTGCAATAGAATTGTAGGTAAAGCCATTGCATAACTGAACATTACTTGTGATTATTTGCATTCTTTGATTACACCCTTCTTACTACAGTTGTAATTACTACTAACTTAACAAAGAGGCAGTTTATGACCACATTGACCTCAGAGCTGGAACCTGATAGGTCACATATGCACTGAGGCTTTGGATGGGATTTATGGATCATCAGAGCTATGCAAGTACTATTAAAGGAAAGATTACAAACACATATTACTATACAAGCCTCAAAAAAGGGTTGGGAATAAGGTTAGCTTGCCAATAGAACTAGTAGTGTAAAAATACACCTTGTTTCAACACATAGTTCACATGAAGGCCATTGTAAAGGCATATGAGATCAACGTCATCATACTGCACACACACTCCTCAACATTGCAACTGCAATAACAAGAATGAACAGTCATGGAAGAAAATCGTAGGATCCCTTGCAATTGCCGACCACTGATATCCAAGATATGTTCGATGGGAGACAAGTTTGGAGACACTGCAGGCCTCGCTGGCTGCTCACATTATCATAAGCAACATAACCCTTGGCATAGTTAAGTTGAAAAATTTTCTCCAAATGCATTCAGCATGGCAGAACGGTGTGGCAGAACTAATGCCTAGAGATTGGTGAACATTCTTGGCACTGCTTGATATTTGATCACGCATCCTGGCGCTCGAGATGCTCGGTACTTAATTGAGTGGTTATTCGCCAATTCCCCTCTCCGTAAGTTTCACGGCTGATTTTCAGCCACTAAACATGTGAGGAATGCCTGCCAATCACGGTAATGCCATAGCCATGGTGGATACTGGCATTACTGTGATTGGACATAACGTCATTGGGTGTATATAAGACCTGATGACGCCATGTTCAGCGCATTGTACCTGAAAATAGTGTAGGGAGAGTTTCTGCTGCAGAAGGGACAGCGCATTGTATTTCGTTACAGTACCTGCTCGTGCCACATTAAGGGTACCGTCACACAGTGCCACTTTGATCGCTACGACGGCACGATCCGTGACGTCGCAGCGATCGTATGATTATCGCACCAGCGTCGTAGACTGCGGTCACACGGTGCAATCACGGCGCTGGAGCGATGCCGAAGTCCCCGGGTAACCAGGGTAAACATCGGGTTACTAAGCGCAGGGCCGCGCTTAGTAACCCGATGTTTACCCTGGTTACCAGCGTAAACGTAAAAAAAACAAACCGTACATACTTACATTCCGGTGTCTGTCCTCCGGCGTCTCAGCTTCTCTGCACTGTGTAAGCACAGCGGCCGGAAAGCACAGCGGTGACGTCAGACGTCACCGCTGTGCTCGCTTTCTGGCTGGCCGGCGCTCACAGTGCAGAGAAGCTGAGACGCCGGAGGACAGACACCGGAATGTAAGTATGTACTGTTTGTTTTTTTTAAGTTTACGCTGGTAACCAGGGTAAACATCGGGTTACTAAGCGCGGCCCTGCGCTTAGTTACCCGATGTTTACCCTGGTTACAAGCGAACACATCGCTGGATCGCTGTCACACACAACGATCCAGCGATGTCAGCGGGTGATCAAGCGACGAAAGAAAGTTCCATACGATCTGCTACGACGTGCAATTCTCAGCAGGATCCCTGATCGCTGCTGCGTGTCAGACACTGCGATATCGTATGGATATCGCTGGAACGTCACGAATCATACCGTCGTAGCGATCAAAGTGTGACTGTGTGATGGTACCCTTAAACAACAGTCCTTTTCAGGGCTAATTCAATTAGATTCTATTCAACAATAATACCGCTATTTGCTTCAATTAGTGTAGGATTAGCTGCTAGAGTAGGGATAGTGTATTAGAGGCATTTAGGCAGGGTTCATTACATTACATTCCTTGGTGCTGCCACGTACAGCCAAAAGTCCTTTCAGGGCCAATTTAAATAGATTCTATTTTAGAATAATACTGAGCTTAGCTGCAATTCATGTAGTGTTAGCTGGCAGAGTAGAGATGGTGTATTAGAGGCATTTAGTCAGGGTTCATTTAGTTAATCCTTGATGCTGCAATGCTCAAGCAAAAGTTCTTTCACGGCCAATTTATATAGATTCTATTCTATAATAATACTGCTCTTAGCTGCAATTAGTGTAGGGTTAGCTGCTAGAGTAGGGATAGCATATTAGAGGCATCTAGTCAATGATTATTGCCTTGCAGTCCTCGCTGCTGCAACTTAAAACCAACACTCCTTATCAGGGTTATATCTATTCCCTATTAAAACAGCTGTTAGCTGAATTTAGTGTATGGCTAGATGCTGGAGGAGGGATAGTTTGGGATTAGAGGAGAAGGTGGACAAGAAAAAGAAGAAACCATGAATCGTATACCATTTTTTGGATGGGGAAGGGTGCTTGAGTATACACCAGAAAAAAAGGAACATTTCAATTGGCTTTATCTTCCACTGCTGTTAGCCGGTGGGGTGGAGAAGTCTGGGCCAATTCAGTTGACAGGCGGTCAGTTGAGTCTAATGAAAGTATCCTAGAACATTGATAGTGGTCTCCTGCCTCTGTTGGACCTGCAGTGTGTCTCCCTCGTCTCTGACCTCTGCCGCCAGTATTGTCAGATGGTAATTTTTATACTAATTGTACGACTAGGGACTTCTGGTATTGCACCATTTTACTAGTTCTCTCTTCCACATGAAGGAGAGATGGAAATTTCTCCTTATAGCATGGGTCAAGATGGGTGAACAACCAGTAATCAGTGTTCAACAAAATGGGTATAATTCGAGGGTCAAAGGAAAGGCAGCAGGACATAAAGTCAGACTTAAAACAAGCAAGACTTCTCTCCCGACGAAGAAGATAAATCTCCTTCTCCCTATCCTATTCCTCTTCAGCCCATCCACGCTGAACAGATGGGACAAGTGGGACAGTTCCTATCCTTACAACTGGGACTGTTATGACCCCAATGGCAGAGGGTCTCAAAAGTACATACCAAGTCTGCAAACACAAAAAAACAGCTCATAGGGCAGTGGTAACTGGGCTGACCATATATCTAATCCTAGCACCACAAATAGCAGCAGCCGGGGAACGTGCCTACGTTGGTTCTAGACGTCTCGCGCCAGCCGGAGAACTAACTAACCCTAGAAGGGGAAAAGATAGACCTTTCTTGCCTCCAGAGAAAAGACCCCAAAAGTTGGATACAAGCCCCCAACAAATAATAACGGTGAGGTAAGGAGAAAAGACAAACGTAAGAATGAACTAGATATTTAGCAAAGAGAGGCCCACTGACTAATAGCAGAATATAGTAAGATGACTTATATGGTCAGCAAAAACCCTATCAAAATTTCCACGCTGGATATTCAAGAACCCCCGAACCGTCTAACGGCCCGGGGGGAGAACACCAGCCCCCTAGAGCTTCCAGCAAAATCAGGAATCACATTTAGTACAAGCTGGACAAAAAAATAAGAGCAAGCAAATAACCAAAAAACAAGGAAGCAGGACTTAGCTTAATTTTGCAAGATCCAAGACCAGCAGACAGGAGCAAACAGAAAGGAACTGATTACAACGATGCCAGGCACTGGACTGAGAAACCAGGAAGTTTATATAGCAACACCCCTGGACTAACGACCCAGGTGGGTGCCAAACTGAGGAAAGACAATCCCAGAGTCATATCACTAGTGACCACAAGAGGGAGCCAAAAAAGTCTAATTCACAACATGGGACATCTTGTTCTATCAGGAGTTGCTCAAGTTTGTCAGGGAACACCAACTGTAGGGACTCAAACCCAACTTATGGAATGAAACCAAAGACCATCCATAAGCTTATCTGAGCCAAGAATTCAAGAGTGTCTATTCCAGTGCTCACTGTGCCCACAGATGAAACGGTGTTGAAAATGTGACTTCTTGCAGGTTAATCAAAAAGCACAAAAACCAGGCATGGATGGCTATATATGGGGGTCTGTCCCTAAGAACTTCATGCATGTCTAGGGACTATGTAACACTAGGTACTGCTCACGATGCCCGTTCGCTAAGGAAACACCCTTACATCTCTTTTGGCAGTGCCCATTCACACAAGCCCTGTTAGATGCCCTGGATAATTACCTCAGAGTCTCTGTCCCATGAAGCAACATAAACCACAGTTTGGAGCTCTACAGACTATTTCACGGGAACATACAATACAGGCTATTCAGGAGGCCTGTTTTTTATTAACTGTGTTAATGGCGCTTTGTGGCTAGCCAGGGCATGCCTGGTCATGAACTGGGTGAACATGCCAATCCAGGACTGCCACAGGCTGGTTCACCGCCTGTTCAGGGACTATAACATCATAGACTGACTGTATTTCAATGAAGAATAGGAATGATACTCCTCTCCTTCTCCTCTCAGTATATACAATATGCAGTTTCTTCCTCTGTCTCCACCTGATTCACATGCAAAGCTTCCCCTTTAATTGTGAGTAGACACAGAAGCGGGATAGTTACGCTGATTATGGTGTCATCGCAGCTCATTATCTTGGTTGATCGCTCAAAGTTTTTTCGAGAATTTCACAGATATCAGACATCCATACCAACTCTTCAGTTGTTATGTGTGGAGGTTGACCAACTGGCATGTTGTTGCTGGTATTTAACTATTGCCCTCTGCTGCTTACAAAGCCTTGCCATCATGCGTAATGTGGATTTCCAGCTCGTCGTCACATCGCAATCCAGTTTGTCAGCTGGCACTTGCAAGTGCTGCTGCAGCACTGCTAGACTGGCGGAAGCTGTAGTTGACTTGTAGAAATGGGTACACATGTGGCGTACCTTCACAAGTAGCTCAGGCAAATGTGGATATGTTTTCAGAATCCGCTGAACCACTAAGTTCGCACGTGGGCCAGGCATGGAACGTGTGTGAGATTGCCAAGCTTCAGAGCTGGCTCCAAGTTATGGTCATTATATTAACTATGGGTCCGACTCTGTCCCGATTTCCACAAAGTTCACCAAGTGTGCTGTCAGTGAAATGTAGCATCCCTGGTCACTAGCACTTGTCCACGTGTTGGTCATTAAGTGGAACTTCAAAGTATCTGCGATAGTCAGGTCATGGGTGATGTTATGGGACACATGCTGGTGTAAGGCGGTGACAGCACATTGGGAAAAATGTGGCATCTGGAGCCGAGTATCGGGGAATCGCTCCGCCATGAGGTTGTGGAAAGTCTCAGTGTCCACAAGCCTAAAAGGAAACATTTCCAATGCGAGTGGTCTGGAAATTAATTTAGTGCTATTAGCTGCTTGCCGGCCCTCAAAAATTAATTTTTGTATGAGGGCCGCATGATGACCCTCCAAAATGTATGACTGTGGGTTGCCTGATGGCCCTCCAAAATTTATGAGTAAGAGCTGCCTGATGGCCCTCCAAAATTGTATGACTTATGGCCCTCAAAAAATTTGGAGTGAGGGCTGCATGTTAACCCTGTTGATATGTTTAGAGGAGGAGGACAAGACAAAAAATAAACCATGAACCGTATACACTTTTTTGGGGATGGGGAAGGGTGCATGGGAATACACAAAAAAAAATTATATTGTCTTTATGTTCCGCTGCTGTCATCTGATGAGGTTGAGAAATCTTGGGTAATCCAGGCCTGGTTCATTTTTAGAACAGTCATCCTGTTAGCATTTTCAGTTGACAGGCGGATGTGCTTATTAGTTGTTATGCTCCCGGCGGCACTAAAAACCCACAGAATCAACTTAAGCAGGGAGGGAACAGTGACTGCACCTGAGAGACTCACATCTGCCTCAGTTACGTGTGAAATAAAAATAAATATGCATTCATACAATGGGAGAAAGGCCCAAGTGCACCTCTTTTGTGGATAAATAGGCAAAGTACTTGTGGTGTTCTTTCTCCAGGATTGGGTTGGGGAAGTTTCTCCCACAGTGTTCATGAATTTTCATTGGTAAAGGTCTCTAAGAAGATGAAATAAATGTTCTGAGACCCTTGTTTCTATCTATTTGAAGCCACAGGGATGCCTGATACCCTGAGTCAGCACAGGAGGAACTACCGCCTACCTTAGCTGGAGCAAAATCGGAGTCGGATGCCTGAAGATCCTTGTTGTGCCAGTTGTACCCTGAGTAGTGGCCTCGGATCCGGAACCCCTTGTTGTAGACCACAGAAGGAGCACTCCTTTTAAATGTAAATGTTTTGAGGCCATACTCTGTGTGTTCCAGGGAAGATTGCAGTGCCTCCTTCTAATTTTTTGGAAGCTTTTGCACATAGTGCATACACTTTACCAGTCTAAGAGTCCCACTCTTCCAAATGGGGGAAAATTGTTTTCTGAGGCCATGCTCTATGTGTATTCCAGAGTGTATTGCAATCCCTCCTTTCAATCTTTGAAAGGCCTTACACTTAAGGTACCCTTACACTAAGCGATGCTCCAGCGATATAGACAACGATCCGACCTAAACTAGATCGCTGGAGCGTCGCTGTTAGGTCGCTGTAGAGACGTCAAACACAGCAGCTCCAGAACGATGCAGGAGCGATCCAGTGACGTAACGGCGACTCACTTATCGTTCACGCTCCATGTAAAAACATTGCTGACATCGTTGCTTTTGCTGTCAAACATGACGATACATGCCGATCTAGCGACCAAATAAAGTTCCTGACTTCTAGCTCCGACCAGCGATATAACAGCGGGATCCAGATCGCTGCTGCGTGTCAAACACAACGAGATCGCTATCCAGGACGCTGAAACGTCACGGATCGTTGTCGTTCTCGTTGGAAAGTTGTTTAGTGTGAAGGTACCTTTAGTGCATATGGTTCACAAGTCTACTAGTCCAACTCCTTATAAATGGGGAAAAAAGAAATCAGAAATCGATTGCACACAATTCCTTATTCTTTTTTTTCCCTTACTGAAATGGAAACTGCTGCATTTTTGAGAGAAGGAGCATGTCAATTCTTTCAGCATTTTTAAAGTATTTTGCAACACTTTTTTCCCATAAAAAGCAATGAGAAAGTGTTTTTGCTGCGTTTTTGCCCTATGTGTGAACATAGCCTAAGAGGTTGAGGAGGGTTTTTTTTATCTCTTTTAATTTGCCTTACAAACACATCATTATACTGGAAATAATGTTTCCAAACCTTTTTTCTTATCAAATCCATTTTATCTTTGCTTTAGTATGTTTTATTGACAGTCCGTAAAAGTGGCATAATACTCTGATACCACTGTTAACAGGAGCAGCCTGCGAGTTAGAGATGAGTCCACTCATCTTCCTCATGCTGCTCCCATTCCATTTGAGCATTTTTTTCCATTAACTTCAGCGATTTTATTACCCCCCCCCCAGACCTCCTTGGAGGGTCTGCTGTCAGAAAAATGCTTGAGTTTCCCATTGACTTCCATTATACTCGTTACTCAAATCGAGCACCCAAGCAGTCCTACCTGTTTGATTCAAGTAATGAGTACCAGAGCATTTTAGTGCTCGCTCGTCACTACTAATGACCTAATTGATAGCATGCCAATGCATGTAAGTATGAGTATTTCTGTACATGGTGTTAATACTTATATTTAATAAATCAAGTTATTTTGAAAGTTTTGTTTTCATTTTTACATCATATACATTTCATTTAGGCTACTTTCACACTAGCGTTAACTGCATTACGTCTCAAAACGTCTTTTTTTCGAAAAAAACGCATCCAGCAAAAGTTTTTGCTGGATGCGTTTTTTCCCCATAGACTTGTATTGGCGACGTATTGCGACGGATTGACATACGTCGTGTACGTTTTACGACGTATGCGTCGAAATTTGGCGACACGTCGTCTCAAAAAAACGTTGATTGTAACGTTTTTTGTCTCCGCCTAAAAAACGTGTCGCGACGCATCCTGCAGCATACGTCGTTGGCTGCAATGGAAGCCTATGAGCGACGGATGCGTCGGGACACGTCGTACGACGCAATACAGCGCTGCAATACGTTTTTTTTACACTGAGCATGCTCAGAAGCAGAATTTTGTTGCCAATTGGCCAGACACCCCCAAATCTATATAAACCTGGCCTGGGCCTTCAACCCCACATATGCCTGCAAGACCCAGAGGACAGAAGAGACTGCCAGCAAGACCCCAGCCAGCAACAGGACCCCAGCCAGCAACAGGACCCCAGCCAGCAACAGGACCCCAGCCAGCCACAAGACCCCAGCCAGCCACAAGACCCCAGCCAGCCACAGGAGCCAGCCACAGGACTCCAGCCACAGGACTCCAGCCACCATAGAGCCAGTGTGAGTATTGCAATTTTTGTGTGCATCTGTGTGCCTGTGCATTTCTGTGTGTATGAGGTACTACTGACTACAGCAAGAGCTTAAAACCTGAAGAGAACCTGAGGCCTGCCATCGTCCTGCACCAGCCAGTGCAATGCTAGAGTCCAGATCCACCATGATGCCAGCCACTGTGAAGACCTGCAGCTCCAGCCAAAGGATTGTCAGCCTTTTGTATGTGTGTGTGTGTGTGTGTGTGTATGCTTCTTCTGATTGGGTTCACCTTTCTGCCTTTGTTGTACATATGTGTATTTGCATAAAGATATGTGCGTGCATGTGTATGTGTGTATTTTTGTACGGCTGTGTGCTTTTGTATCATGTGCCTGCACCTTATTATGCCTTTGCCAATCTTATGCCTGTTCATGTGGGAGGGTATGTGTCCATGTGCAGGATTGCATCAGGATTTGGTCAGGATTTTCCATCAGTATTTGTACGCCAAAATCAGGAGTGGGTGATAAAAGCAAAAGTGTGCCTGTTTTCCTATTATACTTTCCCTCTTGTTACACTCCTGGTTTTGGCTTACAAATACTGATGGAAAATCATGACCAAATCCTGATGCGATCCGAAATGTGGACACATACCATGCATGTTTGTGTGCGTCTTGTTGATTGCATGTGCATTTGTCCATGCTTTAATTGGTTAATTGCCTTTTTCTGATGTATTGACTGTATAGTGGTCTGTGCAGCATGTGGTTTAAATGTGTTTTTTTTTTTTTTTTTTTAAATCTGATGTATTTTTTTAAAAAGTCTAGCGGTCTGCAGCTTGTGGTTTGAATGTGTGAGTGTGGTGTTTTTTTTCTATTTAAAAGTGTTGATTTTATTTTACTGTTAAAACCATTTGCAGTTGATGTACTTGTATTTAAAATAAAGAGCATGTCAGCTCCTAATTGTGATTTTAAAAAAAAAAGTGAAAAAAAAAGAAAATAATAAAATGTTTGTTAAAAAAAATGTCCGTAGTATCATTTCATAAAGGTAAATTTAAAACTGGTGTATGTACCAATGGTTACACATGCAATACAGAGTTGGTTGAGGGCTTATTTTTTTAATAAAGGTTATACTGTAATTTTTTTTTTTTGGGGGGGGAGGTGATTTTTTCAAATAAAATGTGGCAAATATATTTTTGCATGGTGGGTTCACATTTCAAAATTTTTTTTTTAGGGACATGGAAATTAATGGTATAACGTGCCTCTTTTTGTGGGTTTTGGTGTTCACCTTTAATGAACATTTCTCACATCATTTTAGCAGGGTGTTTATCTTTAAACATTGCCTACTTCGGGGGGTGGTCTAACTATAAATACATTATACTTATTACAGATACACCAGGGACCACATCCAGTGAGCAGCCCACCAGGACCACAGCCACACATCTTTAAAAGTAAGTTTTGAAGACCCCAAATCTGCTGCTTCAATGTGTAGAGCAGATTGCAAGTGTCTTTTAACTTACAGAGACACCAGGACCATAGCCGCTGCCGCCTGTCGTCCCCACCAGGACCAGCCCACCAGGACCAGCCCACCAGGACCAGCCCACCAGGACCACAGCCACACATCTTTAAAAGTAAGTTTTCACAGTTGGAAAGGTTAGGAAGTGGTGGCGGTCACTGGGGGATCGCTTTAAGAGGGAATTTAACGAGGAGATGAAGGCCCCGAGTGGCTCTGCAGGAAGGAGGAGGAGCAAATACAAACACGGCCCGGCCCTCTCCTTCCTGAGGCGAACAATGCTGAGCAGAGTGTAAGTATTCTACAGTCCACTAATAACCATGTTAATCTGTCTACTTAGTTTGCTTTCAGTCAGGGCTTTTTCATATCAATGTATTAATTTCTTTTGTTTTTTCTTTCACAGCACCTTCTCCAGCCACCGGGCGCCTGCATCTTCCTCTGCGCCCTCTGGAGCGATCCCTCCTGAGTCCGCCACGGAGGGCCACGTTGGTAGGCCCCACACCACTGTCCCCTCCTCTGACCCCTCTGTCCCCTCCTCTGACCCCTCTGTCCCCTCCACTTCATCCGCCCCAAGCAGTGGAGCATTATTGCAGGCTTCATTGCTCGCATCGGATGCTGAACAGTTAGCGTTCCCTTTACCCCACCCCTCTGATCCTGCCACCTCGAGACCACCATTAGGTTCGTGGCGTCAGCGACAGAGGGGTCAGGAAAGGAGCTATGCTCCTGAATTCTTACACCTGAATGCATCCTTCCAAGGCTCTTTCAAAATTTTGGGAGAGCAAGTGACTGCTGGTTTCAACATGGTGCAATCCCGCATCAGTGAAACAAGCCAGGAAACCAGCAGTCGCTTGGATAGGCTGCATTCAGCTGTAAGTCCCGATCCGGCCAATATTTTTTTTCAATCCATGCTCAGGAGCATGGAGAAGCTTTCTTTTGAGCAATAGATGCGGGTAATGAATACCTGCCATAATGCTCTACTGCAGGCCGTTAATGACCCCCAATCTACCCACACACCTCCCCACACTTCCACTCCAATTCCACCCCAGGCCCCACCCCAGGCCCCATCTCCACACCATGCCCAACCCCAGGCCCCATTTCCACACCATACCCCCCATTACCAAACCCAGCCCCAATCCCCACGCCAGCCCCATTACCCAACCCAGTCACAATACCCAACCCAGTCCCCACAACCATCCCGGCCCCCAGACCAAATTCCTTCCCCAATGTTTTCTTTACCCAGCTTTTCTCTTCCCCCTACCCCAACACCACCCCCCTCTGGTCAGCCTCTTGGTTTTACCCCCCCTTCCACTGCACCCCAAACAAGTAGGGTTTCCCCACCTATCGACGTGGTCCAACCTTCCTGCCCCTCCTCCCCTCGTATCTCCACCCCACACTTTGAAGACCTTTAATAATGTATTGTTATTGTTTGTTAATATTTGAAAAAAAAAAATTAGCAAATTGTTTTAAAAAAAATTGGAAAATAAAAAAAATCTTGTTTTGTCAAAAAAAAAAATATAAAAAAAAAAAAGAGTTAAAATAAAATTTTCTCTGATTTAAATTCTATTCTTTGTGTGTGTGTGGATTTATTAAGGTAATATAATAAAAAAGGTTTAATAAAAACAAACACCAGACATGTGAAAGGTATAACAATGGTTTTACTAGCAAGAAAACCACGCTTTTGGGCCTTTTTTTTTTTTTTTTTTTGTTTTGGTAGAAACACATTTTTTACATAAACAAAACACATGGGAAACAGGTTACACAATCATGTCTTGCCACGGGATCCGCCCGACAGGTGAGACAAAATAATCGGCAAACTGGTCCCTCATCCTTGTAACTGAACCTGTAGAGCGAACCGAGCTGCTGCGTTAGTCCCACAAGGTGGTCTCCAACTCTTCATCATCCAAGGAAACGGGCTCCTTTGAAAGAACAAAGTTGTGGAGCACCACACAGGCTTTAACTACCTCGTCTATAGTTGTTGTTTTCAGTTTGATTGCCGTCAGCAGAACTCGCCACTTCGCCGTCAATATGCCAAAGGAACACTCCACTACTCTTCGTGCTCTAGTAAGCCGGTAATTAAAGACCCGCTTGGTATGGTTTAAGTTCCGGCTACTGTACGGTTTCAGTAGGTGCGGCGACAGTTGAAAGGCTTCATCACCTACAAAAACATATTCCATGGCTGGGTCATTTGTTCCTGGCAGTGGTCTGGCTGGCGGGAAATCGTAGGTCTCTCCATAAAGGCAACGACCCATTGGAGAGTTTTTAAGAACTTGCGAATCGTTGGACCGTCCATAAGCTCCGATGTCCACGGCAAGGAACCTGCAGTTGGCATCTGCAATAGCCATAAGGACGATGGAGAAATACTTCTTATAATTATAATACTCCGATCCTGTTCCTGCCGGTTTCGCAATCCTTATATGTTTCCCGTCAACTGCACCCACACAATTAGGGAAATTGCAAATTTGCGGAAACTCTTCAGCAGTTCGCAACCAGATTTCCATGGATGGTTGGGGGATATACTCTGGTTGCAAAGTGGTCCAAACAGCCTGACATGTGTCCTTCACTATTCCAGAGATAGTGGAAATGCCCAGCCTGAATTGATAATGGAGCGAAGTCATAGATTCACCCGTAGCTAGGAAACTTAAAAAAAAAAATGTTAGAAAAAATTGCACAGACCAACAAGTTTCAATATGGCACTGTTAATTTTTTTTTAAGGACGGGACACACAATAAAACCAGCATGAAACCGGTGTAAAAAAGCAGTGGAATGTCCGCCAAGAAAACCAAAATTACATGCTGCAGAAAATAGTGCGCAGTATGCCAGCGCAGTATTGTCTGCAGCATGTAATATAACATTAAAAATGACCAATGAAAGGAAAAAAAGCAGTGGAATGTCCGCCAAGAAAACCAAAATTACATGCTGCAGAAAATAGTGCGCAGTATGCCAGCGCAGTATTGTCTGCAGCATGTAATATAACATTAAAAATGACCAATGACAGAAAAAAAAGCAGTTGCATGTCATCAAACCCAAAAAACTTAAAAAAAAAAAACTGCAGAAAATGCAACGCAATATTTCAGCGCAGTATTTTCTGCAGTCTGTTATCTAACATTCAATATCAACAATGACATTTAAATAAAGCAGTGGAATGGCCGCCAAGAAAACCAAAATTACATGCTGCAGAAAATAGTGCGCAGTATGCCAGCGCAGTATTGTCTGCAGCATGTAATATAACATTAAAAATGACCAATGACAGAAAAAAAATGAGGCTTACCGCAGGGTCACCATCAGCCGCTCCGCCGGTGTGATGGCAAGCCTCATCCTTGTGTCCTGTCTTCGGATGACATCCTCCATTTTTGCAAGCAAAAAATCAAAATGTTCAATCCTCATCCGCACGTAGTTGTGGAATTTGTGTGGATTGTGCCGCAACTCCAGGTACAGAGTGGACTGAACACCCCGGGTCATCCGTAGTTCATTAATCGGATGAATCCACAGTCGTCTCCGTCTCCGTTGCTGCAGAAGCATCCTACGTCTTTCCGCTGCCGCCTCCTTCTCCCGTACTATGATATCCAGGCGATTCGTCTCAAAGATAACGTCGGTAACCAAACTAGCAATCCTCCCAAGAACACCTTCCATCGCTGCCACAAAACTAAAACCCTCAAAGTTGGGCTGTAAAAACAGTAACTATATAGTTTTTCAAATTTTCCAGTAGCCAATCTAATTTGGGAGCCTCCCATTTTAAAAACGGATCCGTCGGAAAAACGGATACAACGGATGGTAAAACGTATGCAACGCATCCAGTATTTTCGACGGAAACGTTTAGCGGATTTGCGACGGATCCGTCGAAATGCTGTATGCGTGGCATACGTTTGTCACCGTTTTTCACTTTTTTGACGCATCCGTTTTTTCGGCCAAAAAACGGATTTGCGACGTAATGCAGTTAACGCTAGTGTGAAAGTAGCCTAACTTGTCTCTGGACCTTGTGATTTTGATAATGCCATGACTTTTCCTTAAAGGTGTTGCAGTTTCAATGTTGAGGACTTTACAGTTTTAATAAAATAGAATGGGGTAAAATGGGAGATTAATAAATTAATTGTGCAGCAACCAAATCTGTGCAGTTCAGTTACGGAATGTCAATAAGGACCAGGATCTCTAAGCAGCCTCGAAGGGTACGTGCCCACGATCAAGAATTGCTATGTTTTTGACGTTGCGTATTTGTGCAGCGTCAAAAACGCAGTGGCCAGATGTTACAGCATAGTGGATGGGATTTCTAGAAATCCCATGTGCACCATGCGTGTATGTGAACCTGCGGATCACCCGCGAAAACTGACATTCGGCGCGTGTTTACGATCCGCAGCATGTCAATTTCTCTTGCGGAGATGCTAGTCTCTGAGACATAAATTTCAACAATAGAATATATTTGGATGCGGTAAATCCGCATGGATCAGTGAATATGGATTTACCTGTGTGATTAGAATGCAGCACTGCGTAGCCTAAGGGTGGGTGCCTACAAGCAGTAAATGCTGCGGTTGGATGCTGCGTACCTGTGCAGCATCCAACCCGCAGTGTCCAGCTGTTACACCATATTGGATGGGATTTCAAGAAATCCCCTGTCCACTATGCGTCCACAGACGCCAGCGGATCACCCGCGGACACTGACTGACTGAGCGTCTCTGCAAGAGAAATTGGCATACTGCGGTGTGTAGAGACGTGGTGAATCTGCGTGATTCAGTGAACACGTGCGGATTCACCTGCGTTCAATAGACGGCAGCGCTTTGGACGCAGCGAACATGCCAGTGCCGGATCGTGGGCACACAGCCATAGGAATGTTTCCAGCTCCTTTTGTAACCCATTCTATAAATGATCTGCTGTGTTCTAAAGACACATGTGGCTAAATGGGTACCATGAGAATTACTAGTTTTCAGCAATGACCTCAAATAACTTCTGATAGATGATGCACAATACTATTCACTTGCTCATTTTTATTGTATTCCTTACATAAAAGTCTTCTGATAAAACATTGTTCAAAGAATATTTTTTTATTTCATGAAGTTGACTGTGTGCCTAGCAAGGCACTGGAATATATTTACCTGAAGAGAATAGGATGCTACAGCAAAGTATCCAGGCAACTGTGAAATGTATTGGCTGGATGTAACAATACAGTAGGCAGGTGTCCCTGGAGTATCATATCTGTACTTCAAGATAAAAGATTTTTTTAATATTTGGAACTGTGCTATAGATTACTTTGTTTGAGACACTTAATGTGATTACTTGCATACTGAAAAAGCCTTCTAATACATATGAAGCAAAAGTAAAATATACCGAAAACTAAGAGTCTAATTAAATATCGGTTATATATCAGGTGCCAAATCATTTTTCTTTGATATACATTCTAATAAATAATTCAAATATTATTTCTAACCATTTGTAATAAGTAAAATTGAAGACATAGGGAACGATTTTGTGAAGTAACCACTTGTTTAACTAAATATTGTATCATTTGCTAGAAAAGATAGAATGAGCATAGACAACTTTTTGTGTGTGTTACCCACCTTACTGTCTTGCACGGCAGAACTTCAAAACTGAGGGATCAGGTTACAGCTGCATATTGAAGTTTTTGGAAAGGAAAGGGATAGAGACAAAATGAACAGTGAAAGAGAGGCAGAGAAACTGTTTCTGCTTTCTTGGAAGTCCTTACAGTATATCACTCTAGTGCTGCATTTGCAGCTCCACTGTCCAGTACTGCTATATAATATCTTAGACAGATGCATGTACACTACTGCTACTTTTGATGGTATGTGCACCTGACAACATTTTCAAGTAGATACCACATGGAACTTGCCTTTAAACGCGGGTCCCCTTTAATCCCTTCCGTGGGATTATTTAATTACCCGTCCACTTGAATCCACCAAGGGGGGAGTCCAGGACCTCTTGAGACCCCCCTCCGACCCACCATTTACCAGCACCACCAACTTCGAGGACCTCCCCCCATGCCCTACTGCCATGACATATAATTGTACAAACTTTGAAGATAAACATTATCACCATCCCCAAAAAACATTGCCACAATCCCCAAAGCTTCTTGAAGCAAAAGAAAAACAAGCATCCCCATCACCCATCATTCATAACTAAATAAGGGAGGGTGAGTGGGAGCTTCCTATCACTCTGAGGGGACACCTAAAATGGTTGCCCCACTAAGGTGGCTGACCCTCTTATAACGATGCCCGTGACCCCACCTCTGACCCCTCCTCCCCTTCATACCTAATACCAGCCCCACCTCATTCAAATGTATTAACCCCCTCAATACTAGCCAATTACCCGCCCCCAGCACACCATATCCCTCTCAACCCAGTCATGTCGTCCTCTCTTTAAGGCCGATGGCCCAGTATGGCCTCACTAGACATCATGAATGGGGCCTTACTTTACTGGGACAGTAAATGGCCACATTTTTTGTAGCAAAAATCCCCCCCAAGAAACATTGCAACTAACGTTTTAAAACGAATTCCATGTTACAGAGTAGTTACATTTGCTTATTCCCAAATGCTTACTATAGCTCTGTAGTTGTGAAGGTTTGTTGTTGGACTGTGTATATCAGTATCAGATAATGCTGTTGTTTTGCTACCAATAGGAAGTAATACACAGTGACTTTCTGATAAGTGGAATAAATTGCGTCATCATCACTTGTTCATGCTAATCTTTTATGTGCAATAGAAAACAGTTCTGGTGTGATTAAGTGTAACACAAAGATAAGAGCCTTTTTTAATAATCTGTTCTCATTTCATCCATCTGTATTTGTTTTCTAAGCAAACACGAATCAATGTGTTTGTTGGCTACCATTCAAATGAAATCCTTGTTAAGTCCACAGTCATCTCCAGTGACAATTCTGTAAAGGAGTTCTAGACTTTTTTTTAGATGTGACCTTGTAATATATTTTCTGTTTCCTATTTTTTTCTCTTTATTAGCTCATTAAATACAGAGCATTAATAAATCCTGTTCAAGACTTGGCTACTTAATAACAGTGGCATTTTCCCTTGGCTTTAAACCTGTGAGTGTGTGGCGCAGGTGTAAAATGCGTGCTATTGCAATGTGGCAGGAGCTGTTCGGTGGCCTCACTTTCAGGGTGCCTGCTGTTTTGTAATCTACATAGTGCTCAATGAGCACTACTCATTGAACAGAGACATAGCAGCAATTTACCTGCCTAATTTGGACTTAACATAGCAGAGCTTAGCTCTGTCACTGACTAAAGTCACCAAATCACGCAGTCCTTTTTTATTTTTTTTACTTCTTATTTTTCTATTGCTTTGCAAGCGCCATACTTTTTTTATTTTTCCGTTTACATAGCCTTATGAGGGCTTTTGTTGGCCAAGTTGCAATTTTGAAAGACATCACTCACTTTGCATTATAATTTATGTGAAAAGTTTTAATGAGGTGAAATAATACAAAAAAATAAAAAAAAATCTGCAATTGTATTTTGGGTTTCATTAATTTTATTCCATTTTTTCAGAGATGATGTGACAAAAAAATAAAATTATGATTTTTTTTTCCTTTACAGCATTTACTGTATTAAATACGTTATTATATATTTAATTTCAGACATTTAAGGATACATTGATACCAAATATGCTTTTTATTTTCAAATGGAGAAAAAAATATTATTTTTTTTTAATAATTCAGTGACCTAATTGAGTTCTGTGGAAAGTTAGATCCAAAAGTGAGATTTGGGAGTCTCGGAGCATGTCCTATTTTGATGTAATTTATGGATAAGACTTGGCTATTCAAGTCTATAGGGATTGCTTAGAAGAACTCTTATTTGCAACCATTTAGCATCCATGTTTCTCAGATCTGTTGCTTAGTGGTAAACTTAAATAAAAATGTGACTTTCCAAGGGGTTTTTATTTGCTTGGAAGCAAGCACACCTCTTCAGAAAAAAAACAGAAGCAACTTTGATGAAACTAGAGTGACACCTAAGAAAAAAACCAATCAGTCAATGTCTTTCAGATTGTAAGGCCTCTTTCACACTTCCGTCGGTATGGGGCCGTAACAAACCAGCACAACGTGGGCAGCGGATGCAGTTTTACAATGCATCCACTGCCGATTGTGAAGAGCGGGGAGGAGGGGGCGGAGTTCACATGCGCGGTTGTAAATGGCAGGATCCGACGGACAAAAAAACGTTCCATCAAACGTTTTTTTGTCATGACGGAACGCAAACACACGACGCATCCATCGCACGACGGATGCGACGTGTGGCAATCCGTCGCAATCCGTTGTCAAATAAAGTCAATGGCAAAAAAAGGATCCTACGGGTACATTTGAAGGATAAGTTTCTTTGTCATTTGAAGGATCAGTTTCTTTGCCATAAAGACGGATTGCGATGGATGCCTGAAAATGGAAGTGTGAAAGAGGCCTAACACTCACAGTGTTATGCCTGAGCCAAAGCAGTTGGGGGATAAACCTGCACACCACAGCTTAACACCTTCATGACCCAAGCTTTTTTCGGTTTTGCGTTTTCATTTTTCACTCCCCTCCTTCCCAGAGCCATAACTTTTTTTATTTTTCCATCAATATGGCCATGTGAGGGCTTATTTTTTGCGGGACAAGTTGTACTTTTGAACAACATCATTGGTTTTACCATGTCGTGTACTAGAAAATGAGAAAATTCCAAGTGCAGTGAAATTGCAAAAAAGTGCACTTGTTTTTTGTTTGGCTTTTTTGCTAGGTTCACTAAATACTAAAACTGACCTGCCATTTTGATTCTCCACATGTCTAGGTTATTTTTTATCAAAGTGGTAAAAAAAAAATTCCAAACTTTGCTAAAAAAAAATAAAAAAATAAAATTGTGCAATTTTCCAATACCCATAGCTTCTCCATTTTTCGTGATCTGGGGTCAGGTGAGGGCTTTTTTTTTTGCGAGACAAGCTGATATTTTTAATGATACCATTTTGGTGCAGATACATTTTTTTGATCTCCCGTTATTGCATTTGAATGCAATGCGGCGGCGAACAAAAGAAACTTAATTCCGGCGTCTTAAATTTTTTTCTTGCTACGCCATTCAGCAATCAGATTAATCCTTTTTTTGATAGATCGGGCGATTCTGAACGTGGCAATACCAAATATGTGTAGGTTTGATTTTTTTTATTGTCTTATTTTGAATGGGGTGAAAGGGGGGTGATTTCAACTTTTATATATATTTTTTTCATGTTTTTTAAAACATTTTTTTTTTACTTTTGCCATGCTTCAATAGCCTCCATGGGAGGCTAGAAGCTGGCATAGTCTAATCGGCTCTGCTACATAGGAACGATGCTCAGATCGCTCCTATGTAGCAGAATTGCTGCATTGCTATGAGCGCCGAATACAGGGTGGCGCTCACAGCAATCCGGCATCAACAACCATAGAGGTCTGGTTAGACCTCTGGTTGTCATGCCGATGCATCGCTGACCCCCGATCACATGACGGGGGTCAGCAATGCGCGCATTTCTGGCCCGATGGCTGGAAGCGTTAGTTAAATGCCGCTGTCAGCATTTGACAGCGGCACTTAACTAGTTAATAGAGGTGGGTGGATTCCACCCGCCGCTATTGCGGGCACACGTCAGCTGTACAAAACAGCTCACATGTTCCGGCTTTGATGAGGGCTCACCGCCGGAGCCCACATCAAAGTAGGGGTTCTGACCTCAGACGTACTATCTCATCCGAGGTTAGGAAGGGGTTAATATACAGACTAGGCAAATCCCTACCCTGACCCTGATTTGGCCCTATCTGACCTTTGAGGTTGGCACACTAAAATTACACTATACCACCCCCACTCAACGTGGGCTCACCCTGAGTGACCTTATCTGCACCTTCAACTATACACAAAGTGTAACTGAAAACATAGAGTGCACCCAGACATTGGGTGAAACACAGGGCTACAGACGTGTTCACAGTCATACATGAAAAATGGAAGAAAAAGAAAGGTACCCAAAAAGACCTGTGAAAACCCACAGAACATGGATTTAACAAAATGGGCTAAGTGCTAAGAAGGGGAAAGCACACAAACAAACTGCACAAGAAGCAGTAGAGAAAACCTCAGCAAGATGGGGAGCGGGGACTCCAAACATCCATCTAGCTTGGAATACGGCCAGCAAAGACTGCATGTGCCAGAAGAGTATAAATAGCCAAAGATGTGACAGGGCAAGCCAAAGGAGGAACTGAGAAAACCTGCATAGAAGCTCTACAGCAAAGCAAAGTCAAGAGCATAATCAGCAGATGGAGTGAGTCAACACACACTGTGGTCTGACAGAAAGGGATCCCAACCTCCAGCCAGAGGTCACTGGATTGAGGCCCAGAGTTGAGCCATGACACACAGATGTGCTAGATCCAAATTATGTAGTGCTTAAAACCTATTTTTGTTGCCCAGTCTAATGTATTCAATGGAGGGTTTACGTAGAGAATCCACTTCATCTATGTGATATAGGATACAGTATTGAGACACACCGTTTTAGAAAACAATGATGAATATTGTGTCAGTGGCAGGTGAAGCTCTAATGTTGTTCCCAAGTTGTCTGGCCTATTTATTGGTGACCAGGCATGCATTCTATGAGATAGGTCACGCAGTTTCAGCAACATTATAATTAGTGGTTGATAACAACAATATTCTCTCTAGTTATATTGGATTGAAGTAACTCGTGTTATGTTTAGTGACACAAACATCTTCATTTATAAAGTACCACTCTGGAGTATTTTTTTATTTCACCTCAGGAGTGGTATCGTTAATGTAAGTTCCCTGTGTGTGGTTAAATACTTATTGGGTGATGTCTTCTACTGTTACCGGCACAAATCCAAAGAAGGAGCCGGCGAATCTATTCACCTCTGTCTGCATCCTGAGGGTGCAAGTAACGGAGACATTGGGACACGGATGGGGAAGGGCATGGTGTGGTCTGTGGGCCACTATTTTCAGCCTTATTGATGTCTCGGTCCATGGGCTGGAGTAGAACAGCCACAGGGCCAGAGTCCCGTGGGCCATAATTTGCCTACGTATGGTCATTGGCTCAGCTATCTCCATAAACCTTACCTGTGCATGTATGGAGACATGGCAATACTTTGTAAATGGCTGCTTTAAAGGGTTATAGTTGAGGAAAACTATTAAAATTAGAGGTTTACAATTTCATTTTTCATTCATGACCGTCTTTTATGCACATGCAAAAAAAATTAAGATTTTGATCATTGTTAGAACTGGTTAGCACATGGATAAAATAACAACCTGAGATTTTTTAAGAGCTACATCATAGTAGCTCTGCCAGTCCTGTTCCTGAAAATTTAAAGTGAATATGTCACCAGGTTTTTGCTACCCAACAAGCAGCATAATGTAGGGGCAGGTTGCAGCAATGTATTACTGGTGTTAGGAGTCGAGTTTCCTCTGCTGCACAGGGGGAATCTCGATCCGTGTCTGCTGCGGTCTCCCATTCTCCATCGGCCGCAGTGGAGCCTGCTCAGCGGAGACATCGGTCCCAGCGTCTCACTGAGTCTGATTCAGTGCAAAGGGTTTTTGCTGCCTCTCCAGGCTCTGCTATTGTACCCTGCACTGATCTACGGCGAACAGGCTTTTCTGGGACTAAGTCCTGCTTTGCACACACTGAGCATGCCCAGGGTAAGATCTCTCAGTGGAGATCAAGGGTCACATGCTCAGGTACTGCAGCCAAATCTATTGGTCTTTCTAGGAAGGTCCTGTAGGTACGCAGGCTCTGTAGCAGTCTCTCATTGGTCCTCTTTTGGAAGGTCCTGTACGTGCTGCAGCTATTTAGGGCTCGCATGGCCGCACGGCCATGCGCTAGTATCTTCTAAAGTTACATGCTTTGCGCCACTGTGGTCATATGTGTGAATGTGTTCAGGGACCCGGCTGAAATAAGCCCCTAGAATGCTGGCACCTCCGGCGAGGAGATTGTGTATGAGAGTATTCAGGGACCCGGCTGAAATAAGCCCCTAGAATGCTGGCACCTCCGGCGAGGAGTGTTGTGTGCATGCATGACCACTGACTGCTCTCTTCTGGGTAGTTAGCCTGTGTCTCTGTGAGAGTTAACAGGGCACAGAGCTTTGCTTTCTCAGCCGCTCTGTGAAGCTAACAGAGCTGGTTAATACCGCCATATTGTGCCGCCATTCACTTAGCGGCAGGATATTTCCTGCACGGTGGATCCCGGGTTGCGAATGCACCAATCACATCAATAAATATATTCGGTGCGTTCCGCAAACCCTAACAACTGGGCTGCTTGTTATCATTTTGATAAAATCACAGTTTAATCTGCTGCATATCTACTAGTTCTCTGAATATTGAGCTCTGTATAACCCCTCCCCATCACTGATTTGCAGCTTTCTTCCTAAATAAAGTGTACACAGAAAGTTGTCAGTCAGTGATGGGGGTGGGATTATACAGAGCTCAGGAATATGTTTAACTACATGGCAACAGGTTCACTAATTCTTTAATGGTAATCTCCTGCTAATAACTCAGTGAGATTATCAAAACTACATTAAGCACCCCAGTAAGTGATACATTACTGGAATCAAGGTCTCTCTCTTTACACTGAGCTGCTCTCAGATTAAGTGACAAAATCCTGGTGACAGATTCTCTTTAATGGTGAAGAAGCCTTGGATTGTGCAGATGTATTTTATAGCTTGATTCAACATACGATACAATACACTTTATTAATCCCGAGGGAAATTATGTAATACCATAATTTCTTTCGGGATCAATAAAGTGTATTGTATCATATGTTGAATCAAGCTATAAAACATTTATACTGCAAAACGTTTAGGCTATACGGATGCTGGTTCAGCAGTATACACTTACAGTATAATAATTCTTTCTTTATCTTATGCAAGTTAATTAATATTTTATTGCATTTTAATCAAAATGCATTTTTGATGCCATAACTTGTGATATTGTCAAAATAAAATTAATTTTTGTAATAATGATTAATAAAGTTATTTAAAGGGAACCTGTCAGCAGATTTTGCCACTATATGATGCAGCCACCGTCTTTCAGGCCTTATCTACGGCATTCTATAATGCTGTAGATAAGCCCCCGGTCCGACCTGCAAGTGAAGAAAAATACGTTATATTATACTCACCCGGGGGGGCTGTCCCGCTGCGGTCCGGTCCGATGGGTGTTGCAGGTCCGGGTCCAGCGCCTCCCATCTTCTTGCGATGGCCGCCCTCCTGCTTATTAATTGCTCTCCAGCATCGCGCTCCTGCACAGGCGTACTTCTCTGACCTGTTGAGGGCAGAGCAAAGTACTGCAGTGCACAGGCGCCAGACCTCTCTGACCTCTCCCGGCGCCTGCGCACTGCAATACTTTACTCTGTCCTCAACAGGTCACAGAAGTACGCCTGTGCAGGAGCGATGAATAAGCAGGAGGGCGGCATCGCAAGAAGGTGGAATGCACCGGACCTGGACCTGCAACACCCAAAACTTATTTTTCTTCACTTGCAGGTCGGACCGGGGGCTTATCTACAGCATTATAAAATGCTGTAGATAAGCCATGAAAGGCAGTGGCCGTATCTTATAGTGGCAAAATCTGCTGACAGGTTCCCTTTAAGTGGTTAGGTGTTTTTTACTTAATTAAATTAACTTTGCAAAAAAACACTAGAATTTTATCAATTTCTTCCAGTTGTCAGTCGATAGATCTTTTCTGCATTTTGCTAACTTGAAGTAAGTAAATGTTCATGACCATGTGCTTTATATGTATGGAGCGGCCCCCAGACGCAGGGCAGCGGGGTACTCGGTACCGGGTCTCTCTCGGTTCTGGGGATGTCACGGTGGCCTGACCCGGTCCGTGGCCCTGCTAAGGGGCGCCCAATTAAAGATGTAGGTGACGGTGTAGGTCGCAGTAAATAACGAGGACACAGGGTTGCAGTCTCTTTACCTTTTTACTGAAGGCTTCAGCATCTGCAATCCAGAGCACTGTTAACAGGGCTGGCTGAGACCGGCCGGTCCGAAGGCACATCCAGAGTTCCCTTTACAGGTGGAAATCAGTGGCCTTCCTACCAGCGCCTGGGTGTTGTAGTACCTCCCTGCTGAGCACCACGGGATAGTCCTCACAACTGTCATGTATGTTTCTGTTCTTTCTCTCTCCGTCCCCCAGATGATATGGATAGGACGCACCCGTATGACGGGGTAGGCCTGGAGTTATTTTATAGGGACCCTAGAGACGCCCCTCTCCCACAATTGCCTCCGTTGTCTTCCTTAGGTGTAAAGGTGAGACAGCCAACCTAAAGTTAACTGCCCTGCCGTTGGTTTGAAGTAATGCGTAGAGTCTCTTACTTCCTCGGTGTTCCGGCCGCCGGCTACACGCCTCAGAAGGATGTTGCTGATCTTGAGGCACGACTCCTTCTGGTTCTATCTCCTTTGTGCTGTGATCCCTTTCTCACTTCTCCACAATATGCTTATCTCCGTGTCCTTTCTTAGGAGTCTGCCGCTATAAGGCACAGGCACGGCTCCGTAACGATCTGTCTGTGCTAGGCCGCTGTCAAGATCCCACCCATGACAGGTCCTCTCTCGAGCTCTCCCCAGCTACTTTCTACCTGACTTCCTATCCAACCCCCAGTTTTACCCAAGTGTGAGGAGTGGCCTAGTAGATAGGACCTTTTGCTCCCCCTGGCGGCCAGAGTGTGAAGTGTAATGTGTGTCTGTGATACCTGCAAGGTGAACTCTTTTAGTGCAATCAGACGTACCATCACTCCCCCTGGTGGAAGAGCGACGTTACTGCAACAAGCAGACTCTGGGGCGCTGCATGTACAAATTCTTCCGAAGCCTATGACATACTGAAATGACCTATTCTACTCTATGGAGAGTATCTGGCCACTAAATAAACTAATGTAAGATGTGCAAAACTTATTAAGAGGTGTATGAATTTAGAGCAACTTTTGGGTTGTCCATGTGGTAGGATCATAAATGTCCATTGCTATCAGAGCTACCACCTAGCTTCGCAAATCACATCACAGGCCATTTCTCATGATGGTTACAATCACGACTGACGTAGATTCAGGAAGTGCTGTTGCTGTTCTGGTCGGGATCCATGTCCAAGAGTAACTCTTACGTTTTCAAATGAGTTTTCCCAGTTGATGACTGATAAGGTCCATTAGATTACTCATGCTTAGACTTTCTGAATGGGGGAAAGCGCAGCTTTCTCCCCTCCAATAAAGAGAAAGGACATGACATAAAAACTTCCTATTTTTGCAGCTGCACTTCTACACCAGGTAATTTCACTGCTATACCAGTCGCCACTGAGGAACATAGAACACTGTTTAAACATCCAGAGGTATCCAAGAAGTATCGTTTCTCCTTGCGGAGACTTACATGATGCTAGGTGGCACTAGAGTTCTAGTTCTCTTCCTCTCTGAAGAGACAATTTGCATAATTAACATTCACAGGGAAACAGTCCAATTTCTCATCATTTAGAAAAATAAAATGTGACGTATTGGGTTACGTTACGTTTAATAAGGGGTTGGCTCATTTAAAAAAAATCTAACATTTTACTAAAACCCAGTTATGAAATACTTAGTTAATACAAGAGGATTCTATGTTTCTTTCTCTGGAGGACTATTCCTGTCCTTCATTACATAAACACCTTATTAAATAGAATGGGCCCTTAAAAATGTTTTATTTTAGTTGCAATAGCGATGCAAAGAAATTGAACTCTTACTACCATGCTTCCCCACATATACCGATCAAAATGCCCCCATGAATAAAAATTATCCAAAGTGGACAACCACTTTAAAATAATAAACAGTAATGTTAACTCCTTTACCCCCAAGGGTAGTTTGCATGTTAATGACCAGGCCAATTTTTACAATTCTGACCACTATCCCTTTATCAGGTAATAATTCTGGAATGCTTCCATGGATCCCGGTGACTCTGACATTATTTTCTTGCAACATATTGTACTTCATGATAGTTGTAAAATTTCTTTGATATTACTTGCGTTTATTTGTGAAAAAAATGAAATGTGGCGAAAATGTTGAAAATTTCGCAATTCTCCAACTTTGAATTTTCATGCCCTTAAATCACAGAGATATGTCACATAAAATACCTAATAAGTAACATTTCCCACATGTTTACTTTACATCAGCACAATTTTGGAACCACATTTTTTTTTTGTTAGGAAGGTACAAGGGTTAAAAGTTACACAGCGATTTCTCATTTTTACAACACCATTTTTTTTAGGGACCACATCACATTTGAAGTCACTTTGAGGGGTCCATATGATAGAAAATGCCCCAAAATGACACCATTCTAAAAACTGCACCCATGAAGGTGCTCAAAACTACATTCAAGAAGTTTATTAGCCCTTCAGGTGCTTCACAGGAATTTTTGGTTTGTTTAAAGAAAAAATTAACATTTAACTTTTTTTTCACAATAAATTTAATTAAGATCCAATTTTTTTATTTTACCAAGGGTAACAGGAGAAATTGGACCCCAAAAGTTGTTGTACAATTTGTCCTGATTATGATTATACTGAATATATGCAGGTAAACCACTATTTGGGTGCATGGCAGAGCTCGGAAGCGAAGGAGCGCCGTTTGACTTTTCAATGCAAAATTGGCTGGAATTGTGATCGGACGCTATGTTGTGTTTGAAGAGCCCCTGATGTGCCTAAACAGTGGAAACCCCCAACAAGTGACACCATTTTGCAAAGTAGACCCCCTAAGGAACTTATCTAGATGTGTGGTGAGCACTTTGAACCCCAAGTGCTTCACAGAAGTTTATACACTGTGTTCCAAATTATTATGCAAATAATATTTCCTCATATTTTCTCTAAATTACCTATCTGAATTGCAGTCATTGTTATTTTCCAGTCATCTACTATTCTAGTATAATTGCAATGTTTTGGAACAAACTGCCTATGAAAACAGTATCTTTTAAAAAAAAAATAAAAACTCAAAATGCATGTTCCAAATTATTATGCACAGCAGAGTTTTCAACCTTTTCTTTTTATTTTGAACAAAAAAAATGGTCAATTGTGAAGTTATAAGCATTATCAGCTTTTTACAAAATGAAATCAAACAGTTTTCAAGTGAGAACTTTATTCTAGGTGATGTTACATTTGCACATAGGACCCCTTGTTCGAAAGAAGCTTCTGAACTCTCTCGTCCATTGAATTTGTCAGTTTTTGGATGGTTTCTGCTTCAATTGTTTTGCATGTGGACAGAATAACCTCCCAGAGCTGTTGCTTAGATGTGAACTGACTCCCGTTATCATAGACACTCCTTTTGATGATGCTCCAGAGGTTCTCAATGGGGTTGAGGTCAGGGTAAGATGGTGGCCACACCATAAGTTTGTCCTCTTTTATGCCCATAGTAGCCAGAGATGCAGATGTGTTTTTTGCAGCATGAGACGGTGCATTATCATGCATGAAAATGATCTTGCTGCGGAAAGCACGGTTCTTCCTCTTGAACCATGGCAGGGAGTGTTGTTTTAGAAACTCCACATAGATTATGGAGTTCATCTTTACCCCTTCAGGGATCATAAAGGAGCCGACAATCTCTCTCCCCATGATTCCAGCCCAAAACATTACTCCACCTCCTCCTTGTTGGCGCCTTAGTCGTGTTTTCATGGGGTGTCCATTAATCAGCCATGCTCCTGTCACGGGGAGACTAGGTGAGCGAAAGCTAATAACCCGGGCCCCTTCGATTTCCCTCAGACTAGGGAAATCCTGACTGACCCTCTACCTGGAGTTTACACTGATGGTGTGCATGTCCAGGCCTCGAACCTCACCCTGTCTCCTGTTTCAACCCTAGGCTGAAACCTCACCACCCAGTGAAGAGGTAATACACCAATACCCACAGTTAGCACAGACAAAGATAAAGGAAAATATACACCACGCCGCAGTCACTCAGGAATACACTATAAATGTGCAGGGCAAAATAAATACAAATATCGGAAGGAGTAAATAAGACTAAGGAAAATACACCACCAGCAACGAATCTCCAACAACCAGCTCTCCACTCCAGACCGAGATAACAACGCACAAGACAGAAGCTATAATCGGCGACGCCCAATGATCAGGAGAACTATTTAAAGGCAATGGGCATGGCCCAGCTTCCAATCCGAGGATCAGGTAAATTAACCCTGGAACAGCTAGATAAAATCTAGCCGACGCCAATGAGCAAATAGTGGTCAAAAGCGGAATTACCGCTGTCTGTCGAACGACCTGGTCTGAACAGCATCCGACATGACAGTACCCCGCCTTCTACGAGGGACCCCAGGGCCCTCACAGCTTATAGGACCCGGCTTGTCTGGATGGTGACGATGAAAAAACCTGACCAGCCGATCTGCATGAATATCCGAGGCTGGTACCCAGGACCTCTCCTCAGGCCCATAACCATGCCAGTGTACCAAGTACTGTAAAGTGCGACGCACTACACGAGAGTCAACCACCTTGGAGACTTCAAACTCCAAATTACCATCCACCAAGACTGGAGGTGGCATAGGCGCCGCGTCCACAGAACCCACCACCTTCTTTATAAGAGACCTGTGGAACACGTTGTGTATCTTATACACCGTAGGGAGCTCCAATCGGTACGCTACTGGGTTAATGACGGTGGTGACCCTAAATGGACCAATAAACCGTGGACCCAATTTAAGGGACGGTATTTTGAGTCTTATGTTTTTTGTGGATAACCACACCCAGTCATCCACACTCAGGTCCGGACCTGGCACACACCTACTGTCAGCCACACGTTTGTACCTAGCACCCACATTCAACAGGCGCTGTTTAACTCTCCTCCAGACTGATGACAATTGTGCTCCTAACTGATCCTCCTCTGGAACGCCGGAAGAGCCCCTCTGACTCAAGGTACAAAATTGAGGATGTAGCCCGTAAACACAAAAAAACGGAGACTCCCCAGACGACTCCTGGCGGTGATTATTGATGGCAAACTCAGCCAAAGGAAGAAAGGTAGACCACTCCTCCTGGTTATCAGAGACAAAGCAGCGTAGGTACTGTTCCAAATTTTGGTTCATACGCTCAGTCTGACCATTTGACTGAGGATGGAACGCCGAAGAATGAGACAACTTGATCCCCAGGCGTGAGCAAAATGCTTTCCAAAATTTTGCCACAAACTGAGACCCCCTATCAGACACGATGTCAGACAGAACCCCATGAAGTCTGACCACCTCCTGCACAAATACCTGAGACAGAGTCTTAGCGTTAGGCAATGAGGGCAAAGACACAAAGTGCGACATTTTAGAAAACCGATCAACAATCACCAAGATGACTGTGTTCCCAGCTGATGAGGGCAAATCAGTGATGAAATCCATGGAGATTTACGTCCATGGCTTACTAGGTACTTCAAGAGGAAGTAGTGTGCCAACAGGAGGGGAGCGGGGCGTCTTAGCCCTAGTGCACGTGGTACAAGCTGACACGTATGAGACCACGTCCTGTTGGATCTTGGGCCACCAAAACCGAAGTGACACCAACTCCAAGGTACCTCTAACCCCTGGGTGGCCAGCCAGGACAGCATCATGATGCTCCGCCAAAACCTTTAAGCGGAGATGAAGCGGTACAAAAGATTTGTTGATGGGAAGCTCAGATGGTACCTTCTCCTGAGCCTCGGCAATCTCAGCCTCAACCTCGGTAGTGAGAGCCGAAACCACAACACCCTTTTGGAGGATGGGTACTGGATCTTCCCGAGGTTCTCCCCCCGGAAAACACCTGGACAGAGCATTAGTGTTTTTAGACCCCGGTCTGTAAGTGACAACAAAATTGAACCGCGTAAAAAACAATGCCCAGCGAGCCTGCCTGGGGGACAGACGCTTGGCTGACTCCAAATACAGCAGATTCTTATGATCGGTAATAACAGTAACCTGATGTACCGACCCCTCCAAGAAGTGTCGCCATTCCTCAAAGGCCAACTTGATTGCCAACAACTCCCTGTTGCCGATATCGTAGTTACGTTCGGCAGACGACAGTTTCTTGGAGAAATAGGCGCACGGACGCAAATCACTCAAAGATGAGCCTTGAGATAGTACCGCCCCCACAACAACCTCAGACGCATCGACTTCCACAACAAAGGGTTTTGATACGTCTGGCTGCACAAGAATGGGGGCTGAAACAAAACTGTTCTTAAGAAACTCAAATGCGCGCACAGCAGCCTCAGGCCAAACGGAGAAATTGGTACCCTTTTTAGTCATGTCAGTTAGCGGTTTAGCAATGATGGAAAAATCCTTGATAAATTTCCTATAGTAGTTAGAAAACCCAAGGAACCGCTGAAGTGCTTTCAGGTTATCAGGACGTTCCCAATGCAGCACCGCTTGCACCTCAGCGGTGTCCATTTTAAAACCAGAAGCAGACACAATATAACCCAAGAAAGGCAACTCTTGAACAGAAAATACACATTTCTCAAGTTTAGCATACAGCTTATTCTCTCTGAGAAGCTATAACACCTGCCTGACATGATTTAAATGAGCATCACGGTCGCAAGAATATATGAGGATGTCATCTAGGTACACGATAACGAATTTCCCCAAAACATGCGAGAACACATCATTGATGAAATGTTGGAACACTGCAGGTGTGTTAGTCAACCCAAAAGGCATCACCAAATTTTCAAAATGACCCTCAGGGGTATTAAAAGCCGTCTTCCACTCATCACCTTGACGGACTCTTATGAGGTTGTACGCCCCCCTGAGGTCAAGCTTGGTAAACCACTTAGCACCCGCCACCTGGTTGAACAAATCTGGTATCAGTGGCATCGGGTATGGATCACGAACCGTAATCTGGTTCAATTCCCTGAAATCCAAACACGGGCGTAATCCACCATCTTTCTTCTTCATGAAGAAGAACCCTGCTGCCACCGGCGAGGATGACGGCCTGATGTGCCCTTTGCTCAAGCTTTCAGCAATATAATTTTTTAACGCTTGTCTCTCCGGAGAGATGTTAAACATCCTTGCTTTAGGCAACTTGGCCCCTGGTTTAAACCTGATAGAACAGTCATAGGGACGATGTGGCGGCAACTCTGAACAACCCTTTTCAGAGAACACATCCACAAAATCCAGAAGTGACTCCGGAACGCTTGAAGTCACCGCTGCCACACATGTGGCCAGGCAATTCTCCTGGCAGAACTCGCTCCACTGAATTATGTCCTGAGTTTTCCAGTCAATTACCGGGTTGTGCATGGACAACCAAGGAAAACTCAAAACCACCTGAGCAGGAAGATTCCTGAGCACCTTACATGTAACCCGCTCGGAATGTAGAACCCCAATGTGGAGTTTCACCTCAGCCACAAATTCAGTAATCTCCCCCTGAGAGGAGCAGCATTGATGGTGACCACACGGATAGGATGAGACAGTTTTTCAATCCTAAAACCTGCTGTGCGCGCAAACTCCTCATCAATGAGATTTGTGGCTGAACCACTATCCACAAAAACAGTAATTGGCAGCTCACTGCCAGCGATAAAAACCTTAGCAGGGAGCATGCATTGAGAAACCACCGTGGAGGATATACATAAGCTCAGATTGGTCTCCTCCACACCCTCTGAGCATTGAAGTTTTCCGCCGTTGCGTTTTTCTTAGACAGCAGAGGACAGATGTTAATAAAATGACCAGATTTACCACAGTAAAAACAGGCTCCCTGCTTCCTGAGCTCAGGGGCTCGACGCTTCGCATGTGACACCCCTGCGATTTGCATAGGCTCCGTGGGCTCACCTGCAGCAACCTCACGTGAACCTAAACCCTCTCCCATAGGCGGTGTCTCATGCTCCCCCTGACGCAAACGGCGATCAATGCGGACAACCAGACTCATAGCGGAATCTAGAGAAGCAGGAGTCTCGTACATCAGAAGGGCTTTTTTAACCCTTCCAGAAATCCCATGAATAAACTGACTCCGCAATGCTGGATCATTCCATTGTGTATCGATCGCCCAGCGACGAAATTCAGAACAGTAATCCTCTGCAACTCGCTCCCCCTGGCGAATAGTGCGTATCTTAGATTCCGCTAGAGCCATTCTGTCAGGTTCATCGTAGATTTTTCCAAGAGAGGAAAAAAAACTCTCCACAGAGTCAAATGCAGCAGAATCAGATGGCAAAGAAAACGCCCATTCTTGGGGATTCCCGCTTAACAATGACAACACCAGGCCCACACGCTGAGCCTCATTACCCGAGGAGATCGGGCGCATACGGAAATATTGTTTGAAAGCTTCACGAAAAGAAACAAATTTACTGCGTTCCCCAGCAAATTTTTCAGGCAAAGGGAATTTAGGCTCAGCAACTCTACCTGTCGCTCCAGCTTGCACATTAGATACTGCTAGTCCCTGTTGCTGAACTGCCCCCTCAACTCAGTGACCTGTAGGGACAGCGCCTCCAACTGGCGGGTTATGGAAGTCATGGGATCCATGACAAAAGAAAAAAAAAACATGACAAAAGAAAAAAAAAAAGAACCCCCTTTTTTTTGTTGTTGTTGTTGTTGGGCCGATTATAATGTCACGGGGAGACTAGGTGAGCGAGAGCTAATAACCGGGCCCCTGCAATTTCCCTCAGACTAGGGAAATCCTGACTGACCCTCTACCTGGAGTTTACACTGATGGTGTGCATGTCCAGGCCTCGAACCTCACCCTGTCTCCTGTTTCAACCCTAGGCTGAAACCTCCGCCCACCACACAGTGAAGAGGTAATACACCAATACCCACAGTTAGTACAGACAAGGATAAAGGAAAATATACACCACACCGCAGTCACTCAGGAATACACTATAAATGTGCAGGGCAAAATAAATACAAATATCGGAAGGAGTAAATAAGACTAAGGAAAATACACCACCAGCAACGAATCTCCAACAACCAGCTCTCCACTCCAGACCGAGATAACAACGCACAAGACAGAAGCTATAATCGGCAACGCCCAATGATCAGGTGAACTATTTAAAGGCAATGGGCATGGCCCAGCTTCCAATCCGAGGATCAGGTAAATTAGCCTCAGAACAGCTAGATAAAATCTAGCCGACGCCAATGAGCAAATAGTGGTCAAAAGCGGAATTACCGCTGTCTGTCGAACGAACTGGTCTGAACAGCGTCCGGCATGACACCTCCACTCCATCCATCTGGACCATCGAGCATTGCACGGCACTCATCGGTGAACAAAACAGTTTGGAAGTCAGTCTTCATGTATCGTTTGGCCCACTGGAGCCGTTTCTGCTTGTGTACAGTGGATAGAGGTGGTCGGCAGGATGGCTTACACACAGCTGCAAACCTCTGACGGACCCTGCATCTTGTTGTTCTGGGAACGTTGGAGGCACCAGCAGCTTCAAAAACTTGTCTGCTGCTATGACAAGACATTTTTGCAGCTGCTCTTTTAACCTTACGCAATTGCCTGTTGGAAAGAGTCCTCAATTTTTCCTTATCAGCACGCACACGTGTGTGCCGGGAATCAGCTACATACTTATTGATTGTGCGATGATCACGATGAAGTGTCTTGGCAATGTTGATTGTAGTTATGCCTTGACCTAAATACTCCACAATTTGTTGCTTCTCAGCAGCCGAAACATCCTTTCTCTTTCCCATTTTGGCAAAAAATGTGGGCTGCTTAATAATGTGGAACAGCCTTCTTAAGTAGTCTTGCCTTTATTTGGACACACCTGCCAAACTAATTTGCACAGGTATCTGCAATTGTTTTCAGTGATATAAAGAGCCCTGACACACATCACCATCAATGAGTTTAAATGACAAACAAAAATTTTTTAACTTTATCACTCCTAAACTCTTTGTGCATAATAATTTGGAACACAGTGTCATGTAGAGCCGTAAAAAATAAAAAATCATAACAGAAGAAATTGGACCCCAAAAGTTGTTGTACAATTTGTCCTGATTATGCTTATACCCAATATATGCAGGTAAACCACTGTTTGGGTGCATGGCAGAGCTCGGAAGCGAAGGAGCACCTTTTGACTTTTTCAACGAAGAAATTTCCTGGAATTAAGATCGGATGCCTAATCGCGTTTGGAGAGCCCCTGATGTGCCAAAACAGTGGAGACCCCCCAATTCTTACTCCAACCTTAACCCCAACACACCCCTAACCCTAATCCCAACCCTAACCTTAACCACAAACCTAACCCTATTACACCCCTAACTCTAATCCCAACCCTAACCCTAACTTTAGCCCCAACCCTAACCCTAACTTTAGCCCAACTCACTTAAGCCCAACTTTAACCCTAATGGGAAAATGGAAACAAATACATTTTTTTATTTGATTATTTTTCCCTAACTAAGGGGGGTGATAAAGGGGGGTATAATTTACTGCAACACCAGGGTCAGTAAAAACCGACCCAAATCATGTTTTCTGGGGTCTCGGCCATCCCCGGCAGCCGAGACCCCAGAGAAATTCCGATGCTGGGTGGCGCTATAGCCTTAAACCTCAGCACTGTTAGAAAGCGGCGCTGTGGTTTAAGTACCCTTAACTGCCACTGTTAAAAGGCATATCGGCAGTCACTACGGTGTTAAACGTTTACTGTCATCATTCTCCCCTGCTTGTGCCAATCGCCGGCAGAGCAGGAGAGAATGATGAGAGCCATGTTCAGCACCCGGCGCCGGGGAACAGCGCTTACTGCACGCTTCTTCCCTGGCGCCCGTCCATGTGGTACTGATGCAGCACACACATGCCACACATGTGCCACAAGTATTACACGCACGGACACTGACATCTCCGGTACCAGAAATATCAGGACGTGTGAAAGAGGCGTTATAGCGGGTTTTTAGGTTTGGCAGCTGTCACATGCTAAAAGACGCTTTTTATTGCAAAAAATAGTTTTTGCATTACCACATTTTAAGAGCTATAAGTTTTTCATATTTTGGCCCACAGAGTCATGTGAGGTCTTGTTTTTTGCAGGATGAGCTGACATTTTTGTTGATACCATTTTTGGGCACATGAAATTTTTTGATCACTTTCTATTCTGATTTTTGGGAGACTGAATGAGCAAAAAACAGCAATTCATGAATTTCTTTTGGGGGGGCATTTACACCGTTCCTCGTGTGATAAAATTGATAAGGCAGTTTTATTCTTCGGGTCAGTACGATTACAGCGATACCTCATTTATTTTTTTTATGTTTTGGCGCTTTTATATAATATAAGCTATTTTATAGAAAAAATAATTGTTTTTGCATCTCTTTATTCTGACAGCTGTATCTTTTAATTTTTTTCGCTGATGACGCTGTATGGCAGATTGTTTTTTGCGGGACAAAATGACATTTTCAGCGGTACTATGTTTATTTATAGCCATCTTTTTGATCACTTGTTATTCCACTTTTTGTTTGGCCGTATAATGATAAAGCATTGCTTTTTGCCTTGTTTTTTTTTTACAGTGTTCACTAAAGGGGTTAACTAGTGGGACAGTTTTATAGGTCGGGTCGTTACAGATGTGGCGATGCCAAATATGTGTACTTTTATTTTTTAGATTTTTTTTTCATTCAAATATTTATTTAGTGATAGAATAAATATTGATTTTTTTATTAATTTTTATTTTTTAAAATATTTTTACAATTTTTGTAAAAAAATTTTTTTACTTCAGTCTTACTTTTACACTTTGTCCCACTATGGACACCCATTTTTTGCACTGCGCATATCAGGAAGTCTCTCAGCTCTGGAGACCTGGGTGTTGTCATGACGACATCGGGTTTCCATGGCCTGACCACTGGTTGCCTTATTTCCTTCTAAACACATACTTCGTCCACCAGCAAGCATCTGCTCTGTCAGATCTTTCTAAAAGAAGTAAAAGATAATATACCTCTTTAAGTATAATAATATAATATATGATATAGAAATCTTAGGTAGGAAAGAGTATTTCCTTACTCAAAATATCAAAATGATGCAGACCTTCACAATAGGTGGTGGAAGAATTTTACTCTCAAGGAGATAGTGAGCTTCTTGGTACGAGTTTTACATGGTAAGAGTTTTACGTGAGGCAGCAAGCTTGTTAGTTTTAATAGTTTTGTATAAGAAACAGGTTGAATTGAACCCTTACAGGTGGATGCACTGTTCACAGTTAGAAATAAGCCTTTATGCTCTCTTCCTTGTCTCTCTAATGGTGGATCATTTTAAACATAAATATTGTACAGTATAAGAAGAAAAGTTTTGCAGTGAAGTAATAATAATCATTACCTATCGAAAGCAAAATAGCAAAATATTAAACAGAACGTTTGCGCTAAATGAGACTTTAACAATTAAGTTTTACACTTTCATGTAAAATAGATTTAGTGTGCCCTTTAAAAGTCCTTATCATTAGCAAACAATTCATAATTTTTATTCCAGTTGTTCAATTAAAGATCACTGTTTTGTTTGTCTACCAGTATTTTGACAATTTAAAGGGTAATTAAATGCATCAGTTGCAAGCCTTCAAACCTAAGTAATACACTATGGCACTATTTAGGCACCCTTCAGATCAGCTCACTTGAACCATCTGCCCAATAACACTGTACAATTACAACGTGATTGGTTTTATATTAATTGAGCTTGCAGTAAACTAATGAAATAAAATCAGAGGGATTTAGCTTTAATATGTTAAATTAATTCAATTCAGATAATGGTAGCTGAAAGCATAATGGTATATTCACACTAAATAGAAGACTAAAGTGCTAGTTTAATTTAAAGTGTTATTATGGTGCTGTTAACATGCTGGTATTTAATCTGTCACTATATATGTAACAATTATTTCCCTTATGAACGTTTGCTACCTTAAGTAAAACAAGTATTAGTAGACAGATACGGTTAATTAAATGAGGGTGCCGCGCTGGAAAGTAAAATCGTAGCTAAAAAGTTAAAGACTCCCACTCCCCTACCGTACAGACGGAAGTCGGCGTGTCTCCTTGATACGGAGGTCAGCTGCTGTAAAGACGTCCTGCTTGCTGTTCACAGGACTCTGGTGTCGATACTAAACAAATCTGCACGGAGCGTCCTCCCGTAGTGCAGAAATCCTCACACCGCTCGCCGCTGGAGTAAACGGCAGGTGCCTCGGCCGATGGCGCCGCCGAACAGTGGCGTAGCGAGTGAGGGGCGTGGCTTAACGGTGACGTCACCTGTCCGTGAAACGGACATAAGCAGGGGCCAATCCCGACGCGTTTCGAGGGTACCGTCCCTCTTTCTCAAGGTATTGCTGCCCTGCCAATGCTGATAGTTATATAGCCACCCTTAAAGATATCGTACACAATGTGTGCCTCTCACCAGCTGAGACCGCCTCCCCATATGTCAAAGAACCCTTCAACAGGAATAATACACTCTGCTGCGGATGAAAAATGTTGTTAATGGCACCCTACCCCATCCCTAACTGGTGACAGATTATACTGTTATGATCCTAGTGGCAAGGATCACAAGTAGGACTAGCTAAGTAACTAAACCGACTACAAACTCTGGGGAAGTGGTAACTGATTTGACCGCAACCTGATCCTATCCGCAAACAACTATAGGCAGCCGTGGAACGTTACCTGAAAATCCTAGACGTCTCTTCACGGCCTGAGAAACTGACTATTCCTAGAGGGAACGAAAGTCCTTACTTGCCTCAGTGAAATGACCCCAAAGATATAGAATAGCCCCCCACAAATATTAACGGTGAGTTAAGGGGAAAGCACAAACGCAGAGATGAAATTAGATTTAGCAAATGAGGCCCGCTAACACTAGAAAGCAGAAAATAGAAATGTAACTATGCCGTCAATTAAAAACCCTATTCAAAATATCCACACAGAGATCGCTCGAGCCCCCGCACCAACTAACGGTGCGGGAGAAGCAACTCTGTGCCCCAGAGCAAACCAGCAGAAGAAATCACATATTAGCAAGCTGGACTAAACTCATCATACACAGAAATCATATTGCAGACTGATGAGCAAAAAATAATTAAACAGAACTTAGCTTCTCCTGAAGAGACTGAAACCGAAGATAATCAGGAGTAATCAGAATAGCACTGAGTACATTGACAGCCGGCAACAAGTGGAAGTGAAACAGAGCTAAAATAGGAAACTCCCAAGTGAATGACGAGACAGCTGATCAGCCACAGACCCGCAGGATAACAAACAAAGCCACCAGGGGGAGCCCAAAACAAAAGTCACACAATACCACCTGTGACCACAAGAGGGAGCCTAAAAACAGAGTTCACAACAGTACCCCCCTCTTGAGGAGGGGTCACCGAACCCTCATCAAAACCCCCAGGGCGATCAGGGTGAGCCACATGGAAGGCACGAACCAAATCGGCCGCATGAACATCAGAGGCGACAACCCAGGAATTATCCTCCTGACCATAGCCCTTCCATTTAACCAAATACTGAAGCCTCCGTCTAGAAATATGAGAAAACAAGGTCTTCTCCACAACGTATTCCAATTCTCCCTCAACCAGCACAGGGGCAGGAGGCTCAACCGGAGGACCCACAGGCACCACATACCTCCGCAACAACGACCGATGAAACACATTATGAATAGCAAACGATGCTGGGAGGTCCAAATGAAATGACACAGGGTTAAGGACTTCCAAAATCTTATAAGGACCGATAAACCGAGGCTTGAACTTAGGAGAGGAGACCTTCATAGGAACAAAGCGAGAAGACAACCACACCAAGTCCCCAACGCGAAGTCGGGGACCCACACAGCGACGGCGGTTGGCAAAGCGCTGAGCCTTCTCTTGTGACAGCTTCAAATTGTCCACAACATGATTCCAAATCTGATGCAACCTATCCACCACAACATCCACTCCAGGACAGTCAGAAGGCTCCACCTGACCCGAGGAAAAACGAGGATGAAACCCCGAATTACAAAAAAAAGAAACCAAAGTAGCAGAACTAGCCCGATTATTAAGGGCAAACTCGGCCAACGGCAAAAAAGTCACCCAGTCGTCCTGATCAGCAGAAAAAAACATCTCAAATAGGTTTCCAAGGTCTGATTAGTTCGTTCGGTTTGGCCATTCGTCTGAGGATGGAAGGCCGACGAAAAAGACAAATCAATGCCCATCTTAGCGCAAAAGGTCCGCCAAAATCTAGACACAAACTGGGATCCTCTGTCGGAAACAATATTTTCAGGGATCCCATGCAAACGAACCACATTTTGAAAAAACAGCGGAACCAACTCGGAGGAGGAAGGCAACTTAGGCAAGGGCACCAAATGGACCATCTTAGAAAAACGATCACACACCACCCAGATGACAGACATTCTCTGAGAGACAGGGAGATCTGAAATAAAATCCATGGAAATGTGCGTCCAAGGCCTCTTCGGGACAGGCAAAGGTAATAGCAAACCACTGGCACGAGAACAGCAAGGCTTAGCCCGAGCACAAATTCCACAAGACTGCACAAAGGAACGCACATCCCGCGTCAAGGAAGGCCACCAAAAGGACCTGGCCACCAAATCTCTGGTACCAAATATTCCAGGATGGCCCGCCAACACCGAAGAATGAACCTCAGAAATAACTCTGCTGGTCCATCTATCCGGGACAAACAGTCTCTCCGGTGGACAATGGTCAGGTCTATCCGCCTGAAACTCCTGAAGCACTCGTCGCAAATCTGGGGAGATGGCAGACAAAATCACCCCTTCTCTGAGAATACCAGCCGGCTCTGAGTCTCCAGGAGAGTCAGGCACAAAACTCCTAGAAAGAGCATCAGCCTTTACATTCTTCAAACCAGGCAGGTACGAGACCACAAAATCAAAACGAGAGAAAAACAACGACCAACGAGCCTGTCTAGGATTCAGCCGCTTGGCCGACTCGAGATAAATCAGATTCTTGTGATCAGTCAAGACCACCACACGATGCTTAGCTCCCTCGAGCCAATGTCGTCACTCCTCAAATGCCCATTTCATAGCCAACAACTCCCGAATACCGACATCATAATTCCGCTCGGCAGGCGAAACCTTTCTTGAAAAGAAAGCACATGGCTTCATCACAGAGCCATCGGCGCTTCTCTGCGACAAAACAGCCCCCGCTCCAATCTCGGAAGCATCAACCTTGACCTGGAAAGGAAGAGAGACATCTGGCTGACATAAGACCGGAGCCGAAGAAAACCGGCGCTTCAGCTCCCGAAAGGCCTCCACAGCCGCAGGAGACCAGTTAGTAACATCAGAACCTTTCTTGGTCAAATCCGTCAAAGGCTTAACAACACCAGAAAAATTAGCGATGAAGCGACGGTAAAAATTAGCAAAACCCAAGAACTTCTGAAGACTCTTAACAGATGTAGGCTGCGTCCAGTCATGAATAGCCTGAACCTTGACTGGGTCCATCTCAATAGTAGAAGGAGAAAAAATGAAACCCAAAAAAGGAAACCTTCTGGACTCCAAAAAGACATTTTGAGCCCTTCACAAATAAAGCATTGGCACGCAGGACCTGATACACCATCCTGACCTGCTTAACATGGGACTCCCAATCATCAGAAAAAAACAGAATATCATCCAGATACACAATCATAAATTTATCCAGATATTCGCGGAAGATGTCGTGCATAAAAGACTGAAAGACAGAAGTAGCGTTAGAAAGTCCAAAAGGCATCACCAAGTACTCAAAATGGCCTTCGGGCGTAGTAAATGCAGTTTTCCATTCATCACCCTGCTTAATATGCACAAGGTTATACGCACCACGAAGATCTATCTTGGTGAACCAACTAGACCCCTTAATGCGAGCAAACAGATCAGATAACAATGGCAAAGGATACTGAAATTTGACCGTGATTTTATTTAGAAGGCGATAATCAATACAAGGTCTCAGAGAACCATCCTTCTTAGCCACAAAAAAGAACCCCGCACCAAGAGGGGAGGAGGAGGGGCGAATAAGTCCTTTCTCCAAAGACTCCTTTATATAACTCCGCATGGCAGCATGCTCCGGCACTGACAAATTGAAAAGTCGTTCCTTAGGAAACTTACTACCAGGAATCAAAGTTGTAGCACAATCACAATCCCTATGAGGAGGTAGAGAACTGAGTTTGGGCTCATCAAATACATCCTGGTAGTCTGACAAAAACGCAGGGACTTCAGAAGGAGTGGATGAAGCAATTGACACCACAGGAGCGTCGCCATGAATTCCCTGACAACCCCAACTTGACACAGACATTGCTTTCCAATCCAGGACTGGATTATGAGTCTGCAACCATGGCAGACCCAACACGACAACATCATGCAAATTATGCAGCACAAGAAAGCGAATCACCTCCTGATGAACAGGAGTCATGCACATGGTCACTTGTGTCCAGTACTGAGGTTTATTCGTAGCCAATGGCGTAGCATCAATTCCCCTTAGTGGAATAGGGAATTTTAAAGGCTCCAAAACAAAACCACAGCGCCTGGCAAATGACAAGTCCATCAGACTCAGGGCAGCACCTGAATCTACAAAAGCCATAACCGGGTAAGATGACAGGGAACAAATCAGGGTAACAGACAAAATGAACTTAGGCTGTAAAGTACCAATGGTGACAGATTTATCAACCTTTTTTTTGCGCTTAGAGCATGCTGAGATAACATGAGCTGAGTCACCACAGTAAAAGCACAACCCATTTTGCTGTCTATAATTTTGCCGTTCACTTCTGGTCAGAATTCTATCACATTGCATAGACTCAGGTGTCTGTTCAGAAGACACCGCCAAATAGTGCGCAGGTTTGCGCTCCCGCAAACGCCGATCAATCTGAATGGCCAGAGTCATTGACTCATTCAGACCTGCAGGCATAGGGAACCCCACCATGACATTCTTAATGGCCTCAGAAAGACCTTTTCTGAAATTTGCAGCCAGGGCACACTCATTCCACTGAGTAAGCACCGACCATTTCCGAAATTTCTGGCAGTACACCTCTGCTTCATCTTGCCCCTGAGAGAGGGCCAACAACGCTTTTTCAGCCTGGTTCTCAAGATTAGGTTCCTCATAGAGCAATCCAAGGGCCAGAAAAAATGCATGAACACTGAACAATGCCGGATCCCCTGGCGCCAATGCGAAGGCCCAATCTTGAGGGTCACCACGCAAGAAAGAAATTATAATTTTAACTTGCTGAACGGAATCACCAGAGGAACGAGGTTTCAAAGAAAGAAACAATTTACAATTGTTCTTAAAATTCAGGAACCTAGATCTATCTCCAGAAAACAACTCCGGAATAGGTATTCTAGGCTCTGACATAGGACTGTGAACAACAAAATCCTGAATACTTTGTACCCTTGCAGCAAGATGATCTACACTGGAGGCCAAACTCTGAATATCCATATCAGCAGCTGAGTTCAGAGCCACACCAAGATTAAGAGGAGGAGAGAAGCTAGACACACAGCAGCTAGACACACGGCAAAAAAAAAAAAAAAAATTCTCAAGGCTTCTTTTCTCCTGCTTCTGCTGTTGTGAAATTGGATTCTGGGCTCCCCCGGTGGCCACTTGTGGAATTGTACTTGTGTGCATCATCCCCTCTGTTCACCTGCTCCTATCAGGATGTGGGAGTCGCTATATAACCTTGCTCCTCTGTCAGTTTCATGCCGGTCATCAATGTAATCAGAAGCCTTCTGTGCATGTTCCTGCTACTAGACAACTCCTAGCTAAGTTGGACTTTTGTCCTTGTGTGTTTTTGCATTTTGTTCCTGTTCACAGCTGCTGTTTCGTTACTGTGTCTGGAAAGCTCTTGTGAGCGGAAATTGCCACTCTGGTGTTATGAGTTAATGCTAGAGTCTTAAAGTAATTTCTGGATGGTGTTTTGATAGGGTTTTCTGCTGACCATGAAAGTGCCCTTTCTGTCTTCATGCTATCTAGTAAGCGGACCTCGATTTTGCTAAACCTATTTTCATACTACGTTTGTCATTTCATCTATAATCACCGCCAATATATGTGGGGGCCTCTGTCTGCCTTTTGGGAAAATTTCTCTAGAGGTGAGCCAGGACTGTCTTTTCCTCTGCTAGGATTAGGTAGTTCTCCGGCTGGCGCTGGGCATCTAGGGATAAAAAACGTAGGCATGCTACCCGGCCACTTCTAGTTGTGCGGCAGGTTTAGTTCATGGTCAGTATAGTTTCCATCTTCCAAGAGCTAGTTCTCATATATGCTGGGCTATGTTCTCTCGCCATTGAGAACCATGACAGTTTGACCGGCCAAAAAAAGGGTTAAATTACTGGCTGAGAAAGGAGAGAAAAAAGAAGTCTGCTACATTTTTTTTTTTTTTTCCTCTAGTTCTGAGTGTGCTCTTAATTGAATCACTTGCTAGTTTGCCTATGCTGCAGCCTTCCTCTCTTTCTCTCCTTCTAATCCTTGAATGGCTCTGTGTTCACCTGTTTCAAATGGATCTTCAGAGTGTAGCTACAGGTTTGAATAATCTCGCCACAAAGGTACAAAATTTGCAAGATTTTGTTGTTCATGCACCTATGTCGGAGCCTAGAATTCCTTTGCCTGAATTCTTCTCAGGGAATAGATCTCACTTTCAAAATTTTAAAAATAATTGCAAATTGTTTTTGTCCCTGAAGTCTCGCTCTGCCGGAGACCCTGCACAGCAGGTCAGGATTGTAATTTCCTTGCTCCGGGGCGACCCTCAGGACTGGGCTTTTGCATTGGCACCAGGGGATCCTGCGTTGCTCAATGTGGATGCGTTTTTTCTGGCCTTGGGGTTGCTTTATGAGGAACCTCATTTAGAGCTTCAGGCGGAAAAGGCCTTGATGTCCTTGTCTCAGGGGCAAGTTGAAGCTGAAATATACTGCCAAAAATTCCGCAAATGGTCTGTGCTTACTCAGTGGAATGAGTGCGCCCTGGCGGCGATTTTCAGAGAAGGTCTCTCTGATGCCATTAAGGATGTTATGGTGGGGTTCCCTGTGCCTGCGAATCTGAATGAGTCCATGACGATGGCTATTCAGATCGATAGGCGTCTGCGGGAGCGCAAACCTGTGCACCATTTGGCGGTGTCTACTGAGAAAACGCCAGAAAATATGCAATGTGATAGAATTCTGTCCAGAAGCGAGCGGCAGAATTTTAGACGAAAAAATGGGTTGTGCTTCTATTGTGGTGATTCAACTCATGTTATATCAGCATGCTTTAAGCGTACTAAGAAGCCTGACAAGTCTGTTTCAATTAGCACTTTACAGTCTAAGTTTATTCTATCTGTGACCCTGATTTGTTCTTTGTCATCTATTACCGCGGACGCCTATGTCGACTCTGGCGCTGCTTTGAGTCTTATGGATTGGTCCTTTGCCAAACGCTGTGGGTATGATTTGGAGCCATTGGAGGCTCCGATACCTCTGAAAGGGATTGACTCCACCCCATTGGCTAGTAATAAACCACAATACTGGACACAAGTGACTATGCGTGTTAATCCGGATCACCAGGAGGTTATTCGCTTTCTGGTGCTGTATAATCTACATGATGTTTTGGTGCTGGGATTGCCATGGCTGCAATCTCATAACCCAGTCCTCGACTGGAGAGCTATGTCTGTGTTAAGCTGGGGATGTAAAGGAACTCATGGGGACGTACCTTTGGTTTCCATTTCATCATCTATTCCCTCTGAGATTCCTGAATTCTTGTCTGACTTTCGTGACGTTTTTGAAGAACCCAAGGTTGGTTCACTACCTCCGCACCGGGAGTGCGATTGTGCCATAGACTTGATTCCGGGTAGTAAATACCCTAAGGGTCGTTTATTTAATCTGTCTGTGCCTGAACACGCGGCTATGCGAGAATATATAAAGGAGTCCTTGGAAAAGGGACATATTCGTCCTTCGTCATCTCCCTTAGGAACCGTTTTTTTCTTTGTGTCTAAGAAAGACGGCTCTTTGAGGCCGTGTATTGATTATCGACTTTTGAATAAAATCACGGTTAAATATCAATATCCGTTACCACTGCTTACTGATTTGTTTGCTCGTATAAAGGGGGCCAAGTGGTTCTCTAAGATTGATCTCCGTGGGGCGTATAATTTGGTGCGAATCAAGCAGGGGGATGAGTGGAAAACCGCATTTAATACGCCCGAGGGCCATTTTGAGTATTTGGTGATGCCTTTTGGTCTTTCAAATGCCCCTTCAGTCTTCCAGTCCTTTATGCATGACATTTTCCGCGATTATTTGGATAAATTTATGATTGTGTATCTGGATGATATTCTGATTTTTTCGGATGACTGGGACTCTCATGTCCAGCAGGTCAGGAGGGTTTTTCAGGTTTTGCGGTCTAATTCCTTGTGTGTGAAGGGTTCTAAGTGTGTTTTTGGGGTTCAAAAGATTTCCTTCTTGGGATACATTTTTTCCCCCTCTTCCATCGAGATGGATCCTGTCAAGGTTCAGGCTATTGGTGATTGGACGCAACCCTCTTCTCTTAAGAGTCTTCAGAAATTTTTGGGCTTTGCTAACTTTTATCGTCGATTTATTGCTGGTTTTTCTGATGTTGTAAAACCATTGACTGATTTGACTAAGAAGGGTGCTGATGTTGCTGATTGGTCCCCTGATGCTGTGGAGGCCTTTCGGGAGCTCAAGCGCCGCTTTTCTTCCGCCCCAGTGTTGCGTCAGCCTGATGTTGCTCTTCCTTTTCAGGTTGAGGTCGATGCTTCTGAAATCGGAGCTGGGGCGGTGTTGTCGCAGAGAAGTTCCGACTGCTCCGTGATGAGACCTTGTGCCTTTTTTTCCCGTAAATTTTCGCCCGCCGAGCGGAATTATGATATTGGGAATCGGGAGCTTTTGGCCATGAAGTGGGCTTTTGAGGAGTGGCGTCACTGGCTTGAGGGGGCCAGACATCAGGTGGTGGTATTGACTGACCACAAAAATTTAATTTACCTTGAGTCTGCCAGGCGCCTGAATCCTAGACAGGCGCGCTGGTCGTTGTTTTTCTCTCGGTTTAATTTTGTGGTGTCTTACCTACCGGGTTCTAAGAATGTTAAGGCGGATGCCCTTTCTAGGAGTTTTGAGCCTGACTCCCCTGGTAATTCTGAGCCCACAGGTATCCTTAAAGATGGAGTGATATTGTCTGCCGTTTCTCCAGACCTGTGGCGGGCCTTGCAGGAGTTTCAGGCGGATAGACCTGATCGTTGCCCACCTGGTAGACTGTTTGTTCCTGATGATTGGACCAGTAGAGTCATCTCTGAGGTTCATTCTTCTGCGTTGGCAGGTCATCCTGGAATCTTTGGTACCAGGGATTTGGTGGCAAGGTCCTTCTGGTGGCCTTCCCTGTCACGAGATGTGCGAGGCTTTGTGCAGTCTTGTGACGTTTGTGCTCGGGCCAAGCCTTGTTGTTCTCGGGCTAGTGGATTGTTGTTACCCTTGCCTATCCCGAAGAGGCCTTGGACGCACATCTCGATGGATTTTATTTCGGATCTGCCTGTTTCTCAGAAGATGTCTGTCATCTGGGTGGTGTGTGACCGTTTCTCTAAGATGGTCCATCTGGTTCCCTTGCCTAAGTTGCCTTCTTCTTCCGAGTTGGTTCCTCTGTTTTTTCAAAATGTTGTTCGTTTGCATGGTATTCCGGAGAATATCGTTTCTGACAGAGGGACCCAATTCGTGTCTAGATTTTGGCGGGCATTCTGTGCTAGGATGGGCATAGATTTGTCTTTTTCGTCTGCTTTCCATCCTCAGACTAATGGCCAGACCGAGCGGACTAATCAGACCTTGGAGACATATTTGAGGTGTTTTGTGTCTGCGGATCAGGATGATTGGGTTGCTTTTTTGCCTTTGGCGGAGTTCGCCCTCAATAATCGGGCCAGCTCTGCCACCTTGGTGTCCCCGTTTTTCTGTAATTCGGGGTTTCATCCTCGATTTTCCTCCGGTCAAGTGGAATCTTCGGATTGTCCTGGAGTGGATGCTGTGGTGGAGAGGTTGCAACAGATTTGGGGGCAGGTGGTGGACAATTTGAAGTTGTCCCAGGAGAAGACTCAGCTTTTTGCCAACCGCCGTCGTCGTGTTGGTCCTCGGCTTTGTGTTGGGGACTTGGTGTGGTTGTCTTCTCGTTTTGTCCCTATGAGGGTTTCTTCTCCTAAGTTTAAGCCTCGGTTCATCGGCCCGTACAAGATATTGGAGATTCTTAACCCTGTGTCCTTCCGTTTGGACCTCCCTGCATCCTTTTCGATTCATAATGTTTTTCATCGGTCATTGTTGCGCAGGTATGAGGTACCGGCTGTGCCTTCCGTTGAGCCTCCTGCTCCGGTGTTGGTTGAGGGTGAGTTGGAGTACGTTGTGGAAAAGATCTTAGACTCTCGTGTTTCCAGACGGAAACTCCAGTATCTGGTCAAATGGAAGGGATACGGTCAGGAGGATAATTCTTGGGTCACTGCCTCTGATGTTCATGCCTCCGATCTTGTCCGTGCCTTTCATAGGGCTCATCCTGATCGCCCTGGTGGTTCTGGTGAGGGTTCGGTGCCCCCTCCTTGAGGGGGGGGTACTGTTGTGAAATTGGATTCTGGGCTCCCCCGGTGGCCACTTGTGGAATTGTACTTGTGTGCATCATCCCCTCTGTTCACCTGCTCCTATCAGGATGTGGGAGTCGCTATATAACCTTGCTCCTCTGTCAGTTTCATGCCGGTCATCAATGTAATCAGAAGCCTTCTGTGCATGTTCCTGCTACTAGACAACTCCTAGCTAAGTTGGACTTTTGTCCTTGTGTGTTTTTGCATTTTGTTCCTGTTCACAGCTGCTGTTTCGTTACTGTGTCTGGAAAGCTCTTGTGAGCGGAAATTGCCACTCTGGTGTTATGAGTTAATGCTAGAGTCTTAAAGTAATTTCTGGATGGTGTTTTGATAGGGTTTTCTGCTGACCATGAAAGTGCCCTTTCTGTCTTCATGCTATCTAGTAAGCGGACCTCGATTTTGCTAAACCTATTTTCATACTACGTTTGTCATTTCATCTATAATCACCGCCAATATATGTGGGGGCCTCTGTCTGCCTTTTGGGAAAATTTCTCTAGAGGTGAGCCAGGACTGTCTTTTCCTCTGCTAGGATTAGGTAGTTCTCCGGCTGGCGCTGGGCATCTAGGGATAAAAAACGTAGGCATGCTACCCGGCCACTTCTAGTTGTGCGGCAGGTTTAGTTCATGGTCAGTATAGTTTCCATCTTCCAAGAGCTAGTTCTCATATATGCTGGGCTATGTTCTCTCGCCATTGAGAACCATGACATTCTGCCATGCAATTAACACTTTACCGGTCGGCTGTACTGTTATGATCCTAGTGGCAAGGATCACAAGTAGGACTAGCTAAGTAACTAAACCGACTACAAACTCTGGGGAAGTGGTCACTGAATTGACCGCAACCTGATCCTATCCGCAAACAACTATAGGCAGCCGTGGAACGTTACCTGAAAATCCTAGACGTCTCTTCACGGCCTGAGAAACTGACTATTCCTAGAGGGAACGAAAGTCCTTACTTGCCTCAGTGAAATGACCCCAAAGATATAGAATAGCCCCCCACAAATATTAACGGTGAGTTAAGGGGAAAGCACAAACGCAGAGATGAAATTAGATTTAGCAAATGAGGCCCGCTAACACTAGAAAGCAGAAAATAGAAAGGGAACTGTGCGGTCAATTATAAACCCTATTCAAAATATCCACGCAGAGATCGCCCGAGCCCCCGCACCAACTAACGGTGCGGGGGAAGCAACTCTGTACCCCAGAGCAAACCAGCAGAAGAAATCACATATTAGCTAGCTGGACTAAACTCATCATACACAGAAATCATATTGCAGACTGATGAGCAAAAAATAATTAAACAGAACTTAGCTTCTCCTGAAGAGACTGAAACCGAAGATAATCAGGAGTAATCAGAATACACTGAGTACATTGACAGCCGGCAACAAGTGGAAGTGAAACAGAGCTAAAATAGGAAACTCCCAAGTGAATGACGAGGCAGCTGATCAGCCACAGACCCGCAGGATAACAAACAAAGCCACCAGGGGGAGCCCAAAACAAAAGTCACACAATACCACCTGTGACCACAAGAGGGAGCCTGAAAACAGAGTTCACAACATTATACCCCCCAATACTAAATTATGATAAAACAAACTTTTTATTAGTGAACCTTAAAACCATCAATAAATAAAATACATAAATATAAAATGTGAGTGCCTCGCAAAATTAATAATATGACTAATTCCATTATGTATACTCCTAAATACTTTACAAGAGCCACTCTTTGCAATGCAACCATATTAAAATACACATGGATTAATAACCCTTAATAATACTACTCCTTACAATAAAATGCATTACTAATTTAAAATTCCAACTATAACTAAAATTCATATGACAATAAAAAATGACAATTGCAACTGCACACCCCATACCACCCTCCTAAAAAATGAGGGCACTTGGTTTCATAATTGAGAAACGTAAATCAAATCTCCATAAGATTGGCATTGAAATTTCCAATATGTTTGAACAACTTAAGGTGTATGATTATTTGGGGGAAATTCAGGACTTAGTGTCAAACATTATTCATCGATTGAAAGAGAGGGAAAATGAAATTAGAAATAAGAAAATGAAATTAATTAGGGATAAGGTTAGATTGGACACATACATGAGTCCTATACATTGCCCCATTACCCCCAATATATTGATCCCAATAGATAGTATATCAAGTCATCAACAGGTAGGGACAAACTTCATAGTGGTGGATGAATATAAAGTTACTCCACCGCAAACACCTTCTAATATATCAATGGTTTTTTCCACGTATACGGATACTGATACAAATTCCACCCAGTATACTCCTGTGTCGATTAATAGACATCATGTTCTGCAGGAAGAAACTCCTGCAGTACAAATAATGGACAATTTGGATGCATTGGAACATCTAGATATTCCACCAAATGATTTGTCGGTTATGAATTCCTGTACTCCTATAAGCGGTCCTATAAGCGGTAGTATTTCCGTTAGAAACAGATACTCCCAATTGGCATCCACCTCTGGGGATCCTGGTGTACCAGGTATGGAAGAGGTCCCCGGGATTGCAAATAAGAATAAAAATAGTAGTAGGGGATCCCTTAATGTACCTCGATTACCAATACAGGTACAGGATTTAAGGAAAAAAGGTTTGAATAGAAATGAGAACTTAAATAAAAAAACACCCCAGAAAAAGTCCACTAAAACAATAGGAGGTAATATCAAAGGAGGGGGAATGCCTAAGGCTTACCATAATTTTTTTCAATCAAGAAATACAAAAAACGGGGGAAGAGGGGGGGGGGGGGAGGAAACTCACCAAAATGAAAATAAGAGTAAATGATGAGGGATCAAGAACACAGCAACAACAACAGAAAATATTTAATTTAAGTTCATATGTGTTAACAAAGAATGAAGAATCCCTTTTACGAAAAGGGTTGAAGTTTGCTCCCACTACAGAAACAAACCCGTTTAATTTATATGTGTGTTTGAAAAAGTTCCTTCGCAATTTAGCTGTTAAAAAATATTTTTTAAAAAAGGAATCAGTAGGAGTTGCTGCACAAACCAGGATCGAGGATGAGTTTATACATACAACATTGGCTAAACCATCTGCATTTAACCCTCTTAACGAATATTCTAATGCTTTTACCACATTTGAGACACTGGTCACCAGGGACATTAGAAAAATCAAAAGGAGAAACTTTAAGTATGCACCTTGCAACCTCTCTCGATGGGAAAGAAATGCCATGGTTAATATGCAAGAAAATCAGGATATTGTTGTCCGCACAGCAGGAGGAGGCATTGTCATTATGGACCGGTCCACGTATCATGCCGAATCAGTGAGACTTCTGGATGATAGTATTACGTACAAAAAATTGCTGGGGGATCCCACCAGCCGATTTATTAAACAACTTTATATGTTGGCCTATAAGGGCAAGTCCTTGGGAGTGTTAAATAGGAAGGAGTTTCAATTTGTGTACAATAAAACTCCTAGTTTGGCAATATTCTACCACATCCCGAAGATGCACAAGGATCCCGTGCACCCACCAGAGAGACCTATTGTGTCCGGGATTAATTGTTTAACGGCAAATTTATCAGAATACGTGGATCTCCACCTGCAGAAATGCACCACACTTCTTCCAGCATATTTGAAGGACACAGGGGACACGATCAGAGCATTAGAAACCATACAGTGGTCAGAAAATTATATACTTGGGTCCCTTGATGTCAAGTCCCTGTACACTATTATTGATCATGATAAGGGATGTGAGGCAGCAGAATACTTCCTTAAGGGTCTGTCGGTGCACAATGATACTCAAATTTCATTTATTGTGGAGAGCATTAAATTCATCTTGACCCATAATTATTTTGTTTATGGTAAACAATTTTTTTTGCAAACTTGGGGCACAGCGATGGGGACAAAATTTGCCCCAAGTTATGCTAACCTATATGTGGGACGGTGGGAGGAGTCTTATTTTTATGGGGGGGGGCCAATTACGCAAAGGTCTAATTTTGTGGCGTCGCTTTATCGACGACGTGTTGTTTATATGGGATGGGTCACAAAGTGACCTACAGGAATTTCTACTTGGACTTAATGATAACACCTTTGGCCTCGAGTTTACTCCCACTACAAGTAGTACTAATGTTAATTTTTTGGATCTGAATATTTTTGTAGATAACAGCAGGCTCTCCACTAAGTGTTACCGGAAGGAGGTCGATTGCAACAGTTATATACACACGAACAGTTGTCACCTACCAACGTGGCTATTAAACATCCCGAAAAGCCAGTTCACACGTGTAAGAAGAAATTGCACTAGTGATCATGACTATGAGGTGGAATCAAGATACTTGTTGGACCAGTTCACGGAGAAGGGGTATAATGTGCCATTTCTTGAGGAAGAAAGGGAAAAGGCAAAAACCCTAACAAGAAGTGATTTAATTCACGGCGCAAGGTCGAGTGCTAGGGCCTGTGGTACGGCACAAAAAATTGGTAATTTACCTTTCATCACTCAATTCCATGTTAATAGAAAAAAAATTTCCAGTATCATCCAGAAACACTGGTCTATTTTAAAAGAGGACAAGAGTGTGGGAGAACTATTACCGGAGTATCCGCGATTCATCTATAAGAGGGCACAAAATATAGGGAACATTTTAGCCCCCACAATAAAAATGGGAATGAACAACATAAAGCGGACATTACCTGGGCAAAAACGGTCTATAACCACAGGTTTTTTCAACTGTGGTAGATGCTCGTGTTGTGTGCGTACTGGAAGCAAACAGTCGGTGCAAACATTGTTTTGGAATGCAGATAAATCTCAATCATTTCCAATTAAGGATAATATTTCTTGTCATTCCAAGGGGGTCATTTATACGGTGAGGTGCCCATGAGATAAACTTTATGTGGGCCGCACTAAGAGGAGCCTTAGAGAAAGGATCAAAGAGCACCTTGATAATATTGATAAGGGTTTTGTAGGGCATCCTTTGTCGCGCCATTTTGCGGACAAACACAATCGATCATGTAGTCGCACCTCTTTTTGTGGGATTCAAATAGTCAAAGAAAATCCAAGGGGTGGCGACTACTTGAAAAGTATGTCTAGAGTTGAATCCAAGTGGATTTTCACATTGGATAGTTTGGCTCCTAAGGGACTTAATTATGAGATTGAACTGTATGCCCTGTAAATGTGACCAACTCACAACCTCTCCCTCTCCCCTCATTTTTTAGGAGGGTGGTATGGGGTGTGCAGTTGCAATTGTCATTTTTTATTGTCATATGAATTTTAGTTATAGTTGGAATTTTAAATTAGTAATGCATTTTATTGTAAGGAGTAGTATTATTAAGGGTTATTAATCCATGTGTATTTTAGTATGGTTGCATTGCAAAGAGTGGCTCTTGTAAAGTATTTAGGAGTATACATAATGGAATTAGTCATATTATTAATTTTGCGAGGCACTCACATTTTATATTTATGTATTTTATTTATTGATGGTTTTAAGGTTCACTAATAAAAAGTTTGTTTTATCATAATTTAGTATTGGGGGGTATAATCTGTCACCAGTTAGGGATGGGGTAGGGTGCCATTAACAACATTTTTCATCCGCAGCAGAGTGTATTATTCCTGTTGAAGGGTTCTTTGACATATGGGGAGGTGGTCTCAGCTGGTGAGAGGCACACATTGTGTACGGTATCTTTAAGGGTGGCTATATAACTATCAGCATTGGCAGGGCAGCAATACCTTGAGAAAGAGGGACGGTACCCTCGAAACGCGTCGGGATTGGCCCCTGCTTGTGTCCGTTTCACGGACAGGTGACGTCACCGTTAAGCCACGCCCCTCACTCGCTACGCCACTGTTCGGCGGCGCCATCGGCCGAGGCACCTGCCGTTTACTCCAGCGGCGAGCGGTGTGAGGATTTCTGCACTACGGGAGGACGCTCCCTGCAGATTTGTTTAGTATCGACACCAGAGTCCTGTGAACAGCAAGCAGGACGTCTTTACAGCAGCTGACCTACGTATCAAGGAGACACGCCGACTTCCGTCTGTATGGTAGGGGAGTGGGAGTCTTTAACTTTTTAGCTACGATTTTACTTTCCAGCGCGGCACTCTCATTTATTTAACCGTATCTGTCTGTTACCGTACGGCAGGGTTTTTGCACACAACCTGCCCGGGTGCCTGCAGCTTCATCTAGGGGTAACTTAGCGCCAGTGTGATTCTTTCATTCAAAGTATTAGTAGACAGCAGAGATGATTGATTGGATGCAAGTTATCAAGTCAAATTTTATTAACTTTATATAATCCATGCACTGGGGTCCACTTAGCTTAAAGCCCCATTTTAACAACTTATAAGAAAACATAGTCCCACAGTGTATACTGATGTTAATAGCTGACAGCAACTTAATCACATAGGTGGATGATTAAATATAGTTTGTGATATTATTCATTCCACTTATTGCGAAAAAGCTATCTTTGTTCTGATAGGAGCCTCAAGGAGTAGTATCGTGTGGTTGTGATCCAATAGGTCACATGTTATAAAGATAGTCCAGAAGTTCTTGCTGCAGTTGGAGAGCCTCTCTCTGGCCGATAGTTCGACTGTCATGAATGATAGACAGAACAAAGGAATTCCCGGTATGTGATGTGACAAATAGGTAAATTGCTTAACAGTGGCTTTTGGTGGCCTTCGTCTCAATATTCCTAAACGTTATATTTTTAATTATTGCTAATAAAGATTAGATTTTAAATCATGATCAGAAGCAGTGGGATTAGTATTGATGCACTAGCTTAGGTTTTACAAACAGCGATCAGTACGTGTATTAGGAAAATATTTAGAATTGAGAGTCCTCAGTGGTTGATAGGACTCTCAATTCTAAATATTTTTCTATCTACTGGCTAACACGGTACCAAGATATATATCTTTCCTGTATCACGTGTATAAGGAGGAATTCTCAGAGAGGCAGACTCCTTTACATAGAGAACTGAAGATTTCCGAAACATGTAGGAGTAATTGGGATTCTGACCATTAGAGGCCGCTGTTAAGAAAGTTCTCGCATTTGTGATGTCGCATGCCGGGAATCCTTTTGTTCTGTTTATCATCGTGAAAGCTGTGCCACCGGCCGGAGCGCGGCTCTCCAACTACTGCAAGGACTTCTGGACTGTACTTAGATAATTTGACTTATTGAATCACAACAATGGGATACTATTCCTTCAGACTATCAGAACAACGAGAACTTCACGTTAAGTGCAATTGATAGCAGTCGAAAGTTTAAAGAAGCACTCCAATGAAGATTTTTTCAGTAAATATGTGTATGTAATGAGGAGTGTATGTGTTATTATACCCTCCTAGAGCCATCCCGCTGCTCCTCTTAGTGATTGCACAGCTCTTCAGAATATTCTGCTCACTCCATGCGTGAGCCAGAAATCTCTTTTATAATGTACAGTAAGCCTATGGTGCCTTGTTTTGACACTCCATAGACTTACTTTGTAAAAGCCATTTCCAGGTTACGCAAGGCGCAGTGTGACCTGGAGAGTCTGAAGAGCAGTGATGTCACTGAGAAGAGTAGCAGAACTGCACTGGATCCCGAAGAAGGCAACAATAGGTGTGTATGTTAGTACATACACAATATACACATGCACGCAAATTTATAAAAAACAATGTTCTTTGGAATGCTTCTTTAATTATAGTGAGTAATTATAGTGTTGTAGAAAATTTGTGGTAAAAGTATCAATGCCATTGGACAAGGTTGGGTAAAAAAAAACATACTACGATGAAGAATGTGGGAACAGCTAGCAAAAGCAATGGCAGTGGAAGCACTTCCACCACTATTGGCATCAGGTACAGTATCCAGGTAGTAGTATTACCAAATGCAGACCAATACTGGCCTCCTTTACACCCAAAAAGCGTACTGGTGCAGAAGAAGCAGAGGGCATTACGGACTACATACTGTAGAAAATCACTCGGCTCAATCACACCAAAATGATGTTACCTCTAAGGCCGGCATCACAGTTAGCGTAGGGAAATACGGTCCATTTTTTACAGGCGTAATATGTAGAAAAGTTCCTGTACAGTGATCCGTATTCAACGTGAGGATGCAATTTTTTTCTCAAAAAATTATCCGTGTGTCATCCGTATGGCATCCTTACAGCGAGATTTTCTTGCCAGCTTGCAAAATGGACATAGAATGGATCCATGGTCTCAACTATTCGTGAAAACATATATACAGTCTATATATGTATATAAATATATATATATATATATATAAATTATATATATATATAAAATCTCGCTGTAAGGATGCCATACGGATGACACACGGATAATTTTTTGAGAAAAAAATTGCATCCTCACGTTGAATACGGATCACTGTACAGGAACTTTTCTACATATTACGCCTGTAAAAAATGGACCGTATTTCCCTACGCTAACTGTGATGCCGGCCTTAGAGGTAACATCATTTTGGTGTGATTGAGCCGAGTGATTTTCTACAGTATGTAGTCCGTAATGCCCTCTGCTTCTTCTGCACCAGTACGCTTTTTGGGTGTAAAGGAGGCCAGTATTGGTCTGCATTTGGTAATACTACTACCTGGATACTGTACCTGATGCCAATAGTGGTGGAAGTGCTTCCACTGCCATTGCTTTTGCTAGCTGTTCCCACATTCTTCATCGTAGTATGTTTTTTTTTACCCAACCTTGTCCAATGGCATTGATACTTTTACCACAAATTTTGTACAACACTATAATTACTCACTATAATTAAAGAAGCATTCCAAAGAACATTGTTTTTTATAAATTTGCGTGCATGTGTATATTGTGTATGTACTAACATACGCACCTATTGTTGCCTTCTTCGGGATCCAGTGCAGTTCTGCTACTCTTCTCAGTGACATCACTGCTCTTCAGACTCTCCAGGTCACACTGCGCCTTGCGTAACCTGGAAATGGCTTTTACAAAGTAAGTCTATGGAGTGTCAAAACAAGGCACCATAGGCTTACTGTACATTATAAAAGAGATTTCTGGCTCACGCATGGAGTGAGCAGAATATTCTGAAGAGCTGTGCAATCACTAAGAGGAGCAGCGGGATGGCTCTAGGAAAGGCTCAGTCTTAGCCGAAACGTCGCCCAGACAAGTGGGTTGATTAAAATCCTGCACGTCTAAACACTGCAATGAAGGAGTGCTGCCTCGTTTTTTTTAAATATTGACCAGCCTGGATATATGGACTGTTATCCTGGGGGCCTTGCACCCGAAGATAAGTAGATATTGTGCTGTTCCCTTTTTATATATATATATATATATATATATATATATATATATATATATATATATATATATATATATATATATACACACAGGTCCTTCTCAAAAAATTAGCATATAGTGTTAAATTTCATTATTTACCATAATGTAATGATTACAATTAAACTTTCATATATTATAGATTCATTATCCACCAACTGAAATTTGTCAGGTCTTTTATTGTTTTAATACTGATGATTTTGGCATACAACTCCTGAAAACCCAAAAAACCTGTCTCAATAAATTAGCATATTTCACCCGTCCAATCAAATAAAAGTGTTTTTTAATAACAAACAAAAAAACCATCAAATAATAATGTTCAGTTATGCACTCAATACTTGGTCGGGAATCCTTTGGCAGAAATGACTGCTTCAATGCGGCGTGGCATGGAGGCAATCAGCCTGTGACACTGCTGAGATGTTATGGAGGCCCAGGATGCTTCAATAGCGGCCTTAAGCTCATCCAGAGTGTTGGGTCTTGCGTCTCTCAACTTTCTCTTCACAATATCCCACAGATTCTCTATGGGGTTCAGGTCAGGAGAGTTGGCAGGCCAATTGAGCACAGTAATACCATGGTCAGTAAACCATTTACCAGTGGTTTTGGCACTGTGAGCAGGTGCCAGGTCGTGCTGAAAAATGAAATCTTCATCTCCATAAAGCATTTCAGCCGATGGAAGCATGAAGTGCTCCAAAATCTCCTGATAGCTAGCTGCATTGACCCTGCCCTTGATGAAACACAGTGGACCAACACCAGCAGCTGACATGGCACCCCACACCATCACTGACTGTGGGTACTTGACACTGGACTTCAGGCATTTTGGCATTTCCTTCTCCCCAGTCTTCCTCCAGACTCTGGCACCTTGATTTCCGAATGACATGCAAAATTTGCTTTCATCAGAAAAAAGTACTTGGGACCACTTAGCAACAGTCCAGTGCTGCTTCTCTGTAGCCCAGGTCAGGCGCTTCTGCCGCTGTTTATGGTTCAAAAGTGGCTTTACCTGGGGAATGCGGCACCTGTAGCCCATTTCCTGCACACGCCTGTGCACGGTGGCTCTGGATGTTTCCACACCAGACTCAGTCCACTGCTTCCTCAGGTTCCCCAAGGTCTGGAATCGGTCCTTCTCCACAATCTTCCTCAGGGTCCGGTCACCTCTTCTCGTTGTACAGCGTTTTCTGCCACATTGTTTCCTTCCAACAGACTTACCATTGAGGTGCCTTGATACAGCACTCTGGGAACAGCCTATTTGTTGAGAAATTTCTTTCTGGGTCTTACCCTCTTGCTTGAGGGTGTCAATGATGGCCTTCTTGACATCTGTCAGGTCGCTAGTCTTACCCATGATGGGGGTTTTGAGTAATGAACCAGGCAGGGAGTTTTTAAAAGCCTCAGGTATCTTTTGCATGTGTTTAGAGTTAATTAGTTGATTCAGAAGATTAGGGTAATAGGTCGTTTAGAGAACCTTTTCTTGATATGCTAATTTATTGAGACAGGTTTTTTGGGTTTTCAGGAGTTGTATGCCAAAATCATCAGTATTAAAACAATAAAAGACCTGACAAATTTCAGTTGGTGGATAATGAATCTATAATATATGAAAGTTTAATTGTAATCATTACATTATGGTAAATAATGAAATTTAACACTATATGCTAATTTTTTGAGAAGGACCTGTATGTATGTATATATATATATATATATATATATATATATATATATATATATATATATATATATATATTTCATACAGAGCTAGATAGCATATGTATCTACTTATACTATGTGTAGACATTTATTTTATCTATTCTATTCTAACCTTAGGGTCAGTGTGATTTTACTGTACACCGCACTGAATTACCGGCTTTTCTATAGAACACCGGTGTGTACTTCTCACAAGTCACATGCATGGTCCATGTGTAATCCGTATTTTTCTCGCCCCCATAGACTTTCATTGGCGGATTTTTTGCGCAATACGCTGACAAACGCAGCATGCTGTGATTTTCTATGCACGTAAAATACGGCCGAGAAATATACGCCAGATAGGAGCTGCTCCATAGAAAAACATTGGTCTGTGTGCAATGCATTTTTTTTGCGCCTCTCATACGTCCGTATTCCTCTCTAGTATGACCCGGCCTAACAGTGACACCATCACTTTGAGTCAGTATTCTGCACAGAACAGTCTGCCATATGACAAATGACTAAGGGATAATTTTTGATAATTTTTTTAATAAAACAAAAAATAAGACTGTTAGGCCGGCGTCACACTAGAGAGTTTTACGGACATATGAGAGGCGCAAAAACAACGCATTGCACACGGACCAATGATTCTCTATGGGACAGCTCCTATCTGCCGTATATTTCGTAGCTGTATTTTACGGGCGTAAAAAAATTGCAGCATGCTGCATTTGTCAGCGTATTGCGCAAAAAATCCGCAAATGAAAGTCTATTGGGGCGAGAAAAATACGGATTACACACGGACCATCAGTGTGACTTACGAGAAATACGCCAGACATCTCCAGATGCCAGGAAATGTGGCAAGCCCTCTATCAGGAAGCTGAGTAATGCTAATTAGCTGAAAAAGCCAGACAGACATCCTGGAAGTCTGGCGCTCGCCTCCACGGAGTTGCAAGCAGCATGGCAAACCTAATCAATGTGGATATGCTCCTGGTCCTGGTCCAGGAAAGGCCCGAGATTTGGGACCAATGGGACGTCAATTATGCAAACGGGCAAGGAAAGAGGCTGCTTGGAGGAGCATTTGTGGGATCCTTTTCTAAAATTTTGACGAGTGGCCACGTGAGGGACAGAGGCGACTAAGTAAGTACACTCCTGATTATCAAGTATTTCATATTACAAACTGCAGTAAGAACAATATTTGTTCAAAATTATTATTTATGTTAGCCTGATTTTGTATGTATATTGCAGCATTTATGTAATGGTGCAGGACATTATAAAGGGTACAGCATTTATAGATGTCGCTTACAGTTAGCAAATTGACAATGACAGAGGGGACAGGACCCTGTTCTTGTGTACTTACATTCTATGGTGTCCCCCTTTTATGGGATACTGGTATTTGTGTGTGGTTATTTTGCTAATTGCAGATATTAAGTAAGAAATGCAGCTTAGAATAGGGCCTATTTAAATCTGTGAAAATCACTGACACCTTGTGTTACCAATGTGCCCAATGTCCTTATACATTATTTTCTTCTCTGTCATTACAGTGGATGATGTTATGAGACTTTGGAGAAGCATTTGGGACCAGTACCGAAGAGAAAGGCAGCAGCGGGCCAGGAGTGGCTTATCTGCTCCAGCCAAACTAAAATACATTTATTTTGACCGGCTGACCTTTCTGGATCCCAGTATGGATCTCAGACCGTAAGTACAAACCTCACATCACAATACACATATGTTAGGAATGGTCATAGATGATTGTAATTTTTTTTTTTTCTTTAAATAACATAACTCAATCCACTGAGAGGGAGACAACAGGTTCAGATTCAGAGGCACTCATAGATCATAGATCCTGTTGGTGAAGAAGAAGAGGTGGCTGGACCATTTACGGCTCCTTCTATGATTCTCCCTCCGGATTCATCTTCGGCTGCCCCTCATGTTCCACAACCACCTGGTCCTGATGCTGCAGCACCACCCACAGATGCACCAGCTTCACTGATGCCCGAGGATACTGGCCACAGCAGCAGCCCCACTGTTCCGCTTGAGGCCTCACCACAGCCTGCTGTGATCTCACGCCGTGGCCGCAGGAGAGAGATTAGTGCAAGCCGAAGGAATGTGGACACTGGTGTCTTAAATTATTTGGCCAGGGCTACTCAGGATGAGGGTGAGGAGTCATTTGCGCGTAGCCTGGCCCGGTATCTCCGTCCCATTCCCCGTGAGGTGAGGCTACGTGTGAGAGGGTGCATCCAGATCCTTCTTGATGCATGCACCCCCCTCAAATGACCCTAATAATTTGTTTGAGTACATTGAGAGTTGGCAGATGTCACCATGTAACCTCTTACGTATGCCAAGAAATCAACCAGTGCATGCTCAAGAGGGATCTGAAGCACCTCCTACACGTGGGCCTACACCTCAATCCTATCCCCAACAAAACCCACCAATGTCTACCTCAACCCTTTCCCCAACAGAACCCACCAATGTCAACCTCACAACCCTTTCCCCAACAGAACCCACCAATGTCTACAAATTACCAAATGGCATCCTTCCAGGCTGGTCTCAACATGAGTTTGGACGACATGGTAATATTGGTGGGGGTTATGACTCACACGACTTCTATTATCGTCATGATGCCCATAGTATGAACCCTTAAGGCCAGTACTCAAATGGGCAATCTGAGCAGGGCCAGATTTTGGGGCAGGGCCAACAGAGATCACACCAACAGGGTGAAGGGCAATTGGACCAACAAAGGCCACAAGAGCAGCAACCTGAACTGCCGCCATCACCTCCACCAACATATCAGAATCTATAAAAACTGGTTGATTCTTGTTGCAAATTGTATGTGATAGCAATGTGTTTTTGTTGATTATTTGGCTCTGGCCAAGTTTTAATGGCCACAAAAGCCATATGCTGGCAATATGTTTATTGAAAGTTAAAAATTGGCTAAAAATATCATTTATAAAAACTAGTTTGAAAGCCAATTTATTTGTGTTTGTCCAATCATTATGACATCATATCCAATCATATTTTATTCATCTAAATCTATTAATTAAGTCAAAACAACACACATAGTTCAGTAAGTAAATTAATTTTTTTTTCAGATAGTATAGTAATAAAGAAAACAATTACAACTGAGATACAGCATAATCCTGCTAGGGAGTAGCACCCTGAGGAGAAACAAAATAATTTGTGTAAATATCCCTCACTTTTAGGCCAGAAAGGGGATGCCGCGGAGGAGGGCCATGTGGTGTAGGACTACCCACATTAGTCAACATGTCTTCACCACTAGCAGCTGAGGAGCAATCATGATGTCTCGTAAAATTGTGTAAAACAGCACACGCTTTTATCACTTCGTTAACATTAGCCTCACTCAGCTGAATGGCAGACTGGAGGACACGCCATTTGGCACACAGAATCCCGAAGGCGTACTCCACTAGTTGCCGCGCCCTGCAAAGTCTCAAATTAAACACCCGCCACTGGTGGTCCAGGTTGCGCCGGGGATAAGGCCTCATCACATGCCTCGTCAATTGGAAGGCCTCATCTCCCACAAGAACATATGGCACTGCTTCAGCATTGGAGCCTGGGAGTTGTCGTGGTGGGGGGGAGGTCAAACTGGTTTTCACGTAGCCGACGACCCATAATGGATGAAATGAAGACCCTAGAGTCTCCAGTTTGCCCATAGGCCCCAATATCTACAATTATAAACCTGTAGTTACTGTCAACTACAGCTAACAGAACTACAGAGAAAAACTGCTTATAATTGAAGAATTGGGTGCCCGAGTTCAGCGGCTTACGCACCCTGATATGTTTCCCATCCAGGGCTACGATGCAGTGAGGGAATTGGCAAGTAACATTAAAGCCACAGGCTATTTTGATCCAATCATCCATTTTGGGCTCAGGCATGACAAGTTCGTGGAGTTTTGACCATATTTCCATACATGTTGCACGCACAATGCCAGAAATAGTGGATCGTCCGATGAGAAACTCCAGATGTAGTCCAGCATAGGACAATCCAGTTGACAGGAAGCTGAAAGGACAGAACAAATAATATTAGCTAGGTAAAAATACTTCACCAAAACCAGTTAAAACAAGTAATTTGGAAATGTAAAAAGGCAGGATTAACAGTGTAACTTGCAAAATCTACACTGGGTACGTAATTGAACATTGTAAATACATATTTTGGAGCAGCTTTGGCTATAATTTACACATATAATTTTATGGAGCTGCTAAGAAACAACATAAAAAGAAAACATCAACAGCATACAGTATGTGAGGATGGTGAATACATACCGTAAGGTAAGGAGAAGACGCTCCTCTGTGGATATGCATTTTCGCATCCTGGTGTCCTGAAATGTTATTCCTGGACGTACTGTCTCCAACAAGATGTCAAAGGTTGGTATTGTCATTCGACAGTAAAGATAAAATTTTTCAGGATGTTTCCGCAGAGCTCTATACAGCCTCTGAAAATGTCCTTTAGTGACACGTTGTCTCAAAAGTGGATGCACCCACATTCTTCTCCTCCTTTGCGGATCCACTATCAAAGGGTATGGCTGGCCAAAGCGACAAAACAACACCTGGTTAAATAACACCCGCTGACATACGGATCACTATTTTGGAAACATTTCTGCGTATTACGCAACCAAGATTGAGATTCTTACCCATATGGTTTGTGCTGAAGTTTGTATCCTCCACGTTCAAGTTTGTGAATAAAGAAAACTTTTTTTCACTGATTCAGTGAAGTTGGACATTTTCTTCTTTTGGAATCAGTAACATCCACAACTGCTTGTGTCTGGAAAACACCCATGGAGCCAAAATCATTGCTACACCTGTAGATAAATTCCCAAAGGTGTATAATTCCAAAATTGGGTCACTTGAAGAGGACTTCTGCTCTTCTAGTGTTGCGCCCCTGAGGTCCAGTATCCACAGAGGTACTGCACCTCGGATGAGGTGTGGTGCTCCGCTCTTATGTAATTAGGGGGGCACTACCCAGAACCCACACACTTACAGTGCTTTGCGAAAGTATTCGGCTCCCTGAAACTTTTCAACCTTTTCCCACATATCATGCTTCAAACATAAAGATACCAAATGTAAATTTTTGGTGAAGAATCAACAAGTGGAACACAATTGTGAAGTTGAACAAAATTTATTGGTTATTTTAAATTTTTGTGGAAATTCAAAAACTGAAAAGTGGGGTGACACCCATCTGACCAGACCGCACCGGACTGCCCCTGGGTGAGTATAATCTAACTTGTTTTTCTTATCTTTCAGGATACATCGGGGGCTTATCTACAGCATTACAGAATGTAATATATGTAGATAAGCCCCTGATGCCGGTGGCCGCAGCTTATATAAGAAAAAGTAGGTGACAGATTCCCTTTAAGAACCAGTCGGACCCAGCTCGAGTTCCCAACTGCCCTGGCTGGCGCTTCACTAGCACTTAGGGGCTGTGTATATGGAGTCTGCAAACTATTCTAGGGAAATCTGGGCTCCAGGAGGCAAATAGCCCCTCCCAAGTTTTGCTGTATGGCTAAACAGCACTGTACAGCCATATATGGGGCATCTCTACATTCAGCAGAAATTGTGGGACAAATTATGGTGCCATATTTACCCATTTCTCCTTGTGAAAATGTAATAGCTGGGGCTAAAACAAAATTTTAGTGGTAAAAATGTAATTATTTTTTCTTCAATTGCCCAATGGTATGAAATTATGTGACACACCTGTGGTGTCAATATGATAACTGCAACCTTAGATTAATTCATCAAGATGTGTAGTTTGTAAAATGGGGTCACTTATGAGGGGTTCTGCTGTTCTGGCACCTCAGGGGCTCTCCCAGTGGAACATGGCAATAACCATAATAGTAAAATTTACACTATAATAAGGTGCTTCTTCCCTTCTGAGCTTTGCACTGTGCCTGAAAAGTATTTCCTATTTATATGAACGCTGAGTGTCTATATTCACTCACTCCCGTCCATCTGTAATAGTAAGGCTAAAGTGTCTCTTGTTGCCTTCAAGATCTATCGTCGCTCCTTGAACATGTGAAGCGATGTATCCACTTTTTCCTGCTGTCCTGCGCTTACCTGAGCACCGACTTTCTGCTAAAAAGTTTTTTTATTGCTGTACATAAAAATCTCTTTATAATATAATTTTAAACTCACCTATTATGTTCATAACAATTCTTTTAAATCACCACTAATGACCACAAATCATTCTACATATATTTTTAATAAGATAATAATAAAATAAATGATTTTATTTTGCGTTCGTTGTAGGGATTCCAGTGGATTCTCTCTGGTAGGGGGTAGCTTGCTGATCCCACATGTGGTTTATCGGTAAGGCATCCGCTCTTCAACTGGAATAACTTTTTTTCCTACAGGTTCTTGTCTATTTGAGTGGGGATCGGGTCTCTATTCTTTTTTTCTTTTTTTCCTTTTTCATTTCTCCTAAATGCTGCAATCTGGTATTGTTACTTAGAAATATAAAAGAAGTCAATAAGTTCACTCTACATATCTCTCTAATATAACCTCTTTGAGTTGTTAATTGTATGATGTCATTGAACTTTGACACTGGATCATCTGATCTGATGGCGCTCATTTTTTGTAACTTAGCATCCTTTCAAAACTATATATACCTGTGATGCCTGTATACTCTGTGTGGTATTTCCTGATGAAGGGGGCATGAGACCCCTGAAATGCGTTGAATAAAACCACTGTGAATCAGCTACAATCTCCTGAAATTCATCCCAGCGGCATTGCGGAATTTTAACTATGAATTCCCTTTGAAGATACTATTTATATGTAGGGCATTGGCGCACTTAGGAGAAATTTTTCAACAGGTCCATTTTTTCCTATTAGTCCTTAAAAAATGTAAAACTTGAGGCTAAAACAACATTTTATTGGTAAAAAATGTAATTATTCTTTTCAACCGCCCAATAGTATAACATTTTGTGAGGCACATGTAGTGTCATTATGATCATTGGATCCCTAGATGAATTCATTGGGGAGTGTAGCTTGTAAAATGTGCTAATATATGGGGGGTTTCTGCTGTTCTGGCACCTCAGGGGCTCTGCCAATGTGACATGGCACCCTTCGACCATTTCAGCAAAATCTGAACTCCAATATGGCACTTCTGTCGTTCTGATCTTTGCACTGTGCCTCAAAAGTAGTTTTCAACCACATATGGAGTATTGGGGTGCTCAGGAGAAATTTCCCAATGAATTTTGGTGTCCTTTATCTCCTGCTTTCCTTGTGAAAATTAAAAAAACAACAGTTTTTATAGCATTATTTTTTTTCATTTTCACAGATCAACTTAAAATTCTGTGAAGCACTTGGGGACTCAAGGTGCTTACCACACATCTATATAAATTTCTTGAGGGGTCTAGTTTCCAAAATGGGGTCACTTGTGGGGGTTGTCTACTGTTTAGGCACACCAGGGTCTCTCCAAACACGACATGACACCAGCACATAATTCCATCAAAGTCTGCATCCCAAAACTTCACTCCCTCCTTTCTGAGCCCTGCCATGCACTCAAACAGTAATTTTCTTACACATATGGAGTATCAGCGTAATCAGGAGAAATTGCAAAACAATTTGTTATGGAGCAATTTCTCCCGTTACCCTTGTGAAAATAAAAAAATGGGGCTAAAATACCTTTTTTGTGGGAAAAATGTGATTTTATTATTTACACAGCTCAACTTTATAAACTTCTCTGAAGCACCTGGTGGTTCAAGGTGCTCACCACACATCTAGATACATTCCTAGTCTATTTTCCAAAATGTGGTCACTTGTGGGGGGTTTCTACTGTTTAGGCATGTCAGGGGCTTTACAAACAGTTTATGGTGTTCACTAATGTTTCCAGCAAACTTTGCTTTCAAAAAGTCAAATTGCTCTCCTTCTCTTCCAAGCTCTGCCATGCTCCCAAACAGTAGTTTTTCCCCACATATGGAGTATCGGCGTACTCAGGAGAAATTGCAAAACAATTTTTGGGGTCCATTTTCTCTTGTTCCCTTTCTGGAAAAAAAAATTGGGACTAAAAGGAAATTTGGGGGGAAAAAATTGTTTTTTTTTTATTTTCGTGGCTCAACGTTATAAATTTCTGTGAAGCACCTGGGGTTACTCACCACACATCTAGATAACTTCCTTGAGGGGATTAGTTTCCAAAATGGGTCACTTATGACACAAATCTCAAAATCAGTGATATCCGTTGAAGCGTTCCAGAATTATTAACTCATAAATTGACACTGGTCAGAATTGTAAAATTTGACCTGGTCATAAAGGTGTAAACAGCCTTGGGGGTACAGGGGTTAATGTCCCTTTTTATGCACTGTGGTCTCTTCAGACCCTATAGCATAATAAAAGTAAGATGTAAAAAAATAGTTAATTCATTATACTCACCTCACTTATGACCTCAGCAGTCCCTCCACTACTCACCGCCACCATATGATCACTTGCTTCATTTAGTGCTAACCTTTGTCTTGGTCCTTGGTTCCATGGTGTTCAATGTATACACTTGCATTCACTTTGGATTACTTTTTTTTACCATATTATAACTCCACAGCACATACAGGGTGGGCCATTTATATGGATACACCTAAATAAAAAGGGAATGGTTGGTGATATCAACTTCCTGTTTGTGGCACATTTCGTATATGGGAGGGGGAAAACTTTTCAAGATGGGTGGTGACCATGGTGGCCATTTTGAGTCAGCCATTTTGGATCCAACTTTATTTTTTCAGAGGGAAAAGTGTCATCTGACACATCAAACTTATTTAGAATTTCACAAGAAAAACAATGGTGTGCTTGGTTTTAACGTAACGTTATTCTTTCATGAGTTATTTACAAGTTTATGACCACTTATAAAATGTGTTCAAAGTGCTGCCCATTGTGTTGTATTGTCAATGCAACCATCTTCTCCCATTCTTGACACACTGATAGCTACAACACAGAAGAAATGCACAGGCTTCCAGTATCCATTGTTTCAGATGCTGCACATCTCGTATCTTCACATCATAGACAATTGCCTTCAGATGACCCTAAAGATAAAAGTCTAAGGGGGTCACATCGGGAGACCTTGGTGGCCATTCAACTGGCCCACAACGACCATTCCACTTTCCAGGAAACTGTTCATGTAGGAATTCTCAGACCTGATAATGTGGTGGTGCACCATCTTGCTGGAAAAACTTAGGGAACGTGCCATCTTCAGGGAACATGCCATCTCCAGTGCATCTTCAGCCACTGATGTTTCTTCATTAGTGACAGTTTTCTTGTATCCAAATTTTGGCAAATCCAACATTGAACCTGTTTCACGAAATTTGGCAAGCAGTTTGGTAACTGTAGCATGGGAGATGGGTGGTCTTGTAGAGTGTCTTGCAATGAAATCTGCTGTAATGACCCGGGTACTGTGTTCACCAGACATCAACACAATTTCTATCTGCTCCTCACGTGTTAACCTCTGCGACATGTCAATGGCTGTAAACAAAGAGAAACTTGCAAATAACTCATGAAAGAATAAAGTTACGTTAAAACCAAGCACACCATTCTTTTTCTTTTGAAATTCTCAATAAGTTTGATGTTTCACATGACCCTGTTCCCATTGAAAAAATAAAGTTGGATCCAAAATGGCCGCCATAGTCACCACCCAATAAAAAAAGTTGAAACGTTTTCCCCCTCCCATATACTAATGTGCCACAAACAGGAAGTTGATATCACCAAGCATTCCCATTTTGTTTAGGTTTATTCATATAAATGACCCACCCTGTATAATACAGGGAGCCCAGAAATGTCTGTCTGTTACTGAGGATCATTCTAGAATTCATTCCCGATATCAAATCAAACTTGGGAAATGTAGTCAAGTGGAGTCTTTACTGTTGACAACAAAAATGTATTGTTTCCTTTTTTTTCTCCAATAGTTCATTGATATTACGGTATGTTCATATTATGTGTAAGTTTGTGTGTTTGTTTAGTGAAAAGTTTTGAGAAATTGTCCCACTATCAAATGTATGATTCTACTATTTAGTGGGATCCACATTATTACTTTTCTAAAGCCAGATTTTTTTGTCCTTCCTATTTCTTCTCTTCTTGATCTAATGCTGTTATGTTATGTACATCCAGACTTAAAAGCAATCCATGGTTTAATAAGATTACTCTGAGCAACAAATATCTGCATTTTCTCATCCTTTGATTTATTTAATTTATTGAAAAGGGGCTCAGATTTTTTTTTTAAACTGTCAAATTTGTGAGACTGTGAATCTTGTGGGTCCTATTGATAGGACTTACTTTTGAAAACACATCTCAAGTTTACCCACATTAAATTTTCACAAAACTTTTACAATGCCGAAATTATTACCCCTTAAGAGGTCTTGTGGATTCCATTTGCTTGGGCACCATGAGGGGCATTGGTCTTTGTATATATTTACGGTATATACATATATTTATGTCTGTAATATTTTTTTTTTATTTTCTTTTTCAGTTTCAAATGCAGCAATTCAAAATGGATAGTCTGTACCAGCTGGGAAAGTGTCAAATGTTGCAGGGTTCATTAATAAATCTACTTTTTACAGAGATTAAGCATTGTGTGGATGATCTTCTCCAGCCAGAGGTTTGTTTGTCCTATTTTATTAGTTTTCAAAGCTATTTAGATATAATTCAACTGCACAGAGTGTAGACAATCTTGAATTGAACTTTTTTTTAACGAGTATTTTTCAATACATTTTTCTTTTATATAATTATAGGCACTATCCATCATGTGTGGCAAATTTGTGTGGGTCAAAGTCTTGAGACCCCCACTGATTGCTCAGAAAGCCACTTTGCAATGCACTGGTGAGCAGGCGGACTGTCTATTGAACCCTTACACCGCTCTGTGCACATGGCTATGCAACAGTTCAGTGTTCCTGCTTACTGAGCAATCCCCCGCAGAACATCTTTTTGAGAAACTGGTGTGGGTCTCAGGATTCGAACGCCCCCCAAAAACTGCTACATATATTAGAAAATTGAAAAGAATAGCTAATCTTTATTGAAAAGAAAAAAATTGAAAAGAATAGCTAATCTTTATTACTGTGTAAAAAAACAGGTTATTTGAATCACTGTATAAAAAAGTGAAAACCTTGGAAAAATAACAACATAAATGGTGCAACTGTAAGACCACAGGCCTCCTGTGAACCTTCATTCAATGCAGTGATGTTTTGTCCATCATTAAGTTAAAAGAGGCAATTTGTATAATTTGTTTCCCAGGATCATTGCACAGCTTATAAACCTCCTCACACTAGCATGCCAGGCCAGGCCACAAGAAAAAATGTTATCCCCCCAGTCCCCTGTCAGAGGCCTTTCCTACAGAAAAATCTCATGCTTTGCACTGAGGAGGGGCAACACACCAAAATACTTGTCTGCAAATAGAGGTTGTGACTTGGCTTTTATCCTAAATCATGTGGCCAGGATCGTTAAAGGGTTTGTTAGGTGCCAAGGCTCTCCCACTGCACGGGGTAGATGCCAAGCCTTGCCTGCATCTGCAGTCTCCCATCCAGCTTTGGCCATTGTGAGTGCTGCTGAGCATAGACGTCAGTTCCAGCGTCTTGCTCAGGCTCGTGCTATTTGTCTGGTTACTCCTGGCTCTTCAGCAAAGCCTATGGTAACCAGCGGTAGGCAGCGATGAGCGAACGCTCTGGAGACTAAGTCCAGAAATCACCCTACTGAGGATGCTCGTGATGTGACGACATCTCATTGGTGGTCCGTCGTCAGCTGCTCTGGTGATAATGCAGCTCTGGATTGGGCTACGGGCAAGGTCCTATCCGACTGCACTTGAGCTTACATATAAAAGGCTCTCAGAGGCGCACACCGGTGCACTAGTATCAATCATTTTACATGTGTGTTTGTGACGTTGCAACAGTGTGGTCTATGTCGGCATATGCTGAGGGTCGGCGGTAAGCCGCTAGTATTTCGTCAGAGGAATTGGCTGAGTGTTTTTGCTGGCTGTGTGACCACTGTTTGCTATCTACCCCGTGGGCGGGTTTCGATCTCCTGTGAGGTTAGCAGGGATCGTATCTAGCGTCATTTCTATTCCATTACTGTGTGCGACTGACAAAGCTCTATAGAGGAGCATCTTTTCCGTTACTGTGTGTTAGTGACACAGCTCTATAGCAGAGCATCTATTCTGTCTCTGTGTGCGAGTGACACAGCTTCGTATGCTGTTCACTGAGTGATGTGTAACTCAGTGCGAGTTAACTATCGCTCGCTGTGTGTTCTACCATTGTTCACATTAGCTGCAGTTTTACATCTCTGCACGGTGGACCCCGGGTTGTGATTGCACTTCTTTATTAAATTTATTTAGTGCAATTTGCCAACCCTAACAGGGTTGATATTGACTTTTAGGATTGCCTTTTTCAATAGGTGGCACTAGATTTCAAGTCCTCTTCCTCTCTAAAGAGGCAATTTGCATACGTTAGATCACATGACAGCCTTTTGAATCATTTGATGTGATATTATTATTGTTTTTGTAATTATTATTATTATTATTTATTTTTAAAGCACCATTCATTCCAGGGTTATGGGTTACATCCATATAACATACATATAGCATATATAAGATAAACAAACTAACAGACTGGTACAGGATGAGAGAACCCTGCCTTCATGGGCTTACAATCTACATGGTAATGGAGAGGAGACAATTTTACTATGGATCCTACAACTTTGTAGTTAAGATCATCTCCAAATGGTATCGGGTTCCCATTGTCATGCCCTCAGCTGCAGGTCCGGTCTCTACTGCGAAGGGAGACCGGCACCTTTCATGCAGCTCCACTGGTACTACTCACCCTGTCTGTGGCTCCAGACGATCAGCGGCTCCTTTCTCTGCTAAGAACCTGCATGCTCTTGGCAAGTCTCCTGGAAATGCTCTTAGGAGGCGCGCCCCGCTTCCTGCACATACTTAAAACAGCAGAGCACCTGTTCTCTATTAAGGCTCTCTGTGCTATGATGCTCTGTGCATAAAAGGCATCCTCCCATTATGGGAGGTGCCTAGGCAATGTGTTCATTCTATTGTTTGTGGCCTTCTGCCCAGGCCACACTCTGCTGTGCTCTGCAAAGTGTAGTTTGTTACTTTTGGTTTTCTAACCCCTCTGTTTCCTCAGTATCCTCCGCTGGCAGTTCCCTATTCTGGATCCTTCTGGACTCCCTGGTTACCACTCCAGGCTGACTAAGCTGCTCCTCGCAGAACCATCCAGATATTGCTGCCGGCTGGATCAGCCTTTCCGAAACTACACAGAGCTTCCAGGATTCTCTTCACTGATAGAGCCTGAATTCCACCGTCTTGTTAATACGGTCTGTACGGGTCGTCCCTCTGGTCCGGGTACCGCGGCATTTAGGCCATCTGGTGTTGTGATGGGGGAATCCCTGTATAGGGGTACACCTTGCCCGGTGCTCCACTACGTGGTTCAGCGTTGTGGTCCAGAGGGTTCTTCTCTCAGGCACCTCTGTTTGTTTAAGCTTAATTTAATTAACCCCTTCCCGACCCATGACGCCTATGCGGCGTCATGGAATGATCGCATCCCTGCAGATCGGGTGAAAGGGTTAATTCCTATTTTACCCGATCTGCAGGGAGAGGGGGAGTTGTACTTCAGCCTAGGGGGGGTGGCTTTGCCCCCACGTGGCTACGATCGCTCTGATTGGCTGTTGAAAGTGCAACAGCCAATCAGAGCAATTTGCAATATTTCACCTATGAAAATGGTGAAATATTGCAATCCAGCCATGGCCGATGCTGCAATAGCATCTGCCATGGCTGGAAATCATGTACTGGCCCCCCCCACCGCCCCCGATCTCCTCCCCAGTCCTCCGTTCTGTCAGGTACCCCCCTCCGTCCCCCTGTTCGCTTCCCCGTGCTCCTGTCCGCTCCCCCGTGCTCCTGTCCGCTCCCCCCGTCCTCCGATCCCCCCCCCTGTGCTCCGATCCACCCCCCCACCACCCCCTCATACTTACCGATCCTCCCGAAGTCGGTCCGTCTTCTCCCTGGGCGCCGCCATCTTCCAAGATGGCGGGCGCATGCTCAGTGCGCGCAAAGAATCTGCCGGCTGGCAGATTCGTTACAGGTACATTTTGATCGCTGTGGTAGGTTCTACCACAGCGATCAAAATAAAAAAATAATAAATAAACCCCCCCCTTTATCACCCCCATAGGTAGGGACAATAATAAAATAAAGAAAATATTTTTTTTTCTTTTTCCACTAGGGTTAGGGTTAGAACTAGGGGTAGGGTTAGGGGTAGGGTTAGGGTTACGGGTAGGGTTAGGGTTAGGGGTAGGGTTATGGCATGTGCACACAGAGCGGATCGGCCGCGGATCCGCAGCGGATCGGCAGCGGATCCGCAGCGGATCGGCCGCGGATCCGCAGCGGATCCGCAGCGGATTGGCCGCGGATCTGCAGCGGATCGGCTGTGCCCATGGTGCGGAAAATTCCGTGCAGAAACGCTGCATTGTATTTTCCGCAGCATGTCAATTCTTTGTGCGGATTCCGCAGCGTTTTACACCTGTTCCTCAATAGGAATCCACAGGTGAAATCCGCACAAAAAAACACTGGAAATCTGCTGTAAATCCGCAGGCAAAACGCAGTGCCTTTTACCTGCAGATTTTTCAAAAATCGTGCGGAAAAATCTCACACGAATCCGCAACGTGGGCACATACCCTTAGGGTTAGGGTTGGAATTAGGGCTAGGGTTGGAAATAGGGTTAAGAATAGGCTTGTGGTTAGGGTTACGGATAGGGTTAGGGGTGTGTTGGGGTTACAGTTGTGGTTAGGGTTGGGATTAGGGTTACGGTTGGGATTAGGGTTAGGATTAGGGTTGGAATTAGGGTTACGGTTGTGTTGCGGTTAGGGTTGTGGTTAGGGGTGTGTTGGGGTTAGGGTTGTGATTAGGGTTATGGCTACAGTTGGGATTAGGATTAGGGGTGTGTTGGGGTTAGTGTTGAAGTTAGAATTGAGGGGTTTCCACTGTTTAGGCACATCAGGGGTCTCCAAACGCAACATGGCGCCACCATTGATTCCAGCCAATCTTGCGTTCAAAAAGTCAAATGGTGCTCCCGCCCTTCCAAGCCCCGACGTGCGCCCAAACAGTGGTTTACCCCCACATTTGGGGTACCAGCGTACTCAGGAGAAACTGGGCAACAACTGTTGGGGTCCAATTTCTCTTGTTACCCTTGCAAAAATAAAAAATTACTTGCTAAAACATAATTTTTGAGGAAAGAACAATTATTTTTTATTTTCACGGCTCTGCGTTATAAACTTCTGTGAAGCACTTGGGGGTTGAAAGTGCTCACCACACATCTAGATAAGTTCCTTCGGGGGTCTAGTTTCCAAAATGGTGTCACTTGTGGGGTGTTTCTACTGTTTAGGCACATCAGGGGCTCTGCAAATGCAATGTGACGCCCGCAGAGCATTCCATCAAAGTCTGCATTTCAAAACGTCACTACTTCCCTTCCGAACCCCGACGTGTGCCAAAACAGTGGTTTACCCCCACATATGGGGTATCAGCGTACTCAGGAGAAACTGGACAACAACTTTTGGGGTCCAATTTCTCCTGTTACTCTTGCAAAAATAAAAAATTCTGGGCTAAAAAAATATTTTTGAGGAAAGGAAACACATTTATTATTTTCACGGCTCTGCGTTATAAACTTCTGTGAAGCACTTGGGGGTTCAAAGTGCTCACCACACATCTAGATAAGTAGCCTTGGGGGTCTAGTTTCCAAAATGGAGTCACTTGTGGGGAGTTCCTACTGTTTAGGCACATCAGGGGCTCTGCAAACGCAACCTGATGCCCGCAGAGCATTCCATCAAAGTCTGCATTTCAAAACGTCACTACTTCCCTTCCAAACCCCGACGTGTGCCAAAACAGTGGTTTACCCCCACATATGGGGTATCAGCGTACTCAGGAGAAACTGTACAACAACTTTTGGGGTCCAATTTCTCCTGTTACTTTTGCAAAAATAAAAAAATTCTGGGCTAAAAAAATATTTTTGAGGAAAGGAAACACATTTTTTATTTTCACGGCTCTGCGTTATAAACTTCTGTGAAGCACTTGGGGGTTCAAAGTGCTCACCACACATCTAGATAAGTTCCTTCGGGGGTCTAGTTTCCAAAATGGAGTCAATTGTGGGGAGTTCCTACTGTTTAGGCACATCAGGGGCTCTGCAAACGCAACCTGATGCCCGCAGAGCATTCCATCAAAGTCTGCATTTCAAAACGTCACTACTTCCCTTCCGAACCCCGACGTGTGCCAAAACAGTGGTTTACCCCCACATATGGGGTATCATCGTACTCAGGAGAAACTGGAAAACAACTTTTGGGGTCCAATTTCTCCTATTATCCTTGGGAAAATAAAAAATTGTGGGCTAAAAAATAATTTTTGAGAAAAGAAAAATTATTTTTTATTTTCATGGCTCTGCGTTATAAACTTCTGTGAAGCACTTGGGGGTTCAAAGTGCTCACCACACATCTAGATTAGTTCCTTGGGAGGTCTAGTTTCCAAAATGGGGTCACTTGTGCGGGAGCTCCAATGTTTAGGCACACAGGGGCTCTCCAAACGCGACATGGTGTCCGCTAATGATTGGAGCTAATTTTCCATTCAAAAAGCCAAATGGCGTGCCTTCCCTTCCGAGCCCTGCCGTGCGCCCAAACAGTGGTTTACCCCCACATATGAGGTATCGGCATACTCAGGAGAAATTGCCCAACAAGTTTTAGGATCCATTTTATCCTGTTGCCCATGTGAAAATGAAAGAATTGAGGCTAAAAGAAATTTTGTGTGAAAAAAAAGTACTTTTTCATTTTTGCGGATCAATTTGTGAAGCACCTGGGGGTTTAAAGTGCTCACTATGCCTCTAGATGAGTTCCTTGGGGGGGTCTAGTTTCCAAAATGGGGTCACTTGTGGAGGAGCTCCAATGTTTAGGCACACAGGGGCTTTCCAAACGCGACATGGTGTCCGCTAACGATGGAGATAATTTTTCATTCAAAAAGTCAAATGGCGCTCCTTCCCTTCCGAGCCTTACCATGTGCCCAAACAGTGGTTTACCCCCACATGTGAGGTATTGGTGTACTCAGGAGAAATTGCCTAACAAAGTTTAGGATCCATTTTATCCTGTTGCCCATGTGAAAATGAAAAAATTGAGGCTAAAATAATTTTTTTGTGAAAAAAAAGTACTTTTTCATTTTTACGGATCAATTTGTGAAGCACCTGGGGGTTTAAAGTGCTCACTATGCTTCTAGATAAGTTCCTTGGGGGGTCTAGTATCCAAAATGGGGTCACTTGTGGGGGAGCTCCAATGTTTAGGCACACGGGGGCTCTCCAAACGCGACATGGTGTCCTCTAACGATTGGAGCCAATTTTTCATTGAAAAAGTCAAATGGCGCTCCTTCCCTTCCGAGCCCTGCCGTGCGCCCAAACAGTGGTTTACCCCCACATATGAGGTATCAGCGTACTCAGGACAAATTGGACAACAACGTCTGTGGTCCAGTTTCTCCTTTTACCCTTGGGAAAATAAAAAATTTTTCGCTAAAATATCATTTTTGTGACTAAAAAGTTAAATGTTCATTTTTTACTTCCATGTTGCTTCTGCTGCTGTGAAACACCTGAAGGGTTAATAAACTTCTTGAATGTGGTTTTGAGCACCTTGAGGGGTGCAGTTTTTAGAATGGTGTCACTTTTGGGTATTTTCAGCCATATAGAACCCTCAAACTGACTTCAAATGTGAGGTGGTCCCTAAAAAAAATGGTTTTGTAAATTTTGTTGTAAAAATGAGAAATCACTGGTCAAATTTTAACCCTTATAACTTCCTAGCAAAAAAAAAATGTGTTTCCAAAATTGTGCTGATGTAAAGTAGACATGTGGGAAATGTTATTTATTAACTATTTTGTGTCACATAACTCTCTGGTTTAACAGAATAAAAATTCAAAATGTGAAAATTGCGAAATTTTCAAAATTTTTGCCAAATTTCCGTTTTTTTTCACAAATAAACTCAGAAATTATCGACCTAAATTTACCACTAACATGAAGCCCAATATGTCACGAAAAAACAATCTCAGAATTGCTAGGATCCGTTGAAGCGTTCCTGAGTTATTACCTCATAAAGGGACACTGGTCAGAATTGCAAAAAACGGCAAGGTCATGAAGGGGTTAAATACCTTTGCTTTTTGAAGCCATTCTCCTGTCTCTTGTGTACCGGGTATACAGCTACCACTGCTCCACCAGTCGTCTAGTGAGTCCACTATATTTCCCCACGCCCTGTGGGCGTAACACCCATATTACTTCATAAGTGCTTTCACGCAGTATCAGATAGATGCTGGAGATGTGGAGTGGAAGAGGAGACGATGACACACATTTGGTGGAGCTGTCCAATAATAAGAAGTTTCTGGACTCAGGTAATTCAGACTATTAAAAAAATGACTAGTCTCTCTGTGCCCGACTCTCCTGAAACTATTTTGCTCTTTATGATCCCAACTAGTTTCACCAAATGCAAAAGATCTTTAATAAGCTACCTTATACAGGCTGCTAAGAATTTCATTCCTCGTCACTGAAAAAGTACTTCTCCACCTACTCTGGATGAGTGGTTCTGTGAGATAGCCCTTCTAAATAGGATGGAACATTTGATTGCCCAATCCTCCACTGACTGTGATAGATACTGTGAGACTTGGAGAGACCGGATTGAATTCCAAGAATCCGATGCCTACCATCTTACATGAGACTGATGTGATCCACCCGTTTCTTCTCTGTCCGGATTGTGCTTCTTGTTGGTTCGCGCCTGGCTACGCTATGTATGGTTTCCATTGGATTTCAGTAACTTCATAATTGTATTACTGATGGCCTAAAATGTTCCCTTCCCTCTTTTTTCTTCCAATAACTTGATGTTTTATTGGACTTTATGCTTATATTTTATGATATATCGATGCTGATATTGTCCTAGCTATTCTATTCTTTTTGTTGTATTTTTGTGATTGAAAATTATTTAACCTTTTAATAAAAATTGAATTTTTAAAAAATAAAGTGTAAGCACATGAGTTGCTTAGCAGCCAAAATAAACATCACCCAAAGGGAAACCCAAAAAGTGAAACATAAATGTCTGACCACTAGGACTATATAAATAGGGTATAACCAGTAGTAATAATATGTCCAATGCATTAAAGTTGTCTGCCTGAAAGGCTAATCAACCCTATAAAACTCCATTGTATAAGAAAAAAGTGCAAATATGACAATAGTACAGTGTCAGAATATAAGTGTATTTTAGGTCAAGACAGCGTAGAGAAGTATGAAAAATGCTGGATAAAATGTAGTGGATACCTTGTCCAGAGTAGTAGACAAGAGGAATCTCTGTGGGAAAAGAGGTCTCTATACTTTTGCAGCCTTGTTTTTACAATCAGAGCATTGATTAAATAAAGAGCTTGGGTTGTAAAATAAATGTAAAATGTTTGGTTGGTGATAAGAATTCTTTTGCCATGTGTTGCACCGAGACCCGGGAAATTCTCAGTCCATTTTTATATACTGTAGCTTTTAACCTTCGAATTATAATTAAAGGAATTAATGTAACTAATGACAGTATACGGTATTTTTCCGACCATAAGACGCACTTTTTTTCCTCCAAATTTGGGAGGAAAGTGTGGGTGCGTCTTATGGTCAGAATGTAACCTGTGTGGAGGGGGGGGCGCAGCGAGTGGGATCGCACTGTGATCCCACTTTTAGGAGACAGAAAAATGTCCCTGCTGCCCGGAATCAGCACTGGGAAAACCGTCCCGATGATTAAGTGCAGTGAATATTCATTAGCCGCTTCCCTGCCCACCTGTCAGCTGAGCAGTGAGCCAGAGCAGTGAACTGGGAGCAGCAAATGAATACTCCACTTAAGCAGCGGACACACATGGTTTCCCCAGCACTGGATTCCTGCAGCGGCTGGGGAGATCTGTGTCCAGTGGAGTAGGGGGCAGCAGCAGGGGGCCAGAGGGGACAAGAGGCCTGCATACCTGCCTGGGGCTGAGTGCTGGGCATAAGGACCCTTCTATGTCATGAAGTGGGTGGGCTGGAGCATCACATGACAGCACAGAGCCCTCCCTCTTCTTGACGTCATCACAGGTCCTTCAGACACCGCACTAGAATCTGCACGCTTCCTCTTATGACCTGTGCTGTGGAGAGGCAACAAGAGGGAGGGCTCTGTGTGTGCAGTCATGGGATGCTTTTACCTCACCACAGTGTGGCTGGTTGGCTGCCACAATTAAGAGGTTAGTCTCTGCAACACACAATAAAGCACTCTGACACTCCTGTGGTGAACTATAACTCCCAGCATGCCATAGGATCTGCAGGACATACTGGGAGTTATAGTTCTCCCATGGGATTTTAAAGCAGCACTCCAGTGTTATTTTGCAGTGCTGGAGTGGTGCTTTCAATATAAGCCCTGTGCTCCCATTCTTATACTCACCCTCCAGCGTCTTCATATAGTACTTCACAGCCACCACACTGGTCCCGCAGCTTCCAACATAATAACACTAGCTATTGAACCCGTTCTACGCCCGGGTGGCGAGCATTTATATTGGTATATGGTCTCCATCCTGGTATGTGCTGCTCCCATCTTGCTCTCCCATCCTGTCATGTGCTGCTCCATCCTGTGCCCCCATCCTGTCATGTGCTGCTCCACCGTGTCATGTGCTGCTCCATCCTGCATCCCCATCCTGTCATGTGCTGCTCCATCCTGCGCCCCCATCCTGTCATGTGCTGCTCCACCGTGTCATGTGCTGCTCCATCCTGCGCCCCCATCCTGTCATGTGCTGCTCCACTGTGTCATGTGCTGCTCCATCCTGCATCCCCATCCTGTCATGTGCTCCCATCCTGCGCCCCCATCCTATCACGTGCTGCTCCATCCTGCGCCCCCATCAGTGCGGGCGGCTGTGCTGAGTGCGGGCGGCTGTGCTGAGTGCGGGCGGCTGTATGTGGCTGTGCTGAGTGCGGGCGGCTGTATGTGGCACGGCTGTGCGTGGCTGTGCTGGGTGCGGGCGGCTGTGGGTGGCTGTGTGTGGCTGTGCTGGGTGCGGCGGCTGTGGATGGCTGTGCTGGGTGCGGTGGCTGTGCTGGGTGCAGCGGCTGTGCGTGGCTGTAGGCGGCTGTGCGTGGCTGTGCTGGGTGCGGCGGCTGTGCTGGGTGCGGCGGCTGTGCGTGGCTGTGCTGGGTGCGGTAACTGTGGTGGGTGCGGTGGCTGTGGGTGGCTGTGGGTGGCTGTGCGTGGCTGTGCTGGGTGCGGCGGCTGTGGACGGCTGTGCTGGGTGCGGTGGCTGTGCTGGGTGCGGCGGTTTTGGACGGCTGTGCTGGGTGCGGTGGCTGTGCTGGGTGCAGCGGCTGTGCGTGGCTATAGGTGGCTGTGCGTGGCTGTGGGCAGCTGTTGTGAATTTGCTTTTTGCTCCCTCTAGTGGTTACTAGTTTTTTGACTCTGGTTTTTCTGTCATTCCTTTTATCCGCACCTGGGTCATTAGTTAGGGGTGTTGCTATATAAGCTCCCTGGACCTTCAGTTCAATGCCTGGCAACGTAGTTATCAGAGCTAGTCTGCTGTGCTCTTGTCTACTGATCCTGGTTCCAGTTATATCAGCTAAGTCTGCCTTTTGCTTTTTGCTATTTGTTTTGGTTTTGTATTTTTGTCCAGCTTGTTCCAAATCTATATCCTGACCTTTGCTGGAAGCTCTAGGGGGCTGGTGTTCTCCCCCCGGACCGTTAGACGGTTCGGGGGTTCTTGAATTTCCAGTGTGGATTTTGATAGGGTTTTTGTTGACCATATAAGTTACCTTTCTTTATTCTGCTATCAGTAAGCGGGCCTCTCTGTGCTAAACCTGGTTCATTTCTGTGTTTGTCATTTCCTCTTACCTCACCGTCATTATTTGTGGGGGGCTTCTATCCAGCTTTGGGGTCCCCTTCTCTGGAGGCAAGAAAGGTCTTTGTTTTCCTCTACTAGGGGTAGCTAGATTCTCCGGCTGGCGCGTGTCATCTAGAATCAACGTAGGAATGATCCCCGGCTACTTCTAGTGTTGGCGTTAGGAGTAGATATATGGTCAACCCAGTTACCACTGCCCTATGAGCTGGATTTTTGTATTCTGCAGACTTCCACGTTCCTCTGAGACCCTCGCCATTGGGGTCATAACAGTTTGCCAGGCCAGTATTAAATGTTTAATGCATTGCAGAAGAGGGATTATAAGAAAGAAGATTCTGAGTTTTTTTTTTTTCTCCTTCCCCTTTACCTCAGAGTGGCTATGCTTGCTGCAGACATGAATGTCCAGACCTTGATTACAAGTGTGGACCAGCTGGCTACTCGTGTGCAGGGCATACAAGACTATGTTATCAGAAATCCTAGGTCAGAACCTAAAATACCGATTCCTGAACTGTTTTCCGGAGACAGGTTTAAGTTTAGGAATTTCGTGAATAATTGTAAATTGTTTTTGTCCCTGAGACCCTGTTCATCAGGAGATTCTGCTCAGCAAGTAAAAATTGTTATTTCGTTCTTACGGGGCGACCCTCAGGATTGGGCTTTTTCGCTGGCGCCAGGAGATCCGGCATTGGCTGATCTTGATGCGTTTTTTCTGGCGCTCGGTTTACTTTATGAGGAACCCAATCTTGAGATTCAGGCAGAAAAGGCCTTGCTGTCTATGTCTCAGGGGCAGGACGAGGCTGAAGTGTATTGCCAAAAATTTCGGAAATGGTCCGTGCTGACACATTGGAACGAGTGTGCACTGGCCGCTAATTTTAGAAATGGCCTTTCTGAAGCCATTAAGAATGTTATGGTGGGTTTTCCCATTCCCACAGGTCTTAATGATACTATGGCACTGGCTATTCAAATTGACCGGCGGTTGCGGGAGCGCAAAACCGCAAATTCCCTCATGGTGTTGTCTGAACAGACACCTGATTTAATGCAATGTGATAGAATCCTGACTAGAAATGAGCGGAAAATTCATAGACGCCGGAATGGCTTGTGCTACTACTGTGGTGATTCTACACATGTTATCTCAGCATGCTCTAAACGTATAGCTAAGGTTGTTAGTCCTGTCACCGTTGGTAATTTGCAACCTAAATTTATTCTGTCTGTAACTTTGATTTGCTCACTGTCATCTTATCCTGTCATGGCGTTTGTAGATTCAGGTGCTGCCCTGAGTCTCATGGATCTCTCATTTGCTAAGCGCTGTGGATTTACTCTTGAACCATTAGAAAATCCTATTCCTCTTAGGGGTATTGATGCTACACCATTGGCAGCAAATAAACCGCAGTATTGGACTCAGGTTACCATGTGCATGACTCCTGAACACCGCGAGGTGATACGTTTCCTGGTTTTACATAAAATGCATGATTTGGTCGTTTTAGGGCTGCCATGGTTACAGACCCATAATCCAGTCCTGGACTGGAAGGCTATGTCAGTCTCAAGTTGGGGCTGTCGTGGTATTCATGAGGATTCCCTGCCTGTGTCTATTGCTTCTTCTACGCCTTCGGAAGTTCCGGAGTATTTGTCTGATTATCAGGATGTCTTCAGTGAGTCTGAGTCCAGTGCACTGCATCCTCATAGGGACTGTGACTGTGCTATAGATTTGATCCCAGGCAGTAAATTTCCTAAGGGAAGACTGTTTAATCTGTCGGTACCTGAACATACCGCTATGCGTTCATATATCAAGGAGTCTCTGGAAAAAGGACATATTCGTCCGTCTTCTTCCCCTCTTGGTGCGGGATTCTTTTTTGTGGCAAAAAAGGACGGATCTTTGAGACCTTGTATTGATTATCGGCTTTTAAATAAGATTACTGTCAAATTTCAGTATCCTTTACCGCTGTTGTCTGACTTGTTTGCCCGGATTAAGGGTGCCAAGTGGTTCACCAAGATAGACCTTCGTGGTGCGTACAACCTTGTGCGCATTAAGCAAGGTGATGAATGGAAAACCGCATTCAATACGCCCGAAGGTCATTTTGAGTACTTGGTGATGCCTTTTGGGCTCTCCAATGCGCCTTCAGTTTTTCAGTCCTTTATGCATGACATTTTCCGGAAGTATCTGGATAAATTTTTGATTGTTTATCTGGATGATATTTTGGTTTTTTCTGATAATTGGGATTCGCATGTGGAGCAGGTCAGGTTGGTCTTTAAAATTTTGCGTGAAAATTCTTTGTTTGTCAAGGGCTCAAAGTGTCTCTTTGGTGTACAGAAGGTTCCCTTTTTGGGGTTCATTTTTTCCCCTTCTGCTGTGGAGATGGACCCAGTCAAGGTCCGAGCTATTCTTGATTGGACTCAGCCCTCGTCAGTTAAGAGTCTTCAGAAGTTCTTGGGCTTCGCTAACTTCTACCGTCGTTTTATCGCTAATTTTTCTAGCATTGTGAAACCTTTGACGGATATGACCAAGAAGGGCTCCGATGTAGCTAACTGGGCTCCTGCTGCCGTGGAGGCTTTCCAGGAGTTGAAACGCCGGTTTACTTCGGCGCCTGTTTTGTGCCAGCCTGACGTCTCACTTCCCTTTCAGGTTGAGGTGGATGCTTCGGAGATTGGGGCAGGGGCCGTTTTGTCGCAGAGAGGCCCTGGTTGCTCTGTTATGAAACCTTGTGCCTTTTTCTCTAGGAAGTTTTCGCCTGCCGAGCGAAATTATGATGTGGGCAATCGGGAGTTGTTGGCCATGAAATGGGCATTTGAGGAGTGGCGTCATTGGCTCGAGGGTGCTAAGCATCGTGTGGTGGTCTTGACTGATCACAAAAATCTGATGTATCTCGAGTCTGCTAAACGCCTTAATCCGAGACAGGCCCGCTGGTCATTGTTTTTCTCCCGCTTTGATTTTGTTGTCTCGTATTTACCAGGTTCAAAGAATGTGAAGGCCGATGCTCTTTCTAGGAGCTTTGTGCCTGATGCTCCTGGAGTCGCTGATCCTGTTGGTATTCTTAAAGATGGAGTTATCTTGTCAGCTATTTCTCCGGATCTGCGACGTGTGTTGCAGAGATTTCAGGCTGATAGGCCTGAGTCTTGTCCACCTGACAGACTGTTTGTCCCGGATAAGTGGACCAGCAGAGTCATTTCCAAGGTTCATTCCTCGGTGTTGGCAGGTCACCCGGGAATTTTTGGCACCAGAGATCTGGTGGCCAGGTCCTTTTGGTGGCCTTCCTTGTCAAGGGATGTGCGGTCATTTGTGCAGTCCTGTGGGACTTGTGCTCGAGCTAAGCCTTGCTGTTCTCGTGCCAGCGGTTTGCTCTTGCCCTTGCCTGTCCCGAAGAGACCTTGGACACATATCTCCATGGATTTCATTTCTGATCTTCCGCTATCTCAGGGCATGTCCGTTATCTGGGTGATATGTGATCGCTTCTCCAAGATGGTCCATTTGGTTCCTTTGCCTAAGCTGCCTTCCTCTTCCGATCTGGTTCCTGTGTTTTTCCAGAACGTGGTTTGTTTGCACGGCATCCCTGAGAATATTGTGTCAGACAGAGGATCCCAGTTCGTTTCTAGGTTCTGGCGATCCTTTTGTAGTAGGATGGGCATTGATTTGTCGTTTTCGTCTGCTTTCCATCCTCAGACTAATGGACAGACGGAGCGAACCAATCAGACTTTGGAGGCTTATTTGAGGTGTTTTGTCTCTGCTGATCAGGACGATTGGGTGACATTCTTGCCGTTGGCTGAGTTTGCCCTTAATAATCGGGCTAGTTCCGCCACCTTGGTTTCGCCTTTTTTCTGCAACTCTGGTTTCCATCCTCGCTTTTCTTCGGGTCATGTGGAGCCTTCTGACTGTCCTGGGGTGGATTCTGTGGTGGATAGGTTGCAGCAGATCTGGAATCATGTGGTGGACAACTTGAAGTTGTCACAGGAGAAGGCTCAGCGCTTTGCCAACCGCCGCCGCGGTGTGGGTCCCCGACTACGCGTTGGGGATTTGGTGTGGCTTTCTTCCCGCTTTGTTCCTATGAAGGTCTCCTCTCCCAAATTTAAACCTCGTTTTATTGGGCCTTACAAGATATTGGAAATCCTTAATCCTGTATCTTTTCGTCTGGATCTTCCTGTGTCGTTTGCTATTCACAATGTATTTCATAGGTCCTTGTTGCGGCGGTACATTGTGCCTGTAGTTCCTTCTGCTGAGCCTCCTGCTCCGGTGTTGGTTGAGGGCGAGTTGGAGTACGTGGTGGAGAAGATCTTGGATTCTCGCCTCTCCAGGCGGAGGCTTCAGTACCTGGTCAAGTGGAAGGGCTATGGTCAGGAGGATAATTCCTGGGTGGTCGCCTCTGATGTTCATGCGGCCGATTTAGTTCGTGCCTTTCATGCCGCTCATCCTGATCGCCCTGGTGGTCGTGGTGAGGGTTCGGTGACCCCTCACTAAGGGGGGGGTACTGTTGTGAATTTGCTTTTTGCTCCCTCTAGTGGTTACTAGTTTTTTGACTCTGGTTTTTCTGTCATTCCTTTTATCCGCACCTGGGTCGTTAGTTAGGGGTGTTGCTATATAAGCTCCCTGGACCTTCAGTTCAATGCCTGGCAACGTAGTTATCAGAGCTAGTCTGCTGTGCTCTTGTCTACTGATCCTGGTTCCAGTTATATCAGCTAAGTCTGCCTTTTGCTTTTTGCTATTTGTTTTGGTTTTGTATTTTTGTCCAGCTTGTTCCAAATCTATATCCTGACCTTTGCTGGAAGCTCTAGGGGGCTGGTGTTCTCCCCCCGGACCGTTAGACGGTTCGGGGGTTCTTGAATTTCCAGTGTGGATTTTGATAGGGTTTTTGTTGACCATATAAGTTACCTTTCTTTATTCTGCTATCAGTAAGCGGGCCTCTCTGTGCTAAACCTGGTTCATTTCTGTGTTTGTCATTTCCTCTTACCTCACCGTCATTATTTGTGGGGGGCTTCTATCCAGCTTTGGGGTCCCCTTCTCTGGAGGCAAGAAAGGTCTTTGTTTTCCTCTACTAGGGGTAGCTAGATTCTCCGGCTGGCGCGTGTCATCTAGAATCAACGTAGGAATGATCCCCGGCTACTTCTAGTGTTGGCGTTAGGAGTAGATATATGGTCAACCCAGTTACCACTGCCCTATGAGCTGGATTTTTGTATTCTGCAGACTTCCACGTTCCTCTGAGACCCTCGCCATTGGGGTCATAACAGGCAGCTGTGCTGGGTGCGGCGGCTGTGCTGGGTGCGGCGGCTGTGCTGGGTGCGGCGGCTGTGCGCAGATGTGCGTGGCTGTAGGCGGCTGTGCGTGGCTGTAGGCGGCTGTGCGTGGCTGTAGGCGGCTGTGCGTGGCTGCGGTGGCTGTGCTGGGTGCAATGGCTGTGGTGGGTGCGGCGGCTGTGCTGGGTGCGTTCGTTGTGGACGGCTGTGCTGGGTGCAGCGGCTGTCGCCACCTGATTCATTTCCGCCGCCATTTTCCTGGTCCTGCTCCCGGAATCGGCGCCTGTGCAGTCCGCGCTTTCCGGCGCCATTTTCTTGAAGACACACTGCAATGTGTCTTCAAGAAAATGGCGCTGGAAAGCGCGGACTGCGCAGGCGCCGATTCCGGGAGCAGGACCAAGAAAATGGCGGCGGAAATGAATCAGGTGGCGTAAGTAACAAATAGCTGTGGCATGAAGTGCCACAGCCTCATGGCACAGCAATTTGTTACTTGCGCTACCTCATTCACTTCCGGCGCCATTTTCTGTGTCCTCCTGGTGCCGGAATCGGCGCCTGCGCAGTCCGCGCTTTCCGGCGCCATTTTCTTGAAGACACATTGCAGTGTGTCTTCAAGAAAATGGCGCCGGAAAGCGCGGACTGCGCAGGCGCCGATTACGGGAGCAGGGGGACATTCATGGCCCGGAATCGCGTCGGTGGAACGGGACAGGTAAGTATACTCACCCTCCGCCTCCTGGCTCGTCCCTGTTTCTCCGTTGGAGATCGCGGTGTGCGTTCAGCGCTTACGCATACCGCGATCTCCTGGGAGTGTCGCTCTGTGGGGTCCAGACTGCGCCGGCGCTTGCGCTTGCACAGTCTATTAAGGCTTCGGACAGAGTGACGCTCCCAGCGTTATATTATAGATACTATTATATATAATAACATGATGTTGTAACAATGAGAAATCGCTGGTCAGCTTTTAACCCTTATAACTTCCTAACAAAAAAAATGTTGCTTCCAAAATTGTGCTGATGTAAAGTAGACATGTGGGAAATGTTATTATTTCAGTATTTTTGTGACATATCTGTGTGATTTAACCCCTTAAGCCCCAAGGGTGGTTTGCACGTTAATGACCAGGCCAATTTTTACAATTCTGACCACTGTCCCTTTATGAGGTTATAACTCTGGAACACTTCAACGAATCCTGATGATTCTGACATTGTTTTCTCGTGACATATTGTACTTCATGATAGTGGTAAAATTTCTTCGATATTACCTGCGTTTATTTGTGAAAAAAGTGGAAATTTGGAGAAAATATTGAAAATGTAGCAATTTTCCAACTTTTAATTTTTATGCCCTTAAATCAGAGATATGTCACACAAAATACTTAATAAGTAACATTTCCCACATGTCTACTTTACATCAGCACAATTTTGGAACCAAAATTTTTATTTTGTTTGGGAGTTATAAGAGTTAAAAGTTGACCAGCAATTTCTCATTTTTACAACACCATTTTTTTTAGGGACCACATCTCATTTGAAGACATTTTGAGGGGTCTATATGATAGAAAATAGCCAAGTGTGATACCATTCTAAAAACTGCACCCCTCAAGGTGCTCAAAACCACATTCAAGAAGTTTATTAACCCTTCTGGTGTTTCACAGGAATTTTTGAAATGTTTAAATAAAAATGAACATTTAACTTTTTTTCACACAAAATTTACTTCAGCTCCAATTTGTTTTATTTTACCAAGGGTAACAAGAGAAACCCCAAAAGTTGTTGTACAATTTGTCTTGAGTATGCGGATACCCATATGTGGGAGTAAACCACTGTTTGGGCGCATGGCAGAGCTCGGAAGGGAAGGAGTTTATTTGACTTTTCAATGCAAAATTGACTGGAATTGAGATGGGTAGCCATGTTGCGTTTGGAGAGCTCCTGATGTGCCTAAACATTGAAACCCCCCCACAAGTGACACCATTTTGGAAAGTAGACCCCCTAAGGAACTTTAAAATAGCTAAAAGCACAAAAAGAGGATTCAGAGATCCTCCAAAAATGAGAAAAAACAGCAAAACAAGGCAGAGATGCTTACCTGCCTAGGCCTCCAAACAAATGCACTATCAGGATGCAGTGGACCCATGTGGTCAAGATGAAAAAAAACACAGGTGCAGCATAACCGATGAGGCAGCCACTCACGGCCTACCAAACTAATGGAGGGGGTGGCTGCTTGGCACATTGCTGCACATAAAAAACTTGTATGTGGCGCTGTTCACACAATGGAGATGCACAGCATCCAGGCAGGCCTAGTAGTGACACCCTTCTATTAGATCAGGCGGGCCTGCCCAGCGCTATCCAAATGCACCCCATGTGAACAGACACCACAGTTTACAAGAGAAAAATGGGCCCAACTGCACCCCGAAAAAAAGTGCAAAAAACACATAAAAAAATATATCTTTATGTGAGGTATTAGTTGATATTTTGGCCAAAATAAAGAAGCTCATGACCCACGTCAAGGGTCCCCACGCTCATGAGTCCTAACTCTAAAATAGCTAAAAGCACAAAAAGAGGATTCAGAGATCCTCCAAAAATGAGAAAAAACAGCAAAACAAGGCAGAGATGCTTACCTGCCTAGGCCTCCAAACAAATGCACTATCAGGATGCAGTGGACCCATGTGGTCAAGATGAAAAAAAACACAGGTGCAGCATAACCGATGAGGCAGCCACTCACGGCCTACCAAACTAATGGAGGGGGTGGCTGCTTGGCACATTGCTGCACATAAAAAACTTGTATGTGGCGCTGTTCACACAATGGAGATGCACAGCATCCAGGCAGGCCTAGTAGTGACACCCTTCTATTAGATCAGGCGGGCCTGCCCAGCGCTATCCAAATGCACCCCATGTGAACAGACACCACAGTTTACAAGAGAAAAATGGGCCCAACTGCACCCCGAAAAAAAGTGCAAAAAACACATAAAAAAATATATCTTTATGTGAGGTATTAGTTGATATTTTGGCCAAAATAAAGAAGCTCATGACCCACGTCAAGGGTCCCCACGCTCATGAGTCCTAACTCTAAAATAGCTAAAAGCACAAAAAGAGGATTCAGAGATCCTCCAAAAATGAGAAAAAACAGCAAAACAAGGCAGAGATGCTTACCTGCCTAGGCCTCCAAACAAATGCACTATCAGGATGCAGTGGACCCATGTGGTCAAGATGAAAAAAAACACAGGTGCAGCATAACCGATGAGGCAGCCACTCACGGCCTACCAAACTAATGGAGGGGGTGGCTGCTTGGCACATTGCTGCACATAAAAAACTTGTATGTGGCGCTGTTCACACAATGGAGATGCACAGCATCCAGGCAGGCCTAGTAGTGACACCCTTCTATTAGATCAGGCGGGCCTGCCCAGCGCTATCCAAATGCACCCCATGTGAACAGACACCACAGTTTACAAGAGAAAAATGGGCCCAACTGCACCCCGAAAAAAAGTGCAAAAAACACATAAAAAAATATATCTTTATGTGAGGTATTAGTTGATATTTTGGCCAAAATAAAGAAGCTCATGACCCCTAAGGAACTTATCTAGATGTATTGTGAGAGCTTTGAACCCCCAAGTGTTTCACTACAGTTTATAACGCAGAGCCGTGAAAATAAAAATTATTTTTATTTTTATTCCCACAAAAATTATTTTTTAGCCTGCAAGTACCTAAACAGTAGAATGTACCTAAACAGTAGAAACCCCCCACAAGTGACCCTATATTGGAAACTAGACCCCCCAAGGAACTTATCTAGATGTGTTGTGAGAACTTTGAACCCCCAAGTGTTTCACTACAGTTTATAACGCAGAGCCGTGAAAATAAAAAATCATTTTTTTTCCAATTATTTTTTAGCCCCCAGTTTTGTATTTTCCCAAGGGTAGCAGGAGAAATTGGACCCCAAAGGTTCTTGTCCAAATTGTCCTGAGTACGCTGATACCCCATATGTGGGGGGAACCACCGTTTGGGCGCATGGCAGAGCTCGGAAGGGAAGGAGCACCATTTGGAATGCAGACTTAGATGTAATGGTCTGCAGGCATCACATTGCGTTTGCAGAGCCCCTGATGTACCTAAACAGTAGAAACCCCCACAAGTGACGCCATATTGGAAACTAGACCCCCCAAGGAACTTATCTAGATGTGTTGTGAGAACTATGAACCCCCAAGTGTTTCACTACAGTTTATAACGCAGAGCCGTGAAAATAAAAAATCATTTTTGTTTCACAAAAATGTTTTTTTAGCCCCCAAATTTTTATTTTCCCAAGGGTAACAAGAGAAATTGGACCCCAAAGTTGCTGTCCAATTTGTCCTGAGTACACTGATACCCCATATGTTGGGGTAAGCCCCTGTTTGGGCGCACGGGAGAGCTCAGAAGGGAAGGAGCACCGTTTTACTTTTTCAACGCAGAATTGGCTGGAATTGAGATCAGATGCCATGTCGCGTTTGGAGATCCCCTGATGTGCCTAAACAGTGGAAACCCCCAATTCTAACTGAAACCCTAGCCCCAACCCTAACCCTAGCCCCAACCCTAGCCATAACCCTAGCCTTAACCCTACCCCTAATCCTAACCCTAGACCTAATCCTAACCCTAGACCTAATCCTAACCCTAGCCCTAACCCTAATGGGAAAATGGAAATAAATACATTTTTTTAATTTAATCATTAGTGGATTTTTATGATTGACAGCCATCACAGACTAAAAGACGCTTTTTATTGCAAAAAATAGTTTTTGCGTCTCCACATTTTGAGAGCTATAATTTTTCCATATTTTGGTCTACAGAGTCATGTGAGGTCTTGTTTTTTGCGGGACGAGTTGACGTTTTTATTGGTAACATTTTTGGGCACGTGACATTTTTTGATCGCTTTTTTTCCGATTTTTGTGAGGCAGTATGACCAAAAAACAGCTATTCATGAGTTTCTTTTTTAGGGGGGCGTTTATACCGTTCCGCGTTTGGCATCATGGATAAAGCAGTTTTATTCTTCGGGTCAGTACGATTACAGTGATACCTCATTTATATCATTTTTTTATGTTTTGGCGCTTTTATACGATAAAAACTGTTTTATAGAAAAAATAATTATTTTTGCATCGCTTTAATCTGAGGACTATATCTTTTTTATTTTTTCACTGATGACGCTGTATGGCAGCTCGTTTTTTGCGTGACAAGATGACGTTTTCAGCGGTACCATGGTTATTTATATCCGTCTTTTTGATCGCGTGCTATTCCACTTTTTGTTTGGCGTTATGATAATAAAGCGTTGTTTTTTGCCTCGTTTTTTTTTTTTACGGTGTTCACTGAAGGGGTTAACTAGTGGGACAGTTTTATAGGTCGGGACGCGGCGATACTAAATATGTGTAATTTTATTGCCTTTTTTTATTTAGATAAAGAAATTTATTTATGGGAACAATATATATATTTTTTTTCTTTATTTAGGAATTTTTTTTTTAACACAACTAAATATTTTTTTTTTTACTTTATAACATTGCCCCAGGGGTGGCATCAAGTTATAAGGTCAGATCGCTGATCTAACACTTTGCAGAGCACTGTGTTAGATCAGCGATCTGACAAGCAGGGCTACTGGCCACCTCCCTGCAGGACCCGGATGCAGCCCTGCAGCCAATTTTGGATCTGGGCCTGCTGCAGGGAGAAGAAGATAGGAGACCCTCGGAGCAACGTGATCACATCGCGTTGCTCTGAGGGTCTCAGGGAAGCCCGCAGGGAGCCCTCTCCCTGCGTGATGCTTCCCTATACCGCCAGAACACTGCGATCATGTTTGATCGCAGTGTGCCGGGGCTTAATTTGCCAGGGGCGGTCCATAACGGCTCCTGGCACATAGTGCCGGATGTCAGCTGCGATAGTCAGCTGACACCCGGCCGCGATCGGGGAAAGCGCGACCGATAGCTATGACGTACTATTCCGTCCCTGGGAATTAAGTCCCAGGTCACCTTGATGGGATAGTACGTCAAATGGGATTAAGGGGTTAAGGGTAAAAGACTTTCAAAGTTGGAAAATTGCAAAATTTTCTAAATTTTCACCAGATTTCCATTTTTTTCACAAATAAACGCAAGTCTTATCGAAGAAATTTTACCACTACCATAAAGTTCAATATGTCACGAAAAAACAATCTCGGAATCACCAGGATCCATTTAAGGCATTCCAGAGTTATAACCTCATAAATTTATAGTGGACATAATAGTAAAAATTGGCCCAGTCATTAACATGGAAACCACCCTCGGGGGTAAAGGGGTTAACAGAAATAAACACTTGAAATAGATCACTCTGTTTGTAATGACTCTATATAATATATGAGTATCACTTTTTGTATTGAAGAATTGAAATAAATTAAGTTTTTGATGATATTTTAATTTTGTGAGAAGCACCTGTACATGTAACCTGCACCATAAAATGCAGTTAAAAATGATGCAAAGGTGCAACAAAAATGCAGCAAAACCTGCTTCCATAACACAGCATTTTGATTGCTATGGGAACAGGTTTGTGAACATAATTATGTGAACATAATTGTATCATAATTAGCCAGAAACGTGTATTAGGCCGGTGTCACACTAGTGTGTAGCATTCGATTCAAGCGCATGGGATGTGATATGCTAATGGTCCTCGGCTCCTGCTTTTCTGCTGCGAGTGGGAGCCGAGTGTCATGCTACTGTGCTCTGATCCTCTCATATGACGGAATCTGAGCACAGCTATGGAGTCAATGGAGAAAGTAATTTCTCCATCTCCTCTGCTGTCGGCATCAAAGGCAATCGCACGGAAATCGATGTTTCACTCGCACTCATAGCCTTTTATAGGTTCAAGTGAACTGGGTCTCACTACAAATCGCCCCATAGAATAACACTGGGCCGAGTGTTATGTGATGTTTTATCGCATTACACTTGGTTGTGTTATTTAATAGTGTGACTCCGGCCTAAGTTTGCTGGCATTTTTACATGGTTTTATTAGTCAGAATAATGTGGCACAATAAATATTTTTTCCATAATGCACAACTAAGAGCTTGTAGTTTTAGAAGTATCTGAAAATATACTTAAAGTAATTAATTTTGCGTAATTATTAAAAGTACTTTGACATTTAGGAAATAATTTAACTACTATTTGTTTAGTGATATTTTGAGATAACAAACATTCTTCAGGTAAAACAAATCTTGTATTAATTACCCATGGAGCCTTTTCTAGTAAACCTCTGCGACTCATTTTTTACCTTTGGGAAATACTGATGTTTTATACGAGACATAATGAGTGCATTGAAAGTTGTCTAATAAATAAAACATTCTTATTCTTGAGTTTTGTTGATTTATTATGCTCAACATGTAATAGCTGTGAATGAGAATTTTTATTGGCTCTTTCAATAATGACAGATCACAAAATCTCTATCTCCTTTATCTGAAGCTTTACTTCAAAAACCAGCATTTAACCTACGTGAAAAGCATTTTAAATGTTTCCATTGCAATAATGGCTTATACTTTATATTTATAAATGTGTTTGCAAAATGAGGAAAAAGGCAACTAACTGTAACTTTATACAGTGCAGTTACATAATGGTACAGAAAATGAATCATAAAAAGGTCTTTCTACAAACTTATAAATTTGATTTTTATTACAATTTATTTCTGCATTGATGTTACAGAAATCACTCTGCAATTGTATCATTAAGTATTGAAGTGGTTTTGGTTAGATTGTAAATGTCAGCAATATTTTAAATATCTCTTCGTTATATTGAATATGAATTATCTGAATTAATTCATTCAACTGTAAATTTAAAATATCCCCATGTTTGTTAATCTTTCCACCAACAATCTACAAATTGCATTCATTCTGCAAATGGGACACATTGTTACATAGAATAATGTTGAATAGGGAGAGAAGTATAATATTTATTGTTTTTCCCATGCAGTCATGCAAAAGATTTTGGATATCTCCAGTAGCAGAAATAGGACATTCTGTTAATAATATTGCACTTGATTTTAGTAAATGCACTGCTCGAATCTGTCTATAAATCTGTCTGTAGTAAAGTATTAAGTGACACACCTTCTGCCAATAAGTCTATGGAATGAGGAGAGGGAAAAGCTGTCATGAGAGAAAAGCAGGGCACACAAAGAGAAGATGCCTCTAGTGCGGAGTAAAAAAAATGGACCATGACCGTGACCATGGAAGAGTAAAGATGTGCACTTCATAGCTTCTACACACTAGCTGCATAAATACAGAATAGTTGCACAGAGACGCTACAGCAGAAGAGGGCTACACAGCACTTAAGAAATGTATAAGGGGTGGATCCACTGGCTGTGGATCTTCACGGCAACACTGAGGACTATTCCTGTGTTCTCTTTGGGTCTTTCAAACAAACTTCAGAGGAGCGGACCCGGGACTTCCTGTCATAGCCTTCAGGTAGCCCATACATCTACCAATGTGAGGCTTTGGAGATGTTATTTGGCCTCTTTTCCAGAAGCTGAGGAGCTGAGCAATATGGAAACTGCAAGAACTCACCCCACCCAAATATTGGAGGCTCCCAGATAGTGCCACGATCTCCATAGTGCAGGGAAGCTTTCTGACCCTCCTCAACCTTTGATAATCTCATGGGGTTTCCCCGAAACAACAGACCCTTTTTCTTGTTTTTCTGGCTCCCATGCTATTACGGGCAGAGTCCATCATTGGACGACTCCCCCTGCTTGTTTCGGGCTCCGGCGATGAGCCCGCACCTTTTCTGGCACATGACAGCTGATCTGATCAGCTTACATGTACCTCTAACAACTGCGGGTAGAATTTTGATATACCCGTGGCTGTAAACATGTTTAATGCCGCTGTCAAACTCTGATAGCGGCATTTAACATACACATGCAGGGAGGGCATCATTACCTCCTCCCATCAGCGCCCATGTGACATGACCGCGGGTCACCAATGGGTTGGCATGACAACCCTGGATCAGCAGGAGACCCTGTGGTTGCCATAGCCGGGTAGCTAGGAGTGCCGACCGCTATGCAAGTGAGCGTACTGGTTACATAGAGCAAGGCTGCAGCCCTGCTTTGTGTAACACAAGCGATCAGATGATTGCAGCTTCTAGTCCCCCATGGGGACTATTGAAGCAAGTAAATAGTTTTTAAAAAATGTTATTAAAAATATTTAAAAAAAAAAAAATATATATATATATATAAGTTCTAATCACCCCTCTTTCACCCCATTCAAAATAAAACAATAGAAAAATAAAATATACTCATATTTGGTATCGCCGCGTTCAGAATCGCACGATCTATCAATATGAAAAAAAATAATTAATACAATCGGTAAACGGCATAGCGAGAAAAAAGATTGAAGAGCCAGAATTACATTTTTTTGGTCACTGCAACTTTGCAATAAAATGCAATAGCAGGCAATCAAAAGATCGTATACACCCCAAAATGGTATCAATTAAAACTTCAAATCGGAGTGCAAAAAATATTAATGCTTCTAATACACTGAGAAGCTTTCAATTAAGCTTATTAGTGTAAATATAAATTCAGTATTGCTTTCCAGAGGACTGAATAATTATGGTTATATACCTTGAATAAAAGCTGCCAGGTGACTATGCTAGCTTAAGGAAATAGGTTTGGCCATTATGTTACTATAATGAATTTTATGGCTGTTTGCCAAGTGGTTGAAATTTTGTATCAAATAGTGTTGGCTCCAAGTTACTAAAGCTCAGGAAAATCAATAAATTGGCTAGACTGAATGCAGCTGGAAGTAATAGTGTGATTTGATGTAATACTAATGCTTTCATTCAAAATACTGTAGTAAGCTCCTTTGTGGATTCTGTTTATTAGAAATGCTCATGTTCATGGCTGATAAGGCTTGGCAGTTCTGGAGGAATTTATCACATGTCTACTCATTTTTCCCTTTATTTAATTTCTAATAAGAGGTATGATTGCCTGGTGTAAAGTAATGTTATGATAACATTTGTTTACTGTCATTAAAATGAAATAAAACATGCAAAACCAAAGATTTATTAAGACACTGAATAAATCCAATGGTGTGCTGAAATAGCAGTATATACACATATGGGTGAATGTGAGAAACAATGACAATTAATTTGTAGAGCATGTTAGGAAACAAATACTGAAGGTGAAGTACACAAATAATAAAAGAGTGAATGTACAATAATAAAAGTAACATATTTTATTGTAGAAAATGAAAACAAAGCAAAATAATCTGCTAAGACTCTCATAGGTACATGGGTACATTACATGAGTTGATATTTAAAAAATGTTCATTAAGTTCAGCCCAAGGCTAAACTAGATTCTTGGTCTTAACGAAGGTAAACGAAAATCACTAGGGTCATTATGCTAAGGCCAGTACAATAATTGTGCTAGATCAAATTAACTTCATTTGGAAGATACCACATGAAATGAATAAAAGTATTGTGACACACCTCTTAATCATAGTTTGCTATTTCAGCTTTCTTTTCTGCTCGCTTTCTAAAACTTAACATGGACAAAACATCAATTCATCATCTTCCCCCATCTTACTCTACTCCTCCACCAAACCTATCCATCAATGTCAATGGCTGCTCACTTTCCCCAGTCCCACATACTCGGTGCCTCAGGGTACTCCTCGACTCTGCCCTCTCTTTCAAGCCACATATCCAAGCCCTTGCCTCCTCCTGCCAACTCAAAAATATTTCCCGGATCCATGCATTTCTTGACCATGAAACCACAAAAACACTAGTGCATGCCCCTATCATCTCCCGCCTCGACTACTGCAACCTCCTACTCTCTGGCCTCCCCTCTAGCACTCTGGCACCTCTCCAATCCATCCTACACTCTGCTGTCTGACTAATCCACCTGTCTCCCCGTTATTCCCCAGCCTCCCCTCTCTGTCAAGCCCATCACTGGCTTCCTATTTCCCAGAGGCTACAGTTCAAAACCCTAACTATGACATACAAATCCATCCACAACCTGTCTCCTCCTTACATCTGTGACATGGTCTCCCGGTACCTACCTACACAGAACCGTTGATCCACTCAAGATCTCCTTCTCTACTTCCCTCTTTTCTCTTCTTCCCACAACCGCATACAAGACTTCTCCCGTGCTTCCCCCATTCTCTGGAACTCTCTACCCCTACACATCAGATTTTCGACTACCATGGAAACTTTCAAATGGAACCTGAAGACCCACCTCCTCGGACAAGCCTATAACCTGCATCGATCTTCAGTCTAATGAGCCGCCACACAACCAGCTTTACCCTCTCCTAGTGTATCCCCACCCATCCCCTGTAGACTGTTAACCCTCGCGGGCAGGGTCCTCTCTCCTGTACTTGTGTGTGCCTTGTATTGCTAATATTTATTATACAAAAAAATGTATAATAATAATAATAGTTATATAGGTTGAAAAAAGACATCAGTCCATGAAGTTCAACCTTTTGCCACCAGTTATTACATTCAATATCTATTACATTCACCAGCTATTACACACACCAGTTATGAGATTCTCTATCACTAAATTATTTATAACCCACAATGCCATTTATTTTGAGAAAAGCATCCAGCCCTTTTTTAAATGCTGATATTGTATCTTCCATTACTGTATCTTGCGATAGAGCATTCCACAGTCTGACTGCTCTTACTGTAAAGAACCGTTTCCTATTTGTCTACTGGAATTGACTTACTATACGTATTGACTTTGTAAAGTCTTAGGAATAAGTAATGTGCCATTCTTTGTATTGACCACACATTTATTTAAACAAATAAATGTGATCATCTCTGAGGCGTCTTTTCTGAGCTAAACAAGGTCATCTTTTCCAACCTCTCATTGTTTGAGAGGCCTTCCATCTCATGTAACATTCTAGTTGCCTGCCTTTGAACTAACTCTAACTTCCCAATATCCATTTTAAAATGTGGATCCTAAAACTGAATTCCATATTCAAGATGTGGACTTACTGTATAAGTGATTAAGAGAGGGGTAATAATACATTGGGATCACAGGATTTTGTCTCTCTTTTTATAAACCCTAAAGTTTTCTTTTTGCTTGACATTGAGTACTGCTGCTCAGCTTATTTGTAACTAGAATACCCAAGTCCTTCTCCTGTTCTGTAGTCCCTACTATATTTCCATTTAATATATATGAAGAAGTATCATTACTCCAGCCTTGGGTGCATTACTCTACATTTATAAACATTAAACCTCATTATCACATGTAACAGATAAGGAGAACCAGAATCGATATAGGTAAAAATATTTTAAAATGTTATTTAGATACAAAGTTATAATAACAATTGAAATAAGACAAATAAATATTATGAGTACATGTACACATCAGTGATTAGATCAAGACATATGGAGTGAGGTTTAAGTCAGGATACAATAATTTTATTGCTAGTCAAACAAACCAAAAAATGGTATTATGTTTTACATAAATATGGCCATAAAAGACATGTTTATTCAAGAAAGAAGGATCCCGAAAGGTCAATTGTCAATGCACAATGTTGCTCAATTGGATAACATTAGTGATGAGAGAACGTGCTCGCCACTACTCGTTACTCGCCCGAGTATCACTATGCTTGGTGTACTTGGCGAGCACCAAGTATTCCCGGGATTATTCGGCGGGAGCTCTGGTCTCCTCCTTTTAATATTGGCGCTTTTGAGAGCGCCAATCACCATGCAGGGATTGTCTGCCATGCACTGTAATATCGCAGCCATCTTTGTTGTGGTATTACAGTGATTGACTGGCCGCACAGTGTCATCAGGTCTATAAGAGACCTGGCGCCACACTGCTTGCCGCATTCTGCTCTGGGCTCAGCTGGTGTAGGGAGAGTTGCTGCTGAGACAGGGTCAGATTCTTACATGCATTAGTTAGTGTGGGTCTACTAGTATTTAATCCACAAATCCTGATAAACCAACAGTCCTTTTAAGGGCTAATTCGGGGGTACAGAGATTGCAGTGCTAGGTAGGCAGGTGAGTCTATGTGCACATATCCACATAAGTGCAAGGCATGCAGGCACTGTATGTGAGTATATAGATCTCGCTGCATACCTCAAAAAGCTCTATTCCTATCTGATGCTGCGTATTTTATATATACGTAGCTGCAGGTATCTGTGGCAATTTTTTTTTGCAGCTTATATCTGCTAATTTTGTTAGAAAGCAATCCATAGCCCCCTTTTTCTACATTTATTTGCTTGGTCACACTGCAGACTACAGCCAGGTCATTGCAATACAAGAGCGTGAAAATCTAAAAATGTAATTTTTTTTGGCCCAGGCATCAGATGTGAGTGTGCCAAAAAACCTGGCCTTTTTTGGGGGTACTATATTATTTTTTTGGAGTGTCTTACAACATTTTTCGACACCATTTTGCTGCCTCAAAAACTGCATTTTTTGGTCTACTAGCCATAGTCTGTACAGTATTTTGGGGTTATAAATAAAAAAAACATCTTGAAACAGTCTGTTATCTCCGTCAGACGCCCGGTGTATCTGTGGTCTCAAATACTTGCTTTTCAGGCATTCTGATCACATATAAGTTTTCTCAAAATTAATCCATTTGTATTGAAGTTTTAAAATATTTCAGTAGTCCATTTAAAATGGAAAAGGCAAGGGGCAAGGGATGGGGAAGTGGACGTGATGCTGATGGTGCATGCAGAGGACGAGGCCGTGGCCAAGCTGAAAGTGGGCCACAACAAAGACCCACATCTTTTCGCTCAACCTTCCTGTCCAAGTTTCTGGGGGACCACAGCTCACCAATATTGAAGCCAGAGCAGTGTGAAACGGTTGTTGGTTGGATAGCGGATAATGCTTCCAGTCACTTAGCCACTACCACCACGTCTTCCACATGGTCAAGTCTGAGTAGCCGTGAGTGTGGACCGCATATTACTCACCCTGATCCTCCTTCCATCCACCATGCCGAGTGCCCTGAGACAACTGATCCCACACTTGGACAATCCGAAGAGCTGTTCAGTTTTCCTTTTAACGATTCCGGACTCTCGGCATGTCAACTTGAAGTGGGGCCAGATGAGAACGCATGTAGCGATGCCCAAACATTTGAACAGCCACGGTCACACAAAGGCGATGGTGGGAAAGTGTCACAAGAGGTGGATGATGATGAGACATTATTGCCAGAAAGTCAGGAGGAGGATCAGGGTGTGGATGTGGAAGACGAGGTGGTGGATGACATAGTAACTGACCCAACCTGGGAGAAGGACATGCAGAGTGAGGACAGCAGCACACAAGGGGAAGGAGGCATGTCACCCCAACAGGCAGGAAGAAGCAGTGTGTTGGCCGCAGACAGAAGGTGTCCATCCACAACTGTTAGATCTTCCCGAGTCTGGTTATTTTTTAAAGACTCTGCCGATAACCCCAAACAGGCCATTTGAAGCACCAGCCATGCCCGCATCAGCAGGAGTAGCAAAACTACCTGCTTGACCACCACCAGTATGATCAGGCACATGGCAGCAAAGCACCCGACTTTGTGATCTGAACCCCAGGCTCCAGGAACACAGTCTGCATGTGACACCACTGCTTCTTCCACTGTTTTGCGTGAAGCCAATCCCCAGTCCATGATGCATGCAAAGATGCCTCGTGCCCTGCACCTGTTGCCCACAGTCAACCAGCACCATCATCAAGAACGTCCCAGTGCAGCCTTCAGTTGTCTATACCCTAGCCATTGGAACGCAAGTGGAAATACACAGCCAATGCCCCTCAGGCCACAGTACTAAATTCTAACATTTCTCGTCTGTTTGAGCTCGAAATGTTGCCTTTTAGGCTCGTTGAGACAGAAGCTTTCCGCAGCCTGATGGCGGCGGCCATCCCAAGGTACTCGGCCCCCAGTCGCCACTATTTCTCCCGGTGTGCCATAATGGCATTACACCAGCACGTGTCCCACAACATTACCCATGCACTGAACAATGCGGTTACTGGGGAAGTCCTCAAGCAAAAAAGCGGGTTCCTGAGTAATAAGTATTAAAACGTAAATTTTACTAAGATTCTAAAAAAGTGCAAACATAGTGCTGACACAAAGTGCTAGGTGCATACAAACAAACAAAAGACACATAAAAAGGGGGAGTGTCACCACCAGAGAGTAACGTTCGATTTAAAGTTTGAAACTCGGTCTCTCTTATATATCAGACTAGTGCTTCTGGGTAAATAACCACAATAACAACAAAGCGAACAGTCTATATGTTCACCAAGAAGGTTAATTCACTAGATCATAACATATATCTTTCATGGTAAAGGGGAATCATGACAATAACACTTGTCCCATTGCACATAAGGCTAAGCTGAAACATAAAGTGGTTGATACCTCCCAAACAACCACCTTTAAACAATTGTCATGTACCTCCTAATACCCTTCATAGCGGTGGTAACATTTCAATATAACAGCATGCTCATAAATGTGAGAATATACCTCCTTACATATAGCGATCGCGCAGACAATAGTAAACAGAATACCCCTTCTGTCATCAAGGGTACATACTTTCACATACGCTGTCACGTGCGCTTCCAATACATTTCAAATCATTTAATACTCATCTGCCTTCTAACGGTCATCTCACTGACTCGGTACGGCTTGAGTTAGTATGGATCCCTTCAGCGGTTTTCAAACTGTATCCGCGTTATTTTTTAAAAAGGTCCATCTTGATGAATAGTGCCTCCCAACGCGTTTCATACAGCTCAGAATCATCAGGGGAATGCGTCACCATCATATATACCAAATGAGCATCTCGCTATCGCGGCCTCCATCCTGCCGTCTTTTTATGCACTACTCACCGGCGTTTTGCAGCCACATGCTTCCGGACGCCGGGAGGCTAGTTTCCGGTCTGTTCGGATGTGTGCACCCTGAATAACCACGCGCACATTACTTCCGGGCACCCTGACGTCGGCAAACCATGCCGCAACGTCATGTCCGGTAGGTGGACACCTCTACCTTACTACCGCCTCCTCCATAGTGATGTGCACAGAGAGCATTACGCTAAGTCAGATACAGAGTACCGCCATTCCCATACGCCTTATACTCCTGTATCTTAATGTAAACTTTCCGAAAGGAGCACTAGCCGAGCCCCCTGATTGGCATGTACAGGAAATTTAACCATATTTCAATACCTATACCACTGCGGATCGAGGACTATATAGAGCTTCAGAATTGGGTATTACCCTTCACTTAATAAGTACTATCCACAATCAAACGAAATTCAAAAATAGACACAAAAGAAATGAATAACATTACATGACACAGTGGATCTTTACCAGAAGGAAATATAGAAAAGGGTGCAGCTATCAATAACCCTAAAAGGCCTTCCCTAACCTTACTCCTACCTAACGCGGAGGTTGGCACCCTATTCCTGCGCAGTGGCGCCCCCACTCAACGGCGGCTATCCCTATTACAGATGTGTCCTATTATTCCCTATTTCTATAGGAAGGAAGAAAAGGTAAGTTGGCCATTTAGGCCCCGCGGTGTTGTCGTTTGGAGGCGGAATATCCACTTGCTTTCCCTTTGCAGAATGCTCTTATCCCAGTCGCCCCCTCTCTGGGGCTGGTACACCCTGTCGATACCCATAAAGTTGACCATTTTTAGGTTACCCTGATGCATTCTGTTTATGTGGTTTGCAACCTGGGTATCTCTTTTATTTATCGTATCCCGATGGTGTTCACCAACTCTTCTTCGTAGTTCCCTACTTGTCTTGCCAATGTATTCTACCCCACAGTTGCACGTCATCTTATAGATCACGCCTTTCATTTTACAATTTATGAAATGGTTGATGTAGAAAACTCTTCCTGTAACGTTGCTCACGAAATCTTTCCCCTGCTGTATAGCCCCGCAGTACTTACAGTTTCCACATCTATAACACCCCTCAACCCGACTACCCAACCAAGTAGGATGTATCTGGGGAGAGGGGGGGGTAAAATGACTGTGGACCACCCTGTCTTTTAAGGAGCGGCCTTTTCTGAAAGTAATCTGTGGGACAGGGGTCAAAATCCCCTTCAAATCATCATCCATCTGCAAAATGGACCAGTGTCTTTTCATGATTTTACGTATATCATCTGCCCCATTGGTGTATCTGGTAATTAGCCTTACATTAATGTCATCCTCCTTCTTATGTGTTGGAGTCAAAAGATCTTTCCTCTATCTTGTGAGAGATGACTTATACGCCTCTTTCAGGATTTTTTCGGGGTAAGCCCGTTCCAGAAAGTGCTCTCTAAGATCGTTAGCTTGTCTTTGGTACACCAGATTGTCAGAACAATTCCTCCGTACCCGCAGGTACTGGCCTTTGGGGATGCCTCTCTTAAGCGGTACTGGATGATTAGATTCCCACCTTAAGAGGGCATTGGAGGCCGTTGGCTTCCTAAAGGTACTTTTAACCAATTGGCCATCTCTCCCCCTCTCGATCAACACATCCAAAAATGGTAACTTCATCAACTTTGACTCAAAGGTAAAATGTAAACCCAACTCGTTACAGTTCAGGCCTGCTACAAAGGAGATAAAACTAGCCTCACTCCCTTTCCAGATGACAAAAACGTCATCAATGTAGCATAGCCACAATATGATGTTACTCTCAGCTACTGTTGGGCTCCCCAAAAACTACATTCTCCTCCCACCAGCCCAGGAGCAGGTTAGCATACGAGGGGGCACAAGTCTCCCCATCGCGGTGCCCCTGAGCTGGTGGAAGTATTCACCATCGTACAGGAAATAGTTCCTAGTAAGGCAAAATTCTAAAGCTTGTTTCACAAAACTATTATGCTCAGTGTATTGCCGCCCTCTCATACCCAGGTAGTAGTCCACAGCCATGATACCTTTACTGTGCGAGATTGAAGAGTAGAGTGCATCTACGTCTATAGAACATAGCAGCATATCAGCGTCCAGTTCGACATTTTCTAGTTTCAAAAGAAGATCCGCTGTGTGACGTATATAAGAAGTTAAAGAGACCACAAAAGGTCTCAAAATACAATCCACATACTGGGAAAGTCCACCTAACCACGGACACGTGGGCAAATGCTTGTGGGCAGGGATGGTAAATCTCACTTATGGCACACTGGGTTAACATAGTAGAAGCCGGGACCCAGTCAGACCTTGGGATGGAACACATCCTCCTGACAGAGGATTGCTGGCCCTACGTCAATCAGGGTTGCCCCCACAGTCTACAGCTCCTGCACCTCCTCCTCTTCAGCCTCCATCTCTGAAATAAGCACATCAGTCAGAAGCTGGAAGTACTGCCTCAGCCAAGCTGCAACAGGCTGTGCTGAAGCTTATCTGCTTAGGTGACAAACCGCACAATGCTGATGAGTTGTGGACAGCGCTGAAAAGAGCAGTCAGATTTTTGGATGGCACGCTGAACCTTCAGCGAGGCATGGTCGTGTGTGACAATGGCTGGAACCTGGTGGCTGCTCTGAGGCAACGTGAGCTCACACACGTACCTTGCCTGGCCCATGTGCTTAACCTCATGGTTCAACATTTTCTGAAAAGCTACCCAGAGCTGCCGGATCTGCTAGTGAAAGTACGCCATCTGTCTGCCCATTTTAGAAAGTCAGCTACAGCTTCAGCCGTCCTTGCCGTGCTTCAGCATTGTTTGCAGCTTCCACCTCACCAACTGATGTGTGATGTCCCCACATGCTGGTACTCTATGCTGCATATGTTGTAAAAGATTTGTGAGCAGAATAGGGCAGTTGTTGATTACCAACATCAACAAGGCCGTCAATATTCTGTTCAGACTCCACACATAAGACCTCAGAAGTGAACATGGATGTCAGACGTATGTACCATCCTCAAAAACTTTGAGGACTGCACCAAGAGGTTGAGCGGCGATGACGCCATAATTAGCATCACCATCCCGCTTCTCTGCATTCTGAAAACCTCTCTGCTCACAAATAAAGAGGATGCATTGCAGGGAGCATGAGGACATGGATCAAGAAGCCATACAGGGTGATTACACTTAGCCCAGCCTCATGTTGTCCCAACGTGGATTGGTAGACAATGAGGAAGGGGAGGAGGAAGAACAGGAGCTACTTTCATGCGCTATAGACGGTACTACAAACACAGCTGTCATACCGTCTGTTCAGCGTGGATGGCCTGAGGACAGGGAAGAGAAGGAGGATGAAGAGGAGGACACCATGGTCAGTCGTCCTGTTGGTGAGGACACAAAAGTCTTGCCGGTTAGCAGTCTGGCACGCATGGCTGATTTTATATTGCTCTGCATTTCTCGTGACCCTCGCATTATTAAAATTTTCGGTGACAATCATTACTGGTTCATGACATTTCTAGACCCACTCTACAAGGAGAACTTTCAATCTCTTCTTCCAGAGACAGACAGGTGTATTAAAATGTTGCAGTACCAGAGGGCCCTTGTAGCGTAATTACTATACAAATTCCCATCTGAGAACGCTGGCAGCAGACATCAGAGTTTGTTGTACAACCAAGGAGTCCAAGCAATAGAGACAGAAGTACAATCCAGCACAGGCAAGGGAACAATGACAAAGTTCTGGGACAGTTTTCTCAGACCCTCCCATCGTGCCGGCACAGAGGCAAGTGGGGCTGTCACAAGAAGTGCAATGTTTGGGAAGATGCTGAGGCAGTACCATGCTGAGCGTACAAACGTCCTCTGTGATTCCTCTGTGCCTTTTAATTATTGGGTATCCAAGCTGGGCACTGGCCTGCCAGAGCGGCACCGCACGCACTCTCGTGCATCTAAATAATTATAATAATTTCATTCACTCTGACACCCCAGTTGCGGTGTCGAGTGCATGAGGTCTAGATGAACTCTAATCCAGAGTCTTGGGATTGAGTTCTGTGACTCCTTGCTTGCGTTCTTTTGTGCGGTACTGCGACCCTGTGACGCAACAGGGTTCGCTTTCTTCATACAGGGTGAAGTTAACCCATGTGTGAATCCATTTTGTACCGCCATATAGTCCGTCATTACTCAGCAGCAGGTTCCATCTCTGCACGGTGGACCCCAGGCTGCGAACACACTTTATTCTATATATCTTATTATTTGGTGCGTTCCGCTAGCCCTAACATTACACTATCGCCAGGGTCTGGCTAGTAATGTTGTACAAACAGCAATCCATGCGGTACATCCAGCAGTGGGAGGGCAGATTGGCGGCTCTCGAGCGCACAACCTCAGCTGTGGATGTTACCGCAGTAGCTGTTCAGGCTGCTAGCATGGCTGCAGCAACCGTGTCCACTGCCACCACTGTTCCAATCCTATCTCGCCTCCTGCTGCCAGATAAATTTTCTGGTGATCGTAAATCTTGTAGGGGTTCCGTGAGCCAGTGCTCTATACACCTCGAGCTCCTGGCTGCATGTTTCCCCACAGAGCGGGCAAAGGTGGGATTAATTTTGTCTCTCCTGTCGGACAGGGCGTTGAAATGGGCTACGTCGCTGTGGGAGCGTGGCGATCATGTGGTGCAGAGTGCTCTGCTGTTCCTGAGCACTCTGAAACAGGTCTTTTTAGGACCTCGAGTCGCCCATGATACAGCGTTCCAACTGTTGGCATTGACTCAGGGCTCGTTCTTGGTCAGCCATTTTGCCGTCCACTTCCACACCTTAGCATCTGAGCTGGAGTGGTCGAATAAAGCCCTTATCCCTGTATTTTGGAGGGGGCTAGCGGACCATGTCAAGGACGCTTTAGCCACTAGGGAGATTCCCGCCACACTGGAGGATCTAATAGATATATCCACTCATATTGACCTCCGTTTTAACGAGCGGAGGTTAGAGCGAGCCTAGTGTAGGCAGAGGTTTCGGCTGGCTCCCACCTTCGCCAAACCTTTAGAATCTCTGGTCCAGGCGCCTGAGTCACATGAGGCCATGGAAGTGTCACAAGCAGTGTCATGTCTGCCGGCAGTCAGGATATCTTGCCACCAGATGTTCCCAGCGGTCGAGGAAACGTCAGCGTCTAGTGGTAGTAGGTGGAGGTACAGTAGACACGGCGACGTTTGCCTCCAAATTGTCCTTTAAGGGGACAATTACTATTGTCTCATCCACTCATTCGGTAGAAATTTGCATGGATTCCGGGGCGGAGGGCAATTTTATGTCTTCTGCCTTCGCCCAATGACACGCAATACCCCTGGTGATGCTTGCTCAACCTGTAACCGTACAAGTGGTGAATGGGTCGACACTGCCCTCACAGATAACACACCAGACTATCCCTTTTACTCTATCCATGTCACCATCTCATCAGGAGATTATATCTCTCCTCATCATTCCTGAGGGAATTGATGAGGTCCTGTTGGGGATACCTAGGAGACCCTTCTGCCTCACCGCCCCTATGACTGTCCTATTGACCTCTTGCCTGGTGCTGAGCCTGCCCGGGGTTGAGTCTATCTGTTATCTCTCCCGGAGACGGAGGCAATGTCACAGTACATCCAGGAGAATCTGGCAAGAGGATTCATTAGGAAGTCAGTGTCAGCTGCGGGGGCTGGGTTCTTCTTCGTGCAGAAGAAGAACGGGGAACTACGTCCAGGCATAGACTACAGGGGTCTTAACGCCATCAACGTTAAGAATAAGTATACTCTGCCCCTGATATCTGAGCTCTTTGATAAGCTTCAGGGAGCAAGGGTATTTACTAAACTAGATCTGCGGGGTGCTTACAACCTGATTTGCATCCGTAAGGGGGACGAATGGAAGATGGCTTTTAACACTAGGGATGGGCACCATGAATATCTAGTGATGCCCTTTAGGCTCTGTAATGCCCCAGCCGTTTTCCAAGACTTTGTAAATGATATTTTCCGGGATATACTCTCCACCTCGGTCGTAGTCTATCAGGATGATATTCTCATCTACTCTTCAGATATTGACTCCCACTTTTATCGCCAGTTCATCCCTCATTTCTCAACTTTGGTAGCTCCCTTGGTAGCCCTCACCAAGAAGGGAGCAAATCCCAAATTGTGGTCTGAGGAGGTCTCCAAGGCCTTCACTTCTATTAAGTCTCATTTTGCAGGCACTCCCATCCTATATCGCCGCGATGTAGATAAGCCATTTATAATGGTGGTGGATGCCTCATCTGTTGGTGCTGGAGCAGTCCTCTTCCAAAAGGATGCTGAAGGTCAGAAGCATCCTTGCTTCTTCTTTTCCAAGACCTTCACACCAGCGGAGAGGAATTATTCCATCGGGGACAGGGAGTTGCTAGCAATGAAGTTGGCTTTCTCAGAATGGAGATATCTTTTGGAGAGGGCTCACTTTCCCTTCCAAGTATTCACAGACCACAAAAATTTGATCTACTTACAGACAGCCCAGCGGCTAAATTCTCACCAGGCCAGATGGTCCCTGCTCTTCTCCCGGTTCCATTTCACCCTCCATTTTCTCTCTGGGGAGAAGAACATTCGTGCCGATGCTCTCTCTCGCTCCATTGTATCATCTGAGGAGGAGGAAGAGAAGCCTCGGCTTATTGTCCCTACTAAGAGCCTGAGAACCGTGGCTCCGGTTTCACTAGAGTCCGTGCCTCCGGGCAAGACTTTTGTACCATCAAATTTGCATCCGGAGGTTCTCTCTTGGGCTCACTCGTCCAGGTTGGATGGACATTTGGGACCAAAAGGACATCTGAGCTGCTGGCGAGGACATACTGGTGGCCACATATGGCCCGTGACGTTGGAGACTATGTTCGTGCGTGTGTCTCCTGGGCCAAGAACAAGTCCTCTTGACAACGGCCAGCTGGGTTGCTTTACCCTCTGCCGGTGGCAGACAGGCCCTGGGAGATGGTCGGGATGGATTTTGTGGTGGCCTTACCCAAGTCTCGTAGCTGCACCATTATTTGGGTGATCACCGACCATTTTTCCAAAATGGTGCACTTGGTGCCTCTTCCACGGCTACCTTCTGCACGGGCTCTGGCAGCGTTGTTTATCAAACATATCCTTCGCGTACACGGTATGCTGGACAAAATTGTCAGTGACCGGGGTCCCCAGTTTGCGTCTCGGTTCTGGAGAGAGCTTTGTCGTCTAGTCAGCATTGAGTTGAATCTCTCTTCAGCATATCATCCCGAGACGAATGGCTTGGTAGAGAGGGCCAACCAGACCCTGGTCACATATCTGCGACATTTTGTTTCAGCCAGGTAGGATGACTGGGCATCCTTGCTACCATGGGCAAAGTTTGCGCTAAACAACGCCGTAGCCGACTCCATTGGTCAGACCCCATTCCTCCTTAATTACGGCCAGCATCCGCGGGTTCCTGTGCCTATGCCCGTGTCTTTCACCGACTCCAGGGTGGCAGCCTGGGCTGTGGAGGCACAGGACATTTGGGACCGCACTCAGGATGCCATCCAGGTCTCCAAGAAGAGAATGAGGTCTTCCGCCGATGCACATCAGCGCCCCACTCCAACCTTTGCTCCTGGCGACTTAGTGTGGCTCTCCACCCGTAATATCAGGCTGCGAGTTGAGTCCACTAAGTTTGCACCTCGAACAGGTTAACCCTGTGGTCTACCGTCTGGCCCTTCCTTCACGCCTTTGTGTCACTGATACCTTTCATGTTTCCCTCTTAAAGCCCATACACATGTCCCGGTTTTCCTAGTCATCTGCCGGGACATCGGGTTCGTTTACTGATGATTACGAGGTGAACGCTATCTTGGGGTGTAAGGTGGTACGTGGTAAAAAAAATTATTTGGTGGATTGGAAGGGTTATGGCCCAGAGGACAGGTCCTGGGAGCATGCTGAGCACATTCGAGCTCCACAGCTCATTGCTGCCTTCAAGCGTAGTGAAGGAGGAGGAGGGGGCAATGTTAGGTGTCGAATTCCCGCCTCTGCACAGGGGGAATCTCGAACCATCTCCGCTGCAGTCTCCCATTCTTTTCCAGCCACAGTGGAGCCTGCTCAGCGGAGACATCGGTCACAGCGGCTAGCTCAGGCTGATACTGGGCAACTGGTTACTACTGTCTTTCCAGGCTCTGCCTTTGTAGCCAGCACTGATCAGCAGCGAGCAGATCTTTCTGGGACAAAGTCCTGCTTTTTCCATACTGAACATGCCCATGGGACGACCTCCCATTGGAGGTCGAGGGTCACATGCTCAGGTCCTGTTGCGGCTCCTATTGGACCATCTGGGAGGTCTTGTAGCACTGCCCCTATAAAAGGTTCGCATAGGCGCTCGGCCATGCGCTAGTGTACAATTGTAAACGTGTGTGTGTTGACATGTGAAAGTCGTTCATTAACCCCTTCACCCCCAAGGGTGGTTTGCACGTTATGGACCGGGCCAATTTTTACAATTCTGACCACTGTCCCTTTATGAGGTTATAATTCTGGAACGCTACAACGGATCCTGGTGATTCTGACATTGTTTTCTCGTGACATATTGTACTTCATGATAGTGGTAAAATTTCTTTCATATTACCTGCGTTTATTTGTGAAAAAAATGGAAATTTGGCGAAAATTTTGAAAATTTTGCAATTTTCCAAATTTGAATTTTTATGCAATTAAATCACAGTGATATGTCACACAAAATACTTAATAAGTAACATTTCCCACATGTCTACTTTACATCAGCACCATTTTGGAACCAAAATTTTTTTTGTTAGGGATTTATAAGGGTTAAAAGTTGACCAGCAATTTCTCATTTTTACAACACCATTTTTTTTTAGGGACCACATCTCATTTGAAGTCATTTTGAGGGGTCTATATGATAGAAAATACCCAAGTGTGACACCATTCTAAAAACTGCACCCCTCAAGGTGCTCAAAAACACATTCAAAAAGTTTATTAACCCTTCAGGTGTTTCACAGGAATTTTTGGAATGTTTAAATAAAAATTAACATTTAACTTTTTTTCACACAAAATTTACTTCAGCTCCAATTTGTTTTATTTTACCAAAGGTAACAGGAGAAAATGGACCCCAAAAGATGTTATACAATTTGTCCTGAGTACGCTGATACCCCATATGTGGGGGTAAACCACTGTTTGGGCGCATGGGAGAGCTCGGAAGGGAAGGAGCGCCGTTTGACTTTTCACTGCAAAATTGACAGGAATTGACATGGGACGCCATGTTGCGTTTGGAGAGCCCCTGATGTGCCTAAACATTGAAACCCCCCACACGTGACACCATTTTGGAAAGTAGACCCCCTAAGGAACTTATCTAGATGTGTGGTGAGCACTTTGACCCACCAAGTGCTTCACAGAAGTTTATAATGCAGAACCGTAAAAATAAAAAATCATATTTTTTCACAAAAATGATCTTTTTGCCCCCAATTTTTTATTTTCCAAAGGGTAAGAGAAGAAATTGGACCCCAAAAGTTGTTGTACAATTTGTCCTGAGTACGCTGATACCCCATATGTGGGGGTAAACCACTGTTTGGGCGCATGGGAGAGTTCGGAAGGGAAGGAGCGCCGTTTGACTTTTCACTGCAAAATTGACAGGAATTGAGATGGGACGCCATGTTGCGTTTGGAGAGCCACTGATGTGCCTAAACATTGAAACCCCCCACAAGTGACACCATTTTGGAAAGTAGACCCCCTAAGGAACTTATCTAGAGGTGTGGTGAGCACTTTGACCCACCAAGTGCTTCACAGAAGTTTATAATGCAGAGCCGTAAAAATAAAACAAAAATTTTTTCCCACAAAAATTATTTTTTAGCCCCCAGTTTTGTATTTTCCCAATGGTAACAGGAGAAATTGGACCCCAAAAGTTGTTGTCCAATTTGTCTTGAGTACGCTGATACCCCATATGTGGGGGGGAACCACCGTTTGGGCGCATGGGAGGGCTCGGAAGGGAAGGAGCGCCATTTGGAATGCAGACTTAGATGGAATGGTCTGCAGGCGTCACATTGCGTTTGCAGAGCCCCTAATGTACCTAAACAGTAGAAACCCCCCACAAGTGACACCATTTTGGAAAGTAGACCCCCTAAGGAACTCATCTAGATGTGTTGTGAGAGCTTTGAACCCCCAAGTGTTTCACTACAGTTTATAACGGAGAGCCGTGCAAATAAAAAATATTTTTTTTCCACAAAAATTATTTTTTAGCCCCCAGTTTTGTATTTTTCCAAGGTTAACAGGAGAAATTGGACCCTATATATTGTTGTCCAATTTGTCCTGAGTACGCTGATACCTGATATCTGGGGGGGAACCACCGTTTGAGCGCATGGCAGAGCTCGGAAGGGAAGGATCATCATTTGCAATGCAGACTTAGATGGATTGGTCTGCAGGCGTCACATTGCATTTGCAGAGCCCCTAATGTACCTAAACAGTAGAAACCCCCCACAAGTGACCCAATATTGGAAACTAGACCCCCCAAGGAACTTATCTAGTTGTGTTGTGAGAACTTTGAACCCCCAAGTGTTTCACTACAGTTTATAAGGCAGAGCCGTGAAGATAAAAAAAAAAAAAATTTCCCCCCAAAATTATTTTTTAGCCCCCAGTTTTGTATTTTCCCAATGGTAACAGGAGAAATTGGACCCCAAAAGTTGTTGTCCAATTTGTCTTGAGTACGCTGATACCCCATATGTGGGGGGGAACCACCGTTTGGGCGCATGGGAGGGCTCGGAAGGGAAGGAGCGCCATTTGGAATGCAGACTTAGATGGAATGGTCTGCAGGCGTCACATTGCGTTTGCAGAGCCCCTAATGTACCTAAACAGTAGAAACCCCCCACAAGTGACACCATTTTGGAAAGTAGACCCCCTAAGGAACTCATCTAGATGTGTTGTGAGAGCTTTGAACCCCCAAGTGTTTCACTACAGTTTATAACGGAGAGCCGTGCAAATAAAAAATTTTTTTTTTCCACAAAAATTATTTTTTAGCCCCCAGTTTTGTATTTTCCCAAGGGTAGCAGGAGAAATTGGACCCCAAAAGTTGTTCTCCAATGTATTCCGAGTACGCTGATACCCCATATGTTGGGTAAACCCCTGTTTGGGCGCACGGGAGAGCTTGGAAGGGAAGAAGCACTGTTTTACTTTTTCAACGCAGAATTGGCTGGAATTGAAATCGGACGCCATGTCACCTTTGGAGAGCCCCTGATGTGCCTAAACAGTAGAAACCACCCAATTATAACTGAAACCCTAATCCAAACACACCCCTAACCCTAATCCCAACGGTAACCCTAACCACATCTCTAACCCAGACACACCCCTAACACTAATCCCAACCCTATTCCCAACCGTAAATGTAATCCAAACCCTAACCCTAACTTTAGCCCCAACCCTAGCCCTAACCCTAATGGGAAAATGGAAATAAATACATTTTTTAAATTTTTTTAATTTTTCCCTAACTAAGGGGGTGATGAAGGGGGGTTTGATTTACTTTTACAGCGGGTTATTTAGCGGATTTTTATGATTGGCAGCCGTCACACACTGAAAGACGCTTTTTATTGCAAAAAATATTTTTTGCGTTACCACATTTTGAGAGCTATAATTTTTCCATATTTGAGTCCACAGAGTCATGTGAGGTCTTGTTTTTTGTGGGACGAGTTGACGTTTTTATTGGTAACATGTTCGGGCAAGGGAGATTTTTTTGATCGCTTTTTATTCCGATTTTTGTGAGGCAGAATGACCAAAAACCAGCTATTCATGAATTTCTTTTTGGGGAGGCGTTTATACCGTTCCGCGTTTGGTAAAATTGATAAAGCAGTTTTTTTCTTCGGGTCAGTACGATTACAGCGATACCTCATTTATATCATTTTTTTAATGTTTTGGCGCTTTTATACGATAAAAGCTAATTTATAGAAAAAATAATTATTTTGGCATCGCTTTATTCTGAGGACTATAACTTTTTTATTTTTTCGCTGATGATGGTGTATGGCAGCTCGTTTTTTGCGGGACAAGATGACGTTTTCAGCGGTACCATGGTTATTTATATCCGTCTTTTTGATCGCGTGTTATTCCACTTTTTGTTTGGCGGTATGAGAATAAAGCTTTGTTTTTTACCTCGTTTTTTTTTTTTTTTTTTTTACGGTGTTCACTGAAGGGGTTAACTAGTGATATAGTTTTATAGGTGGGGTCGTTACGGACGCGGCGATACTAAATATGTGTACTTTTATTGTTTGATTTTTTTTTATTTAGATAAAGAAATGTATTTATGGGAATAATTTTTTTATTTTATTTATTTATTTAGGAATTTTTTTTTTATTTTTTTTTTACACATGTGGACATTTTTTTTTTTTACTTTTTTACTTTGTCCCAGGGGGGGACATTACAGATTGGTGATTTGACAGTGTGCACAGCACTCTGTCAAATCGGCGATCTCACTTAGAGTGCAGCAAGCTTACCTAGCGCTTGCACTGAGCAGGCACTCGGTAAGCCACCTCCCTCCCTGCAGGACCCGGATGCCGCGGCCATCTTGGATCCGGGACCTGCGGCGAGGAGGGAGGTAGGAGACCCTCAGAGCAACGCGATCACATCGCGTTGCTCCGGGGGTCTCAGGGAAGCACGCAGGGAGCCCCCTCCCTGCGCGATGCTTCCCTATACCGCCGGTACACCGCGATCATGTTTGATCGCGGTGTGCCGGGGGTTAATGTGCCGGGGGCGGTCCGTGACCGCTCCTGGCACATAGTGCCGGATGTCAGCTGCGATAGTCAGCTGACACCCAGCCGCGATCGGCCGCGCTCCCCCCGTGAGCGCGGCCGATCGTGCTGGACGTACTATTCCGTCCTTGGGAAGTAGGGCCCACCCCACATGGACGGAATAGTACGTCTAATGACAGAAAGGGGTTAATTATCCCCTCCCTTGTGTATTACTAATCGGGTAAGGTGGATGATTGCTATCTAGTGCCCGACTTAGCTATCAGCACGTGACACACAAAACAGCGTCAAATTGCTGTGACCGTCCGTGCGGTGCCGTGCGCTTTCACAGTGCTTTCCTTACCCAAGCCTGGGTGGTTAGTGGCGTCCACCCGGGCGGCACCGCATGCACTCTCGTGCATCTAAATAATTATAAATGAACAACCAATGTAGCTGGCGCACTACAATTATTCAAAATACACAGAAAAAGGGGGTGCAGCAGAGTGGCTAAATGTGGTAGCTAACTAAAGAAGAAAAGTAGCCACCCATAAAGACTGCACACCACCAATGAATGATGAAAAAAGCAACAGCTTTATTGATAAACAATGTTAATGAATGATGAAAAAAGGAACAATGTATATGCTGTGTCTCCTTTGCGGACCGCTGTCTCTTTTGACGGCGCGTGCGCAGTAGTGGAGTATGGGCAGAGACGTCTGCCCATTTCATTCATTCATCTCTTGCGCCGTGTGCATGCGCCGTTGTGTGGGCTCGGCTTACCTCAGCCTTCCACTTCCGGTCTCGCTCCCCACCACTTCCCTGCCACACGTGTGCTTACTTTGTACCTTACGAATGGATATATAAGGACAACGCTATTGTTGGTAAGTTACTTCCCCTGACGAAGCGGTCCTTTGATACCGCGACACGCGTTGGGTCTTTCCACCCAGCGGTCTGGCTCTCACCACCGGCTGTTTAGGCCTTTTTTTACTTGCCTGCAGGCTCATCTTGGGATACTCTGTGCTTAAGCTCGGGCTCTGACTGGGTTGGGACCTCCAGCATTGTTACTTTTGTGAGTATTGGTTTACATCGGTGGCCACCGTACATTGTCTCTGGGGCCCTTCTGATTGGACTCAGGTTAACACCTTTGTGGGCACAGGGTTTACTGTGTATCCCTTCTATGGCAGTAGGTTTTTGGTCTTATACTTTCTCCCCCGATAGCTAGCAATTGTGTGTTTTTTGATACTCAGCATTATATTGCAATATACATATTTTCTAATATTGCATTATTTGCTTATGCTAGGTGGTTATTTGTTATGACAGATATTTATATTTATATTTATATGTATGGGATGCATTATGAGCAGACCTAAGGGTGGATATGTGTATTTCTTATGTTTTTATGCTGTTTTTAACATTGTTTATCAGTAAAGCTGTTCCTTTTTTCATCATTCATTGGTGGTGTGCAGTCTTCATGGGTGGCTACTTTTCTTCTTTAGTTAGCTAAATAATTATAAATATTTCATTCACTCTGACACCCCAGTTGCGGTGTCGAGCGCAAGAGGTCTAGATGAACTCTAATCCAGAGTCTTGGGATTGAGTTCTGTGACTCCTTACTTGCACTGTTTTGTGCGGTACCATGGACCTGTGACGCAACAGGGTTTGCTTTCTTCATACAGGGTGAAGTTAACCCGTGTGTGAATCCATTTTGTACCGCCATATAATCCGTCATTACTCAGCAGCAGGTTCCATCTCTGCACGGTGGACCCCGTGCTGCGAACGCACCTTATTCTATCTATCTTATTATTTGGTGCGTTCCGCTAGCCCTAACATACCTCGTCCACGTTCCCCAACACGCGTTTCGCGTTAATATCGCTTGCTCAGGAAGCCCCCTGAGGAAGTGATATTAACGTGAAACGCTTTTTGGGGAGTGCAGATGAGTTATAGGCAGGATCAATTTAATGGATAAATACCTGATACTAAATCACTTTTGTCAGACATAGCATTAATTTTGTCAGACATACTGTGTCTGAGTATAGGTCTTTTTAAGCAGTGACTATTAACAGACATTCATGACTGTGGACTCATTATATTAGCCTTTTCTGTTTCTTTCAGATCCATTTTCACGCATCGGAGCCTAGTCTGTTGTCTTTTGTCTCATTGCTCCAAATCTCCCATTTCCAATCTCGTACTTTTTTGCAAACTCGAGCCAACACTTCTTATGACGATATTGTAGTCGAGGCTTCTTCACCTTTTTTCGGGCCACCATTCCAGACTTATGCAATGTGTGTCACAATACTTTCGTGGACATTGATGATCTCGTTATTATGAAACATACACTGACCGGCCACTTTATTAGGTACACCATGCTAGTAACGGGTTGGACCCCCTTTTGCCTTCAGAACTGCCTCAATTCTTCGTGGCATAGATTCAACAAGGTGCTGGAAGCATTCCTCAGAGATTTTGGTCCATATTGACATGATGGCATCACACAGTTGCCGCAGATTTGTCGGCTGCACATCCCAAAGATGCTCCATACAAGGCAGGATGGATCCATGCTTTCATGTTGTTTACGCCAAATTCTGACCCTACCATCCAAATGTCGCAGCAGAAATCGAGACTCATCAGACCAAGCAACGTTTTTCCAATCTTCTACTGTCCAATTTCGATGAGCTTGTACAAATTGTAGCCTCAGTTTCCTGTTCTTAGCTGAAAGGAGTGGTACCCGGTGTGGTCTTCGGCTGCTGTAACCCATCTGCCTCAAAGTTCGACGCACTGTGCATTCAGAGATGCTCTTAGGCCTACCTTGGTTGTAACGGGTGGCGATTTGAGTCACTGTTGCCTTTCTATCAGCTCGAACCAGTCTGCCCATTCTCCTCTGACCTCTGGCATCAACAAGGCATTTCCGCCCACAGAACTGCCGCTCACTGGATTTTTTTTCTTTTTCGGACCATTCTCTGTAAACCCTAGAGATGGTTGTGCGTGAAAATCCCAGTAGATCAGCAGTTTCTGAAATACTCAGACCAGCCCTTCTGGCACCAACAACCATGCCACGTTCAAAGGCACTCAAATCACCTTTCTTCCCCATACTGATGCTCGGTTTGAACTGCAGGAGATTGTCTTGACCATGTCTACATGCCTAAATGCACTGAGTTGCCGCCATGTGATTGGCTGATTAGAAATTAAGTGTTAACAAGAAGTTGGACAGGTGTACCTAATAAAGTGGCCGGTGAGTGTACAGCCACCTCCACTGCCATATTTGTCATGCCAGAACTGATAGACCTTGTAAAGATCCGACTTGTTGACTCTGATATTTTGCCTGGACATCCACATCTTGACTTTTTTGAATGGATTGACGGGGTTCATTTCATATTCTTACAACTGTCATGCCATAAACATGATGCAGTTTGGCAATTTTATTGGCTTAGGGACCGCTATTGATGAGCTGGATGATGCCGTTTGCCTTTTCTTGGTAAATCTTCTTGATGGAACTTCCCCTGACGAAGCCTCATTCGGGAGGTGATACGCGTGGGGTCACGGTCCACTCGGCCCTCTGGACACTTCAGCCCGTTTCAACATAGGTGGGTTGCATCTTGCTGTGGGCACTATGCCCTTATAGCTCCACTCAGGTCCCACCATGCACATGGGAGCTTTTTTGGTGATCTAGATTCCCCATGAGCCGCTAGGCAGGATGCTATTATCATAACTGCCTAAGTAAATGTTATTCATTGACAGGCTGGATACTATTGGGTGTATATATATATATATATGTATTGGTTATCCAGATGGTCCGTAGTGACGTATTGATTTTAAATGTTTTTATTGCTTATGCCAATAAAGTGTTTTGTATGTTCATATGATATTGATGGTGTGCATTTCTTCATATAGCAGTGTCTTTTTCTTCTTTTACTGTGTTATTATTACTGCTATTTGCACCCTCTAAACTGTATATTCTTATGGCTGTGCGCTGTTTTTTATGGTATCTGTGCCATTTACAATGACTCTATGTTTTCTGTCCGTTTTAAACCAGTTTTCTACTTATGTGCATTCAGAGTCACCTAGTTACCGGTTCTGGAGTTTCAGTACAAGGCTGTTGTGTGGTACAGAATCAAATACCTTTGCAAAGTCCAGATATATCAGCCGCATAACAAACATCCAGGTTTGCACTTATCTCACCATAGAAACACTGATTCTATGTTAGACTTAACTTATCTCTCATGCATCCAAGCTGGTTGTCAGTTATTAATATTATTCTCTGCAACATATCTACTATATAATTGTCTAAGGGTCACTTCCGTCTGTCTGTCTGTCACGGATATTCATTGGTCATGGCCAGCCAGTGGGCGTAGACAAAAGGGCAGGGGAGGCCAGGAAGTATGCAGAGCGAGTCCCCGCCCACTCCGTACAGGCCCGACCAGAAGTGCTGCAAAGGGGCGGAGTCGCCATGAGGAGGGCGAAGCCGACCAGGACCATGGGTGCTGTGGGGCCTACCGCGACAAAAAGCCGGGGACTAAATTAGCGGCCGTGGTCAGTGATGATGGCCGCAGTCACTGATGATGGCCGCGACAGCAGGAAACAGCGCAGCACATGCGGCGGTGACAGCTGTGGACGGAAGGTGAGTATATACTACATGGGCTGTGCAATATACTACGTGTCTGTGCTATATACTACGTGGCTGGGCAATATACTACGTGGCTGGGCAATACACTACGTGACTGGGCAATATACTACATGGCTGTGCTATATACTACGTAGCTGTGCAATATACTACGTGTCTGTGCTGTATACTTCGTGACTGCAATTTACTACGTGGCTGTGCAATATACTCCGTGGCTGTGCTGTATACTACGTTGCTGTGCAATATACTATGCGCTGTGCAATATACTATGTGGCTGTTCAATATACTACGTGGCTGGGCAATATACTACGTGGCTGTTCAATATACTACGTGGCTGTGCAATATACTACGTGGGCTGTGCAATATACTACGTGGGCTGTGCTATATACTCTGTGGCTGTGCTATATCCTACTTCGCTATGCAATATACTATGTGACTGGGCAATATACTTTGTGGCTGGTCAGTATACTATGTGGCTGTGCAATATACTCTGTGGCAGTGCTATATACTACGTCGCTCTGCAATATACTATGTGACTGTTCAATATACTACGTGACTGTGCAATATACTACGTGTCTGTGCTATATACTACGTGGCTGTGCAATATACTATGTGTCTGTGCTATATGCTACATGGCTAGGCAATATACTACGTGGCTGGGCAAAATAAAAATACTAGGTGACTGGGCAATATACTACGTGGCTGGGCAATATACTCCTTGGCAGTGCAATATACTCCGTGGCTGTGCTATATACTATGTCGCTGCGCAATATACTACGTGGCTGTTCAATATACTACGTGGCTGTGCAATATACTACGTGGCTGGGCAATATACTATGTGGCTGGGCAATATGCTACGTGGCTAGGCAATATACTGTGTGGCTGAGCAATATACTATGTGGCTGTGCTATTTACTACGTGGGCTGTGCAATATACTACATGGGCTGTGCTATATACTACGTCGCTGTGCAATATATATTACGTGGCTGTTCAATATACTACGTGGCTGTGCAATATACTACGTGGCTGGGCAATATGCTACGTGGCTAGGCAATATACTATGTGGCTGTGCTATATACTACGTGGGCTGTGCAATATACTACATGGGCTGTGCTATATAGTACGTGGCTGTGCAATATACTACGTGGCTGTTCAATATACTACGTGGCTATGCAATATACTACGTGGCTAGGCAATATGCTACGTGGCTAGGCAATATACTATGTGGCTGAGCAATACACTATGTGGCTGTGCTATATACTATGTGGGCTGTGCCATATATACTACATGGGCTGTGCTATATAGTACGTGGCTGTGCAATATACTACGTGGCTGTTCAATATACTACGTGGCTGTGAAATATACTACGTGTCTGTGCTATATACTGCGTGGCTAGGCAATATACTACGTGGCTGGGCAATGTACTACATGACTGAGCAATACGCTACGTGGCTGGACAATATACTACATGGCTGTGCAATATACTCCGTGGCTGTGCTCTTATGATCCCAGTGGCTTAGGATCACAAATCTAACCAGCTAAGTCAGAGATAATAGGACAAGCTCTGGGGATGTGGTAACTGGACTGACCGCAAAACCTGATCCTAACCAAACACACTAAAGGTAGCCGTGGAACGTTTCCTGAAATCCTAGACGTGTCTTCACGGCCTGAGAAACTGACTACCCCTAGAGATAAAGTAAGACCTCACCTGCCTCAGAGAAATAACCCCAAAGATATAGAACAGCCCCCCACAAATAACGGTGAGTTAAGAGGAAAAGACAAACGCAGAGTTGAAACAGGTTAAGCAAATGAGGCCCGCTAACACTAGATAGCAGAAAATAGCAAGGGATCTGTGCGGTCTGTAAAAAACCCTATACAAAAATATCCATGCAGAGAATGCGAGAACCCCCACATCAACTAACGATGTGGGGGGAGCAACTCAGCACCCCAGAGCTACCAGCAAGCAGAGAAATCACATATTAGCAAGCTGGACAAAACTCATAATATTCTAGGAAACATATTGAACATAGATGAGCAAGAATAAGCAAACAGAACTTAGCTTCTCATGGAGAGACTGATAACGGATGTAGACAGGAGCAATCAGAATAGCACTGAATACAACGACAGCAGGCATAGACTGAGAGTCCAAGTGAGCTTAAATAGAAAACCAGCCCACAGATAACGAGACAGCTGATGCCAGTCACAAACCTGCAGAAAGACAGCACTCACACAGTACCACTTGTGACCACAAGAGGGAGCCCAGAAATAGAGTTCACAACAGTACCCCCCCCTTGAGGAGGGGTCACCGAACCCTCATCAAGACCCCCAGGGCGATCAGTATGAGCCGCATGGAAGGCACGAACCAAATCGGCCGCATGAACATCAGAGGCGACAACCCAGGAATTATCCTCCTGACCATAGCCCTTCCACTTAACTAAATACTGAAGCCTCTGTCTGGAAATACGAGAATCCAAGATCTTCTCCACCACGTACTCCAATTCGCCCTCAACCAGCACCGGAGCAGGAGGCTCAACAGAAGGAACCACAGGCACCACATACCTCCGCAACAAAGACCTATGGAACACATTATGAATGGCAAACGATGCTAGGAGGTCCAAACGAAAAGACACCGGGTTAAGGATTTCCAAAATCTTATAAGGACCGATGAAGCAAGGCTTGAATTTAGGAGAGGAAACCTTCATAGGAACATACCGAGAAGACAGCCATACCAAATCCCCAACACGAAGTCGGGGACCAACACCGCGACGGCGGTTGGCAAAGCGCTGAGCCTTCTCCTGTGACAACTTCAAATTGTCCACCACATGGTTCCAAATCTGCTGCAACCTATCCACCACAGAATCCACCCCCGGACAGTCAGAAGACTCAACCTGACCCGAGGAAAAACGAGGATGAAAACCAGAAGTGCAGAAAAACGGCGAAACCAAAGTAGCAGAACTAGCCCGATTATTAAGGGCAAACTCGGCCAATGGCAAAAAAGTCACCCAATCATCCTGATCAGCAGAAACAAAACATCTCAAATAAGTTTCCAACGTCTGATTAGTTCGCTCGGTTTGGCCATTCGTCTGAGGATGGAAGGCCGACGAAAAAGACAAATCAATGCCCATCTTAGCACAAAAAATCCGCCAAAATCTGGACACAAACTGGGATCCTCTGTCAGACACAATATTTTCAGGGATGCCGTGCAAGCGAACCACATTCTGAAAAAATAAAGGAACCAAATCGGAGGAGGAAGGCAACTTAGGCAAGGGCACCAAATGGACCATTTTGGAAAAACGATCACACACCACCCAGATGACAGACATTCACTGAGATACTGGAAGATCTGAAATAAAATCCATGGAAATGTGCGTCCAAGGCCTCTTCGGGACAGGCAAAGGCAAAAGCAAACCGCTGGCACGAGAACAGCAAGGCTTAGCCTGAGCACAAATCCCACAGGACTGCACAAAGGAACGCACATCCCGCGACAAGGAAGGCCACCAGAAGGACCTAGCAACCAAATCTCTGGTACCAAAAATCCCAGGATGACCTGCCAACACCGAAGAATGAACCTCGGAAATAACTCTGCTGGTCCATCTATCTGGGACAAACAGTCTCTCTGGTGGGCAACGGTCAGGTCTCTCAGCCTGAAATTTCTGCAGCACTCGTCGCAAATCTGGGGAAATGGCAGACAAAATCACTCCCTCTTTGAAGATACCAGCCGGCTCTGAAACTCCCGGAGAGTCAGGCACAAAACTCCTAGAAAGGGCATCAGCCTTCACGTTCTTCGAACCAGGCAGGTACGAGACCACGAAATCGAAACGGGAGAAAAACAACGACCAACGAGCCTGTCTAGGATTCATGCGCTTGGCCGACTCGAGATAAATCAGATTTTTGTGATCAGTCAAGACCACCACACGATACCTAGCTCTCTCGAGCCAATGTCGCCACTCCTCAAATGCCCACTTCATAGCCAACAATTCCCGATTACCAACATCATAATTCCGCTCGGCAGGCGAAAACTTTCTTGAAAAGAAGGCACAAGGCTTCATCACAGAGCCATCAGAGCTTCTCTGCGACAAAACAGCCCCTGCTCCAATCTCAGAAGCATCCATCTCGACCTGGAAAGGAAGAGAGATATCAGGCTGACATAATACTGGAGCTGAAGAAAACCGGCGCTTCAGCTCCCGAAAGGCTTCCACCGCCGCAGGAGACCAATTAGTCACATCAGAACCTTTCTTGGTCAAATCCGTCAAGGGCTTAACCACGCCAGAAAAATTAGCGATGAAGCGACAGTAAAAATTAGCAAAACCCAAGAACTTCTGAAGACTCTTAACAGATGTAGGCTGAGTCCAGTCATGAATAGCCTGGACCTTGACTGGGTCCATCTCAATAGTAGAAGGAGAAAAAATAAAACCCAAAAAGGAAACCTTCTGAACTCCGAAGAGACATTTTGAGCCCTTCACAAATAAGGCATTAGCACACAGGACCTGAAATACCATCCTGACCTGCTTCACATGGGACTCCCAGTCCTCAGAAAAGACCAAAATGTCATCCAGATACACAATCATAAATTTATCCAGATATTCTCGGAAGATGTCATGCATAAAGGACTGGAACACAGAAGGAGCATTAGAGAGTCCAAAAGGCATCACTAAGTACTCAAAATGGCCCTCGGGCGTATTAAATGCTGTTTTCCATTCATCCCCCTGCTTAATACGCACAAGGTTATACGCACCACGAAGATCTATCTTGGTGAACCAACTGGACCCCTTAATCCGAGCAAACAGATCAGATAATAATGGCAAAGGATACTGAAATTTGACCGTGATTTTATTTAGAAGACGATAATCTATACAAGGTCTCAGAGAACCATCCTTCTTGGCCACAAAAAAGAATCCTGCACCAAGAGGGGAGGAGGACGGGCGAATATGTCCCTTCTCTAAAGACTCCTTTATATAACTCCGCATTGCGGCATGTTCTGCTACAGACAAATTAAAAAGTCATTCCTTAGGGGACTTACTACCAGGAATCAAATTTATAGCACAATCACAATCCCTGTGAGGAGGCAGGGCACCGGATCTGGGCTCATCAAATACATCCTGGTAGTCCGACAAAAACTCAGGGACCTCAGAAGGAGTGGAAGAAGCAATTGACACCAAAGGAGCATCGCCATGAATCCCCTGGCAACCTCAACTTGAAACAGACATAGCTTTCCAATCCAGAACTGGATTATGGGCCTGCAGCCATGGCAGACCCAAAACGACAACATCATGCAGATTATGCAGCACAAGAAAGCGAATCACCTCCTGATGTACAGGAGTCATGCACATGGTCACTTGAGTCCAATACTGAGGCTTATTCTCAGCCAATGGTGTAGCATCAATACCCCTCAGTGGAATAGGGAATTCCAAAGGCTCCAGGACAAAACCACAGCGCCTGGCAAACAACAAATCCATCAGGTTCAGGGCAGCACCTGAATCCACAAAAGCCATAACCGAGTAGGATGACAAAGAACAAATTAAAGTAACAGACAAAATTAATTTAGGCTGTATAGTACCAACGGTGACAGATTTAGCGATCTTTTTTACGCGCTTAGAGCATGCTGAGATAACATGAGTTGAATCACCACAGTAAAAGCACAACCCATTTTGACGTCTATGATTTTGCCGCTCAATTCTGGTCAGAATTCGGTCACATTGCATAGACTCAGGTCTCTGTTCAGAAAACACCGCCAGATGGTGCGCAGATTTGCGCTCCCACAAATGCCGATCAATCTGAATGGCCTAAGGCATTGAGTCATTCAGACTTGCAGGCGTGGGGAACCCCACCATAATATTCTTAATGGCTTCAGAAAGACCTTCTCTGAAATTTGCAGCCAGGGCACACTCATTCCATTGAGTAAGCACCGACCATTTCCAAAATTTTTGACACCTCAGCTACACCTCAGCTTCATCCTGGCCCTGAGAGAGAGCCAGCAAGGCCTTTTCTGCCTGGTTCTCAAGGTTAGGTTCCTTATAAAGCAATCCAAGCGCCAGAAAAAACGCATCCACATTCAGCAATGCAGGATCTCCCGGTACCAGGGAGAAGGTCCAATCTTGAGGGTCGCCACGTAACAGGGAGATAACAATTCTAACTTGCTGAGCGGAATCACCAGAGGAATGAGGTCTCAAAGAAAGAAATAATTTACAATTATTCTTAAAATTCAGAAACCGAGATCTATCTCCAGAAAACAACTCAGGAATAGGTACTTTTGGCTCAGACATAGGACTGTGAACAACAAAATCCTGAATGCTTTGCACCTTTGCAGCAAGATGATCCACACTAGAAGTCAGACTCTGAATATCCATGTCTGCAGCTGAACTCAAAGCCACCCAGAGATTAAGGGGATGAGAGAAGCTGGACAGACTGCCGCAAAGGGAGAGGAAAAAAAAAATTGTACTCAGGACTTCTCTTATCCCACTTCTGCGATGCATTAAACACTTTTCAGGCCTGCTGTACTGTTATGATCCCAGTGGCTTAGGATCACAAATCTAACCAGCTAAGTCAGAGATAATAGGACAAGCTCTGGGGATGTGGTAACTGGACTGACCGCAAAACCTGATCCTAACCAAACACACTAAAGGTAGCCGTGGAACGTTTCCTGAAATCCTAGACGTGTCTTCACGGCCTGAGAAACTGACTACCCCTAGAGATAAAGTAAGACCTCACTTGCCTCAGAGAAATAACCCCAAAGATATAGAACAGCCCCCCACAAATAATAACGGTGAGTTAAGAGGAAAAGACAAACGCAGAGATAAGACAGGTTAAGCAAATGAGGCCCGCTAACACTAGATAGCAGAAAATAGCAAGGGATCTGTGCGGTCAGTAAAAAACCCTATCCAAAAATATCCACGCAGAGAATGCGAGAACCCCCACACCAACTAACGATGTGGGGGGAGCAACTCAGCACCCCAGAGCTACCAGCAAGCAGAGAAATCACATATTAGCAAGCTGGACAAAACTCATAATATTCTAGGAAACATATTGAACATAGATGAGCAAGAATAAGCAAACAGAACTTAGCTTCTCATGGAGAGACTGATAACGGATGTAGACAGGAGCAATCAGAATAGCACTGAATACAACGACAGCAGGCATAGACTGAGAGTCCAAGTGAGCTTAAATAGAAAACCAGCCCACAGATAACGAGACAGCTGATGCCAGTAACAAACCTGCAGAAAGACAGCATTCACACAGTACCACTTGTGACCACAAGAGGGAGCCCAGAAATAGAGTTCACAACACTGTGCTGTGTACTACTCGCTGTTCAATATACTGCGTGGCTGGGCAATATACTATTTGGCTGTGCAATATACTATGTGGCTGTGCTATATACTACGTGGGCTGTGCTATATACTCTGTAGCTGTACTATATACTATCTCTCTGCAATATACTACATGGCTGTTCAATATACTACGTGGCTGTGCAATATACTACATGTCTGCTATATACTACGTGGCTAGGCAATATACTACTTGGCTGAGGAATATACTACGTGACTGGGCAATATACTACGTGGCTGTGCAATATACTCCATGGCTGTGTTATATACTACGTGTTTGTGCTATATACTGCATGGCTAGGCAATATACTTTGTGGCTGGGCAATATACTACATGACTGGGCAATATACTACGTGGCTGGGCAATATACTCCGTGGCTGTGCTATATACTACTCGTTGTGCAATATACTATGTGGCTGTTCAATATACTGCGTGGCTGTGCAATATACTACATGGCTGGGCAATATACTACGTGGGCTGTGCTATATACTCTGTGGCTGTGCTATATAGTACGTGGCTGGGCAATACACTACGTGGCTGTTCAATATACTATGTGGCTGTGCAATATGCTACGTGTCTGTGCTATATACTATGTGGCTAGGCAATATACTACTTGGCTGGGCAATATACTACGTGACTGGGCAATATACTACGTGGCCGTGCAATATACTCCGTGGCTGTGCTATATACTACGACGCTGTGCAATATACTATGTGGCTGTTTAATATACTGTGTAGTTGTGCAATATACTACGTGGCTGAGCAATATACTACGTGGCTGGGCAATATACTACGTGGCTGTGCAATATACTACATGGCTGTCCTATACACTACATGGGCTGTGCAATATACTACGTGGCTGTGCTATATACTACGTGGCTGGGCAATATACTACATGGGCTGTGCTATATACTACGTTGCTGTGCAATATACTACGTGGCTGTTCAATATACTACGTGGCTGTGCAATATACTACGTGGCTGGGCAATATGCTACGTGGCTAGGCAATATACTATGTGGCTGTGCTATATACTATGTGGGCTGTGCAATATACTACATGGGCTGTGCTATATACTACGTCGCTGTGCAATATACTACGTGGCTGTTCAATATACTACGTGGCTATGCAATATACTACGTGGCTGGGCAATATGCTACGTGGCTAGGCAATATACTATGTGGCTGTGCTATATACTACGTGGGCTGTGCTATATAGTACGTGGCTGTGCAATATACTACGTGGCTGTTCAATATACTACGTGGCTATGCAATATACTACGTGGCTGGGCAATATGCTACGTGGCTAGGCAATATACTATGTGGCTGAGGAATATACTATGTGGCTGTGCTATATACTATGTGGGCTGTGCCATATATACTACATGGGCTGTGCTATATAGTACGTGGCTGTGCAATATACTACGTGGCTGTTCAATATACTACATGGCTGTGCAATATACTACGTGTCTGTGCTATATACTGCGTGGCTAGGCAATATACTACGTGGCTGGGCAATGTACTACATGACTGAGCAATATGCTACGTGGCTGGACAATATACTACATGGCTGTGCAATATACTCCGTGGCTGTGCTATGTACTACTCGCTGTTCAATATACTGCGTGGCTGGGCAATATACTATTTGGCTGTGCAATATACTATGTGGCTGTGCTATATACTACGTGGGCTGTGCAATATACTATGTGGGCTGTGCTATATACTCTGTAGCTGTACTATATACTATGTCTCTGCAATATACTACATGGCTGTTCAATATACTACATGGCTGTGCAATATACTACATGTCTGCTATATACTACGTGGCTAGGCAATGAACTACTTGGCTGAGCAATATACTACGTGACTGGGCAATATACTACGTGGCTGTGCAATATACTCCATGGCTGTGTTATATACTACGTGTCTGTGCTATATACTGCATGGCTAGGCAATATACTTTGTGGCTGGGCAATATACTACATGACTGGGCAATATACTACGTGGCTGGGCAATATACTACGTGGCTGGGCAATATACTCCATGGCTGTGCTATATACTACTCGTTGTGCAATATACTATGTGGCTGTTCAATATACTGCGTGGCTGTGCAATATACTACATGGCTGGGCAATATACTACGTGGGCTGTGCAATATACTACGTGGGCTGTGCTATATACTCTGTGGCTGTGCTATATACTATGTGGCTGGGCAATACACTACGTGGCTGTTCAATATACTATGTGGCTGTGCAATATACTACGTGTCTGTGCTATATACTATGTGGCTAGGCAATATACTACTTGGCTGGGCAATATACTACGTGACTGGGCAATATACTACGTGGCTGTGCAATATACTCCGTGGCTGTGCTATATACTACGTCGCTGTGCAATATACTATGTGGCTGTTTAATATACTGCGTAGTTGTGCAATATACTACGTGGCTGAGCAATATACTACGTGGCTGGGCAATATACTACGTGGCTGTGCAATATACTACATGGCTGTCCTATACACTACATGGGCTGTGCAATATACTACGTGGCTGTGCTATATACTACGTGGCTGGGCAATATACTACATGGCTGGGCAATATACTACGTGGCTGCAATATACTACGTGGCTGTGCAATATACTATGTGGCTGTTCATTATACTACGTGGCTGGGCAATATGCTACGTAGCTGCAATATGCTACGTGGCTGGGCAATATACTACATGGCTGGGCAATATACTATGTGGCTGCTATATACTACGTGGGCTGTGCAATATACTACGTGGGCTGTGCAATATACTATGTGGACTATGCAATATACTATGTGGCTGTGCAATATACTATGTGGCTGTGCAATATACTACGTGGCTGGGCAATATACTACATGGCTGTGCTATATACTACGTGGACATGCATATTCTAGAATACCCGATGCGTTAGATCGGGCCACCATCTAGTTTCTTAATAATAGTTGTAAAATTTGGTCCATATGATCTGCGTTCATTTGTTAAACAATCGAAAACTTGGTAAAAATGTTGCAATGTTCAAACTTTTAATTCTTATGCCCTTAAATCAGAAAGCTATGTCACACAAAATAGTAAATAAATAACATTTCCCACATTTCTACTTTACATCAGCATACTTTTTGAAACAATTTTTTTGGGTTAGGAAGTTAGAAGGGTTAACAGTTGACCAGTGATTCCTTATTTTTCCAACCAAATTTACAAAAACAATTTTTTATATACCACATCACATTTGAAGTTACTTTGAGGGGCCTATATGACATAAAGCATGCAATATTGATAACATTTTAAAAACTGCACCCCTCAAGGTTCTCAAAATCACATTCCAAAAAATTATTTACCCCTCAGATGCATCACAGGAATTTTTGCAATCTGAAAAGATCAAATGAACATTTAACTTTTTTCACAAAAATGTTTGTTTAGTTCCCCCCATATGTTTGTTTAGTTCACCCCATATGTTTGGGTGCACGGCAGGGCTCAGAACGGAAGAAGCATCATTTGACTCTTTGAAATCAAAATTGGCTGGAATCGAGAGCGGATGCCATATCGCGTTTGGAGAGCCCCTGATATGCCTAAACAGTGAAAAACCCTCCAAGGGACCCCATTTTGGAAGTTAGACCCCCTCAAAGAACTTGTTTAGATCTGTGGTGCTTCACAGAAATTCATTATGTTGAGCCGTGAAAACAAAAAAATCTGATTTTTTACACAAAAATGTACTTTTAGCCCCTTTTTTTATTTTCACAAGAGTAACAGGAGAAATTGCACCATATGATTTTTTTGTGCAATTTCTTGTGAGTATGCCGATACTCCATAATTGGGAGAAAACTACTGTTTGGGCACACGGCAGAGTTCAGAAGGGAAGGAGTGCCATTTGATTTTTTTAATGCAAAATTTGCTGAATTAGCGGACGTCATGTTGCATTTGGAGAGCCGCTGATGTGCCTAAATAGTGTAAACACCTCACAAATTACCCCATTTTGTAATCTAGAACTTTCACGGAATGTGCCTAGATGTCTTGTGAGCACATTGACATGGAACCCCCAGGAGCTTCACAGAAGTTTATAACGTTGAGATATGAAAATAAAAAAAATCACATTATTCTTACAAAAATGTTATTTTAGTCCCAATTTTTTTATTTCTACAAGGGTAACAGGAGAAATTGCACCATAAAATTTGTTATGCAATTTTTTCTGAGTACGCATATATTCCATATGTGTGGGAAAACTGTCATTTGGGTGCATAGCAATGCTCGGAAGCAAAAGATCAACATTTGAGTGTTTGAACCAAATTTGGCTATAATCATTAGCGGACACCACGTCACGTTTGGAGAGCCCCGAATATGCCTAAACAGTGGAAACTCCCACAAGTGACCCCATTTTGGAAACTAGACGCATCAAGGAATGTATCTAGATATGTGGTGAGCACCTTGAACACTTAGGTGTGCTTCACAGAAGTTTATATAGTTGAGTTGTGAAAGTTAAAAATCAAATTTTTCCCCAAAAATTGTTAATTTAGCCCCATTGTTTTTATTTCTACAAGGGCAAAGGAGAAATTGGAAGCCAAAAATTGTTGTGTAATTTCTCCTGAGTACGCGGGTACCCCATATGTTGGGAAAAACTACTGTTTGGGTGAGCAGCAGGGCTCAGAAAGGAAGGAGTGATGATTTGGAATGCAGACTTTGATGGAATGGTCTGCAGGTGTGATATCGCTTTTGGAAAGACCCTGATGTGGCTAAACTGTGGAACCCCCACACAAGTAACCCCATTTTGGATACTAAACTCCTCAAGGAATTAATCTAGATGTGTGGTGAAAATGTTGAACCCTCAGGTGCTTCACAGATTTTTACAATGTTGATGTGTGAAAATAAAAATAAATAAAAAATTCCCACAAAAATATTGTTTTAGCCCCAATTTTTTTTCTCATTTTCACAGGGATAGTAGGATAAAATGGACCCCAAAATGTGTTGTGCAATTTCTCCTGAGTACATTGATACCCCACATTTGTGACCTCATTTTACAATCTACACCCCCCCCCAGTGAATTCATCTAGGGATGCAGTAATCATATTGACACCGCATGTACATCAAAAAATGTTATACCATTAGGTCAGTAAAAAAAGAATAATTACATTTTACCCCCATTTTAGCCCCAAGTTTTTAATAGGGCTAATAAAAAAATGTTTGTTGTAAAAATTTCTCCAAAATGCAACAATACCCTACAAGTAATCAGAAACTATTTTTGAGGCACAGTGCAAAGCTCAGAAGGGAAAGAGCGCCATATTATAGTGCAGATTTTATCTTTATAGTTTGTGGGTGCCATGACCCACTGGGAGAATCACTGATGTGCCAGAACAGCAGAATCCCTTATAAGTGACCCCATTCTACAAACTTCACCTCTCAATTAATTAATCTAGGGGTGCAGTGATAATATTGACAATACATGTGTGTTAAAGAATTTTATACCTTTGGGCAGTGAATTTCTGCTGAACGTGGAAATACCCCACATGTGGCTGTACAGTACTGCTTAGCCATACAGCGAAACTTGTGAGGGATGGCGCGCAATTTGCCTCCTGGAGCGCAGATTTTCCTAGAATTGATTGCGGTGTCCATATACAGAGCCCCTAAGTGCTAGAAGAGCAGATTTCCCCCTCAAGTGACCCCATTTTGGAAACTATACCCCTTTGGGAATTTGTCTACAGGTGTAGTGACGATTTTGACTCCATGGGTGTTTTCCAGAAGCAAGCAGCAGCGGATGATGCTGAGTGAAAATTGTAAATTGCTGTTGTAGTCCCCAGTACATTGTAGTGAGCAGTTTGTTGTAATCCCTAGTATGTTGTAGTGACCAACTCATGCTTCTGGAGACACACATCCGTAAATTAGGTGGGCTTTCATAGCTACAGAAATGTCAAGCATGGGGATGCTGAATGTGGTATAGGCACTCTGTGGCTCAGAAGGGAGGGGGGCATTTGGATTTGGGAGCACAGAATTTGCTGAATTTCTTTTGGAGGGACGAGGAGCCATTTAGCTTTTCTAGAACTTTTGTGCTACCAGTAACTTGGAAGAGGGGACTTGCTTTTTGTTGATTGATTTGAAGCTTTTGTTAGGAAGATTTTACATAACATTTGGGATCACATTTATCCTGCGCTCTACGCTGAGCACTTATATTGGGGTTTCAATCTAAATCTCTGAGTGACGTAATTTAAATAAAACCCCCAAAGGATCCATTCATTATAATGAAGCAGAAACCAAGACCGAAAACAAGAATCTGTATAATAAAAGGTATAACTTTATTAAATATATGACAATAAAAATGGAATGGGGTGGAATGAATAGCCAGATGAAAAGCGGACGTAGTACACAGGGACAACTATGTGCTGGAATATATACAGGTATAAATAAAGCTAATGGAAATATAAATATAACCAATAAAAAATTGTTGTTGCACAAAATATTAACATAAAGTGCACAAATGTATATCAAAAAGAATATATATATATATATATATATATATATATATATATATATATATATATATATATAAACACATTTTTTTTTATTCAAATGCCAAACTACAAAATCACCAGCACATAATGTAGCAAGTGTCTAATCAATATAGTGCATTACCTCACAGGTAAGTGGAGGTAGAGATCAGATGAAAGTGCATGTGCTTGAAACAGATAGTAGAGTAGTGATGCATATATCTGCGGATAATTTAATCTATATATTTAACCAAGTGTTATTAAGGTACCGCATATGAGACTATGTGCAATTATTCTAGGAAAAGGACTGCATACCTGGGTAACACTGTGTATATAGATGTCCCTGGATACGTCCGCCACAACGCGCATTTCAGCGTCTGCCTTCATCAGGGAGTGGCATCATCCATAAGGAGGGGAGTTTAAAAAGGACATAGAACCAGTGTGGACGTGTCATGACGAGAGCTAGCATAGGAGGTCTGCCGAACGTCACCGCATCACAGCCCCACGTGACCCCCGGTGGAGCATAGTTACTCTGGACTCCGTCTGGCCTCAGTTCAGCAGTCTCTTTCTTTTCAGAAGTGCGCAAATCTGTGGCCAACAACACTTTTAAACAGATGGACACCATCGTATCACAAGTCAAACAGTGCCTCCATCTGCCTCATTATAGGAGATCATCCCCTGGGGTTCCGTGTGAAACACATATTTCAGAGATTTATATGGAAACTCGGTGTAAGCGCTTAGTGCAGAGCGCAGGATAAATGTGAGCTAAATCTTACTGTGATTTTTGGAACACAGAATGAACAAATCAACAGCAGGTGAAAAATTTATATTATTTATTAATTACTCATGCAGATTAAGTTATTAGACAATTTTATTCTTCAGATCTGTGTCATTACAGTGATACCAGATTTTAGCGTTTTTTTATGTTTGACTGCTTTCATACACTAATAGACCCTTTTTTTGCAAAAACTAGTTTTTGCATCGCCACATTTTGATAGTTATAATTTTTCATATTATGGCCAACAGAGTCTTGTGAGGGCTTATTTTTTGCAGGACGAGTTTACATTTTATTGGTACCATTTTTGGGCATATTACATTTTTTATCGCTTTCTATTCCGCTTTTTGGAAGGCAGAATGAACAAAAACCAGCAATTCAGGGTTTATTTTTTTTGGGGGGTTATGCAGTTCCGCATGTGGTAAAATTGATAAGGCAGCTTTAATCTTCGGGTCAGTATGATTGCAGTGATACCACATTTATATTTTTTTTTTGTTTTGGCACTTTTACACAATAAAAACTATTTTATAGAAAAAAATATATTTTTTATAGCATCACTTTATTCTGAGAGCTATAAGTTTTTTTTATTTTTCCTTGGGGACAAGGTGAAATTTTCAGCTATACCATTTTTATTTACATTCGTCTTTTTGATCTGGTTTTATTCCACTTTTTGTTTGGTGGTATGATAATAAAGCATCGGTTTTTGCCTGATTTTTTTTTTTACAGTGTTCTCTTAAGGGTTTAATTATTGGGACATTTTTATAGGGCTGGTCATTCCGTACTTAGTGATACCAAGTATGTGTACTTTTTTCCCCATTAAAATTTTTATTTATGGGTAAAATATTTATTATTTATTTATTATGCTTTGCCTATATAGCGCTATCTTATTGCACAGCGCTTTACATTTATTATTATTACTGTCCCTAATAGGGCTCACAATCTAAATTCCCTATCAGTATGTCTTTGGAGTGTGGGAGGAAACCAGAGTGCCCGAAGGAAACCCACGCAAACACAGGGAGAACATACAAACTCCTTGCAAATATTGTCCTTGGTGGGATTTGAACCCAGGACCCGCGAGCTGCAAGGCTGCACTGCTAACCACAATATACAAGATATATATATATATATATATATATATATATATATATATATATATATATATATATATATATATATATATATATATATATATATATATATATATATATATATTATCATTGGTAATTAAAAAAAAAAAAAAAGATTTTCACAACCTTTTTACAACTTTTTTAACCTAGTCCCACTATGGGACTTTAACTTTCAGTACTCTGATCGCAGTTATACAGCATAGAAATGCAGCAGCAGTGCTGTACTGACACAAGTTAGTTAGTTCATGCACTGCTCATGATCTAACTAACTTGCTAGAGCCTGGTGACCCGGATGTCATCTTGGCGACATCGGGTCACCATGGCAACAATTGGACCACTGCGTCGTCAATGATCAGGGGAAGAGGGGGCTCCCTCTCTCTGCCTGACTTCTAAATGCTGTTATCGATATTGATCACAGCATTTAAAGGGTTAATGTGCAGGGAGAGCTGTGGGCACTGCTCCTGACAGGGAGAGACAGTTGTCAGCTGTCAGAATTGCTGAACACCCAGCAGCGATCGCAGGCACTGCTCCTGTGCACAGAAAGAGACCTGGTCACATCAATACTTCTAAGGTCGATAAGTACTTACTGACCTAAATATATAGATACAAGAACCCCAATGACAATATATGCATGTCCAAAAGACAGCAAAACGAAACAAAACCTGCTCAGAAATAAGCTATAGTTTTCAGGAGGAAAAAGAGCAAACAGGTGTACTAAAAATAGAAAAATTTTATTATAATAGGTCACCAAAATACATATTACAAATCATCACAAATAATTTTTGCAGGAAAAACGACACCAAGGGCGTCACAGTATCTCAGTATTTGGTTAATTATTGCTGAAAAAACCAATATGTTTCTCAAATAAAGTGCACAGTGCACTGTCAGCATTACATATATACGGCATCTACATAAACCCAAAGTAAAAAGTGCTATCAACAGCTAAATCATATTAGGGATGAGATGCTCACCTAAGATTTCTCAAATAAAGTGCACAGTGCAATATCAGTATTACATGTTATATGGCATCTTCATAAGCCCATAGTAAAAGTGCTGGCAACAGCTAAATCATATTAGGGATGAGATGCTCACCTAAGATTTCTCAAATAGAGTGCACAGTGCAATATCAGCATAACATGTATACGGCATCTTCGTAAACCCATAAAAAAATGCTAGCAACAGCTATATCATGTTGGGAATGAGATGCTCACCTAAGACCAAGATGCAGAGATACCGGACCGGGTGTGCAAATTTTTGATTTTATGAAATTAAAAGAAATGCATGAAATCAAGCATCTACCCATACAATCTGACTTAACTATCATCTTTGAAAAAAAAAAATGTATTCTAAAAAGCTCACTGAATCGGATCATGGTATTGTATTAGGATGCAACCATTGCAACAATTCAATATGTGAAATTACTTCTCTCCTAAATATTCTATGATCAACTGTATTATTACTGAAAAGTTGAAACTTTTAGGCTATGTTACCACGGTCTGGAATGGCAACGCTTTGGAGGCAGCGGACACCCGCCCCGTCCAAAGCGCTGCCGGCTTTTGTACGCACTGTGATTCGCTGCATTCTATACATAGAATGGTGCTATTTGTCTTACAAAGACTGTGCATCTCCGCGAGATAAATAGACATGCTGTGGTCTGTAAAGACTCGCCGCATGTGCTTATATATGCAGGTTTGACACCTGCGTCTTGGTATGCATAGTGGATATGAGATTTCATCAAATCCCCTCCACTATGCTGTAACATCTGGATGCTGCAGATTGGACGCTGCGGCTGTACACAGCGTCCAATTTGCAGCAAATACACCATATGGAAACATGCCATTAGGAGCCATAGTAACTTAATCACAAAGGAGACCAGGTAAGAGTAATCTCAATGCTGAGATGCATAGTGCATAATAATCATCAAATCTCTTGCTGATTCAATAAGAGTTTCAAACCTCTTCTGGCATTAATATCAGAACAAAAGCTGTGCACTGGGAGGTTAATCAGCAAACCTTACATCACCAAGCATGATGCCAAGAGTTGGATGGAGTAGTGTCTAGCATGCCGTCTCAGCAATGGAAACTTGCTTGCTGGAGTGATAAATCATACTCTTCTTTCTCTATTGGACAAATCTGGATTTGATGAATGCCTTGAGAACTTTACCTGCCTGACTGCATTGTGCCAACTGTAATGTTTGGGGGAGGATGTATAATGCTGTGGAGTTGTTTTTCAGTATTGTTCTCAACCAGAGATGAGCGAATTTGATCAGGTCAGGGTTTATTCGGCAAGCTATAGCGCTTACCGAATAATCTGCAAAGGGAACCCGGCTTTCTGGATTGCAGCAGCTGATCAGCTGTTCTGTTCTGCAGCTGCATTTGTCACAGCTGTCTGACAGTCACCACACATGCATGGAGGTACCAGCAAACAGGCTATTTATGCATGTGTTGTGACTGTCAAACAGCCGGGACACATGCAGCTGCAGAACAGAACAGCTGATCAGCTGGAGCGATCCAGGAAGCCGGGTTCCCTTTGCAGCTTATTCGGTAAGCTCTATCGCTTGCCGAATAAACCCTGACCTGATCAAATTCGCTCATCTCTATTCTCAACCCCTTAGATCAGACAAGGAAAATCTTAATACTTGAGCATACCAAGACATTTTGAACATTTGTATGCTTCCATGTTTCTGGGAACAGTTTGGGGAAGGTACTTTACTGTTCCAACATGACTGTGCGTGATGGAAAGTCCATAAAAGCAGGGTTGGATGAGTTTGGGGCAAAACAACTTGACTTGCCACACAGAGTCTTGACCTCAACCCCATGGAATTCCTTCAGGATGAACTAGAAAAGAGATTGCAAATTAGACCCTCTGGTCCAACATTAGTTTCTGACCTCACAAACCCTCTTCTGGATGAATCGGCAAAATTTCCCACAGAAAGGGTCCAAAATTTTGGAGAAAACATTTCCAAAAGAGTGCAAACTGCTATAGCTTTAAAAGGGAGGACAACTCCATATGTATGCCTATAGATTTAGAATGGGATAAAAGATCCCATTATAGGTATAGTGTGTAGAAAACAAAAGCATATTTTGTTGAAATAACTTTCTCATAGTGACATGATAAAAAGTAATGTGATGATGAATATACTGCTCTTAAGAAGTGTCATGTTCCAAGGTCTTATAGATCCAACTAGTACTGTTATACTGTGCAAGCTTAAAAATGAAAAACGTTCATGGTTAAGCATGCCTTTACCAAGAGAATCTTATTTTATTCTCTTCCAGCATAAAAATGCTCAGAATAAATGAGTTGATTTTGATTATACAAACAAATGCATAAACATACCTTTCATCTTTAGGAGAAAATGTCTAATAACCTCCAGTGGTCCGGTCCTGATGCATGCAGTGGAAATCAGAAGTATTTCAAAACCTGGTATTCCATCTGTGCATTTCGCTCTCTAGTATTGCCGCTGGCAGTTCTGTTCCCTACAGATGGCTTTAATAGCCGCTACTCTTAAAAAAATGTGCTTCCTTTTGACTATACTCTGAAGTAAGAATACAGTTTACCTTTTTTTTTTTTTGCAGTTTTTCCTCTTCTTTCCCTAAGGTTTAAAACAAGCATTTATCTGGGGTGGTAAATGAATAGTGGATGCCCCTGTTATTGAATTGAAATTTATCTATTGCCTTTCAGCATTTTTATGCAGTCACTAGTTAGGGATCTTGAATACCTTAGAGAAGAAGAAATGTTGTTATCTTAATGTCTGCATCCCTGAAGAAATTCTCTTTCTGGACTTCAGCTGATGAGGTTGAAACAAAGAATCAATGTCTCTTTTTCTTTTTCTTTGTATTCCCTCTTTGATTGTCTTGTTCTTCTCAATGTATTAATGATGTTCAAACATTTTCTGAAAAGCATAGACAAAGAACAAATGACTAAGCTGCACAAAGCACATGTACTATGTCTCCAGGCAAAAGTCTATCTAAATTCAGATACAGAATTGAATTCATTTTTTATACTGGACTTTTTAAACTACTTAACTAAGGAAACCTAGAGAGAAGAGTATTTCTCTACCCAATGAATGCTTGCAAATCAGGAAAAAATAAACTCTCTTCAAGCTGTAGCACAGCAGTCTCAAAAACGAGGGGAAAATTGCATGAACAAACAAGAATAAGTCCCCAATCCTCCTCTTCACACAGTGACAGAAATGCTACCATACCACATTTAAGGCCGGAGTCACACAAAAAAATCGCATAGCACTTGGACCAATGTTAATCTATGGGGCAGCTCCCATCATCCGTTGTTTTCTCGGCCGTATTATACGTACGAGAGAAATTGCAGCATGCTGTGATTTGCACCATATTACGGCCGAGACTATGGGTGCGAGAAAAACTCACACACCATCAGTGTGACTTGCGAGAAATACGTATCGGTGTCCTTTAGAAAAGCCGGCAATTCAGTGCGGTGTAATGTAAAATCATGCTGACAGGTTAACAATAGAATAGATAAAACAAATGTCTACACATAGTATAGAAAAATATTTAGAATCTACTATCTACTGGCTAACATGGTACCAAGATATATATCTTTCCTGTACACATAGTATAGTTAGATATATACAGTATATATATATGTATATATATATATATATATATATATATATGTCATTGAAACACACATATATATCTACTATATAATTGTCTAAGGGTCACTTCCGTCTTTCTGTCTGTCTGTCACGGATATTCATTGGTCGCGGCCTCTGTCATGGAAATCCAAGTCGCTGATTGGTCGCGGCAAAACAGCCATGACCAATCAGCGACTGGCTCAGTCCGGTGGCAAAATGGCCGCTCCTTCCTCCCCGCAGTCAGTGCCCCCTCCATAATTCTCTCCAGTCAGAGCTCACACAGGGTTAATGACAGCGATAACGGACCTCGTTATGCCGCGGTGTAACGCACTCCGTTATCGCTGCAATTAACCCTGTGTGACCAACTTTTTATTATTGATGCTGCCTATGCAGCATCAATAGTTAAAAGATCTAATGTTAAAAATAATAAAAAAAATAAAAAATAGTTATATACTCACCATCCGTCGGCCCCTCAGATCCAGAACGGGCCTTTCCCGCTCCTCGTGACGCTCCGGTGACCGTTCCATGCATTGCGGTCTCGCGAGATGATGATGTAGCGGTCTCGCGAGACTATGTTAATAAGAATGTATGCAACCTGCTGCTCAGATGAGCAGGAAGTGGCTCCCTGGACATGACTGGGAGGAATGCATTGGGCTTGCTATTTAAAGCCTGCTCCTTTCCAGTACAGTGCTATTTAAGTTCCCTTTCTTGTTGCTGGGATGAGTTGGTAATTTATTACTAACACTGACCTACAAAGCCATCCATAACCTTTCTCCTCTGTATATTTCCACACTAATCTCTCAATATCTTCCCTCATGTAATCTCCGGTCCTCCCAAGACCTACTCCTCTCCTCCACGCTTATTCGCTCCTCACCCAATCACCTCCAAGACTTCTCCCGAATATCACCCATCCTCTGGAATTCAGTGCCCCAGCACGTCCGGTTATCCACTACTTTTGGATCCTTCAAAAGAAACCTGAAAACCCACCTCTTCAAAGAAGCTTACAGCCTGTAAAGACCACATGGCCACCTCAACACCATTGGAGCTACTGCAACCCTCAACCTACTGTCTCCTTAATTCTGTAGAATGTAAGCCTTCAAGGGCAGGGACCTCTTCCTTCTGTACCAGTCTGTCATGGTTAGTTTTGCTTACTGTAAGTGATATTTGTATTTGATGTAACCCCTTCTCATGTACAGCACCATGGAATCAATGGTGCTATATAAATTAATAATAATAATAATAATGAGTTCTTCCTGGTGAAGGTCAGGTTGCTTCTCAACAGTTGCTTACGGTCTTTTCTGGTTGTTTGTCCTTAGCTTTTTTGTTTGGGTTCCCTTTTTTCTTTTTGTTTTTTTGTTTAATGCTTATAGCTTAGGACTTAAAACTCATACCCATCACCGTAAAAAACACGACCCGAAATCGGTCCACAAAAGTGGGATGAGTGTCATGCAAGTGTCATGAGATTTTCTTGCGAGTACAATGTGATTTTTAACATCCAGTATCCTAATGACACCCGATTTACATGCGAATGCGATCCGATTGCAATGCCATTTTAACATGAGCTTTTACATAGAGTAATTCTCTGTCATTTATACATAGTTTTCAAAAGAAATATTCTTCTCTCTCTTTCTGTATATATACAGTGGGTGCGGAAAGTATTCAGACCCCTCTAAATTTTTGACTGTGTTTCATTGCAGCCATTTGGTAAATTCAAAAAAGTTAATTTTTTCTCATTAATGTACACTCTGCACCCCATCTTGACTAAAAAAACAGAAATGTAGAAATTTTTGCAAATTTATTAGAAAAAAACCTGAAATATCACATGATCATAAGTATTCAGACCCTTTGCTCAGACACTCATTTTCAGTCACATGCTACCCATTTCCTTGTGATCCTCCTTGAGATGGTTTTACTCCTTCATTGGAGTCCAGATGCGTTTAATTAAACTAATAGGACTTGATTTGGAAAGGCACACACCTGTCTATGTAAGACCTCACAGATCACAGTGCATGTCAGGCCAAGCGAGAATCATGAGATCTTAGGAACTGGCCAAGTAGCTCATAGACACAATTGTGGCAAGGCACAGATCTGGCCAATGTTTCAAAAGAATTTCTGCAGTACTCAAGGTTCCTAAGAGCACAGTGGCCTCCATAATCCTTTAATGGATGAAGTTTGAGACCACCAGAGTCTTCCTAGACCTGGCCGTCCAGCCAAACTGAGAAGTCATGGGAAAGAGCCTTGGTGAGAGAGGTAAAGAAGAACCCCAAGCTGAGCTCCAGAGATGCAGTAGGAAGATGGGAGAAAATTCCACTAAGTCAACTATCACTGCAGCCCTCCACCAGTCAGGCCTTTATGGCAGAGTGGTCCAACGGATGCCTCTCCTGAGTGCAAGACATATGAAATCTCACATAGAATTTGCTAAAAAACACATGAAGCACTCCCAGACTATGAGAAATAAGATTCTCTGGTCTGATGAGACGAATATAGACCATTTTGGTGATAATTCTAAGCGGCATGTATGGAGAAAACCAGGCACTGCTCATCACCTGCCCAATACAATCCCAACAGTGAAATATGGTGGTGTTAGGCGTCGGGATTCTCCTGCTGCGTGGGACAGATCACAAGCATTACCTGGTGCTGTGGTCTCCTATTCAAGTCTGGCCGCTGCAATTGCTGCTCAGCTCAGACATTGGTCCCAGCATCTTGCTCAGGCTCGTGGTATACGTTTAGTTACTACTGGCTCTTCAGCCAAGTCTGTGGGAATCAGTGATATGCAAGTGCAGCCTTGCACTCTGAAGTCTTAAGTCCAGAGATCACTTACTGAGCATGTCCCTGATGCAGCATCTTCTTACTGGTGGTCGGACATTATCTGCTCTGGTGATATGGCAGCTCCGGATTGGCCCACAGGCGATGTCTCGACTGACTGGGCATGAGTGTTTCGGGTGGAACCTAGCATATAAAAGGCTCTCAGCAGCACACGCGGGTGAGTTAGTGTCATTTATGTTTTTGTGTGGGGGTGGACACTCTACTACTTTGACTCAAAGACTGTACATGTTGGCAGACAGGTAGCACACTTATGCAGTTTTATACCATGGCTCAACGCCTGAATCACTAGTCTGCTACATGCTTAGGGTGCCAGTCAGGTGCAAGTTCAGTAGCGTTAGGATTGGGGTAACTAGCTGCTTGGCTTAGCATCTGTTTCGTTCTTGTGTGTGGTTAGCACAGTTCACTTACAAAACAAGCTCAACCCTTTTGCTTTCTCCCTGTGAAGTCAACAGGGTATAGCACTTAGTATTCTTAGTGCAGTACCTCTTTGTGAATTAACTGAGCTTGGTAGTCACTGTTCCGTTCACAGTGTGCAGCGTTAACACTGTGTTTAAGGTAATGCTTTCTGGTTTGTTCTGTCATTGTGCACACTAGCAGCAGGTTCTTCTCTGCACGGTGGACCCCGTGTTGTGATTGCACTTTATTTTATATTTTATTTAGTGCAATCTGCCAACCCTAACAGGTAGTGGCAGCATTATGCTATGTGGTGTTTTTCAGCTGCAGGGACAGGACGACTGGTTGCCATTGAAGGAAACATGAATGTGGCCAAGTACAGAGATATCCTGGATGAAAACCTCTTCCACAGTGCTCTGGACCTCAAACTTGGCTGAAGGTTCACATTCCAACAAGACAATGACCCTAAGCACACAGCTAAAATAACAAAGGAGTGGCTTCAGAACAACTCTGTGACCATTCTTGACTGGCCCAGCCAGAACCATGACCTAAACCCAATTGAGCATCTCTGGAGAGACCTGAAAATGGCAGTCCACCAACGTTCACCATCCAACCTGACGGAACTGGAGAGGATCTGCAAGGAAGAATGGCAGAGGATCCCCACATCCAGGTGTGAAAAACTTGTTGCATCATTCCCAAGAAGACTCATGGCTATAGTAGCTCAAAAGGGTGCTTCTACTAAATACTGAGAAAAGGGTCTGAATACTTATAACCATGTTACATAGTTACATAGTTATTAAGGTTGAAAGAAGACTGTAAGTCCATCTAGTTCAACCCATAGCCTAACCTAACATGCCCTAACATGTTGATCCAGGGGAAGGCAAAAAAACCCCATGTGGCAAAGAGTAACTCCACCATGGGGAAAAAAATTCCTTCCCGACTCCACATACGGCAATCAGACTAGTTCCCTGGATCAACGCCTTATCAAGGAATCTAGTGTATATACCCTGTAACATTATACTTTTCCAGAAAGGTATCCAGTCCCCTCTTAAATTTAATTAATGAATCACTCATTACAACATCATACGGCAGAGAGTTCCATAGTCTCACTGCTCTTACAGTAAAGAATCTGCGTCTGTTATTATGCTTAAACCTTCTTTCCTCCAGACGTAGAGGATGCCCCCTTGTCCCTGTCTCAGGTCTATGATTAAAAAGATCATCAGAAAGGTCTTTGTACTGTCCCCTCATATATTTATACATTAACATAAGATCACCCCTTAGTCTTCGTTTTTCCAAACTAAATAGCCCCAAGTGTAATAACCTATCTTGGTATTGCAGACCCCTCAGTCCTCTAATAACCTTGGTCGCTCTTCTCTGCACCCGCTCCAGTTCAGCTATGTCTTTCTTATACACCGGAGACCAGAACTGTGCACAGTATTCTAAGTGTGGTCGAACTAGTGACTTGTATAGAGGTAAAATTATGTTCTCCTCATGAGCATCTATGCCTCTTTTAATACATCCCATTATTTTATTTGCCTTTGTAGCAGCTGCCTGACACTGGCCACTGAATATGAGTTTGTCATCCACCCATACTCCCAGGTCTTTTTCATTGACGGTTTTGCCCAGAGTTTTAGAATTAAGCACATAGTTATACATCTTATTACTTCTACCCAAGTGCATGACCTTACATTTATCCCCATTAAAGCTCATTTGCCATTTATCAGCCCAAGCTTCTAGTTTACATAAATCATCCTGTAATATAAAATTGTCCTCCCCTGTATTGATTACCCTGCAGAGTTTAGTGTCATCTGCAAATATTGAAATTCTACTCTGAATGCCCCCTACAAGGTCATTAATAAATATGTTAAAAAGAAGAGGGCCCAATACTGACCCCTGTGGTACCCCACTGCTAACCGCGACCCAGTCCGAGTGTGCTCCATTAATAACCACCCTTTGTTTCCTATCCCTGAGCCAGCTCTCAACCCACTTACACATATTTTCCCCTATCCCCATTACTCTCATTTTATGTAACAACCTTTTGTGTGGCACCGTATCAAAAGCTTTGGAAAAGTCCATATATACTACGTGCACTGGGTTCCCTTGGTCCAGTCCGGAACTTACCTCTTCATAGAAGCTGATCAAATTAGTCTGACATGAACGGTCCCTAGTAAACCCGTGCTGATACTGGGTCATGAGGTTATTCCTCTTCAGATACTCCAGCATAGCATCCCTTAGAATGCCCTCCAGGATTTTACCCACAGTAGAGGTTAAACTTACTGGCCTATAATTACCGAGTTCAGTTTTTGCCCCTTTTTTGAATATTGGCACCACATTTGCTATACGCCAGTCCTGTGGTACAGACCCTGTTATTATGGAGTCTTTAAAGATTAAAAATAATGGTCTATCAATGACTGTACTTAGTTCCTGCAGTACTCGGGGGTGTATCCCATCCGGGCCCGGAGATTTGTCAATTTTAGTTATTTTTAGACGCCGCTGTACTTCCTGCTGGGTTAAGCAGGTGACATTTAATGGGGAATTTTTATCACTAGTCATTTTGTCTGCCATGGGATTTTCTTTTGTAAATACTGATGAAAAAAAGTCATTTAGCATATTGGCTTTTTCCTCATCCTCATCCACCATTTCACCCAGACTATTTTTAAGGGGGCCAACACTGTCATTTTTTAGTTTCTTACTATTTATATAGTTAAAGAATATTTTGGGATTATTTTTACTCTCTCTGGCAATGAGTCTCTCTGTCTCAATCTTTGCTGCCTTGATTTGCTTTTTACAGAATGTATTTAATTTTCTGTATTTATTTAATGCCTCCTCACTACCTACTTCCTTTAATTCTCTAAATGCTTTCTTTTTGTCCCTTATTGCGCCCCTTACAGCTCTATTTAGCCATATTGGTTTCCTCCTATTTCTAGTATGTTTATTCCCATACGGTATATACTGTGCACAGGTCCTATCCAGGATGCTAATAAATGTCTCCCATTTTCTTTGTGTATTTTTGTGTCTCAGGATATCGTCCCAGTTAATTGCACCAAGTGTCATGATTCTCAATGGCGAGAGAACATAGCCCAGCATATATGAGAACTAGCTCTTGGAAGATGGAAACTATACTGACCATGAACTAAACCTGCCGCACAACTAGAAGTGGCCGGGTAGCATGCCTACGTTTTTTTATCCCTAGATGCCCAGCGCCAGCCGGAGAACTACCTAATCCTAGCAGAGGAAAAGACAGTCCTGGCTCACCTCTAGAGAAATTTTCCCAAAAGGCAGACAGAGGCCCCCACATATATTGGCGGTGATTTAAGATGAAATGACAAACGTAGTATGAAAATAGGTTTAGCAAAATCGAGGTCCGCTTACTAGATAGCATGAAGACAGAAAGGGCACTTTCATGGTCAGCAGAAAACCCTATCAAAACACCACCCAGAAATTACTTTAAGACTCTAGCATTAACTCATAACACCAGAGTGGCAATTTCCGCTCACAAGAGCTTTCCAGACACAGTAACGAAACAGCAGCTGTGAACAGGAACAAAATGCAAAAACACACAAGGACAAAAGTCCAACTTAGCTGGGAGTTGTCTAGTAGCAGGAACATGCACAGAAAGGCTACTGATTACATTGTTGACCGGCATGAAACTGACAGAGGAGCAAGGTTATATAGCGACTCCCACATCCTGATAGGAGCAGGTGAACAGAGGGGATGATGCACACAAGTTAAATTCCACAAGTGGCCACCGGGGGAGCCCAGAATCCAATTTCACAACAGTACCCCCCCCTCAAGGAGGGGGCACCGAACCCTCACCAGAACCACCAGGGCGATCAGGATGAGCCCTATGAAAGGCACGGACAAGATCGGAGGCATGAACATCAGAGGCAGTGACCCAAGAATTATCCTCCTGACCGTATCCCTTCCATTTGACCAGATACTGGAGTTTCCGTCTGGAAACACGAGAGTCCAAGATCTTTTCCACAACGTACTCCAACTCACCCTCAACCAACACCGGAGCAGGAGGCTCAACGGAAGGCACAGCTGGTACCTCATACCTGCGCAGCAATGACCGATGAAAAACATTATGAATCGAAAAGGATGCAGGGAGGTCCAAACGGAAGGACACAGGGTTAAGAATCTCCAATATCTTGTACGGGCCGATGAACCGAGGCTTAAACTTAGGAGAAGAAACCCTCATAGGGACAAAACGAGAAGACAACCACACCAAGTCCCCAACACAAAGCTGAGGACCAACACGACGACGGCGGTTGGCAAAAAGCTGAGTCTTCTCCTGGGACAACTTCAAATTGTCCACCACCTGCCCCCAAATCTGATGCAACCTCTCCACCACAGCATCCACTCCAGGACAATCCGAAGATTCCACTTGACCGGAGGAAAATCGAGGATGAAACCCCGAATTACAGAAAAACGGGGACACCAAGGTGGCAGAGCTGGCCCGATTATTGAGGGCGAACTCCGCCAAAGGCAAAAAAGCAACCCAATCATCCTGATCCGCAGACACAAAACACCTCAAATATGTCTCCAAGGTCTGATTAGTCCGCTCGGTCTGGCCATTAGTCTGAGGATGGAAAGCAGACGAAAAAGACAAATCTATGCCCATCCTAGCACAGAATGCCCGCCAAAATCTAGACACGAATTGGGTCCCTCTGTCAGAAACGATATTCTCCGGAATACCATGCAAACGAACAACATTTTGAAAAAACAGAGGAACCAACTCGGAAGAAGAAGGCAACTTAGGCAAGGGAACCAGATGGACCATCTTAGAGAAACGGTCACACACCACCCAGATGACAGACATCTTCTGAGAAACAGGCAGATCCGAAATAAAATCCATCGAGATGTGCGTCCAAGGCCTCTTCGGGATAGGCAAGGGTAACAACAATCCACTAGCCCGAGAACAACAAGGCTTGGCCCAAGCACAAACGTCACAAGACTGCACAAAGCCTCGCACATCTCGTGACAGGGAAGGCCACCAGAAGGACCTTGCCACCAAATCCCTGGTACCAAAGATTCCAGGATGACCTGCCAACGCAGAAGAATGAACCTCAGAGATGACTCTACTGGTCCAATCATCAGGAACAAACAGTCTACCAGGTGGGCAACGATCAGGTCTATCCGCCTGAAACTCCTGCAAGGCCCGCCGCAGGTCTGGAGAAACGGCAGACAATATCACTCCATCTTTAAGGATACCTGTGGGCTCAGAATCACCAGGGGAGTCAGGCTCAAAACTCCTAGAAAGGGCATCCGCCTTAACATTCTTAGAACCCGGTAGGTAAGACACCACAAAATTAAACCGAGAGAAAAACAACGACCAGCGCGCTTGTCTAGGATTCAGGCGCCTGGCAGACTCAAGGTAAATTAAATTTTTGTGGTCAGTCAATACCACCACCTGATGTCTGGCCCCCTCAAGCCAGTGACGCCACTCCTCAAAAGCCCACTTCATGGCCAAAAGCTCCCGATTCCCAATATCATAATTCCGCTCGGCGGGCGAAAATTTACGGGAAAAAAAAGCACAACGTCTCATCACGGAGCAGTCGGAACTTCTCTGCGACAACACCGCCCCAGCTCCGATTTCAGAAGCGTCGACCTCAACCTGAAAAGGAAGAGCAACATCAGGCTGACGCAACACTGGGGCGGAAGAAAAGCGGCGCTTGAGCTCCCGAAAGGCCTCCACAGCATCAGGGGACCAATCAGCAACATCAGCACCCTTCTTAGTCAAATCAGTCAATGGTTTTACAACATCAGAAAAACCAGCAATAAATCGACGATAAAAGTTAGCAAAGCCCAAAAATTTCTGAAGACTCTTAAGAGAAGAGGGTTGCGTCCAATCACCAATAGCCTGAACCTTGACAGGATCCATCTCGATGGAAGAGGGGGAAAAAATGTATCCCAAGAAGGAAATCTTCTGAACCCCAAAAACACACTTAGAACCCTTCACACACAAGGAATTAGACCGCAAAACCTGAAAAACCCTCCTGACCTGCTGGACATGAGAGTCCCAGTCATCCGAAAAAATCAGAATATCATCCAGATACACAATCATAAATGTATCCAAATAATCGCGGAAAATGTCATGCATAAAGGACTGGAAGACTGAAGGGGCATTTGAAAGACCAAAAGGCATCACCAAATACTCAAAATGGCCCTCGGGCGTATTAAATGCGGTTTTCCACTCATCCCCCTGCTTGATTCGCACCAAATTATACGCCCCACGGAGATCAATCTTAGAGAACCACTTGGCCCCCTTTATACGAGCAAACAAATCAGTAAGCAGTGGTAACGGATATTGATATTTAACCGTGATTTTATTCAAAAGTCGATAATCAATACACGGCCTCAAAGAGCCGTCTTTCTTAGACACAAAGAAAAAACCGGCTCCTAAGGGAGATGACGAAGGACGAATATGTCCCTTTTCCAAGGACTCCTTTATATATTCTCGCATAGCAGCGTGTTCAGGCACAGACAGATTAAATAAACGACCCTTAGGGTATTTACTACCCGGGATCAAATCTATGGCACAATCGCACTCCCGGTGCGGAGGTAGTGAACCAACCTTGGGTTCTTCAAAAACGTCACGAAAGTCAGACAAGAATTCAGGAATCTCAGAGGGAATAGATGATGAAATGGAAACCAAAGGTACGTCCCCATGAGTTCCTTTACATCCCCAGCTTAACACAGACATAGCTCTCCAGTCGAGGACTGGGTTATGAGATTGCAGCCATGGCAATCCCAGCACCAAAACATCATGTAGATTATACAGCACCAGAAAGCGAATAACCTCCTGGTGATCCGGATTAACATGCATAGTCACTTGTGTCCAGTATTGTGGTTTATTACTAGCCAATGGGGTGGAGTCAATCCCTTTCAGAGGTATCGGAGCCTCCAATGGCTCCAAATCATACCCACAGCGTTTGGCAAAGGACCAATCCATAAGACTCAAAGCAGCGCCAGAGTCGACATAGGCGTCCGCGGTAATAGATGACAAAGAACAAATCAGGGTCACAGATAGAATAAACTTAGACTGTAAAGTGCTAATTGAAACAGACTTGTCAGGCTTCTTAGTACGCTTAAAGCATGCTGATATAACATGAGTTGAATCACCACAATAGAAGCACAACCCATTTTTTCGTCTAAAATTCTGCCGCTCGCTTCTGGACAGAATTCTATCACATTGCATATTTTCTGGCGTTTTCTCAGTAGACACCGCCAAATGGTGAACAGGTTTGCGCTCCCGCAGACGCCTATCGATCTGAATAGCCATCGTCATGGACTCATTCAGACTCGCAGGCACAGGGAACCCCACCATAACATCCTTAATGGCATCAGAGAGACCTTCTCTGAAAATCGCCGCCAGGGCGCACTCATTCCACTGAGTAAGCACAGACCATTTGCGGAATTTTTGGCAGTATATTTCAGCTTCATCTTGCCCCTGAGACAAGGACATCAAGGCCTTTTCCGCCTGAAGCTCTAAATGAGGTTCCTCATAAAGCAACCCCAAGGCCAGAAAAAACGCATCCACATTGAGCAATGCAGGATCCCCTGGTGCCAATGCAAAAGCCCAGTCTTGAGGGTCGCCCCGGAGCAAGGAAATTACAATCCTGACCTGCTGTGCAGGGTCTCCGGCAGAGCGAGACTTCAGGGACAAAAACAATTTGCAATTATTTTTAAAATTTTGAAAGTGAGATCTATTCCCCGAGAAGAATTCAGGCAAAGGAATTCTAGGCTCAGACATAGGTGCATGAACAACAAAATCTTGCAAATTTTGTACCTTTGTGGCGAGATTATTCAAACCTGTAGCTACACTCTGAAGATCCATTTGAAACAGGTGAACACAGAGCCATTCAAGGATTAGAAGGAGAGGAAGAGAGGAAGGCTGCAGTATAGGCAGACTAGCAAGTGATTCAATTAAGAGCACACTCAGAACTAGAGGAAAAAAAAAAAAAAAAAAAAATTGTAGCAGACTTCTTTTTTCTCTCCTTTCTCAGCCAGTAATTTAACCCTTTTTTTTTTGGCCGGTCAAACTGTCATGATTCTCAATGGCGAGAGAACATAGCCCAGCATATATGAGAACTAGCTCTTGGAAGATGGAAACTATACTGACCATGAACTAAACCTGCCGCACAACTAGAAGTGGCCGGGTAGCATGCCTACGTTTTTTTATCCCTAGATGCCCAGCGCCAGCCGGAGAACTACCTAATCCTAGCAGAGGAAAAGACAGTCCTGGCTCACCTCTAGATAAATTTTCCCAAAAGGCAGACAGAGGCCCCCACATATATTGGCGGTGATTTAAGATGAAATGACAAACGTAGTATGAAAATAGGTTTAGCAAAATCGAGGTCCGCTTACTAGATAGCATGAAGACAGAAAGGGCACTTTCATGGTCAGCAGAAAACCCTATCAAAACACCATCCAGAAATTACTTTAAGACTCTAGCATTAACTCATAACACCAGAGTGGCAATTTCCGCTCACAAGAGCTTTCCAGACACAGTAACGAAACAGCAGCTGTGAACAGGAACAAAATGCAAAAACACACAAGGACAAAAGTCCAACTTAGCTGGGAGTTGTCTAGTAGCAGGAACATGCACAGAAAGGCTACTGATTACATTGTTGACCGGCATGAAACTGACAGAGGAGCAAGGTTATATAGCGACTCCCACATCCTGATAGGAGCAGGTGAACAGAGGGGATGATGCACACAAGTTAAATTCCACAAGTGGCCACCGGGGGAGCCCAGAATCCAATTTCACAACAACCAAGATCCTCTCTCATCCGTTGGAAATTTGCCCTCCTGAAGTTTAGTGTCCTTGTCACCCCCCTACTACCCATCTTATTAAAGGTTACATGAAAACTTATTATTTTGTGATCACTATTCCCCAAGTGACCCCCAACACTTATATTTGATATGCGGTCTGGCCTGTTGGTTAATATTAGGTCTAGCAGTGCCCCCCTCCTTGTTGGGTCCTGAGCCAGTTGTGAAAGGTAATTGTCTCTCATAGTTGTCAAAAACCGATTACCTTTGCTGGAACTGCAGGTTTCTGTTCCCCAATCTATTTCAGGGTAGTTGAAGTCCCCCATAATAATGACTTCTCCTTGAGTCGCAGCTTCATCTATTTGCTTTACGAGGATATTCTCCATTGCTTCCATTAGTTTTGGAGATTTATAACAAACCCCTATCAGTAATTTATTATTTTTTCCCCCTCCCCTTATCTCCACCCACAGAGACTCTACATTTTCATTAGATTCACCTATATTATCACGCAGGATGGGTTTTAAGGTCGATTTTACATACAGACACACCCCTCCCCCTCGCTTATCTGTACGGTCATTTCTGAAAAGGCTATAGCCCTGCAAGTTAACAGCCCAGTCATGGCTCTCATCCAGCCACGTCTCAGATATCCCCACCATGTCATAATTATGTGATATTTCAGTTTTTCTTTTTCAATAAATTTGCAAAAATTTCTACATTTCTGTTTTTTTTTTTAAGTCCAGATGGGGTGCAGAGTGTACATTAATGAGAAAAAAATGAACTTTTTTGAATTTATCAAATGGTCGCAATGAAACAAAAAGTGAAAAATTTAAAGGGGTCTGAATACTTTCCAAACCCACTGTATTTATTAATAAAAAAGCTTTTTTTTTGCTTTCTTGCTTTGATGAGGCCATCGTATGTCTCACTATGTAAGCACATTTTAAGATTGGCTATTGAAGAAATAAAAGCAATGCTGTGATTGGTTGCAAAGGACAACTAAGCCTATATTACTCACATTTTCTGTCTCTGGCCATTTACCACCATCCTTATTGAGTCACCCGTTATTGTAAACTATAAAAGGAGGGTTGTTTATACTTTCAATTGTTTGTTGAAGTCTTTGCTTGAAAAGTCATTTTGTTTGTTCTTTTTATATTTCTTGAAATTGTAGAGCACGGAGGAATATATTAGAAAAGTGTTATGCATAAGAAATAATATTAATACTTCTGCCCTGCAGCAGTGATTCTGGAGATTAGTGCTTGGGGAGTCAATTTACTGAATATATTAGGAAGTTAGTTGTTATAGTTCTAACTCCTTTAATGATATGTATGCAGAATAATGGTATTTATAGTTTCAGTTGAAGCCTTAAGGCTAGTAGTTCCTGTATTTTTCACTTCCTGAATAACTATTTCCAGTTTATTATAATCCACAATATGTTGTAAACCCTTTCTAGATTGCCTAAATTAAATGTTGGCCTCTTGTATTTCTGATATGTTTCTCTGGATCACTAGAACTGCAATGTGTGTGGGATCGTGTGTCTTATATACCGTAATTCCTAATTTAATAATTCAGCATTGTTCTCAGGCCATTGTGGCTTTATTTTTGCTTTATAATGTTCTCATTTCCTTCTTTGCAGATCCGATTGTCTGATATATACAGACGTATTTTGTTCTTGAACATTGTCTGTTTGAAAACCGCCATGTTGCCTTTCCAATATCCTCCTTTATCTGTCTTCTACAAATACTAATTCTGTACATTTAAAGATTAGTGTTTCTCCAAGATATTATATGATATTAAACAATATTTCTGTTCTCTTTGCTCACTCATTTTTAATGTGGGCTTAAACTTCGCTACTTTTAACAAGTAAATAAATTTTTGTTTTAAAATCACAAATTTCTACAAAGTTAATTCTAAGATCTGTTTTCTTTAAAATGTTACAGGTCAGGTGATAATTCAAGATGGGGACCAGTATAAGGGGAATTGCTTGCAGCCAGGCAGGGGAAAGCAGCATTTTTGGTTATTTAATCTGAGATGCTTATGTGATGATACTGCTCTAGTGAAACAGAGACACAAGTTTTTGACATGCTCAAGATTGCAATGGTGAAAGTATTGTGATAGGCATGGACATGCATGCACTTTCCCTAAGGACGCTACCTCATGAAGCCATTATAGAAAGCTCCTGGCTGACTTCAGTATTTTCACCAGCTGTAAAATGTTGACCCTTCAGCTGGCCCTGATGTTCATTTCAATGGAAGACATTATAGCTATTTTATTTATATACACATTATAGCACATGTATTTATGATAATCAAATTCACAATTGAGCTTTTGAAATTATAATCCAAGAAATTATTTGGGGAATTTGGAGGCAAATTTGATGATAATCGATGATAATGTCTGTAAAGCACTGAGGAATTAATGGTGCAATGTAAGCACAACTTCAAAAAATGGCTTTCTTTTCTTCCTATATGTTTGTATTCTTTTGATGTTCTTTTTATAGAGAAGGGGATTGTGTGCGGCGAGCTCAGGAGCTGAATTTGCTCTATACATGTGGGTGCGGGTTGTATTATACAGGTGACATCTGCCTGTAGTGTATCAGCTAAACCTTTTAAGATGTTCCGGTAATAGTACCTTTTTGATCTAACTAGCTATATGACTTTTTTGTTTGCATTCTTCTCACTACTTACTAAATGACTCAAGTATGTGAATGGTTGATTTGGACTGCAAAGTCCAGTTTAAGCCAAACTTTTGATTTTTAAAGGGCCACTGTCACCCCCTCCAGCCGTTATAAACTAAAAGAGCCACCTTGTGCAGCAGTAATGCTGCATTCTAACAAGGTGGCTCTTTTAGTTTTAGGTTCAAGTATACCCAAAATAAAGTGCTTTGATACTTAGCCACAATACCGGTCTCTAGCCAGGGAGGCGGGTCCTCACTCCCCAGCTTGAACCACTACTCTGCCGTCACTCAAATCTTCAGGGGCTTTCGTCGCCGCCCCCTCAGCGCTGTTTACGCTTCAAAACCGGCGCCTGCACTGTGTACTACTGTGCTGCGCAGGCGCAGTGAGCTCTGGCCATCTGACGTCACAGCCAGGCTTGCAGACTGAGCCTGTGCGGCCGCCCTGCTTGTGAATCCCAGCCCCGCACTCTGCATAATGCATAACACAGTGTGGGGCTGGGATTCCAAAGGTGGGTGGCCACACTGCCTGCACAGGCGCAGTCTGCAAGCCTGGCTGGGACGTCAGACAGCCAGAGCTTACTGCGCCTGCGCAGCACAGTAGTTCACAGCGCAGGCGCCGGTTTTGAAACGTAAACAGCGCTGAGGGGGCGGTGCTGAAAGCCCATGAAGATTGGAGTGACGGCAGAGTAGCGGTTGAAGCTGGGGAGTGAGGACCCGTCTCCCTGGCTAGAGACCGGTATTGTGGCTAAGTATCAAAACGCTTTATTTTGGGTATACTTGAACCTAAAAACAAAAGAGCCACCTTGTTAGAATGCAGCATTACTGCTGCACAAGGTGGCTCTTTTAGTTTATAATGGCTGGAGGGGGTGACAGTGGCCCTTTAAAGTTATGTCCCTGTCCCGAGTATATACCTCTTTTAATAATTGACAGTATCCTACTAGTTTTAGATGCAGCGCATTGACATTGCATGCTGTTATTTAGTCTATGCTCTACAAATTAACCCAGCTTTTACTCAACAAGTGACTCTCCCAGTTGTATTACACTTGGGACTCAAAATACCTAGAGATTATTAGTACACAGATGCAAACTTTACCTTTATTCACATTGAAACTCATCTGTTATGGCTAGCGGAACGCACCGAGTAAATATAGATGTTTATTATTGGTGCGTTCGCAGCCCGGGGTCCACCGTGCAGGAGGAACCTGCTGCTAGCAAATGACGGCACTATATGGCGGTTTAAGCGAACTCTGTTACTTCACAGAGTCGCACGGAAACAAGACGCTGTGCCCTGTTAACCCCACAGGAGTACACAGCTAACTGCCGAACTGAAGGCAGTCTGTGGTCACGCACACATACAATCTCCTCAACGGAGATGCCGGCATTCTAGGGGCTTATTTCAGCCGAGTCCCTGAACACACATAAATATGACTACACTGGCCCATGCACAAAACTGATTCAATACTAGCGCATGGCCGTGCGGTCATGAGAACCTTAAATAGCTGCAGCAAGAACAGGACCTTCCTAGAAGGACCAATGAGAAGCTGCTACAGAGCCTGAGCACCTTCAGGATCTTCCTGGAGGACCAATGGATTTAGCTACAGTATCTGAACATGTGACCCTCGATCTCCCTGAGAGATCTTACTCTGGGCATGCTCAGAACGAGAAAAGCAGGACTTAGTCCCAGAAGCATCTGCTCACCGCTGCCCAGCACTGGCTTTAATGGCAGAAGCTGGAAAAGCAGCAGTAACCCTTTGGACAGAGTCAAACTGAGCAAGACGCTGGGACCGACGTCTCCGCTGAGCAGGCTCCAATGTGGCTGGAGAAGGATGGGAGACTGCAGCGGAGATGGCTCGAGATTCCCTCTGTGCAGAGGCGGGATCTCGACCCCTAACATTCATCTAAGATATAAATATCCAAACATTCATTTTGTCCATGTTGAATTGTAATTTCCAAATATCCATAGACTGCATTACATTTCATAGGTAGGTGTCATCTGCAAAACTAGACAACACTATTAATCCTGAAAATTAAACCTGAAATGCTTTTAGCCAGGGATTTTTTTGCTCTTTTACGACCAAAAGTATTCATCCACGTAAAGGTTGTAATATATTGGTTCACTGTACCTTCTGAGAACGCAGAGAATCTTACTTTATAACAACACGCTGCTTTGAATCACAGAACTAGTGCATTAAGTAGTTTCCTCAGAATCATCTAGGAATGCCTGCCCTCCAAAATGCACAAAAATATCCACGGCAGTGTTCAGTTATGGGGGTGGTGCCTGCACCAGTTCAGTCTCTGTGTAGAGGGCAGCGGCTATAACCGCGCCCCCCATACTGACTGTCAGCTAGCGATAATGCTGAGTTGCTGACAGTCACTGCCAGGGGAGTGATTACAGCTGCAGTTCTCTATACACAGAGCAGTGACTGAATCCACCCTGGCACCGTAACCGAGACCAAAACACTGCCAGAGGGAATAAATTTAATTTCCTCCTGGCAGCATGGGTCTAAGTGAGGGTGCGTAGCAGGTTCAAAATGATATTAACCTTCAGATTAACCCCATAGATTTTGGTGAACTCATCCACTTTATTATTACGGACACTTTAGTTCCTAAGTGCGCCTCTAAAGTGGCAGAATGACAAAGATTATTTTTGGTCAAAGCATGCTTAGATTTCTGAACTCACCTTACCACCACCACCACAATAAACTTGATTTAATGATAAGTAATCTACTTCACTATTCAAAGTGCAACAAACAATTCAGCCTCAGCTGGGTTAATAACAAGAGGTGGCAATTGTACTTTTATTGTTATATCTCAAATTAGTCTTGTGGGATTAATAATGCTTTCAGTTTTATCATTCTTCTCCTTTACATAATGATGCACCTCTTGTCAAAAGAGAATGCAATAACCTTTCCAGATGGTGCCTATGTCCCAATTCAGTTGTATACGATCGTTGTAGCTGTTAAATCCACAGTCCCAGAATCGTCTAATTTTTTGTGGGGGCCTTCTAATTCTGAAATCTAGGAGCAAAGCCATAAAAGACTACTGAAAATCCTCCAAAAATTCAATAATACAGGTGAAAAAGAGGCAGCACCGCTTACCTGCCCATGTCTGTGCACAAATGCACTACAGCATGCAGCCAGCCCATGTAGCAAAGATGTTGGCAACACAGGTGCAAAATACCAAATAGACAGCCACTCAAAGCCTACCAATTAATGGAGGGGTGACTGCTCGGTATAGGTTTGCACAATAGAGACTTGTATAGGGCGCTGTTCACATGCAGGTAATGCATAGTGTCTGGTTCACAGCCTATGGCCGGGGACACACTTAACGTATAAAAAAAACGGTCCATTTTTCACGGCCGAGAATCGCACAAATGTTTCAAAAACAGTGATCCGTGTGCAGTGCGAGGATGCGATTTCCTCGCATCAAATGATCCGTGTGACATCCGTGTGACATCCGTATGGCATCCGTATGCCGAGATTTTCTCGCAAGCTTGCAAAACCGACATCTAATGGATTTATGTGCTCAAATGTTCGGGAAAACATATATACAGTGTGTGTGTGTATATGTATATATATATATGTCATTGAGACACATATATATATATTCTGTATTTATATTTCATTCAGCGCGATATCTGTGAAAAGCCGGTAATGCAATTGCCGGCTTTGCATTTCTCCTTCACAAACCCGACAGGATATGAGACATGGTTACATACAGTAAACCATCTCATATCCCCATTTTTTTTGCATATTCCACACTACTAATGTTAGTAGTGTGTATGTGCAAATTTCAGCACTGTAGCTGCTGAAATAAAGGGTTAAATGGCGGAAAAAATTGGCGTGGGCTCCCGCGCAATTTTCTCCGCCAGAATGGTAAAGCCAGTGACTGAGGGCAGATATTAATAGCCAGGAGAGGGTTCATGGTTATTGGCCCCCCCGTGGCTAAAAACATCTGCCCCCAGCCACCCCAGAAAAGGCACATCTGGAAGATGCGCCTATTCTGGCACTTGGCCACTCTCTTCCCACTCCCTGTAGCGGTGGGATATGGGGTAATGAAGGGTTAATGCCACCTTGCTATTGGAAGGTGACATTAAGCCAGATTAATAATGGAGAGGCGTCAATTATGACACCTATCCATTATTAATCCAATTGTTGGAAAGGGTTAAAAAACACACACACATGATTTAAAAGTAGTTTAATGAAATAAACACAGCGGTTGTTGTAATAATTTATTGTTCTCTCAATCCATCAGGAACACCCTCGCTTGGAAAAATAATAAACGCACAAGATACATACCTTCTGGTGAACCGTCTCGTCCCACGAAGTAATCCATCTGAAGGGGTTAACTAATATTACAGGCACGAGCTGCGATAAACCACTCGCTCGTACCTGTAATCCCCGGGTGCTGAAAGGAAAGCAGGATCTGTACTTACATTGAGTCGCGGTGAGGCGCCCTCTGGTGGATGTTCTCATGAACTGCAGCCTGGGAACTTTTTCCCACGCTCCAGGTCATATGAGGACATCCACCAGGGGGCACATCACCGCGACTGAAGGAAATGTAGGTCAATGACCTACATTTCATTCATTCGCCGGGGAATTACAAGCACGAGCGCCGCTGCATTTAGCAGGGCTCCTGCCTGTAATATTAGTTAACCCCTTCAGATGGATTACATCGTGGGACGAGACGGTTCACCAGAAGGTATGTATCTTGTGCGTTTATTATTTTTCCAAGCGAGGGTGTTCCTGATGGATTGAGAGAACAATAAATTATTACAACAACCGCTGTGTTTATTTCATTAAACTACTTTTAAATCATGTGTGTGTGTGTTTTTTAACCCTTTCCAACAATTGGATTAATAATGGATAGGTGTCATAATTGACGCCTCTCCATTATTAATCTGGCTTAATGTCACCTTCCAATAGCAAGGTGGCATTAACCCTTCATTACCCCATATCCCACCGCTACAGGGAGTGGGAAGAGAGTGGCCAAGTGCCAGAATAGGCGCATCTTCCAGATGTGCCTTTTCTGGGGTGGCTGGGGGCAGATGTTTTTAGCCACGGGGGGCCAATAACCATGGACCCTCTCCTGGCTATTAATATCTGCCCTCAGTCACTGGCTTTACCATTCTGGCGGAGAAAATTGCGCGGGAGCCCACGCCAATTTTTTCCGCCATTTAACCCTTTATTTCAGCAGCTACAGCGCTGAAATTTTGCACATACACACTACTAACATTAGTAGTGTGGAATATGCAAAAAAAATGGGGATATGACATGGTTTACTGTATGTAAACCATGTCTCATATCCTGTCGGGTTTGTGAAGGAGAAATGCAAAGCCGGCAATTGAATTACCGGCTTTTCTATAGAACACCGCTGCGTATTTCTCGCAATGCACACGCATGGTCCGTGTGTAATCCGATTTTTTCTCGCACCCATAGACTTGCATTGGCGAGTCTCGGCCGAGATACGCTGACAATCGCAGCCTGCTGCGAGTTCCCTCGGATCCGAAATACGGTGGAGAAAATATCGGATGATGGGAGCTGAACCATAGATTAACATTGGGCCGAATGCTATGCGATTTTTTATCGCATAGCACTCGTCCGTATTACGGTCTGGTATGACCCCGGCCTATAGGTCACACTCCTACTATTCGATTAGGTGGGCTGGCCAGCACTCTCTCAATGCATCCCATGTGAACACCCTCTGTATACAAGATCCAATGTGCTGGGCTTGGTTGCACCCCTTAAAATATAGTGCACAAAATAGATGCACTTTAAAGAAAAAATAATTACTATAATTCAGAAGAGATACAGTAAATCTATTATTTTTGTATACATTTAATTTGTTCCTTTAACCATATTTAATACAAAACTCAAATATTATACTATGTCTTTAGTGTAATAAAATGTTATAATTATTGCTAAAAGTATTATTTTTAATATGATTACTATATTTTTTCATATTATTACTATTACAGGTCGAGCTCCACTACAACATAATCAAATATGAGAATACGTCTTTCCTATGTACATTATTGGAAAATCTTTTGCAGCACAGAAAAGAAAATCAAGAAGCATTGAAATGGGAAGTTTTTGACAATGAAACAAAACTATTTGTGCAGAACCTTGACCATACAATACTCCAGATTTCCGATGGATTTCCATTGCTTAGCCTAATCCTATGGAGATTGGGGACTTTAGTTACATACATAGGAAATGAAGAAAATTGACAGCTCTGTCTGTTGAAAAAATACTTGTATAAAATTGAAAACACATATACAATACATGACAATTGATTTAATTTCAATTATTGTGTAACTTTTTTGCACTATTTTAATTGTAAAACAATATACATTTTTTAGTGTGCTAGTGCGATTTGAAGTGTTCAGTGTGATTTCATCTGCAATATAATACCTTTTTTTCTAAGTGACATTTATTACATGTTGGTCTTTTGTATATGCTGTATGTATTATTTGACTTATTCTTTCATTATGGTTTCTGTCATTTGAACACCAATACTTTAAATACATTATGCTTTCGCACAGAGGTTATAGAGGTTTTATAGTGGTATTTTGATCTTAGACATTTATGGAATATCATGAACACCGTGATTCCATGTGATGTGGAGTATGCCACACAGTCTATGGCTGCCTAACATGGCAAAATGTGAGTTAAGGCTTTCAACAGATGAGCTTCCCGGGGGAGGATATGTGACAAATGTTGTTAATGGAAATACACAAGTACGGTACATACTATGCTGTTTCAATAAAAACATAGTAGAAGTGCAAAAAAGAAAGAAAGGTGAGAGAAAAATGTGTGGTCTGATATTTTACAATGCTGTTCTTTTTATTTTCGGTAACCATTGACACTTTCACACGCTTTAGCTCACTGCTTGCCCTTTGGTTTTCCACTCAAAACACCTCTCCCGTTTACTAATTGATCAAAGTCGTATGCTAAAACATAAAACGCACTGTACAGTAATTGCCAGCGTCATGTGATATTTCTCTCCTACTGTCTCTAACCTCACCAACTTCTAGCTATTGCCTTACTTCCACAGTTACCAAACTCTGTTACTAAAATATGGACCTGCAGTATTTCCCTTATGATTCCCCATATGAAGCTGACCCAATAATCTTTCTATCAAAATGTTTACATAAATCTTTTTTGTTTAATTTCATAATATATCTCTAAAGGGGTTAAAGCTCTTTTTCTTTTCATTACATCTCCAAATATGATTCCTTCATTCACACACCAAAGAGATCATTGAAAAAGGTTTAATAATACTGATTTATTATCAAAAGCACAAATAAGATATGTGCCATGAAACAGATTAATGGGAACCTGACATTTGGCTCATGCTGCCTGAACCACAGGCAGCAAAAATCAGATATTAGCTGTGTTATTGCAATTGTCTATGTTTTACTTTGAAATATTGCTGATTTTCAGAGAAAACATACTTTGAAAAGCCAGCCATAGACTATGCACATTGGATGACTAGTCCAAGGTAGGTCCCCTATGATTCTCCTCGCTTCAACCACTGTGACTGAAAGTCTCTCAAGATGTGTGTGTTGCTGGGGAACTGTCTCAGATGAAAGCATAACGCCACACATAGGTAAGCTGCTTCTCTCTTGGAGGACGCTGATGGACAAGTTTTCTGGTTTCCTCTCAGCTGACTTATGGAAACAGATTACATTAATGTTGAATATGTATGCAGGGAAACAAGGAGACAGTAAAAGCCAAATTGTGCAAAATGTGTGATGAAGCCTAATTGCAAGCATTTTTTTTAACTCAAAATTCATGCATTTAAGAAAAATATAATTATCCCCATAGTGACCAAACTCTTTAAGGAATGTTGGCAACCCAAAGTCATGTAATGATCTTGGTGTATGGTGGCCTGGTAGACTCTGTAATAGGCAGGATATAGCAGGCTGTGTGAGTGAAAAACTGACAGGTCTCATGTATTGCTCTGCATTAAACCAGTGATCAAAGTGAAAAATGTTTAAGACCCACAGTGGTAATAATGAAAAGTTAAAAAAAAAGTTAAGCAAATTGTGTAAAGGCATAAAAGAAACATAAAAACCACAGAAAGCTTTTTTATAGCTAAGTAGGCAGTTTTTATGTAAAAACAGAAATAAACAAAAAAAGTGCACACAAGTGGTATCACTGCATCCTGAACATTTTGAACTATAAAACAGTCATGCGATTCATTCCATATGGCAATCACCATAAAAAAAAAAAAATATATATATATATACAACAAAAATGTAGCTTTTTCTTCATAGTGACATATAAAAAATGGACTGAAAAGCAATAAAAAAGTTGTATGTAAAAAAGTGATATAGTTAAAAATGTGAATTTGTCCCACAAAAATCAATATCTCATATAAGCTGTGTTGGTGAAAAAGAAAAAAGTTACATCTCTCATAACATGGCAATGCAGAAACAAACTCATCATAATCATAGTGACCAAAGTACAAAGCTGTTTTATCTCTTTTTCTGCACAGTGAACAGCGTAAAAATAAAAACAATAACTGAATTGCTGTTTTTTGTTCATTCTATGGCCAAAAAGTTAATAAAAAGCAATTAAAAATGTTATACATTCCAATATGGTACAAATTGAAAACTTTAACTCATCCTACAAAAAATAAGCGTTCACAAAGCCTTACTGATCAAAAATGAAAAAATAATGATAGCTTTCAAAATATGGTGAACAAAGCACTTTTTATATATATAAAAAAGCTTTTCTAGTGTGTAAAAGTATCAAAGCATGAAAAACTATATAAATCTGGTATCGCTATAATCCTACTGACCAGAAGAATAAAGCTGTTTTATCACACCACATGGTGATCGATGTATAAAAAATAAAAACAAGTACTGAACTTCTGTCTATTCATTCATTCTGTCAGAATAAGGCTCTTTTCACATTTACATTGTGCTTCTACACCATGGAGTGGGGAAACTTTTTTCTGCAAACGGCTATTTGGATATTTGTAATATCATTCAGGGGCCTTACAAAATTATCAATTTGAAATTTATCCTGCTATATTTAGTGAGACATTTAACTCACAACTAATGTGCTGGCTGGAATTGTATCTTTTTGATGAGGCATGTGGTGTTAGGTAGTATTGATGATTTGTTACAACTGCTTTTCAAGTTTTGAGTTGGTCTGAAGCGCAGTCGACTCTTTGCGAACAATAAAAATAAATAAGTTTTATAAAGAACATAAAGAAAAGATAAAAAAATAAAGATATATAAGAAAATCAAAATAAGTTTTGTAAAGAACTTGCAAAAGTACATTGTTGTGAACACTGATGTAGATTACACTGCATAACCCCTCAAAGTGAGAAATTCATCATTGCTCCTGTTTACAGAACTCAAGCAGTGGGAGATCTGTAGTATATTCATCACATAGGAGACACTGGGACTGGAGCATATACATCACATAGGAAGCACTTGGGCTGCAGCATTCACATCACATAGGAGACACTAGGGCTGGAGCACATACATGACATAGGAAATACTGGCACTGGAACATATACACCACATAGGAAATACTGAGGATAGAGCATATACATTACACAGGAGACACCAGGTCTAGAGCATATACATCACATAGGAGATACTGGGGCTGCAAGATATATCACATAGGAGACACTTGGGCTGCAGCATTTACATCACATAGGAGACACTGGGGCTGGAGCATATACATTATGTAGGAGACACTGGGGCTACAACATGTGCATCCCATAGGATTCACTGGGACTAGAGCACATACATCAAATAAGACTCAGTGGGGCTGGAGCATATAAGTCACATAGGATACACTGTGGCTGAAGCATATACATCACATAGGAGACATAGCCTGCTGTTGTCATCAGTGGGACAGGAGCGCAGAGTGCGCTAACTCTGCCCACAAAGTACATACTGGCCAGTGCCAGCATTAGAATGTAATCCTTAATTTTTTGTGCCGCAATGCTCAGTACTGATTTATGTGCGTACACTCACAGTGTAAGTAGGAACTAATGGGCCGGTTGACGGCAAAAGAGGTCCACCAGCCCGAGCACTGCAGTCCCTGGCAATCTGCCAAGGGCTGTAGAAAAAGACATCACAGGCCACAAACGGCTTGCGGGCCAGAGGCTCCCATTCCTTCTCTATGCTGAAAATTTACAGCATGGTTTCTATGTGAATCCTCCCAAAAAACGTAATTTAGACTAATCCCTTGATGCCACCACTCACTATAATGAGACATATTTTAGCATACAGAAATGTGGTCTACCTGATTTGTGTGCATGCAGATGCCAAACGGAGTCTAAAGTAACTCTATCTTCCTAATTATAGTGAATGGTTTTGACGGAGGTTTCATCAGAATCTATTTTTTGTGGAATTAGATTAAAATCTTGGCGATAGTGCTCAGCGTATAACACAGAATAAATGTGATCCTAGTCTTATGCTTAAAATGATCAAAAAATATTATGTACCCCTAAATGTTACCTACAAAATCTTCAACTTATTCTGCATGAAACAAGTTCCCATTCAAGTTTGTCATCTGTAAATGAAAATATAGGGTATTTCCACGTTACTGGTAGCGCTATGTTTTCCACACCTCCTGTGAAATATGCGCTCCCCAATCCATATGACCACCTCCCTTCTGAGCCTTACAGTATGCCTAAACTGCAGTTGCAATGAACGAGAAATATGGTGGCTCAGAGTCCACACTGCCCAAGGTTCAAAGATACGATCACACACGAAAGTGAAGCATGAATGCGGTTTATTTTCAACATGTTTCATGGTTTCCAAACCTCTTCATCAGGATCAAACCACAATGATAAACTGCATCATCCACATGTCTGGGAGTGCTGTAGTAGGGAGAACCCATTAAATTTATGGGGTGTGTGTCTCCAGAAACACAATCTGGGCACAATGCATGGGCACTAGCATATCTGCAATTCTTCCCAAAACACAGCAAAATACTTCCAGGACATAGTGCGCCGGCGCATGCGCAGTAATACTTTTCGTATTTGCCCGCAGTTGGGCAAAGTATACTGCACGTGCGCGAGGCAAGATTGCATCGAGCACTGTTATCTTTTGTGAAAACTGCAAACTTGGGGCTTAAATATTTTACTGGAAAAAAGCGTGATTTTTTATTTTCACAACCAAATGTTATAACGTTCAGTTAATTTCTTGTGAGCTTAAAATGACCATTACAACCATAGATGAATTTATTGAGATGTATAGTTTTTAAAATTCGGTCACTTGTGGAGGGTGGAGTCTGCTTTTTTGGCAGGACAAAGGCTCTGCAAGTGCAACTTAATGTTTACAATCTATTCCTGACAAATTTGCAATCCAAAAGTCAAATAGCGCTCTTTTCTCTCCAAGCCCTGAAATTTGCCCAAACATCACTTTTTGACCACTTATGCTACATTGGAGAGAAATTGCATGAAAAATTATTAAATCCATTTTTTTCCTGTTACCTATGGTGAAAATTATAAACTTGGAACTAAAACAACATTTCACTGGGAAAAAAAACTATTTTTCATTTTCATATTCAAATATTATAAAGCTCTGTGAAGCGGCTATGTCATGAATTAATTTTGCCGGTGATGAATGCAAAAAAATATATATACCGGTATATATTTCTTGTCATTTTAGAGATCATGTCCTGTAGATATGAATATTTGTACTAGCTTACTTTTGGAACTTCTGAATCATAAAAAGCATTATGTACTACAAACAAAGAATATCTACAATCTTACATTTTTAGAAGAGAGAAAATGGAATACAACAGCATCCCAAAAATATTTATAATTAATTATATCATAGATCTAATACTAAACATATATGAGCAGTTGGATGTGGACCTTATTCAGATCAATCGCCATAGACACATAGAAGGAAGGAAAGTTTGTGGCAACCACAAGAATGCGACACTATGATCCAGGATGTTGATGCAAAAAGTCTTTATTGGAACATATAATGGAACAAATGGGGAACATGTGCAAATAACATGCAGAAAGTGCAACTGTGCAAAAACAACGACGGTTAGATAGGAATCCACCATATATAATACTTCATATATAATACTTATTTTACATGAATCATATATATATATAGTGCTCAGCAAGAATTCAATAAAGATATTTACAGGATAACACCCCACCATATACATAGGGAAATATACATATATGCTGAAACAGTACGCTGTCAAGATCTAGATTACATATGTGTACAGTAGGGTGACCACAAAAAATCGATGTTGGAATTTTGTCCGTCTGGACCCCACAAAACGATTCCCCTTTCCGGATATTGAGATAGCCAAAATTTGAGCTCGATCAAACGACGTTAACCCATGCCGCTCGTCGCTCAAAGTTTGAAAAAATCCGAATTTTTGCCCAAAAAGCTGACATATGAAGCCATAACTCCAGAATGGTAAATAATAAAAACACGCTTAATATCTCAAAAGAAAGCTAATGTTGTTCTTCAAAATTTATATTTTATACATAATTGTTATTTTAAGTCAAACTGAGTTAAAACATCTTTTAGCCCCAAGAACGTGACCTGGTACCACTAGGAGCATACTTCGTATATTTTGTTATTAAGTGATACATTTTTTTTTTTTGGTATATTTTTGAGTTTAAAGTAGAAATATAATAAAAAAACAAGTAATACTGATAAGTCTAATGACTTTTTTTATTTTAAAATATAAAAATGAGGTATTTAATACATATTTAAATAATATAATATATAATATATATATATAATATATAATATATAATATATAATATAATATATATAATATATATATTATATATAATATAATATATATATATATATATATATAATATAATATATATATAAAATATAAAATATATATAATATATATATAATATATATATATATATAATAATATAATATAATATATACACATGCATTTCTGTCGGATAACTTAGCATGAGCAAGATGCAATTACTAAGCTGGAAAAAGTTCACGCCACGTGGAGAAGTCTTCAAAAAGACCGGAAGAAAACATCGGAAACGGCCAAGAACAAATTTAAACAGTTTGTTGAAAGGTTGGATGATCTCTTTGATATTGCTCAACAAGATGCCTTGGCTCTGTTGAAATCGGAAGAAGATAAGGCGTTTCTCGTGAAACAGAGGCAGAAGGGCCGCCCAGGTTCCATGGCTGGAGTGGACATCAAGTTGTGTCAAGCTGAAGAAATCAAGGCGCAAAAGGAACTTGCAAAAATGAACCGACAAATCCAAGAAGAAACTTTTGATATTGGTGAGTTTATTTTATTATTATTATTCTAAAAAGTAGATAAACAAATAAGTAAATAGTTTCAATATAATTGAAAGAAAATTGTACAATGCACATGAAAGCATAATTTGGCATCTTTATGATTGAGTTTATATTCTTAAAATAATACCTATTGATAATTAGAAGTAGGTACCGTATATACTTGAGTATAAGCCGAGATTTTCAGCCCAAATTTTTGGGCTGAAAGTGCCCCCTCGGCTTATACTCGAGTCATGATCGGTGGTGGGGTCGGCGGGTGAGCACTGTCATATACTCACCTGCTTCCGGGGGTCCTGGCGCTCCCCCTGCACGTCACACTGTCTTCGGTGCCGCAGCCTCTTCCCCTGAGCGGTCACGTGGGACCGCTCATTAGAGAAATGAATAGGCTGCTCCACCCCCCATAGGGGCGGAGCCGCATATTCATTTCTCTAATGAAGCGGTGCCGGTGACCGCTGATAGAGAAAGAGGCTGCGGCACCGAAGACAGGCAGGGGGAAGGAGCGGGACGCCGGGAGCAGGTAAGTATCGCATAGTCACCTGTCCGCGTTCCACAAGCCGGGCGTCGCGTCATCTTCCCGGCGTCTCTCTGCACTGACTGTGCAGGTCAGAGGGCGCGATGACGCATATAGTGTGCGCGCCGCCCTCTGCCTGATCAGTCAGTGCAGAGAGACGCCGGGAAGATGGCGCCGAGGAGCTGCAAGCAAGACAGGTGAGTATGTGTTTTATTTTGTTTATTGCAGCAGCACAGATTTATGTGGAGCATCTATGGGGCAATGGTGCAGAGCACTATATGGCACAGCTATGGGGCAATGGTGCAGAGCACTATATGGCACAGCTATGGGGCAATGGTGCAGAGCACTATATGGCAGAGCTATGGGGCAATGGTGCAGAGCACTATATGGCAGAGCTATGGGGCAATGGTGCAGAGCACTATATGGCACAGCTATGGGGCAATGGTGCAGAGCACTATATGGCACAGCTATCTATGGGGCAACGGTGCAGAGCACTATATGGCAGAGCTATGGGGCAACGGTGCAGAGCACTATATGGCAGAGCTATGGGGCAACGGTGCAGAGCACTATATGGCACAGCTATGGGGCAACGGTGCAGAGCACTATATGGCAGAGCTATGGGGCAACGGTGCAGAGCACTATATGGCAGAGCTATGGGGCTACAGTGCAGAGCACTATATGGCAGAGCTATGGGGCAACGGTGCAGAGCACTATATGGCAGAGCTATGGGGCTACAGTGCAGAGCACTATATGGCAGAGCTATGGGGCTACAGTGCAGAGCACTATATGGCAGAGCTATGGGGCTACAGTGCAGAGCACTATATGGCAGAGCTATGGGGCAACAGTGCAGAGCACTATATGGCAGAGCTATGGGGCTACAGTGCAGAGCACTATATGGCAGAGCTATGGGGCAACAGTGCAGAGCACTATATGGCACAGCTATGGGGCAATGGTGCAGAGCACTATATGGCAGAGCTATGGGGCAATGGTGCAGAGCACTATATGGCACAGCTATGGGGCAACGGTGCAGAGCACTATATGGCACAGCTATGGGGCAATGGTGCAGAGCACTATATGGCAGAGCTATGGGGCAATGGTGCAGAGCACTATATGGCAGAGCTATGGGGCAATGGTGCAGAGCACTATATGGCACAGCTATGGGGCAATGGTGCAGAGCACTATATGGCACAGCTATGGGGCAATGGTGCAGAGCACTATATGGCACAGCTATGGGGCAATGGTGCAGAGCACTATATGGCACAGCTATGGGGCAATGGTGCAGAGCACTATATGGCACAGCTATGGGGCAACGGTGCAGAGCATTATATATATGGCACAGCTATCTATGGGGCAACGGTGCAGAGCATTGTATATATGGCACAGCTTTATGTGGAGTATCTATGGGGCCATAATGAACGGTGCAAAGCATTATATGTGGCACAGCTTTATGTGGAGCATCTATGGGGCCATAATCAATGGTATGGAGTATCTATTTCTAATTTTGAAATTAACCGGTACCTGCTGCATTTTCCACCCTAGGCTTATACTCGAGTCAATAAGTTTTCCCAGTTTTTTGTGGAAAAATTAGGGGGGTCGGCTTATACTCGGGTCGGCTTATACTCGAGTATATACGGTAATTTAGTACCTATGTATTATTACTATTCTGCTAAAATGACAAGTTTTTATAGTCTTTTTTTTCTCTTTCTTTTGTTACTTCTTAGAGACGGATGATGAAGACAAGCTCGAAGAAGGAAAAGAAGAAGAAGATACTGAAGAGGACAACATCTACCAGGAACTTGAGAGCTTGGAGGAAATGGTCAACATCCCTGAAGAAGCTGCAGAAGATCCAGGACCATCTGAGAGCAAGAGGATGAAACTTTCATTTGCAAGGGGCGTTAAAGAGATTTTAAACATGAAATTATCCATTGTGTTAGATCGATGTAAGTTATCCGACAGAAATGCATGTGTATATATTATATTATATTATATTATTATATATATATATATTATATATATATATTATATATATATATATATTATATATATATATATATATTATATTATATATATTATATTATATATATTATATATATATATTATATATAATATATATATATTATATATATATATATTATATATAATATATATATATTATATATATATTATATTATATATTTTATATATATTATATTATATATTATATTATTTAAATATGTATTAAATACCTCATTTTTATATTTTAAAATAAAAAAAAGTCATTAGACTTATCAGTATTACTTGTTTTTTTATTATATTTCTACTTTAAACTCAAAAATATACCAAAAAAAAAAAAAATGTATCACTTAATAACAAAATATACGAAGTATGCTCCTAGTGGTACCAGGTCACGTTCTTGGGGCTAAAAGATGTTTTAACTCAGTTTGACTTAAAATAACAATTATGTATAAAATATAAATTTTGAAGAACAACATTAGCTTTCTTTTGAGATATTAAGCGTGTTTTTATTATTTACCATTCTGGAGTTATGGCTTCATATGTCAGCTTTTTGGGCAAAAAATCAGATTTTTTCAAACTTTGAGCGACGAGCGGCACGGGTTAACGTCGTTTGATCGAGCTCAAATTTTGGCTATCTCAATATCCGGAAAGGGGAATCGTTTTGTGGGGTCCAGACGGACAAGATTCCCACATTTTTTCAAACCCATATAAGATCTGGTCACCCTAGTGTACAGAATATATCTACCTATATCTTAGTCCAATAGCCATAATCTGGTGATGATATGAATAGGCAGCTGTCTCAAAGGAAACCTGTCATTACAGGTAGGTCCCTGATGGTGTTTGATAATGACACATGTAACCAAAAAGAAAGGGGGGGGGGAAAGGTGTTGGTAAAGAGTTACCTGACTGCTGAAATGGTGGGGATCCTAAATTTTCATATTTATCTTTATTTTCGTTCATCTTTTTCTTTTTGTTTTATTTTCCCCTTCCTATTTAATATGATTCACTTTGTATCCCTATCTTGTGCCAAGCAGTATTAATATTTCCTTTTCTTTTCTACAAGTTAGGGCAGCAGTATTAGAGTTTGATAACGGCAGGAGGAGTTAGCTGTGACCCGACCATGTACGCGCCTGCGCTAGGTCCTGATACGCTGTGCAGCTCTTGGCGTCTCATGTGGAGTGGTCGTCATGGTTTCATGGTGGCGCCTCCGCTTGACGCCGTGCAGCGTCTCTGGGAGCCATGGTAGTGGGTGCGTCACTTCTGGTACACATCGCCGCTACTTCCGGTACGCGTAGCTGCTACTTCCGGTCCAGCGTATTTTTGACCAGCCACTTTCCCCTCACTTTACACATCCCCTGACGAAGGAGCAAGTCTCCGAAACGCGCGTCGGGACTGACGGGCAGTTTAGGATCCCCACTATTTCGGCAGTCAGGTAACTGTTTACCAACACCTTCCCCCCCTTTCTTTTTGGTTACATGTGTCATTATCAAACACCATCAGGGACCTACCTGTAATGACAGGTTTCCTTTGAGACAGCTGTCTATTCATATCATCACCAGATTATGGCTATTGGACTAACATATAGGTAGATATATTCTGTACACTTATGTAATCTAGATCTTGACAGCGTACTGTTTCAGCATATATATATTTCCCTATGTATATGGTGGGGGTGTTATCCTGTAAATATCTTTATTGAATTCTTGCCGAGCACTATATACACTCACCGGCCACTTTATTAGGTACACCATGCTAGTAACGGGTTGGACCCCCTTTTGCCTTCAGAACTGCCTCAATTCTTTGTGGCATAGATTCAACAAGGTGCTGGAAGCATTCCTCAGAGATTTTGGTCCATATTGACATGATGGCATCACACAGTTGCCGCAGATTTGTCGGCTGCACATCCCAAAGATGCTCCATACAAGGCAGGATGGATCCATGCTTTCATGTTGTTTACGCCAAATTCTGACCCTACCATCCGAATGTTGCAGCAGAAATTGAGACTCATCAGACCAAGCAACGTTTTTCCAATCTTCTACTGTCCAATTTCGATGAGCTTGTACAAATTGTAGCCTCAGTTTCCTGTTCTTAGCTGAAAGGAGTGGTACCCGGTGTGGTCTTCTGCTGCTGTAGCCCATCTGCCTCGAAGTTCAACGCACTGTGCGTTCAGAGATGCTCTTAGGCCTACCTTGGTTGTAACGGGTGGCGATTTGAGTCACTGTTGCCTTTCTATCAGCTCGAACCAGTCTGCCCATTCTCCTCTGACCTCTGGCATCAACAAGGCATTTCCGCCCACAGAACTGCCGCTCACTGGATTTTTTTTCTTTTTCGGACCATTCTCTGTAAACCCTAGAGATGGTTGTGCGTGAAAATCCCAGTAGATCAGCAGTTTCTGAAATACTCAGACCAGCCCTTCTGGCACCAACAACCATGCCACGTTCAAAGGCACTCAAATCACCTTTCTTCCCCATACTGATGCTCGGTTTGAACTGCAGGAGATTGTCTTGACCATGTCTACATGCCTAAATGCACTGAGTTGCCGCCATGTGATTGGCTGATTAGAAATTAAGTGTTAACAAGAAGTTGGACAGGTGTACCTAATAAAGTGGCCGGTGAGTGTACAGCCACCTCCACTGCCATATTTGTCATGCCAGAACTGATAGACCTTGTAAAGATCCGACTTGTTGACTCTGATATTTTGCCTGGACATCCACATCTTGACTTTTTTGAATGGATTGACGGGGTTCATTTCATATTCTTACAACTGTCATGCCATAAACATGATGCAGTTTGGCAATTTTATTGGCTTAGGGACCGCTATTGATGAGCTGGATGATGCCGTTTGCCTTTTCTTGGTAAATCTTCTTGATGGAACTTCCCCTGACGAAGCCTCATTCGGGAGGTGATACGCGTGGGGTCACGGTCCACTCGGCCCTCTGGACACTTCAGCCCGTTTCAACATAGGTGGGTTGCATCTTGCTGTGGGCACTATGCCCTTATAGCTCCACTCAGGTCCCACCATGCACATGGGAGCTTTTTTGGTGATCTAGATTCCCCATGAGCCGCTAGGCAGGATGCTATTATCATAACTGCCTAAGTAAATGTTATTCATTGACAGGCTGGATACTATTGGGTATTATATATGGTGGATTCCTATCCAACCGTCGTTGTTTTTGCACAGTTGCACTTTCTGCATGTTATTTGCACATGTTCCCCATTAATTCCATTATATATTCCAATAAAGACTTTTTGCATCTACATCCTGGATCATAGTGTCGCATTCTTGTGGCTGCCACAAACTTTCCTTCCCAATCTTACATTTTTATATGATTAGATTTGTACACATAACATTCAAGTAAAATTATATTGGGACATGTGTGTGATTAACACCAATATTGTCTACAGTCATGGATTCTAATGCGATCTCGGCTATCCTGTAAAACACATTGATGTGTTATTAACACCTTAAGGAATGGCTTACTATATTTTCGGCCATCAGTTCCAAACTTTTTTATTTAATTAAATCATCAACATATTTGAGATAAATGTTTTACTATTTTTTGTTGATAAAGATAAATAAGTTGGGTTTTTTTCTGCAGCAATTCCGCCATTGTTTCTTTTTGCTTTTTTTATGCAACAGAAAAGTTTACTTATGACCATATGAAATTTATCATTTGTTAAATAACATTAAAACAAATGTTTGCATTTTTTGGCACTTTTTATTTTATGGGTGAATGGGAAACAAATAACAATTTTGCTTTTTCTATATTTTTGTTTCTAGCCAAAAGTAATTCATTTTAAATAATTATTTTTCACTATGTTGTTGAGATTTCGACTGACATGGAAATTTGCTCTCCTAGAAATATCCGATCTTCATAGGCGATTTGAATTACTATTAAAAGAGAATAGATAAAGATAAAATATATAAAAATCACGTGCATATGACAACGTCATAGCAAGAAAGAGAAGGCTGACTTGCTATACAAAATGGGCGATTTATATGGTAAAACTGTTTTTGTGCACGTCAAAACCAAAAAATTTAACACATTAAGCATCAATCAACCATCGCATAAGCAATCACCAATTTCCATTCCTTCTGACTCCCAAAGTCTACGTTCACATTTGCGGTCGGCGCCGCAGCGTCGGGCGCCGCAGCGTCGCCGCATGCGTCATGCGCCCCTATATTTAACATGGGGGCGCATGGACATGCGTCGCACTTGCGTTTTGCGCCGCATGCGTCCCTGCGGCGCACGCGTCCGGGCCCATTGGACGCAGCAAGTTGCATTTTTGCTGCGTCCAAAATCAATCAAAAAAAGGACGCATGCGGCGCAAAACGCAGCGTTGTGCATGCGTTTTGCTGCGTTTTTGTTTGCGTTGTGCGTTGCGGCGCCGACGCTGCGGCGCACAACGCAAATGTGAACGTAGCCAAAGAGCATTGTATCCAAAAACCCCTAGAAAAAGTATCTTACAGAATAATCAAAAGATGTTAGTAGAATGGAACTAGTTACTTTAGATGGAAATACAGATACATGATTCAAAATTGCTATGTAGCTAATAATATTAGCAATTTACAAATTATGATTATTTTATTTGCGAACACAATCTATTCTTTCAATCCAACTTTTTTAAATCTCTCTAGGTATCCAGAAACTGTGATTCCAAATTATGTAGCTAATAATATTAGCAATTTACAGATTAATTATTTTATTTGTGACAACAATCTATTCTTTTACTCCAACTTTTTTAATCCTTCTAGGTATCCAGAAACTGTGATCTTTGGTCACTTATCTTATGCTGCCATACAGTATTTCAAAGTATGTTCAGTTAAAGAATATTTTCAATATTTTTTTTATGCTGTCTATAGAAAAGTCTTCAGAATTTGAGTGAGGGCCCCTCAGAGTTAGTGAGCACACAGAGCGTTGGGCGCTCCGCTAAGCAGCATGTGGTGCTCGCATTGAAAAGTGCGTGCCGTGTGCTAGATCCTGCAGTGTGTTCCCCATCTTTCACAAGCTTGCAGCACGGCATGCATAGGACAGAGAACTCTTCAGCAACCCTTCACCACACTTTTGTTGCACAGATTAATGGACTAGGAGTTCAGTGGGCAAAACTAGAGACCGCTTGTTGCCACCAGAAGCTTGTTCGTGCATGGGCGGGTGATGCCTGAAGACACTGTGCCGGCCATTGCTGGGACTACCACCCTCACCGGACTACATGCTGCTGAGGAACATAGGAGTCATGATTAGGGTTGAGCGAAACGGATCGGTCATTTTCATAAGTCGCAGACTTTTGGCAAAGTCGGCGTCTCATGAAACCAGACCCGATCCCTGTGTGGGGTCGGCCATGCGGTACGCGATCTTGGCGCCAAAGTCGCGTTTCGTATGACGCGTTTAGCGCCATTTTTGTCAGCCAATGAAGGAGCGAGGGCAGAGTGATGACATAGGGGTTAGGGGCGTGCACGCACGCCTATCATCGTTTTATCGCTTGTGCGCAGTAGGGATTTGCAATGTGCAACACGAGATTTTCTGTGCGTCTGTGCTGGGACGGAGGGGGAGAGAGAGAGAGAGCGAAAAAAAAAAATAAAAATAAATAAATAATTTTCCCCATTGACGTGCATAGGGTTTCGTGTTTCGGCCGATCCTCGACTTTTCGCAGTAATCGGCCGATTTCGCCCGACTCGACTTTTCAAAAAGTCGGGTTTCGCGAAACATGACTCGACCCTAAAAAAGTCAAAGTCGCTCAACCCTAGTCACGATAAGTTCATAACAAGACTTGTGTTATATTACAATTTCCTTTGTTAACTACCTTTTGTCTCCCTGTGAGGAATTTTCCCTATTGTTCTAATTAAATTGCATTGCTGTTAACCATTGCTCTGCATTCCTTGCATTACTGCATTCCGGGACCTGCTTACTCACCAACAATGTAATATCTGGGCACTAGTAGATCATCAGAAAGAGCTACCAGAATAGAAACATTGGTTAACTAGATTTTTCCCATCAACTCTATTGTTTCACTAGGGATGGATTCAGGCTAGAGCAGGGACGGGTGGGTCATAGAGGCATTGTGTCTTTAAAAGTGTGGGCGTGCTGGCCCAGCTGTATCACATAATGGGAGATGTGGCCGTGTCTGCTAGACTGACAAAGCTCACCAATGTTGTCCCTGTGCTAACCAGAGATGATCTCCAATCAACAGGACCAGAAGGGAGACAAAGAACAAAGGAGTTAATCACTGTGTGCCTGGCTATGGTGACATCATGTTAGGTGTCACTGCTGCATAGGGGGAATGTCGAACCATCTCCGCTGCGGTCTCCCATTCTTCAACCGCAGTGGAGCCTGCTCAGCGGAGACATCGGTCCCAGCGTCTGGCTCAGGCAGATACTGTGCACTTGGTTACTGCTGGTCTTCCAGGCTCAGCCTTTGTAACCAGCACTGTTCTGCGGCGAGCAGACACTCCTGGGACTAAGTCCTGCTTTTTCTCTTCTGATTATTCCCAAGGGACGACCTCTCATTGGAGGTCGGGGTCACATGCTCAGGTCCTGAAGCAGTTCCTATTGGACTTTCAGGAAGGTCCTGGAGAGCTTCCTCTATAAAAGGTTTGTATGGCAGCATGGCCATGAGCTAGTATCAATTTATGTTCATGAGTGTATTACCTTAGCTACTTTGTGGTCTGTGTCAGCATGTGCTCAGGGTCGGCTGTAGAGCCACTAGAATTCCGGCACCTCCGGAGAGGAGTTTGTCTGAATTTAGGGCTGGCATATAGTCACTAGAATTCTGGCACCTCCAGAGAGGATTTTATGTGAATTTAGGGCTGGCATATAGCCACTAGAATTCTGGAACCTCCGGAGAGGAGTTGTTTGAGTTCTGTTGCTGACTGTATGACCACTGTATGCTACCTGCTCCATTAGTTAGCTGTGATCCTCTGTGAGGTTAACAAGTCACAGGATTATCATTAATCCCGGCGATTCTGTGAAGTAACAGAGTTCGCTTCTATACAGACCGGGTGAAGGAACCCGTGTCTATTCAGGCATTGTACCGCCATATAGTGCCGCCATTTACTAGCAGCAGGTTCCACACCTGCACGGTGGACCCCGGGCTGTGAACGCACCTATATTATCTCTATATTTACTTCGTGTGTTACGCCAGCCCTAACAGTATACTAGTGCCAGGGTCTGGCTAGTAATGGTGGATGATGAGCGTCTACAACGGTACATCCAGCAGCTTGAGGGTGGGTTGTCGGCTCTTGAGCGCACAACCTCGGCTGTGGATGTCACCGCAGTCGCTGTTCAGGCTGCTAGTGTAGCTGCAGCCAGTTTGTTCACTGCCACCCCTGCTCTGACTTTATCCCGTCTCCCGTTACCAGACAAGTTTGCTGGTGACAGTAAGCTGTGTCGGGGATTCGTGAGTCAGTGTACTATACATCTAGAGCTCCTGGCTGCACGTTTTCCCATGGAACGGGCTAAAGTGGGATTTGTTTTGTCCCTTCTGTCGGGCAGGGCATTGGAGTGGCAATGCCGCTGTGGAAGCACGATGATCGTGTGGTGCAGAGTGCTCCTCACTTCTTAGACTCCCTGAAACAGGTCTTTATGGGACCTCATGTCACACATGATACGGCGCTCCAACTGCTGGCATTGACACAGGGCTCGTCCATGGTCAGTCAATTCACCGTCCACTTCCGGACTTTGGCATCTGAGCTGGAGTGGCCGGATAAATTCCTTATCCCAGTGTTTTGGAAGGGACTGGCTGACCATGTGAAGGACGCCTTGGCCACCAGGGAGATTCCTGCCACACTAGAGGAGCTTATAACTATTTCCACCCGCATCAACCTTTGTTTTAACGAACGGAGGTTGGAGCGAACCCAGTGTAGGCAGAGGTTCCAGTTGGCTCCTACCTTCTCCACTCCTCTCGAATCTCCTGTTCAGATGTCCGAGTCCCTTGAGGCCATGGAGGTATCTCGAGCAAGACCTAAGTCCCCGGCCACTCGAATACCCATGGTCTGTAATGTCTGCCAGCAGATAGGACACTATGCCAAGAAATGTCCCCAGTGGTCAGGAAATGACCGCGTCTAGTAACCGTAGGAGGAGGTTTACTAGACACAGTGGCATTTTCCTCCAAACTGTCCTTAAAGGGGGCAATCACCTTAGGCCCCTCCACTCCTACAGTCGAGCTTTGTGTGGATTCTGGGGCGGAGGGGAATTTTATGTCCTCTGCCTTCACCCAATGCCATGCAATACCACTGATGATGCTTGCCAAGCCGGTGACTGTACGAGTGGTGAATGGGTCGACACTGCCCTCAAAAATGAAGTTTCCAGAGCCTTTCTCTCAATTATTTCACACTTCGCTAGCACTCCCATTTTACATCGTCCCGATGTTGATAAACCTTTTATTATGGCGGTCGATGCCTCTTCCGTCGGTGCTGGGACAGTCTTCTTCCAGAAGGATGCTCAAGGTTGGAAACATCCTTGCTTCTTCCTCTCCAGGACCTTCACACCAGTGGAGAGGAATTATTCCATCGGAGACAGGGAGTTGCTAGCCATGAAGTTGGCTTTCTTGGAGTGGAGACACCTCCTGGAGAAGGCTTGCTTTCCCTTCCAAGTTTACACTGACCACAAGAATTTGGTCTATATACAGACTGCCCAGCGGCTAAATTCTTGCCAGGCAGATGGTCCCTGTTCTTTTCCCGGCTCCATTTCACCCTCTATTTTCTCTCTGGGGAGAAGAACATGCGTGCCAAGGCTCTCTCTCCGTATTGCATCAGAGGAAGAACCTCGGCTTATTGTCCCTTCTGAGAGCCTGAGGACCATGGCTCTGGTTTCGCTAGAGTCTGTGCCCCAGGCAAGACTTTTGTGCCATCAAATTTGCAATTGGAGGTTCTCTCTTGGGCTCACTCATCCAGTGTGGGTGGTCACTTTGGGACCAAAAGAACATCTGAGATTCTGGCGAGGACGTACTGATGGCCGCATATGGCCCGTGACGTCGGAGACTAAATTCGGGCTTGTGTCTCCTGCGCCAAGAATAAGTCTCCTCGACAATGGCCAGTTGGGTTACTTTACCTCCTGCTGGTGGCAGACAGGCCCTGGGAGATGTCGGGATGGACTTTGTGGTGGGCTTACCCAAGTCCCGTGGCTGCACCATCATTTGGGTAATAACCAGCCATTTTTCTAAAATGGTGCTCTTGGTGCCTCTTCCACAGTTACCTTCTACACGGGCCTTGGCAGCATTGTTCATTAAACCCTTTTCCGCCTACACGTTATGCCGGACAAAATTGTCAGTGACCGAGGTCCCCAGTTTGCATCTCGGTTCTGGAGAGAGCTCTGTCGTCTACTCAGCATTGAGCTGAATCTCTCTTCAGTATACCATCCTGAGACGAATGGGTTGGTAGAGAGGGCCAACCAGACCTTGGTCACATATCTGCAACATTTTGTTTCTGCTAGGCAGGATGATGGGGCATCCTTGCTACCGTGGGTGGAATTTGCTCTTAACAACGCCATAGCCGACTCCACTGGACAGACTCCATTCCTCCTTAACTACGGCCAGCATCCACGGGTTCCTGTTCCTATGCCCGTGTCTTCCGCCGATTCCAGGGTGGCAGACTGGACTGTGGAGGCACGTGACATTTGGGACCGCACTTAGGATGCCACCCGGGCTTCTAAGGAGAGAATGAGGTCCTCCTCTGATGCACATCGGCGCCCCGCTCCGACCTTTGATCCTTGCGACTTGGTGTGACCCTCCACTCATAACATCAGGCTGCGAGTTGAGTCAACTAAGTTTGCACCTCGCTACTTGGGTCCCTTCAAGGTCCTGGAACAGGTTAACCCTGTGGTCTACCGTATGGCCCTTCCTCCACACCTAGGTATCACCGACACTTTTCATGTGTCTCTTCTACAGCCTGTTCACATGTCCCGGTTTTTTGAGTCATCTGCTGGGACATCGGGTTCATCTACGGATGATTATGAGGTGAACGCTATCTTGGGGTGTAAGGTGGTACATGGCAAAAAATTTTATTTGGTGGATTGGAAGGACTATGGTCCAGAGGACAGGTCCTGGGAGCCTGCTGAGCACATTCGGGCTCCGCAACTCATTGCTGCCTTCGAGCATAGCGAGGCCCAAGGAGGGGGGTAATGTTAGGTGTCAAGTTCCCACCACTGCACAGGGGGAATCTTGAACCATCTCTGCTGCAGTCTCCCATTCTTCAACCGCAGTGGAGCCTGCTCAACGGAGACATTAGTCCCAGCATCTGGCTCAGGCAGATACTGTGCGCTTGGTTACTGCTGGTCTTCCAGCCTCAGCCTTTGTAACCAGCACTGTTCTGCGGCGAGCAGACACTCCTGGGACTGTCCTGCTTTTCCTCTACTGAGCATGCCCATGGGACGACCTCTCAGTGGAGGTCTGGGGTCACATGCTCAGGTCCTGAAGCAGTTCCTATTGGACCTTTAGGAAGGTCCTGGAGAGCTTCATCTATAAAAGGTTTGCATGGCCGCACGGCCATGCGCTAGTATCAACTTATGTTCATGAGTGTATTAGCTTAGCTACTTTGTGGCCTGTGTCAGCATGTGCTCAGGGTCGTCTGTATAGCCACTAGCATTCCGGCACCTCCAGAGAGGAGTTTGTCTGAATTTAGGGCTGGCATATAGCCACTAGAATTCCGGCACCTCCGGAGAGGAGTTTTGTTTGTGTGAATTTAGGGCTGGCATATAGCCACTAGAATTTCAGCACCTCCGGAGAGGAGTTGTTTGAGTGCTGTTGCTGACTGTATGACCACTGTACGCTACCTGCTCCGTTAGTTAGCTATGATCATCTGTGAGGTTAACAAGGCACAGCGTTATCTTTAATCCCGGTGATTCTGTGAAGTAACAGAGTTTGCTTCTATACAGACCGGGTGACGGAACCCGTATCTATTCAGGCGTTGTACCACCATATAGTGCCGCCATTTACTAGCAGCAGGTTCCACTCCTGCATGGTGGACCTCGGGCTGCGAACGCACCTATATTATCTCTATATTTACTCGGTGCGTTCCGCCAGCCCTAACAACATCATACTATGTATAGGTGCTTCTTATGGGGACATTATAATATGTATAGAGGGATATGTGACATTGCACTGTGTCCAGTTGTCTATGGGGGCATTACGACAAATATTTTGGGGCTGTGGGAGCCATCTTACTGTAAATAGGGCTGTGTGGCCATCATACTGCATAAAGGGGGCTGTGTGTTTTTTTCAGCTGTATTAACTTGGAATTTGGCTGATAGCAAGATTGTAATGCAGGGAACCCCTTATAGATTCCTTACTATGCTTTAAATGTATCCCAATTACCTACAAAGGTATGCACAGTATGTGTTTGTAATTTACCATATATACTCGAGTATAAGCCGACCCCCCTAATTTTGCCACAAAAAACTGGGAAAACTTAATGACTCGAGTATAAGCCTAGGGTGGAAAATGCAGCAGCTACCGGTAAATTTCAAAAGTAAAAATAGATACCAATAAAAGTAAAATTAATTGAGACATCAGTAGGTTAAGTGTTTTTGAATATCCATATTGAATCAGGAGCCCCATATAATGCTCCATAAAGTTTGATGGGCCCCATTAGATGCTCCATATTAAAATATGCCCCATATAACCCTGCATAAAGGGTAATAAGGGCCCCATAAGATGCTCCATACAGACACTTGCCCCATATGATGCTGCACAAATGTTATGGCCCCATAAGATCATCCATACGGTCACTTGCCCCATATAATGCTGCACAATCGTTATGGCCCCATAAGATGCTCCATACAGTCATTTGCCCCATATAGTGCTGCACAATCGTTATGGCCCCAGAAGATTCTCCGTACAGTCACTGCCCCTTATAATGCTGCACAATCGTTATGGCCCCATACAGATGCTCCGTACAGTCACTTGCCCCATATAGTGCTGCACAATCGTTATGTCCCCATAAGATGCTCCGTACAGTCACTGCCCCTTATAATGTTGCACAATCGTTATGGCCCCATAAGATGCTCTGTACAGTCACTTGCCTCATATAGTGCTGCACAATCGTTATGGCCCCATACAGATGCTCCGTACAGGCACTGCCCCTTATAATGCTGCACAATCGTTATGGCCCCAGAAGATGCTCCGTACAGTCACTTGCCCCATATTGTGCTGCACAATCGGTATGGCCCCATACAGATGCTCCGTACAGTCTGCCCCTTATAGTGCTGCACAATCGTTATGGCCCCATAAGATGCTCCGTACAGTCACTTGCCCCATATAGTGCTGCACAATCGTTATGGCCCCATAAGATGCTCCATACAGTCACTGCCCCTTATAATGCTGCACAATCGTTGTGGCCCCATAAGATGCTCCGTACAGTCACTTGCCCCATATAGTGCTGCACAATCGTTATGGCCCCATACAGATGCTCCGTACAGTCACTGCCCCTTATAATGCTGCACAATCGTTATGGCCCCATAAGATGCTCCGTACAGTCACTTGCCCCATATAGTGCTGCACAATCGTTATGGCCCCATAAGATGCTCCATACAGTCAGTTGCCCCTTACAGTGCTGCACAATCGTTTTGGCCCCATAAGATGCTCCGTACAGTCACTTGCCCCATATAGTGCTGCACAATCGTTATGGCCCCATACAGATGCTCCGTACAGTCACTGCCCCTTATAGTGCTGCACAATCGTTATGGCCCCATAAGATGCTCCGTACAGTCACTGCCCCATATGCTTTTGCTGCGATAAAAAAAAAATCACATACTCACCTCTCTTTGCTCAGGACCCCCGACACTTTCAATATTTACCTGCCCCTCATGCGGCTCCTTCTTCAGCACTGACGTTCAGCAGAGGGCATGCACTGACTATGTCACCGCGCCCTCTGACCTGAGCGTCACAGCCAGAGGACGCTTATGACTGAGCCGCACCGGAATGAGGAGCGGTAAATATCAGGCAGCGCTGCGCAGCGCTGTATACTCACCTACTGCTGGCGTGGTCCCTGCGCGTCCCTGCTTCTTCCAGCGCTGCATCTTCCTGTATTAAGCAGTCACAGTTACCGCTCATTACCGAAATGAATATGCGGCTCCACCTCTATGGGAGGTGGAGCCGCATATTCATTACTGTAATGAGCGGGACCATGTGACCGCTCAGTACAAGTACAGGAAGAATATGCAGCGCTGGAAGAAGCAGGGATGCGCAGGGACCGCACCAGCAGTAGGTGAGTATAATTAGATAGCCCCCGCCACCCCTCCCCTGCCGACCCCCGGGTATGACTCGAGTATAAGCCAAGAGGGGGACTTTCAGCCCCAAAAAATGGGCTGAAAATCTCAGCTTATACTCGAGTATATGCTGGTATATATGGATTTGTTTAATTTTAATCTTACAATCGGATATTTTTTCTGACTGTGCAACACTATTTATACCTTTTAGGGGTTTTTCTACCACATTTACAGGATTATACACTGATTCTAACATGTGGAATCCTTGGCTGTTTTCACACTTTTGAAACTCATCTAATGACCTCGACCTCTTCATTTGTAATTTGCATATAGACAATCATAAGCCAACTATAGACGAGGACAGAAAGTGTGAAAACAGCCAAATCCTAAATCCTAAAGCATCTTAAAGAAGCACTCCCATCAAAGTTTTTATTTTCTTAATATATTGCAGTCATCATATTATACTGGGATGAATTAAGACTAAGTTTGGTGGAAGGCTCCACTCCCCTATAAACAGGGATCTGCTACAACATGCCAAACCTTATACAAATTGCACAAATTAAGAAAGTATGTATTCCAAGGTGATCACCAACAAATAAATTTTATTTAACATTTTTTACACAATAATGTCAACTATGATATTTATGCAACCTCACATACTTCAGAGTGTTTTTTTTGTATATTATTTTATTTATCATGACTACAGGTCATAAACCACAAAAAAAATATAAAAAGATTTAAAAAGGTCAAACAATGCCATAATACAAGACACAGACCTAGTCTATAGTCTATTGTGAGAATAGAGACCACCCCTAACTGTCCAAAAATGTTATCTCACTATTCGCTGAACTGTAGATATGCACCATGTTCCAAATTATTATGCAAATTGGATTTAAGAGTCATAAAGATTTAATTGTTTTGTTTTTCAAATAAACTCGTGGATGGTATTGTGTCTCAGGGCTCAATAAATCACTGAAATCAATCTTAAACACATGTGATAATTAGTTTTCCAGGTGATTCTAATTAAAGGAAAACTACTTAAAAATGATGTACCACATTATTAAGATGGCCACAGGTTTTAAGCAATATGGGAAATAAAAAGGATCTCTCTGCTGCTGAAAAGCGTTAAAGGGAACCTGTCACCTGAATTTGGCGGGACCAGTTTTGGGTCATATGGGCGGGGTTTTCGGGTGTTTGATTCACCCTTTCCTTACCCGCTGCATGCTGGCCGCAATATTGGATTGAAGTTCATTCTCTGTCCTCCGGAGTACACGCCTGCGCAAGGCAGTATTGCATTGCATAATGCAATAGCATTCAGTTTTTGTTAAGCCATTCTGCACAGACTTAATTTTTTTATGACTTCCAATTCTGTTTCTGGATCTATGCAGTATGCTTAGTTCTGTTCCTGAACATTTATGTTAAGTTTGGGTGTGTTCTTTGATCTACAGGTGCTTCTCAAAAAATAGAATATCATCAAAAAGTTAATTTATTTCAAATCTTCAATACAAAAAGTGAAACACATATGATATAGTCATTACAAAAAGAGTGATCAACTATGTTTCAAGTGTTTATTTCTGTTAATGTTGATGGCTTGCAGCCAATGAAAATCCAAAATTAATTATCTCAGTAAATTAGAATACTTAATAAAAAACATCTGCAATGGCTTCCCAAGCACTTAAAAAGTCCCTTAGTCTGTTTCAGTGGGCTTCACAATCATGGTGAAGACTGCTGACTTGACAGATGTCCAGAAGGCAGTCATTAACACACTCCACAAAGAGGGTAAAACACAAAAGGTCATTGCTAAAGAAACTGTCTGTTCACAGAGTGCTGTATCCAAGCATATTAATGGGAATTGAGTGGAAGGAAAAAGTGTGGTAGAAAAAGGTGCACAAGCAACCGGGATAACCGCAGCCTTGAAAAGATTGATAAGAAAAGGCCAAAAATTGGGGGAGGGGGGAGATTCACAAGGAGTGGACTGCTGCTGGAGTAATTTCAGTAAGAGCCATCACACACAGACGTATCCACGACATGGGCTACAATTGTCACATTTCTTGTGTCAAGCCACTCATTACCAATAGACAATGCCAGAAGCATCTTACCTGGACCAGGGAGAAAAAGAACTGGACTGTTGCTCAGTGGTCCAAGATCTTGTTTTCAGATAAAAGTAAATGTTGCATTTCATTTGGAAATCAAGATGCCAGAGTCTTGAAGAAGAGTGGAGAGGCATAGCATCCAAGCTGCTTGAGGCCTAGTGTGAAGTTGACACAATCAGTGATGGTGTGGGGAGCCATGTCATCTGCTGGTGTAGGTCCACTGTGTTTTATCAAGACCAAAATCAGCGCAGCCATCTACTAGGAAAGTTTATAGCACTTCATGCTTCCCTCTGCCAACAATCTTTTTGGAGATCGAAGTTTGCCCACTATAACATCAATGACAGATTGAAGTATTTTGTGGTAGCTGTGGATGAGGTTCTTTATTTTTGGAGATGGTAAAGCTGCCCTACTCTTCTTGGCAAAAGCCTCCAGTTCCTGTAAATTCCTGGGCTGTCTAGGATGAACAGCGCCATTGATATCTCCCCAGAGCGGCTCAATGATATTGAGGTCAGGAGACTGAGATGACCACTCCAGAACCTTCACTTTGTTCTGCTGTAGCCAATGACAGGTCGACTTGCCTTGTGTTTTGGATCGTTGTCAAGTTGTAATGTCTAAGTACGACCCATGGGCAGATTCCGGGCTGAAGAGTGGAAATTTGCCTCCAGTATTTGCTGATAGCATTCTGCATTCATCTTTCCTTCTACATTGACCAAGTGTCCTGTGCCTTTGTAGCTCACACATTCCCAAAACATCAACAATTCACCTCCATGCTTTATAGTAGGAATGATGTTCCTTTCATCATAGGCCTTGTTGAATGTAACGTTTATGGTTGTGGATAAAAAGTTGCATTTTGGTCTCTTCACTACAAACTACTTGTTCCTGAAGTTTTGAGACTTAAGTCTGTGCTGTTTTGCGTATTGTAGGTGAGATACTTTGTGGCATTTGCGCAGTAATGGCTTTCGTCTGGTGACTCGACCATTCAGTCCATTTTTCTTCAAGTGCCTCCTTATTGTGCATCTTGAAACAACCACACCGCTAGTTCTCTGAGGTCTTGTATTTCAGCTGATGTTATTTGTGGGTTTTTCTTTGCATCCCGAACAATTTTTCTGGCAGGTGTGGATGACATTTTTGTTGGTCTGCCTCGCCGTGGTTTTGTTTTTCTAGAGCCCCTGATTTTCCATTTGTTAATCACAGTTTGAACGCTGCTGACTGGCATTATCAATTCCTTGGATATCTTTTTGTATCCCTTTCCTGTTTTATACAGTTCAAGCACCTTGTCCCATAGATCCGTTGAAAATTATTTTGCTTCCCCATGACTCACAATCCAGAAATATCAGTGGCTGCATGTAAGATGCAAGAGTCTGTCTGGAACCCAGAAACTAGCTCAGCTTTTATGCACACACACTGATTACAGGCAAACAGATCATCGGTGTGGATGTTACCTTTAGTAGCCATTCAAATCCATTTGTGTCAACGTCTGTGCATGTTATCAGGCCAAAATCACCAGGGTATGTGTACTTTTGATCAGGGTCTTTTGGGTGTTTTGGGTTGTCATTATGATTTAAAAAGAGAAAACACAGTGTTAGGAGTCGAGTTCCTGCCTCTGCACAGGGGGAATCTCGAGCCATATCCACTGCGGTCTCCCATTCTTCTCCTGCCGCAGTGGAGCCTGCTCAGTGGAGGCGTTGGTCCCAGCGTCATGCTCAGTCTGACACTGTGCGAAGGGTTACTGCTGCCTTTCCAGCTTCTGCCACTGTAGCCAGTACTGGTCAGTGTTGAGCAGACGTCTTTGGGACTAAGTCCTACTTTTCCCTTTCTGAGCATGCCCAGGGTAAGATCTCTCATTGGAGATCAAGGGTCACATGCTCAGGTACTGCAGCTATTCCCATTGGTACTCTAGGAAGGTAGTGAAGTTGCTCAAGTTCTGTGACAGCTTCCCATTAGTCCTTTTTTGGAAGGTCCTGTAGTTGCTGCAGCTATAAAACGTGCGCATGACCGCACGGCCATGCGCTAGTATCTTTGCGCCAGTGTGGTCATGTGAGATTGTATTCAGGGACCCAGCTGAAATAAGCCCCTAGAATACCGGCACCTCCGGTGAGGAGATTGTGTGTTTGAGTGTATTCAGGGACCCGGCTGAAATAAGCCCTTAGAATACCGGCACCTCCGGTGAGGAGATTGTGTGCATGCATGACCACTGACTGCTCTCTGTTGGGCAGATAGCTTGTGCTCCTGTGAAGTCTAACAGGGCACAGTGCTTTCCTTTCACGGCTACTCTGTGAAGTAACAGAGCTAGTCTATACCGCCAAATAGTGCCACCATTTACTAGCAGCAGGTTTCCCTGCACGGTGGACCCTGGGCTGCGAATGCATCAATAATAATAAACATCTATATTTACTTGGTGCGTTCCACTAGCCTTAACACACAGTAGTTTGACAATAAATGGCTTCACCCAACCACTAACCATGAGTGAAGAAATTTTTTTGTTGTTATCATTCATATTCTCTGAAAAAGAGCCAAGAAAGCAAAAATTCTGCTGGGGTATGTAAACTTTTGAGCACAACTGTATTCTGGTGGGTTCTGGTCCATTATCAATGTAGTAAGTTTGATTCTGTTCCTATATCTATGTTGTAAGCTTGGTCTTTTTCTTGTGTTTACAGTATGCAGTAACCTTGACCTACTCAAGTATCTTTGTTGTAAGCTTGGTTCCTGTATCTACAGTGGTACTGTATTTAGTCAGCCACCAATTGAGCAAGTTCTCCCACTTCAAAAGATGAGAGGTCTGTAATTGACATCATAGGTAGACCACAACTATGAGAGTAAAAATGAGAAAACAAATCCAGAAAATCACCTTGTCTGATTTAGCAAGATTTATTTTACAAATTAAAGCATGATGTCAATTACAGGCCTCTCTCACCTTTTTAAGTGGGAGAACTTGCACAATTGGTGGCTGACTAAATTCGTTTTTACCCACAGTATGTATTAAGCTTGGCTATTTTCTCATATATATGTAGTAAACTTGATTCTGGCACAGTATCTATTTAGAAAGCTAGGTTTTGTAGTAAGTTTGGTTTTTATACAGTATGTAGTAAACTTGGTTTTGGGCATAGTAGCTGCATAGTAAACTTGATTCATGTAGTGTGGGATTCCTACTCATTAGTGTTTCCATTGCTACTCACTACTGTTTCCATTTAAATGTCCGTGCTGGTTTATTGGTGCTTCATAAACCTATCACAAGCAAAGGAAAAACAAACAGCCTTTCAGTGAAGGCAAAGTAAATAGTTCTTAACAAAGTCTCTTTAGAGCTAGTCCTGGTCACACAGGCTGGATAGCATCCAATATCAAACACCAGACTCTAGTTTAACATCTGAAACACACCCAGAGATGAGGTACGTGGGCAGCCAGACCTGGCCATCTCTGAGGCTACCTATAAAACTTGGACCAGATTAACCTAACAAGCCTCTTAGTACTATGTGCACTAAGGAAATACTCCAGGTTTACATTACAAATTACAACTACCTCTGTGATACATACCTCACATCAACTATGTATCTGGTAGACACCTTACATATTTCCCCCTCTGCCTTAAGCTATGGAGCTTAGCACCTTCTACTACTAGACATGGGATTCTCAAGAGAGCATCGGCATTTCCATGTAGCTTCCTGGCTCTATGTTCCACATGAAAGCTGAAATCCTGCAGGACTAGAAACCAGAGGGTAACTCAAGCATTTTTTCCCTTTTTCTCCCTCATCCACCCGAGAGGAGTATGGTCTGATACTAATTTAAATTTTCACCCTAACAGATAGTACCGTAATGTGTTCACTGCCCACTATATGGCCAAGCATTCCTTTTATACAATAGAATAATTATTTTCACATGCCGACAGCTTCCTACTCAGGTAGTGAATGGGGTGCTCCTCTCTGTGTATCTCCTGAGAAGGGATTGCTCCTAAATCGACTTTTGAGGCATCTGTCTGGAGTACAATTTCCTTTGTGAAGTCAGGGGCAACCAGGAATGGCTGCTTACACAGAGCTACTTTCATCTCCTGAAAGGCTGTCTCCTCCTTCGCAGGCCATTTGACTATAGCGGATTTTGTTCCTTTAAGAAGGTCAATCAAGGGTGTGGCCATCATGGCAAAGTTTGAGATGAATCTCCTGTAATACCTCATGATTCCTAGAAAAAGAAATATCCGTTGGTCATAGAAAAAGTCATCTTTGCCTTGGCTTATTGTGACATGGGGATAGGCCAATATCCCTTCATGAAATCCTTGGTGGTTATGTACCTTGCTGGCCCAAGCCTGTCGATCAGCTCATCGATGCGCGGCATTACATATGCGTTGAATTTGGAGACTTCATTCAGCTTCCTATAATGGTTACAGAATCTCCACTTGCCATCGGGTTTTGATACCAGAACAATCAGGCTAGACCATCCACTCTTGGATTCCTCCAATACTCAGAGTTTCAACATATGACTTATTTCCTTGGAGATTGATGTGAATACTTTTCTGCCCAATGATGACAGAAGTATTCTATGAGTGATACCATTATTGGCTAACCAGAAAATATGTTTGCAAGCTTTCAGAGCACAGTGGCTCCTTTATCATATGTAGTGTTGAGCGATACCTTCCGATATTCAAAAGTATCGGTATCGGATTGGATCGGCCGATATCAAAAAAATATTGGATATCGCCGATACCAATACCAGATACCAATGCAAGTCAATGGGACACAAATAACGGAACGTAAATAAGCCCTTTCTGTCCTTCTATATGCTGTTCTGGAGGGGGGAAGAGTGTGGGCAGTGCGTGGGCGGACTGTTATGATCCCAATGGCAGAGGATCTCAGAGATTACAGCAAAGTGCAAACATAAATACCAGCTCATAGGGAAGTGGTAACTAGGCTGACCATATACCTGATCCTAGCACAAACAACTAACAGTAGCCGGGGAACGTGCCTACGTTGATTCTAGATGTCTCGCGCCAGCCGGAGAACTAACTAACCCTATCAGGGAAAATAAGACCTCTCTTGCCTCCAGAGAAAAGACCCCAAAGTTATAATACAAGCCCCCAACAAATAATAACGGTGAGGTAAGAAGAAAAGACAAACGTAAGAATGAACTAGATTTTAGCAAAGAGAGGCCCACTGACTAATAGCAGAAGATAGTAAGATGACTTATATGGTCAGCAAAAAACCCTGCAAAATATCCACGCTGAATATCCAAGAACCCCCGAACCGACTAACGATGAGGGGGGAGAATATCAGCCCCCTAGAGCTTCCAGCGATATCAGGAATCACATTTTGTACAAGCTGGACAAAAATATGAACAATGCAAATAAACAAAAATAAGAAAGCAGGACTTAGCTTATCTTGCAAAGAACCAGGACCTGAAGACAGGAGCAAACAGAAATGAACTGATTACAACGATGCCAGGCACTGGACTGAGAATCCAGGAAGTTTAAATAGCAACACCCCAGGCCTAATGAACCAGGTGAGTACCAACCTGGGAAAAGACAATCCTAGTGCCAAACCTGTCATGATCTCCATGGCCAGAGAACTAGCATAAGCCTCTATAGGAACAAGCTCTTGGAAGATGTAACTGTACTGACCATGAACTAAACCTACCGCATCATCTAGAAGTAGCCAGGTAGCATGTCCTACTTTTTATCCCTATATGCCCAGCGCCGGCCGGAGAACTAAATAATGCTAGCAGAGGGAAATATAAGACCTGACTCACCTCTAGAGAAATGCCCAAAAGGAGACAGAAGCCCCCCACATATATTGGCGGTGATATGAGATGAAACAACAAACGCAGCAGGAAAATAGTTTTAGCAAATTTGAGGTCCGCTTTCTAGATAGCAGAAGACAGAAAGCATACTTTCATGGTCAGTAGAAAACCCTAACAAAACACATCCAGAAATTACTTTAGGACTCTGGCATTAACTCATAATACCAGAGTGGCAATTCCTGATCAACAAGAGCTTTCCAGACACAGTAACGAAACTGCAGCTGTGAACTGGAACCAAAATACAAAAACAAAACATGGACGAATGTCCAACTTATCTAGTAGATGTCTGGGAGCAGGAACAAGCACAGAGAGGCTTCTGATAACATTGTTGACCGGCAAGCATCTAACAGAGAAGCCAGGTTATATAGCGACACCCAGATCTAATCAGAACAGGTGAACAGGGAAGATGATGTCACAAGTTCAATTCCACCAGTAGCCACCGGGGGAGCCCAGAATCCAAATTCACAACAGTACCCCCCCCTCAAGGAGGGGGCACCGAACCCTCACCAGAACCACCAGGGCGATCAGGATGGGCCCTATGAAAGGCACGAACCAGATCAGAGGCATGAACATCAGATGCAGTGACCCAAGAATTATCCTCCTGGCCGTATCCCTTCCACTTGACCAGATACTGGAGTCTCCGTCTGGAAACACGGGAGTCTAGGATTTTTTCCACAACGTACTCCAACTCACCCTCAACCAACACCGGAGCAGGAGGCTCAACGGAAGGCACAACCGGTGCCTCATACCTGCGCAATAACGACCGATGAAAAACGTTATGAATAGAAAAGGATGCAGGGAGGTCCAAACGGAAGGAAACAGGGTTAAGAATCTCCAATATTTTATACGGACCGATGAACCGAGGCTTAAACTTAGGAGATGAGACCCTCATAGGGACAAAACGAGAAGACAACCACACCAAATCTCCAACACAAAGCCGAGGACCAACACGACGGTGACGGTTGGCAAAAAGCTGAGTCTTCTCCTGGGACAACTTTAAATTGTCCATCACCTGCCCCCAGATATGATGCAATCTCTCCACCACCGCATCCACTCCAGGACAATCCGAGGATTCCATCTGACCGGAGGAAAATCGAGGATGGAACCCCGAATTACAGAAAAACGGGGAAACCAAGGTGGCAGAGCTGGCCCGATTATTGAGGGCGAACTCCGCCAATGGCAAAAAAGCAACCCAATCATCCTGGTCAGCAGACACAAAACACCTCAGATATGTCTCCAGGGTCTGATTAGTCCGCTCGGTCTGGCCATTAGTCTGAGGGTGAAAAGCAGACGAAAAAGACAAATCTATGCCCATCCTAGCACAAAATGCCCGCCAAAATCTAGACACAAATTGGGTTCCTCTGTCAGAAACGATATTCTCAGGAATACCATGCAAACGAACAACATTTTGAAAAAACAGGGGCACCAACTCGGAAGAAGAAGGCAATTTGGGCAGGGGAACCAAATGAACCATCTTAGAAAAACGGTCACACACCACCCAGATGACAGACATCTTCTGAGAAACAGGCAGATCTGAAATAAAATCCATCGAGATGTGTGTCCAAGGCCTCTTAGGAATAGGCAAGGGCAACAATAATCCACTAGCCCGAGAACAACAAGGCTTGGCCCGAGCACAAACGTCACAAGACTGCACAAAGCCTCGCACATCTCGTGACAGGGAAGGCCACCAGAAGGATCTTGCCACCAAATCCCTGGTACCAAAAATTCCAGGATGACCTGCCAACGCAGAAGAATGCACCTCAGAGATGACTTTACTGGTCCAATCATCAGGAACAAACAGCCTATCAGGCGGACAACGATCCGGTCTATCCGCCTGAAACTCCTGCAAGGCCCGCCGCAGGTCTGGAGAAACAGCTGACAAGATAACTCCCTCCTTAAGAATACCTGTGGGGTCAGAGTTGCCAGGTGAATCAGGCTCAAAACTCCTAGAAAGGGCATCCGCCTTAACATTCTTAGAACCTGGTAGGTACGATACCACAAAATTAAACCGAGAAAAAAAATAATGACCAGCGCGCCTGTCTAGGATTCAGGCGCCTGGCGGTCTCAAGATAAATCAAATTTTTGTGGTCAGTCAATACCACCACCTGATGTCTGGCCCCCTCGAGCCAATGGCGCCACTCCTCAAACGCCCACTTCATGGCCAAAAGCTCCCGATTCCCAACATCATAATTCCGCTCAGCGGGCGAAAATTTACGGGAAAAGAAGGCACAAGGCCTCATCACGGCGCAGTCAGAACTTTTCTGCGACAACACTGCCCCAGCTCCGATCTCAGAAGCGTCGACCTCAACCTGAAAAGGAAGAGTCACATCAGGCTGACGCAACACAGGGGCAGAAGAAAAACGGCGCTTAAGCTCCTGAAAGGCCTCCACAGCATCAGGGGACCAATTAGCAACATCAGCACCCTGTCTAGTCAAATCGGTCAATGGCTTAACGACATCCGAAAAACCAGAAATAAATCGACGATAAAAGTTGGCAAAGCCCAAAAATTTCTGAAGACTTTTAAGAGAAGAGGGCTGCGTCCAATCACAAATAGCTTGAACCTTGACAGGATCCATCTCAATGGAAGAGGGAGAAAAAATATATCCCAAAAAGGAAATTCTCTGAACCCCAAAAACGCACTTAGAACCCTTGACACACAGAGAATTAGACCGCAAAACCTGAAAAACCCTCTTAACTTGCCGGACATGAGAGTCCCAGTCATCCGAAAAAATCAGAATATCATCCAGATACACTATCATAAATTTATCCAAAAAATCGCGGAAAATATCATGCATAAAGGACTGGAAGACTGAAGGGGCATTAGAAAGACCAAAAGGCATCACCAAATACTCAAAGTGGCCCTCGGGCGTATTAAATGCGGTTTTCCACTCATCCCCCTGCCTGATCCGCACCAAATTATACGCCCCACGGAGATCAATCTTAGAGAACCACTTGGCCCCCTTTATGCGAGCAAACAAATCAGTCAGCAACGGCAATGGGTATTGATATTTAACCGTGATTTTATTCAAAAGCCGATAATCAATACATGGTCTCAAAGAGCCGTCTTTTTTTGACACAAAGAAAAAACCGGCTCCTAAGGGAGATGACGATGGACGAATATGTCCCTTTTCCAAGGCCTCCTTTATATATTCTCGCATAGCAGTATGTTCAGGCACAGACAGATTAAATAAACGACCCTTTGGGTATTTACTACCCGGAATTAAATCTATAGCACAATCGCACTCACGGTGCGGAGGTAGTGAACCCAGCTTGGGTTCTTCAAAGACGTCACGATAATCAGACAGGAACTCAGGGATTTCAGAGGGAATAGATGATGAAATGGACACCAAAGGTACGTCCCCATGAGTCCCCTTACATCCCCAGCTCAACACAGACATAGCTCTCCAGTCAAGGACTGGGTTGTGAGACTGCAGCCATGGCAATCCCAGCACCAAATCCTCATGTAGATTATACAGCACTAGAAAACGAATAGTCTCCTGGTGATCCGGATTAATACACATAGTCACTTGTGTCCAGTATTGTGGTTTATTATTAGCCAATGGGGTGGAGTCAATCCCCTTCAGAGGAATAAGAGTTTCCAAAGGCTCTAAATCATACCCACAACGATTGGCAAAGGACCAATCCATAAGACTCAAAGCGGCGCCAGAGTCGATATAGGCGTCAGTAGTAATAGATGACAAAGAGCAAATCAGGGTCACAGACAAAATAAATTTAGACTGTAAAGTGCCAATGGAAACGGATTTATCAAGCTTTTTAGTACGCTTAGAGCACGCTGATATAACATGAGTAGAATCCCCACAATAGAAACACAACCCATTTTTCCGTCTAAAATTCTGCCGCTCGCTTCTGGACAGAATTCTATCACACTGCATGCTTTCTGGCGTCTTCTCAGTGGACACCGCCAGATGGTGCACAGGTTTGCGCTCCCGCAGACGCCTATCGATCTGAATGGCCATTGTCATGGACTCATTCAGACCCGCAGGCACAGGGAACCCCACCATAACATCCTTAATGGCATCAGAGAGACCCTCTCTGAAAGTAGCCGCCAAGGCACACTCATTCCACTGAGTAAGCACAGACCATTTACGGAATCTTTGGCAGTAAATTTCAGCTTCATCTTGCCCCTGCGATAGGGACATCAAAGTTTTTTCTGCCTGAAGTTCCAAATGAGGTTCCTCATACAGCAAGCCCAAGGCCAAAAAAAACGCATCCACATTGCGCAACGCAGGATCCCCTGGTGCCAATGCAAAAGCCCAGTCTTGAGGGTCGCCGCGGAGCAAGGAAATCACAATCCCAACCTGCTGTGCAGAGTCTCCAGCAGAACGAGATTTCAGGGACAAAAATAGCTTACAATTATTTCTAAAATTCTGAAAGCTAGATCTATTCCCTGAGAAGAATTCCGGCAAAGGAATTCTCGGCTCAGATACCGGAGCATGAATAATAAAATCTTGCAAATTTTGTACTTTCGTGGTGAGATTATTCAAACCTGCAGTTACACTCTGAAGATCCATTATTAACAGGTGAACACAAAGCCATTCAAAGATTATAAGGAGAGAGAAAAAAAAGAAAGACTGCAGCATAGACAGACTGGCAAGTGATCCAATTAAGAGCACAGAGGAAAAAAAAAAAAAAAAAAAAAACTCTCAGCAGACTTCTTATTTCTCTCCTTTCTCAGCCAAGGATTTTAACCCTTTAGTGGGCCGGTCAAACTGTCATGATCTCCATGGCCAGAGAACTAGCATAAGCCTCTATAGGAACAAGCTCTTGGAAGATGTAACTGTACTGACCATGAACTAAACCTACCGCATCATCTAGAAGTAGCCAGGTAGCATGTCCTACTTTTTATCCCTATATGCCCAGCGCCGGCCGGAGAACTAAATAATGCTAGCAGAGGGAAATATAAGACCTGACTCACCTCTAGAGAAATGCCCAAAAGGAGACAGAAGCCCCCCACATATATTGGCGGTGATATGAGATGAAACAACAAACGCAGCAGGAAAATAGTTTTAGCAAATTTGAGGTCCGCTTTCTAGATAGCAGAAGACAGAAAGCATACTTTCATGGTCAGTAGAAAACCCTAACAAAACACATCCAGAAATTACTTTAGGACTCTGGCATTAACTCATAATACCAGAGTGGCAATTCCTGATCAACAAGAGCTTTCCAGACACAGTAACGAAACTGCAGCTGTGAACTGGAACCAAAATACAAAAACAAAACATGGACGAATGTCCAACTTATCTAGTAGATGTCTGGGAGCAGGAACAAGCACAGAGAGGCTTCTGATAACATTGTTGACCGGCAAGCATCTAACAGAGAAGCCAGGTTATATAGCGACACCCAGATCTAATCAGAACAGGTGAACAGGGAAGATGATGTCACAAGTTCAATTCCACCAGTAGCCACCGGGGGAGCCCAGAATCCAAATTCACAACACAAACCACTAGTGACCACAAGAGGGAGCCAAGAAGTATAGTTCACAACAGTACCCCCCCTTTAAGGAGGGGTCACCGAACCCTCACCAAGACCACCAGGGCGATCAGGATGAGCAGCGTGGAAGGCACGAACCAAATCGGCCGCATGAACATCAGAGGCGACCACCCAGGAATTATCCTCCTGACCATAGCCCTTCCATTTGACCAAATACTGAAGCCTCCGTCTAGAGAGACGAGAATCCAAGATCTTCTCCACCACGTACTCCAACTCGCCCTCAACCAACACCGGAGCAGGAGGCTCAACAGCAGGAACCACAGGCACAACGTACCGCCGCAACAAAGACCTATGGAACACGTTGTGAATGGCAAACGACACCGGAAGATCCAGACGAAAAGAAACCGGGTTAAGAACTTCCAAAATTTTATAAGGACCAATAAAGCGAGGCTTAAACTTAGGAGAGGAAACCTTCAGAGGGACATACCGAGAAGACAACCAAACCAATTCCCCAACACGAAGTCGGGGACCCACACCGCGGCGGCGGTTGGCAAAACGCTGAGCCTTCTCTTGTGACAACTTCAAGTTGTCCACCACATGGTTCCAAATCCGCTGCAACCTATCCACCACGGAATCCACCCCAGGACAGTCAGAAGACTCAACATGACCCGAGGAGAAACGAGGATGAAAACCAGAGTTGCAGAAGAATGGCGAAACCAAAGTAGCGGAACTAGCCCGATTATTAAGGGCAAACTCAGCCAATGGCAAGAAGGTCACCCAATCATCCTGGTCCGCAGAAACAAAACATCTCAAATAAGCCTCCAGTGTCTGATTAGTTCGCTCTGTTTGGCCATTAGTCTGAGGATGAAAGGCAGATGGGCAGAATCAATGCCCATTTTAGCACAAAAAGATCGCCAGAATGTGGACACAAACTGGGATCCTCTGTCGGACACGATATTCTCAGGAATGCCGTGTAAACGAACCACATTCTGAAAAAACAAAGGAAGCAGATCGGAAGAGGAAGGCAACTTAGGCAAGGGCACCAAATGGACCATCTTGGAAAAACGATCACACACCACCCAGATGACAGACATTCCTTGAGACACCGGAAGATCAGAAATGAAATCCATGGAAATGTGTGTCCAAGGCCTCTTCGGGACGGGCAAGGGCAAAAGCAACCCGCTAGCACGAGAACAACAAGGCTTAGCCCGAGCACAAGTCCCACAGGACTGCACAAATGACCGCACATCCCGTGACAAGGAATGCCACCAAAAGGACCTAGCCACCAAATCTCGGGTACCAAAAATTCCCGGATGCCCTGCCAACACCGAGGAATGAACCTCGGAAATAACTCTGCTGGTCCACTTATCAGGAACAAACAGTCTGTCGGGTGGACAAGAGTCAGGTCTACCAGCCTGAAATCTCTGCAACACACGTCGCAAATCAGGAGATATGGCCGACACGATTACTCCCTCTTTAAGAATACCAGCTGGCTCCGAGACTCCAGGAGAGTCAGGCACAAAGCTCCTAGAAAGAGCATCAGCCTTAACATTCTTCGAACCAGGCAGGTACGAGACCACAAAGTCAAAACGAGAGAAAAATAATGACCAACGAGCCTGTCTAGGATTCAGGCGCTTAGCAGACTCGAGATACATCAGATTTTTGTGATCAGTCAAGACCACCACACGATGCTTAGCACCCTCGAGCCAATGACGCCACTCCTCAAATGCCCACTTCATGGCCAACAACTCCCGATTACCAACATCATAGTTCCGCTCAGCAGGCGAAAACTTCCTAGAGAAAAAAGCACATGGTCTCATCACAGAGCAACCAGAGCCTCTCTGTGACAAAACAGCCCCAGCACCGATCTCAGAAGCATCCACTTCAACCTGAAAGGGAAGTGCGACATCAGGCTGGCACAAAACAGGCGCCGAAGTAAACGCTTCAACTCCTGGAAGGCCTCCACGGCTGCAGGAGCCCAATTAGCCACATCAGAACCTTTCTTGGTCATATCCGTCAAAGGTTTAACAACGCTAGAAAAGTTAGCGATAAAACGACGGTAGAAATTAGCAAACCCCAAGAACTTCTGAAGACTCTTAACAGACGTAGGTTGAGTCCAATCATGAATAGCTCGGACCTTGACTGGGTCCATCTCCACAGCAGAAGGGGAGAAAATAAAACCCAAAAAGGAAACCTTCTGCACTCCAAAGAGACACTTTGAGCCCTTCACAAACAAAGCATTATCACGCAAAACCTGAAACACCATCCTGACCTGCTTTACATGAGAATCCCAATCATCAGAAAAAAACAGAATATCATCCAGATAAACAATCATAAATTTATCTAGATACTTCCGGAAGATATCATGCATAAAGGACTGAAACACTGAAGGAGCATTAGAGAGCCCAAAGGGCATCACCAAGTACTCAAAATGACCTTCGGGCGTATTAAATGCAGTTTTCCATTCATCTCCCTGCCTAATGCGCACAAGGTTGTACGCACCACGAAGATCTATCTTGGTGAACCACTTGGCGCCCTTAATCCGAGCAAACAAGTCTGACAATAGTGGCAAAGGATACTGAAACTTAACAGTGATTTTATTCAGAAGCCGATAGTCTATACAAGGTCTCAAAGACCCGTCTTTCTTGGCCACAAAAAAGAATCCCGCACCAAGAGGGGAAGAGGATGGACGAATATGCCCCTTCTCCAAAGACTCCTTGACATAAGAACGCATCGCGGCATGCTCGGGTACAGACAAATTAAATAATCGTCCCTTAGGAAATTTACTGCCAGGAATCAAATCTATAGCGCAGTCACAGTCCCTATGAGGAGGAAGAGCACTGGACCTGGACTCACTGAATACATCCTGATAGTCACACAAATACTCAGGAACTTCTGAAGGAGTAGAAGAAGCAATAGACACCGGCGGAGAATCGCAATGAATTCCCTGACAACCCCAACTCGACACAGACATAGCCTTCCAATCCAAAACTGGATTATGGGTCTGTAACCATGGCAGAACTAAAACGACCAAATCATTCATTTTATGCAGAACAAGAAAACGAATCACCTCCCGATGTTCAGGAGTCATGCACATGGTCACTTGTGTCCAATACTGCTTTTTATTTTCCGCCAGACGCGTAGCATCAATTCCTCTGAGAGGAATAGGAACTTTTAAAGGCTCCAGGACAAAACCACAGCGCTTGGCAAACGACAAGTCCATAAGACTCAGGGCAGCACCTGAATCCACAAACGCCATAACAGGGTAGGAAGACAATGAGCAAATTAAAGTCACAGACAAAATAAATTTAGGCTGTAAATTACCAATGGTGACAGGACTGACAACCTTGGTTAGGCGTTTAGAGCATGCTGATATAACATGTGTAGAATCACCACAGTAAAAACACAGCCCATTCTGACGTCTATGATTTTGTCGTTCGGTTCTAGTCAGGATTCTATCACATTGCATTGAGACAGGTGTCCGTTCAGACAACACCGCCAGAGGATTAGCGGATTTGCGCTCCCGCAACCGCCGATCAATCTGAATAGCCAGCGCCATAGAATCATTCAGACTTCTAGGAATTGTGAAACCCACCATCACATTCTTAATGGCTTCAGAAAGGCCATTTCTGAAATTTGCGGCCAGAGCACATTCATTCCATTGAGTAAGCACGGACCATTTCCGAAATTTTTGGCAATACACTTCAGCTTCATCCTGGCCCTGAGAGATAGCCAGTAGGGCTTTTTCTGCCTGAATTTCAAGATTAGGCTCCTCATAAAGCAATCCGAGCGCCAGAAAAAACGCATCAACATCCGCCAATGCCGGATCTCCTGGCGCCAACGAGAAAGCCCAATCCTGAGGGTCGCCACGCAAGAAGGAGATAACAATTTTAACTTGCTGAGCTGAATCTCCAGACGAACGAGGTTTCAAAGATAGAAACAATTTACAATTATTCCTAAAATTCCTAAATTTAAATCGATCTCCAGAGAACAGCTCAGGAATAGGTATCTTAGGCTCTGACATAGGACTGCTAACAACAAAATCCTGAATGCCCTGCACTCGTGCAGCAAGCTGATCCACACTAGTAATCAAGGTCTGAACATTCATGTCTGCAGCAAAGCTTCAAGCCACTCAGAGAAAAAAGGGGAAGGAAGAAAGAGAAGAAAAAAAAAACAAAAAAAACTCAGAACTTCTTTTCTTTTAGTCCCGCTTCTGCAATGCATTAACTATTCACTTGGCCTGGCATACTGTTATGATCCCAATGGCAGAGGATCTCAAAGATTACAGCAAAGTCTGCAAACATAAATACCAGCTCATAGGGAAGTGGTAACTAGGCTGACCATGTACCTGATCCTAGCACAAACAACTAACAGTAGCCGGGGAATGTGCCTATGTTGATTCTAGACGTCTCGCGCCAGCCGGAGAACTAACTAACCCTATCAGGGAAAATAAGACCTCTCTTGCCTCCAGAGAAAAGACCCCAAAGTTATAATACAAGCCCCCAACAAATAATAACGGTGAGGTAAGAAGAAAAGACAAACGTAAGAATGAACTAGATTTTAGCAAAGAGAGGCCCACTGACTAATAGCAGAAGATAGTAAGATGACTTATATGGTCAGCAAAAAACCCTGCAAAATATCCACGCTGAATATCCAAGAACCCCCGAACCGACTAACGGTGAGGGGGGAGAATATCAGCCCACTAGAGCTTCCAGCGATATCAGGAATCACATTTTGTACAAGCTGGACAAAAATATGAACAATGCAAATAAACAAAAATAAGAAAGCAGGACTTAGCTTATCTTGCAAAGAACCAGGACCTGAAGACAGGAGCAAACAGAAATGAACTGATTACAATGATGCCAGGCACTGGACTGAGAATCCAGGAAGTTTAAATAGCAACACCCCAGGCCTAACGAACCAGGTGAGTACCAACCTGGGAAAAGACAATCCAAGTGCCAAACCACTAGTGACCACAAGAGGGAGCCAAGAAGTATAGTTCACAACAGCGGACACTGTGAGTGTCTGTGTGTGCGGGCGGAGTCTGTGCGGGCCTGCCAGGGATCTATACGTGCCTGCCGAGGCTGTATGCGGCATCCCGGGCTCTATGTGGCGTGGGGGGTCTCTGTGCAGCGTGGGGGGTCTCTGTGCGGTGTGGGCATCTCTGTGCGGTGTGAGGGGTCTCTGTGCGGCATGGAGGGACTCTGTGCGGCGTGGGGGTTCTCTGCGGCGTGCCGGGGGTCTGTGCGGCATGCTGGGGGTCTGTGTGTGTGTGCAGGCATCGTCCGATGGGACTACAAGTTCCATCGGACGATGCCTGCTACACTGACAGTGATTGACACATTAGCCAATGATGGGACAGTAGTAGTCCCATCATCCAGCTAATGTGTTGAATGAAAAAAAAACTCCAAACATACTCCATACATACATACTCCATACAAACATACTCCATACATACGTACTACATACATACATACTACATACATACTACATACATACACACTGCATACATACATACAACATACTACATACATACTACATACATACTGCATACATACATACATACTACATACTTACTACATACATACATACTACATACATACTACATACATACTACATACATACTGCATACATATATACTACATACATACATACATACTACATACAGTACATACATACATACTACATACATACATTCATACTACATGCATACATACATACATACATACTGTACTACATACAGTACATTCATACATTACATACATGACATACATATAGACATACAGTACATTAAACATAGATTACATACTCACCATTACTTGTCATTTTGATCCCCAAAGCCAGAGTCAACCTGTAAAAAATATGAAAAAAACAAACAACCAATATACTCCCTGTACGCAGAAATCCACGAGTGTCCAATGACGATCTCCCGTGGAGAGCAGCAGCATCAGATAATGCGACTGCTCTCTAGGGGCTCCAGAAACACAATGACGGGAGGAAGGTATTCCTCCGCCGCTGTAAAAAAAGTCCCTAGTCTGACTTATGGCATTGCTGGGTGAGATATTTTCCCGGGCAGCAATTGCCATAAAGTAAGACTTTGAAATTTAGTAACCTCAGTGATGCACTGCAGGAGCCATTGTCTCCTGTCAGTGTGTCACTGAGGGTCCTATAGAGCAGTGACATCGCCCGATGTCACTGTTCTATAGGGGAGATCGTCATGTGACACTTGTTATTAATTGGCCTACGGCGGACAGGTAGTACACAGTTTATTATTTTAGGTTTTTTGCAGGCGCTGAAGTATGGTAAGTAAAATACTTTTTTCCTAATGTGTGCGTGTTTTATGAACCCTTTCTTACTATTGGATTAATAATGGATAGGCGTCTTATTGACGCCTCTCCGTTATTAACCCGGCTTAATGTCGCCTTACAATAGCAAGGTGACATTAACCCCTTATTACCCCATATCCCACCGCTACACGGGAGTGGGAAGAGAGGGGCTAAGTGCATCTTACAGATTCGCCATTTCTGGGGCGGCTGCGGACTGGTATTTGTAGCCGGAGGGGGGCCAATATCCATGGCCCCGCTCTAGGCTATGAATATCAGCCCACAGCTGTCTGCGTAGCCTTTCTGGCTATAAAATATAGGGGGACCCCACATCATTTTTTTGGGGGGTCCCCCTATTTTAATAGCCAGTAAAGGCTACGCAAACAGCTGCGGGCTGATATTCATAGCAGGCTACAAATATTGGCCCCCGGCCGTCGGCTTTCCCCCTCTGGTGCAGAAAATTGCGCGGGAGCCCACGCCGTTTTTTTCTTTTTCTTTTTTTTATTTAAATTCAACGCGCATAAAGGCCTCTTTCACACTTGCGTCGGTACGGGTCCGCCGCTATGCGTCGGGCCGATGTACCGACGCACGTTGTGAAATTTGCATGATGTGGGCAGTGGATGCAGTTTTTCAATGCATCCGCTGCCCATTCTGAAGTGCGGGGAGGAGGGGGTGGAGTTTCTGCTGAGCATGTGCAGTAGAAAATGGCGGACGCGACGGAAAGAAAACGTTCACTTGAATGTTTTTTCGTGCCGACGGTCCGCCAAAACACGACAGATCCATTGAACGCCGGATGCGACGTGTGGCCATCCGTCACAATCCGTCGCTAATACAAGTTTATGGGTAAAAAACGCTTCCTGCAAGCACGTTTGCAGGATCCTTTTTTACCACCGGATCCGTTTTTTTCCGCCACATCTGTTTTTTTTTGCCACATCCGTTTTTTCTCATAGAGTTGTATTAGCGCCAGATTATGCCTGATGGCCACTCGTTTCATCCGTTTTTTTACAGGATCCGTCAAAAAAGCTGTTTCCACCAGACGAAAAACACATACAGAGGAACGGTTTTTCTGTCTGGCGAAAAAACGCACAGCGAAGGATCTAGCAAAAAATGGATGAAACTGATATGTGAAATGATGAATCCGGCATCCAAATCCGTTTTTCATGCATGTTTCCATTCAAATCATTCACATTTTCCATTTATTTATTTATTTCCAAAAACTGCATGAAAACCGCGCAAAAAACGGAACGAAAACTGCATCAAAAACAGCATCAAAAACGCACCAAAAACTGCACCTAAAACCAGCATCAAAACTGCACCAAAAACTACATGTCATGTTTTGGCGGACCGTCGGCACGAAAAAACATTCAAGTGAACGTTTTTTTGTCCGTCGCGTCCGCCATTTTCTACCGCGCATGCGTGGCAGAAACTCCGCCCCCTCCTTCTCGGACTTCAGAATGGGCAGCAGATGAGTTGAAAAACTGCTTCCGCTTCCCACGTCGTGCACAAATTTCACAACGTGCATCGGTTTGTCGGCCCGACGCATAGCGACGGACCCGTACCGATGCAAGTGTGAAAGAGGCCTTTATGAGCGTTGAATTTAAAAAAAAAAACAACAAAAAAAACGGCGTGGACTCCCGCGCAATTTTCTGCGCCAGAGTGGGAAAGCCGACGGCCAGGGGCCAATATTTGTAGCCTGCTATGAATATCAGCCTGCAGCTGTCTGCGTAGCCTTTACTGGGTATTAAAATAGGGGGACCCCCAAAAAAATGACGTGGGGGTCCCCCTATATTTTTTAGCCAGAAAGGCTATGCAGACAGCTGCGGGCTGATAGTCATAGCCTAGAGAGGGGCCATTGAAATTTGCCCCCCCGGCTACAAATGCCAGTCCGCAGCCGCCCCAGAAATGGCACATCTGTAAGATGCGAAAATTCCGGCACTTAGCCCCTCTTCCCACTCCCGTGTAGCGGTGGGATATGGGGTAATAAGGGGTTAATGTCACCTTGCTATTGTAAGGTGACATTAAGCTGGGTTAATAACGGAGAGGCATCAATAAGACGGCTATCCATTATTAATCCAATAGTAAGAAAGGGTTAATAAAACACGCACACATTAGGAAAAAGTATTTTAATATTCTTCATTTAACCATACTTACCATACTTGAGCGCCTGCAAAAAACATAAAATAATAAAGCGTATACTACCTGTCTGCCGTAGTCCAATTAATAACGAGTGTCCCACGACGATCTCCCCTATAGAACAGTGACATCGGGCGATGTCACTGCTCTATAGGACCCTCAGTGACATTGACAGGAGACAATGGCTCCTGCAGTGCATCACTGAGGTTCCTAAAGTTCAAAGTCTTACTTTATGGCAATTGCTGCCTGGGAAAATATCTCACCCAGCAATGCCATAAGTCAGACTAGGGACTTTTTTTTACAGCGGCGGAGGAATACCTTCCTCCCGTCATTGTGTTTTTGGAGCCCCTAGAGAGCGGTCACATTATCTGACGCTGCTGCTCTCCACAGGAGATCGTCGTGGGACACTCGTGGATTTCTGCGGACAGGGAGTATATTGGTTGTTTGTTTTTTTCATATTTTTTACAGGTTGACACTGATTTCGGGGATCAAAATGATAAGTAATGGTGAGTATGTAATCTATGTTTAATGTACTGTATGTCTATATGTATATCATGTATGAATGTACTGTATGTAGTATGTATGTATGTATTTAGTATGTAGTATGTATGTAGTATGTATGTATTATGTATGCAGTATGTATGTAGTATGTATGTATGTAGTCTGTATGTAGTATGTATGTATGTATGCATGTAGTATGTATGCAGTATGTATGTATGTAGTATGTATGTAGTATGTATGTAGTAGGTATATAGTATGTATGTAGTATGTATGTAGTATGTATATAGTAGGTATGTAGTATGTATGTATGTAGTATGTATGTATGTAGTATGTATGTAATATGTATGTAGTAGGTATATAGTAGGTATGTAGTATGTATGTAGTATGTATGTAGTATGTATGTATTATGTATGTAGTAGGTATATAGTAGGTATGTAGTATGTATTTAGTATATATGTAGTATGTATGTTGTATGTATGTATGTAGTGTGTATGTATGTAGTATGTATGTAGTATATATGTAGTATGTATGTATGGAGTATTTTTTTTTCATTCAACACATTAGCCGGATGATGGGACTACTACTGTCCCATCATTGGCTAATGTGTCAATCACTGTCAGTGTAGCAGGCATCGTCCGATGGGACTTGTAGTCCCATCGGACGATGCCTGCACACACGCAGAGAGCCCCAGCACACACGCACAGAGCCACGGCAGCCCGCACAGAGGCACGGCAGCCCGCACAGAGCCACGGCAGCCTGCACAGAGCCCTGCAGTCCACACAGAGCCACGGCAGCCCGCACAGAGCCACGTCAGCCCGCACAGAGCCCCGGCACACATGCACAGAGCCCTGGCACACAAGCACAGACATCGACCGCACACACACATACGCAGTCTCTGCCCACGCACTGCCCACTCACCGCCCACACTCCATTATAGTGCATAATTGCACTATAGGAACTTCCGATTCCGATTTCCGATATCGCAAAAATATCGGAACTCAGTATCGGAATTCCGATACAGAGAATATCGGCTGATACCCGATATTTGCAGTATCGGAATGCTCAACACTAATCATATGTATACACATGTAAACGAAGATAAAGAAAGAATGCGGCACTCACCCGACTTCTTCAACTATTAATCATCCTTTATTGAACGTGGCATAACATACCAAACTTGGCACAATACAGGTTACAGCATGGAGAGGGAGCAGTGAGGGAGTGTGCAGAGACAAGACGGACGACGGCCGTTTCACGCAAAGGCGCTTCTACGGGTCCATGTGAGTCACATTCTTTCTTTATCTTCGTTTACATGTGGACTGTTCACTCTCATTGCGGAGCATCGCCCTAGCTTCAACAGAAGATGAGTCCGCCCGACCCTTTGAAGAAGGGATTAGCCTCGCAGCTGGATTGTTTTTATGACAGCTCGTTCAGTGCCGACCATGTGTTGTTTTTCTTTCTTGCGCTTGTGGAAATAGTTCTAATCATATGTATACCCTTGTCAAACCCTCTTTACATATATAGTTTGCCACTATGTCGTTTTTACCATAATATCATATGCTGTTGACCTGCTTTGTGGAGTGGCCTCAAATCTGATGTCATTTTTATGTTCTGTATTTCTCCTCATTGATTTATAGATTTTTATAATGTATGACATATTTATTTCCATTCAATAAAAATATATTTATATTTATATATTAGTGATTATGTTATTTTTCTAGGTTTTTTGGTTTGTTCTTTTCCATACCCACTCATTGTGTATATTGTGATTGTTGTATCTTTTGTAGGATATTTACAAAGATATTGTACCAGAACTAAGCTTACTAAATAGATTCTGTACCATAAAAAAGACGTCTATGCCTGATGAAGAGACTGGAGTAGTCTCGAAAGCTTGCAATTTGTTACCATCTTTTCAGTTAGCCATTAAAAGGTATCTACCACTGAGGACTCTCAACTCTAAATATTTTTCTGTCTACTGGCTAACACAGTGCCAAGATATATATCTTTCCGGTAGTAGTAACAGGAGCATATGAGGGATCTTACGGTGGCCTCGATGCACTTTTCTTCTATGACTTCACTATTGCGCAGTGGCATGCTGGTACCTGCATAGAAGATCAAAGAAGACTTTGCCCATAGAAGGGCATATAAATTTCACATATCCACGAGAGTGGACAGCGCATTCGCGGGATTACAAACCTGTACCAGAGCATCAGTTGGATGGAAAGCCCGAACATTCAGTGTTTGTGACGCTTTCATATGCATGACAGCGCAGCAAACACTGTCTCTGATTGGCAGTAAGATCGTTACCTCCAGTCAGAAAGCCGCGTCTTCCTAGCTGTCAGATGACAGCATGTGTCAGGATTCGAACTCAGCAGCTCCTGTGCACCAGACGGCAGTTCTTCCCTCTGAGCTATTCAGCTCTCTGGACAGTTTTGTGCTAATCCAAATAATTGTACCTATGTTGTTGCTGATGGTCTCCACCCTGAGTTCCTGTTGGTCATCACCCTGAGTTCCTGATTAACTTATCCTAATTGCACAACCTATTTAAACCTGGTCTTGCTTTCCTTCCTTGCGTGATTATTGCGCTACCAGCATCTAGTCAAGCTTCCTTCCACCTGCTGCTTCTTAACCCAAATATGGAGGCGGGGCCAGACGGTTGGGTCATAATTCAGGAGGCTCCCTCTTTACTTCGTTAGATCAAAGTCATTGAAGTATTCAAAAGCCAATGGGGCAGCATAGTCAGGGATAGCCAGAGGTCGTTATCAGGAGCAGCAATGTCATTTGACGAAAAAAGCAGGAATCGTCAGGGAAGCCAGAAGTTGATATCAGGAGTATCAATGTTGGTTGGAGAGGCTGCAGGTGGAAGGAAGCTTGACTAGAGGCTGGTAGCTCAATAATCACACAAGGAAGGAGAGCAAGGCCAGGTTTAAATAGAGTGTGCAATCAATATGAGCTAATCAGGAACTGAGGGTGGTGACCAACAGGAACTCTGGGTGGAGACCATCAGCAACAACATGGGTACAAATATTTGGATTAGCACGGAACTGTCCAGTGAGCTGAATTGCTCCAAGGGAAGAGCTGCTGTCTGGTGCAAGGAGCTGCTGGGTTTGAATCCTGATAGAGTGAGCCCACAGCTGTGGCCAGAGGTATCAAGTTTACCTCCGATCACAAGCATCAGCTGATGGGACTACTACTCCCATCCGCCTACAACTGCTGCTGCTAATAACAGCAAGAACAGGCAGAGGATGATGGGAGTATTCATCCCTGGTGCCGGGACTATAAATAAGTAATTTAAAAAAAAGGTGTGGGTTCCACTGTGTTTTTCATAACCAGCATGGAAAAACTGACAGCTGCGGGCTGCAACCTCTAGCTGTCAACTTTAGCTAAGCTTCCTGTCAAGAATACAGGGGTCCCGCACGTTGTTTTTTAAATTATTTAAATAAATAATTTGACAACCAGCCAAGCTAAAGCAGACAGACTGGTGGCTGCTATTTTCAGGCTGTCAAGGAACCATGGATATTGTCCCCCCAGCCTAAAAAGAGCAGCCCGCAGCTGCCAAAGAAAAGGCGCATCTATTAGATACGCCCATTCTGGTGCTTTGCCTTGCCCTGTGGCGTTGGGAAGTACGGTTCATATTTGTGGGGTTCATGTCACCTTTGTTCATGTCACCAAGCCCATGGAAGAAGTAATGAAGAGGGGTCTATAAGATGCCTATCCATTAGTAATCCTACAGTTATATTGTAAATAACACACAGACAGAATAGAGTCTTGTTATGATCCCTAGAGGTGGAGGATCACAAATAGATCAGCAAGTGATTAAACTAAGGACGAGCTCTAGGGAGATGGTAACTGGACTGATCGCAAATCTGAACCTATCCAAAACAACTAGAGGTAGCCGGTGAATGTGCCTAAAAAATTCTTAGACGACTCGAGCCAGCCTGAGGAACTAGCTACCCCTAAAGAGAAAGAAAGACCTTGCTTGCCTCCAGAGAAATAATCCCCAAAGATATAGAAGCCCCCAACAAATATTAACGGTGAAGTAAGAAGAAGGCACATACATAGGGATGAAATCAGATTCAGCAAAAGAGGCCCACTAGTACTAGAAAGCAGAAAATAGAGCAGGGGTCTATGCGATCAATAAAAAACCCTTACAAAATATCCATCCTGAGATTTCAAGAACCCACACACCAACTAACGGTGTGTGGGGAGAAACTCAGCCCACTAGAGCAACCAGCAAGCGAAGGAATTACATTTTAGCAAGCTGGAACACAAAAAACATGATAAACACTGCTGATCAAAAAATGAGCAAACAAAACTTAGCTTATCCTGGATGGACTGGGAGCAAGGTAGTCAGAAGGAATCTGAGTAGCACTGATTACATCGACAGCCGGCCACAAGTGGAAGTAAAACAGAGCTATATAGGAACCTCCCAGAGGATAACGAACCAGCTGATAGCCAGAGACCAGCAGGATAACAAACAAAGCCACCAGGGGGAGCCCAAAGCAAAAGTCACACCATACCACCAGTGACCACAAGAGGGAGCCCGAAAACAGAGTTCACAACAGTACCCCCCCCTTATGAAAACCCCCAGGGCGATCAGGTTGAGCCACATGGAAGGCACGAACCAAATCGGCCGCATGAACATCAGAGGCGACAACCCAAGAATTATCCTCCTGACCATAGCCCTTCCACTTGACCAAATACTGGAGCCTCCGTCTAGAAACACGAGAATCCAAGATCTTCTCCACCACGTATTCCAATTCTCCCTCAACCAGCACCGGGGCAGGAGGCTCAACCGGAGGAACCACAGGCACCACATACCGCCTGAAACTCTTGCAGCACACGTCGCAAATCTGGGGAGATGGCAGACAAAATCACCCCTTCTCTTATGAATAGCAAATGATGCCGGGAGGTCCAGACGGAATGACACAGGGCCAAGGACTTCCAGAATCTTATAAGGACCGATAAACCGAGGCTTGAACTTAGGAGAGGAGACCTTCATTGGAACGAAGCGAGAAGACAACCACACCAAGTCCCCCACGCGAAGTCGGGGACCCACACAGCGACGGCGGTTGGCAAAGAGCTGAGCCTTCTCTTGTGACAACTTCAAATTGTCCACCACATAATTCCAAATCTGATGCAACCTATCCACCACAACATCCACTCCAGGACAGTCAGAAGGCTCCACCTGACCCGAGGAAAAACGAGGATGAAACCCCGAATTACAAAAAAAAGGAGAAACCAAAGTAGCAGAACTAGCCCGATTATTAAGGGCAAACTCGGCCAACGGTAAAAAAGTAACCCAGTCGTCCTGGTCAGCAGAAACAAAACATCTTAAATAAGTCTCCAAGGTCTGATTAGTTCGCTCGGTTTGGCCATTCGTCTGAGGATGGAAGGCCGACGAAAAAGACAATTCAATGCCCAACTTTGCACAAAAGGTCCGCCAAAATCTAGACACAAACTGGGATCCTCTGTCAGAAATAATGTTCTCAGGAATCCCGTGCAAACGAACCACATTTTGAAAAAACAGTGGAACCAACTCGGAGGAGGAAGGCAACTTAGGCAAGGGCACCAAATGGACCATCTTAGAAAAACGATCACACACCACCCAGATGACAGACATTCTCTGAGAGACAGGGAGATCTGAAATAAAATCCATGGAAATGTGCGTCCAAGGCCTCTTCGGGACAGGCAAAGGTAACAGCAAACCACTGGCACGAGAACAGCAAGGCTTCGCCCGAGCACAAATTCCACAAGACTGCACAAAGGAACGCACATCCCGCGACAAGGAAGGCCACCAAAAAGACCTGGCCACCAAGTCTCTGGTACCAAATATTCCAGGATGGCCCGCCAACACCTAAGAATGAACCTCGGAGATGACTCTGTTGGTCCATCTATCCGGGACAAACAGTCTCTCCGGTGGACAGCGGTCAGGTCTATCCGCCTGAAACTCTTGCAGCACACGTCGCAAATCTGGGGAGATGGCAGACAAAATCACCCTTTCTCTAAGGATACCAGCCGGCTCTGAATCTCCAGGAGAGTCAGGCACAAAACTCCTAGAAAGAGCATCAGCTTTCACATTCTTCGAACCCGACAGGTACGAGACCATGAAATCAAAACGAGAGAAAAACAACGACCAACGAGCCTGTCTGGGATTCAGCCGCTTGGCCGACTCGAGATAAATCAAATTCTTGTGGTCAGTCAAGACCACCACACGATGTTTAGCTCCCTCGAGCCAATGTCGCCACTCCTCAAATGCCCACTTCATAGCCAACAGCTCCCGATTACCGACATCATAATTCCGCTCGGCAAGCGAAAACTTTCTTGAAAAGAAAGCACATGGCTTCATCACAGAGCCATCGGGGCTTCTCTGCGACAAAACAGCCCCCGCTCCAATCTTGGAAGCATCAACCTCCACCTGGAAGGGAAGTGAGACATCTGGCTGACATAAGACCGGAGCCGAAGAAAACCGACGCTTCAGCTCCCGAAAGGCCTCCACAGCCGCAGAAGACCAATTAGTCATATCAGAACCCTTCTTGGTCAAATCCGTCAAAGGCTTAACAATGCCAGAAAAATTAGCTATGAAGCGACGGTAAAAATTAGCAAATTCCAAGAACTTCTGAAGACTCTTAACAGATGTAGGCTGCGTCCAGTCATGAATAGCCTGAACCTTGACTGGGTCCATCTCAATAGTAGAAGGAGAAAAAATGAAACCCAAAAAAGAAATCTTCTGGACTCCAAAAAGACATTTTGAGCCCTTCACAAATAAAGCATTGTCACGTAGGACCTGAAAGACCATCCTGACCTGCTTAACATGAGACTCCCAATCATCCGAAAAAACCAGAATATCATCAAGATACACAATCATAAACTTATCCAGATATTCACGGAAGATGTCATGCATAAAGGACTGAAAGACTGAAGGAGCATTAGAAAGTCCAAAAGGCATCACCAAGTACTCAAAATGGCCTTCAGGCGTATTAAATGCAGTTTTCCATTCATCACCCTGTTTTATACGCACAAGGTTATACGCACCACGAAGATCTATCTTGGTGAACCAACTAGACCCCCTAATGCGAGCAAACAAATCAGTTAACAATGGCAAAGGATACTGAAATTTGACAGTGATTTTATTCAAAAGGCGATAATCAATACAGGGTCTCAGGGAACCATCCTTTTTAGCCACAAAAAAAGAATCCTGCACCAAGAGGGGATGAGGACGGGCGAATATGTCCCTTCTCTAAAGACTCCTTTATATAACTCCGCATGGCAGCATGTTCCGGCACAGATAAATTGAAAAGTCGTCCCTTAGGAAACTTACTACCAGGAATCAAATTTATAGCACAATCACAGTCCCTATGAGGAGGTAGAGAATTGAGTTTGGGCTCCTCAAATACATCCTGGTAGTCTGACAAAAACGTAGAAGCTTCAGAAGGAGTGGACGAAGCAATTGACACCACAGGAGCTTCACCATGAATTCCCTGACAACCCCAACTTGACACCGACATAGCTTTCCAATCCAGGACTGGATTATGAGTCTGCAACCATGGTAGACCCAACACGATGACATCATGCAAATTATGCAGTACAAGAAAGCGAATCACCTCCCAATGAACAGGAGTCATGCACATGGTCACTTGTGTCCAGTACTGAGGTCTATTCGTAGCCAATGGTGTAGAATCAATTCCCCTTAGTGGAATAGGGAATTTTAAAGGCTCCAAATCAAAACCACAGCGCCTGGCAAATGACCAATCCATCAGACTCAGGGCAGCACCTGAATCTACAAAAGCATTAACCGGGTAAGATGACAGGGAACAAATCAGGGTAACAGACAAAATGAACTTAGGCTGTAAAGTACCAATGGTGACAGATTTATCAACCTTTTTTTTGCGCTTAGAGCATGCTGAGATAACAAGAGCTGAGTCACCACAGTAAAAGCACAACCCATTTTGCCGTCTATAATTTTGCCGTTCACTTCTGGTCAGAATTCTGTCACATTGCATAGATTCAGGTGTCTGTTCAGAAGACACCGCCAAATGGTGCACAGGTTTGCGCTCCCGCAACCGCCGATCAATCTGAATGGCCAGAGTCATTGACTCATTCAGACCTGCAGGCGTAGGGAACCCCACCATGACATTCTTAATGGCTTCAGAAAGACCTTCTCTGAAATTTGCAGCCAGGGCACACTCATTCCACTGAGTAAGCACCGACCATTTCCGAAATTTCTGGCAGTACACCTCTGCTTCATCTTGCCCCTGCGAGAGGGCCAATAACGTTTTTTCAGCCTGGTTCTCAAGATTAGGTTCCTCATAGAGCAATCCAAGGGCTAGAAAAAACGCATCTACACTAAGCAATGCAGGATCCCCTGGCGCCAATGCGAAGGCCCAATCTTGGGGGTCACCACGCAAAAAGGAAATGATAATCTTATCTTGCTGAACGGCATCACCAGAGGAACGAGGTTTCAAAGAAAGAAACAACTTACAATTGCTTCTAAAATTCAGGAACCTAGATCTATCTCCAGAAAACAACTCCGGAATAGGCACTCTAGGCTCTGACATAGGACTGTGAACAACAAAATCCTGAATACCTTGAACCCTAGCAGCAAGATGATCCAGACTGGAAGCCAAGTTCTGGACATCCATGTCAGCAGCTGAACTCAGAGCCACACCAAGATTAAGAGGAGGAGAGAAGCTAGCCACAGCAGCTAGACACACGGCAACAAAAAAAAAAAAAATTCTCAAGGCTTCTTTTCTCCTGCTTCTGCCATGCAATTAACACTTTACTGGCCGGCTGTACTGTTATGATCCCTAGAGGCGGAGGATCACAAATAGATCAGCAAGTGATTAAACTAAGGACGAGCTCTAGGGAGATGGTAACTGGACTGATCGCAAATCTGAACCTATCCAAAACAACTAGAGGTAGCCGGTGAACGTGCCTAAAAAATTCTTAGACGTCTCGAGCCAGCCTGTGGAACTAGCTACCCCTAAAGAGAAAGAAAGACCTCGCTTGCCTCCAGAGAAATAATCCCCAAAGATATAGAAGCCCCCAACAAATATTAACGGTGAAGTAAGAAGAAGGCACATACATAGGGATGAAATCAGATTCAGCAAAAGAGGCCCACTAGTACTAGAAAGCAGAAAATAGAGCAGGTGTCTATGCGATCAATAATAAACCCTTACAAAATATCCATCCTGAGATTTCAAGAACCCACACACCAACTAACGGTGTGTGGGGAGAAACTCAGCCCACTAGAGCAACCAGCAAGCGAGGGAATTACATTTTAGCAAGCTGGAACAGAAAACATGATAAACACTGCTGATCAAAAAATGAGCAAACAAAACTTAGCTTATCCTGGATGGACTGGGAGCAAGGTAGTCAGAAGGAATCTGAGTAGCACTGATTACATCGACAGCCGGCAACAAGTGGAAGTAAAACAGAGCTATATAGGAACCTCCCAGAGGATAACGAACCAGCTGATAGCCAGAGACCAGCAGGATAACAAACAAAGCCACCAGGGGGAGCCCAAAGCAAAAGTCACACCATACCACCAGTGACCACAAGAGGGAGCCCGAAAACAGAGTTCACAACAGAGTCCTTTATTTGAAATAAAAAACACTTACTTTTATATTTAAAAATAACAAACACAGCTATGCACACCTAATGCCCATTCCATTGAAGTCCTGGTCTCAAGTAAAAAACATAAAATAATACAAGAAAAACACTCATCTAATGCCCATTCCATTAAAGCCATGGTCTCCTGTAAAAAAACAAAAACAAAAAAAACAATTAAATCCCTCACTTGTCCGTCGTTCTGTCCCACACTTTAATCCATTTCTGGGATAAATAGTTTTCACTGCCCAGCTGGGAATGCAGCCTCAGTGACCAATGGTAAATTCGATGCTTGCAGCATCTCATTCTTCTGTGGTTTTTAGCCTCGACGGCCACACCTTGGTACTATCCAGGTTGAAAACTACTTATCTGAAAAGTAAATTTTTCTGCTGGATCCTGTTTTTTCCAATAGACGTATTAGCGATGGATTGTGACGGATGGCCATCCGTTTCATCCGTCGTGCACTGGATCCATCGAAAAATTGCTGTCCATCGGGTGGAGAAAACGTTCAGAGGAACGTTTTTTCTGCATGTCAGAAAATCGGTCAGCGACGGATCCTGCGCTGTCCGTAGTTGGCTATAATGGAAGCCTATGGACGCAAGATCCGTCGCTGACCGTCAAAAACTGGAATCCATTGACGTATCCCATTTTTTTATTCTGAGTATGCGTGGAAGGATTTTTTCTCTCTCTCTCTCCACAATTTTATATATTGAAATTCAGGCCGACGCATCCGTCAGGACACAGGATGCATTACATCCGTTTTTCACTATTTTTAAAACATCTGTCGATACATCACAATGGCGCATTCTGATGGGAGCCTAACGTCGGAAGTGTGAAAGAAGCCTTAGCTGGTTGTCAAAAAAAGGGGGAACTCCACACAGTTTGTTTTTTTATTATTTATTTAACCCCTTTAGCCCCAAGGGTGGTTTGCACGTTAATGACCGGGCCAATTTTTATAATTCTGACCACTGTCCCTTTATGAGGTTATAACTCTGGAACGCTTCAATGGATCACAGTGATTCTGACATTGTTTTCTCGTGACATATTGTACTTCATTATAGTGGTAACATTTCTTTGATATTACCTGTGTTTATTTGTGAATAAAATGGAAATTTGGCGAAAATTTTGAAAATTTTGCAATTTTCCAACTTTGAATTTTTATACAATTAAATCACAGAGATATATGGAGCGCCCCCAGACGCAGGGCCGCGGGGCACTCGGTACCGGGCCTCTCTGTCTCGGTCCTGGGGTTGTCACGGTGGCTAGACCTGGTCCGTGACCCTGCTAAGGGGCATCCAATGAAAGGTGTGATGATGGTGCATGGTGCAAGGTGCGATGAATAACGAGGACACAGGGTTGCAGTCTCTTTACCTCTTTACTGAAGGCTTCGGGATCCGCAATCCAGAGCACTGCTAACAGGGCTGGCTGAGACCGGCCGGTCCCAAGGCACATCCAGAGTTCCCTTTGCAGGTGGAAATCAGTGCCTACCTTCTAGCGCCTGTGTGTTGTAGTACCTCCCTCCTGAGCACCACGGGATAGTCCTCACAACTAGGGTTGAGCGAAATGGATCGGACATTTTCAAAAGTCGCCGACTTTCAGCAAAGTCGGGTTTCATGAAACCCGACCCGATCCCACTGTGGGATCGGCCATGCGGTCGGCGATCTTAGCGCCAAAGTCGCGTTTCATATGACGCTTTCCCCACCATTTTTTCAGCCAATGAAGGAGTGTGGGCAGCGTGATGACATAGGTTCCGGCTTGCTTTGTGCGGCGTCACAGGGGGTAAAACCACCATCTTAACGTTTGGGATATAGCGATTTGCACAGGGAGGAGGAGGAGGAGGAGAAAAAAAAAATCCCCATTGACCTGCATTGGGTTTCGTGTTTCGGTTGGCCCCCGACTTTTCACAATAATCGGCCGATTTCACACGATCCGACTTTCGAGACAGTCGGGTTTCACGAGACCCGACTCGATCCTAAAAAAGCAAAAGTCGCTCAACCCTACTCACAACTGTTGTGTCTGTTTCTAATGTTCTTTCTCTCTCTGTCCCCCAGATGATATGGCTAGGACGCACCCGTATGATGGGGTAGGCCTGGAGTTATTTTATAGGGACCCTAGAGACGCCCCTCTCCAACAATTGCCTTTGTTGTCTGCTTAGGTGATTTAGGTGAGACAGCCAACCTAAAGTTAACTGTCCTGCCGCTGTTTGAAGTAATGCTTAGAGCCCAATACTTCCTCGGCATTCCAGCCACTGGCTATGCGCCTCAGTAGGATGTTGCCATGGTCTTAGGGCACGACTCCTACTGGTTCTATTCTCCTTTGTGCGGTGATCTCATTTCTCAATTCTCCACAATAAACCTTGCTTCGTGTCCTTCCTTAGGATGCCACCACAACAGGTGCAGGCGCGGCTCCGTAACGAACTGTCCTTTTCGCTAGGCCACTGTCTGGATCCCACCCCTGACAGGGACCCCCCTGAATCTTCCCAGGAACTCCCTCTCTCACAGGATGTTGCCTGGGCAAATCCCAGTCAGCTTCTCTCTAACTTCCTATCCAACCCCCAGTTTTACCAGAGTGTGAGGAGTGGCCTAATACATAGAACCCTTTGCTCCCCCTGGTAGCCAGAGTGTGAAGTGTAGTGTGTCTGTGATACCTGGTCAGGTGAACTCCTTTAGTGCAATCAGACGTAACATCACTCCCCTTAGTGGCAGAGCGACATCACTGCAACGACCAGGACTCTGGGGCACTGCATATATCACACAAAATACTTAATAAGTAACTTTTCCCACATGTCTATTTTACATCAGCACAATTTTGGAACCAACATTTTTTTTGTTAGGGAGTTGTAAGGGTTAAAAGTTGACCAGCAATTTCTCATTTTTACAACACCATTTTTTTTAGGGACCACATCTCATTTTGAGGGGTCTATATGATGGAAAATACCCAAGTGTGACACCATTCTAAAAACTACACCCCTCACGGTGCTCAAAACCATATTCAAGAAGTTTATTAACCTTTCAGGTGTTTCACAGGAATTTTTGGAATGTTTAAATAAAAATGAACATTTAACTTTTTTACAGAAAAAATTTACTTCAGCTCCAATTTGTTTTATTTTACCAAGGGTAACAGGAGAAAATGGACCCCAAAAGTTGTTGTACAATTTGTACTGAGTACGCCGATACCCCATATGTGGGGGTAAACCACTGTTTGGGCGCATGGCAGAGCTCGGAAGGGAAGGAGCGCCATTTGACTTTTCAATGCAAAATTGACTGGAATTGAGATGGGACGCCATGTTGTCTTTGGAGAGCCCCTGATGTGCCTAAACATTGAAACCCCCCACGAGTGACACCATTTTGGAAAGTGGACCCCCTAATGAACTTATCTAGATGTGTGGTGAGCACTTTGAACCATTAAGTGATTCACAGAAGTTTATAATGCAGAGCCGTAAAAATAAAAAATCATATTTTTTCACAAAAATGATTTTTTGCCCCTAATTTTTTATTTTCCCAAGGGTCAGAGAAGAAATTGGACTCCAAAAGTTGTTGTACAATTTGTCCTGAGTACGATGATACCCCATATGTGGGGGTAAACCACTGTTTGGGCGCAAGGGAAAGCTTGGAAGGGAAGGAGTGCTATTTGACTTTTCAATGCAAAATTGACTGGAATTGAGATGGGACGCTGTTGTGAACTCTGTGTTCAGGCTCCCTCTTGTGGTCACTGGTGGTATGGTGTGACTTTTGCTTTGGGCTCCCCCTGGTGGCTTTGCCTGTTATCCTGCTGGTCTCTGGCTATCAGCTGGTTCGTTATCCTCTGGGAGGTTCCTATATAGCTCTGTTTTATTTCCTTTTGTTGCCGGCTGTCGATGTAATCAGTGCTACTCAGATTCCTTCTGACTACCTTGCTCCCAGTCCATCCAGGATAAGCTAAGTTTTGTTTGCTCATTTTTTGATCAGCAGTGTTTATCATGTTTTCTGTTCCAGCTTGCAAAAATGTAATTCCCTCGCTTGCTGGTTGCTCTAGTGGGCTGAGTTTCTCCCCACACACCGTTAGTTGGTGTGTGGGTTCTTGAAATCTCAGGATGGATATTTTGTAAGGGTTTTTTATTGATCGCATAGACCCCTGCTCTATTTTCTGCTTTCTAGTACTAGTGGGCCTCTTTTGCTGAATCTGATTTCATCCCTATGTATGTGCCTTCTTCTTACTTCACCGTTAATATTTGTTGGGGGCTTCTATATCTTGGGGATTATTTCTCTGGAGGCAAGCGAGGTCTTTCTTTCTCTTTAGGGGTAGCTAGTTCCTCAGGCTGGCTCGAGACGTCTAGGAATTTTTTAGGCACGTTTACCGGCTACCTCTAGTTGTTTTGGATAGGTTCAGATTTGCGATCAGTCCAGTTACCATCTCCCTAGAGCTCGTCCTTAGTTTAATCACTTGCTGATCTATTTGTGATCCTCAGCCACTAGGGATCATAACAGTGCAGCCGGCCCGCAAAGTGTTAATTGCATGGCAGAAGCAGGAGAAAAGAAGCCTTGAGAATTTTTTTTTTTTTTTCTTGTTGTTGCCGTGTGTCCAGCTGCTGTGCTAGCTTCTCTCCTCCTCTTAATCTTGGTGTGGCTCTGAGTTCAGCTGCTGACATGGATGTCCAGAGCTTGGCTTCCAGTCTGGATCATCTTGCTGCTAGAGTTCAGAGTATTCAGGATTTTGTTGTTCACAGTCCTATGTCTGAGCCTAGGATACCTATTCCGGAGTTGTTTTCTGGAGATAGATCTAGGTTCCTAAATTTTAAGAACAATTGTAAGTTGTTTCTTTCTTTGAAACCTCGTTCCTCTGGTGATGCCGTTCAGCAAGTTAGGATTATTATTTCCTTTTTGCATGGTGACCCTCAAGATTGGGCCTTCGCATTGGCACCAGAAGATCCTGCATTGCTCAGTGTGGATGCGTTTTTTCTGGCCCTTGGATTGCTCTATGAGGAACCTAATCTTGAGAACCAGGCTGAAAATTCAGACAGAATTCTGACCAGAAGTGAACGGCAAAATTATAGACGGCAAAATGGGTTGTGCTTTTACTGTGGTGACTCAGCTCATGTTATCTCAGCATGCTCTAAGCGCAAAAAAAAGGTTGATAAATCTGTCACCATTGGTACTTTACAGCCTAAGTTCATTTTGTCTGTTACCCTGATTTGTTCCCTGTCATCTTACCCGGTTAATGCCTTTGTAGATTCAGGTGCTGCCCTGAGTCTGATGGATTGGTCATTTGCCAGGCGCTGTGGTTTTGATTTGGAGCCTTTAAAATTCCCTATTCCAATAAGGGGAATTGACTCTACGCCATTGGCTACGAATAGACCTCAGTACTGGACACAAGTGACCATGTGCATGACTCCTGTTCATCAGGAGGTGATTCGCTTTCTTGTATTGCATAATTTGCATGATGTTGTCGTGTTGGGTCTACCATGGTTGCAGACTCATAATCCAGTCCTGGATTGGAAAGCTATGTCTGTGTCAAGTTGGGGTTGTCAGGGAATTCATGGTGAAGCTCCTGTGGTGTCAATTGCTTCGTCCACTCCTTCTGAAGTCCCTACGTTTTTGTCAGACTACCAGGATGTATTTGAGGAGCCCAAACTCAATTCTCTACCTCCTCATAGGGACTGTGATTGTGCTATAAATTTGATTCCTGGTAGTAAGTTTCCTAATGGACGACTTTTCAATTTATCTGTGCCGGAGCATGCTGCCATGCGGAGTTATATAAAGGAGTCTTTGGAGAAGGGACATATTCGCCCGTCCTCTTCCCCTCTTGGTGCGGGATTCTTTTTTGTGGCTAAGAAGGATGGTTCCCTGAGACCTTGTATTGATTATCGCCTTTTGAATAAAATCACGGTCAAATTTCAGTATCCTTTGTCATTGTTAACTGATTTGTTTGCTCGCATTAGGGGGTCTAGTTGGTTCACCAAGATAGATCTTCGTGGTGCGTATAACCTTGTGCGTATAAAACAGGGTGATGAATGGAAAACTGCATTTAATATGCCTGAAGGCCATTTTGAGTACCTGGTGATGCCTTTTGGACTTTCTAATGCTCCTTCAGTCTTTCAGTCCTTTATGCACGACATCTTCCGTGAATATCTGGATAAGTTTATGATTGTGTATCTGGATGATATTCTGGTTTTTTCGGATGATTGGGAGTCTCATGTTAAGCAGGTCTTTCAGGTCCTGCGTGACAATGCTTTATTTGTGAAGGGCTCAAAATGTCTTTTTGGAGTCCAGAAGATTTATTTTTTGGGTTTCATTTTTTTTCCTTCTACTATTGAGATGGACCCAGTCAAGGTTCAGGCTATTCATGACTGGATGCAGCCTACATCGGTTAAGAGTCTTCAGAAGTTGTTGGGTTTTGCTAATTTTTACCGTCGTTTCATAGCTAATTTTTCTGGTGTTGTTAAGCCTTTTGACGGATTTGACCAAGAAAGGTTCTGATGTGACTAATTGGTCCTCTGCAGCTGTGGAGGCCTTTCGGGAGCTGAAGCGCCGGTTTTCTTTGGCTCCGGTCTTATGTCAGCCAGATGTCTCACTTCCCTTCCAGGTGGAGGTTGATGCTTCCGAGATTGGAGCGGGGGCTGTTTTGTCGCAGAGAAGCTCCGATGACTCTGTGATGAAGCCATGTGCTTTCTTTTCAAGAAAGTTTTCGCCTGCCGAGCGGAATTATGATGTCGGTAATCGGGAGTTGTTAGCTATGAAGTGGGCATTTGAGGAGTGGCGACATTGGCTCGAGGGAGCTAAGCATCGTGTGGTGGTCTTGACTGATCACAAGAATTTGATTTATCTCGAGTCGACCAAGCGGCTGAATCCCAGACAGGCTCGTTGGTCGTTGTTTTTCTCTCGTTTTGATTTCGTGGTTTCGTACCTGCCTGGTTCGAAGAATGTGAAGGCTGATGCTCTTTCTAGGAGTTTTGTGCCTGACTCTCCTGTAGATTCAGAGCCGGCTGGTATTCTTAGAGAAGGGGTGATTTTGTCTGCCATCTCCCCAGATTTGCGACGTGTGCTGCAAGAGTTTCAGGCGGATAGACCTGATCGCTGTCCACCGGAGAGACTGTTTGTCCCGGATAGATGGACCAACAGAGTCATCTCCGAGGTTCATTCTTCGGTGTTGGCGGGCCATCCTGGAATATTTGGTACCAGAGATTTGGTGGCCAGGTCTTTTTGGTGGTCTTCCTTGTCGCGGGATGTGCGTTCCTTTGTGCAGTCTTGTGGAATTTGTGCTCGGGCTAAGCCTTGCTGTTCTCGAGCCAGTGGTTTGCTGTTACCTTTGCCTGTCCCGAAGAGGCCTTGGACGCACATTTCCATGGATTTTATTTCAGATCTCCCTGTCTCTCAGAGAATGTCTGTCATCTAGGTGGTGTGTGATCGTTTTTCTAAGATGGTCCATTTGGTGCCCTTGCCTAAGTTGCCTTCCTCCTCCGAGTTGGTTCCACTGTTTTTTCAAAATGTGGTTTGTTTGCACGGGATTCCTGAGAACATTGTTTCTGACAGAGGATCCCAGTTTGTGTCTAGATTTTGGCGGACCTTTTGTGCTAAATTGGGCATTGATTTGTCTTTTTCGTCGGCCTTCCATCCTCAGACGAATGGCCAAACCGAGCGAACTAATCAGACCTTGGAGACTTGTTTAAGATGTTTTGTATCTGCTGATCAGGACGACTGGGTTACTTTTTTGCCGTTGGCCGAGTTTGCCCTTAATAATCGGGCTAGTTCTGCTACTTTGGTTTCTCCTTTCTTTTGTAATTCGGGGTTTCATCCTCGTTTTTCCTCGGGTCAGGTGGAGCCTTCTGACTGTCCTGGAGTGGATGTTGTGGTTGATAGGTTGTATCAGATTTGGAATCATGTGGTGGACAATTTGAAGCTGTCTCAAGAGAAGGCTCAGCTCTTTGCCAACCGCCGTCGCTGTGTGGGTCCCCGACTTTGCGTTGGGGACTTGGTGTGGTTGTCTTCTCGCTTCGTTCCAATGAAGGTCTCCTCTCCTAAGTTCAAGCCTCGGTTTATCGGTCCTTATAAGATTCTGGAAGTCCTTGGCCCTGTGTCATTTCGTCTGGACCTCCCAGCATCATTTGCTATTCATAATGTGTTCCATCGCTCGTTGTTGCGGAGGTATGTGGTGCCTGTGGTTCCTCCAGTTGAGCCTCCTGCCCCGGTGCTGGTTGAGGGAGAATTGGAATACGTGGTGGAGAAGATCTTGGATTCTCGTATTTCTAGACGGAGGCTCCAGTATTTGGTTAAATGGAAGGGCTATGGTCAGGAGGATAATTCTTGGTTTGTCGCCTCTGATGTTCATGCAGCCGATTTGGTTCGTGCCTTCCATGTGTCTCATCCTGATCGCCCTGGTGGTTTTCATGAGGGTTCGGTGACCCCTCCTCAAGGGGGGGGTACTGTTGTGAACTCTGTGTTCAGGCTCCCTCTTGTCACTGGTGGTATGGTGTGACTTTTGCTTTGGGCTCCCCCTGGTGGCTTTGCCTGTTATCCTGCTGGTCTCTGGCTATCAGGTGGTTCGTTATCCTCTGGGAGGTTCCTATATAGCTCTGTTTTACTTCCACTTGTTGCCGGCTGTCGATGTAATCAGTGCTACTCAGATTCCTTCTGACTACCTTGCTCCCAGTCCATCCAGGATAAGCTATGTTTTGTTTGCTCATTTTTTGATCAGCAGTGTTTATCATGTTTTCTGTTCCAGCTTGCTAAAATGTAATTCCCTCGCTTGCTGGTTGCTCTAGTGGGCTGAGTTTCTCCCCACACACCGTTAGTTGGTGTGTGGGTTCTTGAAATCTCAGGATGGATATTTTGTAAGGGTTTTTTATTGATCGCATAGACCCCTGCTCTATTTTCTGCTTTCTAGTACTAGTGGGCCTCTTTTGCTGAATCTGATTTCATCCCTATGTATGTGCCTTCTTCTTACTTCACCGTTAATATTTGTTGGGGGCTTCTATATCTTTGGGGATTATTTCTCTGGAGGCAAGCGAGGTCTTTCTTTCTCTTTAGGGTTAGCTAGTTCCTCAGGCTGGCTCGAGACGTCTAGGATTTTTTTAGGCACGTTCACCGGCTACCTCTAGTTGTTTGGATAGGTTCAGATTTGCGATCAGTCCAGTTACCATCTCCCTAGAGCTCGTCCTTAGTTTAATCACTTGCTGATCTATTTGTGATCCTCAGCCACTAGGGATCATAACAGGACGCCATGTTGCGTTTGGAGAGCCACTGATGTGCCTAAACATTGAAACCCCCCACAAGTGACACCATTTTGAAAAGTAGACCCCCTAAGGAACTCATCTAGATGTGTTGTGAGAGCTTTGAGCCCCCAAGTGTTTCACTACAGTATATAACGCAGAGCCGTGAAAATAAAAATTCTTTTTTCCCCACAAAAATTATTTTTAGCCCCCAGTTTTGTATTTTTCCAAGGGTATCAGGAGAAATTGGACCCCAAACATTGTTCTCCAATTTGTCCTGAGTACGCTGATACCCCATATGTGGGGGAGAACCACCGTTTGGGTGCATGGGAGAGCTCGGAAGGGAAGGAGCGCCATTTAGAATGCAGACTTAGATGGATTGGTCTGCAGGTGTCACGTTGCATTTGCAGAGCCCCTAATGTACCTAAAGCATAGAAACCCCCCACAAGTGACCCCATATTGGAAACTAGACCCCCCAAGGAACTTATCTAGATGTGTTGTGAGAACTTTGAACCCCCAAGTGTTTCACTACAGCTTATAACGCAGAGCCATGAAAATAAAAAATCCTTTTTTTTCCACAAAAATTATTTTTAGCCCCCAGTTTTGTATTTTTCCAAGGAAAACAGTGTAAATTGAACCCCAAAAGTTGTTGTCCAATTTGTCCTGAGTACGATGATACCCAATATGTTGGGGGGAACCACAGTTTGGGTGCATGGCAGAGCTCGGAAGAGAAGGAGCGCCATTTGGAATGCATACTTAGATGGATTGGTCTGCAGGTGTCACATTGCATTTGCAGAGCCCCTGATGTAACTAAACAGTAGAAACCCCCCACAAGTGACCCCATATTGGAAACTAGACCCCCAAGGAACTTATCTAGATGTGTTGTGAGAACTTTGAGCCCCCAAGTGTTTCACTAAAGTTTATAACGCAGAGCCGTGAAAATAAAAAATATTTTTTTTTCCACAAAAATTATTTTTTAGCCCCCAGTTTTGTATTTTCCCAAGGGTAACAGGAGAAATTGGACCTCAAAAGTTGTTGTCCAATGTGTTCTGAGTACGCTGATACCCCATATGTTGGGGTAAACCCCTGTTTGTGCGCACGGGAGAGCTCGGAAGGGAAAGAGCACTGTTTTACTTTTTCAACGTAGAATTGGCTGGAATTGAGATCGGACGCAATGTCGCATTTGGAGAGCCCCTGATGTGCCTAAACAGTGGAAACCCCCAATTGTAACAGAAACCCTAATCCAAACACACACCTAACCCTAATCTCAACTGTAACCCTAACCACACCCCTAACCCTGACGCACCCCTAACCCTAATCCCAACCCTATTCCCAACCATAAATGTAATCCAAACCCCAACCCTAACTTTAGCCCCAACCCTAATTTTAGCCCCAACCCTAACCCTAACTGTAGCCCTAACCCTAGCCCCAACCCTAAACCTAGCCCTAACCCTAGCTCTAACCCTAGCCCAAGCCCAAACCCTAACCATAGCCCTAACCCTAGCCCAAACCCTAACCCTAGCCTTAACCCTAACCCTAATGGGAAAATGGAAATAAATACATTTTTTTTAATTTTTTAATTTTTCATAACTAAGGGGGTGATGAAGGGGGGTTTGATTTACTATTTATAGCGCGTTTTCTAGCGGATTTTTGATTGGCAGCCATCACACACTAAAAGACGCTTTTTATTGCAAAAAATGTTTTTTGCGTTACCACATTTTGAGTGCTATAATTTTCCATATTTTGTTCCACAGAGTCATGTGAGGTCTTGTTTTTTGCGGGACGAGTTGATGTTTTTATTGGTAACATTTTCAGGAATGTGACCTTTTTTGTTCGCTTTTTATTCCGATTTTTGTGAGGCAGAATGACCAAAAACCAGCTATTCATGAATTTCTTTTTGGGGGGGCGTTTATACCGTTCCGCGTTTGGTAAAATGGATAAAGCAGTTTTATTCTTCAGGTCAGTACGATTACAGCGATACCTCATTTATATCTTTTTTATGTTTTGGTGCTTTTATACGATAAAAACTATTTTATAGAAAAAAATAATTATTTAGCATCGCTTTATTCTGAGGACTATAACTTTTTTATTTTTTCGCTGATGATGCTGTGTGGCAGCTCGTTTTTTGCGGGACAAGATTACGTTTTCAGAGGTACCATGGTTATTTATATCCGTCTTTTTGATGTGGTATTCCACTTTTTGTTCGGCGGTATGATAATAAAGCGTTGTTTTTTGCACCTTTTTTTTTTTTACGGTGTTCACTGAAGGGGTTAACTAGTGGGACAATTTTATATGTCGGGTCGTTATGGATGCGGTGATACTAAATATGTGTACTTTTATTGTTTTTTTTTAGCTAAAGGAATGTATTTATTTGAACAATATTTTTTTTTTAATTATTTATTTAGGATTTTTTATTTTTTTTTTGCACATGTAATTTTATTTTATTTTTTACATTTTTACTTTGCCCCAGGGGGGGCATCACAGTAAAGTGACAGATCGCCGTTCTGACACTGCTGTGCACTGTGTCAGATCGGCGATCTGACGTGCACAGTAGGGAGGCTTCCCGGCGCCTTCTCTGAGCAGGCACAGTGAAGCCACCTCCCTGCAGGACCTGGATGCAGCCCCATGGCTATTTTGGATCCGGGGCTTGCAGGGAGGAGACGCTCATTACAAGGTGAGCGCATCGCCTTGTACCGATCATCTCAGGGAAGCACGCAGGGAGCCCCCTCCCTGCGCGATGCTTCCCTGTACCGCCGGAACACTGCGATCATGTTTGATCGCAGTGTGCCACCGGGGGTTAATGTGCCGGGGGCGGTCCGTGACCGCTCCTGGCACATAGTGCCGGATGTCAGCTGCGATAGTCAGCTGACACCCGGCCGCGATATGCCTCGCTCCCCCCGTGAGTGCGGCTGACTATTCCGTCCTTGGGAAGTAGGGCCCACCCCACATGGATGGAATAGTACGTCCAATGACAGAAAGGGGTTAAATAATGAAAAAAAGGCTTGGGGACCCCTACATTTTTGATAACCAGCCTTGCTAATGCTGTCAGCTGAGGGTTGCAGCCCACAGATCTTAATTTTGCCATGCTGGTTATCAAAACTACAGGGGAACCCACGTCGTTCAAAAGAAAAATAATTTATTTATAGCACAGGCACCGGTAGATGAATACTCCCATCAGCCGCCGCCTCGTCTTGTGCCAAATCATTCAGTTCATGCTGGTCAAATACCTTATGAACTGTGACATCTTCATTTTCAAAATTATTGCTGTCACTTTGTCCTTAAACATAATGCTGTTCTTCAAAACCGGCACAGGGATTTCAGCTGAATGAGGCACTGGATGTATAGCTGATGGTAGCTAGGGTACTCTATTTCATATTTATTTTTCTTGTTAAAACCTGAGGTTTTTCACTTCAGGATATGACACTGGAATGATCTCTTGGCTCTCGCCAAGCTATAGGTTTGACAAATTTCATCTTATCACGTGTTCACTTTGTCCACAACTGTAAACTCTCAGCAAGCTTCTTATGTACCTTTAGGCTATGTGCACACATAGTTTTGACCTCTGCGGATTTTTCCACAGCGGATTTGAGAAATCCGAAGGTAAAAGGCACTGCGTTTTACCTGCGGATTTACTGCAGATTTACCGCAGATTTATTGCATAATTAGTGCGGATTACACTGCAGTTTTACACCTGCGGAATCCTAATGAGGAGCAGGTGTAAACCGCAGTGGAATCCGCACAAAGAATTGACATGCTGCGGAATATAAACCGCTGCGTTTCCGTGCGTTTTTTTCCACAGCATGGGCACTGAGGATTGCGTCTCCTATAGGTTTACATTGTACTGTAAACGCATGGGAAACTCCTGCAGACCCGCAGCTGCGGAACTGCTGCGAATCCGCAGCAAAATCCGCAGCGTATGAACATAGCCTAAGAAGTTGCCTAAGACTTATCTAAGGGCTCCTTTTCACTTGCGAGAAATACGTCCGATTCTCGCAGGTTAAAACCCTGCTCTGGCGCCGGCACTCCAGAGCGGAGCGTGCAGCCGCATAGGAATACATGGAGCTGCACGCTCCGCTCTGGAGTGCTGGCGCTGGAGCAGGGTTTTAACCTGCGAGAATCGGACGTATTTCTCGCAAGTGAAAAGGAGCCCTTAATCACCAAGTTTTACTTTGAAATATGCAAAATATATTTGCCTGACAAATGTGCTGATGTTCGTCCTTTGATGGGGAATTGTGAAGGACGGATATGACAAAATAATCAGAGCTGTTTTAAAACATTCAAAGCGAAATACCAGAGACAGACATGAACTGAAAAAGTGAATAAATGTGTAAATAAAAAAACTACTTAAGGCCACGTTCACACTTTGCGGGTTCCTCTGCGGGTTAATCCCGCAGCGGAATTGATAAATCTGCAGGGCAAAACCGCTGCGGTTATCCCTGCAGATTTATCGCGGTTTGTTCCGCGGTTTCCGCTGCGGGATTACTGCTGTACTATTGATGCTGCATATGCAGCAATATGCAGCATCAATAGTAATGTAAAAAATAATAAAAATTGGCTATACTCACCCTCTGACGTCGCGATCTCCCCGGCGCTGCAAGCGGCTGTGCCGACAAGGACCTTCGTGACGTCACGGTCATGTGACCGCGGCGTCATCACGGTCATGTGACCGCGACGTCACCACAGGTCCTGTTCGGCACAGCAACTGAGACCGGACGCCGCGGGCAGCGCAGAGAGGTGAGTATAGCATGATTTTTTATTTTAATTCTTTTTTTTTACACCCAAATATGGTTCCCAGGGCCTGGAGGAGAGTCTCCTCTCCTCCACCCCGGGTACCACCCGCACATTATCCGCTTAACTTCCCGCAACGTGGGCACAGCCCCATGCGGGAAGTTAGCGGTTCAATGCATTTCTATGGGTGCAGAATCGCTGCGATTCTGCACAAAGAAGTGACATGGTCCTTCTTTTTTTCTGCAGAAAATCCGCGCGGATTTTCCACAGAAAAAAAGGATCGTCGGCACAGCGGGTTTTGTTTTCCATTAGGTTACATTGTACTGTAACCTACATGGAAAAAGGATGCGGACCCGCAGCTGCAAAACAGCTGCGGGTCCGCAGCAAAACCCGCAGCGTGTGAACATAGCCTAAAACTTTACTTTTATTGACTCATTTAAAAACATTGCATAACCACTATTTAAAATTTAAATATATAGATTTATTTTAAAAGAAATGTCTGTGTTGACTTTTTACCAAAATCTTAGAAAAATATGTACTATGGCAGCAAAAAAAAACAAAAAACGATTGACACAGTAATTTATATATCAGAGGAACCCTTACAAAATCAAGCATATGACAGCATAATCTGCAATTATATCTTACATATGTGAGCATGCACCACAGGCTTATTTGTCTAGATTCGTTGATATGATTTAAATATAGTGACTAATAAAAACTAATTAGTATTGCTTGTAACAGCCACTGGGAAAAAAATCATAATTTAGTAATAGAAAATCCAAGTAAACAGCAGTATATTCCTATTTATATCTATATACCATCTGTAAATATAGTTGAATTTGTTCTTAGGCTTAGAATGTAAAGTTCAGTTTTATCTCCTCAAGGATTCTCGAGCTATCCAAAGTGATTATCAATTAAACATATGATATAAATAAATATTTTAATGCACAGGTGAGAGTTGACTTTTTAATTGCAGCATTTATTGTACTTGCGTTCCTGAAGTACAATTCTAATATTTTAAAAGTGTAAGCAGACAATGCTACACATAATAGTACAAAAGAACATGCTAAAATATTCATATCGTTATTTGGGGGAAGAACATTTTAACACTGTTTATAGGGGTAGTCTTCTATTAAAAATAATATATATATATATATATATATATATATATATATATATATATATATATATATATATATATATATATATATCTTAGAGCAATTAAGCATTTTACTAATCAAACCCTGTTACAGGAGATGTCAGTATCACAAGAAATACCATCTAACGTGCAATAGCAGTTTATTTTTCTATTTTTCTAGTCTTTCCAGATGTATGCATTGATTAAGCAACAAATTAAATAGTTCAGCTCAACCTAGCAAAATAAAATAAATATACAAGTGCAGGATGCTGTGACTGTATTGCAATAGCATATAAAAAAAAGCATAGCACTAAGGTATATGCAAACATTGAATATATTGTATAAATTTGGAATTGCTTTGCTGCCATTTATTAATATTAATATATTAATTAGAACATATTTTGACCAAATTATGCGAACCAACTATGAACTACAAGGCGACCCCTTTACTTTGGACAGCAAACTACCAGAATTATATCTTTCCTGTTCCTAAGAATACAATCATAAAGGAAGGTAGGATCCATCTTTACCATGCTGTAGTTAATTAATCTCACTTTGCTGTTCTTTGCTGGCTCTTGGTTTAGGGTATGCATAATAGCTGGAGCTGCCCTATGTCTGTTTACTGAAAAATAGAATATACCGTACATTACTTATAAACCAGTCACTGAATGAGCAGATTTTAACACATATATTTCCATGTGTTCTGTATATACATATTTGTGCATGTGCTGTGTATATGTGTGTATGCAAGAGTTCTGTATATACGGTACATGTGTATAAGTACTCTGTGTATATGCATGCATGTGCTGTGTGCATAAATGTGATATGCATGAGTTCTGTGTGTATGCATGTGATGTGTATATTCATATGTGTGAATGTAGGTGCATTTTGCAAATATGTGTGTATGTGCTCAGCAGATATACGTGTGTGTATATGCTATACACTGCATGCATAAGATTTCAAGCCAGATGTATGCTCATCGGATTCTTGTCACTGTGCAGTATGCACAGTGACAGTGCACTTTCTCTCTGGTGCTGATCAAAAGTAATGATCCGGTAAGAGAGCTCACAGTCATTGCACAATGTAAGAATACTCATCAAGCAGAGACCAATGTCACCCCTGCAAGTGACAACACCAGCCTTTTAGAGTAAAACTTACCTGCCTGAGACAATAAAGCCAGTGCCTGATACATGCTGCCTATGGATTGGACAGCAAGTATCAGCTGACAGCTTCACTCTAAAGGGCTATGTGTTGTGAATTTGCTTTTTGCTCCCTCTAGTGGTTACTAGTTTTTTGACTCTGGTTTTTCTGTCATTCCTTTTATCCGCACCTGGGTCGTTAGTTAGGGGTGTTGCTATATAAGCTCCCTGGACCTTCAGTTCAATGCCTGGCAACGTAGTTATCAGAGCTAGTCTGCTGTGCTCTTGTCTACTGATCCTGGTTCCAGTTATATCAGCTAAGTCTGCCTTTTGCTATTTGTTTTGGTTTTGTATTTTTGTCCAGCTTGTTCCAAATCTGTATCCTGACCTTTGCTGGAAGCTCTAGGGGGCTGGTGTTCTCCCCCCGGACCGTTAGACGGTTCGGGGGTTCTTGAATTTCCAGTGTGGATTTTGATAGGGTTTTTGTTGACCATATAAGTTACCTTTCTTTATTCTGCTATCAGTAAGCGGGCCTCTCTGTGCTAAACCTGGTTCATTTCTGTGTTTGTCATTTCCTCTTACCTCACCGTCATTATTTGTGGGGGGCTTCTATCCAGCTTTGGGGTCCCCTTCTCTGGAGGCAAGAAAGGTCTTTGTTTTCCTCTACTAGGGGTAGCTAGATTCTCCGGCTGGCGCGTGTCATCTAGAATCAACGTAGGAATGATCCCCGGCTACTTCTAGTGTTGGCGTTAGGAGTAGATATATGGTCAACCCAGTTACCACTGCCCTATGAGCTGGATTTTTGTATTCTGCAGACTTCCACGTTCCTCTGAGACCCTCGCCATTGGGGTCATAACAGTTTGCCAGGCCAGTATTAAATGTTTAATGCATTGCAGAAGAGGGATTATAAGAAAGAAGATTCTGAGTTTTTTTTTTTTTCTTCTTCCCCTTTACCTCAGAGTGGCTATGCTTGCTGCAGACATGAATGTCCAGACCTTGATTACAAGTGTGGACCAGCTGGCTACTCGTGTGCAGGGCATACAAGACTATGTTATCAGAAATCCTAGGTCAGAACCTAAAATACCGATTCCTGAACTGTTTTCCGGAGACAGGTTTAAGTTTAGGAATTTCGTGAATAATTGTAAATTGTTTTTGTCCCTGAGACCCTGTTCATCTGGAGATTCTGCTCAGCAAGTAAAAATTGTGATTTCGTTCTTACGGGGCGACCCTCAGGATTGGGCTTTTTCGCTGGCGCCAGGAGATCCGGCATTGGCTGATCTTGATGCGTTTTTTCTGGCGCTCGGTTTACTTTATGAGGAACCCAATCTTGAGATTCAGGCAGAAAAGGCCTTGCTGGCTATGTCTCAGGGGCAGGACGAGGCTGAAGTGTATTGCCAAAAATTTCGGAAATGGTCCGTGCTGACACATTGGAACGAGTGTGCACTGGCCGCTAATTTTAGAAATGGCCTTTCTGAAGCCATTAAGAATGTTATGGTGGGTTTTCCCATTCCCACAGGTCTGAATGATACTATGGCACTGGCTATTCAAATTGACCGGCGGTTGCGGGAGCGCAAAACCGCAAATTCCCTCATGGTGTTGTCTGAACAGACACCTAATTCGGTGCAATGTGATAGAAAAACCGCAAATTCCCTCATGGTGTTGTCTGAACAGACACCTGATTTAATGCAATGTGATAGAATCCTGACTAGAAATGAGCGGAAAATTCATAGACGCCGGAATGGCTTGTGCTACTACTGTGGTGATTCTACACATGTTATCTCAGCATGCTCTAAACGTATAGCTAAGGTTGTTAGTCCTGTCACCGTTGGTAATTTGCAACCTAAATTTATTCTGTCTGTAACTTTGATTTGCTCACTGTCATCTTATCCTGTCATGGCGTTTGTAGATTCAGGTGCTGCCCTGAGTCTCATGGATCTCTCATTTGCTAAGCGCTGTGGTTTTACTCTTGAACCATTAGAAAATCCTATTCCTCTTAGGGGTATTGATGCTACACCATTGGCAGCAAATAAACCGCAGTATTGGACACAGGTTACCATGTGCATGACTCCTGAACACCGCGAGGTGATACGTTTCCTGGTTTTACATAAAATGCATGATTTGGTTGTTTTAGGGCTGCCATGGTTACAGACCCATAATCCAGTCCTGGACTGGAAGGCTATGTCAGTCTCAAGTTGGGGCTGTCGTGGTATTCATGGGGATTCCCTGCCTGTGTCTATTGCTTCTTCTACGCCTTCGGAAGTTCCGGAGTATTTGTCTGATTATCAGGATGTCTTCAGTGAGTCTGAGTCCAGTGCACTGCCTCCTCATAGGGACTGTGACTGTGCTATAGATTTGATCCCAGGCAGTAAATTTCCTAAGGGAAGACTGTTTAATCTGTCGGTACCTGAACATACCGCTATGCGTTCATATATCAAGGAGTCTCTGGAGAAAGGACATATTCGTCCGTCTTCTTCCCCTCTTGGTGCGGGATTCTTTTTTGTGGCAAAAAAGGACGGATCTTTGAGACCTTGTATTGATTATCGGCTTTTAAATAAGATCACTGTCAAATTTCAGTATCCTTTACCGCTGTTGTCTGACTTGTTTGCCCGGATTAAGGGTGCCAAGTGGTTCACCAAGATAGACCTTCGTGGTGCGTACAACCTTGTGCGCATTAAGCAAGGTGATGAATGGAAAACCGCATTCAATACGCCCGAAGGTCATTTTGAGTACTTGGTGATGCCTTTTGGGCTCTCCAATGCGCCTTCAGTTTTTCAGTCCTTTATGCATGACATTTTCCGGAAGTATCTGGATAAATTTTTGATTGTTTATCTGGATGATATTTTGGTTTTTTCTGATAATTGGGATTCGCATGTGGAGCAGGTCAGGTTGGTCTTTAAAATTTTGCGTGAAAATTCTTTGTTTGTCAAGGGCTCAAAGTGTCTCTTTGGTGTACAGAAGGTTCCCTTTCTGGGGTTCATTTTTTCCCCTTCTGCTGTGGAGATGGACCCAGTCAAGGTCCGAGCTATTCTTGATTGGACTCAGCCCTCGTCAGTTAAGAGTCTTCAGAAGTTCTTGGGCTTCGCTAACTTCTACCGTCGTTTTATCGCTAATTTTTCTAGCATTGTGAAACCTTTGACGGATATGACCAAGAAGGGCTCCGATGTAGCTAACTGGGCTCCTGCTGCCGTGGAGGCTTTCCAGGAGGTTTACTTCGGCGCCTGTTTTGTGCCAGCCTGACGTCTCACTTCCCTTTCAGGTTGAGGTGGATGCTTCGGAGATTGGGGCAGGGGCCGTTTTGTCGCAGAGAGGCCCTGGTTGCTCTGTTATGAAACCTTGTGCCTTTTTCTCTAGGAAGTTTTCGCCTGCCGAGCGAAATTATGATGTGGGCAATCGGGAGTTGTTGGCCATGAAATGGGCATTTGAGGAGTGGCGTCATTGGCTCGAGGGTGCTAAGCATCGTGTGGTGGTCTTGACTGATCACAAAAATCTGATGTATCTCGAGTCTGCTAAACGCCTTAATCCGAGACAGGCCCGCTGGTCATTGTTTTTCTCCCGCTTTGATTTTGTTGTCTCGTATTTACCAGGTTCAAAGAATGTGAAGGCCGATGCTCTTTCTAGGAGCTTTGTGCCTGATGCTCCTGGAGTCGCTGATCCTGTTGGTATTCTTAAAGATGGAGTTATCTTGTCAGCTATTTCTCCGGATCTGCGACGTGTGTTGCAGAGATTTCAGGCGGATAGGCCTGAGTCTTGTCCACCTGACAGACTGTTTGTCCCGGATAAGTGGACCAGCAGAGTCATTTCCGAGGTTCATTCCTCGGTGTTGGCAGGTCACCCGGGAATTTTTGGCACCAGAGATCTGGTGGCCAGGTCCTTTTGGTGGCCTTCCTTGTCAAGGGATGTGCGGTCATTTGTGCAGTCCTGTGGGACTTGTGCTCGAGCTAAGCCTTGCTGTTCTCGTGCCAGCGGTTTGCTCTTGCCCTTGCCTGTCCCGAAGAGACCTTGGACACATATCTCCATGGATTTCATTTCTGATCTTCCGCTATCTCAGGGCATGTCCGTTATCTGGGTGATATGTGATCGCTTCTCCAAGATGGTCCATTTGGTTCCTTTGCCTAAGCTGCCTTCCTCTTCCGATCTGGTTCCTGTGTTTTTCCAGAACGTGGTTCGTTTGCACGGCATCCCGGAGAATATTGTGTCAGACAGAGGATCCCAGTTCGTTTCCAGGTTCTGGCGATCCTTTTGTGGTAGGATGGGCATTGATTTGTCGTTTTCGTCTGCTTTCCATCCTCAGACTAATGGACAGACGGAGCGAACCAATCAGACTTTGGAGGCTTATTTGAGGTGTTTTGTCTCTGCTGATCAGGACGATTGGGTGACATTCTTGCCGTTGGCTGAGTTTGCCCTTAATAATCGGGCTAGTTCCGCCACCTTGGTTTCGCCTTTTTTCTGCAACTCTGGTTTCCATCCTCGCTTTTCTTCGGGTCATGTGGAGCCTTCTGACTGTCCTGGGGTGGATTCTGTGGTGGATAGGTTGCAGCAGATCTGGAATCATGTGGTGGACAACTTGAAGTTGTCACAGGAGAAGGCTCAGCGCTTTGCCAACCGCCGCCGCGGTGTGGGTCCCCGACTACGCGTTGGGGATTTGGTATGGCTTTCTTCCCGCTTTGTTCCTATGAAGGTCTCCTCTCCCAAATTTAAACCTCGTTTTATTGGGCCTTACAAGATATTGGAAATCCTTAATCCTGTATCTTTCCGTCTGGATCTTCCTGTGTCGTTTGCTATTCACAATGTATTTCATAGGTCCTTGTTGCGGCGGTACATTGTGCCTGTAGTTCCTTCTGCTGAGCCTCCTGCTCCGGTGTTGGTTGAGGGCGAGTTGGAGTACGTGGTGGAGAAGATCTTGGATTCTCGCCTCTCCAGGCGGAGGCTTCAGTACCTGGTCAAGTGGAAGGGCTATGGTCAGGAGGATAATTCCTGGGTGGTCGCCTCTGATGTTCATGCGGCCGATTTAGTTCGTGCCTTTCATGCCGCTCATCCTGATCGCCCTGGTGGTCGTGGTGAGGGTTCGGTGACCCCTCACTAAGGGGGGGGGTACTGTTGTGAATTTGCTTTTTGCTCCCTCTAGTGGTTACTAGTTTTTTGACTCTGGTTTTTCTGTCATTCCTTTTATCCGCACCTGGGTCGTTAGTTAGGGGTGTTGCTATATAAGCTCCCTGGACCTTCAGTTCAATGCCTGGCAACGTAGTTATCAGAGCTAGTCTGCTGTGCTCTTGTCTACTGATCCTGGTTCCAGTTATATCAGCTAAGTCTGCCTTTTGCTATTTGTTTTGGTTTTGTATTTTTGTCCAGCTTGTTCCAAATCTGTATCCTGACCTTTGCTGGAAGCTCTAGGGGGCTGGTGTTCTCCCCCCGGACCGTTAGACGGTTCGGGGGTTCTTGAATTTCCAGTGTGGATTTTGATAGGGTTTTTGTTGACCATATAAGTTACCTTTCTTTATTCTGCTATCAGTAAGCGGGCCTCTCTGTGCTAAACCTGGTTCATTTCTGTGTTTGTCATTTCCTCTTACCTCACCGTCATTATTTGTGGGGGGCTTCTATCCAGCTTTGGGGTCCCCTTCTCTGGAGGCAAGAAAGGTCTTTGTTTTCCTCTACTAGGGGTAGCTAGATTCTCCGGCTGGCGCGTGTCATCTAGAATCAACGTAGGAATGATCCCCGGCTACTTCTAGTGTTGGCGTTAGGAGTAGATATATGGTCAACCCAGTTACCACTGCCCTATGAGCTGGATTTTTGTATTCTGCAGACTTCCACGTTCCTCTGAGACCCTCGCCATTGGGGTCATAACAGCTATGCCACAATACTCAGGAAAAGAAACCATACCAGAAACTCCAAGTTTACAAACTGTGAATCATATTTTAAAAGTGTTTAATTAAATCACTGAAGGTACTGTATGCTTTACAGCGAAGGAAATAATTATTTGATCCCTTTCTGATTTTGTAAGTTTGCCCACGGACAAAGAAAAGAACAGTCTATAATTTTAAGGGTAAGTTAATTATAACATTAAGAGATAGAATATCAAAAACAAAATCCAGAAAATCACATTGTATAAATTATATAAATGTATTTACAGTGAGAAATAAGGATTTGATCCTCTACCAACCATTAAGAGTTCTGGCTCCTACAGACCAGTTAGACGCTCCTAATCAACTCGTTACCTGCATTAAAGACATCTGTCTTACATAGTCACCTTTATAAAAGACTCCTGTCCACAGACTCAATTAATCAGTCAGACTCTAACCTCTACAGCATGGGCAAGACCAAAGAACTTTATAAAGATGTCAGGGGCAAGATCATATCGTGATCTACCCACAGCTATTAACCCATTATATGCCACTGTCAGATGTTGACAGCGGCATTAAACATGCGCTTCCGGCTATCGCGCTGGAAATCCACCCTCCGGTGGCCCACGTCATGTGATCACAGGTCACCGGTGGGTTGGCATGACAACCAGAGATCTTCTGCAGACTTCTATGGTTGTCAATGCCGGATTGCTGACAGCACCACCCAGCAAGTGAGCAATTCAGCTACATATAGGCGAACGGATCATCGCCTGTATTTAGCTGAGCCAATCGAGTTATGGCAGCTTCTAGTCTCCCAAGGAGACTATTGAAGATTGCCAAAAGTAAAAAAATAGGTATTAGACCTACCGATAATTATGTTTCCAGGAGTCCATACTAACAGCACCCTGGAAGACGTCCTCCTCCTCCTTGCTGGGACAGGAAACACACGAGAGTTCAAATATCCGGTCCCACCCACCAATCCTCAGTATTGTCACAAGAACCATCTCATGGAATGATGCAAATAAAAACTTTTAATGACAGGATCACATTACAACATAGTATATAAATACATATATGAATATACATGAACTTATAAGAAACTGGGGGGGAACTACCAGTGCTGTCAGTATGGACTCCTGGAAACATAATTACCGGTAGGTCTAAAACCTATTTTCCAGGATGTCCCTCCTGACAGCACCCTGGAGAGTACCAAAGCACCTCCTTAGGGTGGGATTACCGCTTGGAGGACCTTCCTCCCTAAAGCAGTGTGCTGACCGGACATAACATCAAGTTTATAATGTTTACAGAAGATGCTAGCATTGGCCCATGTTGCGGCCTTACAAATCTGTTCCACTGAAGCTCTTGCCCACTCTGCCCAGGAGGCAGAAACCCCACGAGTAGAGTGGGCCCATAAGCCTACTGGAGGGGACATAACCTCCGACTGATAAGAATCTGAGATTACCTTTGTGATCCAACGCGCAATTGAGGCCTTAGAGGCTTTCCTACCCCTGTTCTTTACCCCAAAAAGAATAAAGAGGTTTGGATCTATACGCCAAGTCTCTGTAGCCTTCAAATAGTCTAAAACCCCCTGTCTGACATCCAGCGAGTGGAGGGCTTTCTCTTTCTCGTTGGAAGGGTCATTACAAAAAGAAGGAAGTACTATCTCCTGATTCCTATTTTTGATAGAGCCTACCTTTGGGATAAATGCTGGATCTAGATTCAGAATTAAACTATCATCCCTAATCTGGAGATACGGGTCTCTGACACACAGAGCTTGAATCTCTCCAACCCTCTTGGCCGTAGTGATTGCCACTAAGAAAGCATTTTTCCGTGTGCGAATAGAAATAGGCATATCTTCGCCCAGGGCGTAAGAACCTTTACACAAGGCTCTAAGGACTAGTCCAGAAAGGAGCTTAGTGCAGACACCTGTACTTTTAATGTGCTGGGTCTAAGACCCATGTTGAACCCTTTTTGTAGGAAGTTTAGGATACCCGGAACATCCGGAGAGCCTGACACAACATTGGACCTGCCACCTTCTAGACAAAATCATTTCAAAATTTTTCGATAAATGGCTGAAGTTACAGGTTTCCTACTAGCCTGGATAGTAGCTATGACCTGATCTGACAAGCCTTTAGACTTCAGGATGTCCCTTTCAGGATCCAGGCTGAAAGATGGAGTTTGCTTGGATTTGGATGGTTGTCATGTTCTCAATGGCAAGAGAACATAGCATCAGCATATATAGGAACTAGCTCTTGGAAGATGGGAACTGAGCTGACCATGAACTAAACCTAACGCACAACTAGCAGTGGCCGGGTAGCATGCCTACGTTGATTCTAGATGCCCAGCGCCAGCCGGAGGACTAAATAATGCTAGCAGAGGAAAATATTAGTCCTAGCTCACCTCTAGAGAAATACCCCGAAAGGAGACAGAGGCCCCCCACATGTATTGGCGGTGAATTAAGATGAAATAACAAACGTAGTATGAAAATAGGTTTAGCAAATTTGAGGTCCACTTACTACATAGCAGAAGACAGAAAGGACACTTTCATGGTCAGCTGAAAACCCTATCAAAACACCATCCAGAAATTACTTTAAAACTCTGGCATTAACTCATAACACCAGAGTGGCAATTCCTGTTCACAAGAGCTTTCCAGACACAGTAACGAAACTTCAGCTGTGAACTGGAACAAAAATGCAAAAACAAACATGGACAAGAGTCCAACTTATCTAGTAGTTGTCTAGGAGCAGGAACAAGCACAGAGAGGCTTCTGATAACATTGTTGACCGGCAAGCAACTAACAGAGCAGCAAGGTTATATAGCGACTCCCACATCTTGATGGGAACAGGTGAACAGAGGAGATGACAACACCAGTTCAATTCCACCAGTAGCCACCGGGGGAGCCCAGAATCCAAATTCACAACAGTACCCCCCCCTCAAGGAGGGGGCACCGAACCCTCACCAGAACCACCAGGGCGATCAGGATGGGCCCTATGAAAGGCACGAACCAGATCAGAGGCATGAACATCAGATGCATTCACCCAAGAATTATCCTCCTGGCCGTATCCCTTCCACTTGACCAGATACTGGAGTCTCCGTCTGGAAACACGAGAGTCTAAGATTTTCTCCACAACGTACTCCAACTCACCCTCAACCAACACCGGAGCAGGAGGCTCAACGGAAGGCACAACCGGTACCTCATACCTGCGCAATAATGACCGATGAAAAACGTTATGAATAGAAAAGGATGCAGGGAGGTCCAAACGGAAGGAAACAGGGTTAAGAATCTCCAATATCTTATACGGGCCGATGAACCGAGGCTTAAACTTAGGAGAAGAGACCCTCATAGGGACAAAACGAGAAGACAACCACACCAAATCCCCAACACAAAGCCGAGGACCAACACGACGGTGGCGGTTGGCAAAAAGCTGAGTCTTCTCCTGGGACAACCTCAAATTGTCCACCACCTGCCCCCAGATCTGATGCAATCTCTCCACCACAGCATCCACTCCAGGACAATCCGAAGTTTCCACCTGACCAGAGGAAAATCGAGGATGAAACCCCGAATTACAGAAAAACGGGGACACCAAAGTGGCAGAGCTGGCCCGATTATTGAGAGCGAACTCCGCCAATGGCAAAAAAGCAACCCAATCATCCTGGTCAGCAGACACAAAACACCTCAGATATGTCTCCAGGGTCTGATTAGTCCGCTCGGTCTGGCCATTCGTCTGAGGATGGAAAGCGGACGAAAAAGATAAATCTATGCCCATCCTAGCACAGAATGCCCGCCAAAATCTAGACACGAATTGGGTCCCTCTGTCAGAAATGATATTCTCAGGAATACCATGCAAACGAACAACATTTTGAAAAAACAGAGGAACCAACTCGGAAGAAGAAGGCAACTTGGGCAGAGGAACCAAATGGACCATCTTAGAGAAACGGTCACACACCACCCAGATGACAGACATCTTCTGAGAAACAGGCAGATCTGAAATAAAATCCATCGAGATGTGTGTCCAAGGCCTCTTAGGAATAGGCAAGGGCAACAATAATCCACTAGCCCGAGAGCAACAAGGCTTGGCCCGAGCACAAACGTCACAAGACTGCACAAAGCCTCGCACATCTCGTGACAGGGAAGGCCACCAGAAGGACCTTGCCACCAAATCCCTGGTACCAAAAATGCCAGGATGACCTGCCAACGCAGAAGAATGAACCTCAGAGATGACTCTACTGGTCCAATCATCAGGAACAAACAGTTTATCAGGTGGGCAACGATCCGGTCTATCCGCCTGAAACTCCTGCAAGGCCCGCTGCAGGTCTGGAGAAACGGCTGACAATACCACTCCATCCTTAAGGATACCTGTGGGCTCAGAGTTACCAGGCGAGTCAGGCTCAAAACTCCTAGAAAGGGCATCCGCCTTAACATTCTTAGAACCCGGTAGGTATGACACCACAAAATTAAACCGAGAGAAAAATAATGACCAGCGCGCCTGTCTAGGATTCAGGCGCCTGGCGGTCTCAAGATAAATCAAGTTTTTGTGGTCAGTCAATACCACCACCTGATGTCTGGCCCCCTCAAGCCAATGGCGCCACTCCTCAAAAGCCCACTTCATGGCCAAAAGCTCCCGATTCCCAACATCATAATTCCGCTCAGCGGGCAAAAATTTACGGGAAAAGAAGGCACAAGGCCTCATCACGGAGCAGTCAGAACTTTTCTGCGACAACACTGCCCCAGCTCCGATCTCAGAAGCGTCGACCTCAACCTGAAAAGGTAGAGCAACATCAGGCTGACGCAACACAGGGGCAGAGGAAAAACGGCGCTTAAGCTCCCGAAAGGCCTCCACAGCGTCAGGGGACCAATCAGCAACATCAGCACCCTTCTTAGTCAAATCGGTCAATGGCTTAGCAATATCCGAAAAACCAGCAATAAATCGACGATAAAAGTTAGCAAAGCCCAAAAATTTCTGAAGACTCTTAAGAGAAGAGGGCTGCGTCCAATCACAAATAGCTTGAACCTTGACAGGATCCATTTCAATGGAAGAGGGAGAAAAAATATATCCCAAAAAGGAAATCCTCTGTACCCCAAAAACACACTTAGAACCCTTCACACACAAAGAATTAGACCGCAAAACCTGGAAAACCCTCCTGACTTGCTGGACATGAGAGTCCCAGTCATCCGAAAAAATCAGAATATCATCCAGATACACAATCATAAATTTATCCAAATAATCGCGAAAAATATCATGCATAAAGGACTGGAAAACTGACGGAGCATTTGAAAGACCAAAAGGCATCACTAAATACTCAAAGTGGCCCTCGGGCGTATTAAATGCGGTTTTCCACTCATCCCCCTGCCTGATTCGCACCAAATTATACGCCCCACGAAGGTCAATCTTAGAGAACCACTTGGCCCCCTTTATGCGAGCAAACAAATCAGTCAGCAACGGCAATGGGTATTGATATTTTACAGTGATTTTATTCAAAAGCCGATAATCGATACATGGTCTCAAAGAGCCGTCTTTTTTTGACACAAAGAAAAAACCGGCTCCTAAGGGAGATGACGATGGACGAATATGTCCCTTTTCCAAGGACTCCTTTATATATTCTCGCATAGCAGCATGTTCAGGCACAGACAGATTAAATAAACGACCCTTTGGGTATTTACTACCCGGGATTAAATCTATGGCACAATCGCACTCTCGGTGCGGAGGTAATGAACCAAGCTTGGATTCTTCAAAGACGTCACGATAGTCAGACAGGAACTCAGGAATTTCAGAGGGAATAGATGATGAAATGGAAAACACAGGTACATCCCCATGAGCCCCCTTACATCCCCAGCTCAACACAGACATAGCTTTCCAGTCGAGGACTGGGTTGTGAGATTGCAGCCAAGGCAATCCTAGCACCAAATCATCATGTAGATTATGCAGCACCAGAAAGCGAATAATCTCCTGGTGATCCGGATTAATACGCATAGTTACTTGTGTCCAGTATTGTGGTTTATTATTAGCCAATGGGGTGGAGTCAATCCCCTTCAGAGGAATAAGAGTCTCCAAAGGCTCTAAATCATACCCACAGCGTTTGGCAAAGGACCAATCCATAAGACTCAAAGCGGCGCCAGAGTCGACATAGGCGTCCGTGGTAATAGATGACAAAGAGCAAATCAGGGTCACAGATAGAATAAACTTAGACGGTAAGGTGCAAATGGAAACAGATTTATCAAGCTTTTTAGTGCGCTTAGAGCATGCTGATATAACATGAGTAGAATCACCACAATAAAAACACAACCCATTTTTCCGTCTAAAATTCTGCCGCTCGCTTCGGGACATAATTCTATCACACTGCATACTCTCTGGCGACTTCTCAGTGGACACCGCCAGATGGTGCACTGGTTTGCGCTCCCGCAAACGCCTATCGATCTGAATAGCCATTGTCATGGACTCATTCAGACCCGCAGGCACAGGGAACCCCACCATAACATCCTTAATGGCATCAGAGAGACCCTCTCTGAAAGTCGCCGCCAGGGCGCACTCATTCCACTGAGTAAGCACAGACCATTTACGGAATCTTTGACAGTAAATTTCCGCTTCATCTTGCCCCTGAGATAGGGACATCAAAGTTTTTTCTGCCTGAAGCTCCAAATGAGGTTCGTCATAAAGCAACCCCAAGGCCAGAAAAAACGCATCCACATTGAGCAACGCAGGATCCCCTGGTGTCAATGAAAAAGCCCAGTCTTGAGGGTCGCCCCGGAGCAAGGAAATCACAATCCTGACCTGCTGTGCAGGGTCTCCGGCAGAGCGAAATTTCAGGGACAAAAATAATTTGCAATTATTTCGAAAATTCTGAAACCCAGATCTATTCCCCGAGAAAAATTCCGGCAAAGGAATTCTCGGCTCAGATACAGGTGCATGACAAACAAAGTCTTGCAAATTTTGTACCTTCGTGGCGAGATTATTCAAACCTGCAGTTACACTCTGAAGATCCATTACAAACAGGTGGACACAGAGCCATTCAAAGATTAGAAGGAGAAAAAAAAAAAAAAAAAAAAAAATTCTCAGCAGACTTCTTATTTCTCTCCTTTCTCAGCCAAGGATTTTAACCCTTTAGTAGGCCGGTCAAACTGTCATGTTCTCAATGGCAAGAGAACATAGCATCAGCATATATAGGAACTAGCTCTTGGAAGATGGGAACTGAGCTGACCATGAACTAAACCTAACGCACAACTAGCAGTGGCCGGGTAGCATGCCTACGTTGATTCTAGATGCCCAGCGCCAGCCGGAGGACTAAATAATGCTAGCAGAGGAAAATATTAGTCCTAGCTCACCTCTAGAGAAATACCCCGAAAGGAGACAGAGGCCCCCCACATGTATTGGCGGTGAATTAAGATGAAATAACAAACGTAGTATGAAAATAGGTTTAGCAAATTTGAGGTCCACTTACTACATAGCAGAAGACAGAAAGGACACTTTCATGGTCAGCTGAAAACCCTATCAAAACACCATCCAGAAATTACTTTAAAACTCTGGCATTAACTCATAACACCAGAGTGGCAATTCCTGTTCACAAGAGCTTTCCAGACACAGTAACGAAACTTCAGCTGTGAACTGGAACAAAAATGCAAAAACAAACATGGACAAGAGTCCAACTTATCTAGTAGTTGTCTAGGAGCAGGAACAAGCACAGAGAGGCTTCTGATAACATTGTTGACCGGCAAGCAACTAACAGAGCAGCAAGGTTATATAGCGACTCCCACATCTTGATGGGAACAGGTGAACAGAGGAGATGACAACACCAGTTCAATTCCACCAGTAGCCACCGGGGGAGCCCAGAATCCAAATTCACAACAGATGGTACACTGGCCCCTGGTGAATGACTTTCCCCTTGAGGGGCAACTTGACTGGGTTGTCGATTGCTAAAGTCCCCAGTAAGGAAAACCAGCTTCTTCTTGGCCAGTATGGAACTATCAAAATGACCTTTGTTCGATCCTCCTTGATTTTCCGTAGAACAGCTGGAATTAATGACAGGGGTGGGAACGCGTATGAGAGAGGCTGGTCCCACTGCTGGCTCAGTGCATCTACCCCGTCTGGAAGATCCGAGGGGTTCAGAGAGAAGAATCTTGAGACCTTCGAGTTTCTTCTGTTTGCAAACAAGTCTATGTTGGGGGTTCCCCACCTGTGACATAACTTGAGAAAGATACTCTGATTCAGTTCCCACTCTGTTGGACACAGTTGCCGTCTGCTCAGATAATCTGCTATAACGTTCTGAGAGCCTTCTAGGTGGATAGCCGTTATAGATAGAACTGTATCCTCCGCCCAGCTGAAAATCGTCTCTGCTAGATCCTGCAGTGGTCGATATCTTGGGCCTCCCTGATGATTCAGGAATGAGATTGTCGTCACATTGTCGGAGAAAATTTTTACATGACGATCTGAGAGCATGAGCCAATTTTGCCTTAACACTTCCCATACGGCATATAGTTCCTTGAAATTGGAGGATCTGTCTCTGATGCTTGCTGGCCACCTGCCCTGGAAGATTCTGCCCTGTAGATGAGCTCCCCAGCCCCATATGCTGGCGTCCGTGGTGATGACTGCGTCCACCAGTGGAGATATCTCCGTGTTGGACCTGCCAGCCTCAAGGGGGAATCTAGAGAAGACTGACGGCGATCCCAAACTGACAGGATCTGTCTCTGCAGGGGTCTTGAGTGTGTCTGTGCTCACCTGACACATGGTATGCAGGCCGTCATTAGGCCGAGTACTTCCTTACGGAAGCTCGATGTTCCAATAGATACCTGACTCGAGTTTGAATTGTCACTCGCTTGACATCTGGTAATATATGGATATTCTGCGTCTGGAGTCCAGGCACACTCCCAGGAAAATCTTCCTTTGTTCTGGTAGTAGGTTGGACTTCTGCCAGTTTAGTACCCATCTTCTCAGGAAGGCCACCATCTCTGATACAAGTTTTGTAAAAATATGAGGAGCAGAAGCCTGCCCAAAGGGGAGGCCCTGAAACTGGTAGTGTTAGGTCCGGGTTGGCAGAGCTACTGCAAACCTCAACAGATTCTGAGACGAGGGATGCACCGGGACCTGATAGTAGGCACTCTTTAGGTCGAGTGTGCACATAGTGTATAGCACTAACAGCATCCTGATCTATAAGATGAACTGCTGACGGATAGATTCCATTAAGAACCTTTTGTATCTCACCCAGGCATTCAAAGGCTTTAGATTTATTTTAGTGCGAGTGTCGCCCGATGGCTTTGTGATAATAAATAGGGATGAATAGTGCCCCCTTCCTATCTCTGACAGAGGGATCGGGATTATTACTTCCATACTGAGCATGTCCTGTAAATCTTTTAGTAAGGCAGAGTCTGCTGTAACTATAGTAGGTGCAATATACCTTTCTGGGGGAGGGGAGTAAAGCTCTATGCTGTATCCCTCTGACACAGTTCTGCGAAACCATTGATTTTGAGTGATGTGGGCCCAGTTTTTTGCAAACTGCCGAAGCCTTCCCCCAATGCATGTGGTGTCATTGTGACTTATTTCTAGAGGATGGACTAAAGAAAAGACCTCTGCTCCTGTTACCCTGTCCACAGGAGCCTCTGTAGGATCCCCTGCTGGACTGACTCTGTCCCCTAGAATCAAACTGCTTTCTGGAGAAGAAACCACTTCGAAAGGGCTGGGGCTGCTTAGGCTTGTCCTCAGGGAACCCCTTCTTTTTATCAGAGGCTGACTCAAGGATAGAGTCCAAAGCAGGTCCAAACACCCTCTGTCCCGCAAATGGAATACAGCAAAGTTTGGACTTAGAGGCATTGTCACCTGACCAGGACCTCAGCCATACAGCCCTCCTAGCCACATTATATAGGGAACTGTTACGAGCTGAGAATCTAACCGATTCTGCTTTCATATCTGATAAAAATGCCATGGCTGACTTCATAATAGGTATGGAGCTCAGAATATCAGATCTAGGGGTCTTGTTGGCTAGATGATCTTCCAACTGACCCATCCATAGGTACATAGATCTGGCCACCGAAGTGGCTGCTATGTTTGTCCTAATCAGGGCCGCAGAAGCCTCCCAGGCCCTCTTTAGGAGAACGTCAGCTTTCCTATCCATAGGGTCACGCAAACTAGCAGAGTCCTCGAAAGGTATAGCAGTCTTTTTGGTGACTTTTGCAACTGGAACGTCAATTTTAGGGACCTCCTCCCATAACTTGACTTCCTCTGGGTCGAATGGCAAACGACCTTTAAAGTCACGAGATAGCACCAGCCGGTAAACTTTAAGGTCTCAGGTGCACAACTATCACAAAGAATATTACTATGTGTAACACACTGTAAATCAAGGTGCTCTAAAATGCATGGAAAAATTGTATGCCAGAACAAAAAAGGAGAAAAGCCAATGCATAAATATGTGCACACCTGCTATATGCTGAAGTGATAGTCAAAACTTTATTAAAGCAACAACAAGGACACAAGCATCAAAAATATCAAAATTGTAAAACCAATTAAAAACAAGGCACCCTTCCCTCTGTAAGAATGTCAAAGTGATACTCCTCAATATAATGTTATAAACCTGAACAACAGCAAGCTCTGATAGAAGAAAAAACATGGATGATATAACAATACATTAATCACGACCATGCATATACATAGAAAATCACAATGCGTACAACCTGTAGGCGTATATCTTATCGCATCAAAAAATCCTAATCCAATATATTAAGACAAAATAAGGGCGTCCCCAAATATGTCATAGGTAAAGCACTGTAATTCATGTGACCCAGAGCAATGTTCAGATTAGCTGAAGCCCTGTGAAAGTGGAGAAAATTGTGCAAAGAAGATATTTTCAATGGCAGGGCATGCAAAAAATGGTTAAGAAGGTGCCATATATAATTATTGTGCAAGGCACCAATAAGAAAAGGCATACCCCAAGTGTATTTCAGCCATAAATAGTCCGGACCATGGAGTAAGCTAAATCCATGGATGTGCACAAATGGAGCGATGGATCAGGTCAAACTCTTGGCACTTGGAATTTTCCCATTTTCTTGTACGCGGTATGGTAAAACCAATGGTGTTGTTCAAAAGTACAACTAGTCCCACAAAAAATAAGCCCTAACATGGCCATATTGAAAGAAAAATAAAAAAGTTATGGCTCTGGGAAGAAGGGGAGCAAAAAACGAAAATGCAAAACCAAAAATACCTCCGAACCTGAAGTGATTAATGAAGAGGAAACACAGTAAGTACAATGTAAATGTTGCACACAGAGTACATATGCAGTATACAGTATATTTTCAGTAGATAAACTGCTTTTTTGCCAAGGTCACTTAGCAACAGGTAAAAACAGTAAATATAGGAATTTTAAGTTCTAAAATACAATTTTGCAATTTATCTTTATTTGTTAAGTGTTTCAAAAACAGTATATCATTTTATTAACACTTATCCATCAAGACTTTTGCTGACATAACGCTTGAATTAGTAAAGGACAAATTAGAAATTATATTGAGGTTACTGAAGCAACAGTATTATTTCCATGGTTACCATTTTAGGAGACGTGTAAGTGAACACAGCCACATCTCAAATAACATAAGCAGAAATGGAAAGATATGGGCCTACTTTCAATTTTTTTTCTAGTTTTGCAGCTCTCTAAACATAAAGTTCTAATAACAAAAGACATTTAAAAACTGTAGATCTGTTGACACCTACAATGTAAATGAATCCATTCAATGTGTATGTATGGCAAATATCTATTTTATTATTTCAGAAAAATAATAACCTGCTCATGTCTAAAGTAGTTGATTGAATTCACATGTGTGCAGATTTGTAGTGGATTTTAATGCAAATTACCCCCCTTAAAATCTAAAAAAAAAAGTAGAATGCATGTGGGTTGAATTTTCAAAATCTCATCCACTTGTTGCATATAAAGTAGAGAGGAATTCAGATCATCCTGTGAATTTTAAAATCTGCTGAACTAAAGGGGATGATTCATGAAAACAATTTACAAAGGAATGTAGCTTTTTCTCATAATATGATATTTGAGGGCTTTTTGTATTCTACATAGCAAAAATAAACTATATTATATAGGGTATATTTATTGGTATTCTGGGTTATTTAGTCAATAAATATAGTTCAGTTATTTTGTTTGCCTTATAATAAAATGCAAAAATACTATTTGCCTGTGCTTTTACGGTTGAGTAATATTTTTCATTTTGAAAAGATGATCAGTTATTGTTCACTTATTTACATATTTATAGTTTTCATCACTCAGTTGAAACTGCTTCAGAACACATAATGGAATATGGCACACAAGGAGTATTTCTGGTGGCATAAAGAAATATTCCAGTGCTTTATGTATTCATGCTTTAATAGGCTATATGTTATAGGCACAATCATACCTTAAATCCTTGTGTAGCAATATTTGATCTGGAGGTAGATTTTAGACCTCAACCTTCAAAAACAATACTTCTATTAAGTGTATTATTTTAATCTAGTTTATTTTCAGAGCAATTACAGCCATTGCTTGTAGCACTGGCAGCGGCAGCTGTAGGCACGTCCTTGCGCTAACTTACAGCTGGCCCTTCATTGATGCACTGCTAAGCCAGCTGTCAGTCACTCTCAGTGCAGTGAGTGGTGACTGTAATTATTCTGGGCATGCATGTGTGACTGAAAGTTGGTGGCTCCCGGTAGAATATTACATTAATTTTAACTTTCATAATGCTATAAACATACAGATTAGCTCTTTATATGCAGCTTAATAATCATAGGTTCCCTTTAATACATACCTAAGCTATTTACATTTCTGAAACTATTGTCCAATTGGCAAACCACAGATCTGATGCTTTATTAAAATGGTTGGTCTACATCACAAATTAACAACCTATTTAAATTCTATGTAACTAAGAAAATCTAAAGAAGAGGGCAAAATCCCAATTTGTAATTAACACTAAGCACTGAAGTAGAAAAAATGATGCGTCAAAATGAAGTACAAAACAAATTTTACAGTCATAGCAATAAACTTTTTCAAATCATTAACTTCCGTATTCTGTCAGAAACCAGTATTGAGCCTCTAAAGCAAGATGATTTGGGATGTTGATAAAGAATTGGCATCACAACACAAGTAACTGACAAATAAGAGGAACTCTTTTCCCGAGCACGCTTGGGTGACTTCTGAGTATTTATGACTGCTCGGAGATTTTGTTTTCATCACGACAGCTGAATGATTTACAGCTGCTAGCCTGCTTGATTACATGTGGGGGATTCCTTAGCAACCAGGCAACCCCCACATATACTCAGCCTGGCTAGTAGCTGTAAACCATTCAGCTGCCGCTATGAAAACTAAATCTCCGAGCAGTCATAAATACTCACCCGAGCGTGCTCGGGAAAACCCAAGGAAGAAGTACACTCGGTCATCACTAAAATAACCAATAAATTTTGTTCAACTTCACAATTGTGTTCCACCACTTGTTGTTGATTCATCACCAAAATTTTACATTTGGTATCTTTATGTTTGAAGCATGATATGTGGGAAAAGGTTGAAAAGTTCCAGGGAGTGGAATACTTTCGCAAGGCACTGTATATATATATATATCTATTCTGTGTGTTTATATCTATTCTATTTTATTTTAACCTGTCACGCTGTGATGTTTAATGTACGCGGCACATGAATTGCCGACTTTTATTCTATTTTTTACCGAATGTTACCGACTATATGTCCCATAGTCGTGCCGAATTTATGTTTGGTGATAGTTTTCCAAAAATACCTGCTCATCTATAGTTATCCAACGTTTTTAAAACCATACCCTGACTTGCCTGAGGTACTTGCCGAGGGTTGCTATGTCAGCGCACATTTACGAAAGTCATCTCAGGCTTTCTCCGGTCTAGCTTAGCTACAGCAGCACTTTAAGTTGCCTCATCAACGACTGATTTTTGACCTGCCCACATGCTGAAATTCGACTTTCCATATGTTGGTAAGGCTTAGTGAGCAGCATAGGGCAGTCTCTGAATTCCAGCTTCTCAATGCCTGTCAGAGTTACGCACAGCCCCCACACACAGCAACTGCCAAGTGGGTGTGGATCACTGACCTATGTGAGGTTCTAAAAAACTTTGACGCTGCACCAAGATGGTGAGCTCTGATGATGCTATTATGAGCATAACCATTCCACTGCTCTGTCTATTAAAACGTTCGATGCAGTATCTGAAAGAGGAAGCGTTGAATGCCAAGCAGGTGGCTATGGAACAAGATTGTACAGTGGCTGATACCACACAGCCCAGCCTCACACAGTATTCTCAGGCCACATTGGGTGATCACAAAGAATAGGAGGAGGAGGAGGGGAGGAGGAACAGAATTTTTTGCTCTGTGCAAGATAGGGGACTCCCAATCCCTGTCCAGCATGGATGGCCTGAAGAGGAGCAGGAGGCTATGCATCGCTAGGAGGAGAGGATGGTTAGTGTTGTTCCTGGTGAGGACACTGAACATTTGACTCTTTGTGGTGTGCCATACATGTCAGAATTCATGTCCAGATGCCTTTCCCAAGAACCTCACATGAATGATATTTTGCCTCCATGAAATACTGTCTGTGCACCTTTCTTGACCCATAGTACAAAGATAAATTTTCTTCTCTAATGTCGGATACAGACTTGCCATTTTCAGTGCATGCATGCCAGAGGGCTGTAGTGGAAGACTTGCTCAAAAGATAACTCTCACACAATGCTGGTGGCAGAGGTACCAGCTTTTTTCACCCACAAGGATTACAGGGGAGGGCAACAAACACCAGGTGCAACTCAAGGGGGGGAAATGTCCACCAACTGGGCCATTTTTATGAGACGTCCCATCAGCAAGGGCTATCTGTGAGTGTAACTATGATGAGGAGGGAGAAGTTGACCAAGATGGTGAAGGACTACTTAAGTGACCACATCAGCATCCTTCCTGATTATTCAGTGCCCTTTAACTATTGGTTGTCCAAGCTGCACCCTTGGTCCGACCTCTCCTTGTATGCCTTGAAGGTGCTGCCATGCCCTGCGGTCAATGAGTTGTCTAAGTGGGTTTTTAGTTCAGCAGGTGGAATCATAATGGATAGGTACTAATAGAACTTACCGAATAGCTGCAGCGGGAAACTGGATACCTGTAGAGCTCCCGATAATCAGGTGTCCTGGGCTGTAGCTGCATGTGTCGTGGCTGTGTGACAGTCAAAATACATGCATGAAGAGCTTGTGTGTTGTGACTGTCACACAGTCAGGACACATGCAGCTGTGGCGCCGGACACCTGATTATCGTGAGCGATCCAGGAATCCAGGTTCCAGCTGCAGCTATTTGGTAAGCTCTATTAGCGAGCCGAATAAGGAGAGATCCAACGATATTCGCTTATGTCTAGTCTTAACGTCCATCCCTTACGATCCAAAACCATTTTGTTCAGGAAATCAACTCCTCCTTCTGCTTCTACAGCAAGTACTTAGTATTCATCTATGTATACCCCACGTGGGTATTGTTTTGTACTTTTAGAAACCTTTGCACCTCTATATCTCTACCTCTTGTAATAACTGCTAAGTGTATTGTGATGTCCTCATCACTGTGTCTTTCAGCTGGTCTGAGAGACACCCCTTGGCTAATTTTTTAAAACCTTTGCACATTGTGCATTGGTGAAACATGTACTCTCTATCCCTACCTATTATAATAGCTGCAAAATGTATTGTGAAGTCCCCATCATGATCTCTTTCAGCATATATGATACTGACACCTTGGGTAATTTTTGGAAAAGTTAGCACATTGTGTAATGATCAAATTTCTACACTCAGTCTCTATATATTCTATTATTATACTTTTTTTGTTGTGTTGCCCTTCCCACGGTCTCTTTAAGTGTGTATCTGGTAGCCTGATGTTGTTTTTTGGGTTTGCACTTGGACATTTTTGAACATAATATGCTCCACACAATTCTTCTGGTTTCAGCCTTACACAGAATAATAATATGAGTAATGAAATATGCTCTATATATGCTGCTAGTACTAAAATCGTAAACACATCCCTTTATAAAGGGAAATTCGACATAATACCTCTGTTAGCATACGCCATATACTGCTTATATATGCAGCATTCCAGTAGGTGGGCTGAACGCTTTGGTACGAAATACGTGACTGACCGTGATATCAAAGGCCCTTCCCCTGTGTTACATCAGTCCCACTCAGCTGTCTGGGAAGGAGACACTGAGGCCTCTTGTCCACACCCTGCAGTTGCACAGACACAACGGTCAGCAACCACTTCCAGTTTTTTGTCCCAGTACAGCGTTCAGTTGTCCCTTGTCAGCATATATTCTGTTCACAAATTGTTAGTTAGGTAGGGCATATATATTTGTTAGCAATATACATTGTCCATATGTATGATAATGTATGATGCAGGGCCATCTGAGGGTCCGTACCAAACTCAGGTTTCACAGCATCTGCTGGCACTCTGCTAATTGTCAAATTTTGGTTTGGTTTAGTAGGTCTTTTTAAAATTCTGTAAAACCAGCACAATAGTCTGGCAACATTATTCTCAGACACCATATGTGAGTCAGAAAGGCATGCAGGCATCTTATCCATGCTGTTCACATTTAGTTTTAGCTCTTTCCCATCCATTTCAACTTTTTTCTCATGCCCCCAGACCTGGAATCCATAAGGACACGACTTGCCATTGTGAAACCTTCCCTGAGAAACCTGGCCTTTGCATTAAGGATTGCTTCAAAGCATGCAACACAGCCACAAATTAATAAAGTTAGTTTATACCCTTTTGACACCGCACACTTTTATAATCTGATGTACCGCACATATCTTAGACATAACACCACATTATAAATTCATACACCAGTAAAACAAAAAGCATTATAATCATTACAATAAATCTATGCCTCTAGATAAAATCATTCAGGGGTTTAGTTTCCAAAATGGGGTCACTTGTGGGGGGTTTCCACTGTTTAGGCACATCAAGGGCTCTGCAAACGCGAACTGATGCCCGCAGACCATTCCATCAAAGTCTGCAATCCAAAACGTCACTACTTCCCTTCCTGCCATGTGCCCAAACAGTGGTTTTCCTCCACATATTTGGGTTATCAACATACTCAGGAGAAATTGAACAACAGCCTTTCCCTTCCTTTTTCTCCTGTTACCCTTGAGAAAAAAAATCAGGGCTAAAATATCATTTTTGTGGAAAAAATTTGTTTTTTTTATTTTCATGATTTAACAATATAATTTTTTGTGAGACACCTGGAGGGTCACGGTGTTCACCACATATCTAAATAAATTCCTTTGGGGCCTAATTTCCAAAATGGGGTCACTTGTGGGGGATTTCCAGTGTTTAGACACCTTATGGTCTTTATTAATGCGAAATGACGCCCGCTGACCATTCCATCAAAGTATGCAATTCAAAACGTCACTCCTTCCCTTCAAAGCCCTGCAGTGAGCCCAAACAGTGGTTTTCCTCCACATATGGGGCATCAGTTTACTCAGAAGAAATTGCACAATAACATTTTTGGTCCATTTTCTCCTGTTACCCTTGTGAAAATAAATAAATCAGGGCTAAATATAATTTTTGTGGAAAAAAAAGTGATTTTTTATTTTCACAGCTCTACGTTATAAATTTCTGTAAAGCAGCTGGGGGTTCAAAGTGCTCATCGCATGTCTAGATAAGTTACTTACATGGTCTAGTTTCCAAAATTGGGTCACTTGTGGGTGTTTTCCACTGTTTAGGAACATTAGGGGCTCTTCAAACACGAAATGGAGTCCGCTCTCAATTCCAGCCAATTTTGCATTCAAAAAGTCAAAAGGTTCTCCTTCCCTTCTGAACCATGCAATGCGTCCAAACAGTGGTTTTTCCCCACATATGGAGTATCAGCGTACTCACGAGAAATTGCACAACATCTTTAGCAGTCCATTTTCATCTGTTACCCTTGTGAAAATAAAAAAAATTGGGCTGAAAGACCATATAGACCCCTCAAAGTGAGTTCAAATGTGATGTAGTCCCTGAAAAAGATGGTTTTGTAAATTTTGTTGGAAAAATGAAAAATTGCTGGTCAACGTTTAACCCTTATAACTTCCTAACAAAAAATATTTGATTCCTAAATTGTGCTGATATAAAGTAAACAGTCTCTAAATTAGTGGGATCCATTGAAGCATTCCAAAGTTATGACCTCACAATGTGACAGTTGTCAGAATTGTAAAAATTGGCCTGGTCAGGAAGGTGAAAACAGGCTTTGGGGCGAAGCGGTTTAGAAATGGCAGTTAACAGGAACAATGGAGGTCAACATAAGGTCCAGAAAACCAAGCTAAGTTTCAGTGAGAGTTTATTGTAGGATTACTAGAGAGGCAAATCAGAATCCCCGCTTGACTGCCAAATACCTTCAGACCTTTTGGAAACAAGACCTGTGGACTGATGAGGTTAAAATAGAACTCTTCGGCCACAATGACCAAAAGATATGTGTGGAGAAAAAAGGACACAGAATTTCAGGAAAAGAACATCTCACAAACCATTAAGCATGGGAGTGGATCATCACGCTTTGGGGTTGTATTGCAACCAATAGCATGGGGAACATTTCATGGGTAGAGGAAAGCTTTTGCCAATTTTCCTTTATGTAATTTTTAAAATGTAAAAGATTTATATATATATATATATATATATATATATATATATATATGTATATATATATATATACACAGTATATATAGTAAGATTGTGCAGTAGAATCGTACGTAGTGAAGAGGCAGTGACCCACAAAGTTCCAGCACAAAAGTCTCTTTAATGTGCTTCCTCAGAGCATTAAAGTCCAGTTCACACAAATGCATATAACTTCAGTGTATATTATTAGTGTTCACTTCACACCAGTTCATAGCAATATATCATATAGCTTTAGATTTACAGCCCCTAAACAGGCCAGACTTCCCTTGTCCAGTTTCCCATGGGCGACCATACGCCATATTACAGTCTCCATACACACAGCCTCATATGTTGCAGACACTACACATGCCAGCCCCCTCTGACTAGTTCCCGTGGGTGTCTTGCATCACTGTATCACAGTCTCTTACAGTCTCTATACTCACACGGCCATACACAGCCCAGGATACCCTCTGGATAGCAGCCGGGCACCATATCCACCTGTTTGCAATCGTTACACATACTAGTCCTCTTTTGGGCACAGGACATCCACCTCCGGGCACAGGACTGTCCACAGCCGTCTCTTTCGGGCACAGGACATCCACCTCCGGGCACAGTAATGTGCACCTCCGGGCACAGTACTGTCCACATCCTACACACCCCTACTCTGGAACTCTCTACCACAACATATCAGACTCTCACCTACCATCAAAACCTTCAAAAAGAACCTGAAGACTTACCTCTTCCAGGAAGCCACCTACCTCTTCCGACCAAACCACTGCACGACCAGCTCTATCCTCACCTACTGTATCCTCACCCATCCCTTGTAAATTGTGAGCCCTCGTGGGCAGGGTCCTCTCTCCTTCTGTACCAGTTGTGACTTGTATTGTTCAAGATTATTGTGGAATAATTGGCGCTATAATAATACATAATAATAATAATAATAATAATAATAATAATAATAATCCGACTCCTTCGGGCACAGGACATCCACCTCTTGGCACAGGACTGTCCATATCCGAGACCAGTACCATGAATGACTTGCATAGCTGTATACACTGTGGGTGCCAGCTGCCCTGGGTGCTGGGTGCACCTGGGTGCTGGCTCCGCTGGCCTGTGCCTCCAAGCACTCAGCCAGCACTCTGCAGGCCTCTGCTCTGCACACCAGCACACACCAGACTGACACTGACATGCACCTCACACACCTGACACACCCATACCTCTTACTGCAGGGCTTTTAACACACACAAACCTGTGGCCTTCAGCCACATGGAAAACCCGGACCAGAAATCGTGACTCCCATACACACCTATGGACTTCATCTGTCTCCATGTGCATTCTGGGGAGCACAAACAGCGCCCCCTAGTTGTAACAGGGGTCACTGCCTCATATAATACAACCCCTGGCAAAAATTATGGAATCACCAGCCTTGGAGGATGTTCATTAAGTTGTTTAATTTTGTAGAAAAAAAGCAGATCATAGACAAGGCACAAAACTAAAGTCATTTCAAATGGCCACTCTCTGGCTTTAAGAAACACTAAAAGAAATCAAGAACAAAAATGTGGTAGTCAGTAATGGTTACTTTTTTAACCAAGCATAGGGGAAAAATTATGCAATCACTCAATTCTGAAGAAAAAATTATGGAATCATGAAAAACAAAGAAAAAAACACTCCAAAACATCACTAGTATTTTGTTGCACCACTTCTGGCTTTTATTACAGCTTGCAGTCTCTGAGGCATGGACTTAATGAGTGTCAAACAGTACTCTTCATCAATCTGGCTCCAACTTTCTCTGATTGCTGTTGCCAGATCAGCTTTGTAGGTTGGAGCCTTGTCATGGACCATTTTCTTCAACTTCCACCAAAGATTTTCAATTGGATTGACATTGACATTATGTGTCTTTTTTCAAGGAATGTTTTCACAATTTTTGCTCTATGGCAGGATGCATTATCATCTTGAAAAATTATTTCTTCATCCCCAAACATCCTTTCAATTGATGGGAAAAGAAAGGTGTCCAAAATATCAACATAAACTTGTGCATTTATTGAAGATGTAATGACAGCCATCTCCCCAGTGCCTTTACCTGACATGCAGACCCATATCATCAATGACTGTGGAAATTTGCATGTTCTCTTCAGGCAGTCATTTTTATAAATCTCATTGGAATGACACCAAACAAAAGTTCCAGCATCATCACCATGCCCAATGCAGATTTGTGATTCATCACTGAATATGACTTTCATTCAGTCATCCACAGTCCACGATTGCTTTTCCTTAGCCCATTGTAACCTTGTTTTTTTCTGTTTAGGTGTTAATGATGGCTTTCGTTTAGCTTTTCTGCATGCAAATCCCATTTCCTTTAGGCGGTTTCTTACAGTTCGATCACAGACGTTGACTCCTGTTTCCACATTCCTCATTTGTTTTGTTGTGCATTTCCTGTTTTGGAGACATATTGCTTTAAGTTTCCGGTCTTGACGCTTTAATGTCTTCCTTGGTTTACCAGTATGTTTGCCTTTAACAACCTTCCCATGTTGTTTGTATTTGGTCCAGATTTTAGACACAGCTAACTGTGAACAACCAACATCTTTTGCAACATTGCATCATGATTTACCCTCTTTTAAGAGTTCGATAATCCTCTCCTTTGTTTCAATTGACATCTCTCGTGTTGGAGCCATGATTCATGTCTGTCCACTTGGTGCAACAGCTCTCCAAGGTGTGATCACTCCTTTTTAGATGTAGACTAACGAGCAGATCTAATTTGATGCAGGTGTTATTTTTGGGTATGAAAATATTCAGGGTGATTCCAGAATTTTTTCCTCAGAATTGAGTGACTCCATAATTTTCCCCTATGCTTAGTTAAAAAAAAGTAACCATTACTGACTACCACATTTTTTGTTATTGATTTCTTTTAGTGTTTCTTAAAGCCAGAAAGTTGCCATTTGAAATGACTTTAGTTTCGTGACATGTCTGTGATCTGTTTTTTTTCTACAAAGTGAAACAACTGAATGAACATCCTCCAAGGCCGGTGATTCCATAATTTTTGCCAGGGGTTGTATATATATATATATATATATATATATATATATATATATATATATATATATATATACAGTATATATATACAGCCTAAAATACAAGGGGAATTTGTCATCTTTAACTTTAGGCCTTTTAGAGATCATTTCGTCTTCAACTTGCTTAATTGTTCACAATAACAGCAATTTTGACCAGGGGTGCCAAAACCTTTACATACCACTGTATCTATAGTGAATGAAGCTGGAATGACACTGCTCAGTTCACTGTATAGTGGCTATTCTAAATATTGTGAATAAGAAGTGGGCTTCAATACTTGTGATGTGTGCACTCATTGTTCCAGAGTGTCATTTGCAGTTATTAGAAGTAATTCCATTTCAGTGCATAATATAATATGTACAGCTTCAGTTATTGTTCTGATAGTATTATACACTGCTCAAAAAAATAAAGAGAACACTAAAATCCCACCTCCTAGATATCACTGAATGAAATATTCCAGTTCTAAATCTTTATTCATTACATAGTGGAACGTGTAGAGAACAATAAAACCTAAAAATGATCAACTTAAATCACAACTAATATCCCACGGAAGTCTGGAGTTGGTATGATGCTCAAAATCAAAGTGGAAAATGAAGTTACAGGTTGATCCAACTTCAGTGGAAATGCCTCAGACAAGGAAATGATGCTCAGTTGTGTGTGGCCTCCACGTGCCTGTATGACCTCCCTACAACACCTGGGCATGCTCCTGATGAGGCGGCAGATGGTCTTCTGAGGGATCTCCTCCCAGACCTTGGCTAAAGCATCTGCCAACTCCTGGACAGTCTGTGATGCAATGTGATGTTGGTGGATGGTGCGAGACATGATGTCCCAGATGTGCTCAATCGGATTGAGGTCTGAGGAATGGGTGGACCAGTCCTTAGCTTCAATGCCTTCATCTTGCAGGAACTGCTAACACACTCCAGCCACATGAGGTCTGGCATTGTCCTGCATTAGGAGGAACCCAGGGCCAACCGCACCAGCATATGGTCTCACAAGGGGTCTGAGGACCTCATCTCGGTGTAATAATTACAGGGGATAACTCAGGAGACTCTTTGCATGGAACAAGACAACTACAGGACACAGTTTTATAAGTGATAAAGTCTACATTATCACACGGTGATTCAAACAGGTGCAGAGAGAAACTCAAGTCCACAACACTTGGTGTAAATATTAAAAGCAGCTTAGCAGTCTATAGGAAACTTCAGAGGAAAACGCAATTAAGCAGAAAGTCTATGAAGCACAGTTATTCTTGAGGATACTTGACACGAATAAATCCTTGTCTTAGTCCAAACACAGATAGATAAGCTTATAAGGCAGTTCAAATCATATCTTAGCTCAACCAGAGAGGCCTGGTTAATAGTCTCAGGTTTTTGCAGAGCAGAAACAGCTTACATGTCCAGCAAATGAGATGGAAGTAAACATGAGCAGCAGATGAAGGAGGATTACTGGAACTGGTGTATGCAGCAGGAACTCAGAGCAGAGTAGCAGGATCACCACACAGGTTCACAGGTGCAGGTATATAGCCAGGGAGTAATCAGAGGTCAGGAGCTGGATGCAAGGCAGAATACTCTACCACAGACTGAAGGCTGGGGTGGAGTTTTATAGCAGGAAGACACAGTGCGCATGAGACCAAAGATGCCATCTTGGAAAAGGGCAGTAATGCACAAAAGGTAAAAAATGTTCTGAGTCCTGATATTACTCCCTCCTTAGAAGCGGCCTCAGGACGATCCTGGACCTGGTTTCTCAGGGAATCTCTGATGAAAACGAGAAATCTTCTGTTGGGCATTGATGTTTTCCACAGGTTCCCAAGAGTCTTCCTCAGGGGGATATCCCTGCCATCTTATCAGATATTGGAGCCGATTCCTGCGAATCCTGGAATCAATAATTTCCTCCACCACAAATTGTTCTTGCCCATCAATCACCACAGGCTGCGGAGGTGGCACAACATGTCCCTGGAAGGTATTAGAAGATACAGGCTTTAGTAAAGTTACATGAAAAACTGGGTGTACCTTCATAGTCCTGGGCAGCTTCAGTCGGCAGGCCACAGAGCTCACAATACCGTTGATCTTGAAAGGGCCAATGAATTTCTGTCCAAGTTTTTGTGAAGGAACGTTTAACTTCTGATTCTTAGTTGCTAACCACACGGACTCTCCTACTTTGAACATGGGTGCAGGTTTACAGAATCTATCAGCCGATCTCTTATAACGTTCTTGAGCTGTGGTCAGGGATTCCTTCAGAACCTCCAGATTTTGTCTCATCGCAGTCAGCCTTTCCTCCACTGCCGGAACCGGAGAATTAATTGGAGACCTAGGTAAAATACACGGATGATAACCCAGATTGGCAAAGAAAGGTGTAAATTTAGTGGAGGCACCTGAGAATTATTTTATGAAAATTCGGCTAACGGCAGCAACTCCAACCAATCATCCTGGAAATGGCTGACATAGCATCTTAGATATTGTTCCAGCGTCTGGTTGGTACGCTCAGTCTGAACATTTGTCTGGGGATGGTAAGCGGAAGAGAGACAAACATTAATATTGAGTGCAGAGCAAAACCCCTTCTAGAATCGTGAAGTGAACTGTACTCCACGGTCAGAGATGATCTCATCCGGAACCCCATGCAACCAAAAGACATTCTGTATAACCAAGTTCACTGTATCTTTAGCTGAGGGGAGGCCGGTGCATGGAACAAACTGAGCAGCTTTAGTCAGGCGATCAACTACCACCATGATTTTATTCATGCCCCCGATGTAGGCAGCTCCACAATAAAGTCCATTGATATAGACCCCCAAGGGTGGGACGGAACAGGTAATGGTTGTAGAAGACCCGTAGGGGCCACATGAGGAGTCTTGTAACAGGCACATACCTCGCAAGAGAGAACATAGTCCTTGGTATCCTTCAGGCAAGTTGGCCACGAGAAGAATCGGCTCAGGAACTCTTGTGTCTTCTGTACCCCCCTGTGACCAGCCAACTTGCAGTCATGTACCAACTTGAGGATCTGCAGACGGATGACCTCAGGGACGTAGATACGTCGATCTCTGAACCACATGCCACCCTTAAAGACAAGATTAATATCCACAGGTGGGTTGGCCAGAAATACATCACCATCATAGGCCTCCCTGCACTCCTTCCACAAGTCCTGATCATGGATAACTCCGATGAAATTGGCATCAGAGAGAATGGTCTTGGACGGGGCTCCAGGTACAGAATCCGCAGCATGGATTCGGGATAAAGCTTCAGCCTTTCCATTACGAGAACCTGGACGATACGAGATAACAAAGTTAAATTGATTTAAAAATAAGTTCCAACAAGCCTGACAAGGAGAAAGACATCTAGCGGATCTAAGGAACTCTAAATTGTGATGATCAGTTAGCACTATGATCTGTTGTGCAGCTCCTTGCAGATGATGCCTCCATTCTTTGAAAGCCTCAATAATAGCCAGCAATTCCTTGTCTCCCACATCGTAATTCTTCTCTGCTGAGGTTAGTCTACAGGAAAAGAAAGCACAAGGATGTAGCAGACCCTTCTCTCCAGTTCTTTGGGAGAGAATAGCCCACAAAGAATTATCAGAAGGGTCCACCTCCACAATGAATGAAAGTGTTGGATCTGGGTGTATCAACAGCGGAGCTGATGTGAAACAGATCTTAAGCTGATCAAAAGCTTTTTGAGCCTGTGATGACCACTTACAGGGCTTTTCCTTCTTTGTCAAGGAAGTAATGGGACGGACAATATCAGAAAAATTTCGAATGAAGCGTCTGTTGAAATTTGCAAAACCAATAAAACGCTGGACCTCCTTAAAGTTCTTGGGTACCGGCCAGTCAAGGATAGCCTGAATCTTACCAGATTCCATGTTCAGCCCCTGGGGAGAGATGATATAACCTAAGAACTGTATCTCAGAATGATGGAACTCACATTTCTCCGGCTTGATATACAGATGGTTCTCTTTCAGACGTCTTAAAACAGCTTTGACATGTTCTTCATGTTCCTGTAGAAAGTCAGAAAAGAATAGAATATTGTCCAAATAGATCACCACAAACTGGTCCAACAAATCTCTGAAAATGTCACTAGCAAGGTGTTAAAATGTTGCAGGGGCATTACAAAGCCCGAAGGGCATCACGAGATATTCAAAGTGTCCATACTGGCATCGGAATGCTGTCTTCCACACATCCCCTGGACGAATACACACCAAATTATAAGCCCCACGAAGATCCGGTTTAGAGAACACCTTAGCATGGCAGACTCTTTCCAGTAATTCGGGAATCAGAGGTAAAGGGTAACAGTTTCATACGGTTACCTTATTGAGTTCCCGATAGTCAACACAGGGTCTCAGGGTCCCATCCTTCTTTTTTACAAAAAATATAGGTGCCCATGCTGGTGTGGAAGAAGGACGTATGAAGCCTTTGGCCAGATTTTCATTAATATACTCCTTTAAGGCTTGAAGCTCAGGTGCCGCCAAAGGGTGTACGTTACCAAAAGGAATAGCTGCCCCAGGAAGCAGCTCAATGGGACAGTCATAATGCCTGTGTAGAGGAAGCTGATCTGCATTCTTCTTGTCACAGATGTCAGAGAACTCTTTATATGCTGGAGGTAAAGAAAATACCTGTACATGTGGTTCCGTAGCTGTGGACTCCGGGACAGCTTCTGTTAACGCTGAGTTGCTCCTTGTTGGAAAGATAATCTCCTTGGTCTCCCAGTTGATAATTGGGTTCTGAGAACGCAACCAAGGAATGCCTAAAATCACAGGAAAATGAGGAGAAGAAATTAGCAAGAAAGAAAGTTGCTCCTGATGATTAGGCTCCAACAAAATTTCAAGGGGTACGGTCTCCTGATCCACAGGCCCAGAGATTAAAGGTGACCCATCCACTGTTTCCATGGTAATTGGAGAGGCTCTTTGCTGAATTTCAATACCATGTTCCTTGGCAAATGCGATATCCATGAAATTGCCACCTGCACCTGAGTCAATCGTAGCTGCACTGGAAATCCACTGTCCTGAACACAGGATCTTAATAGGGAGAGAACAGTGAGAGTTCTTTTCCTTAAGCTCCTTGGGGGGTGAAGTCATAGAAAGTGAATGGAATACAGCGTTTAAAGGCAGGCTACATTCAGAGATGTCAGATTCATCATCACAGTTGTCATACTCCCCTACTGCTGCTAGCACCTTGTTAGGCTGTCTAGGACACTTAGGACAATTGATCAAGAAGTGGTCAGACTGGCTGCAGTAGAAACATAGACTTTCACGAAGGTGATGCTCCCGGGGCTCATTGATCTTGCGCCTCTGAACGGAATCAATTTGCATGGGCACCTCCTCCACCTCCCGAAAGGTTTTACCTGCAGGCTCTTTGGAAGGAAGGGAAAAGTTAGAAATACGGTTATATGCAGCAAATTTATCCTGCCTACGCTCAGTAAGGCAAATGTCTATGCGCACACAATGCTGTATAAATGTCTCTAGCTCTTGTGGTGACTCAGAGCGAGCTAGTTCATCTTTTATAATACTAGACAAACCCCTTTTAAAAATAGGCAATTGTGCATAACTGTCCCAATTGGTATCTACGGCTAATCTCCTGAATTCAGTGGCATACTCAATAACAGAACGTTTAGCCTGGCGTAAAGACAACAAACAGATTCACCATGGCGATTAGGGTCATCAAACATTAATGCCATAGTGTCCAAGAAATCATCCAAGTTATTTAACCGTGGGTCAAGAGACTCAATCATCGGATTCGCCCAGGCAAGCGTTCGTGAGGTCAGTGGCATTATTATACACAATACTTTGGAACTATCAGTAGGAAAATGGTCAGCATGCACATCAAAATATAACATACATTAATTCACAAAGCCACGAAATTTGTCGCGATCACCATTAAATCTGAATGGGGGCAACTTAGGTGGGCTAGCTGGTGGCGGTTGCCCAGAGGGTAAAGTCACTTGTGCAGCTATTTACGTGCTTATGTCCTGAAAAGCCCGTCCATACTGGGACTCTATGCCAGCAAGTTTGTTTTCCGGGGCTGCCTTGCTGTTGCTTAAGTCCTGCAAAGTTTGTCCAAACACTTGATTGTGTTCAAAGCTTCCAAACTTCTTTTGCAGACCTTCCACATCTTTCTGCAGTGATCTAATTATGGAAAACACCTGCTTTAATCTGCTCTCCGTAGTCATTGTTCCAGCAGTCTCCTTTTTTTATGGCTAGAGTATTCTGTAATAATTATAGGGGATAACTCAGGAGACTCTTTGCGTGGAACAAGACAACTACAGGACACAGTTTTATAAATGGTAAAGTCTATATTATCACACGGTGATTCAAACAGGTGCAGAGAGAAACTCAAGTCCACAACACTTGGTGTAAATATTAAACACAGCTTAGCAGTCTGTAGGAAACTTCAGAGGAAAATGCAATCAAGCAGAAAGTCTATGAAGCACAGTTATTCTTGAGGATACTTGACACGAATAAATCCTTGTCTTAGTCCAAACACAGATAGATAAGCTTATAAGGCAGTTCAAATCATATCTTAGCTCAACCAGGGAGGCCTGGTTAGTAGTTTCAGGTTTTTGCAGAGCAGAAACAGCTTACATGTCCAGCAAATGAGATGGAAGTAAACACGAGCAGCCGATGAAGGAGGATTCCTAGAACTGGTGTATCCAGCAGGAACTCAGAGCATAGTAGCAGGATCACCACACAGGTTCACAGGAGCAGGTATATAGCCAGGGAGTAATCAGAGGTCAGGAGCTGGATGCAAGGCAGAATACTCTAGCACAGACTGAAGGCTGGGGTGGAGTTTTATAGCAGGAAGACACAGTGCACATGAGACCAAAGACGCCATCTTGGAAATGGGCAGTAATGCACAAAAGGTAAAAAATGTTCAGAGTCCTGACACTCGGTACCTAATGGCAGACAGGCTACCTCTGGCGAGCACAAGGAGGGCTGTGGGGCCCTCCAAAGAAATGCCACCCCACACCATTACTGACCTACTGCCAAACCGGTCATGCTGAAGGATGTTGTAGGCAGCAGATCACTCTCCTCGGCATCTCCAGACTCTGTCACATCTGTCATGTGCTCAGTGTGAACCTGCTTTTATCTGTGAAGAGCACAGGGCACCAGTGGTGAATTTGCAAATCCTGGTGTTCTGTGGCAAATGCCGAGCATCCTGCATGGTGTTGAGCTGTGGGCACAACCCCCATCTGTGGATGTCAGGCATTCAGACCACCCTCATGGAGTCAGTTTCTAACCGTTTGTGCAGACACATGCACATTTGTGGCCTGCTGGAGGTCATTTTGCAGGGCTCTGGCAGTGCTCCTCCTTTTCCTCCTTGCATAAAAGCTGAGGTAGTGGTCCTGTTGCTGGGTTGTTGCCCTCCTATGGCCCCCTCCATGTCTCCTGGTGTACTGGCCTGTCTCCTGGTAGCGCCTCCAACCTCTGGACACTACGCTGATGGACACAGCAAACTTTCTTGCCACAGCTCGCATTGATGTGCCATCCTGGATGAGCTGCACTACCTGAGCCACTTGTGTGGATTGTAGAGACCGTCTCATGCTACCACGAGTGTGAAAGCACAATCAACATTCAAAATTGACCAAAACATCAGCCAGAAAGCATTGGTACTGAGATGTGGTCTCCCCACCTGCAGAGCCACTCCTTTATTGAGTGTGCCTTGATAATTGTCAATATATATAATTAATAACGACCAACACCAAAACCTAAGATAAGAGCGGGGTATTAGTACAGCAATAAATACGTCAGGAATTCCTAATAGGGAAAGGCAGTCCTAACTTTATCCCTAATTACTTCCTACTGGACTGTACCTTCCTGGCAGTGGAGGTTGGCACCCTAAATTCGGCATGGCACCCCCACTCTGCATTGACTGTCCCTTCTGGCCCTAGTCAGACTTTAGCAACTACCCATGCCCAAATCCCAACACCATGCACACAACCACAAGCCTTGGTCAGACTAGAAAAACTGATTAAGTAGATTTGAACCAGATATAGTATTGCACTAAAAAAACAATTGCACTTATGTCCGCTTTTAATCCAGGACTGTTCCCAGAGCTCACCCTTTGTATTATCAGGATGTATATATAGTCACCTAGATTGTGAGGGACACAGAGAGGGGCCTCCAAGATTTCACTAGTCTCTCATGGCCACAGCACAACAAATTGTCATATTATACATATTCCTGCCATAAAGAACCAAAAACATGCTACTGGAACCGTAATAGTTTACTTATCTGAATAGTGTGACATGATTTGTCCAATGTCTCTGTCCCTACGTGTTTCGCCCCCTCCTAGTATAGTGGTGATTTAACTATGCAGCTATCTATGGCAGTAGAATGTAAATAGTTTATGAGCACAAGAGCACTTTATATTTTTTTTCTCAAAAAGCTGAATCTTAGAGGCCTTTTTTCTCCCTCTCTGTGTCCCTTACAATCTAGGTGACTATATATACATCCTGATAATACAAAGGGTGAGCTCTGGGAACAGTCCTGGGTTAAAAGCGGACATAAGTGCAATAGGTTTTTTAGTGCAATACTATATCTTGTGCAAATCTACTTAATCAGTTTTTCTAGTCTGACCAAGGCTTGTGGTTGTGTGTATGGTGTTGGGATTTGGGCGTGGGTAGTTGTTAGGGTCCGACTAGGGCTAGAAGGGACAGTCGACGCGGAGTGGGGGCGCCATGCCGAATTTAGGGTGCCAACCTCCACTGCCAGGAAGGTACAGTCCAATAGGAAGTAATTAGGGATAAAGTTAGGATTGCCTTTCCCTATTAGGAATTCCTGGCATATTTATTACTGTACCAATACCCCGCTCTTATCTTAGGTTTTAGTCGTCATTAATTATATATATTGAATTTTAATATGGTTAATTAAAGATATTTTTAAGGGTTGTTTTTCTTTTTTGGTTTATGTACTGAGTATACCCCTATACTATTTGTTTTTGGTTCCTTTGTCTTGATAATTGCCAATAATTTCCATCTGTTGTCTATTCCATTTGCACAACAGCATGTGAAATTGATTGTCAAACAGTGATGCTTCCTAAGTGGACAGTTTGACTTCACAGAAGTTTGATTTTCTTGGAGTTCTATTCTGTTGTTTAAGTGTTCTCTTTATTTTTTTGAGCAGTGTAATAGCTCCCAACCATCTCAAATCCAGTGGGACAGTTCTGATTTAGGAGAGCTGTAACACAAGGTCAGAGTTATGTCCCGACTTTTACTCACTGTTGCTCTGCAACATTTTATATCATTTTTTATTTTTCCTATATACTTTTCCTTCTTATTGAGGAGACAGTGTAGTTTAAAAAGGAGCCATAAACTGAGAGAAAATCTCATCATTTGAGTGAGTTTTCTTCTTATGCACAAATAAAGAGAGACTTGTCAATCAAGCTTCGACCAAGCAGGTCGAAGCTGGCAGTAAAAAACTACTATGATTAGCCTCCATGTCCCTGGCTCCTGTTTTCTCTGAAATTACATAGCCTTTTACAGTAAAGTATAGATACCTGCAATTATGGTGATTGCACCCTGATTCATATTGCTTAAGGTTGCTACAGCAGATATTACATGACAGGGAAATGGAATCTTTCTATCTTTCTTTTTATCTTTAGATAACTGTTACGGATCTGCAGCTCAGGACTAGCTGACCTTGTACTAGGACTAGGCTGAAACCCTACGATGGAGTGGGTGACCTATTTCTTGTGAATAGACCCACCGACATTTCCTAGGCTAAGCACAAACGAAGACCTACAGGTAGGGGGGAAGGGTGTCCCTGAACGATCTGGGGACTGGGAACAAAAACAGGTAACCTCCTAGTAGGAAAATAGAGGAAGCTGCAGAAATAAACGGAAAACCAAAACCAAAAACTGGCAGAACTAGATGTCATGATATGTACTTTTGCCCTGTCCTGTATTTGAATAATATGCCATTTGATGTATGTAACTGTTCTCTGGTTTCTATTAGCTGTAGTTTATATATTTTCTTGTGCTGGGAGTTTACCTGTAACAATGTCTCCTTCCCCCAATACTTGCAGCCCTAAGCTATAATGTAATTAAGCTTTGTCAACTAGTGAAGGAATAGCCATTCTTCCTCACAGCAGGTTGCTAGTCAAATGTACATACTACCTAGACTAAGCGGAGCCAACCAGTGTAGAATCTTCTGATGGACCCAACCATTGAATAGAAGGTGTGACCCCTACCCCCCTTCATGGGCGGATCCCAGGAGCTCAGACAATCCATTCTTATTTTGAGATCAGATGTGAGTTGATCAAAAAAGGACAAGGAGTGGGGATTTTTAGCTGAGGCAAGACCCCACGTCCATCTGTGACTGCGGAAGCGAACGGGGCGAGACTTGAGCTGAGGACATATCTCGTCATTCGTGAGATTGTTTTGGGATCTGTTGGACTCGTGGAAGGACTATTGCTTTGTTAGCTGGCACAAGGATTATCGGGAGGTGCCCCCGTATCTGTTCTGTGGGACTTGTGGAAGGACTATTGTCTCGTTTATCGGGTGCGGGATTACTGGAAAGCACCTCCAGATCTGTTTCTTTACTTGGACTTCTCATGAACTTGAAGGACATTATGGATATTTGATGTTTTATGCTCCCTGCTTTAATAAATCTCGTTGGATCGTCCCTCGGCCTGTTGTCCCTTCCTGCTCTGCCGTACACCCCGTCACACTAGAGATCCCAGAACTGCACAAAATCAAACACAGAAAGCTAACAAGGCACCGAGCCAGAATACTAGCAGATTAACACTGTTGTCCAGCAAGGAATGGGAGGCAGGTGCTGGGTAATAAAGGGTGATGCAATCACTTGACCTAGGACAAACCCAGCACCAGAGGAAAAAGACCAGCAGCCAGAAAACCACAACAAAATGGCAGATGGTGAAAACTAAATAAATTCTAACTGTAACACTATTACAAAATCAAAGAAATGACCTGGAGCATAAATTCATATACATGCAATGTGTAAGAGCATGTTCACACTGCGGCCATTTTATATACAACACCCAAGGAAAAAACTAAAATAAGCAAATTCCATGTAGTAAGTAAATAAGTAAATGTTCTGATGATAATGAGTTATAAGCCTGCTTAAAAATCTTGCAATTACCAGTCTATTTAGGATGGCCGATAATTAATACCATTATTATTGACCCATTAACCCCTTTCTGACCTCGGACGGGATAGTACGTAAGAGGTCAGAACCCCTGCTTTGATGCGGGCTCCGGCGGTGAGCCCGCATCAAAGCCAGGACATGTCAGCTGTTTTGTACAGCTGTAAATAACAATATTACATGTACATAACATAGTATATTTAGTTAATACTATTTTGATAAAAAAAAATGTAAAAGATATCCCACCATGACAACATGTACCCAATCGGGACAGTCCTATCCTGTCTCTAATATTAAAATCTCACCTTGTCAGACAACATCAGATAACCTCAATATAGACAAGGGAGGAGCAGGACAGTTGCCTAGCTGTTCAGACACCTGCCCATGGGAAGCTATATAGATACAATCCTGAGTTCAAAAAAGAGGACCAAACCCGTGTTTGCACAAAGTACAAGAAACTACAGCAAAACCAAAGAAATGAGTTGGTATGCATGCAATGTTTAAGAAGACATTCACACTGTGGCCATTTCACAAAACCAAGAAAAAACAAAATGAACATATACATTGTAGTAAGGGAATAAGTAAATAGTACCACGTAAATAGCATAGCTAATTAACTAAAACTTATTTTAAAAAAGGAGGGTTATTCTAGGCACCAAGTCACTTTTTCTGTGTGTTATTTCAACCCAAATCCTCAGAAATAGCCTCGCCGGATCTCTTCTGTGTGGTACATGCATGAAGAACATGCATTATATTGGAAAAAGTAACAAGAAAAACATCACTCATCCGATCCTTCTTTCAAGATGTGGTTGTCATGGAAATTTGGTTTGGACTGAGTATTTTGAGTGCTCATCAAGAATGGACTGTACACCATTGTGACAGAAAAACATTCCATCAATACTGATACTTTATTGTACATACATAGTTTTATAATTGCATATAGAAGGCAGTGGTTAGGGGTTGTTAGGGGTGGATAGCTAATTACCATATTGTCTAGCTATTATTTAATTGGCTGACTGAGTACATAATGTATTTAACTGAGTACATGGCATATTCTGACTGAAGTCTACCTGGCAACAAGCTGATTTAGCACTCTTGGACGTAGCTGTCACATTTAGGCTGGTTTCACACTTGCGTTTAAAAATGCAGCGTTTTTACCGCAAACGCATTTGGTGCAAAAACGCATGTAAACGCGTTTAAACGCTGCGTTTTTTAGACGCATCCGTTTTTGCATGTGGTAAAAAAAGCGGCGTTTTGACGCGTTTACAAGCGTTTTTTCCTGCGTTTGCGTTTTTGAAACGCATGATGAGAAGTGTGTGACAGCTGCCAATCATCAAAATCAACTAGAAAACCCACTATAAACAGAAATGGCTAGGGTTAGGGTTAGAGTTAGGATCCCTAATAACCCTAGGGATCCTAACCCTAACCCTAACCCTAGGGATCCTAACCCTAACCCTAGGGATCCTAACCCTAACCCTAACCCTAGGGATCCTAACCCTAACCCCAGGGATCCTAACCCTAACCCTAGGGATCCTAACCCTAACCCTAACCTTAACCCTAGGGATCCTAACCCTAACCCTAACCCTAGGGACCCTAACCCTAACCCTAGGGATCCTAACCCTAACCCTAAGGGTTAGGATCCTATCCCTAACCTAAGGGTTAGGGTTAGGATCCCTAGGGTTAGGGTTAGGATCCCTAGGGTTACTAGGGATCCTAATCTTAGGGTTAGGGTTAGTGTTAGGATCCCTAGTAACCCTAGGGTTAGGGTTAGGGTTAGGGTTTTCTTTTTTTTTCTTGTGTTTTTCTATAGAAACGCATGCGTTTAAAAACGCATGCAAACGCATGTGCTTAAAAACGCATGCGTTTACATAGACAGCAATACATTTTTTTGCCGCGAAAAAATGCATGCTTTTTTTGCGGCAAAAAAACACCGCTACAACAAAACGCAAGCATAAGAAAACACATGCGTTGCCAAAAACGCATCAAAACGCATGCAAAAAAACGCATGCGTTTTTAATGTTAAGTATAGAAAAAAAACCGCATGCGTTTTTTAGCGCTAAAACGCAGCGGCAAAAAACGCAAGTGTGAAACCAGCCTTATCCTGCTATTTCAGCAAGACTTAGCGATATTCTAGACATTACTTCAGGACATCTGGCCTAAGTTCCTGTTTTTGCCTGGAAAACCCCATACAATCTGTCTGGCTTATATCAGTTTATGTCAGCCATTTAAGCCATTGATTATAATGTATATATTAGCTGTGAGTATATGAGTATATATGATTATAGAGCAGTATACATGCAAGTGAGATCTACATGATATATATATTTCTATCACATGGTTTTAATACATAACATTGGTTACATTGACATTTGCGGAAGTGCAGGTGTCAGGGGAGGTTTTTCATGAATAATGAGACCTGCCGGACTATGGCCATTTCACGCCTTGCTGGCGCTTCTATGGGTCCATAAAGGTTAGTGCAAACAGTTAGTGAAAACAATTAACATTCAATTAAAAATACAGCAATGTTATAATAACACTGACATATCTGTTTTGTTGTTTAAACCGAGCGGTCTCTGAGCATCAGTTCTTATAATCCATCTAGCTTGTCATTTTAATAATAATTTGTTATGATCACCTCCTTCCTTTGGATAACTAAAATATTCAATTCCTGCAAAATGTATCACTCTTGGGTCTGCACCATGACAATCATGAATGTGTTTTATCAGTCTTCGAGAACTTTTAGAATGCTAATTGAATGAAAATGTTCCCTAAAATGGACATGTAGTGGTCCAGTTGTTTTACCAATGTAAAAAAATTCACAGGGACAATATAACACATAAACTACATGTTTTATGCAACATGTTATTAATCGTTTCACTTGATGCGATACCGCACCAATCTTCAAATATTTACCCACTATGTGGTGACAGCAGAATACACAGCTACCACAACGAAAGTTGCAAAGTGAATGAACTGGAGACTCCAATGTCAGCCACAGATTACGATGTGGTGGGCCTTACAGAAACCTGGTTGAACAAAAGCCATGACTGGGTGACAAACGTAGAGGGTTACACTACATTCAAAAAGAAGAGTAAAGACAAAAAAGGTGGAGGGGTGTGTATTTTCATTAAGTCCAACTTAAGACCTGTGCTGAATGATGACTTTGGGTTGAGCTGCTACAATGTCAAATCAGTATGGGTAAATCTATATAGGGTGGAAATAATAGAAAGCTGCTATTTGGAGTTTGCTACATGCCTCCAAATATTGCTGAACAGGTATAGGTTGAAATGCTGCAACAAATTATAAAGGCAGCAAATAATAGTAGGGTCCTTATTATGATGATTTTTAACTATCCAGTCATTCAATGGGAAGTAGAATCTTCTGGTTGTACTAAAGGTACCGTCACACTGAGCAACTTTCCAACGAGAACGACAGCGATCCGTTGCAGCGTCCTGGATAGCGATCTCGTTGTGTTTGACATAGTGTTGAGCGATACCGTCCGATACTTGAAAGTATCGGTATCGGAAAGTATCGGCCGATACCGGCAAAGTATCGGATCCAATCCGATACCGATACCCGATACCAATACAAGTCAATGGGACTCAAGTATCGGACGGTATTCCTGATGGTTCCCAGGGTCTGAAGGAGAGGAAACTCTCCTTCAGGCCCTGGGAACCATATAAATGTGTAAAAGAAAGAATTAAAATAAAAAATATCGCTATACTCACCTGTCCGACGCAGCCGGGACCTCAGCGAGGGAACCGGCAGCGTTGTTTGTTTAAAATTCGCGCTTTTACTTGGTTACGTGAATTCCCGGCTTGTGATTGGTCAGGGCGGCCATGTTGCCGGGACGTGGACCAATCACAGCAAGCCGTGACGAAATTACGTCACGGCTTGCTGTGATTGGTCCGCGTCCCGGCAACATGGCCGCCATTAACCAATCACAAGCCGTGACGTCACGGGAGGCTGGACTTGCGCACTTTTTAAAAAACGCGCGTGTCCAGCCTCCCGTGACGTCACGGCTTGTGATTGGTTAATGGCGGCCATGTTGCCGGGACGCGGACCAATCACAGCAAGCCGTGACGTAATTTCGTCACGGCTTGCTGTGATTGGTCCGCGTCCCGGCAACATGGCCGCCCTGACCAATCACAAGCCGGGACGTCACTGGAGGCTGGACACGCGCGTTTTTTAAAAAGTGCGCAAGTCCAGCCTCCCGTGACGTCACGGCTTGTGATTGGTTAATGGCGGCCATGTTGCCGGGACGCGGACCAATCACAGCAAGCCGTGACGTAATTTCGTCACGGCTTGCTGTGATTGGTCCGCGTCCCGGCAACATGGCCGCCCTGACCAATCACAAGCCGGGACGTCACTGGAGGCTGGACACGCGCGCTTTTTAAAAAAACGCGCAAGTCCAGCCTCCCGTGACGTCACGGCTTGTGATTGGTTAATGGCGGCCATGTTGCCGGGACGCGGACCAATCACAGCAAGCCGTGACGTAATTTCGTCACGGCTTGCTGTGATTGGTCCGCGTCCCGGCAACATGGCCGCCCTGACCAATCACAAGCCGGGAATTCACGTAACCAAGTAAAAGCGCGAATTTTAAACAAACAACGCTGCCGGTTCCTTCGCTGAGGTCCAGGCTGCGTCGGACAGGTGAGTATAGCGATATTTTTTATTTTAATTCTTTCTTTTACACATTTTTACATTAATGTTGTTTCGATACCGATACCCGATATCACAAAAATATCGGATCTCGGTATCGGAAATTCCGATACAGCAAGTATCGGCCGATACCCGATACTTGCAGCATCGGAATGCTCAACACTAGTTTGACATGCAGCAGCGATCAGGATCCTGCTGTGACATCGCTGGTCGGAGCTAGAAGTCCAGAACTTTATTTCGTCGCTGGATCACCCGCTGTCATCGCTGGATCGGTGTGTGTGACACCGATCCAGCGATGTGTTCGCTTGTAACCAGGGTAAACATCGGGTTACTAAGCGCAGGGCCGCGCTTAGTAACCCGATGTTTACCCTGGTTACCATTGTAAATATAAAAAAAAAAACACACTACATACTCACCTTCTGATGTCTGTCACGTCCCCTGCCGGCGGCTTCCCGCACTGACTGTGAGCGCCGGCCGTAAAGTAAAAGCAGAGCACAGCAGTGACGTCACCGCTGTGCTGTGCCTTACGGCCGGTACTGACACAGTCAGTGCCGGAAGCTGACGGCGGGGGACGTGACAGGCACTGGAATGTAAGTAAGTACTGTTTTTTTTTTACATTTACAATGGTAACCAGGGTAAACATCGGGTTACTAAGCGCGGCCCTGTGCTTAGTAACCCGATGTTTACCCTGGTTACCCGGGGACTTCGGCATCGTTGGTCGCTGGAGAGCTGTCTGTGTGACAGCTCTCCAGCGACCACACAACGACTTACCAACGATCACGGCCAGGTCGTATCGCTGGTCGTGATCATTGGTAAATCGTGTAGTGTGACGGTACCTTAAAAGTTGCAAGTTCTTATCTGTAGTTCAAGACAATTACCTCCCTTTGTTGACAGATGAACCAACAAGGGAGGTAATCTGCTGTAGACCAGATACAATTTCAAATCCAGTAGCATTCGGGATGCATTGACCATAATGTAAAAGCCTTAAAGTGTAGACTGGGACAATGTCATGGTAACTGGGGTAGCATAAATGGGGCATGTTTAAGGAAATGCTACATAAAATGTCTAAGATTAAAAATAAACCATTATGGATATAATAAGACAAAAACAAAGATCATTAAGAATCTTGAAAACCAAGAATACAGAAATAGCATTTCAGGAGTACATAGAGCTCAATAAGAAATGTAAAAAAGAAATCAAGCTAGCAAAGTTATCAACAGAGAAACAAATCAAGAAGAAGTACGCCTGCATTTGAGCAAATTAAACATTGACAAATCTTTGAACCCAGATGACATTCATCCACAGATATTAGAGGAATTGAGCTCAGTAATTGACAAACCACTGTATCTCATGTTCTTAGACTCTCTTGTAACAGGGGTGGTGCCACAGGATTGAAGGATGGCTGATGTGGTACCGATGTTTAAGAAAGGTAAGAAGGTGGATCCAGGAAACTACTGTCATTTAAGTTTAACATCAGTAGTTTTTGAGGGCATAATAAGAGATGACCTGCAGAAAGATATTGCAGAGAATAATAAAATAACTGACAACCAGCACGGATTCATGAAAGATACATTGTGACTAACCAACATGTTGGGTTTCTATGAGGAGGTAAGTGCAAATCTGGATGTTGGTAATGCAGCTGATGTGATTTATCTGAACCTTGCAAAGGAATTGTTATTGTACCACAAAATAGCCTCATGCTGAATCTTCAGGAGCAGGGACTATGAGAAAACTATGTGTAGATGAGTAAAGAACCTGCTAAAAGACAAGAAACAAAGAGTTGTCGTAAATGATACATTCTCTAAGTTGCATATGGTCCACAGTGGAGTACCGCAAGGATCTTTGCTAGGACCAATTCTTTTTAATCTCTTTATTAATGACTTTGTGGATTAAAGTGAGAGTAAAGTGCAGGCCTTGGCTAATCACTCCAAACTATATAGGACATTCAAAACTGACCTTGACAGTACAATATTACAAAACAATATGGTTAAGATGTTTGAATGAGCAAACACTTGGCATATCAGATGTAATGTTGATAAATGTAGAGTAATGCACCTAGGACAAAAAAAAAATCCTATTGTTGCATATACATTAAATGGAAGTATACGCGGGACGACAGAACAGAAGAAGTGCAAGTCTGGTTGCAAATAAGCTGAGCAGCAGTAATCAATGTCAAGCAGCAGCCGCAAAAGCAAGCACTTGTTAGGCCACGTGTAGAATATGATATCCAGCTTTGGGCTCCAAATTTTAACCCCTTCACCCCAAACCTAGCTTTCACCTTCCTGGCCAGGCCAATTTTTACAGTTCTGACCACTGGCAATTTTTGAGGTCATAACTCTAGAACACTTCAAAGGATCCCAGTAATTCTGAGAATGTTTTCTTGTGACATATTGTACTTTATGATAGGGCTAACATTTCTTTGATATGACTTGCGTTTATTTGTTAAAAAAAATGGAAATTTGGTGAAAATTGTGAACATTTTGCAATTTTCAAAATTTGAATTTTTATGCCCTTAAATTGGAGTGTCATATCGCACAAAATAGTTAATAAATAACATTTCCTACACGTCTACTTTACCACACAATTTTGGAAACATGATTTCTTTATGTTTGGAAGTAATGAGGGTTAAAAGTTGACGAGTGATTTCTAATTTTTACAACAAAATTTGCAAAAACATTTTTTTAGGGACCACATCACATTTGAAGTAACTTTGAGAGGCCTATACAACAGAAAATACCCTAAAATGTCACCATTCTAAAAACTGCACCCCTCGAGGTACTCAAAAACACATTCAAGAAGCTTATCAACCCTTCAGGTGCTTCACTGGAATTTTTGGAATATGGAACAAAAAAATAAACATTTACTTTTCTTTCACAAACATTTTCCATTAGACATTATTTTTTTTACTTTTTCAAGGGTAGCAGGAGAAAATGGACTGCATTTTGATGTGCAATTTCTCCTGAGCATGTGAATACCCCATATGTGGGGGGAAAATTACCGTTTGGGCACACAGCAGGGCTCGGAAGGCAAGGAGCGCCATTTCACTTTAATGTAAAATTTGCTGGAATAATTAGCAGTTGCCATGTCACGTTTGAAAAGCCCCTGATGTGGCTAAACAGTGGGAACCCCCAACAAGTGACACCATTTTGGAAACTAAACCCCTAATGGAACTTATCCAGATGTGTATTTAGTACCTTGAACCCACAGGTCTTTCACAGAAGTTTATAACGTAAAGCAGTGGAAATAAAAAAATCTAATTTTTCCAAAATAAATCTTTTTTAGCTCCATATTTTGCACTTTCATAAGGCTAACAGGAGAAATTGCTCCATAAAATTTGTTGTGCAATTTCTCTTGAGTTCACTGATACCCCATATGTGGGGGAATACTACTGTTTGGACACACGGCAGAGCTTGGAAGGGAAGGAGTGCCATTTGACTTTTTAAATGTAAAATTTACTGGAATAATTAGCGAATATCAGGTCATGTTTGAAGAGCCTCTGCTGTGCCTAAACAGTGGAAACCCCCCTCAAGTGACACCATTTTGGAAATTATAACCCTTTGGAAATTTATCTACAGATGAAGTGACAATTTTGATTTTTTGGGTGTTTTCCAGAAACAGGCAGCAGTGGATGTTGCTGAGGGAAAATTGCAAACTGCCGTTGTAGTGACCAGTACATTATGCCCAGCTCATGCTTCTGGAGACATGCACCTGTAAATTATTTGGGCTTTCATCACTACAGAAATGCCAAACATGTGAGTGCTAAATGTTGTTTAGGCACACAGGGGGACAGATGAAGGACCTGAGTGGGGACTTGCTTTTTTTTGTAGATTGAGTTGATGCTTTTATTGGGAACATTTGACACAATGTTTTGGATCACATTTATCTGGCGATCTACTCAAAGCACTTACTTTGAGGTCTCCATCTAAATCTCTGAGTGACATGACAGATGAAACCCCTGAGGGATCGATTCACTATAATGAGGCAGCAGATTTACTCTGGACTCCATCTCTCCTCCTTTCAGCAGCATCCTTTTCAGAAGTACGCAAAACTGTGGCTGACAGCACTTTTATGCAATCATAAAAAGATGGACATCACCGGATCAAAGGTCAAATGGCATCCACAGTGCCTTCATCTGCCTCATTATAGGGGATCTTCCGCCGGGGGTTCTGTCTGAATCACGTATTTCAGAGATTTACACAGAAACCCCGGTGTAAGCACTCAGCGCAGAGCGCAGGATAAATGTGCACTGAGCCTTACTGCAATCTTTGTGAGGCAGAATGACAAAAATCAACAGCATGTGAAGAATTGGTTTTATTTATTTTTTACGCTGTTCCTCGTGCAGTATAAGTAATTAGGCAACTTTATTCTTCGAGTCAGTGTGATTACATTGATACCAGATTTATAGTGGGTTTTTACGTTTGGCTGCTGTCACACTCTAAAATCTGCTTTTTATTACAAAAACTAGTGTTTGCATTACCATATTTTGAGACCTATAATTTTTTCATATTTTGGTTGACAGAGTCATGGCTTGTTTTTGCGGGACGAGCTGACGTTTTTATTGGTACCATTTTTGGGCACATGACATTTTTGATCGCTTTCTATTCCGATTTTTGGCAGACAAAATAAAAATAACAGCAATTCAGGAATTGATTTTTTTTTTTTAAATACCGTTCCGCGAGTGCTAAAATTGATAAGGCAGCTTTATTCTTCGGGTCAGTACGATTACAGCAATACGACAGTTATATTTTTTTATGTTTTGGCTCTTTTCCACAATAAAAACTATTTTATAAAAAAATAGTTATTTTTGCATCGCTTTATTATGAGAGCTATAACTTTTTTATTTTTCTGCTGATGGAGCTGTATGGTGGCTTGTTTTTTGCTGGACAAGATGACGTTTTCAGCAGTACCATTTTTATTTACATCCATCTTTTTGATCACGTTTTATTGCACTGTTGCATACAGCTGACACCCGCACCCAATTGCCGTGGCATTTAGCGTGAGGCCGCATGATCGGTGCGCCTTACTAGTACTGTGATTTGCAGGAACGTACCTCCCGCAGAGCAGTACTAGTACAGCGCATGTCCAGAAGGGGTTAAAGAGAACCTGTCAGCAGGTTTGTGCACCATAACCTACAGACAGTGTCAAATCGGTGCCGTTATACTGATTAAAATGACACCTTGGTTGATGAAATCCATCTTGAGGTTGTGTTTAATCTTTATTTTCAGTTTTCAGTTAATGATCTGCTTGTGTTCTAGGGCGGCCTGTGGGCGGTCTTCATCTAGTGTTTTGATTAGGTATTCATCAGTATGGCTTCGGACAGGTCACTGACCTGCCCACTAGTTTACATAATGAATATTATATATATTTTAAAAAAATGAAAAATACCCTTCTACAGACATGCTCTGCCGGCGGCTGCACCATGATCGGATTCATATTGTGAATTTAATTATTCTTGGATGGTATCCACAAATTCCTAAAAAAAAAAACAGTTTGTAAATGGTGCTGGGCGTGCCTGCACAGTAGCAGCTATTGGCGATCTGATAGCTGCTACTGTGCAGGCGCCATCTTGCTAGAGAAAGAAAATGCCCTCTCCAAGATGGCACCGCCAATGCCTGCGCAGTAACATCGGGGTCACTGTTGCATGAAGCTTCTGGTGGCAGCGACGGTAGTGAGGTGATGCTATGGGTCACAGGCTGGTAGGTGGGGATATCTAGTGGTATGGTGGCTCTGTCGACATTTTGTGAAATCATGGAAAGTGTGGGGCTGTGGACTTTCACAAAATGCCAGCAGAGCCCCAGCACCACAGAACATCAACTCTTACTAGCCTAAAGGCCCCCAGCATCGCCCCACTCCTACCTGTGTTGATCATGACCTCATACCAGCCTGGGGCCAGTAGCATCTCCTGCCTTCTCTACCACCCTGCTACCTGGGCCTCTGCTCCACTGATGCCACCCCCCAGATAAGCTACCATAGAAACAGTTTATAAGATGCACCACCATTTTATTGAAAACATTTTTTCCTATTTTACTCCCCAAAATTTGCTATGCGTCTTACAGTCTTGTGAGTCTTTTGATCCCCAAAATATGGTAGTTTTTCAACCTATGTAATTATGTAAAACGAACCCAGAAGGTTTGTCTTAAGTCTTGCAATTTGCCAATATATTCAGGAACTGTGGTACTCCTAGGTGCACTGGTATACTGGTCCCTGTCTTGCCTTTCTGGACATTATTTTCTGTCTTACTACTTTTTCTCTTTAAATTACATAGATAACAAAAATGTATTCAACTATAGATGGCCAGACATTCTCTTTCATGATTTTCTTGTAGATATCAGAATTCATGGTTCCATTTACCACAGCAAGTCTTCCAGATGCCGAAGCAGACCATCACACTACCACCACTATATTTTTCTTTTGGTATTATGTTCCTTTTCTAAAATGCTGTGTTACTTCTATGCCAGATGTAATGGGACATACACCTTCCAAAAAGTTCAACTTTTGTTTTGTCAGTCAACATATTAGTATAGTATTCTCCCAAAAGTCTTGGGGTTCATCAAGATGTTTTCTGGCAAAACTGAAATGAGCCTTTATGTTCTTATTGCTGCTCAGCAATGGTTTTCATCTTGGAACTCTGCCATGTAGGCCATTTTTGCCCTGTCTCTTTCTTATGGTGGAATCATAAACACTTACCTTAACTGAGGCAAGTGAGGCCTGCAGTTCTTTGATTGGTGTTGTGGGGTCTATTGTGACCTCTTGGATGAGTCGTCTCTGCGCTCTTGGGGTAATTTTGGTCAGTCGGCCACTCCTGGGAAGTTTGATTATTGTTTGTTTTTGCAATTTGTGGATATTGGCTCTCATTGTGGTTCGCTAGAGTCCCAAAACTTGAGGAATGGCTTTATAACCTTTTCAAGACTGTCAGATCACAATTACTTTGGATTGCGTCATGATGTATCACTATTGAAAATCTTTTGATCTACTTCGCTTTGTCAGTCAGGCCCTATTTAAGTGATATATTGATTGAGAACAGGTGTGGCAGCAATCAGGCCTAGGTGTGGCTAAAGCATTTGAACGCAGCTTCCCAAAGATGTGATAAATTTATCTTTTGAAGAGGTGGAGGCAATCACATTTTCACATAGGGTCCTGTAGGTTTGGATTTCTTTTTTCCATAATAATAAAGGCCTTCATTTACAAACTGCATTTTGTGTTTTCTTGTGTTATCTTTGTCTAATATTTACATTTGTTCAGTGATCTGAAACATGTAAATGTGACAAACATGCAAAAGAATAAAGGCCCCGTCTCACATAGCGATTTACCAACGATCACGACCAGCGATACGACCTGGCCGTGATCGTTGGTAAGTCGCTGTGTGGTCGCTGGGGAGCTGTCACACAGACCGCTCTCCAGCGACCAACGATCAGGGGAACGACTTCGGCATCGTTGAAACTGTCTTCAACGATGCCGAAGTCCCCCTGCAGCACCCGGGTAACCAGGGTAAACATGGGGTTACTAAGCGCAGGGCCGCGCTTAGTAACCCGATGTTTACCCTGGTTACCAAAAAAAACAAACAGTACATACTCACCATCTGATGTCCGTCAGGTCCCTTGCCGTCTGCTTCCTGCTCTGACTGAGTGCCGCCGTACAGTGAGAGCAGAGCGCAGCGGTGACGTCACTGCTGTGCTGTACTTTCACTTTCACTTTGCGGTGCTCAGTCAGAGCAGGAAGCAGACGGCAAAGGGACCTGACGGACACCAGATGGTGAGTATGTACTGTTTGTTTTTTTTTTACATTTACGCTGGTAACCAGGGTAAACATCGGGTTACTAAGCGTGGCCCTGCGCTTAGTAACCCGATGTTTACCCTGGTCACCAGTGAAGACATCGCTGGATCGGTGTCACACACACCGATTCAGCGATGTCAGCGGGACCTCAACGACCAAAAAACGGCCCAGGCCATTCCGACACGACCAGCGATCTCACAGCAGGGGCTGGGTTGCTGGTACGTGTCACACATAGCGAGATCGCTACTGAGGTCGCTGTTGCGTCACAAAACTTGTGACTCAGCAGCGATCTCGCTATGTGAGACGGGGCCTTAAGAAATCAGGAAGGGGGCAAACACTTTTTCACACAACTGTATATTGCTGATATAGTCAAGCAGCTTCCTTGTAATAATTCTTGTACAAATATTTCTAAGGAGAACTTTTCCAAACACCTCCACTGTTTTTGTTTTTTGAGGTTTATTATACTATTATGCTGTTTTATTTTTCATTCTTCTGTTGAGATTTCCATCAAACGATTGTTCAAGCACAAAAATGATATTGTTTTGTTCTTCTGCTTATGACGTATAACTATTATGATACCATAAATCTTGCAGTGTCTACTCTCAAGCTTTATGAACCATCACACACCATAGATGTTTTAAAAAATCTATAATACCAACTTGCCAATTTATTATTTTCATGTAATATGAAAAGCATGACTTGCTTTAAGTGCTCATATTTCTTTCTAACCTTACGCTGCTCTTTTAATAAATCAGGTTTTACTGCTAAATCCTCTGCTGTGATGAGATGAGCATTATTTGATATATTTTGAAAGCAAGCTAATTCACAAAATATAGGTCATGTACACACATTTTAATGGTGGCTTTGGATAATTAATAATAAATAATTTAATTACAATCCTAGATTGACTAATTATTAGAAAGGCAACCTTATGAATGTGATTACATCAAACAAAATTGGAATATAATTATAATTTTCTTTCTATGCTTTGATATAAATATTAGACATTGAAGCAAGAAAGGTAATAGAAAATGTTTAGGTCTTTATGTTTGATCAATGCAAGCATTAAAATTTATATTAGAAGTTAAATTTCAGTTGTTCCCTATATGAGGTTGTGATGTTGTTTCGTATCGTAAATTGACCTTGAGAATGTTCAGTTTCGGTCTTAGTAATTTTGATGAAAATAGCATCAGTTAGTTTTTAAAAAATTTAAATATGAACTGTTATTCATTTTCCACCACTATTTCATTTTTATTCTTAAAGACCAATCAATTTTTTATTAACTGAATCCAAAAGCAATAACTTATATATTTTTTTTACAAATCTACATGTGGGCTTTTTTTTTGCAGGTTCAGTTGTCCTTCTTTTTATCAGCATCATATTGTGTGATACAGAAATTGTTGAATTACTTTTACAATTTTGCTCTATGTATAGCGCAGGTGATTGGATAAGCACAGCTTCAAGTCTCCTAAGGGGACTATTACATTCACTAAAAAGTAAAAGTAAAGTTTTTTAAAATATGAAAAAAATGTAAAAACACAAAAGTTAAGATCACTCCCTTTTGCCTCATTAGAAATAAAACAATTAAACTGAAAGAAAAAATACAGATATTTGGTATCACTGTATTCATAGATTGCCGATCTATCAAAAATTTAAATAAATTAATTTGATCTGTAAAAGGCATAGCAAGAATCAAGACACAAGAATAATGTTTTTCGACCGGTACAACATTGTAATAAAATGCAATAAGAGGTGATCAAAACATGGTATAAAGATCCCAAAATGGTATAAAGAAAAATATCAGTTCAGGATGCAAAGCATATGCCCTTACCAAGCCCCAGACCCTGAAAAATGAAAATGCTACCGGTCTTGGAATATGGCAACATAAGCTAATTTTTTTTCTTACAAATTTCAGATTTTTATTCACCACTGAAATAAAAGAAAACTATACTTATTTAGTATTTGCGTAGGCATGCTGACCTGAAGAATCATACAGCCATGTCAATTTTACAATATAGTGCACATAATAAATAAAAAAAATAAGCAAATAACCAACTGTTGAATTGCACTTTTTTGCAATTTCAATGCACTTCGAATTTTTCCTTGCTTTCTAGTGCATTACATGATAAAATGGATGGATTCATTCAAAAGTACAACTCGTACTGCAAAAAAAAAGCCCTCAAATGGCTATGAGGACGGAAAAATAAAAAAGTTATAGCCGTGGAATAAAGGGAAGAAAGTATGAAAACGCAAAAAAGAAAAATCACAATGTCATGAAAAGGTTAACTCTAAGATTGCTGAATGTTTCCATGTGAAAGTCAGAAGGCTGGCCTGCTCTCCCAGTGCATTGTGATTTGCTAACAAAGTGGAGAATGAAAAGTCTATTCTGCTCAGGCAGGGCGAGTGTGAAGTCACTGGCATGATGAAGAATTAATGAAAAGTACCTATAGAAGTTGCATAACTGTGAGAAGCCTGTGGGTTAGAAAAGAGACTCTATCGTCATGGAAATGAGAAAGGCCTGCAGGAAAAAGTCTCAAAAACTTTCCAGGAGGTAAAATCAGCAAACTGCAAGGAGCGAAGATCAAAATAATTTACCACTACAGACATTCGATTTGGAAACAGACTGTTGAAGAGACGCACCTCTACATCTGTAAGAATCAATATCCATATGTGCATCAAACTGAGTAAAGATTGATTGCTCTCACTAAGAGAAGCAAAATAATAATCTTGTAATAATCCACAAGCTTATTATTTTGATTCTCTTGCTGAGAGCAATCAATCTTTTTTCAGCTGGCTGACATTGTACCAAAACCTTTTTTACTTTTGTCAAACTGAGTGGTGACTGCTAAGCTTATGTTCCGTTCCCCATATGTGGGCTGTTTTGTTTAAACTATTACTTTAAACTATATTCATGTATAGCTCGTGCCCATAGAAATTATTTTTTTTGCAAAAGCCAGTTATTTTTTTGCAAAATTATCCTAGTCCTTTATCACGTAAGCTCTCCCCAGCCTACCTCTGGCATGTGTATTTTATCTAATGAACAAAGATCTGTTATATTTTGGCTAATTAATTTGGTATCTACCATAAGCTCTAAGGAATGGAAAATAGCCTTTTTCAATTTAGGTACTACCCTAACTTTTTATGCTAGATAACAACAAAAATATATATATAGTAATACTGTAAATCCATACATAGAACTACATACTGTATAGTCATATATAGTTCTTTAATAACATGCTGCATATACTGTATATTATAAAATAACTTAATAATATGAAAAGTTTGATTATTAAGCCGGTCGACAAGGGTTGAAATGTTGTGCTGTGGCAGATAGATATGTAGAGTGACTTGCAAAAGTATTCACCTCCCCTGACATTTTTGGTGTTTTTTTGAGAGTTCATGTAAAAACATGTCTATAACTGTGAACATTTGGTTTCCATTTTATTGTGAAGCAAACAACAAATAGGACAAAATAACTGAAAACTTCAGTGTGCATAACTATTCACTCCCCTAAAATCAGTACTTTGTAGAACCTGTTGTGGTAATTACAGCTGCAATTACAGTTGCAAGTTGCTTTGGATAAGTCTCTATAAGCTTTCCACCTGTGGTCACTTGAATGTTTGCCCAGTCAAATAAAACTGCTCCAGCTGCTTCAAGGTAGATGATTTCCTCTGGTGAACAGAAATATTCAAGACTGACCACAGATTCACATTTGGATTAAGGTCTGGACTTTGATTAGGCCACTCTAAAATATTTACATATTTCCCCTAAAGCCAAGGGGGTGAATAGTTTTGCAAGCCACTGTATTCTGACAACTCAACATCAGATATTTTTATAAAGAATTGGACAGTAATCCCTTAAATGTGTATAAAACACAATTTGACATAATCCTAAATGCAGGTTTTCAACTAGGTGTTATTGCAGCAAAAATTATGGAGGGACTGACAACATTTTATTTAACACCCAAAATTCACAAAGATGAAAAGAACCAAGTAGGGTGACCAATAGTATCGGGAATTGGGATCTATTTGAAAGCACGTGTAAATTCTTTGACTTCTATCTTCAAAAATGTGTATAAACACTGCCTTTTTTTTATCAAGGATACCAATGACATTCTAAAACATTTTTAATTATGTACATTTGGAACACAACATGTTCCCTGTAACATGTGCCATAGAGTCACTATATATTTTGATTCAGCATGACCATACACATGACTAATATGGATTTCAATATGATTCTATTTATTTTAGAATAATACACTTTTCTCTTACTCACAATTTTTTTTATTTTTAAGGACTGTTTTCCCTACATTTCTAGGGTACAGCTATGGGGGCAACTTGTGCACCCTCGAATGCCTATTTGTTCCTCTGGCTGTGGAAGCGAGAAGTGGTTTACAACATGGAGGACTTTGGTGCCATTACCTCATGGTCTAGATACATTGACAATATTTTATTTATTTGACAGAGTTCAGAAACATCCTTAATTTGTTTTCTTAACAACTTGAATTATAATCAATGCTATATTCAACTTACTTGAAAATATAGTATAGTAGAGACAAGGTTGAATTCTTTGATGTTTTAATTGAGAAAGATCATGAAGGCTTTATAACAACTAATGTTTTTCATTAAGCAACCACTATCAACACACTCCTACACTCTTCACATGACCTAAGAAAGCTTTACCCATAGGACAATTTCTGTGTATGAAAAGAATGTTTTCAGATAATCACAAATTGAAACAAAGAACTAATATTCTTGCTCAAAGCCTTAAACAGTGTGGTTATAACCATGGGATGATTAGAGCAGGCTATAGAAGAGTGAAATACAGTACTCCCCTAAAGACCAACTTCTTACGAAAACTCAAAAATCTATCTCTGATTCAATTCAACCTGCTCGAGTTATTACTTCAATTCCAGATAGACAGATATATTGGGAATTTTCTGGAAACATAGGCCAGTCCCCCTGACAGACGTCAATTTGGCAAAATATATTCCCACTCATCCATTTGCAATATGGAAAAGATTAAAAAATGTAAAAGATTTACTTGCCCAAAGTCACTATATCCCTACTAAAAAAACTTTTTTCACCAATGCGGTTGGCCACAAATTGGGCTCTTATCCAATGTTTTAGCTGATGGCACTAGGCCCATTGTTCCAATAGCAGATCTGAAATTTTTGCTGATTCGGCATGAGAAAAAAATCGCAGCATACTGCGAATGCATCAAACCATGTGCACCCTGTGCACCCTCACAAGTTTATGGGTTTGGTTAAAATACCAAAGTGCCCTTGTATACCATCCAAATGCAGTCTCATTACTGTGGACACAAAGAATGGAGAAATAAAGTTCTCCATCTTCTCTGCACCTGTGATACAATTCTCTCATGCAAAATTACCCTCAGCTCAAATGCTGACAGAATTTGATCCGAGTGACATTATCATAATTGGCCCTATTCCCTGACATGAGAGAATTGACGACCTTGTGAGAGAGCCCTTAGTGACAGAGTAATGCTCTTACATGTATTGAGTGAGCACAGTGCTAACAATCAGATAAGTAACACATTTTATAAAGTTAAACACAACTAAAATGCCAACTGACCACCTCCTGAGGAGAACCATCAAGAATATTCGTGAAGTGACCAGATAAAGTCCATTATCATCTGTCAGCTTGGTTCAGCTGGACATGGCTCTTCTTCAGCACATGAAGTTTTGTATTTTTTTACTAAGCAGATATTCAATTTCTTGTTCAAATAGTTTTTATTGAACATGTTCTAATTATTAGACAAAATGGAGTTAAACAACAGGAAGGTAAAGAAAATGAAAAATATGGGGAAACAAGGAAAAATGAAGGAAAATGGGAGAACAAAATATCACAAAGCAGTAACAGTTATTCTATCTCTGATACATATACCAAGAGATATTAAGATCAAGGGTAACAAAATGGAATTAGCATTTCTTCCACAGAATCTCACCATTTTGATAGTTTTGTTATCACACATTTTGTACGCTAGCTAACTATGTTCCTGATCAGGACTGCTACTAGGAAATTCAGGGCCCCATACTGGAAATTTTTTTTGGGCCCCCTTGAGACTCCACTCAGGATTTACCCTAGCTCTGCCTCCACTTTTGGAACTTCCCACCATTCACTCTTGGAAAAACTCTACTTCTGCACCCTGTCCTCACCAACCACATAGTAACAGTTCTCATTGAACCATATCACATACTGTACATAACCATCAGCCTTTGTTTTGACCAAAAGATTTTTAAGCCTTCCACCACGACAAGGTAGACTCTTTTGGCAGGGCCCTACTCTACTCTAACCTACTAAATATTTCTTAATATATCCTATAATCTTTTTAGGTATATTTTTTATTTATTTCTATTTAAGGGAATATGTCACATACATTTTTTAAACTTATAAAAACCAGATTTCAATATGATCACTTGCACAGTGCTCCTTGGATGTTTAAAGTTTTGGAAATAATTTTGTATCCAAATCTGACTTTAAACGTCTCCACAACAGTATCACGGACCTGCCTGTTGTGTTCCTTGGTCTTCATGATGCTCTCTGTGCTTCAAACAGAACCCTGAGACTATCACAGAGCAGGTGAATTTATAATGAGACTTGATTACACACAGGTGGATTATATTTATCATCATTAGGAATTTAGGACAACATTGGATCATTCAGAGATCCACAATGAACTTCTGGAGTGAGTTTGCTGCCCTGAAAGTAAAGGGGCCGAATAATATTCCACCCCCCACTTTTCAGTTTTTGAATTTCCACAAAAATTTAAAAGAACCAATAAATTTCGTACAACTTCACAATTATGTTCCACTTGTTGTTGATTCTTCACCAAAACAGTACATTTGGTATCTTTATGTTTGAATCATGGTATGTGGGAAAAGGTTGAAAAGTTCCAGGGAGCCGAATACTTTCGCAAGGCACTGTATAATAAAAATCTGCCGATCTCAGTGTTCTAATTAATCCACTGCACATGTCTAAGAATCAAGGCGTATGTGGCACCATCTTTAAATATGTATAGAATGTAATGCACTTGTCCGTTGTAACATGGCAACATTAAAGAAATATAGAGTGTCATCATAGTATCCAGAATGAGGCTGATGGAAGTAGAATATGCCATCTTGTAAGAAGGCAATATTACTGGCATACATATACTGGCCAATAAAGTAGCATGATTGACATAAAGAAACGTCATCTTATTAAAGGACAATAAGGCTGGCAAATCTAGTAAGACATATATAGAAGCAATAATATATATGCAATAGCTGATTAACTGATGTAAAAATGATACATTTTACTACTATGATACATACACTCCTCAACATTGCCATTGCAACACTAAGAAGTAAAAATAGTATAATTATGAAAATCAGAAGATCGATAGACATCTTAACCCCTTCCCGACCTTTGACGCATACGCTGCGTCATGAAAGTCGGTGCCAATCCGACCTGTGACGCACCGTATGCGTCATGGAGGGATCGCGTCCCTGCAGATCGGGTGAAAGGGTTAACTCCAATTTCACCCGATCTGCAGGGACAGGGGGAGTTGTACTTTAGCCCAGGGGGGGTGGCTTTGCCCCCACTTGGCTACAATCGCTCTGATTGGCTGTTGAAAGTGCAACAGCCAATCAGAGCAATTTGCAATATTTCACCTATGAAAATGGTGAAATATTGCAATCCAGCCATGGCCGATGCTGCAGTATCATCGGCCATGGCTGGAAATCCTGATCTGCCCCCCCCCCCACTGCCACCGATCTGCTCCCCGATCCTCCGTTCAGTCCGGTACTCCCCTGCGTCCGCCTGCCCGCTCCCCCGTCCTAGTGTCTGCTCCCCCTGTGCTCCGATCCACCCCCCTGTGCTCCGATTCACCCCCCCACCACCCCTTCATACTTACCGATCCTCCCGGAGTTGGTCCGTCTTCTCCCTGGGCGCCGCCATCTTCCAAAATGGCGGGCGCATGCGCAGTGCGCCCGCCGAATCTGCCGGCCGGCAGATTCGTTCAATGTACATTTTGATCACTGTGATATAACCCATCACAGTGATCAAAATAAAAAAAAATAGTAAATGAACCCCCCCCTTTATCACCCCCATAGGTAGGGACAATAATAAAATAAAGAAAATATATATTTTTTTTCCACTAGGGTTAGGGTTAGGGTTAGGGGTAGGGTTAGGGGTAGACTTAGGGGTAGACTTAGGGGTAGGGGTAGGGTTAGGGGTAGGGGTAGGGTTAGGGCTAGGGTAAGGCTATGTGCACACGTATTCTGGTACTCTGCGGATTTTTCCGCAGCGCAAAACCGCTGCGGATTTACCGCGGATTTACCACGGTTTTTCTGCGGTTTTTCTGCAGATTTCACTGCAGTTTTACAACTGCGTTTTCTATTGGAACAGTTGTAAAACCGCTGTGGAATCTGCAGAAAGAAGTGACATGCTGCGGAATGTAAACCGCTGCGTTTCCACGCAGTTTTTTCCGCAGCATGTGCACAGCGTTTTTTGTTTCCCATAACTTTACATTCAACTGTAAACTCATGGGAAACTGCTGCGGACCCGCAGCTGCGGAAACGCTGCTGCGGACCTGCAGCTGCGGAAACGCTGCTGCGGATCCGCAGCGTTTTCCGCAGCGTTTTCCGCAGCGTTTTCCGCAGCGTTTTCCGCAGCGTTTTCCGCAGCGTGTGCACATACCCTTAGAATTAGGCTATGTGCACATGGTGCGGATTTGGCTGCGGATCCGCAGCGGATTGGCCACTGCAGATTCGTAGCAGTGTTCCATCAGGTTTACAGTACCATGTAAACCTATGGAAAACCAAATCCGCTGTGCCCATGGTGTGGAAAATACCACGCAGAAATGCTGCGTTGTATTTTCCGCAGCATGTCAATTCTTTGTGTGGATTCCGCAGCGTTTTACACCTGTTCCTCAATAGCAATCCGCAGGTGTAATCAGCACAAAAAACACTGGAAATCTGCGGTAAATCTGCATGTAAAACGCAGTGCCTTTTACCTGTGGATTTTTCAAAAATGGTGCGAAAAAAATCTCACACGAATCCGCAACGTGGGCACATAGCCTTAGGGTTAGGGTTGGAATTAGAGTTAGGGTTGGAATTAGGGCCGGGGTTGGAAATAGGGTTAAGATTAGGCTTGTGGTTAGAGTTATGGTTAGGGTTAGGGGTGTGTTGGGGTTAGGGTTGTGGTTAGGGTTAGGATTAGCGTTAGGGTTGGGATTAGGGTTAGGGGTGTGTTGGGGTTAGAGTTGTGGTTAGGGGTGTGTTGGGGTTAGGGTTGTGATTAGGGTTATGGCTAGAGTTGGCATTAGGGTTAGGGGTGTGTTGGGGTTAGAATTGAGGGGTTTCCACTGTTTAGGCACATCAGGGGTCTCCAAACGCAACCTGGCGCCACCATTGATTCCAGCCAATCTTGCGTTCAAAAAGTCAAATGGTGCTCCCTCCCTTCCGGGCCCTGACGTGCGCCCAAACAGTGGTTTACCCCCACATATGGGGTACCAGCATACTCAGGACAAACTGGGCAACAACTTTTGGGGTCCAATTTCTCCTGTTACCCTTGGGAAAATAAAAAATTGTGGGCTAAAAAATCATTTTTGAGAAAAGAAAAATTATTTTTTATTTTCATGGCTCTGCGTTATAAACTTCTGTGAAGCACTTGGGGGTTCAAAGTGCTCACCACATATCTAGATAAGTTCCTTGGGGGGTCTAGTTTCCAAAATGGGGTCACTTGTGGGGGGTTTCTACTGTTTAGACACATCAGGGGCTCTGCAAACGTAACATGATGCCCGCAGGCCATTCCATCAAAGTCTGCAATACAAAGCGTCACTACTTCCCTTCCGAGCCCCGGCATGTGCCCAAACAGTGGTTTTCCCCCACATATGGGGTATCAGCGTACTCAGGAGAAACTGGACAACAACTTTTTGGGTCCAATTTCTCCTGTTACCCTTGGGAAAATAAAAAATTGTGGGCTAAAAAATCATTTTTGAGAAAAGAAAAAATATTTTTTATTTTCATGGCTCTGTGTTGTAAACTTCTGTGAAGCACTTGGGGGTTCAAAGTGCTCACCACATATCTAGATAAGTTCCTTGGGGGGTGTAGTTTCCAAAATGGGGTCACTTGTGGGGGGTTTCTACTGTTTAGGCACATCAGGGGCTCTGCAAACGTAACATGATGCCCGCAGGCCATTCCATCAAAGTCTGCAATACAAAGCGTCACTACTTCCCTTCCGAGCCCCGGCATGTGCCCAAACAGTGGTTTTCCCCCACATATGGGGTATCAGCATACTCAGGAGAAACTGGACAACAACTTTTAGGGTCAAATTTCTCCTGTTACGCTTGGGAAAATAAAAAATTGAGGGCTAAAAAATCATTTTTGAGAAAAGAAAAATTATTTTTTATTTTCATGGCTCTGCGTTATAAATTTCTGTGAAGCACTTGGGGGGTACAAAGTGCTCACCACACATCTAGATTAGTTCCTTGGGAGGTCTAGTTTCCAAAATGGGGTCACTTGTCGGGGAGCTCCAATGTTTAGGCACACAGGGGCTCTCCAAACGCGACATGGTGTACTCTAATGATTGGAGCTAATTTTCCATTCAAAAAGCCAAATGGCGTGCCTTCCCTTCCGAGCCCTGCCGTGCGCCCAAACAGTGGTTTACCCCCACATATGGGGTATCATCGTACTCAGGACAAACTGGACAACAATATTTGGGGTCCAATTTCTCCTGATACCCTTAGGAAAATAAAAAATTCCGGGCTAAAAATCATTTTTGAGGAAAGAAAAATTATTTTTTATTTTCACGGCTCTGCGGTATAAACTTCGGTAAAGCACCTGGGGGTTTAAAGTGCTCACTATGCATCTAGATAAGTTCCTTGGGGGGTATAGTTTCTAAAATGGGGTCACTTGTAGGGGAGCTCCAATATTTAGGCACACAGGGGCTCTCCAAACGCGACATGGTGTCCGCTAACGATTGGAGCTAATTTTCCATTTAAAAAGTCAAATGGCGCGCCTTCCCTTCCGAGCCTTGCTGTGCACACATACAATGGTTTACCCCCACATATGAGGTATCGTCGTACTCAGGAGAAATTGCCCAACAAATTTTAGGATCCATTTTCTCCTGTTGCCCATGTGAAAATGAAAAAATTGAGGCTAAAAAAAATTGTGTGTGAAAAAAAAGTACTTTTTCATTTTTATGGATCAATTTGTGAAGCACCTGAGGGTTTAAAGTGCTCACTATGCTTCTAGATAAGTTCCTTGGGGGGTCTAGTTTCCAAAATGGGCTCACTTGTGGGGGAGCTCCAATGTTTAGGCACACAGGGGCTTTCCAAACGTGACATGGTGTCCGCTAACGATGGAGATAATTTTTCATTCAAAAATTCAAATGGCGCTCCTTCCCTTCCGAGCCTTACCATGTGCCCAAACAGTGGTTTACCCCCACATGTGAGGTATAGGTGTACTCAGGAGAAATTGCCCAACAAATTTTAGGATCCATTTTATCCTGTTGCCCATGTGAAAATGAAAAAATTGAGGCTAAAATAATTTTTTTGTGAAAAAAAAGTACTTTTTCATTTTTACAGATCAATTTGTGAAGCACCTGGGGGTTTAAAGTGCTCACTATGCCTCTAGATAAGTTCCTTGTGGGGTCTAGTTTCCAAAATGGGGACACTTGTGGGGGAGCTCCAATGTTTAGGCACACGGGGGCTCTCCAAACGCAACATGGTGTCCGCTAAAGATTGGAGCCAATTTTTCCTTCAAAAAGTCAAATGGCGCTCCTTCTCTTCCGAGCCCTGCCGTGAGCCCAAACAGTGGTTTACCCCCACATATGAGGTATCAGCGTACTCAGGACAAATTGGACAACAACCTTCATGGTCCAGTTTCTCCTTTTACCCTTGGGAAAATAAAAAAATTGTTTCTAAAAGATCATTTTTGTGACTAAAAATTTAAATGTTCATTTTTTCCTTCCATGTTGCTTCTGCTGCTGTGAAGCACCTGAAGGGTTAATAAACCTCTTGAATGTGGTTTTGAGCACCTTGAGTGGTGCAGTTTTTAAAATGGTGTCACTTTTGGGTATTTTCAGCCATATAGAACCCTCAAACTGACTTCAAATGTGAGGCGGTCCCTAAAAAAAATGGTTTTGTAAATTTTGTTGTAAAAATGAGAAATCACTGGTCAAATTTTAACCCTTATAACTTCCTAGCAAAAAAAAATTTTGTTTCCAAAATTGTGCTGATGTAAAGTAGACATGTGGGAAATGTTATTTATTAACTATTTTGTGTCACATAACTCTCTGGTTTAACAGGATAAAAATTCAAAATGTGAAAATTGCGAAATTTTCAACATTTTCGCCAAATTTCCATTTTTTTCCACAAATAAACTCAGAAATTATCGACCTAAATTTACCACTAACATGAAGCCCAATATGTCATGAAAAAACAATCTCAGAACCGCTAGGATCCGTTGAAGCGTTCCTGAGTTATTACCTCATAAAGGGACACTGGTCAGAATTGCAAAAAACGTCCAGGTCATTAAGGTCAAAATAGGCTGGGTCATGAAGGGGTTAACAATATTTAACGATGAAAAAATGGGAACCAAATTTTCATACATACACACTTTTTCATGCTATCAATGAGGTTATAAACGGTTGTCATAGGTGTGTTCTGCTATGCTAAATGCATTTTGGCACTTAAATCATCAAGATCCCCAGCTGGCAGCCCCTTTTGCAATTGACAACCAATGACTTCCTAGATGAGTTCAATAGGAGACAAATCCAGAAATGCTGCAGGCCATGGTAGCATGCTTAGCAACCAGAGTCATGGAAACATTGGTACGGCCATTTCTCCTAATTGACCCTGGAACCAATTTTCAACACGACAATGCCATGCAACATGTTGCTTGTGCTATTAGCAGCATGAGTGGCTTAAGCATGCTACCATGTCTTGCACTATCAGCGGATGTGTCTCCCATTCAGCACATCTGGAATTTCAGTGGCTGGCAGTTGCAAAGGGAGCTGCAAGAATTCAGAATTCCTCGGATTATCATTAATAAGCTTCTTGATAGCTTGAAAAGGCATGTAACTGCATATATTTCTGTGTGCGGTGCTCATACTCAATGATGAATAAATCAAGATGTTTTGACAACATTGTTTCCAATTTGTCATCATTTTCATATTATTAACATCTCTATCAAATCTGCATGTAATTTTAAAAATTCTACAACTTTTCATTTTTTATATTGCAATTTCAATGTCAAGGAGTTTAATTTCTGGTGATAGCATCTTAAACAACATGGGGTTTAGTGATTTAAAAGAACTTACTTTCTAACTTGTTATTCTAACATTTAAATTATGCTTCTACCCTGAATTAACTAATCAATTCTATGCTGGTTATGTGAAAAATCAGACACTCTAGTTCTATTAAACTCAAGTGTGAATATAAATTAAAGTGCGCCTTAAAAGTGACAAGGAAAGTTCAGTCATCTCAAGCCAATCATTTCAGCATGCTTGCTCACATAGTATCCTTTAACCTTATCAAAAGAAGGTCGTCCTGACCTTCCAATTTTACTTACTTAAGGATAGCATAGAAGCTATCAATCATAACTCCTTTATATTTGTAAGACGCGTAGCAAAAAGCACTCCTGATAAAAACAATTTCCATATTTCAGTATTTTAAGAATTTATATCACCTCAAAATAGCATTCTATTCTGTGTTATAAAATATTTATGTTTTTTTGTCAACAATCAACATCATAAACTGTATATCCATATAATGCTCTGGAATAAATCCACAATAGTATAGCATTATATTACATACCGATGTGTCCTTCCTTACATTTTTTCTTGGCTCAATATATCCCAGGATGTGTAGCATGAGATTACCAGCTTAAAAAATGCTATATATATGGCCATCCAATGTTGGTGATGAAATTTCCAGTCTGTCAAGGGTTTTTTTCCAGCATGTCAAAGTGAATTTGTTTCATGAAAAATTGAAGTCCTTTAGTACATCCTCAATTCTATTGTATAAAATGTAAGGAAAACAAGAATGCAATGATTTGAAAATCTCTCTTAGCCATATTTCGTTCACAATAGAATTTAAAAGTTGTAAGTTACCATACGCAAATTACATCTTCAGACTTCAGAGAAAAAGAGGACTTGAAATCTATAGCGCCACCTGTTGGAAGTAGCAATCCTACAAGTCACAATCAACCCTTTAATGAGTTTTGCAATATGACTTAGGATTTAAGCCAAATCAGTATCTCAATTCGCAGACACGCTGTTTCGGGCTGTTGGACCTCGTCAGTGCGAAGCATGAGATCTGATTTGGCTAGGTGAGAGGCTCTGGACTGAGGTCTAAGGGGTAAGGTTTCTCCTTGTGGAGAGTGACATACCATCTCTGGCTTGTCAAGGTAAGGAGGCTTATTTACCGTGCAATGCTCCTCTGGGAAATTCTATATGCAAATTGCCTGTATTGTCTGAAGAGGCAATTTTCATATAGAATTTCCCAGAGGAGCATTGCACGGTAAATAAGCCTCCTTACCTTGACAAGCCAGAGATGGTATGTCACTCTCCACAAGGAGAAACCTTACCCTGTAAGTTACCATAGACATTTTTCTATTTCAATAAGAAAATTTAGAATTTGATGGCAGGAATGCAGCTGAAAAAATGGGATAGGGTTAACAAATCCATGGAAAAATAAGTGGTACTTATGATTGAAACAGCTAGAAAGTCAATTTTCAACAAATTTACATGGCTGTGTATAAAAAGAGCATGATGGTAAGGCTGGGGTCACACTTAACGTATGAAAAATCGATGAGTCTCCCTGCAGAGAGTCGCATGAGTGTTCTTCCTATGGCCACCCATGTGTAATGCGTTTGCGATGCGATTTTCTCCCACCTATGTATCCGTATGACATCCGTGTGATATCCGCTTTACATTTCTCAATGCTTTTCCCCATTGAATTTAATGGCTCGGTGGATTGAAATAAGGAAAATGTGTGTGTATTTGTCGCAAGCTAGACAAATGGTTAGTGTGGTGTCCGAGTTTTTATTGCGCCCATAGGGTTGCATTGGCGAGTCTTGGGTGATATACACGTACAATCGCAGCATGCTACGATTTTACACGCACGTCAAATACACTTGAGGAAAAAAACGGTGATGTGAGCTTCCCATAGATTAACACTGGTCCGAGTGCTATGTGATGTTTTCTGATAGTGTGATCCCAGCCTAAAACAAAATCTCTCAGAAGCAGAGCTGGTCAGAGGTTCACTTATCTGTGAACAACTGCATCCAAGAAGTGTGGAGAAATTTCAGAAAAGGTAAAATTGCAAAAATGTGGACTATTCCAAAATGTGCAATAAATAATGTCATCAATAGATTGAAATCTTTTGGAGAATTCCATGCGCACAGTGGAGAAGGCTGATGGTTATTGTGCTATCCACCAATGCCAGAGGTCTGTCATGTGAAGAAGAAGCCATAAACCACCGGAAACTTTAAAGTTTTTATAGTCAGGGCTCATTTAACCCCTTCACCAATAGGTAATATTGCATCTTTTTAATTTTCATTTTTTTACCTCTTCTTCTAAGACATATAACTTTTAAAAGGTTTCCATCCAAATAGCCACATTACAGCTTGTTTTTTTGCAGGAAGAGTTGTACTTTTGAATGATGCCATTTATTTGATTATGTGAAGCACTGGAAAGCAGGAAAAAAAATTCCAAGTTCTCTGAAATAGCAAAAAAAAAGCTGCAATTACAAAATTTGGTGTGGGGGCTTATTTACTAGGTTCACTATATGTAAAAACTGACATTGCAATATGATTCTCCAGGTAAGTATGGTTCTATGAAGAGGTAAGTTCCGGACTGGACCAAGGGAACCCAGTGGATGTAGTGTATATGGACTTTTCAAAAGCTTTTGATACGGTGCCACACAAAAGGTTGATACATAAAATGAGAATAATGGGGATAGGGGAAAATATGTGTAAGTAGGTTGAGAGCTGGCTCAGGGATAGGAACCAAAGGGTGGTTATTAATGGGGCACACTCGGACTGGGTCGCGCTTAGCAGTGGGGTACCACAGGGGTCAGTATTGGGCCCTCTTCTTTTTAACATATTTATTAATGACCTTGTAGGGGGAATTCAGAGTAGAATTTCAATATTTGCAGATGACACTAAACTCTACAGGGTAATCAATACAGAGGAGGATAATTTTATATTACAGGATGATTTATGTAAACTAGAAGCTTGGGATGATAAATGGCAAATGAGCTTTAATGGAGATAAATGTAAGGTCATGCACTTGGGTAGAAGTAATAAGATATATAACTATGTGCTTAATTCTAAAACTCTGGGCAAAACCGTCAATGAAAAAGACCTGGGAGTATGGGTGGATGACAAACTCACATTTAGTGGCCAGTGTCAGGCAGCTGCTACAAAGGCAAATAAAATAATGGGATGCATTAAAAGAGGCATAGATGCTCATGAGGAGAACATAATTTTACCTCTATACAAGTCACTAGTTCGACCACACTTAGGATACTGTGTACAGTTCTGATCTCCGGTGTATAAGAAAGACATTGCTGAACTAGAGCGGGTGCAGAGAAGAGCGACCAAGGTTATTAGAGGACTGGGGGGTCTGCAATACCAAGATAGGTTATTACACTTGGGGCTATTTAGTTTGGAAAAACGAAGGCTAAGGGGTGATCTTATTTTAATGTATAAATATATGAGGGGACAGTACAAAGACCTTTCTGATGATCTTTTTAATCATAGACCTGAGACAGGGACAAGGGGGCATCCTCTACGTCTGTTGGATAAAAGGTTTAAGCATAATAACAGACGCGGATTCTTTACTGTAAAAGCAGTGAGACTATGGAACTCTCTGCCGTATGATGTTGTAATGAGTGATTCATTACTTAAATTTAAGAGGGGACTGGATACCTTTCTGGAAAAGTATAATGTTACAGGGTATATATACTAGATTCCTTGATAGGTTGTTGATCCAGGGAACTAGAGAGAGTTTAGAGGGCTAGCACTCGACTGTTGTAAACGTGACGGTGCCAGTGAACGGAGCCAAAGGTCCCATCAATCATGAAGTTATATAATCACTGCACTCGTACTATGGAAAATGTTTCTTTTAGGTGAAAAATATTTATTAGAACACTGCTGTGGTGGAGCGATAGGCAAAAACGTTTTGGCCAACCAGTGGCCTTGATCACATTATTGCCTTATGCAGTGCTGTCTTTAGATAGATCTACTGTGTCGCTGAGGCTATAGACCAGACAGAAAAACCACAGTCTTGCCAATAGATTGCTAGAGCCAGATATGTAGCAAAAAAATTGCCTTTGTAGTATAGGGCTAAACCATAGATATGGGGGGTATAGTTGCCAGGGTCTAGGATCAACAAAAGCCAGCCTATAATACTTCCTCAGTTTTTCAATAGCCAGAGGGGAGTGGGTATGGGTGGCAGAGATCCTAGTAGCCGGATACAGCGTTGGTGGCCAAGTGGGAACTGTTCCTGCGCTTTGACACAGTTGTGTGTCAGCCATTCCCACTTGGCTACCAACACTGTATCCGGCTACTAGGATCTCCGCCACCAATGTGAGCTAAATTTGTGCATACCCACTCCCCTCTGGCTATTGAAAAACTGAGGAAGTATCATAGGCTGGCTTTTGTTGATCCTAGACCCTGGCAGCTATACCCCCCATATCTATGGTTTAGCCCTATACTACAACGGCAATTTTTTTGCTACATATCTGGCTCTAGCAATCTATTGGCAAGACTGTGGTTTTTCTGTCTGGTCTATAGCCTCAGCGACACCGTAGATCTATCTAAAGACAGCACTGCATAAGGCGATAATGTGATCAAGGCCACTGGTTGGTCAAAACATTTTTGCCTATCGATCCAGGGAACTAGTCTGATTGCCGTATGTGGAGTCGAGAAATAATTTTTTTCCCCAATGTGGAGCTTACTCTTTTCCACATGGGTTTTTTTTTTTGCCTTCCTCTGGATCAACATGTTAGGGCATGTTAGGTTAGGCTATGGGTTGAACTAGATGGACTTAAAGTCTTCCTTCAACCTTACTAACTATGTAACTATGTAACTATGTATACTAAACATGCATAGTTGTTTATTTCTATTTAAATGATGAAAAAAACTTCAGAAATTTGTAAAAAGATTTAAGAAACTGCTTTTTTCGCCATTCTTAAGCCCAAAACAGTTTCATTTTTAGAGATATGGGGTTGTATGAGGGTTTATTTTTTACATCCTGAGCTGATTTTTTTTTACTGATATCATTTTGTGGTAGAAACGATGCTTTGATTGACATTTATTGCAATGTTGCAGCTGCCAAAAAAATTAATCTTGTGGTTTGATCTTTTTCATGTTACACCATTTACTAATTGGATTAATTTACAGCTTGTTAGATCGACTTTTACACACGCAGTGATACCAAATATGTGCATTTATTTTTTTTTATTCTTTTAGTTGTAATGGGTCAAAAGAGGGGCAATTTCAACTTTTGTGTTTTTTTATTCATTTTGTATTTCTAAAATCATTTTATTGCTGTATTTAATAGTCCTATAGTCTATAGCTAAAATAATGATCTCCTATGAAGGCCAGAAACACACTGGTTATCACATGAGAATTGTCATGGCAAGCATGTCATGGCAAACCATCAGCGCCCTGCAGTCAGGTCATGGGTGTGGAATGACTGACTGCAGAGAAACTGACAGCGGTATTTAATAGATTAACACAGCCATGTGTGGAGTTCCGATCCACTCATTGCTGTTAAAGGCACATAATGGCTAATAAAGTAAGCCATCATTTGCTGGGAAACATGCGAGCTCAGCGCGCTTGCTTGTATCAAAGTCAGGGACATGGCTGCGTAGAACAAGAATTCAGGTGGTGAGCTCACCTGAGAGGATGCTACATAATAATAGACATGGCTCTGACCCATCTTTTTCTAGATGTGTTACTGCCATCAATTTCTATATGAGCTAATGTTATCAAACTAAATGGAAAAACATCAAACTTCCCAACTCTCATTTGTGTTCTATGTTCCAGTGTGAATAAAATATTTCTGTAAGTGATTGGCAGGGCCAATTCTAACCTGGTTATCACTATCAGTGACGCCGGTAGTCGCGCGCTCACCCTTGGCAGTGAACGAGGGTTGTCTTCAGCTGCGGTGAGCACCGTCACACGTGGGTCCCGCACCTCGGTTCTCTGGAAGGAGACTAGCTGCCCGGTACTTAACACACACTTCCACACATTTGGGCAGGTAAGCACATCTATGACCAACAGGCACTGTCAACTGTTATGATATTACCATAGGGTATAGCAAGTTGCAGTATTAGTGGGTGGATAATATAGGGATTTTGGTGTTTTCCCTTTCCCTCACTCTATATATGACCATTATTAAGTGGGCTTGTGCAATAGGTGATGTTTGCAACCTTTGTGGATGGGAAGGTTTGGTATGATTTTTTATAAAAACCACAGATTTGTTCTAGGTTTGGTCTTAGGCACTTGTAGCGCGGTATTTCATACTATTTAATTTGTCTTTGTTTATTGAAAGATTGGGCGCAGTATCTGTCTGATATACCGGCAGCACTTGTGTGGTTCTTATTTCTAGTTATAGCGCCAGTGTATTTTATTAATGATATATATGTGACCATATATCACATCAATGCCCATAAATCCACCGTATAAGAACCATCAGACAACCACTGCATTGAAAAGCCCTGTCAGTAAAATATAAGCAGCATCGTGACTGAAGCATTTCACCCAATGTATACCAAAATACCGCCCAATTGATTATAGGATCATATTCACTCATATAAAAAATGAGTGTCCCTTGCAACCATCAGTATTATAAGGTGTTATTGGTAAGTTATCCCATAAAATACATATATTATGGATATTGGCATGTTGTGAACAGTATCCCCACAAAGAAGAGGCCAACAAAAATATGAGAGTGTCTATAGTAATAGGGAATGGTCCATTGTGTCAAAGGCAGAGGACAGGTCCAGGAGGAGGAGGACAGAGTAGTGTCACTTGGCTTTGATGGTTAGTAGGTTATTGGTGACTTTAGTTAGGGCAGTTTCAGTGGAGTGATGTGGTTGGAAGCCAGATTTTGCATGGTCAAAGAGGGAGCAGGAAGAGAGGTGGGAGGAAAGTTCAAAATGGACGTGTTCCACTAGTTTTGAGGCATAGGTGAGAAGTGATATGGGGCAATAGCTAGATACAGATGTTAGGTAAAAGAGGGCTTTTTGCGGATGGGTGTGATTGAGATATGTTTGAAGCAAAAAATCAATTGTTTGGGGCAAACACCAATTGTTAGTGATAGAATGAAGAGATGGGTTAGGGTTGGGATGAAGACTGTGGTGAGGTTTGGGATGAAGTGGGATGGGATCAGGTCAAGTGCACAGGTGGTGAGATGTGATCTTGAAAGTAGAGTGGAAAGTCGATCTTCTGTAATGGTAGAGAAGTTGGTTTTGGAGGAAGAGGGCTGAGTAGTTAGGAGGAGGGGCTCTGGGGGTTGTAGGCCAAAGCTTTCTCTGATGTTGTTAATCTTCTGCTTGAAGAATGAGGCAAAGTCTTCAGCTGAGATGAGTGGAGAGGGAGGAGATGATGCTGGAGGATGGAGGAGAGAATTGAAAGTGTTGAATAGCTGTTTAGGGTTGTGAGACAGGGAGGATATGAGAGATGAGAAGTAGGTTTGTTTTGCTGCAGCGAGTGTGGCCTTGAAAGTAGTGATGGACTGTTTGAATGCGATGAAGTGCTCGTTGGAGTGGGATCTTTTCCATCTACGTTCAGCAACCCTGAAATTACCCTTGTCTGTAGATTTTGTGAGCTTTGTTATGTTTGAGAGGGGTGACCGAATCCAGAGCTACAGCTATTGTGGTGTTATATAAAGCAGCAGCAGCATCTGTATTGTGTAAGGAACTTATGTCTGTAAGAGGGAGGAGGTATTCATAAAGTGAGTGTGGACCGAGGTGTTTAAGACTTCTGCGAGGATGTGCAAGTTTGCAGAGTGGGGATTGTGGAAAAAAAGAGGATAGGGAAGAGAATGTAAGTAGGTTGTGGTCAGAAAGAGGGAGTGGCAAGTTAGAAAGATTAGATAGGGAGCAGTGGTGGGTGAAGATGAGGTCCAATGTGTAGCCATCTTTGTGAGTGGCTGCAGAAGACGATGCCCATGATGATAGTGGGAATGTCAGTGGAGAGGAAATTGAGTAGCCAGGTAGTGAAGTGGTCAAATAAGTACTGGCTGGCCCAGGGAGGGTGGTAAATGACAGCCAGTTGAAGGTTGGAGGGAGGAGTAGATGTGCACAGAATGTACCTCAAAAGAATGGAGGGTAACAGAGGGTGGCAGTGGGATATGGGTGAAGGAACAGTTATCTGACAGGAGAAAACCAACTCTTCCGTCATGCTTGCTGCTGGGACATGGGGTGTGAGAAAGGTGGAATCCACCATACAAAAGTGCAACAGGAGATGCTGTGTCAGAGGGGAGTGAGCCATGTTTCAGTGATGGCGAGAAAGGAAAGTTGTTAGTAATAAAAAGATCATGGATGTAGGAAAGTTTGTTGCAGAGAGAGAGAGCGTTCCATAGTGCTCCTGTTAGTGGGACTGGGAAAGCGGGGGCTGGGTGAATGGGTATACAGTTAGAGAGGTCACGGAAATTTGTGATAGAGCATGGATGAGAGGTAGAACTGACTGTGTGTATGTGGTGATGAGGACCAGGATTTGGAAAAATATCACTGGCAGAGAGGAAGAGCAGCGAAAGTGATAGCAGGTGGGAGCAGAAAAGGGTATGAGGGGGCTGTCCGTGTTTGGAGACAGAGACTTGTATGTTGAGGAACAGTTCTTAGGAGGAGGTGAGATGTTTGGGGAGGATGGAGGGAGAGATATCCAGTTCATTCCCAGGTGCAGGGATTAGCGGGGTTAGTAGAAAGTGAAGGATTAAAGGGGTAAGAGTGAAAACAAACAGACACCTTGTTTAAAGTAACTATCCAGCTACCTTCAGTTCCCTTCTAGTTAAATTCTGGATTCATTCATAGCTCCACACGTCTATGATGCACTTATATGGTGCACTGGTCAGACTGACATCTTGGCAGATGTATGATTTGCAATATATTTGCTAGAAAATGCATTCAAGTGTGGAGCTGAGGGGAAAGGTCTGAGCTCATCTTGGGAGGATAATTAAGAGTGAGCCACATGCAGGATGATTAAGGCAGAGTAAACAAGGTGGTCCTTAATGACATTGGGGGTATAGATGGAGTTAGTTGAAAAGTCAGTATCCGCCATCTCCCGCCATCAGCAGCAGAGATCAGAGAGACAGAGAAAGGTGCAGTGTGTCCGATGACTAAAGAGAGGTGCAGTGTGCCCGGTGACTACCAGAGAGAAAGGTGCCATACGCTCAGTGTCCATGAGTACAGCACATGTGCCACATAGGAGGGACCACATACGGGACTGACACTTGTGTCCTGAAGTTGCCAGCAAATATTTGCCCAGACACTTGTGCCCTGAGTTCAGCAGTGTATATTTGCAGAGCCACATTGAGCTCATACAGGACTGTGGCCTGTACCCTTTTCAGTCACTGCAGTATATGGACTAGGCTCAGCGGAAGGTACCGGAGACCGACCGCTGCCAGAAGAAGAAGGGGCAATGTTGCCCACAGGACCTTCCTTGAAAAGACACCGCGCCAGCCGTTGCCGGGACTATTGAGTTCCTAGTAGGAGTGACAGTTTGACGAACTCCTAACACAAGTGCACCACAGGAACTACCATTACCTGATCCTTTATTCTTCATCTCAACATATCCTTTGCTATTTATCCTGTTGTAATCCCTTGTTTAGGCCATTTCCTCCCCGCGTGGAGTATTCCCCTGTTATTAAACTTGTTAACCCTTGCTCTGCCTCCTGTCCGTCACTGCATCCCACGCACTTGCTCACAGGAGCACAAGTTACTTTGCTCATCTGTAATGCAGCCAGAATGTTCCCAATACTTCACTCTTGACAATTCCCAGCTGCAGTTGGCAGGGAGTGAGCAATCGTGGGGTTTAGCACTGGTTGCATAGCAGAAACCTTTCTGTTTGGCTTTTGTTTTCCAGGCTTTTAAGTTTCAAAACTGCTTGTCAGCACTTAAGCTTTCATGAATGGAAAGAATCAGGGCAGTATGTGGAACCAGTGCTGTGTCTTTGGCTGTTGAAGTCATGTCTGTCGAGTAGGTTCTGCAGGAGATGTAGGTGATAGATATCCAATAGAAATTTGTCCAACTCACCATAATAGACATCCTTCAGTGTTTGGAGCACAGGAAACGCTGTGCCAAGATGTGGAGGAATCACAAAACAGAGGAAAATCCAGATCATTTAACTTGTAAACAAACTTCATCATGCCCACCTGAAAGGCGTCAATGTCGCAGATCATGTAACTTGCAACGCTGATGCTGTTTCACCCTCTGCTGAGCATTTTCAGTGAATAAAGAAGTTTGTTCACAAGTTAACTGAGCTGGATTTTGCTCTGTTTTGTGATAGATATCCAATGCCTGGCATTGGAAACAGACATGGCTACCTATTTTGGATGCTTCACAGCCTCTTCTGGTGCGATCGTGCAGCACTGCTCATATTCATGCCCATAGCTGCTGCTTCGGGGTCTATTCTGCAGTGCACTTTGGAGCTCAAAGACAAGAATGCATCTTATGTTTTCCTGTACTTGAGAGTATAAATCAAGCACTCCTTTCTGTGAGATATAATGGCAGCTGGATATCCTCTAGCATGGCAGAGTGCATATTATAATTTCTTGGAAGGCAGCTGACTGCAAAAGATGGTATAACAGCAAACTGCACCATCAGCAACATTACCAGGTGGTCATTTAGTAGGCACACAAGCAGATGACTGTCAGCATACACTTGCTTTCTGGGAGTAATCTCCCTCTGTCAAACAATTCACATAGACAGTGGCGTGTGATGGGCTATGGTGCAGGGATAAGACCAAAGTCCAACCCAAGTACATGCCATAGCAGCTTAGCTGTTTATTCCAGGCGGCTCCTGCTGTGGATCGCGCAGGCACAACTTCAGTGACCATGCCATTCATGAGATGCAGCTGTATGCCAGATGGCTGTAAACCAGTTAGATGGACATACATCTGTGTCATATGTTTCAAGAGGTTAATACGTCTCTATAAATACAATATAATCACAGTTGATTAAAAGATGTTTGTCTATACAAATAAAGGTTTATCCCTGCAAGATTTATTTTTTATTTATCATTCAATTTCTCATCATTTACTAAATATTTGTTTGCTTTCAGTAAATACAAGGATTTTTAGGATTTTCCATTATGCCCGTACAACAGCACAACAGATGGGGAAATTGTTCATCTTAGAAATTGATAGGACTGGTGCCACTGATATTTGCCCAAAAACCCATAAAAAGGCATTTAGCACTCAATTCATTAAGGTGTTTACACCAGAATTCTGCCGTGAAACTTGGAAATTGTACAAAAATAGTAACTTTTGGCATTTTCACATTAGTCTTGGCCAGGTACGCCAATATATACAAAGCATGGGTGAGGCACTGCCTCTCAAGTTGATGGAAAGTTATGCCACTTTAGTGTCGTAACTTACTCCGGAAGTTTGCTCTTGTCCCTGATGGTGGCACATGCCAGTTAAGAGATGCACCTAATTCACTAAGTGGCATGCACAATGACAATTTTAATGACTTGGCATATAAGACAGCATATAAGACTCTATTCCCCTCTTGTGTTTTTTTTGTCCTAGTGTTGGTAGGCTAGATGAGGACATCTGGTAAAAAAATTTTAGGCAGGCATGAAAAAAATCCTGCAAAGTAAAAATGCTTTAAAAATTGTCTGGGAATAGACAAACTCTGCTTCAAATTTGAGGCTGTGTAAGGGAGTTTCATGTCGCAGGTCATACACTATGGCAAGACTAAGTAGAGCAAAATAACTCGAGGTAGTTATACTTCATCAGCAAGGTCTCTACCAGGCAAAGACTTCAAAGCAAAATCATGCTTTAAGATGTGCTCATTATGCTCATTTAACGAAGCACCAAGAAATGGCCAACTTTGTTGTAGACAGTAGCCAAGGAAACTTAGTACAGCAGATGAAAAACACATCATGCTTACTGCCCTTCAAAATGAAAATCAATAGGACGTAGCTACACCATCTACTGTTTGGAGTAGTGTTGAGCGATACCTTCCGATATCGGAAAGTATCGGTATCGGAAAGTATCGGCCGATACCGTCAAAGTATCGGATCTAATCCGATACCGATACCCGATCCCAATGCAAGTCAAAGGGACGAAAATATCGGAGTTAAAATAAACCCTTTCTTAACTTGTAGGTTCATTCTACATGAAGGAAAACAACTAAGAATAATGTAGGATGTATTGGGGGAGGTGGCGGAGACATTAAAGGCACAGAGGTTTAGCCCAATCTAATAGAACAGCAGGATTTTGTTTTGTTTTTTATGACGTTCGGCGTTAGAAAGATTTTGACTATGTTAATTTTTTTTTTATTTTGTCAGATATTGATGTTTCACTACTTCCACGCCCTTCACCTTCTTTTTTACTTCTCCCACACTTTCTTCTTCATTATCCTCATCATCAGCTTCTTTGACATCAACTTCTTCACCTTATTCATCTTCTTCTTCATCTTCTACCTATTATTTTTTTTGTTACATTGTTCATATTCTTTTTATTTTACAATTATCTTCTTCATATTCAACTTCTTCATCATATTCTTATTTGTGACAGGCATTCCCGTAGTTGTTATCTATAAAAGTTTGAAGATTACACCTTCCGTTCTGCCTGTCACAAAACAGTTACATTTGTCCGCGTTCAGTTTGGCCTGCAGCATCAGGCTTTATCCAGGGGCACCACGAGGAGGAACGGACTCACCCCCATACACTGCTTAGTCTTCTTCTGCTTATAATTTAGATAATATCTTTTGCTCTGATATTTAGTCTTATGCTTAATGTTCTTCAGCTCTTTGTTCTGCAGCCTCTTGTTCTTCTGCTTCTCGGTCTTCCAGGTCGTTGTCGTCTCCAGGGTCGTCGTCTCCGGGGTCGTCGTCATCGGGGTGGTCTTCGTCCGCCTCGCAGTGTCGTCTAATGTAATCCCACCACGGGCCTGGGATCCGTGGCCATGCGCAGTGCATATCCTCGCCTCTCACTCCCCTCCCTACGGCTTCTTCAGACTGTGCGGCGTCACGGCCGTGGCATGCTATTAGGGATCAGCTGACGGCGCACAGTCTGAAGAAGGCATAGGGAGATGAGTGTGAGGCGGAGGTTCAGATATGCACTGCGCATGTCCATGGATCTCAGGCCCCCAGTGGGATTAAATCAGAAGACACTGCGAGGCGGGCTCTCGGCCAGCGCGGCCGCACAGGCGCAGTCAGCCTGACACCAAATGATGTCAGAAGAGGGGCAGCGCTAAGTGTGCCTGGCCAAGGGATAACATAACAGCGCAGGCTCCGGGACGGAATCAAACAACGCTGAGGAGCCGGGGCACGGCGCCAAGGGGGTAGGAATGACAGCTGTGCTGCGTCATATTACGAAGGAAAGTCCCACCTCCGGGACGGTTTTACGGTATCAGTGGACACATTTTATAAGTGTTAAGTTCTGCGTGTGCAAGGAGCTAAACAAAAATGGCTACCTTTTCCTTGTGCAGCATTACTGCTGCACAAGATGGCTCTTTCAGTAACAAACGCCTTGGGGGGGGGACAGGTTCCCTTACATTTCAGTTGTTGTGTCAGCGTGGCGGTCGCAGGACACATTGCCGGCTACACAGCTGGGGATCAGCTGACGTTACTGAAACCCAAGAACACTGGGTCGTATGTTTTGACTGTGCAGACGGCACTTCTGAGCCTCAACTGGCGGTGTTGGAGCCCAGGAATTAAAGTTCAGGTGGTAGAAAGATGAACACAACAGGAGACCTGGATACTGTAGACAGTCACCTAATTATTTAATCAGGAAGAGGAGTGGCAAATTCCTGCGAGATCCAGGCCTTGTACATTTTCAGGAAAGTAAGCCGGTCAATGTTATCGGAGGATAGTCGCATGCGACGGTCAGTTAGTACACCACCTGCAGCACTAAAGACGCGTTCCGATAATACACTAGCCGCAGGGCAAGCCAGCACCTCCAATGCATACTGGCTTAGCTCTGGCCATGTATCCAGCTTTGAGACCCAAAACTTGAAAGGGGAAGAGCCGTCTGGGAGTACAGCAAGAGGGCAAGACATGTAGTCTGTCACCATCTGACGGAACCGTTGCCTCCTGCTGACTGGAGCCGTCTGTGATGGTGTAGACTTTTGTGGCGGGCACACAAAACTGTGCCACAGTTGGGCCATACTGGTCTTGCCTTGGGCAGAGGCACTGCTTCTGCTCCCTCTTTGTGCAGAGCCTCCTCCACTGCCTGGACGCACTGAGCTGCTTTGTAATGCACTAGCAGCACTTCTCTCACTTGGAATGGAGAAGATGATGGAACTCACCAGTGTGTCTTGGTACTCCCGCATTTTTCGCTCCCGGTTCAACGGTGTGATGAGGCTTTCTACGTTGTCCCGGTAGCAAGGATCGAGGAGGGTGAACACCCAATAATCAGACATGTTGAGAATGTGGGCGATGCGGCGGTCGTTTCTCAGGCACTGCAGCATGTAATCCACCATGTGCTGCAGACTGCCAACTGCCCAAGAAACACTGTCCCCTGCTGGAGGCGTGATCTCTGCCCGCTTGTCATCACCCCACCCTCGCTGTACACACTGAGTACTGGACAATTGTGTAACTCCCTCCTTTGGATGGATGTCTTCCTCCTCCATTGACTCCTCCTCATCCTCCTCACAAAGTGTCTCCTGCCTACGCGTTTGTGAGGAACCACGTGGCGCTGACTGTCCAGAAGATGATGGAAATGGTGAATCCTCATCCTCCACCTCTTCCACAACATCATCCTTTAGCGCTTGCAGTGATTTTTCAAGCAGGCAGATAAGGGGGACAGTCATGCTGACTAGAGCATCATCTGCACTCGCCATCCGCGTGGAATAATCGAAGGGACGCAAAACCTGGCAGACGTCCTTCATAGTGGCCCACTCTGTGGTTGTGAAGTCTGAACGGCGCGGAGTGCGACTTCTTTGCGCCTGATGCAGCTGGTACTCCATTACTGCTTGCTGCTGCTCACACAACCGCTCCAACATATGTAACGTGGAATTCCACCTGGTAGGTAGGTCACATATGATGCGATGTTCCGGCAGGAGGTGTCGGCGCTGCAGAGCCGCAATGCGCGATTTTGCCGTGCTGGAACGCCGCAAGTGAGCACACTCTAGGCGGACCTTGTGCAGCAGTGCATCAAGATCCGGATAGTCCCTCAAAAAACTCTGCACAACCAAATTGAGCACATGTGCCAGACATGGGATGTGAGTGAGGTTGCCGAGGCCCAGAGCTGCCACCAGATTTCGGCCATTATCACACACTACCATGCCTGGCTGGAGATTCGCTGCCACAAACCACACATCGCTCTCCTGCTTGATGGCATTCCAGAGCTCCTGCGCTGTGTGGCTTCGATTCCCCAAAGAAATTAATTTCAAGACGGCCTGTTGACGTTTGGCCATGGCTGTGCTCATGTCGGTCGTAACAGGTAAACGTTCATCACGGGTCCATGTGGAGGTGGACTGTGACGGCTCCTGCAGCGATGATTCTGAGGAACTGGTGTAAGAGGAGGAGTCAATGCGTACAGAATGGATTCCTGCAATCCTTGGAGTGGGCAGGACACGTCCTGCGCCACTCGCACGATCTGTACCCGGCTCAACGACATTAACCCAATGGGCAGTGAGGGAAAGGTATCGCCCCTGTCCATGTTGACTGGTCCACGCATCGGTGGTGAGGTGGACCTTGCTACTGACGGCGTTCAGTAGCGCGTGTTTTATGTGTCCCTCCACATGCTTGTGCAGGGCAGGGACAGCTTGCCTGCTGAAGTAAAAGCGGCTGGGCACATTGTACTGTGGGACTGCCAATGACATCAAGTCACGGAAGCTGTCAGTCTCCACCAGCCTGAATGACAGCATTTCCAGTGACAGAAGTTTGGCAATGCCTGCAGTCAGAGCCTGTGCTCGTGGGTGGTTTGACGAGAAAGGCCGCCTTTTCTCCCATGCCTGTACTACCGATGGCTGTAGACTGGGCTGGGAGTGTGTGGATGACTGGGAAAGTGGTGCTGCGGGTGGAATTACAGTGGGTCTCTGGACAACAGGGCCAGAGGTTCTTCCACGGCGATCCTGGGAGGAAGCCGAACCAGCTGCGTGTGAGCTGGAGGAAGAGGCAACACGAGATGAAGAGGTGGTAGCTGCCGCTGTTGGTTGGCCTAGCTCTTCAGTGTGTTTTTCTAACTCCGCCGCGTGTCTGTTGCGCACATGTTTCCACATGTTGGAGGTATTGAGGTTGCTGACATTTTTCCTTCTTTTGACTTTGTGATGACACACCTTGCATTTGACATAGCAAATGTCATCTGCAACTGTGTCAAAAAAGGGCCAGACACTGCAAGTCTTGGGAGCGCCCTTTTTGGCTTTTGGAACAGACATGCTCCTAATGGGTGCCAAAGTGGAGGCTACAGGCTGCGCAGTCTTCCCCCTCCCTCTACCTCTTTGGCCCGTTCTAGGAATCTCTTCCTCGGAGCTGCTCCCACCACCTTCCTGTCCCTCACGCCACAATGGGTCAAGGACCTCATAATCTACACTACCCTCTGCCACCAACTGCTCCTCCTGGGTAGTCTCAGCAGCAGAGCACGCACCAGAAAGTGGCACCTGAGTGTCATCATCAGCGGATGTGGCCTGCGATGTGGTGACCGGAGGCACTGGCCCACCCGCCTCTTCAGACTCAGAGAGAAAAAGCTGTTGGGCATCACTGCACCCTGCCTCTTCTTCCATTTCTCCAATGCTGCTTGGCTGGCCCCCTGTTTCAAAGCCAAGAGATTCAGAGAACAGAAGTAGAGACTGCTCCTGTCCTGGGCTCTCTGTCTGCCTGGCCAATTTGGCAGGTGGTGAAGAGACAGATGGCTGCTCTCCAGTGCTCTGTGTCTGAGAGGATGTGGCACTAATTGAAGTCGATGCATTAGCTGCCATCCATCTGACAACGGCTTCAATTTGGTCTTCACGCAGCAGCGGTGTACGGCGCTCTGCGACAAAGCTGCGCATGAAGGACTGTTCCCTGGTGAAACTGGGTGCTGAGGAATCACCGGTGCCCGCAGCAGGCACAGAATCCCCACGTCCTCTCCCTGCTCCGCACCCACGTGCCTTACTCCCTGCCTTCTTCATCTTGGTTGACTTATAAAGATAAGCAGAAAAGTACAGCTTTGTGTGCTTATTCCTGAACAGCTCCGAGTCCTAACAGGTATAGGAAACACTAATTTTCTAAAGTGTGGACTAGACTTTAATATGAGTTAATGTGGCCTACACAAATGTAAAGTGGTGTGTTTGGTGAACTTTATTATTTATTTATTTTTTGGGGGCTGAACTGACAACAGAGAGAGCTGCAGTCACACGGAGACCGTGCAGACAGCCGTAAACGGCGCTGCAAGGCCCAAAAAACCTCCTCTACTTTATCCTATGTAGTGTTTTTCCACAAGTTAGCTGGATACGGGTGGAAAGACACTAATAGGAATTTTTTGAAAAAATGTGCAGCAGCCTGCACTACTTAAAACAAAAGGAAAATTGATTTTACGGTATGACGCAGTGAAGAACCCTGAGCTGGATACAACCAGGCTATGGCTGCTCACAGACTACAGGGCGAGCTGCAGTCACACGGAGACCGTGCAGACAGCCGTAAACGGCGTTGCAAGGCCCAAAAAACCTCCTCTACTTTATCCTATGTAGTGTTTTTCCACAAGTTAGCTGGATACGGGTGGAAAGACACTAATAGGAATTTTTTGAAAAAACGTGCAGCAGCCTGCACTACTTAAAACAAAAGGAAAATTGATTTTACGGTATGACGCAGTGAACAACCCTGAGCTGGATACAACCAGGCTCTGGCTGCTCACAGACTACAGGGCAAGCTGCAGTCACACGGAGACCATGCAGACAGCCGTAAACGGCGCTGCAAGGCCCAAAAAACCTCCTCTACTTTATCCTATGTAGTGTTTTTCCACAAGTTAGCTGGATACGGGTGGAAAGACACTAATAGGAATTTTTTGAAAAAATGTGCAGCAGCCTGCACTACTTAAAACAAAAGGAAAATTGATTTTACGGTATGACGCAGTGAGCAACCCTGAGCTGGATACAACCAGGCTATGGCTGCTCACAGACTACAGGGTGAGCTGCAGTCACACGGAGACCGTGCAGACAGCCGTAAACGGCGCTGCAAGGCCCAAAAAACCTCCTCTACTTTATCCTATGTAGTGTTTTTCCACAAGTTAGCTGGATACGGGTGGAAAGACACTAATAGGAATTTTTTGAAAAAATGTGCAGCAGCCTGCACTACTTAAAACAAAAGGAAAATTGATTTTACGGTATGACGCAGTGAACAACCCTGAGCTGGATACAACCAGGCTATGGCTGCTCACAGACTACAGGGCGAGCTGCAGTCACACGGAGACCGTGCAGACAGCCGTAAACGGCGCTGCAAGGCCCAAAAAAACCTCCTCTACTTTATCCTATGTAGTGTTTTTCCACAAGTTAGCTGGGTACGGGTGGAAAGTCACTAATAGGAATTATTACAAAAAATGAGCAGCAGACTACACTACTTGAAAAAAAAAAAAAAAAAAAAGAACAGTATGAGGCAATGAACCACCCTCCCTGAACTGAATACAACCAGCTATGGATGGCCTATGGCTGCACACAGACTAGAGAGTGGGCTGCACTCACACACACACACACACAGACCTTGCAGATCGCTGTGAAAACAGCGCTGCAAGGCAAAAGCAAGGTGATTAGTAGGTGAACACAGCGGTTGCTAAATTAGCCTTGGAAAAGCACAAAGAAGCAAATCGCTATCTCTAAACTGGCCCTCAGTCAGCAAACAGCATCCTGTCACTAACTGAATTCACAGCAGAGTGAGTGAAAAATGGCGCCAGCGACTTTTAAACTGCATCATGACATCATTTCAGCAGCCAATCATAGCCTTGCCAGTAGTTTCATGCCCTCCATGCTGAACAGGATGTGCCCACACTTGGAATCATTCTCATTGGCTGATTTCGTGCAAATTTGTGCAGTTTGAATCCTGGGAACTTCCGATTCCGGTATCCGATACGCGGCAAGTATCGGATCTCGGTATCGGAATTCCGATACCGCTAAGTATCGGCCGATACCCGATACTTGCGGTATCGGAATGCTCAACACTAGTTTGGAGAAATCTGGACAGAAGTGGTCTTCAAGTTAAAATTGCATCTCAGGTGCAAAACAAGCAACTCAACTATTCATGAAAAAATACAAACCGTTCAGAAAAATAGTAGCAAGTGATCTGAAATGTTGAGTCAAATTAGCTTTTTATTCCATCCAAATCTACTATATAATTGTCTAAGGGTCACTTCCATCTGTCTGTCTTTCTGTCTGTCTGTCACGGATATTCATTGGTCGCGGCCTCTGTCTGTCATGGAAATCCAAGTCGCTGATTGGTCGCGGCAAAACGGCCACGACCAATCAGTGACGGGCACAGTCTGGTGGCAAAATGGCCATGCCTTCCTCCCCGCAGTCAGTGCCCGGCGCCTGCTCCATAATCCCCTCCAGTCAGCGCTCACACAGGGTTAATGGCAGCGGTAATGGACCGCGTTATGCCATAGGTAACGCACTCCATTACCGCTATTAACCCTGTGTGACTAACTTTTTACTATTGATGCTGCCTATGCGGCATCAATAGTTAAAAGATCTAATGTTAAAAATAATTAAAAAAAAATAAATCGTTATATACTCAACGTCCGTCGGCCCCTCGGGTCCAGAACCGGCCTTTCCCGCTCCTCGCGACTCTCTGGTCTCCATGCATTGCGGTCTCACGAGATGATGACGTAGCGGTCTTGCGAGACCGCTACGTCATCATCTCGTGAGACCGCAATGCACTCTTGGGACCGGAGTGCCCAAGGAGCATCGGTAACCACTTTGCCTGTATCTGGGGCCAACGGAAGGTGAGTATATAACTATTTTTTATTTTCATTATTTTTTATACTGCGTGGGCTGCGCAATATAATACGTGGGCTGTGCAATGTACTGCGTGGGCTGTGCAATATACTACGTGTGCTGTGCAATATAGTACGTGGGCTGTGCAATATACTACGTGGGCTGTGCAATATACTACGTGGGCTGTGCAATATAATACATGGGCTGTGCAATATACTACGTGGGCTGTGCAATATAATACGTGGGCTGTGCAATATACTACGAGTAGTGTTGAGCATTCCGATACCGCAAGTATCGGGTATCGGCCGATACTTGCGGTTTCGGAATTCCGATACCGGGATTCCGATACTTGCCGCGTATCGGATACCGGAATCGGAAGTTCTAAGATTCAAAAAGCAGAAATTCAGCCAATGAGATTGATTCCAAGTGTGGGCACATCCTGTTTAGCATGGAGGGCATGAAACTACTGGCAAGGCTGTGATTGGCTGGTGTAATGATGTCATGATGCAGTTTAAAAGTCGCTGGCGCCATTTTGCGATCACTCTGCTGTGAATTCAGTTAGTGACAGGACGCTGTTTGCTGACTGAGGGACAGTTTAGAGATAGCGATTTGCTTCTTTGTGCTTTCCAAAGGCTAATTTAGCAACCGCTGTGTTCACCTACTATTCACCTTGCTTTTGCCTTGTAGCGCTGTTTTCACAGCGATCTGCAGGGTCTGTGTGTGTGTGTGTGTGAGTGCAGCCCAGTCTCCAGTCTGAGTGCAGCCACATAGGCCATCCATAGTTGGTTGTATTCAGTTCAGGGAGGGTGGTTCATTGCCTCATACTGTTCCTTTTTTTTTTTTTTTTCCCAAGTAGTGTAGTCTGCTGCTAATTTATTCAAAAAAATCCTATTAGTGTCTTTCCACCCGTCTCCAGCTAATTTGTGGAAAAACACTACATAGGATAAAGTAGAGGAGGGTTTTTGGGCCTTGCAGCGCCGTTTACGGCTGTCTGCACGGTCTCCGTGTGACTGCAGCTCGCCCTGTAATCTGTGAGCAGCTGTAGCCTGGTTGTCTCCAGCTCAGGGTTTTTCACTGCGTCATACCGCCAAATCAATTTTCTTTTTTTTCAAAGTAGTGTAGTCTGCTGCTAATTAATTTAAAAAAATCCTATTAGTGTCTTTCCACCCGTCTCCAGCTAATTTGTGGAAAAACACTACATAGGATAAAGTAGAGGAGGGTTTTTGGGCCTTGCAGCGCCGTTTACGGCTGTCTGCACGGTCTCCGTGTGACTGCAGCTCGCCCTGTAATCTGTGAGCAGCTGTAGCCTGGTTGTCTCCAGCTCAGGGTTTTTCACTGCGTCATACCGCCAAATCAATTTTCTTTTTTTTCAAAGTAGTGTAGTCTGCTGCTAATTAATTTAAAAAAATCCTATTAGTGTCTTTCCACCCGTCTCCAGCTAATTTGTGGAAAAACACTACATAGGATAAAGTAGAGGAGGGTTTTTGGGCCTTGCAGCGCCGTTTACGGCTGTCTGCACGGTCTCCGTGTGACTGCAGCTCGCCCTGTAATCTGTGAGCAGCTGTAGCCTGGTTGTCTCCAGCTCAGGGTTTTTCACTGCGTCATACCGCCAAATCAATTTTCTTTTTTTTCAAAGTAGTGTAGTCTGCTGCTAATTAATTTAAAAAAATCCTATTAGTGTCTTTCCACCCGTCTCCAGCTAATTTGTGGAAAAACACTACATAGGATAAAGTAGAGGAGGGTTTTTGGGCCTTGCAGCGCCGTTTACGGCTGTCTGCACGGTCTCCGTGTGACTGCAGCTCGCCCTGTAATCTGTGAGCAGCTGTAGCCTGGTTGTCTCCAGCTCAGGGTTTTTCACTGCGTCATACCGCCAAATCAATTTTCTTTTTTTTCAAAGTAGTGTAGTCTGCTGCTAATTAATTTAAAAAAATCCTATTAGTGTCTTTCCACCCGTCTCCAGCTAATTTGTGGAAAAACACTACATAGGATAAAGTAGAGGAGGGTTTTTGGGCCTTGCAGCGCCGTTTACGGCTGTCTGCACGGTCTCCGTGTGACTGCAGCTCGCCCTGTAATCTGTGAGCAGCTGTAGCCTGGTTGTCTCCAGCTCAGGGTTTTTCACTGCGTCATACCGCCAAATCAATTTTCTTTTTTTTCAAAGTAGTGTAGTCTGCTGCTAATTAATTTAAAAAAATCCTATTAGTGTCTTTCCACCCGTCTCCAGCTAATTTGTGGAAAAACACTACATAGGATAAAGTAGAGGAGGGTTTTTGGGCCTTGCAGCGCCGTTTACGGCTGTCTGCACGGTCTCCGTGTGACTGCAGCTCGCCCTGTAATCTGTGAGCAGCTATAGCCTGGTTGTCTCCAGCTCAGGGTTTTTCACTGCGTCATACCGCCAAATCAATTTTCTTTTTTTTCAAAATAGTGTAGTCTGCTGCTAATTTATTCAAAAAAATCCTATTAGTGTCTTTCCACCCGTCTCCAGCTAATTTGTGGAAAAACACTACATAGGATAAAGTAGAGGAGGGTTTTTGGGCCTTGTAGCGCCGTTTACGTCTGTCTGCACGGTCTCCGTGTGACTGCAGCTCTATCTGTTGTCAGTTCAGCCCCCAAAAAATAAATAAATAATAAAGTTCACCAAACACACCAGTTACACCACTTTACATTTCTGTAGGCCACATTAGCTCATATTTGTGTCTAGTCCACACTTTAGATAATTAGTGCTTCTTATACCTGTTAGGAGGAGTTGCTCAGGAATAAGCACACAAATCCGTTAGTACTTTTCTGCTTATCTTTATCAGTCAACCAAGATGAAGAAGGCAGTGAGTAAGGCACGGGGGCGTGGGAGCCGTCGCGGAGCAGGGAGGGGACGTGGGGATTCTGTGCCTGCTGCGGGCACCGGTGACTCATCAGCACCCACTTTCACCAGGCAACAGTCGTTCATGCGAAGCTTTGTGTCCGAGCGCCGTACACCGCTGCTGCGTGAAGAACAAATTGAAGCTGTTGTCGGATGGATGGCAGCTAATGCATCAACTTCCATTAGTGCCACATCCTCTCAGACACAGAGCACTGGAGAGCAGCCATCTGTCTCTTCACCACCTGCCAAATTGCCCAGGCAGACAGAGAGCCCAGGACAGGAGCCGTCTCTACTTCTGTTCTCTGAATCTCTTGGCTTGGAAACAGGGGGCCAGCCAAGCAGCATTGGAGAAATGGAAGAAGAGGCAGGGTGCAGTGATGCCCAACAGCTTTTTCTGTCTTCCTCTGAAGAGGCGGGTGGGCCAGTGGCTCCGGTCACCACATCGCAGGCCGCATCAGCTGATGATGACACTCAGGTGCCACTTACTGGTGCGTGCTCTGCTGCTGAGACTACCCAGGAGGAGCAGTTGGGGGCAGAGGGTAGTGTAGATGATGAGGTCCTCGACCCATCTTGGCGTGAGGGACAGGAAGGTGGTGGGAGCAGCTCTGAGGAAGAGATTCCCCGTACGGCCCAAAGAGGGAGAGGGAGGGGGAAGACTGCGGATCCTGCAGCCTCCGCTTTGGCACCCGTTAGGAGCATGTCTCTTCCAAAAGCCAAAAAGGGCGCTCCCAAGACTTGCAGTGCCTGGTCCTTTTTTGACACAGTTGCAGATGACATTTGCTATGTCAGATGCAACGTGTGTCATCAAAAAGTCAAAAGAGGTCGAAATGTCAGCAACCTCAATACCTCCAACATGTGGAAACATGTGCGCAACAGGCACCCGGCGGAGTTAGAAAAACACACTGAAGAGGTAGGCCAACCAACAGCGGCAGCTACCACCTCTTCAGCTCGTGTTGCCTCTTCCTCTACCTCACACGCAGCTGGTTCGGCGTCCTCCCAGGATCGCCGTGGAAGAACCTCTGCCCCTGTTGTCCAGAGACCCGCTGTAATTCCACCCGCAGCGCCACTTTCCCAGTCATCCACACACTCCCAGCCCAGTCTACAGCCATCGGTAGTACAGGCATGGGAGAAAAGGCGGCCTTTCTCGTCAAACCACCCACGAGCACAGGCTCTGACTGCAGGCATTGCCAAACTTCTGTCACTGGAAATGCTGTCATTCAGGCTGGTGGAGACTGACAGCTTCCGTGACTTCATGTCATTGGCAGTCCCACAGTACAAAGTGCCCAGCCGCTTTTACTTCAGCAGGCAAGCCGTCCCTGCCCTGCAGAAGCATGTGGAGGGACACATAAAACACGCGCTACTGAACGCCGTCAGTAGCAAGGTCCACCTCACCACCGATGCGTGGACCAGTCAACATGGACAGGGGCGATACCTTTCCCTCACTGCCCATTGGGTTAATGTCGTTGAGCCGGGTACAGACCGTGCGAGTGGCGCAGGACGTGTCCTGCCCACTCCAAGGATTGCAGGAATCCATTCTGTACGCATTGACTCCTCCTCTTACACCAGTTCCTCAGAATCATCGCTGCAGGAGCCGTCACAGTCCACCTCCACATGGACCCGTGATGAACGTGTACCTGTTACGACCGACATGAGCACAGCCGTGGCCAAACGTCAACAGGCCGTCTTGAAATTAATTTTCTTGGGGAATCGTAGCCACACAGCGCAGGAGCTCTGGAATGCCATCAAGCAGGAGAGCGATGTGTGGTTTGTGCCAGCGAATCTCCAGCCAGGCATGGTAGTGTGTGATAATGGCCGAAATCTGGTGGCAGCTCTGGGCCTCGGCAACCTCACTCACATCCCATGTCTGGCACATGTGCTCAATTTGGTCGTGCAGAGCTTTTTGAGGGACTATCCGGATCTTGATGCACTGCTGCACAAGGTCCGCCTAGAGTGTGCTCACTTGCGGCGTTCCAGCACGGCAAAAGCGCGCATTGCGGCTCTGCAGCGCCGACACCGCCTGCCGGAACATCGCATCATATGTGACCTACCTACCAGGTGGAATTCCACGTTACATATGTTGGAGCGGTTGTGTGAGCAGCAGCAAGCTGTAATGGAGTACCAGCTGCTTCAGGCGCAAAAAAGTCGCAGTCAGCGCCGTACAGACTTCACAACCACAGAGTGGGCCACTATGAATGACGTCTGCCAGGTTTTGCGTCCCTTTGATTATTCCACGCGGATGGCGAGTGCAGATGATGCACTAGTCAGCATGACTGTCCCCCTTATCTGCCTGCTTGAAAAATCACTGCAAGCGCTAAGGGATGATGTTGTGGAAGAGGTGGAGGATGAGGATTCACCATTTCCATCATCTTCTGGACAGTCAGCGCCACGTGGTTCCTCACAAACGCGTAGGCAGGGGACCGTTTGTGAGGAGGATGAGGAGGAGTCAATGGAGGAGGAAGACATCCGTCCAGAGGAGGGAGTTACACAATTGTCCAGTACTCAGTGTGTACAGCGAGGGTGGGGTGATGACGAGCGGGCAGAGATCACGCCTCCAGCAGGGGACAGCGTTTCTTGGGCAGTTGGCAGTCTGCAGCACATGGTGGATTACATGCTGCAGTGCCTGAGAAACGACCGCCGCATCGCCCACATTCTCAACATGTCTGATTATTGGGTGTTCACCCTCCTCGATCCTCGCTACCGGGACAACGTAGAAAGCCTCATCACACCGTTGAACCGGGAGCGAAAAATGCGGGAGTACCAAGACACACTGGTCAATTCCATCATCTTCTCCATTCCAACTGAGAGAAGTGCTGCTAGTGCATTCCAAAGCAGCTCAGTGCGTCCAGGCCGTGGTGGAGGCTCTGCACAAAGAGGGAGCAGAAGCAGTGCCTCTGCCCAAGGCAAGACCAGTATGGCCAAACTGTGGCACAGTTTTCTGTGCCCGCCACAAAAGTCTACACCATCACAGACGGCTCCAGTCAGCAGGAGGCAACGGTTCCGTCAGATGGTGACAGACTACATGTCTTGCCCTCTTGCTGTACTCCCAGACGGCTCTTCCCCTTTCAAGTTTTGGGTCTCAAAGCTGGATACATGGCCAGAGCTAAGCCAGTATGCATTGGAGGTGCTGTCTTGCCCTGCGGCCAGTGTATTATCGGAACGTGTCTTTAGTGCTGCAGGTGGTGTACTAACTGACCGTCGCATGCGACTATCCTCCGATAACGTTGACCGGCTTACTTTCCTGAAAATGAACAAGGCCTGGATCTCGCCGGAATTTGCCACTCCTCCTCCTGATTGAATAATTAGGTCACTGTATACGTTATCCAGGTCTCCTGTTGTGTTCATCTTTCTACCACCTGAACTTAAATTCCTGGGCTCCAACACCGCCAGTTGAGGCTCAGACGTGCCGTCTGCACAGTCAAAACATACGACCCAGTGTTATTGGGTTTCAGTAATGTCAGCTGATCCCCAGCTGTGTAGCCGGCAATGTGTCATGCGACCGCCACGCTGACACAACAACTGAAATGTAAGGGAATCTGTCCCCCCCCCCCCAAGGCGTTTGTTACTGAAAGAGCCACCTTGTGCAGCAGTAATGCTGCCCAAGGAAAAGGTAGCTATTTTTGTTTAGCTCCTTGCACACGCAGAACTTAACACTTATAAAATGTGTCCACTGATACCGTAAAACCGTCCCGGAGGTGGGACTTTACTTCGTAATGTGACGCAGCCCAGCCGTCATTCCTACCCCCCCGGCGCCGCGCACCGGCTCCTCAGCGTTGTTTTATTCCGTCCTGGAGCCTGCGCTGTTATGTTATCCCGTGGCCAGGCACACTTAGCGCTGCCCGTCTTCTGGCATCATTTGGTGTCTGGATGGCTGCGCCTGTGCGGCCGCGCTGGCAGAGAGCCCGCCTCGCAGTGTCTTCTGATTTAATCCCACTGGGGGCCTGGGATCCATGGACATGCGCAGTGCATATCTGAACCTCCACCTCTCACTCATTTCCCTATGGCTTCTTCAGACTGTTCGGTGTCAGCTGGTCCCTAACAGCATGCCACGGCCGTGACACCGCACAGTCTGAAGAAGCCATAGGGAGATGAGTGAGAGGTGGAGGTTCAGATATGCACTGCGCATGTCCATGGATCCCAGGCCCCCAGTGGGATTAAATCAGAAGACACTGCGAGGCGGGCTCTCTGCCAGCGCGGCCGCACAGGCGCAGCCATCCAGACACCAAATGATGCCAGAAGACGGGCAGCGCTAAGTGTGCCTGGCCACGGGATAACATAACAGCGCAGGCTCCTTGACGGAATAAAACAACGCTGAGGAGCCGGTGCGCGGCGCCGGGGGGGTAGGAATGACGGCTGGGCTGCGTCACATTACGAAGGAAAGTCCCACCTCCGGGACGGTTTTACGGTTGCAGGGGACACATTTTATAAGTGTTTAGTTCTGTGTTTGCAAGGAGCATGATGAAAAGAGCCACCTTTTCCTTTTGCATCTTTTGTGCTGCACAAGCTGGCTCTTTCAGCTACAAACGCCTTGGGGGGGGTTAAAGGTTCCCTTTCGACTTTCTCAGGCTTCGGCCTACATTGTGTTCCTCTGCTTTTCCACCTGTCCCTGGGCTCCAACACCGCCAGTTGCCGTCCAGAAGTGCTGTACGCACAGTCAACAGTCCCTCCTCTGTTATTGGGGTTCAGTAACGTCAGCTGTTCCCCTGCTGTGTGTGTGGCAATCCCTCCTACCTCCTCCAACCTCCTCCTCCTCCACCCGTCCCTGGGCTCCAACACCGCCAGTTGCCGTCCAGAAGTGCTGTACGCACAGTCAACAGTCCCTCCTCTGTTATTGGGGTTCAGTAACGTCAGCTGTTCCCCTGCTGTGTGTGTGGCAATCCCTCCTACCTCCTCCAACCTCCTCCTCCTCCACCCGTCCCTGGGCTCCAACACCGCCAGTTGCCGTCCAGAAGTGCTGTACGCACAGTCAACAGTCCCTCCTCTGTTATTGGGGTTCAGTAACGTCAGCTGTTCCCCTGCTGTGTGTGTGGCAATCCCTCCTACCTCCTCCAACCTCCTCCTCCTCCACCCGTCCCTGGGCTCCAACACCGCCAGTTGCCGTCCAGAAGTGCTGTACGCACAGTCAACAGTCCCTCCTCTGTTATTGGGGTTCAGTAACGTCAGCTGTTCCCCTGCTGTGTGTGTGGCAATCCCTCCTACCTCCTCCTACCTCCTCCAACCTCCTCCTCCTCCACCTGCCCCTGGGCTCCAACACCGCCAGTTGCCGTCCAGAAGTGCTGTACGCACAGTCAACAGTCCCTCCTCTGTTATTGGGGTTCAGTAACGTCAGCTGTTCCCCTGCTGTGTGTGTGGCAATCCCTCCTACCTCCTCCAACCTCCTCCTCCTCCACCCGTCCCTGGGCTCCAACACCGCCAGTTGCCGTCCAGAAGTGCTGTACGCACAGTCAACAGTCCCTCCTCTGTTATTGGGGTTCAGTAACGTCAGCTGTTCCCCTGCTGTGTGTGTGGCAATCCCTCCTACCTCCTCCTACCTCCTCCAACCTCCTCCTCCTCCACCTGCCCCTGGGCTCCAACACCGCCAGTTGCCGTCCAGAAGTGCTGTACGCACAGTCAACAGTCCCTCCTCTGTTATTGGGGTTCAGTAACGTCAGCTGTTCCCCTGCTGTGTGTGTGGCAATCCCTCCTACCTCCTCCTACCTCCTCCAACCTCCTCCTCCTCCACCTGCCCCTGGGCTCCAACACCGCCAGTTGCCGTCCAGAAGTGCTGTACGCACAGTCAACAGTCCCTCCTCTGTTATTGGGGTTCAGTAACGTCAGCTGTTCCCCTGCTGTGTGTGTGGCAATCCCTCCTACCTCCTCCTACCTCCTCCAACCTCCTCCTCCTCCACCTGCCCCTGGGCTCCAACACCGCCAGTTGCCGTCCAGAAGTGCTGTACGCACAGTCAACAGTCCCTCCTCTGTTATTGGGGTTCAGTAACGTCAGCTGTTCCCCTGCTGTGTGTGTGGCAATCCCTCCTACCTCCTCCAACCTCCTCCTCCTCCACCCGTCCCTGGGCTCCAACACCGCCAGTTGCCGTCCAGAAGTGCTGTACGCACAGTCAACAGTCCCTCCTCTGTTATTGGGGTTCAGTAACGTCAGCTGTTCCCCTGCTGTGTGTGTGGCAATCCCTCCTACCTCCTCCTACCTCCTCCAACCTCCTCCTCCTCCACCTGCCCCTGGGCTCCAACACCGCCAGTTGCCGTCCAGAAGTGCTGTACGCACAGTCAACAGTCCCTCCTCTGTTATTGGGGTTCAGTAACGTCAGCTGTTCCCCTGCTGTGTGTGTGGCAATCCCTCCTACCTCCTCCAACCTCCTCCTCCTCCACCCGTCCCTGGGCTCCAACACCGCCAGTTGCCGTCCAGAAGTGCTGTACGCACAGTCAACAGTCCCTCCTCTGTTATTGGGGTTCAGTAACGTCAGCTGTTCCCCTGCTGTGTGTGTGGCAATCCCTCCTACCTCCTCCTACCTCCTCCAACCTCCTCCTCCTCCACCTGCCCCTGGGCTCCAACACCGCCAGTTGCCGTCCAGAAGTGCTGTACGCACAGTCAACAGTCCCTCCTCTGTTATTGGGGTTCAGTAACGTCAGCTGTTCCCCTGCTGTGTGTGTGGCAATCCCTCCTACCTCCTCCAACCTCCTCCTCCTCCACCCGTCCCTGGGCTCCAACACCACCAGTTGCCGTCCAGAAGTGCTGTACGCACAGAGCCAAACACCTCGCCAATGTGTTAGTGGGGTTCAGCACCGCCAGCTGTTCCCCTGCTGTGTATACGGCAACGTGTACTGCGACCGCCACGCAGGCACAACAAGTTAAATGTAAGGGAACCTGACCCCCCCCCCCCCCCCAGGCGTTTGTTACTGAAGGAGCCACCTTGTGCAGCAGTAATGATGCAAAGGGAAAAAGTGCCTCTTTTCGTGATGCTCCTTGCACATGCTGAACCAAACACTTATGAAATGTGTCCCCACACAGCGTTAAACCGTCCGGTAGGTGGAACTTTCCTTTGTCGTGTGACGCAGCACAGCCATCATTTTTACCCCCTTGGCGCCGTGCGCCGCCTCCTCAGCGTTGTTTTAATCTGTCCCGGAGCCTGCGCTGTTAGGTTAGCCCTTGGCCATGCACACATGTTGCGCTGCCCGTCTTCTGACCTCATTTGGTGTCAGGCTGGCTGCGCCTGTGCGGGTGCGCTGGCCGAGATCCCGCCTCGCAGTGTCGTCTAATGTAATCCCACCGCGGGCCTGTGATCCGTGCCCGTGCGCAGTGCATATCCTCTCCTCTCACTCCCCTCCCTACGGCTTCTTCAGACTGTGCGATGTCAGCTGGTCCCTAATAGCATGCCACGGCCGTGACACCGCACAGTCTGAAAAAGCCGTAGGGAGGGGAGTGAGAGGAGAGGATATGCACTGCGCACGGGCACGGATCACAGGCCCGCGGTGGGATTACATTAGACGACACTGCGAGGCGGGATCTCGGCCAGCGCACCCGCACAGGCGCAGCCAGCCTGACACCAAATGATGTCAGAAGACGGGCAGCGCAAAATGTGTGCATGGCCAAGGGCTAACCTAACAGCGCAGGCTCCGGGACAGATTAAAACAACGCTGAGGAGGCGGCGCACGGCGCCAAGGGGGTAAAAATGATGGCTGTGCTGCGTCACACGACAAAGGAAAGTTCCACCTACCGGACGGTTTAACGCTGTGAGGGGACACATTTCATAACTGTTAGGTTCCGCATGTGCAAGGACCATAATTAAAAGAGCTAAGTTTACCTTTTCCAGCATTAGTGCTGTACACAATGGCTCTTTCAGCTACAAACGCCTGGGGGGGGGGGGTTAAAGGTTTCCTTTCAACTTGCTCGAGTGCAGGCTTCGGCCTACACTCCGCTCCCCCTGCTCCTCCTGCTGACCCTGGGCTCCAACACCGCCAGTTGGGGCCCGGTACTGCTAGCTGCACAGAGAAAAACACCTCGCCAATGTGTCAGTGGGGTCCAGCACCGCCAGCTGTTCCCCTGCTGTGTAGCCGGCAACGTGTCCTGCAAAAGTCACGCAGACACAACACACCCAAAGCTGCCGCCTGTGCAGGCTTCGGCCTACACTCCCCTCCCCCTGCTCCTCCTCCTCCTGCTCCTCCTCCTGCTGTCCCTGGGCTCTAACACACCGCCAGTTTTTGCCCAGATGTGCTAGCTGCACAGAGAAAAACACCAGCCAATGTGTCAGTGGGGTCCAGCACCGCCAGCTGTTCCCCTGCTGTGCAGCCGGCAACGTGTCCTGCAAAAGCCACGCAGACACAAGAACTGAAATTGAAGGGAACCTGTCCCCCCTCCCCCAGGCGTTTTTACGTTATCCAGCCACCTTGTACAGCGGTAATGCTGCATGTGTGCAAGGTGGCTCAGAAACGTATTCTCCTCGCACATGTGGAACTGAAAACACGTCTGCAATGTGTCCTCTGTGTGACCATTTAACCGTCCCGGTGGTGTGACTTTCCTTTGTAATGACACGCTGCAACCCCCTTGGTAGCGCTGCCCGTCTTCTGGCATCATGGTTTGGCTGCCTGCGCCTCTGCGGCCGCCCTGACCCACACAACGCCCCTCGGTGTCTTATTTATTGGGACTGCGAGGGTGTGATTGATGGGCAGGATCAGTGCATCAGTTCGCCTGTCCCTCCTCTCCTTCCGCCTTCTTCGGACTGTGCGGCTTCATGGCCGTGGCATGCGATAAGGGATCAGATGACGCCGCATAGTCTGAAGCGGGTGTAAGAACCCAAGCGAGAGGCGAACATATGTACTGCGCCAGGCCATGAATCCCAGCCCCGCAGTGTTTAAACTATGTCAATACACTGCGGGGCTGTGATTCATGGGCATCGCGAACCGCACCGGCCGACATTACATGATGCCAGAAGATGGGCAGCGCTAACGGCGCTAGGCCAGGGGATAACACGACAGCGCAGACTCCTGTACAGCAAATAACAACGCTCGGGAGGCTGCACCCAGCACCAAGGTGGGATTCTTGACACCTGTGCTGCGTCTCATTACAAAGGGAACTCTCGCCTCCATTACACAGTTTGACTGTCTAAAGGGCTGAATGTTATACGTGTTCCATTCAGCGTGTGCAAGGAGAAAAATTACAAGAGCAACCTTTGACTTGCGCAGCACTGCTGCTGCATAAGCTGTGGCTCTTCTACTTTGTAACCCCTGAGGGGGGGTTAAAGGTGACTTTTGAAATCGGTTCAATTAGGCTTCGGCCTACACTCTGCTCCACCTGCAGAGCCCGGGCTCCAACAACGCTAGTTGCTGTCCGGAAGTGCTGGCTGCACAGAGCCAAACACCTCGCCAATGTGTCAGTGGGGTCCAGCACCGCCAGCTGTTCCCCTGCTGTGTAGCCGGCAACGTGTCCTGCAAAAGTCACGCAGACACAACACACCCAAAGCTGCCGCCTGTGCAGGCTTCGGCCTACACTCCCCTCCCCCTGCTCCTCCTCCTCCTGCTCCTCCTCCTGCTGTCCCTGGGCTCTAACACACCGCCAGTTTTTGCCCAGATGTGCTAGCTGCACAGAGAAAAACACCAGCCAATGTGTCAGTGGGGTCCAGCACCGCCAGCTGTTCCCCTGCTGTGCAGCCGGCAACGTGTCCTGCAAAAGCCACGCAGACACAAGAACTGAAATTGAAGGGAACCTGTCCCCCCTCCCCCAGGCGTTTTTACGTTATCCAGCCACCTTGTACAGCGGTAATGCTGCATGTGTGCAAGGTGGCTCAGAAACGTATTCTCCTCGCACATGTGGAACTGAAAACACGTCTGCAATGTGTCCTCTGTGTGACCATTTAACCGTCCCGGTGGTGTGACTTTCCTTTGTAATGACACGCTGCAACCCCCTTGGTAGCGCTGCCCGTCTTCTGGCATCATGGTTTGGCTGCCTGCGCCTCTGCGGCCGCCCTGACCCACACAACGCCCCTCGGTGTCTTATTTATTGGGACTGCGAGGGTGTGATTGATGGGCAGGATCAGTGCATCAGTTCGCCTGTCCCTCCTCTCCTTCCGCCTTCTTCGGACTGTGCGGCTTCATGGCCGTGGCATGCGATAAGGGATCAGATGACGCCGCATAGTCTGAAGCGGGTGTAAGAACCCAAGCGAGAGGCGAACATATGTACTGCGCCAGGCCATGAATCCCAGCCCCGCAGTGTTTAAACTATGTCAATACACTGCGGGGCTGTGATTCATGGGCATCGCGAACCGCACCGGCCGACATTACATGATGCCAGAAGATGGGCAGCGCTAACGGCGCTAGGCCAGGGGATAACACGACAGCGCAGACTCCTGTACAGCAAATAACAACGCTCGGGAGGCTGCACCCAGCACCAAGGTGGGATTCTTGACACCTGTGCTGCGTCTCATTACAAAGGGAACTCTCGCCTCCATTACACAGTTTGACTGTCTAAAGGGCTGAATGTTATACGTGTTCCATTCAGCGTGTGCAAGGAGAAAAATTACAAGAGCAACCTTTGACTTGCGCAGCACTGCTGCTGCATAAGCTGTGGCTCTTCTACTTTGTAACCCCTGAGGGGGGGTTAAAGGTGACTTTTGAAATCGGTTCAATTAGGCTTCGGCCTACACTCTGCTCCACCTGCAGAGCCCGGGCTCCAACAACGCTAGTTGCTGTCCGGAAGTGCTGGCTGCACAGAGCCAAACACCTCGCCAATGTGTCAGTGGGGTCCAGCACCGCCAGCTGTTCCCCTGCTGTGTAGCCGGCAACGTGTCCTGCAAAAGTCACGCAGACACAACACACCCAAAGCTGCCGCCTGTGCAGGCTTCGGCCTACACTCCCCTCCCCCTGCTCCTCCTCCTCCTGCTCCTCCTCCTGCTGTCCCTGGGCTCTAACACACCGCCAGTTTTTGCCCAGATGTGCTAGCTGCACAGAGAAAAACACCAGCCAATGTGTCAGTGGGGTCCAGCACCGCCAGCTGTTCCCCTGCTGTGCAGCCGGCAACGTGTCCTGCAAAAGCCACGCAGACACAAGAACTGAAATTGAAGGGAACCTGTCCCCCCTCCCCCAGGCGTTTTTACGTTATCCAGCCACCTTGTACAGCGGTAATGCTGCATGTGTGCAAGGTGGCTCAGAAACGTATTCTCCTCGCACATGTGGAACTGAAAACACGTCTGCAATGTGTCCTCTGTGTGACCATTTAACCGTCCCGGTGGTGTGACTTTCCTTTGTAATGACACGCTGCAACCCCCTTGGTAGCGCTGCCCGTCTTCTGGCATCATGGTTTGGCTGCCTGCGCCTCTGCGGCCGCCCTGACCCACACAACGCCCCTCGGTGTCTTATTTATTGGGACTGCGAGGGTGTGATTGATGGGCAGGATCAGTGCATCAGTTCGCCTGTCCCTCCTCTCCTTCCGCCTTCTTCGGACTGTGCGGCTTCATGGCCGTGGCATGCGATAAGGGATCAGATGACGCCGCATAGTCTGAAGCGGGTGTAAGAACCCAAGCGAGAGGCGAACATATGTACTGCGCCAGGCCATGAATCCCAGCCCCGCAGTGTTTAAACTATGTCAATACACTGCGGGGCTGTGATTCATGGGCATCGCGAACCGCACCGGCCGACATTACATGATGCCAGAAGATGGGCAGCGCTAACGGCGCTAGGCCAGGGGATAACACGACAGCGCAGACTCCTGTACAGCAAATAACAACGCTCGGGAGGCTGCACCCAGCACCAAGGTGGGATTCTTGACACCTGTGCTGCGTCTCATTACAAAGGGAACTCTCGCCTCCATTACACAGTTTGACTGTCTAAAGGGCTGAATGTTATACGTGTTCCATTCAGCGTGTGCAAGGAGAAAAATTACAAGAGCAACCTTTGACTTGCGCAGCACTGCTGCTGCATAAGCTGTGGCTCTTCTACTTTGTAACCCCTGAGGGGGGGTTAAAGGTGACTTTTGAAATCGGTTCAATTAGGCTTCGGCCTACACTCTGCTCCACCTGCAGAGCCCGGGCTCCAACAACGCTAGTTGCTGTCCGGAAGTGCTGGCTGCACAGAGCCAAACACCTCGCCAATGTGTCAGTGGGGTCCAGCACCGCCAGCTGTTCCCCTGCTGTGTAGCCGGCAACGTGTCCTGCAAAAGTCACGCAGACACAACACACCCAAAGCTGCCGCCTGTGCAGGCTTCGGCCTACACTCCCCTCCCCCTGCTCCTCCTCCTCCTGCTCCTCCTCCTGCTGTCCCTGGGCTCTAACACACCGCCAGTTTTTGCCCAGATGTGCTAGCTGCACAGAGAAAAACACCAGCCAATGTGTCAGTGGGGTCCAGCACCGCCAGCTGTTCCCCTGCTGTGCAGCCGGCAACGTGTCCTGCAAAAGCCACGCAGACACAAGAACTGAAATTGAAGGGAACCTGTCCCCCCTCCCCCAGGCGTTTTTACGTTATCCAGCCACCTTGTACAGCGGTAATGCTGCATGTGTGCAAGGTGGCTCAGAAACGTATTCTCCTCGCACATGTGGAACTGAAAACACGTCTGCAATGTGTCCTCTGTGTGACCATTTAACCGTCCCGGTGGTGTGACTTTCCTTTGTAATGACACGCTGCAACCCCCTTGGTAGCGCTGCCCGTCTTCTGGCATCATGGTTTGGCTGCCTGCGCCTCTGCGGCCGCCCTGACCCACACAACGCCCCTCGGTGTCTTATTTATTGGGACTGCGAGGGTGTGATTGATGGGCAGGATCAGTGCATCAGTTCGCCTGTCCCTCCTCTCCTTCCGCCTTCTTCGGACTGTGCGGCTTCATGGCCGTGGCATGCGATAAGGGATCAGATGACGCCGCATAGTCTGAAGCGGGTGTAAGAACCCAAGCGAGAGGCGAACATATGTACTGCGCCAGGCCATGAATCCCAGCCCCGCAGTGTTTAAACTATGTCAATACACTGCGGGGCTGTGATTCATGGGCATCGCGAACCGCACCGGCCGACATTACATGATGCCAGAAGATGGGCAGCGCTAACGGCGCTAGGCCAGGGGATAACACGACAGCGCAGACTCCTGTACAGCAAATAACAACGCTCGGGAGGCTGCACCCAGCACCAAGGTGGGATTCTTGACACCTGTGCTGCGTCTCATTACAAAGGGAACTCTCGCCTCCATTACACAGTTTGACTGTCTAAAGGGCTGAATGTTATACGTGTTCCATTCAGCGTGTGCAAGGAGAAAAATTACAAGAGCAACCTTTGACTTGCGCAGCACTGCTGCTGCATAAGCTGTGGCTCTTCTACTTTGTAACCCCTGAGGGGGGGTTAAAGGTGACTTTTGAAATCGGTTCAATTAGGCTTCGGCCTACACTCTGCTCCACCTGCAGAGCCCGGGCTCCAACAACGCTAGTTGCTGTCCGGAAGTGCTGGCTGCACAGAGCCAAACACCTCGCCAATGTGTCAGTGGGGTCCAGCACCGCCAGCTGTTCCCCTGCTGTGTAGCCGGCAACGTGTCCTGCAAAAGTCACGCAGACACAACACACCCAAAGCTGCCGCCTGTGCAGGCTTCGGCCTACACTCCCCTCCCCCTGCTCCTCCTCCTCCTGCTCCTCCTCCTGCTGTCCCTGGGCTCTAACACACCGCCAGTTTTTGCCCAGATGTGCTAGCTGCACAGAGAAAAACACCAGCCAATGTGTCAGTGGGGTCCAGCACCGCCAGCTGTTCCCCTGCTGTGCAGCCGGCAACGTGTCCTGCAAAAGCCACGCAGACACAAGAACTGAAATTGAAGGGAACCTGTCCCCCCTCCCCCAGGCGTTTTTACGTTATCCAGCCACCTTGTACAGCGGTAATGCTGCATGTGTGCAAGGTGGCTCAGAAACGTATTCTCCTCGCACATGTGGAACTGAAAACACGTCTGCAATGTGTCCTCTGTGTGACCATTTAACCGTCCCGGTGGTGTGACTTTCCTTTGTAATGACACGCTGCAACCCCCTTGGTAGCGCTGCCCGTCTTCTGGCATCATGGTTTGGCTGCCTGCGCCTCTGCGGCCGCCCTGACCCACACAACGCCCCTCGGTGTCTTATTTATTGGGACTGCGAGGGTGTGATTGATGGGCAGGATCAGTGCATCAGTTCGCCTGTCCCTCCTCTCCTTCCGCCTTCTTCGGACTGTGCGGCTTCATGGCCGTGGCATGCGATAAGGGATCAGATGACGCCGCATAGTCTGAAGCGGGTGTAAGAACCCAAGCGAGAGGCGAACATATGTACTGCGCCAGGCCATGAATCCCAGCCCCGCAGTGTTTAAACTATGTCAATACACTGCGGGGCTGTGATTCATGGGCATCGCGAACCGCACCGGCCAACATTAAATGAGGTCAGAAGATGGGCAGCGCTAACAGCGCTAGGCCAGGGGATAACACGACAGCGCAGACTCCTGTACAGCAAATAACAACGCTCAGGAGGCTGCACCCAGCACCAAGGTGGGATTCTTGACACCTGTGCTGCGTCTCATTACAAAGGGAACTCGCGCCTCCAACACAGTTTGACTGTATAAAGGGCTAAATGTTATACGTGTTTCATTCAGCGTGTGCAAGGAGCGAAATTAAAAGAGCAACCTTTGACTTGTGCAGCACTACTGCTGCATAAGCTGTGGCTCTTCTACTTTCTAACCCCTGAGGGGGGGTTAAAGGTTACCTTTGAAATTGGTTCAAGTAGGCTTCGGCCTACACTCTGCTCCCCCTGCAGAGCCCGGGCTACAACACCGCTCGTTGCTGTCCGGAAGTGCTGGCTGCACAGAGCCAAACACCTCGCCAATGTGTCAGTGGGGTCCAGCACCGCCAGCTGTTCCCCTGCTGTGCAGCCGGCAACGTGTCCTGCAAAAGCCACGCAGACACTTGCTCTTGTACCTTCTGCTCCACATCCTGGTTCCAGTACCGTCAGCTGGTTCCGGGCAGAGCCTTTGGCTTAGGTGCCTCCCTCTGGGTATCCGAGTTCCACCAACGTCAGGTGGTCCTTGGTAGTGCTTTCAGGCACGGGTACCTCCTGCTTAGTAACCGGGTTCCAGTAACGTCAGCTGGTCCTCGGTAGTTCCATTGGCTCTTGGACCTTCGGCTACCCATCCGGGTTCCAGCACCGTCAGCTGGTTCTCGGCAGTGTCTTTTGCTCTTGTACCTTCTGCTCCCCATCCTGGTTCCAGTACCATCAGCTGGTTCCGGGCAGAGCCTTTGGCTTAGGTGCCTCCCTCTGGGTATCCGAGTTCCACCAACGTCAGGTGGTCCTTGGTAGTGCTTTCAGGCACGGGTACCTCCTGCTTAGTAACCGGGTTCCAGTAACGTCAGCTGGTCCTCGGTAGTTCCATTGGCTCTTGGACCTTCGGGTAGCCATCCGAGTTCCAGTTCCATCAGCTGGTTCTCGGCATTTTCTCAGCCTTCTTGTACCTTCTGCTACATTTCCAAGTTCAAGAGACTAAACACGATGACCCGGAAGAACACCCCTAAGATGACGACGACACCAGAGACGACAACCACCGTGATGACGACGACCCTGGAGACGATGACCCTGAAGACCACCCCGATGACGACGACCCCGGAGACCACCCCGATGACGACGACCCCGGAGACGACGACCCTGGAGACGACGACGACCTGGAAGACCGAGAAGCAGAAGAACAAGAGGCTGCAGAACAAAGAGCAGAAGGACATTAAGCATAACACAAAATATCAGAGCAAAAAAATATTATGTAAATTATAAGCAGAAGAAGACTAAGCAGTGTATGGGGGTGAGTCCGTTCCTCCTCGTGGTGCCCCTGGATAAAGCCTGATGCTGCAGGCCAAACTGAACGCGGACAAATGTAACTGGTTTGTGACAGGCAGAACGGAAGGTGTAATCTTCAAACTTTTATAGATAACAACTACGGGAATGCCTGTCACAAATAAGAATATGATGAAGAAGTTGAATATGATGAAGATAATAGTAAAATAAAAAGAATATGAACAATGTAACCCAAAAAATAATAGGTAGAAGATGAAGAAGAAGATGAATAAGGTGAAGAAGTTGATGTCAAAGAAGCTGATGATGAGGATAATTAAGAAGAAAGCGTGGGAGAAGTAAAAAAGAAGGTGAAGGGCGTGGAAGTAGTGAAACATCAATATCTGACATAAAAAAAAAATAAAATAACATAGTCAAATTCTTTCTAACGCCGAACTTCATAAAAAAAAATTAAAAATCCTGCTATTCTATTACATTGGGCTAAACCTCTGTCCCTTTAATATCTCCGCCACGTCCCCCAATACATCCTACATTATTCTTAGTTGTTTTCCTTCATGTAGAATGAACCTACAAGTTTATAAAGGGTTTATTTTAATTCCGATATTTTCGTCCCATTGACTTGCATTGGGATCGGGTATCGGTATCGGATTGGATCCGATATTTTGACGGTATCGGCCGATACTTTCCGATACCGATACTTTCCGATATCGGAAAGTATCGCTCAACACTAACTACGAGGGCTCTGCAATGTACTGCGTGGGCTGTGCAATATATTATGTGGGCTGTGCAATATACTACGTGGGCTGTGCTATATACTACATGGGCTGTGCAATATACTACGTGGGCTGTGCTATATACTATGTGGGCTGTGCAATATACTATGTGGCCTGTGTTATACACTATGTGGGCTGTGTTATACACTCCGTGGGCTGTGTTATATACTACGTGGCTGTGCTATATACTCCGTGGGCTGTGCTACATACTACATGGGCTGTGCTACACTATGTTCCAAATTATTATGCAAATTACATTTTTATCGGATTTTCCTAAATGGTTCGTGCAAATGACAGTCAGTCTAATAAAAGTAATCACCCATTAGAGTATACATCGAATTTTATTGAAGAAACCTCCCAATGATAACAGTATAATCTCCAAAATGAATAAAAACTCAAAATGCACTGTTCCTAATTATTAGGCACAGTAGAATTTCTAAACATTTGATATGTTTTAAAGAACTGAAAATGCTCATTTGTGGAATTTACAGCATTAGGAGGTCACATTCACTGAACAAAAAAGCTATTTAACGCCAAAGCATCCTAACAGGCCAAGTTACATGTTCACATAGGAACCCTTCTTTGATATCACCTTCACAATTCTTGCATCCATTGAACTTGTGAGTTTTTGGAGCGTTTCTGCTTGTATTTCTTTGCATGAAGTCAGAATAGCCTCCCAGAGCTGCTGTTTTGATGTGAACTGCCTCCCACCCTCACAGATCTTTTGCTTTATGATACTCCAAAGGTTCTCTATAGGGTTGAGGTCAGGGGAAGATGGTGGCCCCACCATGAGTTTATCTACTTTTATGCCCATAGCAGCCAATGACTCAGAGGTTTTCTTTTCAGCATGAGATGGTGCATTGTCATGCATGAAGATGATTTTGCTACTGAAGGCACATTTCTGCTATTTATACCATGGAGGAAAGTTGTCAGTCAGAAACTCTATTTACTTTGCAGAGGTCATTTTCACACCTTCAGGAACCTTAAAGGGCCCCACCAGCTGTTTCCTCCATCATTCCGGCCCAAAACATGACTCCCCCACCTCCTTGCTGATGTTGCAGCCTTGTTGGGACATGGTGGCCATCCACCAACCATCCACTACTCCATCCATCTGGACCATCCAGGGTTGCTCAACACTTATCAGTAAACAAGACTGTTTGGAAATTAGTCTTCATGTATGTGTGGGCCCAATACAACCATTTCTGCTTGTGAACACTGTTTAAGTGTGGCCAAATAGTAGGTTTATGCACCACAGCAAGCCTTTGAAGGAGCCTACACCTTGAGGTTCAAGGAACTCCAGAGGCACCAGCAGCTTAACCCCTTAGTGACAGAGCAAATTTGGTACTTAATGACCGAGCCAATTTTTACAATTCTGACCAGTGTCACTTTAAGAGGTTATAACTCTGGAACGCTTTATCGGATCCCACTGATTCTGAGATTGTTTTTTCATGACATATTGTACTTCAAGTTAGTGGTAACATTTCTTCGATATTACTTGCGATTATTTATGAAAAAAAATGGAAATTTTTAAAATTTTGCAATTTTCAAACTTTGTATTTTTATGCCCTTAAATCAGAGAGATGTGTCACAAAAAATAGTTAATAAATAACATTTCCCACATGTCTACTTTACATTAGCACAATTTTGGAAACAATTTTTTTTTTTTGTTAGGGAGTTATAAGGGTTAAAAGTTGACCAGCAATTTCTCATTTTTACAACACCATTTTTTTTTAGGGACCACATCTCATTTGAAGTCATTTTGAGGGGTCTATATGATAGAAAATAACCAAGTGTGACACCATTCTAAAAACTGCACCCCTCAAGCTGCTCAAAACCACATTCAAGAAGTTTATTAACCCTTTACGTACTTCACAGGAACTGAAACAATGTGGAAGAAAAAAATGAACATTTAACTTTTTTTTGCAAACATTTTACTTCAGAACCATTTTTTTTAATTTTCACAAGTGTAAAAACAGAAATTTAACCACAAATTTTGTTGTGCAATTTTTCCTGAGTACGCCGATACCCCATATGTGGAGGTAAACCACTGTTTGGGCGCACCGCAGAGCTTGGAAGTGAAGGAGCACCGTTTGACTGTTTCAATGCAGAATTGGCTGGAATTGAGATCAGACGCCATGTCGCGTTTCGGGAGCCCCTAATGTGCCTAAACAGTGGAAACCCCCCACAAGTGATACCATTTTGGAAACTAGACCCCTTAAGGAACTTATCTAGATGTGTGGTGAGCACTTTGAACCCCCAAGTGCTTCACAGAAGTTTATAACGTAGAGCCGTGAAAATAAAAAATCGCATTTTTTCTACAAAAATGATCTTTTTGCCCCCAAATTTTTATTTTCACAAGGGTAACAGGAGAAATTAGACCACAAAAGTTGTTGTGCAATTTCTCATGAGTACGTCAATACCCCATATGTGGGGGTAAACCACTGTTTGGGCGCACCGCAGAGCTTGGAAGTGAAGGAGCACCGTTTGACTTTTTCAATGCAGAATTGGCTGGAATTGAGATCGGATGCCATGTCGCGTTTGGAGAGCCCCTGATGTGCCTAAACAGTGGAAACCCCCCACAAGTGATACCATTTTGGAAACTAGACCCCTTAAGGAACTTATCTAGATGTTCGGTGAGCACTTTGAACCCCCAAGTGCTTCACAGAAGTTTATAACGTAAAGCCGTGAAAATAAAAAATCGCATTTTTTCTACAAAAATGATCTTTTTGCCCCCAAATTTTTATTTTCACAAGGGTAACAGGAGATATTAGACCACAAAAGTTGTTGTGCAATTTCTCCTGAGTACGTCAATACCCCATATGTGGGGGTAAACCACTGTTTGGGCGCACCGCAGAGCTTGGAAGAGAAGGAGTGTCGTTTTACTTTTTCAATGTAGAATTGGCTGGAATTGAGATCGGACGCCATGTCACGTTTGGAGAGCCGCTGATGTGCCTAAACAGTGGAGACCCCCCACAAATGACACCATTTTGGAAACTAGACCCCTTAAGGAACTTATCTAGATGTGTGGTGAGCACTTTAAACCCCCAGGTGCTTCACAGAAGTTTATAACGTAGAGCCGTGAAAATAAAAAAATCGCATTTTTTCTACAAAAATGATCTTTTTGCCTCCAAATTTTTATTTTACCAAGGGTAACAGGAGAAAATGGACACCAGAAGTTGTTGTACAATTTGTCTTGAGTACGCCGACACCCCGTATGTGGGGGTAAACCACTGTTTGGGTGCATGGCTGAGCTCGGAAGCAAAGGAGCGCCATTTGACTTTTCAATGCAAAATTGACTGGAATTGAGATCGGACGCCATGTCACGTTTGGAGAGCCCCTGATGTGCCTAAACAGTAGAAACCCCCCAAAAGTGACCCCATTTTGGAAACTAGACCCCCCATGGAACTTATCTAGATGTGTAGTGAGAACTTTGAATGCCCAAGTGCATCACAGAAGTTTATAATGCAGAGTCGTGAAAATAAAAAATATTTTTTTTTTAACAATAAAGATTTTTTGCCCCCAAGTTTTTATTTTCACAAGGGTAACAAGAGAAATTGGACCCCAAAAGTTGTTGTCCAATTTGTCCTGAGTATGCTGGTACCCCATATGTGGTAAACCACTGCTTGGGTGCACGGCAGAGCTCGGAAGGGAAGGAGCGCCATTTTGGAATGCAGACTTTGATAGAATTGTCTGCGGGCGTTATGTTGCGTTTGCAGACTCCTAATGTACCTAAACAGTAGAAACTCCCAACAAGTGACCCCATTTTGGAAAATAGACCCCCCCAAGGAACTTATCTAGATATGTGGTGAGAACTTTGAATGCCCAAGTGCTTCACAGAAGTTTATAATGCATAGTAGTGAAAATAAAAAATATTTTTTTTTCCCACAAAAGATTTTTTTAGCCCCCAAATTTTTGTTTTCACAAGGGTAACAAGAGAAATTGGACCCCAAAAGTTGTTGTCCAATTTGTCCTGAGTATGCTGGTACCCAATATGTGGGGGTAAACCACTGTTTGGGCGCACGGCAGAGCTCGGAAGAGGAGCGCCATTTTGGAATTCAGACTTTGATAGAATTGTCTGTGGGTGTTATGTTGCGTTTGCAGAGCCCCTGATGTACCTAAACAGTAGAAACCCCCCACAAGTGACCAAATTTTGGAAACTAGACCCCCTAAGGAACTTATCTAGATATGTGGTGAGAACTTTGAATGCTCAAGTGCTTCACAGAAGTTTATAATGCAGAGTAGTGAAAATAAAAAAATATTTTTTTTCCCACAAAAAAGATTTTTAGCCCCCAAGTTTTTATTTTCACAAGGGTAACAGGAGAAATTGGACCCCAAAAGTTGTTGTCCAATTTATCCTGAGTACGCTGATGCCCCATATGTGGGGGTAAACCACTGTTTGGGCGCACGGCAGAGCTCAGAAGGGAGGGAGCACCATTTGACTTTTTTAGCGCAAAATTGGCTGTCGTGTTTGGAGACCCCCCTGATGTACCTAAACAGTGGAAACCCCCAAATTATAACTCCAACCCTAACTCCAACACACCCCTAACCCTAATCTTAACCCGATCCATAATCCTAATCACAACCCTAACGATAATCACAACCCTAACCCCAAAACAGCCCTAATCTCAACCCTAACCATAACCCTAATCAAAACCCTAAATCCAACACACCCCTAACCCTAATCCCAAACGTAACCCTAATCCCAACCCTAATCCAAACCCTAATCCCAACTCTAACCCTAACTTTAGCCCCAACCCTAACCCTAACTTTAGCCCCAACCCTAACCATAACTTTAGCCTCGTCGTCACAAAAAAAGTTCAATGTAACCTTTTTTTTGTACGTCGCGTCCGCCATTTCCGCGCATGCGTGGCCGTAACTCTGCCCCCTCCTCCCCAGGACATAGACTGGGCAGCGTGTTATGACCCCAATGGCGAGGGTCTCAGAGGAACGTGGAAGTCTGCAGAATACAAAAATCCAGCTCATAGGGCAGTGGTAACTGGGTTGACCATATATCTACTCCTAACGCCAACACTAGAAGTAGCCGGGGATCATTCCTACGTTGATTCTAGATGACACGCGCCAGCCGGAGAATCTAGCTACCCCTAGTAGAGGAAAACAAAGACCTTTCTTGCCTCCAGAGAAGGGGACCCCAAAGCTGGATAGAAGCCCCCCACAAATAATGACGGTGAGGTAAGAGGAAATGACAAACACAGAAATGAATAAGGTTTAGCACAGAGAGGCCCGCTTACTGATAGCAGAATAAAGAAAGGTAACTTATATGGTCAACAAAAACCCTATCAAAATCCACACTGGAAATTCAAGAACCCCCGAACCGTCTAACGGTCCGGGGGGAGAACACCAGCTCCCTAGAGCTTCCAGCAAAGGTCAGGATATAGATTTGGAACAAGCTGGACAAAAATACAAAACCAAAACAAATAGCAAAAAGCAAAAGGCAGACTTAGCTGATATAACTGGAACCAGGATCAGTAGACAAGAGCACAGCAGACTAGCTCTGATAACTACGTTGCCAGGCATTGAACTGAAGGTCCAGGGAGCTAATATAGCAACACCCCTAACTAACGACCCAGGTGCGGATAAAAGGAATGACAGAAAAACCAGAGTCAAAAAACTAGTAACCACTAGAGGGAGCAAAAAGCAAATTCACAACAGTACCCCCCCCTTAGTGAGGGGTCACCGAACCCTCACCACGACCACCAGGGCGATCAGGATGAGCGGCATGAAAGGCACGAACTAAATCGGCCGCATGAACATCAGAGGCGACCACCCAGGAATTATCCTCCTGACCATAGCCCTTCCACTTGACCAGGTACTGAAGCCTCCGCCTGGAGAGGCGAGAATCCAAGATCTTCTCCACCACGTACTCCAACTCGCCCTCAACCAACACCGGAGCAGGAGGCTCAGCAGAAGGAACTACAGGCACAATGTACCGCCGCAACAAGGACCTATGAAATACATGGTGAATAGCAAACGACACAGGAAGATCCAGACGAAAAGATACAGGATTAAGGATTTCCAATATCTTGTAAGGCCCAATAAAACGAGGTTTAAATTTGGGAGAGGAGACCTTCATAGGAACAAAGCGGGAAGAAAGCCATACCAAATCCCCAACGCGTAGTCGGGGACCCACACCGCGGCGGCGGTTGGCAAAGCGCTGAGCCTTCTCCTGTGACAACTTCAAGTTGTCCACCACATGATTCCAGATCTGCTGCAACCTATCCACCACAGAATCCACCCCAGGACAGTCAGAAGGCTCCACATGACCCGAAGAAAAGCGAGGATGGAAACCAGAGTTGCAGAAAAAAGGCGAAACCAAGGTGGCGGAACTAGCCCGATTATTAAGGGCAAACTCAGCCAACGGCAAGAATGTCACCCAATCGTCCTGATCAGCAGAGACAAAACACCTCAAATAAGCCTCCAAAGTCTGATTGGTTCGCTCCGTCTGTCCATTAGTCTGAGGATGGAAAGCAGACGAAAACGACAAATCAATGCCCATCCTACTACAAAAGGATCGCCAGAACCTGGAAACGAACTGGGATCCTCTGTCTGACACAATATTCTCAGGGATGCCGTGCAAACGAACCACGTTCTGGAAAAACACAGGAACCAGATCGGAAGAGGAAGGCAGCTTAGGCAAAGGAACCAAATGGACCATCTTGGAGAAGCGATCACATATCACCCAGATAACGGACATGCCCTGAGATAGCGGAAGATCAGAAATGAAATCCATGGAGATATGTGTCCAAGGTCTCTTCGGGACAGGCAAGGGCAAGAGCAAACCGCTGGCACGAGAACAGCAAGGCTTAGCTCGAGCACAAGTCCCACAGGACTGCACAAATGACCGCACATCTCTTGACAAGGAAGGCCACCAAAAGGACCTGGCCACCAGATCTCTGGTGCCAAAAATTCCCGGGTGACCTGCCAACACCGAGGAATGAACCTCGGAAATGACTCTGCTGGTCCACTTATCCGGGACAAACAGTCTGTCAGGTGGACAAGACTCAGGCCTATCAGCCTGAAATCTCTGCAACACACGTCGCAGATCCGGAGAAATAGCTGACAAGATAACTCCATCTTTAAGAATACCAACAGGATCAGCGACTCCAGGAGCATCAGGCACAAAGCTCCTAGAAAGAGCATCGGCCTTCACATTCTTTGAACCTGGTAAATACGAGACAACAAAATCAAAGCGGGAGAAAAACAATGACCAGCGGGCCTGTCTCGGATTAAGGCGTTTAGCAGACTCGAGATACATCAGATTTTTGTGATCAGTCAAGACCACCACACGATGCTTAGCACCCTCGAGCCAATGACGCCACTCCTCAAATGCCCATTTCATGGCCAACAACTCCCGATTGCCCACATCATAATTTCGCTCGGCAGGCGAAGACTTCCTAGAGAAAAAGGCACAAGGTTTCATAACAGAGCAACCAGGGCCTCTCTGCGACAAAACGGCCCCTGCCCCAATCTCCGAAGCATCCACCTCAACCTGAAAGGGAAGTGAGACGTCAGGCTGGCACAAAACAGGCGCCGAAGTAAACCGGCGTTTCAACTCCTGGAAAGCCTCCACGGCAGCAGGAGCCCAGTTAGCTACATCGGAGCCCTTCTTGGTCATATCCGTCAAAGGTTTCACAATGCTAGAAAAATTAGCAATAAAACGACGGTAGAAGTTAGCGAAGCCCAAGAACTTCTGAAGACTCTTAACTGACGAGGGCTGAGTCCAATCAAGAATAGCTCGGACCTTGACTGGGTCCATCTCCACAGCAGAAGGAGAAAAAATGAACCCCAAAAAGGGAACCTTCTGTACACCAAAGAGACACTTTGAGCCCTTGACAAACAAAGAATTTTCACGCAAAATTTTAAAGACCAACCTGACCTGCTCCACATGCGAATCCCAATTATCAGAAAAAAACAAAATATCATCCAGATAAACAATCAAAAATTTATCCAGATACTTCCGGAAAATGTCATGCATAAAGGACTGAAAAACTGAAGGCGCATTGGAGAGCCCAAAAGGCATCACCAAGTACTCAAAATGACCTTCGGGCGTATTGAATGCGGTTTTCCATTCATCACCTTGCTTAATGCGCACAAGGTTGTACGCACCACGAAGGTCTATCTTGGTGAACCACTTGGCACCCTTAATCCGGGCAAACAAGTCAGACAACAGCGGTAAAGGATACTGAAATTTGACAGTGATCTTATTTAAAAGCCGATAATCAATACAAGGTCTCAAAGATCCATCCTTTTTTGCCACAAAAAAGAATCCCGCACCAAGAGGGGAAGAAGACGGACGAATATGTCCTTTCTCCAGAGACTCCTTGATATATGAACGCATAGCGGTATGTTCAGGTACCGACAGATTAAACAGTCTTCCCTTAGGAAACTTACTGCCTGGGATCAAATCTATAGCACAGTCACAGTCCCTATGAGGAGGCAGTGCACTGGACTCAGACTCACTGAAGACATCCTGATAATCAGACAAATACTCCGGAACTTCCGAAGGCGTAGAAGAAGCAATAGACACAGGCAGGGAATCCCCATGAATACCACGACAGCCCCAACTTGAGACTGACATAGCCTTCCAGTCCAGGACTGGATTATGGGTCTGTAACCATGGCAGCCCTAAAACAACCAAATCATGCATTTTATGTAAAACCAGGAAACGTATCACCTCGCGGTGTTCAGGAGTCATGCACATGGTAACCTGTGTCCAATACTGCGGTTTATTTGCTGCCAATGGTGTAGCATCAATACCCCTAAGAGGAATAGGATTTTCTAATGGTTCAAGAGTAAAACCACAGCGCTTAGCAAATGAGAGATCCATGAGACTCAGGGCAGCACCTGAATCTACAAACGCCATGACAGGATAAGATGACAGTGAGCAAATCAAAGTTACAGACAGAATAAATTTAGGTTGCAAATTACCAACGGTGACAGGACTAACAACCTTAGCTATACGTTTAGAGCATGCTGAGATAACATGTGTAGAATCACCACAGTAGTAGCACAAGCCATTCCGGCGTCTATGAATTTTCCGCTCATTTCTAGTCAGGATTCTATCACATTGCATTAAATCAGGTGTCTGTTCAGACAACACCATGAGGGAATTTGCGGTTTTTCTATCACATTGCACCGAATTAGGTGTCTGTTCAGACAACACCATGAGGGAATTTGCGGTTTTGCGCTCCCGCAACCGCCGGTCAATTTGAATAGCCAGTGCCATAGTATCATTCAGACCTGTGGGAATGGGAAAACCCACCATAACATTCTTAATGGCTTCAGAAAGGCCATTTCTAAAATTAGCGGCCAGTGCACACTCGTTCCAATGTGTCAGCACGGACCATTTCCGAAATTTTTGGCAATACACTTCAGCCTCGTCCTGCCCCTGAGACATAGACAGCAAGGCCTTTTCTGCCTGAATCTCAAGATTGGGTTCCTCATAAAGTAAACCGAGCGCCAGAAAAAACGCATCAAGATCAGCCAATGCCGGATCTCCTGGCGCCAGCGAAAAAGCCCAATCCTGAGGGTCGCCCCGTAAGAACGAAATAACAATTTTTACTTGCTGAGCAGAATCTCCAGATGAACAGGGTCTCAGGGACAAAAACAATTTACAATTATTCACGAAATTCCTAAACTTAAACCTGTCTCCGGAAAATAGTTCAGGAATCGGTATTTTAGGTTCTGACTTAGGATTTCTGATAACATAGTCTTGTATGCCCTGCACAGGAGTAGCCAGCTGGTCCACACTTGTAATCAAGGTCTGGACATTCATGTCTGCAGCAAGCATAGCCACTCTGAGGTAAAGGGGAAGAAGAAAAAAAAAAAAAAAAACTCAGAATCTTCTTTCTTATAATCCCTCTTCTGCAATGCATTAAACATTTAATACTGGCCTGGCAAACTGTTATGACCCCAATGGCGAGGGTCTCAGAGGAACGTGGAAGTCTGCAGAATACAAAAATCCAGCTCATAGGGCAGTGGTAACTGGGTTGACCATATATCTACTCCTAACGCCAACACTAGAAGTAGCCGGGGATCATTCCTACGTTGATTCTAGATGACACGCGCCAGCCGGAGAATCTAGCTACCCCTAGTAGAGGAAAACAAAGACCTTTCTTGCCTCCAGAGAAGGGGACCCCAAAGCTGGATAGAAGCCCCCCACAAATAATGACGGTGAGGTAAGAGGAAATGACAAACACAGAAATGAATAAGGTTTAGCACAGAGAGGCCCGCTTACTGATAGCAGAATAAAGAAAGGTAACTTATATGGTCAACAAAAACCCTATCAAAATCCACACTGGAAATTCAAGAACCCCCGAACCGTCTAACGGTCCGGGGGGAGAACACTAGCTCCCTAGAGCTTCCAGCAAAGGTCAGGATATAGATTTGGAACAAGCTGGACAAAAATACAAAACCAAAACAAATAGCAAAAAGCAAAAGGCAGACTTAGCTGATATAACTGGAACCAGGATCAGTAGACAAGAGCACAGCAGACTAGCTCTGATAACTACGTTGCCAGGCATTGAACTGAAGGTCCAGGGAGCTAATATAGCAACACCCCTAACTAACGACCCAGGTGCGGATAAAAGGAATGACAGAAAAACCAGAGTCAAAAAACTAGTAACCACTAGAGGGAGCAAAAAGCAAATTCACAACAGCAGCGGATGCGTTGAAAAACTGCATCCGCTGCCCACGTTGTGCACAATTTTCACAACGTGCGTCGGTACGTCGGGCCGACGCATTGCGACCGCCCCGTACCGACGCAAGTGTGATAGAAGCCTAAGGCTACTTTCACACTAGCGTCGTACTCGGCCCATCGCAGTGTGCCGGGCCGACGTACCGACACTAGCGTTGTAAGCGCCACACAACGGGTGCAGCGGATGCTGTTTTTTCAACGCATCCGCTGCCCCATTGTGAGGGGAGGCGGGGGCGGAGTTCCGGCCGCGCATGCGGGGGCGGAGTTCCGGCCGCGCATGCGCGGTCGGAAATGGCGGACACGTCGCACAAAAAAGTTACATGTAGCTTTTTTTGTGCCGACGGTCCGCCAAAGCACGACATATCCGTCGCACGACGGATGCGACATGTGGCAATCCGTCGCAATGCGTCGCTAATGCAAGCCAATGGAGAAAAAACGCATCCTGCAAGCACTTTTGCAGGATGCGTTTTTTCTCCGACGCATTGCGACGGAGGCCAAAAAACGCTAGTGTGAAAGTAGCCTAACCCTAACCCTAGCCCTAACCCTAACCCTAAATTTAGCCCCAACCCTAGCCCTAACCCTAACCCTAACTCTGGCCCTAACCCTAACCCTAACTCTAGCCCTAACCCTAACCCTAACCCTAACTCTAACCCTAACCCTAACCCTAACCCTAACTCTAACCCTAACTCTAACCCTAACCCTAACCCTAATTTTAGCCCCAACTCGTCTTCTCCTGCCGGCCGGCAGATGGCAGCAGATGGCGGGCGCACTGCGCATGCGCCCGCCATAAGGAAAAAGCCGGCTGGCAGGAGAAGACAGAAGAGGACCCAGGGACACCGGGTGAGTATGTTAGGGTCCCCGAATCCCCTATCAGAGGACAGAGAAATACAGATCGCTTTTTTTTTCTTTTTTTTTTGCGGTCGCCGGTAAACTGTTAATTACCGGCGATCGCAAAACAGGGGTCGGTGCAAACCGACCCCGATCATGTTCTTTGGGGTCTCGGCTACCCCCGGCAGCCGAGACCCCAAAGAACATCCGGGTGCCCGGAAAAAAGATGGCGGCGCCCATGGGGACCCACGATGAGCACCGGGGGAGGTAGGTAAGTATCGGGGGGCTATTGGGGGCCATCGGGGACCCTATTTCTCTGTCCTCCGATGTGCGATCACATCGGAGGACAGAGAAATTAAACGGCACATCGCGTTTTGTTTTTTTTGTTGCGACCGCCGGTAAACGGTTAATTACCGGCGATCGCAACTCGGGGGTCGGTAAAAAACCCCCGAATCATGTTCTCTGGGGTCTCGGCTACCCTCGGCAACCGAGACCCCAGAGAAAATCCGACTCTGGGGGGCGCTATTCACTTTTTCCACAGCGCCGTTAATTAACGGCGCTGTGGTTTAAGTACCCTTAGCGGCCGCCGTTAAAAGGCGTATCGGCGGTCGTTAAGGGGTTAAAATATCTGTTTGCTGCTTTGTAATGGCTTTTTAGCAGCTGCTCTCTTAATCCTATGAACTTGCCTGGCAGAAATCTTCCTCACTTTGCCTTTATCAGCACAAACACATTTGTGCTCAGATACAGCCACAAATCTCTTAACAGTACGATGATCACGCTTAAGTTTTCGGGAAATTTCTAATGTTTTCATCCCTTCACCAAGGCATTGCACTCTTTGATGCTTTTCAGCAGCAGTGAGATCCTTTTTCTTTCCCATGTTACTTGAAAACTGTGACCTGCTTAATAATGTGGAACATCATTTTTAAGTAGTTTTCCTTTAATTAGAATCACTTGGAAAACCAATTATCACATGTGTTTAAGATTGATTTCAGTGATCCATTGAGCCCTGAGACACAATACCATCCATGAGTTTATTTGAAAAACAAAACAATTACATCTTTATGACACTTAAATCCAATTTGCATAATAATTTGGAACACATTGTATATACTACATGGCTGTGCTATATACTATGTGGCTGTGCTATATACTACGTGGCTGTGCTATATACTACGTGGCTGTGCAATATACTACGTGGCTGTGCTATTTACTACGTGGGCTGTTATATACTACATGGCCGGTCGCGAACAATCAGCGACAGGCGCAGTCCGGCCGAATCCTGTGTATTCAATGTATTATTCTAAACTCCATGAGGAGTTTAGGACCTGCGATGACGTCGCGGCCTGTGATTGGTCGCGTTAGCGGTCACATGAGTGGCACGCGACCAATCACAAGCCGCGACATCATCGAAGGTCTTAAACTGCTCATTCTTAGGAACGGAGGCTGCCGGTTACAATCGGTAAGGTCCAGGGGCCGCCGGAGGTGTGAGTATATCCATATTTTTTATTTTAATTCTTTATTTTTTACATGAATATGGATCCCAGGGCCTGAAGGAGAGTCTCCTCTCCTCCAGACCCTGGGAACCATACACTGGGAACTTCCGATTCCGATTTCCGATACCACAAAAGTATCGGAACTCGGTATCGGAATTCCGATACCGCAAGTATCGTCCGATACCAGATACTTGCGGTATCGGAATGCTCAACGCTAGTGGTTAGTTCTCCAATATATTTGAAACAACCTTCCTACTGAATTCCTTAAAAAATGTTAGCAAATGTACCTGGAATAATTAAAAGGAATATGTCAGCAGGTTTTTGCTTTGCAATCTGACAGCAACATGAGGTAGGGACAGAAACACTGAATACAGCGATGTGTCACTTAGTTTACTGGGTGCAGCAGTTTAAATATAATAAGAATCACATGTTTTTTTGCTGCTGATCTAACAAGGCACAGTTCTTGAGTTGTGTACCTGCCCACACCACAGCTTTCTGTGTACATTGTAAAGTGAGCAAAAGTGCTAATCAGTGCTTGGGGTGCGGTTGGGCTAGGATGCATGCAGCCACTTGTCCTGAAGTAATAATCTCTTGTTGATAAAACACTAATTGTATTGAAACAGCAAAACACAACCCAGTAAGTGACACATCACTGTAATCAGAGTCTCTGCTCTTACATTATTGTATCACAATTTACATAAAAAATACCTGGGGACAAATTCCCTTTAATGCTTTGATGCCATTTTTGGAAGAAAAAAGGTGGTCATACCAAATATTGATTTGATTTAGATTTATCTCTTATTTCTTCTTTTTTGCATTTTGCTCATTGATAAAAATAAACTGTTATCACTTCTATTTTTGAAAGCACTCTTACTTTGTACTGTAGTATTTTTTTCACAGCTGCCTAAAACTTTTGGTACCACTGTTTATACTCCATAACATTGAAATTGCAACATAAAGATTGAACAGTTGTGAAATTATGAACATTACATGATTAAATGCCATAATAATTATACACAAATAATAAAAATGCTGAAAAAATGAAAACTAAACTTTCAAGACATCTCAGTTTATTCAGTTTCGAATACAAGCACCATGCAGAAAAATACACCCATTTACACTTTGCATGCTATCAGTGAGATTATTAATTTTCGGAGGAATGTTCTGTCATACTTAATGCACTTGGGCACACAAATCATCAAGATCCACTGATGGCAGCTCCCTTTGCAATTGTCAACCTAAGATGTTCCTAATGTTATTCATAGGGGACAAGTACAGAGATGCTACATTCAATCATGGCATGTTTAGAGCACACAGGCAGCTCACAGTAGCATGAACAATGTGTGGTTTTGCATTGGAGACTGTAGGCTGTAGTGGAACAATGGAGGATAGACTGGAGGTATAAACTCCTCAGTTATGAGTTCTGCTTTTGTTCTGAAACCAATCAGAGATTGGTCTGGAGACCATATGGACAGCGCCATGAAGATGTCTTCACAAGGGACATAATGACATAGTGTATGGTAGCTGGACCCCTCTCTCTAATTTTCATTCCAGATACAGTAATAACTCAGCATTATGTTGACCTGAGCTTGGCTATCTCATTAAGTACATAGGCTTTGTCGAGAGCTTTTCACTCGATAGACATAAGAGCTGGAGGGAGTAATTCACTTTCATAACCCTAGACCCTCTAATGGTGGGGACTTTCTCATCCCTCAGGCAATCTACTGGTCCTCCAACTGGACTGGGAGTTTTTCCATGTCAAGGTGATTTAATTTGCTTTAATTGTTATCTTGAAGAAGAAGAATGGATGTTATCCAACACTTGCAAATCTCTGCCACTGGAGATGGTACAAGAAGTTAATCCTTGAATAAACTGATCCATGGAGGACTGAAGGACTGAAATTCATCTTAAAAGAGTACATATCACTAGTGTTGAGCATTCCGATACCGCAAGTATCGGGTATCGGCCGATACTTGCGGGTATCGGAATTCCGATACCGAGATCTGATACTTTTGTGGTATCGGGAATCGGTATCGGGATTAATATCAATGTGTAAAAGAAAGAATTAAAATAAAAAATAGGGATATACTCACCTCTCCGACGCAGCCTGGACTTTACCGCCGTAACTGGGAGCCGTTGTACCTAAAAATGCGCGCTTGAAGGGCCTTAGATGACGTCACGGCGCTCTGATTGGTCCGTAGCGGTCGCGTGACCGCTACGCGACCAATCACAAAGCAGTGACGTCACCTAAGGTCTTTCAAGCGTCCTCTCCTTCAGACCCTGGGAACCATACAGGATACCGTCCGATACTTGGTGTCCCATTGACTTGTATTGGTATCGGGTATCGGTATCGGATTAGATCCGATACTTTGCCAGTATCGGCCGATACTTTCCGATACCGATACTTTCAAGTATCGGACGGTATCGCTCAACACTACATATCACCTTAATTACCAGCTATTTTTTTAAATTAATTTACAAAGAACAGTATCAAAAACTTTAAAAAAATTAAGAAATATAAAAAATGTACATAAAATTGTTTTCATACTATGTGATGTCCAACTTTCTAATGAAAGTCATTGTCAGGCAGCTGGACCATAAGTTCCAGATGTGCCTAACTGTGATACCTTCCTCCCCATCACTGAGCATGGGTTTTCTCTACTAAACTGTCAAATTTCACATAATCTTGCTACTTAGGGCAGAAATCATGTTCAGCATTAACAAAAGAAGTCTGAGAGCATTGAAATGAGTGTCCAAATCTACAGCGGAGCAAAAGGAGGAGAAGCAGGTTGAGCTGTTCTCTGTGAATGTTGCTATTTAGATGGATGACACATAGAATCAGCGTGCAGAGACAAACTTAGCTCTGCACTGTTGTTCCCATGTATTATCCATCCACATAGCAATCCTGCTACATATTCTTCTACATATTCACCCAGACAGCAGCCCATAAATAAAACCCCCTTCTGACCGAAGTTTGTGTAGCACCACTTATAGACGAGCCCCCTCTATCAGCAGTGTAATGACAAACTCCGCTCAAAACATGGATAATTGCAAGTGTAATTGTAAGTGTAATCTATGCACTTAGTTCCTTTCCATCTTTCCTCTGGCTCTTCATTGGATCCACAGATTCAATCAACCATTGCAAATAATCGACTGTTCCCATTTGAATCAAATATGTAATATACAAAATGACTATATACTGTATATACAGTGGTATATCACATGGTCATAAGTATTCAGACCCTTTGCTCAGACACACAGATTTGTCACATGCTTTCCATTTCCTTGTGATCCTCCTTGAGTCGATTATACTCCTTCATTGGAGTCCAGCTGTGTTTAATTAAACCGATAGGACTTGATTTGGAAAGGCACACACCTGTCCATATAAGACCTCACAGCTCACAGTGCATGTCAGACCAAATCAGACTCAAGAGGTCAAAGGAACTGGCCAAGGAGCTCAGAGGCAGAATTGTGGCAAGGCACAGATCTGACTAGGGTTACAAAATAATTTCTGCAGTACTCAAGGTACCTAAGAGCACAGTGGCCTCCATAATCCTTAAATGGAAGACGTTTGGGACCGCCAGAAGTCTTCCTAGACCTGGCCATCCAGCCAAACTGAGCAATCGTGGGAGAAGAGCCTTGGTGAGAGAGGTACAGAAGAACCCCAAGATCACTGTGGCTGAGCTCCAGAGATGCAGTAGGGAGATGGGAGTAAGTTCCACAAAGTTAACTATCACTGCACCCTTCCACCATTTGGGTCTTTATGGCAGAGTGGTCCAACCGAAGTCTCTCCTCAGTGCAAGACATATGAAAGCCCACATAGAGTTTGCTAAAAAACACATGAAGGACTCCCAGACTATGAGAAATAAGATTATCTGGTCTGATGAGATGAAGATAGACCTTTTTGGTGATAATTCTAAGTGGTATGTATGGAGAAAACCAGGCACTGCTCATCACCTGCCCAATACAATCCCAACAGTGAAACATGGTGGTGACAGCATCATGCTATGGGGTGTTTTCAGCTGCAGGTTGTCATTGAAGGAAACATGAATGCAGCCAAGTGCAGAGATATCCAGGATGAAAACCTCTTCCAGAGTGCTCTGGACCTCAGACCTTTCAACAAAACAATGACCCTAAGCACACAGCTGAAATAACAAAGAAGTGGCTTCAGAACAACTCTGTGACCATTCTTGACTGGACCAGCCAGAGCCCTGACCTAAACCCAATTGAACATCTCTGGAGAGACCTGAAAATGGCTGTCCACCAACGTTCACCATCTAACCTAATGGGATTGTAGGGGATCTGCAAGGAAGAATGGCAGAGGATCCCCAAATCCAGGTGTGAAAATCTTGTTGCATTATTTCCAAGAAGACTCATGGCTGAACGAGCTCAAAAGGGTGCTTCTTCTCAATATTGAGCAAAGGGCCTGAATACTTATGACCTTGTGATATTTCATTTTTTCTTTTTTCATAAATTTGCAAAAATTAGTACATTTCTGTTTTTTCAGTTAAGATGGGTTACAGAGTGTACATTAATGAGAAAGAAAATGCACTTTTTTAATTTACCAAATGGCTGCAATGAAACAGAGTGGAAAATTTAAAGGGGTATTAATACTTTCTGCACCCAATGTATATATATATATATATATATATATATATATATATATATATACATACATACATATACACAGTACAGACCAAAAGTTTGGACACACCTTCTCATTTAAAGATTTTTCTGTATTTCATGACTATGAAAATTGACATTCACACTGAAGGCATTAAAACTATGAATCAACACATGTGGAACTATATACTTAACACAAAAGTGTGAAACAACTGAAATTATGTCTTATATTCTGGGTTCTTCAAAGTAGCCACCTTTTGCTTTGATGACTGCTTTGCACACTCTTGGCATTCTCTTGATGAGCTTCAAGAGGTAGTCACCGGGAATGGTCTTCCAACAATCTTGAAGAAGTTCCCAGAGATGCTTAACACTTGTTGGCCCTTTTGCCTTCACTCTGCGGTCCAGCTCACCCCAAACCATCTAGATTGGTTTCAGGTCTGGTGACTGTGGAGGCCAGGTCATCTGGCGTAGCACCCCATCACTCTCCTCCTTGGTCAAATAGCCCTTACACATCCTGGAGGTGTGTTTGAGGTCATTGTCCTGTTGAAAAATAAATGATGGTCCAACTAAATGCAAACCGGATGGAATAGCATGCCACTGCAAGATGCTGTGCTAGCCATGCTGGTTCAGTATGCCTTCAATTTTGAATAAATCCCCAACAGTGTCACCAGCAAAGCACCCCCACACCATCACACCTCCTCCTCCATGCTTCACGGTGGGAACCAGGCATGTAGAGTCCATCCGTTCACCTTTTCTGCGCCGCACAAAGACACGGTGGTTGGAACCAAAGATCTCAAATTTTGACTCATCAGACCAAAGCACAGATTTCCACTGGTCTAATGTCCATTCCTTGTGTTCTTTAGCCCAATCAAGTCTCTTCTGCTTGTTGCCTGTCCTTAGCAGTGGCTTCGTAGCAGCTATTTTACCATGAAGGTGGCTTGCTGTACAAAGTCTCCTCTTAACAGTTGTTGTAGAGATGTGTCTGCTGCTAGAACTCTGTGTGGCATTGACCTGGTCTCTAATCTGAGCTGCTGTTAACCTGCGATTTCTGAGGCTGGTGACTCAGATAAAGTTATCCTCAGAAGCAGAGGTGACTCTTGGTCTTCCTTTCCTGGGGCAGTCCTCATGTGAGCCAGTTTCTTTGTAGCACTTGATGGTTATTGCCACTGCACTTGGGGACACTTACAAAGTTTTCCCAATTTTTCAGACTGACTGACCTTCATTTCTTAAACTAATGATGGCCACTCGTTTTTCTTAACTTAGCTGCTTTTTTCTTGCCATAATACAAATTCTAACAGTCTATTCAGTAGGACTATCAGCTGTGTATCCACCAGACTTCTGCACAACACAACTGATGGTCCCAATCCCATTTATAAGGCAAGAAATCCCACTTATTAAACCTGACAGGGCACACCTGTGAAGTGAAAACCATTCCCAGTGACTACCTCTTGAAACTCATCAAGAGAATGCCAAGAGTGTGCAAAGCAGTCATCAAAGCAAAAGGTGGCTACTTTGAAGAACCTAGAATATAAGACGTATTTTCAGTTGTTTCACACTTTTTTGTTAAGTATATAATTCCACGTGTTAATTCATAGTTTTGATGCCTTCAGTGTGAATGTACAATTTTCATAGTCATGAAAATACAGAAAAATCTTTAAATGAGAACGTGTGTCCAAACATTTGGTCTGAACTGTATATATATATATATATATATATATATATATATATATATATATATATATATATATATGTATATATATATATAACATTGAAATTGCAACGCTATTAAGGAGAATGTGTGATTCTGATTCTTGTTCATCATTAATAGAGTTTCATGAAACACCTTCAATTCCAAGCCCTTCTTTTCAGTTCCTTTAGTTTTCTACAAAGTTAATTTCCTCAATAATGGCAGTACTGAGAGAAAGAGGTATTTTTGTTATCCCTCACTTATAACCTAGCCTATTTGTGCAGAGTCCAAATCCACTCTCCAAGACCATCTACATTGGACTCTTTCTCTCCTAAAGAAACTGGGTTGATTTTTGAACTGGGAAAAATGCATGATCACACTTTGTACAGAAATCCTCTATTTAGAATACCTAATAAACACAGACCTCAGAATTTCATTTCGTGTTTTAGGAAGGTGTGTGTCTCTAAAAGTATGCTGGATATTATGCTTCATGAACTTGTCTACAGAAGCCATTGGCAAAAAGCCATTTAAGGCCACTACGGCATTATTTCTAAAGTGGGACAATATTCTAAAAGACCTGAATAAAATGCTCAAACTATCATAAGAAGCAAATATGTCTCTCTTATGGTAGTTGAACCCCCCAAATATAAGATACCATATTTTTTGGACTATAAGACGCACTTTTCCCAAAAAAATCTTTGGGGGCATGTCTTATAGTCGGAATGTACTTACAATTAATGTGGTGGCTGCAGAAGGCCTGCGATTCTTGCGGTGGTCCGACGCTCCAGGTTGATGATGTCACTCCCATCCAAGGCTATTGCAGCAGGTTCGGTGGTGCTTGGTGGTGCTGGGGCTCCGACCACACTTTGTGAAAGCCCGGAGCCCCCGCACTTTCATTGTCTTGATACTGTGGCCTCCAGGAAAATGGCCACCGGAGGCGGCGCATGCGCAGATTGAGACCTCGGTAACAAGATCTCATCCTGAGATCTTGGGAGACCACCACATCACAGCAATAGATGTGCAGCAGGTTCGGTGGTATTCGGTAGTGCTGGGGCTCTGCCGACATATAGTGAAAGCCTGGAGCCCTCGCACCATTGAGCACCTCCGAACCTGCTGCACCAGTCTGGGTCACATCATCGTCAGATGACCAAACACCCCTTGCAACCCCACTCCACCATCGCTGCTGATTCTCCCAGGGTAAGCTGAATTCAGACTGTAAGATGGACCTCCATTTGGTGCATTATTTTTTTTTTCCTTTATCCTTCTGAAAATTTGGGGTGCATCTTATGGTCCAGTGTGTCTTATAGTCCAAAAAATACAGTATTTTGTTCAATTTTGTGTCAAATAATTGCTACAAATTTCTCTTAGCTAGGCTGGGGAGCATCACTGAAAAACCTCATTGTAGAATGTCTAAGCAACATGACCAAGGTTGAATGGAGAGCCAAAGACTGATCTACCGATCTCCTGTTTTGATGTATGTGATGACACCGCATTTACTCTGAATTATCCAGACATTTTACTTCAGTAGACCCAGGGACATGAGCTACAGCTCATTTGAGAATTACTGTTGAGCCTTATTGTCATTGAATTAATGTTCAGTGGCTGCCATTTGTTGACTGGCTGCTGATTACCTATTGTATCTGTGTTAGTTTTGCAGTTCTAATGTTGTTCTACTATTTTTGGGAAACAAAGGCACAGTGTTTGAATGTTTGTTAATATGTTGACCCATTGGTTCTCCGCAATATGAAGGACAATCTATACACGTTGTTTGAACACTCTAACACTGAGGGATGGCTTCCTTCCATCTTCCCCCAAGCCAGCCTATGGTGGAATGTCTGAATGAGAAGTTGTGACCTATAAAAAGGAGGATCTCCCTGTATTTAGGGAGACTCTAACATTACTGTAGCCATGGAATCATGTCTCACACTGAAGAAACACAGAGCTGCTTCATTGACTATCACTGAACCCTCAAAGATGTTTAGAGAATCGAGGTTGAGACAATCAAGTCACCTGGCTTTATACATGAATGGACTGTCATCTTCCTAAATTTGTCATTACCTTCTCTTTGTTGGGACCCGCCAAAAGCGGGGAGCCACTGGTGGGGGTACTTGGCCCTGGAAACAGTTCTAAATCCTGAATTTTTCACCGTCTTGGGGTATTTGCTGGAACTGTTCTATGTGTTATCTGCCTGTTTTCTGGTTTAATACAGTATTGTCACACTATTTTAACCTCACCCTGTGTTGTCTGAGTAGCGTTATGCCCACGTTAAAAGGAGAGCGGCGTTTCAGTGGGACAATTCCTGGTCCATGGGGTTTCAGCTAGCCGACCAGGGATCCCACTGACCCCCTGAGTCTCCACAGTGTGTTTGCCTCTCATCAGTATAGAGCAGAGTCCGGTTTTGGCAAACTTGAAGCAATATTCTTTTTAAAGAGAGCAGCTGAGCATGAAGTCTTACAGTAAATTTCCCATTGCAGCTTAAATCAAACACATAAGTATTTAAACTATCTCACAGTTACCGGCCTGGAAAGGTGGTTAGTTAGCCTATAAATCAATGATTAACTCTTTAACGAGTCTTGAAACATGTCTAGAAACTAGGGATATAGACTTTTACAAAAATTACAAGATTTCAGAATTTCCTTAATTTATATAGTGATGAAAATTTGAAAAAACTACCATTACCTTAAGGTTAAATTGTGATATGCAGTTATGAAATAGTAGAATAGTTAAAATTCAATACTCTCTTAATTTGCAAACTTAATATTTATTCATGCTAGGTAATTCAAAGTGTTTATCATCATGAAGTTTCAGTCTACAGGAATAGATCTTCTGACACACTTCATCAGATATTGTGAAAAATGAGCTCTCCTTCATTGTACTGTGGGCACTCATAGCACAAAAAGCAGTGTGCCTATGTGCTGGTACCTAAGAGGAGTGATATTCTGCAGGATGGGTTGCATACAGGGATCTTGGATGAGAGATGAACTGCAGGAGAGGGCTGAAAGGAGATATGAACAGGGGTTACTCTGTATAGAGGGGCTGAGAGGATTCTATAGAGACTAGTGATATGAAACTGTAACTGCTATTCTATTGATGCACATGACAGAGGTTTGTCTTTTGCTATATGTATCAATAGAGAAGCATTTGCAATTTCACAAACTGAGTTGTCAGCAGCAGGTAACAAATACCACTCAGTACTATTGTTGTTGAGAAGTGTGGGAAAGTTAAGCTCTGTTAGAACTAACTAGTGATGTAAAACCAGGCACGCAGATATACTGATATATGTAGCAAATGATAGAATTGGCATGGTAGGGTACTGTACTGGAGCAGAGAGTACACACAGGCATAAGGTAAATTCTACACTTATATTTGCATTATGATAGCTTAGAGAGAAAGGGTTTGTCCTACAAAGCATAGGGGTGGGAAGGGTCAGAATTAGTGAGGAAAAATAAGAACTACTGAAAATGTAGTTTTAGCAAATAAGAATAAGACTACTCCTTCTGATATATGAAGCTGGATACATAGAGGGGCAGCTAGAGGAACAAAGCGCAAAGGTTCAAGGAAAAATATGCTGGACTTAATCTGCATATTAACAATATGTATGCATTTATTGTGGTTTGTGATACATGATGCGATTACGGGAATAACTCTTTAAGACTAGGTAGGTGAAAATATTGCTCTATTATTAACATCTGTCTTGTAATTTCGAGACAGTTGGCAACCCTGCTTGTTCAAGAAAACATAGTGGATATTATTGTTTTTACATTAAAACCTGACCCATATGAACTCTTGCACTACATTATATCTGCATTATATAGCCATTCATGTTTATAGTATTTCATTTCTTTTTAAAAGTTAACTGTTTGAAAAAAAACCCCAATATTTTGCTTAGATTTTTTTTCCAAAGGTATCCTATAATCAACAATGCTGAATCCTATGTTGTACCAGGATTTTAAATAAGTATTCATTAGCAGCATTTTATAAAATAAATCTCCTTTGGGAAGATCACTGTGAAATTAACTGAAGAGGATCATTATTGAATTATTGAAGAAACAGCTACTTTAATTGTTGCTCTTTACACATTTGCAAGGCACATGCAGTTGCTTCACACATACAAGATGAAGAAAAGAATACTTTTTTTCTTTAACATTGCAAAACATGAATAAAAAAGAAATATTAAACTAAAATTAAGCTAATGAAATAAGGATTATATAGCACAAAAGATGCAGCTGGAAAATGGCAAGCATTTTACCATTCCTTAGCTTTCAGTCTCTCTAATTTTGTTTTCATTTGTCAATATTGATTGCTTCAACTGTTATTGTTTACACCTTAATCTTATCTCAGCTTCCTGTAAAGGTAAACAGCATACCCACTAGGGTATACTGTCCATGAAGAGGTTAAATCAGAGATTATCCTGTATATGTTTACTATATTACCATTCTAATTATGGATGGTCAATTAGCGAATAACCTTGTTAGTCACCTTAGGGTACCGTCACACAGTGCCATTTTCATCGCTACGACGGCACGATTCGTGACGCTGCAGCGTCGTATGATTATCGCTCCAGCGTCGTAGACTGCGGTCACACGTTGCAATACACGGCGCTGGAGCGATAATTTCATGACGTATTTGCGATGTAGAAGCCGTTGGTTACTGTGCGCACATCGTATAGACCTGTGTCACACGATGCAATCATGCCGCCACAGCGGGACACTAGACGACGAAAGAAAGTTTCAAACGATCTGCTACGACGTACGATTCTCAGCGGGGTTCCGGATCGCAGTAGCGTGTCAGACACTACGATATCGTAACGATATCGCTAGAACGTCACGAATCGTGCCGTCGTAGCGATGAAAATGGCACTGTGTGACGGTACCCTTAGGGTTTAAAACTAAAGTATTCTCTATTCCATGGCCAAACATATAGTTTAGGATGAGCAACCAGAACCTCTGTGTCACATAGAACTGGAGCTCTACATCTTAAAACATCAATAAATCCATAAATAAATGAAAATAAATTAAGAAACTTAAAGTGCCCTTGCTTATTGGTCAGCATGCACTGACTTCTTAACTGATCATTTTTGTTTAACTATGGGGTCTTAAAGCCTTAGCTATCTTTAGGGTTTGACCAGTAGTGTAGCTACTGGGGGGCAGATTGTGTGGGTGCCCCCGGCCCTGCGTTCTGAGGGGGCCAACCTGGAGTTATGCTATGTAACTGTATCGGCGAGCACATTGTGGCGATACAGTTACATTTTGCGGCAGAGCAGGGAGAATCGATCTCCCTGCTCTGCCGCCCAGCCTCTATGGGGCCCCTGAGGAGGTGATGTGGGCCCTTTGTAAGCAGTGGGCCCCCCACTCATCATCACAGGGTCAACTGTATTGGCTAGATGCCAACAAGGCTGACGGCATTGATGAGAGAAGGAGCGCTACGCTCCCTCTTCCATCATCCTTCTCTCAGCATCTGACATCACCAATGCCGACACTGACAGCAGGCGTGATGATGACACTACCCGGCGCCCGCGGCGGAGATGTGCGGGCACTCAGAGCAGTGCAGGTACAACAAGGAGGAAGAAAGTTGAGTATTGGATTTATTTTTTTTGTCGGGGTGCATTACACTGTACTAGTCAAGTAAAAAAGGCAGCACACTGCAGCGCTAAGACATGCAAACATGAAACATGAAAACTGAACTGCAATACTGCACTAGAAATATGAAAAATGAGAGCGTTTAGCGCATAAAAATGGCCAATTTTATGTGTACCTGATAGCCCCTTTACGGCATCTCTCGTATATCAGGTCCTACGCTTGCCTACCTCGCTGAGAATAAACGTCTCCATGTGAATGGGTACCTGTGAAAACCTCTTCCTAGACTCACATTCTCTCTCTCTGTGGAGGGGTACTGGACCCGCTGCGATTAAAACACCTGGGCTAGGAGGCGGAGTGCTCAGTCAGAAGGCTAAATAATATATTTGAAAAAACTGACCGTCACATCCATACATAGACTAAGTGTGAACAGGTGCTGAACCTAGAGTAACCAACTCATATATAGTCAAGTAAAAAAGGCAGCACACTGCAGCGCTAAGACATGCAAACATGAAACATGAAAACTGAACTGCAATACTGCACTAGAAATATGAAAAATGAGAGCGTTTAGCGCATAAAAATGGCCAATTTTATGTGTACCTGATAGCCCCTTTACGGCATCTCTCGCACCTAATATATTATTTAGCCTTCTGACTGAGCACTCCGCCTCCTAGCCCAGGTGTTTTAATCGCAGCGGGTCCAGTACCCCTCCACAGAGAGAGAGAATATGAGTCTAGGAAGAGGTTTTCACAGGTACCCATTCACATGGAGACGTTTATTCTCAGCGAGGTAGGCAAGCGTAGGACCTGATATACGAGAGATGCCGTAAAGGGGCTATCAGGTACACATAAAATTGGCCATTTTTATGCGCTAAACGCTCTCATTTTTCATATTTCTAGTGCAGTATTGCAGTTCAGTTTTCATGTTTCATGTTTGCATGTCTTAGCGCTGCAGTGTGCTGCCTTTTTTACTTGACTATATATGAGTTGGTTACTCTAGGTTCAGCACCTGTTCACACTTAGTCTATGTATGGATGTGACGGTCAGTTTTTTCAAATATATTATTTAGCCTTCTGACTGAGCACTCCGCCTCCTAGCCCAGGTGTTTTAATCGCAGCGGGTCCAGTACCCCTCCACAGAGAGAGAGAATATGAGTCTAGGAAGAGGTTTTCACAGGTACCCATTCACATGGAGACGTTTATTCTCAGCGAGGTAGGCAAGCGTAGGACCTGATATACGAGAGATGCCGTAAAGGGGCTATCAGGTACACATAAAATTGGCCATTTTTATGCGCTAAACGCTCTCATTTTTCATATTTCTAGTGCAGTATTGCAGTTCAGTTTTCATGTTTCATGTTTGCATGTCTTAGCGCTGCAGTGTGCTGCCTTTTTTACTTGACTATATATGAGTTGGTTACTCTAGGTTCAGCACCTGTTCACACTTAGTCTATGTATGGATGTGACGGTCAGTTTTTTCAAATATATTATTTAGCCTTCTGACTGAGCACTCCGCCTCCTAGCCCAGGTGTTTTAATCGCAGCAGGTCCAGTACCCCTCCACAGAGAGAGAGAATATGAGTCTAGGAAGAGGTTTTCACAGGTACCCATTCACATGGAGACGTTTATTCTCAGCGAGGTAGGCAAGCGTAGGACCTGATATACGAGAGATGCCGTAAAGGGGCTATCAGGTACACATAAAATTGGCCATTTTTATGCGCTAAACGCTCTCATTTTTCATATTTCTAGTGCAGTATTGCAGTTCAGTTTTCATGTTTCATGTTTGCATGTCTTAGCGCTGCAGTGTGCTGCCTTTTTTACTTGACTATATATGAGTTGGTTACTCTAGGTTCAGCACCTGTTCACACTTAGTCTATGTATGGATGTGACGGTCAGTTTTTTCAAATATATTATTTAGCCTTCTGACTGAGCACTCCGCCTCCTAGCCCAGGTGTTTTAATCGCAGCGGGTCCAGTACCCCTCCACAGAGAGAGAGAATATGAGTCTAGGAAGAGGTTTTCACAGGTACCCATTCACATGGAGACGTTTATTCTCAGCGAGGTAGGCAAGCGTAGGACCTGATATACGAGAGATGCCGTAAAGGGGCTATCAGGTACACATAAAATTGGCCATTTTTATGCGCTAAACGCTCTCATTTTTCATATTTCTAGTGCAGTATTGCAGTTCAGTTTTCATGTTTCATGTTTGCATGTCTTAGCGCTGCAGTGTGCTGCCTTTTTTACTTGACTATATATGAGTTGGTTACTCTAGGTTCAGCACCTGTTCACACTTAGTCTATGTATGGATGTGACGGTCAGTTTTTTCAAATATATTATTTAGCCTTCTGACTGAGCACTCCGCCTCCTAGCCCAGGTGTTTTAATCGCAGCGGGTCCAGTACCCCTCCACAGAGAGAGAGAATATGAGTCTAGGAAGAGGTTTTCACAGGTACCCATTCACATGGAGACGTTTATTCTCAGCGAGGTAGGCAAGCGTAGGACCTGATATACGAGAGATGCCGTAAAGGGGCTATCAGGTACACATAAAATTGGCCATTTTTATGCGCTAAACGCTCTCATTTTTCATATTTCTAGTGCAGTATTGCAGTTCAGTTTTCATGTTTCATGTTTGCATGTCTTAGCGCTGCAGTGTGCTGCCTTTTTTACTTGACTATATATGAGTTGGTTACTCTAGGTTCAGCACCTGTTCACACTTAGTCTATGTATGGATGTGACGGTCAGTTTTTTCAAATATATTATTTAGCCTTCTGACTGAGCACTCCGCCTCCTAGCCCAGGTGTTTTAATCGCAGCGGGTCCAGTACCCCTCCACAGAGAGAGAGAATATGAGTCTAGGAAGAGGTTTTCACAGGTACCCATTCACATGGAGACGTTTATTCTCAGCGAGGTAGGCAAGCGTAGGACCTGATATACGAGAGATGCCGTAAAGGGGCTATCAGGTACACATAAAATTGGCCATTTTTATGCGCTAAACGCTCTCATTTTTCATATTTCTAGTGCAGTATTGCAGTTCAGTTTTCATGTTTCATGTTTGCATGTCTTAGCGCTGCAGTGTGCTGCCTTTTTTACTTGACTATATATGAGTTGGTTACTCTAGGTTCAGCACCTGTTCACACTTAGTCTATGTATGGATGTGACGGTCAGTTTTTTCAAATATATTATTTAGCCTTCTGACTGAGCACTCCGCCTCCTAGCCCAGGTGTTTTAATCGCAGCGGGTCCAGTACCCCTCCACAGAGAGAGAGAATATGAGTCTAGGAAGAGGTTTTCACAGGTACCCATTCACATGGAGACGTTTATTCTCAGCGAGGTAGGCAAGCGTAGGACCTGATATACGAGAGATGCCGTAAAGGGGCTATCAGGTACACATAAAATTGGCCATTTTTATGCGCTAAACGCTCTCATTTTTCATATTTCTAGTGCAGTATTGCAGTTCAGTTTTCATGTTTCATGTTTGCATGTCTTAGCGCTGCAGTGTGCTGCCTTTTTTACTTGACTATATATGAGTTGGTTACTCTAGGTTCAGCACCTGTTCACACTTAGTCTATGTATGGATGTGACGGTCAGTTTTTTCAAATATATTATTTAGCCTTCTGACTGAGCACTCCGCCTCCTAGCCCAGGTGTTTTAATCGCAGCGGGTCCAGTACCCCTCCACAGAGAGAGAGAATATGAGTCTAGGAAGAGGTTTTCACAGGTACCCATTCACATGGAGACGTTTATTCTCAGCGAGGTAGGCAAGCGTAGGACCTGATATACGAGAGATGCCGTAAAGGGGCTATCAGGTACACATAAAATTGGCCATTTTTATGCGCTAAACGCTCTCATTTTTCATATTTCTAGTGCAGTATTGCAGTTCAGTTTTCATGTTTCATGTTTGCATGTCTTAGCGCTGCAGTGTGCTGCCTTTTTTACTTGACTATATATGAGTTGGTTACTCTAGGTTCAGCACCTGTTCACACTTAGTCTATGTATGGATGTGACGGTCAGTTTTTTCAAATATATTATTTAGCCTTCTGACTGAGCACTCCGCCTCCTAGCCCAGGTGTTTTAATCGCAGCGGGTCCAGTACCCCTCCACAGAGAGAGAGAATATGAGTCTAGGAAGAGGTTTTCACAGGTACCCATTCACATGGAGACGTTTATTCTCAGCGAGGTAGGCAAGCGTAGGACCTGATATACGAGAGATGCCGTAAAGGGGCTATCAGGTACACATAAAATTGGCCATTTTTATGCGCTAAACGCTCTCATTTTTCATATTTCTAGTGCAGTATTGCAGTTCAGTTTTCATGTTTCATGTTTGCATGTCTTAGCGCTGCAGTGTGCTGCCTTTTTTACTTGACTATATATGAGTTGGTTACTCTAGGTTCAGCACCTGTTCACACTTAGTCTATGTATGGATGTGACGGTCAGTTTTTTCAAATATATTATTTAGCCTTCTGACTGAGCACTCCGCCTCCTAGCCCAGGTGTTTTAATCGCAGCGGGTCCAGTACCCCTCCACAGAGAGAGAGAATATGAGTCTAGGAAGAGGTTTTCACAGGTACCCATTCACATGGAGACGTTTATTCTCAGCGAGGTAGGCAAGCGTAGGACCTGATATACGAGAGATGCCGTAAAGGGGCTATCAGGTACACATAAAATTGGCCATTTTTATGCGCTAAACGCTCTCATTTTTCATATTTCTAGTGCAGTATTGCAGTTCAGTTTTCATGTTTCATGTTTGCATGTCTTAGCGCTGCAGTGTGCTGCCTTTTTTACTTGACTATATATGAGTTGGTTACTCTAGGTTCAGCACCTGTTCACACTTAGTCTATGTATGGATGTGACGGTCAGTTTTTTCAAATATATTATTTAGCCTTCTGACTGAGCACTCCGCCTCCTAGCCCAGGTGTTTTAATCGCAGCGGGTCCAGTACCCCTCCACAGAGAGAGAGAATATGAGTCTAGGAAGAGGTTTTCACAGGTACCCATTCACATGGAGACGTTTATTCTCAGCGAGGTAGGCAAGCGTAGGACCTGATATACGAGAGATGCCGTAAAGGGGCTATCAGGTACACATAAAATTGGCCATTTTTATGCGCTAAACGCTCTCATTTTTCATATTTCTAGTGCAGTATTGCAGTTCAGTTTTCATGTTTCATGTTTGCATGTCTTAGCGCTGCAGTGTGCTGCCTTTTTTACTTGACTATATATGAGTTGGTTACTCTAGGTTCAGCACCTGTTCACACTTAGTCTATGTATGGATGTGACGGTCAGTTTTTTCAAATATATTATTTAGCCTTCTGACTGAGCACTCCGCCTCCTAGCCCAGGTGTTTTAATCGCAGCGGGTCCAGTACCCCTCCACAGAGAGAGAGAATATGAGTCTAGGAAGAGGTTTTCACAGGTACCCATTCACATGGAGACGTTTATTCTCAGCGAGGTAGGCAAGCGTAGGACCTGATATACGAGAGATGCCGTAAAGGGGCTATCAGGTACACATAAAATTGGCCATTTTTATGCGCTAAACGCTCTCATTTTTCATATTTCTAGTGCAGTATTGCAGTTCAGTTTTCATGTTTCATGTTTGCATGTCTTAGCGCTGCAGTGTGCTGCCTTTTTTACTTGACTATATATGAGTTGGTTACTCTAGGTTCAGCACCTGTTCACACTTAGTCTATGTATGGATGTGACGGTCAGTTTTTTCAAATACATTACACTGTACTGGCTGCCTAATGGGGGGTGATTATACTGTACTGGATGCCTAATGGGAGTGCATTATACTGTACTAGCTGCCGAACGGGGGTGCATTATACTGGCTGCCTAATAGGGGTGCATTATACTATACTGCCTGCCTAATGGGGGTGCATTATATTATACTGGCTACCTAATGGGGGTGCATTATATTATACTGGCTGCCTAATGGGGTTGCATTATATTATACTGACTGCCTAATGGGGGTGCATTATATTATACTGGCTGCCTAATGGGGGTGCATTATAGTATACTGACTGCCTAATGGGAGTGCATTATACTGTACTGGCTGCCTAATGGGGATTCATTATACTGGCTGCCTAATGGGGGTGAATTATACTGTACTGGCTGCCTAATGGGGGTGCATTATACTGTACAGACTGCCTATCGGAGTGCATTATATTACACTGGCTGCCTATGGGGAGTGCATTATAGTATACAGGCCATTGGGGAGAGCATTATACTATACAGGCCTATAGGGGTGCATTATAATATACAGGCTGCCTATGGGAGTGCATTATATTATACAGGCCTATGGGGAGAGCATTACACTATTCAGGCTTATGGGGAGTGCATTATGCTATTCAGGCCTATGGGGAGAACATTATACTATACAGGCCTATCGAGAGTCATTTATACTGTATTGAGAACTATCTGGCACAATATACTATATGGAGGCTATCTAGGGGGCATTATTCAGTATGCGGATTACAGTGAAGGGGCCATTACACAGTGTTGGGGCCATCAAGCAGTTTGGGGGCTACTAAGGGGTCAGTATACTGTGTGGGGGTACATTACAGTGAGGAGGCATCATGTTATGTATAAGAGAGCATAATAGTGTGTATAGGGGAGCTGTACATGGGGGAAGACTCGGGACATTCAATGTTAAGTGGGCATTTATTATTATTGGGGAGCTCAGGTTACCACAACTATCAAAAGGGAACACAGGTCACTATTACTTTCTAAGGGGCACAATGTGGGCACTGTTTTCTAGGGCACTTGCACCTGGAATTACTATACTATAGAGGGGTGCTTTAGAATTTAGAGTTCACAGAGAACCACAGAGCAGGTGCAGTAATAGGGACACATAGGGCAGTACCATTGGGGTACCAGTAGGATGAGGAGTTTGTGCAGTTTGGGAATAGATGGTGATGGGGCTGATGGGGCTGGAATATGAGAAGTGAAATGTGTCTTTGTTGTATTCTCTGCAGACTGAGTCCTGGCTGGAAGAAGTTGTGTTGGTCTGGGCCTGATTGAAAAGACCGGAAAAGTGAACAACTCCATCAGAAAGAACGTCAGCAGTAAGTCATTATCTGTAACTGTGCTGTAATCTCTTATATGTTCTGCAGTGCTGGTATCTACCACTGACCATATGGCGGTAATATCCATGCTGGTCTTTATATAGAGATTATCTTCAGTAATAGCGCAGTCATCTGCTGAGGTTCTCCTCCACTATTAGAGTGCGTCACCGAGTTGTAATCAAGGTTACCGGTTAGGGGCCCACTCAGAAACTTCGCTCCCCCTCAAACAAAACCCTAGCTACGCCTCTGGGTTTGACTGCTCTATTAGAAAAGGTGAGGCTTGGCCAAAAAGCTCAGAATCTGACAAGTCTATGGGTGAGTGTGAAACATCAGACTGTACTTGAATTACATAAAATTGTTTGTCAGCAGTACATGACCTCTTATAAACAAATAATGCGCTGCCAACTACAGTGCCTTGCGAAAGTATTCGGCCCCCTTGATCTTTTCAACCTTTTCCCACATATCATGCTTCAAACATAAAGATACCAAATGTAAATTTTTGGTGAAGAATAAACAACAAGTGGAACACAATTTTGAAGTTGAACGAAATTTATTGGTTATTTTAAATTTTTGTGGAAATTCAAAAACTGAAAAGTGGGGTGTGCAATATTATTCGGCCCCTTTACTTTCAGTGCAGAAAACTCACTCCAAAAGTTCATTGTGCATCTCTGAATGATCCAATGTTGTCCTAAATGCCTATAAATGATAAATATAATCCACCTGTGTGTAATCAAGTCTTCGTCTAAATTCACCTGCTCTGTGATAGTCTCAGGGTACTGTTTGAAGCACAGAGAGCATCATGAAGACCAAGGAACACAACAGGCAGGTCCGTGATACTGTTGTGGAGAAGTTTAAAGCAGGATTTGGATACAAAATGATTTCAAAAACTTTAAACATCCCAAGGAGCACTATGCAAGCAATCATATTGAAATGGAGGAAGTATCATACCACTGCAAATCTACCAAGCCCCAGCCGTCCCTCTAAACTTTCATCTCAAACAAGGAGAAGACTGATCAGAGATGCAGCCGAGAGGCCCATGATCACTCTGGATGAACTGCAGAGATCTACAGCTGAGGTGGGAGAGTCTGTCCATAGGACAACAATCAGTCGTACACTGCACAAATCTGGCCTTTATGGAATTGTGGCAAAAAGAAAGCCGTTTCTCAAAGATATCCATAAAAAGTGTCATTTAAAGTTTGCAACAAGCCACCTGGGAGACACACCAAACATGTGGAACAAGGTGCTCTGGTCAGATGAAACCAAAATCGAACTTTTTGGCAACAATGCCAAACGATATGTTTGGCATAAAGGCAACACAGCTCATCACCCTGAACACACCATCCCCACTGTCAAACATGGTGGTGGCAGCATCATGGTTTGGGCCTGCTTTTATTCAGCAGGGACAGGGAAGATGGTTAAAATTGATGGGAAGATGGATGGAGCCAAATACAGGACCATTCTTGAAGAAAACCTGTTGGAGTCTGCAAAAGACCTGAGACTGGGAAGGAGATTTGTCTTCCAACAAGACAATGATCCCAAACATAAAGCAAAATCTACAATGGAACGGTTCACAAATAAATGTATCCAGGTGTTAGAATGGCCAAGTCAAAGTCCAGACCTCAATCCAATCGAGAATCTGTGGAAAGGGCTGAAAGCTGCTGTTCACAAACGATCTCCATCTAACCTCACTGAGCTCGAGCTGTTTGCCAAGGAAGAATGGGCAAGAATTTCAGTCTCTTGATGTACAACACTGATAGAGACATACCCCAAGCGACTTGCAGCTGTATTTGCAGCAAAAGGTGGCGCAACAAAGTGTTAAGTTAAAGGGGCCAAATAATATTGCACGCCCCACTTTTTAGTTTTTGAATTTCCACAATAGTTTAAAATAACCAATGCATTTCATTCAACTTCACAATTGTGTTCCACTTGTTGTTGATTCTTCACCAAAAATTTACATTTGGTATCTTCATGTTTGGAGCATGATATGTGGGAATAGGTTGAAAAGTTCAAGGGGGCCGAATACATTTACAAGGCACTGTATATAAGAATATATTTACACTGTGTCTTTCTCCTGCAGTAAAAAACATCCATTTTTCAAGCAGAAGATGTTTCAGGAATCATGATGTAAACCTGAAGTGTTTTCATTTAGCATTTTTGGTACACTCCTTTGCATTTATTTCAGAGCTTGAGAGTGTCACCAGTGTTTTTTTGATAATTGTTACCGCATAAGCCGACCCGAGTATAAGCCGAGACCCCTAACTTTGCCACAAAAAACTGGGAAAACTTAATGACTCGAGTATAAGCCTAGGGTGGAAAATGCAGCAGCTACCGGTAAATTTCAAAAATAAAAATAGATACCAATAAAAGTAAAATTAATTGAGATATCAGTAGGTTAAGTGTTTTTGAATATCCATATTGAATCAGGAGCCCCATATAATGCTCCATACAGTTCATGATGGGCCTCATAAGATGCTCCATATTAAAATATGCACAAAGGTTAATAATGGCCCCATAAGATGCTCCATAGACACTTTTGCCCCATACAGTGCTGCATAAAGGTTAATAAGGGCCCCACAAGATGCTCCATATGGATATTTGCCCCATATAATGCTGCACAAATGCCGATTATGGCCCTTTAAGATGCTCCATAGAGATATTTGCCCCATATAGTGTTGCACAAATGTTAATTATGGCCCCATATGATGCTCCATAGAGATATTTGCCCCATATGCTGTTGCTGCGATAAAAAAAAAATGGCATATTCATCTCTCGTCGCTCAGGCCCCCAGCACTTGCAATATTCACCTGTTCTCGTTCCACCGCCGGGCGCCACTGTGTCTTCCGAGTCTCTGCACTGACGTTCAGGCAGAGGGCGCGCACTAACCACATCATCGCTTCCTCTGACCTAAGCGTCACAGCAGAGGACGCGGAAGACAGAGCGATGCCCAGCAGTGGAACGAGGACAGGTGAATATCGCGCAATGCTGCTCACCCTCCCCATTATATTCACCTGCTCCTGGCGCGGTCCCTGGCAGCTTCCCTGATGGTCTTCTCTGGGCGCTGATAGCTTCTTCCAGCGTTCAGCAGTCACCGGTACTGCTTATTACAGTAATGAATATGCGGCTCCACCCCTATGGGAGTGGAGTCGCATCCATATTCATTACTGTAATGAGCGGTACCATGTGACCGCTCAATGCTGGAAGAAGCTGTCAGCGCCTGGAGACCATCAGAAATGCAGGGACCGCGCCAGGAGCAGGTGAATATGTCACAGCCGCTGCTCCCCCGCTGACAATGACTCGAGTATACGCTGAGAGGGGCACTTTCAGCCTAAAAAAATGGGCTGAAAATTTTGGCTTATACTCGAGTGTATACGGTAATTCATTTTTTTTTCTTTGTTCTTTTTTTGGGGGGGATTCCAACATTGTTTTTATTTTGGCAGCAACACTTGCCTTAAAAAATTTAGCATTTCCAGGCATTTGTTAGCCTTCTCTTTGACTTCTATTATAATATTTTGAGCATCTTCCTTGGGGGAAAGGTCAGAAGAGTGGACATGTTGCTTCTTTTATACTTGTTATGTCTTTTAAAAGTCTGAAGTAATTAACAGGAGGTCAAAAGCCTGAACATATGAACCACAAGTCATTTTTAGACAGTTCATTTTGGAGCATTTTTATTGCATTTTGTGCTGCATTTTTCATGCTAACAATAATAGAAAAGAAGCCATTAGAACACGTCCAAATGTATGCCAGGAGAAAAAATAAATGATTGTACAAGCCATGAGTATAAAAATGGGAAGTGGTAAAGCTCACCATAAATATATAAAATAAACTTTATTAAAAGCACAAATACACACAAAGTGGTTTGGCTGCATTCAGCCTTCAACAGCTGTATGAAAGTTTGTCACTATAACAGAGTTATATTCATGCCCATGATTAGGTGGATGCAGCTACTGCCCAACAATTAAAAGAAAATTAAAAAGGAATTAGAACAACATAAAAACATATGCATATTATTTTCACAGAATGAAAGTCCTAATTATGTTATGATTAGAGCATACAGACATAAAGTAAGATAAGTCATTATGTAGATCCAAATTCAACGGAAGCTGATGAGGCTCAAGTGATCAAAGAAAGTGCGGCTGATATGATATCTAAAATCTAAGGGGAGAAACAAATATGCACTGTGTGCAGAATATTAGGCAAGTTGTATTTTAGAGGATTATTTTTACTATTGATCAACAAATATGTTCTCAATCAACCCAAAAGACTCATAAATATCAAAGCTTAATATTTTTGGAAGTTGGAGTGGTTTTTTTTAGATTTGGCTATCTTAGGAGGATATCTGTTTGTGCAGGTAACTATTACTGTGCAGAATTATTAGGCAACTTAATAAAAACCAAATATATTCCCATCTCCCTTGTTTATTTTCACCAGATAAACCAATATAACTGCACAAAATTTAGAAATAAACATTTCTGACATACAAAAACAAAACCCCAAAAAATTAGTGACCAATATAGCCACCTTTATTTATGATGACACTCAACAGCCTTCCATCCATACATTCTGTCGTTGCTTGATCTGTTTACGATCAACATTGCATGGAGAAGTCAACAAAGCCTCCCAGACACTGTTCCGAGAGGTGTACTGTTTTCCCTCCCTGTAGATCTCACATTTTATGAGGGACCACAGGATCTCTATGGGGTTCAGATCAGGTGAACAAGGGGGCCATATCATTATTTTTTCATCTTTCAGACCTTTACTGGCCAGCCACGCTGTGGAGTAGTTTAAGGCATGTGATGGAGCATTGTCCTGCATGAAAATCATGTTTTTCTTGAACGATACCGACTTGAATGATATTTCTTGGCCCAGTCTTGACATTTTATCTTATGTTTCTTGTTCAAAGGTGGTCATTTTTCATCCATGCTTACCTTGGCCATGTCCCTAAGTATCACACACCTTGTTTTGTTACACCAGTAAAGTTGCAGCTCTGAAATATGGCAAAACTGGTGGCAAATGGTATCTTGGCAGCTTCATGCTTGATTTTCCTCAATTCATGGGCAGCTATTTTGCACCTTTTTTGCCCAACATGCTTCTTGTGACCCTGTTGGCTGTTTGCCATGAAACGCTTGATTGTTCGGTGATCACAATTCAAAGGTTTGGCAATTTCAAGACTGCTGCATCCATCTGCAAGACATCTCACAATTTTGGACTTTTCAGAGCCCTTCAAATCTCTCTTCTGACCCATTTTGCCAAAGGAAAGGAAGTTACGTAATAATTAAGCACACCTTATAAAAAAATTTGATGTCATTAGACAACGCCCCTCCTCATTACAGAGATGCACATCACCTGATTTACTTAATTGGCAGTTGGCTCTCAAGCCTGAAAAGCTTGGAGTAGGACACCATGTATAAAAAGTATCATGTGATCAAAATACAATTTGCCTAATAATTCTGCACACAGTGTAGGAGGGAACATGAATGTGGATGTAAATAATAACTATGTATTTATGGAACACAACTTGTTGCGTCTCCGTGCGGTCGGCGGGCGCGTCAAAATGATGCATCAGCATACATCCGCATGTCCTGCATACCCAATGTTAAAGATAGGTACGCAGGATGCATGCAGAAGTAGGCGAACACAAACGGAACAAGTGTGCAAGTGGGTGCAGCTTCATAGAGGAAGTACACAGTAGTGCATTTGTTTTGAGGCCTAGGCAGGTAAGCATCTCTGCCTTTTTGTTATTTTTCAAAATTTTTAGAGGATCTTGGAATCCTCTTTTTGTGCTAGTATTGTTTAGAGTAGGACTTGTAAGCGTGGGGACCCGTTACGTGGGTTACCAGCTTGCGTATTTTGGCCAAAATGTAAACTAATACCTCACATATTTTTTATATGTGTTTTTTGCATTTTTTTCGGGGTGCATTTGGGCCCATTCTGTCTTGTAAACTGTGGTGTCTGTTCACATGGGATGCATTTTAATAGAGCTGGAGTGCCCGCCTGAGCTAATAGAAGGGTGTCACTACTAGGCTGTAAACTTGGATGCTGTGCATTCCCATTGTGTGAACATCACCACATACAAGTCTCTTATGTGCAGTCATATGCCAAGCAGCCACCCCCTCCATTAGTTTGGTAGGCCGTGAGTGGCTGCCTCATCAGTATTTCTGCACCTGTGTTGCCGACATCTTAACCACTTGGGTCCACTGCATCCTGATAGTGCATTTGTTTGGAGGCCTAGGCAGGTAAGCATTTTTGCTATTTTTCTTAACCTAAGTGAGTAAAGCGTGGAAGAGACAAATAAGGTATGATTTTTTCATATTCTCAAGGGCATTTGGATGAAAAACTATAAGACTTATTAATTTCAGATCACTGGTGCTCAACATTGCCCTCATAAAGTGAATGGAATATGGTGAAACAGATCCAAATTCAAATGACACTGATATGACAAAAAGCTGCAAGAAAAGTGTTGCTGATTTAATAGCTGTAGCGCAAAAAGGAAACCAAAAATGCATACTGTAAGAGTTTTTATTTCTTAAAACAAAAAAAATGAAAATATCTAAAAAAAAAGTACAAAAACATCTAAATTAGTACAGGATTATTATTATTATTATTATTATTTATTATTATAGCACTATTTATTCCATGGCGCTTTACATGTGAGGAGGGGTATACATAATAAAAACAAGTACAATAATCTTGAACAATAAAAGTCGCAACTGGTACAGGAGGAGAGGACCCTGCCCGCGAGGGCTCACAACCTACAAGGGATGGGTGAGGATATAGCTGGTCGTGCAGTGGTTTGGTCGATTGGTGGTTGATGCAGGTTGTAGGCTTGCCGGAAGAGGTGGGTCTTCAGGTTCTAGGATATGCATCATATAGCATGGTATTGGTATATTATTTTTATTAACTTCAGAAATACACTTATGAAATGTGCACACATTCAGAATTTACAGCAGTAAAATCAGCTGCAATCACGTGTAGGCAGGAAAAAGGCTGTATAATATATTCTTGTTTTTGCATGCATTTTTTATGCATTTTTGTCCTCATTCACTAGAATTAGCAAAAAAATGCTGCAAAAATGCTGAAAGAATTGACAATCTGCAGATTTGAAACTGCTTCAAATCTGCAAGGAAAAAACAAGCAACATGTGAATGAGAATTCAGAAATCTCATTCAGCTTGCTGATACCATACTATAAAATGTAAGATAAAAGCAGAATGAGGAAAAAATTAAATAAATAAATAGAAATAGCTCATGAAAATGACAAAGGGTACTTATTAAACATAACTTTGATAAAAAAAATAAAATAAAAGCCATCCTACTGCATCAAGGTGACCCTATTCAGGACAGTCCAAGACTGTAGTATTGAAACCTTAGCATAAGTTAAATGAAGGAAATGTGAATTAGGTCTGATTAGGACCGAGATGACGACTAATGGACACCCAGAAGTGAAGAGCTATATAAAAGTAATGTCCAGCTCAAAGAAAAGGGAGGACAGGCAAAAACATGAAACAAAAAACTAAAAAAGATGAACTGGAATATAACTTCATAATACATGCAATGTGTAGGTGCAAGTTCACACTGGCCATTAAACAGACAAAACCTAAGACAAAATCAAAAAGAGAAAATACCCTTCAGAATGTAAAAAAATAGTAATAATGCATGAAAATAACATAGGTAGTTAGTAGTGATGAGCGAGCACTAAAATGCTCGGGTGCTCGCTACTCGGGTCGAGCAAATTGGAATACTCGGGTACTCGACCCGAGCAACGAGCCCAATGTAAATCTATGGGAAATCTGAGTATTTTTACCGCGATCCCCCCTGGGGGTCCTTTTAGAGTCTAAAAATGTCAGAAAATGATGGAAACTGCTCAAATGACACAGAAGCATCATGGGGATTGCCCCTGGAAGCATTTATGACTCCTAGGTCACAGCTGTAAACAGTGTTGTCAGAGTTTCACGCCATTTTTACAGGTGCAAAACAAACATACAATAACGTAACCAAAATGGATTTTGCTGGGAAATATGTTAAGGTACATCCTTTCCAGGCTAATGACTTGTATATAAGGCAAAATAATTTACCCCAGACCAAAATGTTCCTCCACCACTTGGGCTATATTAACACACAGCGTTTATGATGCGTTTTTCAACTTTAACATTGCTTTCAACCAATAGAAATGCATTCACTGGGAAATGTCATAGTAACATTTAACAACCCTAGCTGGCCATGTGGTGTGTGACACATAAGGAGACACATTTTGTTTCATTTATGAAGGAGGGACTCTTAATGTCACAAAGCCTACTTTTAGAGGGGAATCAGGCAGCACTAATATTCTTAAAGGGCCATTAGTAAACAGTGGGTCTCCTATGCTGTTATTGCCTATGCAGTGAGCAGCTGGACTGCCAAGAATTACGACGCACCCCAATACCCCTTTCATGAGAGGTACAGGAGGGCTTCCTGAAAAAATGTTGCATTGAATGCAAGGCCTGCTCTGCTACCCAGTCATATGCACCCAAAAAGCCTTTGAACCCAGTTACTGGATGGCCACTGGAAAACCCACTTCACATTCTTCAGTTGGTCCTGCCATACTGTTTTCTGATGTATTAACTGCAAGGCCTGCCCTGCTACCAAGTCATATGCACCCCAAGAATCCTTTGAATCCAGGTGCTAGGTGGCCACAGGAAAACCCACTTCACATTCTTCAGTTGGTCCTGCCATACTATACTGTTTTCTTATGTATTGACTGCAAAGCCTGCCCTGCTACCCAGTCATATGTACCCCAATAAGCCTTCATATTCTTCAATGGTCCTGCCATACTATAATGTTTTCTTATGCATTGACTGCAAGGCCTGCCCTGCTACCCAGTCATATGCACCCCAATAAGCCTTTGAACCCAGGTACTGGATGGCCACAGGAAAACCCACTTCACATTCTTCAGTTGGTCCTGCCACAGTGTTTCCTTATGCATTGAATGCAAGGGCCACCTTGACCCAAATTTGCACGCACCCCAATCCCCCCTTGGAAGAAACATGGAGGAGGGCTCATAAAAAAACTGTCCCATTACAAAGGAATGGGTCTCCTACACTCGTAATGCCCATATACTAAATGCCTGAGCTGACAAACATTTCCCCATGGGGGGTAAATTTTAAAAAAATATACTGTGGGCATCATAGACAACCTTGCTAAAAAATGGACTGCCTATAGCAGCACAGAACATGTTCGGCGTGGTGATCAAGTGGTGGAGAATGAGGAGACATTGCTGAAGGCCTCACTAAAAACTAGGCCCAATTTAAATGAGCTGGTCTCCTAGACTTGTAATGCCCAGACACTAAGTGTCTGGGCTGACAAACATTTCCCCATGAGGGGATACATTTTTAAAAAATATACTATGGGCATCATAGACACCCTTGCCAAAACTTGGACTGCCTGTGGCGGCACAGAAGACGTTAAGCCTGGTGAACTAGTGGTAGAGAATGAGGAGACATAAAGATAAATCATAATGAAGTTAAACAAATAAATAAAGGATGTGAATCCACCGATGAAAGTAAATAACAAAAGGGAGGGGCAAACACAGTTCCATAGATTTGAAGCCAGGATGTGTCCAACGAGGTGTGTTTGTCCCTAGCAACAGCTCAGAGACAGGGCTAGAAAATAAAAATATAATATAAAAGTCTTTGAATAATTTTCTATTGTAGAGGTATACACTACCTCATTAGAGGACTGTCCAGAGATAAGGAAAATGGAAAATGTAAGAATAAATGGGAATAATAGACATACATCTCTTTTTTATGACATTTCCCCCTGTGGGAGTAACATTTGTTTTGTTTTACAATTAGTAACGGGCATCATAAAAACTCCCTTGCACAAAAAAATTTGTGACTTTGGCATCATGGAATCCATTCACCCTGGTGTTCTACTAATTGTGGATGATGAGGATGAGGATAAGGAGGAGGATAACAACAAACAGACCAAATCTGGAAGTGTATACCCATGTGTGGTTGTGAAAAGATGCATCAGCATACACCTACCCAAAAAAGAGAATGTATTAGATGTTATGTTTTGCTGTTTTTACTTGGTGGTGTACAGAAGTCTTGCCTAATCCAGCCCTTGTTCATTTTTATAAGAGTCAGCCTGTCAGCATTTTCAGTTGACAGGTGGATGCACTTATCTGTTATAATTCCACCAGCGGCACTAAAGACCCGCTCTGACAGAACACTAGCAGCAGGGCAGGCCAAGACCTCCAAGGTGTAGAGAGCCAGTTCATGCCACGTGTTCAGCTTGGATACCCAATAAATAAAAGGCACAGAGGAATCCCGGAGGACATTTGTACGATCTGCATGGTACTCCCTCGGCATCTTCCCAAACATTGCACTTCTAGTGACAGCACCCCTAGCCTGTGCCAGCATGATGGGAGGGTCTGAGAAAACTGTCCCAGAACTTTGCCATTGTTCCCGTGCCTGAGCTGGAATGCACTTCTGTCTCTCTCGTGTGGACTCCTTGGTTGTACAACAAACTCTGACGTCTGCTTCCAGTGTTCTCACATGGGAATTTTCTAAGTAATTCCGCTACAAGGGCCCTCTGGTACTGCAACATTTTAGTACACCTCTCTGCCTCTGGTAGAAGAGATTGAAAGTTCTCCTTGTAGCGTCGGTCTAGAAGTGTCACCAACCAGTAATGAGTGTCACCCAAAAATTTTTAATGCTAGAGTCACGTGAAACACAGCGCAACATAAACTCAGCCATGCTTGCCAGACTGCTAACAGGCAAGACTTCCGTGTCCTCATCAACAGGACAACTGACCATGCTGTCCTCCTCCTCGTCCTCCCTGTCCTCAGGCCATCCCCACTGAACAGACGGTAAAGCAGCTATGCTTGTAGTACCATCAATAGTGCATGAAAGTAGCTCCTGTTCTTCCTCCTCCTCCTCATTGCCTAACAATCCACGTTGGGAAGACATGAGGCTGGGCTGAGTGTAATCCCCCTGTATGGTTCCTTGATCCATGTCCTCATGCTCTGACTGCTATGCATCCTCTTTAATTGTGAGCAGAGAGGTTTTCAGAATGCTGAGAAGCGGGATGGTGATGGAATTATGGCATCATCGCCGCTCACCATCTTGGTGCAGTCCTCAAAGTTTTGGAGGATGGTACATATGTCTAACATCATGTCCACTCCTGAGGTCTTATGTGTGGAGTCTGAACTGACTATCGACGGCCTTGTTGATGTTGGTAGTCAACAACGGCCCTCTTCTGCTCACAAATCCTTTCCAACATATGCAGTGTAGAGTTCCAACGCTTGGGGACATCACACACCAGTCCTTGAGCCAGAAGCTGCAAACGCTGCTGAAGCACGGCAAGGGCGGCTGAAGCTGTAGCTGACTTTCTAAAATGGGCAGACAGATGGTATACTTTCACTAGCAGATCCAGCAGCTTCAGGTAGCACATGGGCCAGGCAAGGTACAGTACGCGTGTGAGATCACCTTGCCTCAGAGCCGCCACCAGGTTCCGGCCATTGTCACACACGACCATGCCTGGCTTTAGGTTCAGTGGTGTCATCCAAATATCTGACTGCTCTTACAGCGCTGTCCACAACTCTTCTGCATTGTGCGGTTTGTCACCTATGCAGATTAGCTTCAGCACAGCCTGTTGCCGCTTGGCTGAGGCAGTGCTTCCAACTTCTGATTGATGTGTTGGTTTCAGAGATGGAGGCTGAAGAGGAGGAAGAGGAGGTGCAGGAGCTGTACAATGTGGGGCAACCCCGATTGACGTAGGGCCCACAATCCTCAGCGTGGGGAGGATGTGTTCCATCCCAAGGTCCAACTGGGTCCCGGCTTCCACTATGCTAACCCAGTGTGCCGTCAATGAGATGTACCATCCCTGCCCACAAGCACTTGTCCATGTGTCCGTGATTAGGTGAACTTTCTCAGTAACAGCATTGTTGAGGGCACGGGTAATGTTGTGGGGCACATGCTGGTGTAATGCCGATGCGGCACACCGGGAGAAATAGTGGCGACTGGGGACTGAGTACCTTGGGATGGCCGCTGCCATCAGTTTGTGGAAAGCTTCCATCTCAACGAGCCTAAAAGGCAACATTTTGAGCACAAGCATAAGAGAAATGTTAGAATTTAGGACACTGTGGCTTGTGGGGAGTTGGCTGGGTATTTCTGCTTTTGTACCAATGACTGGGATATAGACAACTGAAGGCTGTGCTGGGACAAGGATGTGGACGGGCTTGATGATGCTGCTGCTTGACTGTGGGCAACAACAGGTGCAGGGCTAGAGGCATCTTCACATGCGTGGTGGACTGGGGATTGGCTTCTACGCAAAACAGTGGAAGAAGCAGTGGTTTCACCTGCAGACACTGTTCCTGGAGCCTGGGGTCCGGCCCACAAAATCAGGTGCTTTTCTACCATGTGCCTGATCATGCTGGTGGAGGTCAGGCTGGTAGTTTTGCTACCCCTGCTGATGCAGGCATGGCAGTTGCTGCAAATGGCCTCTTTGGGGTTATCGGCAGAGTCTTTAAAAAATAACCAGACTCGGGAAGATCTAACAGTTGGAATAGCAACTTCCTTCATGTTGGTGTTACGGGGAACGGATGCACGCCTTCTGTCTGTGGCCACCAAACTGCTTCTTACTGTCTGTTGGGGTGATATGCCTCCTTCCCCATGTGTGCTGCTGTCCTCGCTCCGCATGTCCTCCTGCCAGGTTGGGTCAGTCACTATGTCATCCACCACCTCATCTTCCACATTCGCACCCTGCTCCTCCTCTTTCTGGGAATTGTCTCATCATCGTCCACCTCTTGTAACACTTTCCCACCATCACCTTCATGTGACCGTGGCTGTTCAAAGCTTAGGGCATTGTTACATGCGATCTCATCTGACCCCACTTCAAGTTGACCGGCCGAGAGTCCAGAATATTGAAAGGGAAAACTGAACGGCTCTTCAGAGTGTCCAAGTGTGGGATCACTTGTCTCAGGGCACTTGGCATGGTGGGAGGAAGGAGGATCAGGGTGAAGAATATCCGGTCCACACTCACGGCTACTCAGACTCGACTGTGTGGAAGACATGGTGGTGATGGCTAAGTGACTGGAAGCATTATCCGCTATCCAACCAACAACCGTTTCACTTCTCTGGCTTCAATAGTGGTGTGCTGCAGTCCCCAAGAAACTGGGACAGGAAGGTCAAGCTCGAAGATGTGGGTCTCTGTTGTGGCCCACTTTCAGCTTGGCCACGGCCTCATCCTCTGCATGCACCATCAGCATCACGTCCACTTCCCCATCCCTTGCCCCTTGCCTTGCAGATTTTAAATGGACTACTGCACTATTTCAAAAGCTCAACACAAATGTATTTATTTGGCACTAAATTATATCTGATCAGTATGCCTGCAAAGCTACGATTTTTCAAACTCAGAAATACGAGGCCTCAGCCTGACATAACAGACTGTATTAAATATGCGTTTGTTTTTTGGTGAATTTAAAAAAACAAATAAAAAAGAGTAGAACAAGGCTAGCATACAGAACTATGCCACGTACTCAACCTGACATAACAGACTGTATTACTTTTTTTTTTGCTTTTTGGTGAATTAAAAAAGTAGAACAAGACCAGCACACAGAACTATTTTACGCATGCCTGCGAAAATACAATTGTTCAAACACAGAAACACCAGGCCTAAGCCTGACATAACACACTGTATTAGATATGTTTTTGGTTTCTGATGAATTTAAAAAACAAATAAAAAAAAAATATTAGAACAAGGCTAGCACGCAGAACTATGCTACGTATGCCTGCGAAAATACAATTGTTCAAACACAGATACACCAGGCCTCAGCCTGACATAGACTGTATTACATGTTTTTTAGGTTTTTGGTGTATTAAAAAAAAAAAAAGATTAGGGCAAGGCTTGCACACAGAACTATGCTACGTATGCCTGCAAAACTATGATTTTTAAAACACGGATACACCAGGTCTCAGTCTGACGTAACAGACTGTATACATTTTTGGGGTTTTTTGGTGAATTGTTGAAAAAAAAAAGCCACAGAAAACTGCAGCTAGGTATATATTAAATAAGCAGCAGCAGCAGACAGTAATGGAGCTTTTGGAGGTATGCAGTGGGAGCTATGTACTCACATACAGTGCCTGAAGGCCTTGCACTGATGTGGATATGTGCACATAGACTCCCCTGCCTACCTAGCGCTGCAATCTCCCCCGAATTAGCCCTAAAAAGGACTGTTGGCTTCTCAGGAGTTGTGAACTGAACATTTGCAGACCTACACTAACTATTAAAAGCACGATTCTGACCCTGTCTCAGCAGCAGCTCTCCCTACACTCGCTAAGTCCGGAGCAGAATGCGGCAAACAGGGCCGCGCCAGGTCTCTTATAGACCTGATGATGCTGTGCGGCCAGCCAATCACTGTAATACCACAACAAAGATGGCTGCGGAATTAAAGTGCATGACAGATAATCCCTGCATTATCATTGACGCTCTAAAGAGCACCAGAATTGCAGGGCGGAGACCCGAGTTCCCGCCGAATAATCACGGAAATACTCAGTGCCTGCCCAGTACACCGAGCATAGTGATACTCGGGCGACTAGTAGTGGCGAGCACATTCGCTCATCACTAGTAGTTAGTTAACATAATTTTGATCTGTCCGGACCTCCTAAATAGGACCACCATGATGCGGTGGGATGGATTTATTTATTTTTTTTAATCAAAATTATGTTTACTAAGTTCCCTATGTTATTTACATGCACTTATGATATTTATTTATTTACTGCAGAGTGTCTGCTTATTTTGTTTTGTCTGTTTAATGGCCAGATTGCCAAATTATATTTCAATTACTCTCTTTAGGTTTTTGATAATATACTATGTTGCGTTTCTCTGACAAAAACACGTGGAAAAAATGCAGTAAAAATGCCATGTGTGTACATACCCTAACACTTATTTTTGTTAACTTTAATTTGCTAAACACTATTTTTTTATTGCTAGATTGTTACAGTTTGAATTGAAATAATAACTCTTCTTTGTGAAGTATCTACAATGGTGTTCAAAAATCCTGCATAGGCGTGAAGAAAACTATATGTTTCATACTTCTGCATCTCTACAGTGAAACTGGTGGAACATATATGTTTTTGTAATCCCTCATTGTATGCCATACTCATTTTTGAATGTCCCAAGTGTATAAATTGTAATGGTATGCGCATTTTTGATAATTTTTTTTACAGCATAACCATACCTACACCAGTACAGTGTGTAGAATGGTGAACAGGTTTCTAAGTTCATTAACTTCCAATGCAAGTTCACACAGACTTAAATTTTACTTTTTAAGATTTATTATTTTTTATTTAATTCAGAGTCCTGAAAAGGGCCTTTTGAGTGCATCTTTAGCTTCTAATACTTTATTGGCCAGCCTTTGCTCTTGAGCACCAGCTTGCATCTCTGTGGCATTGAGTGAACAAGCTTCTGCAGATGTTCACGAGTGATGATGTGGTTCCATGCCTGTATCAGAGCCTCAATCAACTCACTCTTGGTCCTTGGCTGTTTTGTAGATTTCTCTAATGATACCTTGGGCCACAAATTTTCAATTGAATTGAGGTCCGAGGACTGAGCTGGCCAGTCAATAGTAGCCACCTTGTTCTTTTTTTTCCATTCCGTTACTGTCTTAGCTCTGTGACAAGGAGCATTATCATCCTGGAAGATGTAATCCCCTGAAAAGAGGTGTTGAGCAGAAGGAAGCATTTTCTTATTAAGGATGTCTATGTATTTTTTTGCATTAACCATACCCTCCACAATATGAAGCCTTCCAACACCATTGGCTGCCATACAGCCCCAGACCATTACTTTCATCGGATGTTTCACAGAGAAGCTCAAACACTCTGGCTTGTACTCTTCATGTGGGAACCTTCTCACATAAGACTTGCCATCATTTCCTAAAATGCAAAAAGTGCTTTCATCACTAAATAGCACTTTTTCCCACTCCTCCTTCCTCCATTTTAAATATTTCAATGCCCACAGTTTTCGCCTTTGTCTTTGTATGGCTGTCATCAATGACTTCTTTCGGGCCTTGCACCCTCTCAATCCTGCTTCCAAACATCTCTTCCTCACAGTCGATGTTGCTACCTCAATATTGCACTTTTCTTGCCATTCTCGCAGAAGCTGAGGAGAGGTGAGCTTTCGATTGGCAAGGGATGTTCTTATCAGTACTCTATCCTCCCTTTTAGTTGCCTTTCTGGGCCGACCAGATCTGGGCCTGTCCTGGGTAATTCCAAGCTGCTTATGTTTCTGCAAAATTCTTATGACTGTACTCTGTTTACAGCCGACCTTCCTTGCGGTCTGGGGGCCAGTATAACCCTCTTCATGTAGCACCACAACTCGCACACGATCCTCTGCTGACAAAAATCTGAAGGCTCCCATCATAAAACTCTACAGTATGATTCACTAGATAGACCAACAGATAAAACAAACAAACAAAGCAGCAGATGTGATGCAGTGTAATGCCATGTGATTGGCTGCCATATCCAGGTTATGATTGATCACAAGAACCTCATCTGTGATTGGCTAATTTTGGATCTGAAGCTGTACAATATTTAGTTGTGCTTTCAATTCCCATATTGTTGCAATAATTTCAGGCAAAACAGCTTCAAAAGCTAAAAATATTACAGGGAGAGATTGCAAAATTGTATTCTGAACAAAACCATATATAATATGTCATATTAGCAACGAAGATATTTGACAGAAAACGTTTAAAACTTGAAAAATCAATTTATCCTATGCCTATGCAGGACTTTTGAACACCACTGTACATTAGGGTTGAGCGACTTTCATTTTTTTAAGATCGAGTCGGGTTTTGTGAAACCCGACTTTGTCCAGAGTCGAGTCGAGTGCAGTCGGCCGATTATCGCTAAAAGTCGGGGATCGACCGAAACACGAAACCCAATGCAAGTCAATGGGGAAGCATAGTCGGCAGTGAGTGGAGGCCAGGAAAACACCTACAGTGCCCATTTTAATGCCAAAAACATCCATTCTTGTTTCTGAAGCTTGTCAATCTTAATTAACTTTATAATAATAGTTGGGCATAGGAAATTGGGGGTCATTTGGCTAAAGTTGTGGGGGGAGTAGGGCTGGCTCAAGTTTTTCGTGGGCCCAGGAAATGCGGACTACATCACGGTGGTGGAGCAGGGAGAGGTAAGTATTTCAACGTTGCAAGTGCTGTGATCCTGAGCAAGCAGGGGGGGGCCACTCGTTCGCATTGGCACTGGCACAGGGCCCCTCAAAGTACGGCGGTGTGTTTGCATGGCGGGGGCGCCTCCCACCAACAGCAACACTTTTGCGTACTCTGAGGGTCCCTGTGCCAGTGACGTCGCCAACGAGTATGCCCCCCCCCACCTGATGAAGGAACCTGCACTTTCATCTGCACCTTCCTCTTTGTCCCTGTGTAAGGTGGTATAACATGCGGGAAGGGGAACCTTACTTTCAGCAGGGTCACAATCTTGCAGTGTAGCGTGCACGGGGACTGTTGCATTATGGGTCAATGTACCAGCAGACTCATCTATCACTGGCTGGGCAATGGGCAGGATGAGGGGGAAACAGATATAGGGCCAAAGAATAAAGTAGGCTAAATGCAGTTCAAAATTGGTAACAGGACTAAACAGGCGGCATTGCTTTGTTCAGTGGAGTAGCAAACCCAAGAGCAGCAGACACTGTTTCAAGGGCCTAACCACACTAGTAGGCCAAATGCAGTTTAATATCTGATAGTATAGGCCGAAAGCCAGAATGTGGAAGCTCAGCTTTGTTCAGTTGAGGACAACACCAGGGAGGGGCAGACACCGTTAGTAGGCCCTAAACACCCAATTTCTTTTTTAAAAATCTTAATTTGGAACAGAAGGTTGAAGCACAGCTTTATTCAGTGGAGGACAACACCAGGCAGGGGCAGACACCATTAGTAGGCCCTAAACACCCAACTTCTTTTTTAAAAATCTTAATTTGGAACAGAAGGTTGAAGCACAGCTTTATTCAGTGGAGGACAACACCAGGCAGGGGCAGACACCGTTAGTAGGCCGGAACAGCCAATTTTTAAAAAAACAGCAGTTAACCAGAGCTAGAAGGTGGAAGCTCAGCTTTATTCAGTTGAGGACAACACCAGGGAGGGGCAGACACCGTTAGTAGGCCGGAACCACCAATTTTTTAAAAAACAGCAGTTAATAAGAGCCAGATGGTTGAAGCACAGCTTTATTCAGTTGAGGACAACACCAGGGAGGGGCAGACACCGTTAGTAGGCCGGAACCACCAATCTTTTAAAAAACAGCAGTTAATAAGAGCCAGAAGGTGGAAGCACAGCTTTATTCAGTTGAGGACAACACAAGGGAGGGGCAGACACCGTTAGTAGGCCGGAATCACCAATCTGTTAAAAAACAGCAGTTAATAAGAGCCAGAAGGTGGAAGCACAGCTTTATTCAGTTGAGGACAACACCAGGGAGGGGCAGACACCGTTAGTAGGCCGGAACCAAAGTTGAAGGCCAAATGCAGTTTAATATCTGATACTATAGGCCGAAAGCCATAAGGTTGAAGCACAGCTTTATTCAGTTGCAGCTTCTTGGCAATAATATAAAGAAGACACGACAGGACAACACTCGGTGGATGCCATATCTGTGTTTTCAACTGAAAAAAACCTTTCAGTTAACTACTTGCAGGAGAAAGTTTTTGTAGCTGGTGGCCAATTTTTGTACTGTACCAGTTTTTTGTTGTATGTGTTTTTGTTTTTAATGTTAAAATGTCTGCATTTGATATCTCTCCAGTATTTTCTTTTTTATAAGCAAAATACTTATTTTTATCTTTTCTGATGTTTTATACCGGAGTGTTCCTCGGGACACGCTTATAAAGTGTCTTATATATGTGTTTCTAATGAGTCACATTATATATTTTTTGGAATTGTGGCTCTAAGAGATCTCAAAGATTTCATGGTTTGGAAATGATTGTTATGCCTTTACTGTTATATATAATAAAAACTGAATGGACACTTGTCAGCTCTTCTCAGGTGAAATGTTATCAAGTTCCGTCTGTTGGGCCATTATTCTAGGTCATACCCCCAGATCTGTGAACTGAGCAGTAAGGAAAATTAGCTGGTCTAAGAAGCATATCCATCTTTCCTACTTAAACACTTTCTTCATTGCTACTTAATGTGTTATATTTTAAAGCCATTGCAAGATTTTATAGAAGGAACTGATTGCAATTATCACCATAGGTATCATCATCACCTTTTAAGGACAGTGGGCAATCATTCAGCACTTTTTTGTAGGCATACATCCTCTCCCCAGCAACCTGTATGCATTTGACATGACATTATTTGTTCCTTTTATTGCATTATTTTCTTCATTGATTCCTTTTGCATAATTTATATGTAGTTTTAGTGCTGGTTTTGTACTCTGAGCTTGTTGCCCTGTGCACAATATTTTAAGACAGACTGAAATGTCAAGTTTGTTCTGTCAAAAGCAGTAGTGTTTCAAAATAGATAAAAAACAACATAAAGACAACATTCTAGAGCTGCTGTTATACTTATAAAGACAGTAAAATGTGATAACAAATATTAGCAGGTCATCTTTAGTATGTAGGTTTGATGAATCGGTGAGTGGTTGTATTGTATTGTGTGTGGTATTGTTATTATTAGTATTGTGAATTTTATTAAAATGTTTGCCTTCTGATTCAGTGTTTACTTTTCTTAATTTCCAAAATGCATGATTTCTTGGAAGGTTGTGTCTTCTGTCTTTACACACTTCTTTCTTAACCCCTTCCCAACATGCGCCATATATGTACAGTGCTGTGGGATCATATGAGCTCACACAAAGCACCATCATGATCAAATGTGGGTGTCAACTCAATATGAGAGGTGACGCCCTGCTAGCATTGATCGTGGGCGTTTAGCCCCTCTGATGCTGCTGTCAATATGGGGAGAACTACGTCCATGCATAGACTACTGGGGTCTTAACGCCATCACTTAAGAATAAGTATCCTTTGCCCTTGATATCTGAGCTCTTTGATAGACTCTGTAATGCCCCAGCCGTTTTCCAAGACTTTGTGAACGACATCTTCCGGGTGATGCTCGTCACCACCTCGGTCGTAGTCTATCTGGATGATATTCTCATCTACTCTCCAGATATTGACTCCAATCAGAGAGATGTTTGCAAAGTTTTTGACCTCTTACGGGCAAACTGAAGTGTGTGTTTGAGCAGGAGTCTTTGCCTTTCCTTGGCTATATCATCTCTGACCAGGGATTGGCTATGGATCCTGCCAAGCTACAGGCTGTAATGGACTGGCAAGAACCCCATTCTCTTAAAGCAGTGCAGCGCTTTATGGGGTTCATTAATTACTATCGCCAGTTCATCCCACACTTCTCATCTTTGGTAGCTCCCTTGGTTGCCCTCACCAAGAAGGGAGCAAATCCCAAGTTGTGGTCGGAGGAGGTCTCCAAGGCCCTACTCACTATTAAGTCACACTTCGCTAGCGCTCCCATCCTACATCGCCCCGATGTAGATAAGGCATTTATAATAGAGGTGGATGCCTCATCCGTTGGTGCTGGAGCAGTCCTCTTCCAAAAGGATGCTCAAGGTCGGAAGCATCCTTGCTTCTTCTCCAAGACCTTCTCACCAGCAGAGAGGAATTATTCCATCGTGGACAGGGAGTTGCTAGCCATGAAGTTGGCTTTCTCAGAGTGGAGACACCTCCTAAAGTTTTTACAGACCAAAAAAATTTTGTGTACTAACAGACAGCCCAGCGGCAAAATTCTCGCCAGGCCAGATGGTCCCTGTTCTTCTCCCGGTTCCATTTCACCCTAACTTTTTTCTCCAGGTTGAAGAACATTCGTGCCGACACTCTCTCACGCTCCGTAGTGTCATCAGAGGAGGAGGAGCCTTGGCTTATTGTCCCTTCTGAGAGCCTGAGAACCGTGGCTCCGGATTCACTAGAGTCTGTTCCCCCGGGCAAGCCTTTTGTACCATCAAATTTGTGACCGGAGTTTCTCTGTTGGGCTCCTTTGTCCAAGGAGGGTACACATTTCGGGATCAAGAGGACATTTGAGCTTCTGGCGAGAACATACTGGTGGCCGCATATGGCTCGTGACGTCAGGGATAATATTCGGGCATGTGTCTCCTGCGCCAAGAATCGGTCTACTCGGCAACGGCCTGCTGGGCTACTTTACCCCCTGCCAGTGGCAGACAGTTCCTGGGAGATGGTTGGGATGGACTTTGTGGTGGGCTTACTTAAGTGTCGCAGCTGCACCATTATCTGGGTAGTCACCGATCAAAGTACAGCGGTGTCTTTGCACGGCGGGGGCGCCTCCCACCGGAAGCAACACTTTTGCGTACTATGAGGGGCCCTGTGGCAGTGACGTCGCCAACGAGTATTCCTCCCCCCACCTGATGAAGGAACCTGCACCTTCATCTGCACCTTCCTCTTTGTCCCCGTGTAAGGTGGTATTTTATGCGGGAAGGGGGACCTGACTTTCAGCAGGGTCACAGTCTTGCAGTGTAGCGTGCACGGGGACTGTTGCATTATGGGTCAATGTACCAGCAGACTCATCTATCACTGGCTGGGCAATGGGCAGGATGAGGGGGAAACAGATATGGGCCCAAAGAATAAAGTGGGCTAAATGCTGTTCAAAATTGGTAACAGGACTAAACAGGCGGCATTGCTTTGTTCAGTGGAGTAGCAAACCCAGGAGCAGCAGACACTGTTTTAAGGGCCCAACCACACTAGTAGGCCAAATGCAGTTTAATATCTGCTACTATAGGCCAAAAGCATAAAGACTGAAGCTCAGCTTTATACAGTTGAGGACAACACCAGGGAGCGGCAGAAACCGTTAGTAGGCCCTAAACACCATTTTGTTTTTTAAAAAAACACCAGTTAATGAGAGGCAGAAGGTTGAAGCTCAGCTGTATTCCGTTGAGGGCAACACCAGGGAGGGGCAGAAACCGTTAGTAGGCCCTAAACACCATTTTTTAAAAAAAAACAGCAGTTAATGAGAGGCAGAAGGTAGAAGCTCAGCTTTATTCATTTGAGGACAACTTGAATTAGGGACTGCAGACAGGCTTCCTAGGCCTAAAATACCTAAAAATAGGCTTATGGCAGTTTTACATCGGTTACATGGATACACAGGCAGCTTGGTGGTCAGTGGAGGAGTATTTAAAGTAGGGACCGCAGACAGGCTATCAAAGGCCTAAAATAACAAAACATAGGCTCATGGCAGTTTTACATCGGTTACATGGATACACAGGCAGCTTGGTGGTCAGTGGAGGAGTATTTAAAGTAGGGACCGCAGACAGGCTTTCAAAGGCCTAAAATAACAAAACATAGGCTCAAGGCAGTTTAAAATAGGTTACATGGATACACAGGCAGCATTGTTGTCAATGGAGGAGTATTTAAAGTAGGGACCGCAGACAGGCTATCAAAGGCCTAAAATAACAAAACATAGGCTCAAGGCAGTTTAAAATAGGTTACATGGATACACAGGCAGCATTGTTGTCAATGGAGGAGTATTTAAAGTAGGGACCGCAGACAGGCTATCAAAGGCCTAAAATAACAAAACATAGGCTCATGGCAGTTTAAAATAGGTTACATGGATACACAAGCAGCTTGGTGGTCAGTGGAGGAGTATTTAAAGTAGGGACCGCAGACAGGCTATCAAAGGCCTAAAATAACAAAACATAGGCTCAAGGCAGTTTAAAATAGGTTACATGGATACACAGGCAGCTTGGTGGTCAGTGGAGGAGTATTTAAAGTAGGGACCGCAGACAGGCTATCAAAGGCCTAAAATAACAAAACATAGGCTCATGGCAGTTTTACGTCGGTTACATGGATACACAGGCAGCATTGTTGTCAATGGAGGAGTATTTAAAGTAGGGACCGCAGACAGGCTATCAAAGGCCTAAAATAACAAAACATAGGCTCAAGGCAGTTTAAAATAGGTTACATAGATACACAGGCAGCATTGTTGTCAATGGAGGAGTATTTAAAGTAGGGACCGCAGACAGGCTATCAAAGGCCTAAAATAACAAAACATAGGCTCATGGCAGTTTAAAATAGGTTACATGGATACACAGGCAGCTTGGTGGTCAGTGGAGGAGTATTTAAAGTAGGGACCGCAGACAGGCTATCAAAGGCCTAAAATAACAAAACATAGGCTCATGGCAGTTTTATGTCGGTTACATGGATACACAGGCAGCATTGTTGTCAATGGAGGAGTATTTAAAGTAGGGACCGCAGACAGGCTATCAAAGGCCTAAAATAACGAAACATAGGCTCATGGCAGTTTTACGTCGGTTACATGGATACACAGGCAGCATTGTTGTCAATGAAGGAGTATTTAAAGTAGGGACCGCAGACAGGCTATCAAAGGCCTAAAATAACAAAACATAGGCTCATGGCAGTTTTACGTCGGTTACATGGATACACAGGCAGCATTGTTGTCAATGAAGGAGTATTTAAAGTAGGGACCGCAGACAGGCTATCAAAGGCCTAAAATAACAAAACATAGGCTCATGGCAGTTTTACGTCGGTTACATGGATACACAGGCAGCATTGTTGTCAATGGAGGAGTATTTAAAGTAGGGACCGCAGACAGGCTATCAAAGGCCTAAAATAACAAAACATAGGCTCAAGGCAGTTTAAAATAGGTTACATGGATACACAGGCAGCATTGTTGTCAATGGAGGAGTATTTAAAGTAGGGACCGCAGACAGGCTATCAAAGGCCTAAAATAACAAAACATAGGCTCATGGCAGTTTAAAATAGGTTACATGGATACACAGGCAGCTTGGTGGTCAGTGGAGGAGTATTTAAAGTAGGGACCGCAGACAGGCTATCAAAGGCCTAAAATAACAAAACATAGGCTCATGGCAGTTTTATGTCGGTTACATGGATACACAGGCAGCATTGTTGTCAATGGAGGAGTATTTAAAATAGGGACCGCAGACAGGCTATCAAAGGCCTAAAATAACGAAACATAGGCTCATGGCAGTTTTACGTCGGTTACATGGATACACAGGCAGCATTGTTGTCAATGGAGGAGTATTTAAAGTAGGGACCGCAGACAGGCTATCAAAGGCCTAAAATAACAAAACATAGGCTCATGGCAGTTTTACGTCGGTTACATGGATACACAGGCAGCATTGTTGTCAATGAAGGAGTATTTAAAGTAGGGACCGCAGACAGGCTATCAAAGGCCTAAAATAACAAAACATAGGCTCATGGCAGTTTTACGTCGGTTACATGGATACACAGGCAGCATTGTTGTCAATGGAGGAGTATTTAAAGTAGGGACCGCAGACAGGCTATCAAAGGCCTAAAATAACAAAACATAGGCTCATGGCAGTTTTACGTCGGTTACATGGATACACAGGCAGCATTGTTGTCAATGGAGGAGTATTTAAAGTAGGGACCGCAGACAGGCTATCAAAGGCCTAAAATAACAAAACATAGGCTCATGGCAGTTTTACGTCGGTTACATGGATACACAGGCAGCATTGTTGTCAATGGAGGAGTATTTAAAGTAGGGACCGCAGACAGGCTATCAAAGGCCTAAAATAACAAAACATAGGCTCATGGCAGTTTTACGTCGGTTACATGGATACACAGGCAGCATTGTTGTCAATGGAGGAGTATTTAAAGTAGGGACCGCAGACAGGCTATCAAAGGCCTAAAATAACAAAACATAGGCTCATGGCAGTTTTACGTCGGTTACATGGATACACAGGCAGCATTGTTGTCAATGGAGGAGTATTTAAAGTAGGGACCGCAGACAGGCTATCAAAGGCCTAAAATAACAAAACATAGGCTCATGGCAGTTTTACGTCGGTTACATGGATACACAGGCAGCATTGTTGTCAATGGAGGAGTATTTAAAGTAGGGACCGCAGACAGGCTATCAAAGGCCTAAAATAACAAAACATAGGCTCAAGGCAGTTTACAATAGGTTACATGGATACACAGGCAGCTTGGTGGTCAGTGGAGGAGTATTTAAAGTAGGGACCGCAGACAGGCTATCAAAGGCCTAAAATAACAAAACATAGGCTCAAGGCAGTTTAAAATAGGTTACATGGATACACAGGCAGCATTGTTGTCAATGGAGGAGTATTTAAAGTAGGGACCGCAGACAGGCTATCAAAGGCCTAAAATATCAAAACATAGGCTCATGGCAGTTTAAAATAGGTTACATGGATACACAGGCAGCTTGGTGGTCAGTGGAGGAGTATTTAAAGTAGGGACCGTAGACAGGCTATCAAAGGCCTAAAATAACAAAACATAGGCTCATGGCAGTTTTACGTCGGTTACATGGATACACAGGCAGCATTGTTGTCAATGGAGGAGTATTTAAAGTAGGGACCGCAGACAGGCTATCAAAGGCCTAAAATAACAAAACATAGGCTCAAGGCAGTTTAAAATAGGTTACATGGATACACAGGCAGCTTGGTGGTCAGTGGAGGAGTATTTAAAGTAGGGACCGCAGACAGGCTATCAAAGGCCTAAAATAACAAAACATAGGCTCAAGGCAGTTTTACATCAGTTACATGGATACACAGGCAGGCAGCATTGTGGTCAGTGGAGGAGTATTGCAAGGAGTGTCTGTCCCAGTACTCCCAAAATATAAATAGATGTTAATGTCTCGCAAAACAACCCAAAAAAAAAAAAAAAAAAAAAAAAAAAGGTGGCATACTTAGGTACAGGGGTGGGCTCATCTGCTGAGTTTCTGACATAGTAATTTGGCAGTAACTATGTAATGGTGCAATATAGGACACTGACACAGACTACTTTAAGTAGCATCATAGATGTCTACAAATTTGTATTGTCAGTGCCAGACATTGAATGATGTCAGCGAATAGACTAAACATTGGTGGAGCTGTGCGACATAATTTTGCACGTGGTAGAGCACAGTTTGAGCTGTGGGAGGGGGGAACTCTCTTGTGGCCGGCGGGACCGCCCCAGGGCCCCTCATGTAACAACGGTGTGTCTGACGTTGGGTGCGCACCACCACCGCCAGAGACACTACATTGTACTATGAGGGACCCAGTAGCAATGCCGTCAACCAAAAGCGAGCACACCCACCTCTTCAGACAAACAGCAGTCTCACGGGTGCTTGCGCCAAGTCGCGATACCACGGCCCCGTGTGGTGAGTTTGGCCATTTATGGAGGTGTAAACATGTCGTATGCTGTACAATCAGCTGCAGCAAATTAGACATTAGAAAAGTAATTCGCAGGCAAGAGCTTTTCATAGGAAAGCTAGGTGTCGGCCGGGCAAGGTGGGGCAAAAGATTTTGAAATCCAGTTGTGGTTCATTTTAATGAATGTTAGATCGTCAACATTTTGGGTAGCCAGACGAGTCCTTTTTTCGGTTAATATTGAACCTGCAGCACTGAATACTCTTTCTGATAGGACACTTGCTGCCGGGCAAGCAAGCTCCTGCAATGCATATTCTGCCAATTCTGGCCAGGTGTCTAATTTTGATGCCCAGTAATCAAATGGGAATGACGGTTGAGGGAGAACATCGATAAGGGATGAAAAATAGTTAGTAACCATACTGGACAAATGTTGTCTCCTGTCACTTTCAATTGATGCAGCAGTACCTGTCCTGTCTGCGGTCATAGCAAAATCACTCCACAACCTGGTCAGAAAACCCCTCTGTCCAACGCCACTTCTGATGTGTGCACCCCTAACACTCCTAGTCTGCTGCCCCCTGGAGCTCGTGTGAGAACGTTCACGTGCGCTGTGTGCTGGGAATGCCTGAAGCAAACGGTCAACAAGAGTTGATTGTTTGGTTGCTAATATTAGTTCCAAGTTCTCATGTGGCATTATATTTTGCAATTTGCCTTTATAGCGTGGATCAAGGAGGCAGGCCAACCAGTAATCGTCATCGTTCATCATTTTCGTAATGCGTGTGTCCCTTTTTAGGATACGTAAGGCATAATCCGCCATGTGGGCCAAAGTTCCAGTTGTCAAATCTCCGGTTGTGATTGGTTGAGGGGCAGTTTCAGGCAAATCTACGTCACTTGTGTCCCTCAAAAAACCAGAACCCGGCCTTGCCACGCAACCAATTTCCAGTGCCCCCGGGAAAGCTTCCGCATTAAAAATATACTCATCCCCATCATCCTCCTCGTCCTCCACCTCCTCTTCGCCCGCTACCTCGTCCTGTACACTGCCCTGACCAGACAATGGCTGACTGTCATCAAGGCTTTCCTCTTCCTCTGGTGCAGACGCCTGATCCTTTATGTGCGTCAAACTTTGCATCAGCAGATGCATTAGGGGGATGCTCATGCTTATTACGGCGTTGTCTGCACTAACCAGCCGTGTGCATTCCTCAAAACACTGAAGGACTTGACACATGTCTTGTATCTTGGACCACTGCACACCTGACAACTCCATGTCTGCCATCCTACTGCCTGCCCGTGTATGTGTATCCTTCCACAAAAACATAACAGCCCGCCTCTGTTGGCACAGTCTCTGAAGCATGTGCAGTGTTGAGTTCCACCTTGTTGCAACGTCTATGATTAGGCGATGCTGGGGAAGGTTCAAAGACCGCTGATAGGTCTGCATACGGCTGGAGTGTACAGGCGAACGTCGGATATGTGAGCAAAGTCCACGCACTTTGAGGAGCAGGTCGGAGAACCCAGGATAAGTTTTCAATAAGCACTGCACCACCAGGTTTAAGGTGTGAGCCAGGCAAGGAATGTGTTTCAGTTGGGAAAGGGAGATGGCAGCCATGAAATTCCTGCCGTTATCACTCACTACCTTGCCTGCCTCAAGATCTACTGTGCCCAGCCACGACTGCGTTTCTTGTTGCAAGAACTCGGACAGAACTTCCGCGGTGTGTCTGTTGTCGCCCAAACACTTCATAGCCAATACAGCCTGCTGACGCTTGCCAGTAGCTGGCCCATAATGGGACAACTGGTGTGCAACAGTGTCATCTGCCGATGGAGTGGTTGGCCGACTGCGGTCTGTGGAAGAGCTGTAGCTTCTGCAGGAGGACGAGGAGGAGGAGGGGGTGCGAACGCCTACAGCCAACTGTTTCCTAGACCGTGGGCTAGGCACAACTGTCCCGAAATTGATGTCCCCTGTGGACCCTGCATCCACCACATTCACCCAGTGTGCCGTGATGGACACATAACGTCCCTGGCCATGCCTACTGGTCCATGCATCTGTAGTCAGGTGCACCTTTGTACTCACAGATTGCCTGAGTGCATGGACGATGCGCTGTTTAACATGCTGGTGCAGGGCTGGGATGGCTTTTCTTGAAAAAAAGTGTCGACTGGGTAGCTCGTATCGTGGTTCAGCGTACTCCATCAGGGCTTTGAAAGCTTCGCTTTCAACTAACTGGTAGGGCATCATCTCTAACGAGATTAGTCTAGCTATGTGGGCGTTAAAACCCTGTGTACGCGGATGCGAGGATAAGTACTTCCTTTTCCTAACCAGAGTCTCATGTAGTGTGAGCTGAACTGGAGAGATGGAGAACGTGGAACTTGCGGGTGTGCCGGTGGACATGGCAGACTGAGAGACGGTTGGAGACGGTATTGTTTCCGCCGGTGCCCTAGATGCAATATTTCCTCCTACAAAACTGGTGATTCCCTGACCCTGACTGCTTTTGGCTGGCAAAGAAACCTGCACAGATACTGCCGGTGGTGCGGAAAATGGTGGCCTTACAGTGCCGGAAGGGATGTTGCGTTGCTGACTAGCTTCATTGGCCGAGGGTGCTACAACCTTAAGGGACGTTTGGTAGTTAGTCCAGGCTTGAAAATGCATGGTGGTTAAGTGTCTATGCATGCAACTAGTATTGAGACTTTTCAGATTCTGACCTCTGCTTAAGCTAGTTGAACATTTTTGACAGATGACTTTGCGCTGATCAATTGGATGTTGTTTAAAAAAATGCCAGACTGCACTCTTCCTAGCATCGGATCCCTTTTCAGGGATTGCAGACTGAGCTTTAACCGGATGGCCACGCTGTCCTCCAACAGGTTTTTGCTTTGACAAGCGTTTTGGGCCAGATACGGGCCCGGCAGATGGAACCTGTTGCGATGTTGATGCCTGCTGCGGCCCCTCCTCCACCTCCGCCTCTGAACTACTGCCGCCTGCACTCTGTTCCCCCAATGGCTGCCAATCGGGGTCAACAACTGGGTCATCTATTACCTCCTCTTCGAGCTCGTGTGCAACTTCGTCTGTGTCACCGTGTCGGTCGGTGGTATAGCGTTCGTGGCGGGGCAACATAGTCTCATCAGGGTCTGATTGTGGATCAGTACCCTGAGAGGGCAATGTTGTGGTCTGAGTCAAAGGAGCAGCATAGTACTCTGGCTGTGGCTGTGCATCAGTGCACTCCATGTCAGAATCTACTTGTAATGGGCATGGCCTGTTAAGTGTTTCACTTTCTAAGCCAGGGAAGGTATGTGTAAAGAGCTCCATTGAGTAACCCGTTGTGTCGCCTGCTGCATCCTTCTCTCTTGTTGTTGTTTTTGCTGAAGAGGACAAGGAAGCGACTTGTCCCTGACCGTGAACATCCACAAGCGACACGCTGCTTTTACATTTACCAGTTTCAGAAGAGGAGGCAAAAGAGCTAGAGGCAGAGTCTGCAATGTAAGCCAAAACTTGCTGTTGGTGCTCCGGCTTTAAAAGCGGTTTTCCTACTCCCAGAAAAGAGAGCTTTCGAGGCCTTGTGTAGCCAGACGACGAAACTGGCTCCACAGCTCCAGACTTAGGTGGAATATTTTTATCCCCATGCCCACCTGATGCTCCACTACCACTACCATCATTACCAGCTGACAATGAACGCCCACGGCCACGACCTCTTGCACCAGACTTCCTCATTGTTTTAAAAACGTAACCAAAGTAACTTTATTTGTTGCTGTCAAACAACTTACACGGTGAGCTATAACTTCAGTATGATTTCAATATCCCTTAACAGGTTGTTGAGACCACAAGGAAAATCAGGCACAATGTTACACACACTGTTTTCTGTGGCACCAAATCACAGAGATGCCTAGTACCTAGAGCGGGGGCACCACATAAGAACCGGGGATCCAACCAGGCCTATGTATTACTGAACCATAGAAACAAACCAAGAATAGACCATAAACGGGGATCACCCAAGGCAATGGACTAAATATGCAAAAAATACAATCTTTATTGAAATGTCATTTGTGGACATACAAAAACCCACATGGAGCACACACATTAAAAACATTTAAAAATGGTCAATGGGACCTATATACATAAACACTCGGCTCACAATAGAACCCTCCCCCTCGTACGGCACCTCCCACGCCCTTTCTGTAATAAAAAAGGCTAAGGTTGCATGGAGTGTGGGACGTCTGCATGAACAGCACCAAACATATATGATGGAATATTTGTATCTTAGGGCAACAATTGCCCAAAAGAGGAGATGCACCAGTAAACAAATGCCTCACTTCAACAGGCTGTCTTATGACATGAACGAACAGATACGTGTGGAACAAACAACCCCACTAGCGATGTGAATATAATATAAACAACAAACCATATTGCATCAGTATATATACATATCAATAATAAATTGGGTTCTGAACCACAATAATGACCAACAGCATTGCTTGCTATAGAACATAACAATATGTAATCAAATAGATTATATAATGGTTCCACTAAAGGATGAAGTCATATAGTGAAACCTTACGCATCCAATGCCACAGCCCCTGTAGTAAGGCACACAGACAACCTGCTGGTGGATAAAAAATGAAAGAAACTGGCATGCAAACCCAAACGCTGTTCAGGCCCCATACACAATGGGGGGTGCCGACAGGAGGAGCAGAGACCCGACGCGTGTCGCCACAGCAGTGGCTTCGTCAGGGGTCTGAACAGCGTTTGGGTTTGCATGCCAGTTTCTTTCATTTTTTATCCACCAGCAGGTTGTCTGTGTGCCTTACTACAGGGGCTGTGGCATTGGATGCGTAAGGTTTCACTATATGACTTCATCCTTTAGTGGAACCATTATATAATCTATTTGATTACATATTGTTATGTTCTATAGCAAGCAATGCTGTTGGTCATTATTGTGGTTCAGAACCCAATTTATTATTGATATGTATATATACTGATGCAATATGGTTTGTTGTTTATATTATATTCACATCGCTAGTGGGGTTGTTTGTTCCACACGTATCTGTTCGTTCATGTCATAAGACAGCCTGTTGAAGTGAGGCATTTGTTTACTGGTGCATCTCCTCTTTTGGGCAATTGTTGCCCTAAGATACAAATATTCCATCATATATGTTTGGTGCTGTTCATGCAGACGTCCCACACTCCATGCAACCTTAGCCTTTTTTATTACAGAAAGGGCGTGGGAGGTGCCGTACGAGGGGGAGGGTTCTATTGTGAGCCGAGTGTTTATGTATATAGGTCCCATTGACCATTTTTAAATGTTTTTAATGTGTGTGCTCCATGTGGGTTTTTGTATGTCCACAAATGACATTTCAATAAAGATTGTATTTTTTGCATATTTAGTCCATTGCCTTGGGTGATCCCCGTTTATGGTCTATTCTTGGTTTGTTTCTATAAATCACAGAGATGCCACACACGCAGGACTGTCACTCAAGCACAAATGTCAATATTAATCTCACACCTTTTTTTTTTTTTTTCAGGTAGATTTTAGAACCCAAATCAAGCAAAAAAATAAATAGGCTTTCTATGGCCCACTGAGTGAGAGATGGCACACACAGGAGTCAGGAGTTGTACACAAGCCCTGACTGAGGCCAATATTTTTCTCCCACTGATTGATGTAGTGATTTTTTTAAAGGTAGATTTTAGAACCCAAATCAAGCAAAAAAATAAATAGGCTTTCTATGGCCCACTGAGTGAGAGATGGCACACACAGGAGTCAGGAGTTGCACACAAGCCCTGACTGAGGCCAATATTTTTCTCCCACTGATTGATGTAGTGATTTTTTTAAAGGTAGATTTTAGAACCCAAATCAAGCAAAAAAATAAATAGGCTTTCTATGGCCCACTGAGTGAGAGATGGCACACACAGGAGTCAGGAGTGGCACACAAGCCCTGAGGCCAATATTAATCTCCCACTGATTGATGTTTTATTTTTTTTTCAGGTAGATTTTAGAACCCAAATCAAGCAAAAAAATGAATAGGCTTTCTATGGCCCACTGAGTGAGAGATGGCACACACAGGAGTCAGGAGTGGCACACAAGCCCTGACTGAGGCCAATATTTTTCTCCCACTGATTGATGTAGTGATTTTTTTAAAAGTAGATTTTAGAACCCAAATCAAGCAAAAAAATAAATAGGCTTTCTATGGCCCACTGAGTGAGAGATGGCACACACAGGAGTCAGGAGTGGCACACAAGCCCTGAGGCCAATATTAATCTCCCACTGATTGATGTTTTATTTTTTTTTCAGGTAGATTTTAGAACCCAAATCAAGCAAAAAAATAAATAGGCTTTCTATGGCCCACTGAGTGAGAGATGGCACACACAGGAGTCAGGAGTGGCACACAAGCCCTGACTGAGGCCAATATTTTTCTCCCACTGATTGATGTAGTGATTTTTTTAAAGGTAGATTTTAGAACCCAAATCAAGCAAAAAAATAAATAGGCTTTCTATGGCCCACTGAGTGAGAGATGGCACACACAGGAGTCAGGAGTGGCACACAAGCCCTGACTGAGGCCAATATTTTTCTCCCACTGATTGATGTAGTGATTTTTTTAAAGGTAGATTTTAGAACCCAAATCAAGCAAAAAAATAAATAGGCTTTCTATGGCCCACTGAGTGAGAGATGGCACACACAGGAGTCAGGAGTGGCACACAAGCCCTGACTGAGGCCAATATTTTTCTCCCACTGATTGATGTAGTGATTTTTTTAAAGGTAGATTTTAGAACCCAAATCAAGCAAAAAAATAAATAGGCTTTCTATGGCCCACTGAGTGAGAGATGGCACACACAGGAGTCAGGAGTTGCACACAAGCCCTGACTGAGGCCAATATTTTTCTCCCACTGATTGATGTAGTGATTTTTTTAAAGGTAGATTTTAGAACCCAAATCAAGCAAAAAAAATAAATAGGCTTTCTATGGCCCACTGAGTGAGAGATGGCACACACAGGAGTCAGGAGTGGCACACAAGCCCTGACTGAGGCCAATATTTTTCTCCCACTGATTGATGTAGTGATTTTTTTAAAGGTAGATTTTAGAACCCAAATCAAGCAAAAAAATAAATAGGCTTTCTATGGCCCACAATTTGAGAGAGAGAGGTGGCACACCCAGGAGTCAAGACTGGCACACAAGCTGAAAGGGCAATATTAATCTCCTACTGTTTTTTTAATTTTTTTTTTTTCAGGGAGACTTTAGAAACCAAATAATAAAAAAAAAAAAAGGCTTTCTATGGCCCACTGAGTGAGAGATGGCACACACAGGAGTCAGGAGTGGCACACAAGCCCTGACTGAGGCCAATATTTTTCTCCCACTGATTGATGTAGTGATTTTTTTAAAGGTAGATTTTAGAACCCAAATCAAGCAAAAAAATAAATAGGCTTTCTATGGCCCACAATTTGAGAGAGAGAGGTGGCACACCCAGGAGTCAAGACTGGCACACAAGCTGAAAGGGCAATATTAATCTCCCACTGTTTTTTTAATTTTTTTTTTTTTTCAGGGAGACTTTAGAAACCAAATAATAATAATAAAAAAAAGGCTTTCCATGGCCCACTGAGTGAGAGATGGCACACACAGGAGTCAGGAGTGGCACACAAGCCCTGACTGAGGCCAATATTTTTCTCCCACTGATTGATGTAGTGTTTTTTTTTCAGATAGATTTTAGAACCCAAATCAAGGAAAAAAATAAATGGGCTTTCTATGGCCCACAATTTGAGAGAGAGAGGTGGCACACCCAGGAGTCAAGACTGGCACACAAGCTGAAAGGGCAATATTAATCTCCCACTGTTTTTTTAATTTTTTAATTTTTTTTTTCAGGGAGACTTTAGAAACCAAATAATAATAATAATAATAAAAAAGGCTTTCTATGGCCCACTGAGTGAGAGATGGCACACACAGGAGTCAGGAGTGGCACACAAGCCCTGACTGAGGCCAATATTTTTCTCCCATTGATTGATGTAGTGATTTTTTTAAAGGTAGATTTTAGAACCCAAATCAAGCAAAAAAATAAATAGGCTTTCTATGGCCCACAATTTGAGAGAGAGAGGTGGCACACCCAGGAGTCAAGACTGGCACACAAGCTGAAAGGGCAATATTAATCTCCTACTGTTTTTTTAATTTTTTTTTTTTCAGGGAGACTTTAGAAACCAAATAATAAAAAAAAAAAAAAGGCTTTCTATGGCCCACTGAGTGAGAGATGGCACACACAGGAGTCAGGAGTGGCACACAAGCCCTGACTGAGGCCAATATTTTTCTCCCACTGATTGATGTAGTGATTTTTTTAAAGGTAGATTTTAGAACCCAAATCAAGCAAAAAAATAAATAGGCTTTCTATGGCCCACAATTTGAGAGAGAGAGGTGGCACACCCAGGAGTCAAGACTGGCACACAAGCTGAAAGGGCAATATTAATCTCCCACTGTTTTTTTAATTTTTTTTTTTTTTCAGGGAGACTTTAGAATCCAAATAATAATAATAAAAAAAAGGCTTTCCATGGCCCACTGAGTGAGAGATGGCACACACAGGAGTCAGGAGTGGCACACAAGCCCTGACTGAGGCCAATATTTTTCTCCCACTGATTGATGTAGTGTTTTTTTTTCAGATAGATTTTAGAACCCAAATCAAGGAAAAAAATAAATAGGCTTTCTATGGCCCACAATTTGAGAGACAGAGGTGGCACACCCAGGAGTCAAGACTGGCACACAAGCTGAAAGGGCAATATTAATCTCCCACTGTTTTTTTAAATTTTTTTTTTTTTTTTCAGGGAGACTTTAGAAACCAAATAATAATAATAATAAAAAAGGCTTTCTATGGCCCACTGAGTGAGAGATGGCACACACAGGAGTCAGGAGTGGCACACAAGCCCTGACTGAGGCCAATATTTTTCTCCCATTGATTGATGTAGTGATTTTTTTAAAGGTAGATTTTAGAACCCAAATCAAGCAAAAAAATAAATAGGCTTTCTATGGCCCACAATTTGAGAGAGAGAGGTGGCACACCCAGGAGTCAAGACTGGCACACAAGCTGAAAGGGCAATATTAATCTCCCACTGTTTTTTTAATTTTTTTTTTTTTCAGGGGGACTTTAGAAACCAAATAATAATAATAATAAAAAAATGGCTTTCCATGGCCCACTGAGTGAGAGATGGCACACACAGGAGTCAGGAGTGGCACACAAGCCCTGACTGAGGCCAATATTTTTCTACCACTGATTGATGTAGTGTTTTTTTTTAAGGTAGATTTTAGAACCCAAATCAAGGAAAAAAATAAATAGGCTTTCTATGGCCCACAATTTGAGAGAGAGAGGTGGCACACCCAGGAGTCAAGACTGGCACACAAGCTGAAAGGGCAATATTAATCTCCCACTGTTTTTTTATTTATTTTTTTTTTTTCAGGGAGACTTTAGAAACCAAATAATAAAAAAAAAATAAATAGGCTTTCTATGGCCCACTGAGTGAGAGATGGCACACACAGGAGTCAGGAGTGGCACACAAGCCCTGACTGAGGCCAATATTTTTCTCCCACTGATTGATGTAGTGATTTTTTTAAAGGTAGATTTTAGAACCCAAATCAAGCAAAAAAATAAATAGGCTTTCTATGGCCCACTGAGTGAGAGATGGCACACACAGGAGTCAGGAGTGGCACACAAGCCCTGACTGAGGCCAATATTTTTCTCCCACTGATTGATGTAGTGATTTTTTTAAAGGTAGATTTTAGAACCCAAATCAAGCAAAAAAATAAATAGGCTTTCTATGGCCCACTGAGTGAGAGATGGCACACACAGGAGTCAGGAGTTGCACACAAGCCCTGACTGAGGCCAATATTTTTCTCCCACTGATTGATGTAGTGTTTTTTTTTCAGATAGATTTTAGAACCCAAATCAAGGAAAAAAATAAATAGGCTTTCTATGGCCCACAATTTGAGAGAGAGGTGGCACACCCAGGAGTCAAGACTGGCACACAAGCTGAAAGGGCAACATTAATCTCCCACTGTTTTTTTAATTTTTTTTTTTTTTTTTCAGGGAGACTTTAGAAACCAAATAATAATAATAATAAAAAAGGCTTTCTATGGCCCACTGAGTGAGAGATGGCACACACAGGAGTCAGGAGTGGCACACAAGCCCTGACTGAGGCCAATATTTTTCTCCCATTGATTGATGTAGTGATTTTTTTAAAGGTAGATTTTAGAACCCAAATCAAGCAAAAAAATAAATAGGCTTTCTATGGCCCACAATTTGAGAGAGAGAGGTGGCACACCCAGGAGTCAAGACTGGCACACAAGCTGAAAGGGCAATATTAATCTCCCACTGTTTTTTTAATTTTTTTTTTTTTCAGGGAGACTTTAGAAACCAAATAATAATAATAATAAAAAAAAAGGCTTTCCATGGCCCACTGAGTGAGAGATGGCACACACAGGAGTCAGGAGTGGCACACAAGCCCTGACTGAGGCCAATATTTTTCTACCACTGATTGATGTAGTGTTTTTTTTTCAGATAGATTTTAGAACCCAAATCAAGGAAAAAAATAAATAGGCTTTCTATGGCCCACAATTTGAGAGAGAGAGGTGGCACACCCAGGAGTCAAGACTGGCACACAAGCTGAAAGGGCAATATTACTCTCCCACTGTTTTTTTTTTTTTTTTTTTTTTTTTTTCAGGGAGACTTTAGAAACTAAATAATAATAAAAAATAAATAAATAGGCTTTCTATGGCCCACTGAGTGAGAGATGGCACACACAGGAGTCAGGAGTGGCACACAAGCCCTGACTGAGGCCAATATTTTTCTCCCACTGATTGATGTAGTGATTTTTTTAAAGGTAGATTTTAGAACCCAAATCAAGCAAAAAAATAAATAGGCTTTCTATGGCCCACTGAGTGAGAGATGGCACACACAGGAGTCAGGAGTGGCACACAAGCCCTGACTGAGGCCAATATTTTTCTACCACTGATTGATGTAGTGTTTTTTTTAAGGTAGATTTTAGAACCCAAATCAAGGAAAAAAATAAATAGGCTTTCTATGGCCCACAATTTGAGAGAGAGAGGTGGCACACCCAGGAGTCAAGACTGGCACACAAGCTGAAAGGGCAATATTAATCTCCCACTGTTTTTTTATTTTTTTTATTTTTTTTTTCAGGGAGGCTTTAGAAACCAAATAATAAAAAAAATAAAATAAATAGGCTTTCTATGGCCCACTGAGTGAGAGATGGCACACACAGGAGTCAGGAGTGGCACACAAGCCCTGACTGAGGCCAATATTTTTCTACCACTGATTGATGTAGTGTTTTTTTTTCAGGTAGATTTTAGAACCCAAATCATGGAAAAAAATAAATAGGCTTTCTATGGCCCACTCAGTGAGAGATGGCACACACACGGATGGCACTCTAGCAGAAATGCCAATCTTAATCTCCAACCAAAAAAAAAAAAAAAAACAGGGACTGTCCTACAATTACTATCTCCCTGCAGTAATCTCAGCCAGGTATGGCAGGCAGCAATAAGGAGTGGACTGATGCACAAATTAAATAAAAAGTGTGGACAAACAAAAAAGATAGCTGTGCAGAAAGGAAGGAACAAGAGGATATGTGCTTTGAAAAAAGCAGTTGGTTTCCACAGTGGCGTACACACAGCAATACAGCTATCAGGGAGCCTTCTAGGGCAGCCCAATGAGCTACAGCGCTGAGAGAAAAAAAAAAAATGTAGCTTCCACTGTCCCTGCACACCGAAGGTGGTGTTGGACAGTGGAAATCGCTACAGCACAAGCGGTTTGGTGGTTTATGGACCCTGCCTAACGCTCTCCCTGCTTGTAACGAAGCGGCAGCAACCTCTTCCTAATCTCAGATCAGCAGCAGTGAGATGGCGGTCGGCGGGAACGCCCCTTTATAGCCCCTGTGACGCCGCAGACAGCAAGCCAATCACTGCAATGCCCTTCTCTAAGATGGTGGGGACCAGGCACTATGTCATCACGCTGCCCACACTCTGCGTTCACCTTCATTGGCTGAGAAATGGCGCTTTTCGCGTCATTGAAACGCGACTTTGGCGCGAAAGTCGCGTACCGCATGGCCGATGCAACGCTGGGATCGGCTCGGTTTCATGAGACGTCGACTTTGCCAAAAGTCGGCGACTTTTGAAAATGAACGACCCGTTTCGCTCAACCCTAATCTACATAGTAGAACTTAGAAATTAGAAGAGGCTGTGAACATCCAACGTGACTTATTGATAAGCGTGCAATCATCTGCAATCAAACAAGAAAAAGGATGACATGTAGGGAAGCATGTTCAGCCTATGGAACTATATACAGTAGTTGATTTTAATATGTTAGCTGAACATTTTATAAACTTTGATATAAAAAAACTCTAGTTAGAAGGAATAACGGTAGAATGTTAATTATTACACTCTGCTTTTACTACTTTTCAGCAACAATAATGTCACAGTTCAGTAGACAATCTCCTGAAAATAGAGGGTGCTATTATCTAGTACTCTGAAGCATGAATGTCTACTTTCAACTACACTTTGCTTCATCAGCTAATTCATTGTATTGGAGAAAATTGACTCTGTGTGATAGCTCAAATATTATTAAAAGCCTAAAAATTGGGAAGTTTAATCTGTCAGTACATGTTGAAAGAAGACTGACATTATTTACCTTAATAGAAGAGGATTTTTTTAGATTTAGATTCATGCTCTTTTCTACCTGTTATGCTATAAATTCTATACATGACAACACTATTCTATAAAAGTATATGCTGTTTGTAAAAATTATGACTTCAAATCAACCCTAAAGAGATTGTCTACTGAATGCAAGTTGTCAGTGGTAGCTTATTGATAGGTTGGGGTCCGACTGCTGTGTCACACACCAATAGTCAGAATGGGGAGCTTCTACCCCATTAGAATGAAGCGCATGGTTGACCTGCTGCTTTACTCAATCCCTAAAGGGATGCCAAATGGTGCGCTCAGCTTTCTTCATCAGTCTCATAGAGAATGAACAGAGCGGCGGTCGGGCATTCGACTTGCCATTCCATTTTGAAATAGGGAGAAAAGTCTCCATCAAGAATAAAAATTCCCAGATCTGCTGATCTGCACAGTTCCCAGTGGTAGGACACCCACCGATCAGCAAGTTATTACCTATACCAGGGACAACTGGTCAACACCTTTACTCCACTTACTGTTTAATTTTTTTATGGTTATTGCAATATTTAGAATTGTGCTATTTTTGTGCAAGTGTTTTCTTTGAAATACTTGTATGGAGTAACATTGTTTCTAGTATTCTACTGTCAAAAAGTCTTACAAATTTAGAGAAAATGTGAGTAATTGCCCATCTGTTCTAAAAGATGGCTGGTGCTATAAAGATGAATGAGGTCAACATTTGTACGACAAATTTACTGTAAAGTGCAAGAGTAAAATTAGTATATTGTCACTAAAAAGCAAGTTATATCCTGGGACTTTCTATATTATTATTATCATGAATTCTTTGTTATTTCCCAGCAAATCCGTGCACTGAAAACTATGGAGGTGAACATGTCTTCTAGTGGTAATATGCAAATAATACGAACCAAAAATTAGATGTGAAAATTTTATTTCAAAGGTGATTTGAATTTAAGATGCTTGTCATGTAAAGCATATCTCCCATTTTACTCAAAACCAGGGTAAAACTATAGTATTTCTGCCTCATTCCTCACAAAAAAAAGAGAAAAATGCATCTGTGCTCTTGCAGACTCGTATGGCCATCCACTTAGTTTTACTTGGTGATTTGTATTCATCAGCATTCTGCCAATCTTTTGGGAGCCCAACTTGATTTTACACCCTTCCTAGTATGCAATGTGCCTCCCCCATTGTGCAATTGCTAGTCTACCTCTCTGTTTTGACTATGTGCAGTTTTACAGGAGAGCTAGAGTAGATCAACAATGACTCCTCTAACCCAACAATGACTCCTTTAACCCATTTTGGCAACTCTTAACAGCAGGCAGTGAACAGCAAGTTAGAGAAAAGGGTTGGCAGTTTGATTGGTTTTAGGGGTAGAAAACATAATTTTTGTGCAAATAAAGTACTTTGCAATTTTGCAAATGGCCATCAGATGTGCCTAAATTTATTGATACAACAGTGACTTTATAAAAGGGAACTTGTCATGCTCAAATTCTATTAACCTGCAGATATAGGGTTAATCTACAAATGAATGGCATTCAATGAAAAAAATGTACACAAGAACCAACTATATTGAAAATTACAAATTTATTAGCAAAAAACATAAAGAAAAACATGTAAAAACATGAAAGGTATTAAAAAGTGGGAAACCAAAAATTGGCACAGGAACCCACCATAATTACTACAGAGGCACTACAACAAAATAGATATAAATGGGATAAACATAGTATACGTCAAACATCTAAATGTGTAAGTACACAGTGCAAGAATAGCATATCTACAGATGTAAAACAATCACCAAAAAGATCTCCAATAGTAGTATAAACCTTATTACCTCTAGGTGGGTGCCAATGCCTGCCCCTACACACGTTTCGGCAAACTGCCTTCTTCTGGGGGTGGCATCACACGGACAAGAGCAAGGTTATATAGTTTAAAAGGACCTATCACATAAGACATAACGAATAAATAACGAAGCTAACAAACTAACACTGCCTCTTTATGGCTGAGGAGCAGTTCATATACATTTATGGAGTTGTTGATTGTGCCTAATCAGTCAGTGATTGAGAATATTGAAAAAGAATTGGATACTTCAGATTCACTCGTGAAGGACTCTATTCCTAAGGATAAACTGATTGCTTTTAATGAACAAATGGAATCCGCCTCTGATGTATGGGAAAAACAAATTCAGGATACCCAGTCAAAAAAATTAGCTAGGGATATTTTGGATTACACCCAGAAAAAAGTGTACAGATGGAGGAAGTCAAAAGTCAACCATAGACCGAACAGATCTGCATCTGTTTCATCCGTATCATCTGTCAGTGGTCAATCTGATGCTTCACAACCGTCTGGGATTTTTGTCAATACACGGTTAGGTAAAAAGAAAACAACGCGGCACTGGGAAACCACTCAGAGGGGTAATAAACCCAAGCAGTCCAAAAATGAATCTGGTCATTTGAAGGTAACTAACTTGTCTGATCATGTTTTTTCTGCACTTGAGTTGAAATTGCTATCAAAAGGTCTAACTTTTTCACCTAGCTCACGTTTTGACCTTTTTACAGTAATCAAAGACCTCCATATCTTTGGTTGATCTTTAATATTTAAGAAGTGGTTCAACAATGAGGATTTACAGCGTATTTTTCCGACTAAAGAGGAACAACAGGCCCTGCAGATCTTGGAGGAATTGTTGAAGGAACAGATAAAGCTGATATGGGTAAGATTCCGCATTCTTTATATCAGAAGTCGCACAAATTCCCACCCTTGTCCGCATGCTCCAATGTTGAATTGTTTGTTTGTTAGGTTGGTTTCTGAAGAATTGTGGAATATCCCAAATAAGATTTATAGGGACAATCTAACAGTTGATGAAAGGAAGAGCTTGAATAAATTCAGGAATATACGAGATGTTGTGTATAAGCCTGCGTACAAGGGTGGGAATATAGTGGTATGGCCATGTAAACTCTATGAGATGGAGGCCCACTGCCAGTTGCATGACAAACAATGCTATCAGAGACTGTCTTTCAATCCATTGACATCTTATACAGAGGCATTTTTTAAGATTCTTGATTCAGCATGTGAGAGACACATTATCTCCAAACAATTACAGGACGCAATGATTGTAGCAGAACCGAAGATTCCCACTGTACTTTCTACCTAAGGTTCATAAAGATTTCAAAACACCTCCCAGCAGACCAATAATATCGGGTACGGGCAATTTTCTTGAAAAGGCGTGCAAATATATAGATGCACAATTGAAACCTTTGGTGGAAAACTTACCATCATTTATATGGGATACAGGGGATTTCCTTAAAAAAAATTATTCTATCAATATAGATGAAGGGGCGATTCTCATTACTTGTGACATCGAGGCCTTGTACACTAGCATACGGCACAAGGATGGCTTGAAGGCAGTGTCGTGTTACTTGTCAATGACTACCTTTTCTGTAGAAGAAGCCCAATTTATTTTTGGATTTATTGGATTTTGCTCTTAAACATAATTTTTTCTTTTTTGGTGGGTCCCTCTACCTGCAGCTCCAAGGGACAGCCATGGGAGCGGCTTTTGCGCCCTTATATGCTAATCTGATCCTGGGGCTGTGGGAGAGGGACCTATTCCTGTCAGATCGACACCCGTTAATGGACCGCATCCTCTTTTGGGCGCGGTACATTGACAATGTTTTTATGAGCTGACAGGGAAGTCCACAGGCACTTGTTACTTTCTTTGAGGACCTTAACATCAACAATGTCAATTTGCGTTTTACATACAAAACCCATATGGAAGCAATAGACTTCCTAGATGTAACTGTTAAATGCGATGTTGATGGGTTCTTACAGACAGATCTATTTCGCAAAAAGACATCTGTTAACTCGGTCCTGCATGCGGAATCTGCCCATCCCCCACAGTTTATTAGGTCAATACCTACTGGACAATTTTTGAGGATACGTCGATTATGTTCATCGGATACTGACTTTGAGAAGAGAGCACAAGATCTGAAGGATCGCTTTCGGGCAAGAGGTTATAGTAATAGACAAATAAAGACAGCCTATAACAGAGCCCGGAAACACAATAGACATGATCTCTTGTATACATCTAGTTCCGGGCAACTCAAAGTCTAATAACGAAAGCAATAAGGTTAGGCTAACCACTAAATACCATTCTCAGTGCGGTTTGATGCAGAAAGCTGTTGCAAAATACTGGCCAATTCTTTTGGCAGATCAGACAGTTCGGACATACCTATCTCCAAAACCAAGCATCACTGCATGACGGGCCCGTAATTTCAAAGACATTTTGGTACAGAGCCATTATAACAAAAGTGACCAAACAATACATCCCTTCGCACAACCCCATGTGAGTAAATGGGGATGCTCCCCTTGTGGGAAATGTGTGGCTTGCCCCAACATTGAGCGTGCCACCACATTACACTCCTCGGATGGCAGCAAGGAATTTAAGATCACTCAAACAATTACATGCACAATGAAGGCTGTAATTTATCTCGCCCGTTGTCCATGCAATAAAATTTATATAGGTTTGACAACTAGGGCATTAAAAGTCCGAATAAGAGAACATGTTCGCGATATTGCTGCCCCCAAAGAGGAGATGGATGTGGATCATTTACGTACCCTGCCAAGACATTTTAAGTTGTTTCATCAATGTGACCCTAAAGGTCTTCGGGTAAGGGGTATAGACCATATTGTGTTAGGGGCTAGAGGAGGGGAAGTAAGCCGAGCCCTGGCTCGTTTAGAGATGAGGTGGATCTGGACCCTGGGGTCAATGTATCCTGATGGGCTTAATGAAGCCCTTAGCTTTGTTCCTTTCCTCTAATCATCTTACATCATCTTTTTATCATAACTGTATTATGTTTTTAATTTGTTAATTTTTGCTTTTAATTTCAGAGTTAAGTGTTTATTTCTTGTGTATCCTCTGGCTGAATGGCTGTATTCGGGGTTTACTGCGACCTTGTTATTTCTCTGGAGGAATCATTTATTCTGGCACAGATGAAGATGTTTATTGAAGAATTTTTTGAAGAACTTTTCTATTTTCACAGTTGGTTATCGCACCATATATTCATGGTGAATGTGTAGAATGACATATATATTTTTTATTCTGTTTATGTAAATATATATTCACATTATATTGGTCACTGTATATTGGCTATTCACATTATATTGTTGGATTCACATCACTTGATGGTTATTACACTTTATATTATATTATGTTATTTATACTTTCTTGGTCACTACATTATATACATCACATTGGCCATTACACGTTGTTATATATCGTCTATTATAGTATATGTTGTCATTCACTTCACATGGTCACTATATTATATGATGTTGTTGTCATCATTTTTTTATTTAGTTGTGTTATGCTGTATGTATAATTCATATACTTGGTGCCTTCACTATTTATTTCTACTGCACATGTATCATTGTTTGATATGTTTGTTCTATACATCCACAGGTACTTCACTTTTTTAGTTTGTGTATATGTGCGTATGTTTGGTACATGACTGCGGGTATGTGTGGTGCTTGAACATCTTGCTAATATACCTTATGATTTGGTGCTCCTTATAGTGTACAGATGTGCGCACGCGCTGCTGCCATTGTGGTTTTGGAATATCGCGGGGTGTGTCTTTTTGGCTCGGCGCTCCGGTCATGTGCCCCAACTTCCACCCACCCTGTGGGCGGAGTTTGGTTCTTGTCCGGATCGTCAACTCTAACGCGCTCCCCGTTGTCTTTCTCTGCATCGGACGGAGCGGTGTGCACCGCTAGTATCTGGTGCACTGTTATAGTTCTTTTATCTATATCACTGGATGTTTTCTAGAAGTTTGCTAGGTACTATTTTCTTGTGGTGGAGTTTATTTTGGTGACACACCCCTATTATATGATTGGTCACTAATTATATAACGTTCAACCCACTTCCATAGGAGCAGCAGGGTTCGTATGTAAATCCGATGGGTGGACACTAAGTGTGGTAAGGTCTGAGTAGTAGTCCTGATCAGTGATTGGGTGTACAGATGTGTCACTCTACACCCCTTTTGCTGGTTGGTGATAGATGTAGCATTAAGTTCCGGCAGCTCCTCAGCCATAGAGAGGCAGTGTTAGTTTGTTAGCTTCGTTATTTATTCGTTATGTCTTATGTGATAGGTCCTTTTAAACTATAAAACCTTGCTCTTGTCGGTGTGATGCCACCCCCCCACCTCGAGGTAATAAGGTTTATACTACTATTGGAGATCTTTTTGGTGATTGTTTTACGTCTGTAGATATGCTATTCTTGCACTGTGTACTTACACATTTAGATGTTTGACGTATACTATGTTTATCCCATTTATATCTAGTTTGTTGTAGTGCCTCTGTAGTAATTAAGGTGGGTTCCTGTGCAAATTTTTGTTTTCCCACTTTTTAATACCTTTCATGTTTTTACATGTTTTTCTTTATGTTTTTTGCTAATAAATTTGTAATTTTCAATATAGTTGGTTCTTGTGTACATTTTTTTCATGAACCGTTACTATGTCCATTGGTAGTATAATAGGTTTGGTATCCATTTAGGCGTTTTTTGGTCTGTGTTTGGTGTTTTGGATACACCTATTTTTTGATTCAACTTCGTTTTTTCATTAAATGAATGGCATTGCAATACTGTCTGATCACCATACTGAAAGTGAGGCTACCTGGGGAAAAAAACTTTATACCTCGCAGGAGACTCAAGCTTTCAAACATGGAGGCATGCCCAGAGTGACCACAGTCATAACTCACAGCAAGTTGGGTAGTGGCTATAAGCGAGTACCAGCACTTTAACATATGCGCTGTAGAGTGAGTTGTCAATCAAAGTGCTGGGGCATACTTTCCGCCACCGCTATAGTTTAGTGAGCGGTGACAGTAGCTAATCTTTGCATGTCCCTAAGACTGAATGTCGGCTGCTCCCAGAAGGAATAAAGTTACAGTAAAGCAGACAATCAGTATTATAATGATATTAACCTGCAGACTAACCCTATGTCTTCAGGTTAATTAGCATTAGGGGACAACACAGGTTCCCTTTAACTATACTGTGCTTGTTATTTTAATTGACATAACACAAGGTGCACAAAGAGGCAAGTTATCCATTTCCAGTGTAAGTTATAAGAGATTTGGAAGTTACATAGTGCGTAAAATCTTCTATCTATTCTATTTAGAGACAAGAACACCTGGAGAAGGCAGAACACTGTGTTCAGAACTACAGATGTGTAAGTGAAGATCCCATGGTTGATTAGGATTTGGGGAACAAAAATAACTTTTTACAACTCTTGGAATTATCTCTGTAATGGAAAATGTAGCAGAAAATGTCAAAAGTAAGCTCGTAATGGTGTGCAGGTGCGGGTATGGGATTTTTATTCAAATTTAACTTAAAAACACATTATTTTCCCAAGCATCGGGTATGTTAAAGTGAATGTATCACTTTATTTTTATTTTACATCTATACTGGAACATATATATCTGTGTATTCTGTTTTTTTTTCAAGATTGTATATTTTTTTTAATTCTGTTATATTTAACTCCTTCACCAAGTTGCGATTTTCTGTTTTTGCGCTTTCATTATTACTCCCCTTCTTTCCAGAGCCATAACTTTTTATTTTTCTGTCAATATATCCATTTGAGAGCTTGTTTTTTATTGGACGAGTTGCAATTTTGAATGTCACCATTGATTTTACCATATCGCGTACTGGAAAACAGGAAAAAAATCCAAATGCGGTAAAATTGCAAAAAAAATGCAAATCCACAATTGTCTTCTAAGTTTTTTTTACAATGTCAATATAATGCTAAAACTGACCTCGCGATATGATTCCCCAGGTCATTACTAGTATGCAGATAACAAAGATGTACACTTTTTTTTATTTAAGTGGGGAAAAGTTTCACATTTCTAAGAAAAATAAAATTAGCTTATGTCACTGCTTTCTGAGACCCTTAGCATCTCCATTTGTCGAGATCTGGGGGTTATTTTTTGCTACTCGAGCTGACGTTTTTATTGATTCTGTTTTGGGGTACATTTTGATCACCTGTGATTGCATTTTATTTCAATCTTCCGGCAGCCAAAAAAACATAATTCTGGTGTTTCGATTTTTTTCTCATTATGACATTTACCAAAGAGATTAATTTACTGTATATTTTGGAGATTTCTGAACTCAGTGATACCAAATGTGTATTTTGTTGTTTTTTTTTTACTTTAATGACACAAAATGGGGTGATTTGAACTTTTGCTTTCTTTTAATTTTTGTGCACTTTAATTTTTTTTAGTTTTTACTGGCTTCAATAGTCTCTTTAGGAGACTTGAAGCTGTGCTACACATAGCAGTGCTATCTTGACAATCCATTGGCACTACACAAATGAACTCTTTTTGCTCTGCTTTTCAGTGGTGACTATGTTTTCAACAATATTCCTTTGGGCTCATACCCCCTTGCAAGAAAAACGGACGAGTGCAATTCGATAGAAAAAATCGGGTTGCACTCGAACCAATATTATTCAATGGGTGACATCTCATTTGCGATTTTTTTCTCAGCAGAAATTGGACTGAGAAAAAAATCACAGCATGCTGCGATTTGCTGCGTATCTCGGACGAGACTCGCCAATGCAAGTCAATGGATGCGAGAAAAAAATGCACAGCACTCGTAATAATATTGCTCGCCCCACTTTTCAGTTTTTTATTTTCCAGAAAAATGTAAAATAACCAATAAATTTCGCTCAACTTCACAATTGTGTTCCACTTGTTGATTCTTCACAAAAAATGTACATTTGGTATCTTTATGTTTGAAGCGTGATATGTGGGAAAAGGTTGATAAGTTCCAGGGAGCCAAATACTTTTGCAAGGCACTGTATATATACACCTATTCTATGTGTATAGATCTGTTCTATCTATTCTATTAAAACCTAATCTATTCTATACTGTAAGCGGCAGATCATTTGCCAGCTTTTAATTTATCTTTCTATCTAATAATTATATATATATATATATGTATATATATACTGTATATATATATATATATATATATATATATATATATATATATATATATATATACACTGCTCAAAAAAATAAAGGGAACACTAAAATCCCACGTCCTTGATATCACTGAATGAAATATTCCAGTTGTAAATCTTTATTCATTATATAGTGGAATGTGTTGAGAGCACTAAAACCTAAAAATGTAAATCACAACTAATATCCCACAGAAGTCTGGAGTTGGAATTATGCTCAAAATCAAAGTGGAAAATGAAGTTACAGGCTGATCCAACTTCAGTGGAAATGCCTCAAGACAAAGACATGATGCTCAGTAGTGTGTGCGGCCTCCACATGCCTGTATATTTTCCATACAGCACCTGGGCATGCTCCTGATGAGGCGGCGGATGGTCTCCTGAGGGATCTCCTGCCAGACCTGGACTAAAGCATCCGCCAACTCCTGGACAGTCTGTGATGCAAAGTGACATTGGTGGATGGCGCGAGACATGATGTCCCATTTGTGTTCAGTCGGATTCAGGTCTGGGGAACGAGTGGGCCAGTCCAAAGAGTCAATGCCTTTATCTTGCAGGAACTGCTGACACAGTCCAGCCATATGATTGTCCTGCATTAGGAGGAACCCAGGGCCAACTGCACCAGCATATGGTCTCACAAGGGGTCTGAGGATCTCATCTCAGTACCTAATGGCAGTCAGGCTACCTCTGGCGAGAACATGGAGGGCTGTGAGGTCCTCCAAAAAAATGCTACCCCACACCATTACTGACCCACTGCCAAACCAGTCATGCTGAAGGATGTTGCAGGCAGCAGATCACTCTCCACGGCATTTCCAGACTCTCATGTCTGTCACAGATGCTCAGTGTGAACCTCCTTTCATCTGTGATGAGCACAGGGCACCAGTGGTGAATTTGCCAATCCTAGTGTTCTGTGGCAAATGCCTAGCATCCTGCACGGTGTTGGGCTGTGAGCACAACCCCCATCTGTAGATGTCGGGTTTCTAACCATTTGTGCAGACACATGTACATTTGTGGCCTGCTGGAGGTCATTTTGCAGGGCTCTGGCAGTGCTCCTCCTGTTGCTTCTTGCACAAAGGCTGAGGTAGCAGTCTTGCTGCTGGGTTGTTGCCCACTTACAGCTCCCTCCATGTCTCCTGGTGTACTGGCCTGTCACCTGGTAGTGCCTCCAGCCTCTGCACAGTAAGCTGCCACAGAAAACCTTCTTGCCACAGCTCGCATCACCTACTGTATTCTCACCCATCCCTTGTAGATTGTGAGCCTTCGCGGGCAGGGTCCTCTCTCCTACTGTACCAGTTATGACTTGTATTGTTCAAGATTATTGTACTTGTTTTTATTATGTATACCCCTCCTCACTTGTAAAGCGCCATGGAATAAATGGCGCTATAACAATAAATAATAATAATAATAATAATGTGCCATCCTGGATGAGCTGCACTACCTGAGCCACTTGTGTGGGTTGAAGTATCCGTCTAATACTACCATGAGTGTGAAAGCACAACCAACATTCAATAGTGACCAAAACATCAGCCAGAAAGCATTGGTACTGAGATGTGGTCTTTGGTCCCCACCTGCAGAACCACTCCTTTATAGAGTGTGCCTTGATAATTGCCAATAATTTCCATCTGTTGTCTATTCCATTTGCACAGCAGCATGTGAAATTGATTGTCAAACAGTGTTGCTTCCTAAGTGGACAGTTTGATTTCACAGGAGTTTGAATTACTTGGAGTTATATTCTGTTGTTTAAGTGTTCCCTCTATTTTTTGGGTAGTGTATATATATATATATATATATATATATATATATAGAGAGAGAGAGAGAGAGAGAGAGAGAGAGAGAGAGAGAGAGAGAGAGAGAGAGAAAAGAGCACTGCAGCACTATACATGAGTCCAGGCCATGTGAAAGCACAGAAAAACATTAAAAACATTCCATTTTGAATTTACTACTCAGAAAAAAATATTTTTTCAAAAAATATATTTTTTTAACTTATGGTTATGAATGAAAAGTGAAGGTTCTTAGTGCACAAATAAGCCAATTCATGTATGTCCATCAACCACGGCAAGGGGAGCTCCCTCTGATGGGTCCCAGCCTCTACCATACATGCCTCTCTTGGGCTATCAACCTACAACTTATGGACATTCATGTCACTCCCAGTCTAAGCCTACAATTTATGGGCAGGTAGAAGTGATTGCGGTCACCTGCAGGTCAATGGGAGGAGTGCAAGATCAGGCTGAAGGCAGTCAACATCCTATAGTTAAATATACAGAAAAAACTGACCAGCATCTCCTAATGTGAACAAGATGTCAGACTACATTATATAGAGAATGTCCTTAAGTTGTAGGTTGATAGCCCAAGACAGCCATGTACAGTAGAGCAGGGAGCCATCAAAGGGTGGTCACCTTTCCATGGTTGATGGGCATAAATGAATTGGCCGGCGCTCATAGCAAGTCAGCAATTCTGCTACATACAGATGATCTAATCATTGCATATATGTAGCAGAGGCGATTGGGTTATGGCAGCTTCTAGTCTAACGTGGAGACTATTAAAGCATGTCAACAGTAAAAAAAAGTTTTTAAAAATATAAAAAAATCAAAAAATATAAAAGTTCAACTCACCCCCCTTTTGCCACATTCAAATTAAAACAATAAAAAAATTCAAACATACACATATTTGGTATTGCCGCATTCAGAATCGCCCACTTTATCAATATAATAAAATAATTAACCTGATTTCTAAATGCCTTAATGAGAAAAAAAGTAAAAACGCCAGAATTACGTTTTTTACTGATAATGAAATATTAAAATATTATTTATTGAAAACAAAGTGGACAAAGCATATAAATTAAAAACATGTATGACAAAACAAAAAAAATAAATAAATGAAGGTTGAGGAATACAGTGCAAACGTTCTGACATAAAATAGAAATATATACTAAAAAGTGACCTAGACAAAATAATCAGATAGAATAATGACCATGTTAATAATCAAAAATTTCTTGGTGTTTTATACACCTATCTATAAATATAGTAGTAAAAAATGCAGAGTGCAAAAATATGAATGTATAAATAAAGCAAATAAAGTGCCAGTGCACAATAAAAACTTGCAGCATTTATTTCATAAGAACATAGAGTTCAAATCATAATGAATAAATGAATAATGGAATACCAGGAATAAATCACCCAAAGATATATAAAGTTCATAGATGAGGGCTTTGCGTAGACACGAGGCTCTCGTCTGCTGGCCCGACTGTCTTTAGAAAGACCGCACGGACTCGTCCCACTGAATGCCTGTGCTCATTTTCCCATGGGCAGAATACTACTCAGACAACACAGGGTGAAGGTAAAACAGTGTGGCAATAATTTATTGAACCACCACCACACAATAGCATGTAGAATGGTGCAAATTACAGAGTCTCACCCTGCTGAAGATTAGAGCAGCTGAGACTTTGGGGCTCCCAGAGCTGACTACCCCCACTAATGGCACCCCGCTTTTGGCAGGCACCAACAGAGAGGAGGTAACAACATGCGGTCTGAAAAAAAAGCATGAACAGCTACATAGACTATAATGGGTATGTACTGTATTCATAAAAATCAAGGATAGAACACATATTTGAAAAAGGCTCTTCTGAATGAGACTTTAGGAAATATATAGCAGACTCCAATTAGTAGTTTACCATAATGGCTAGTCCCATGGGTCTATACTCTAGAGCAGTGTTCCCCAACTCCAGTCCTCAAGAGCCACCAACAGGTCATGTTTTCAGGATTTCCTTAGTATTGCCTAGGTGATAATTGCATCACCTGTGAAATACTAAGGAAATCCTGAAAACATGACCTGTTGGTGGCTCTTGAGGACTGGAGTTGGGGAACACTGCTCTAGACTGTCACTGCTACCTCCAGTGTCATCACTGAGCAAAGATTGTAGGTAGGATGGAATAAAAATGCACACCATGGTACCTTTTTTTACCATTCCCATCCTTTCTGAATGCGGTGTAAGACTTCCCCCAGGCATGGCTCTTGTCCAGTCAGTTTCTCTAATGCCTTCCCATAATACGATCTGTGGCTGGCATTGCAATCTCCATTTCATGCATTCTGTTTTCAAGGACTTCTTCTTGTCAGCTATAGAAGAGATTTCCTAATTCATTGCCTATCTGCTTGAAAGTCTAAGGATTTTTAGGCTTAATTTCTATTACTCTGTGCTGGGAATAGTCTGACACAGTGAAAAGTATTGAAGTGGATGCACTTTTATTTCACAGGCTTCAGGATTTAACAGTATTTCAGTGTTTGTTTTCTTACTTTAGGAACAGCTTTCAGTTTAAATAAATGTCTATATTATACAGTTTTATTCAATTCTAGCTAGTTTATACCTGATAAAAAAAACTACAAATAGAGTTTCTCAGTAAGTTATACAAGGTTACTCTACAGCCTTCCTATAGCGCCGGTATTTTAGAAACCCTAGAGTTATCACCAGTGTAATTTGGTTAAATGTACATCTTTTAGTTTGCTCACTAGCGGCAGAGGTAAAAGCCAGAGATGCAGAGTGTAACATATTCATTTACTGTATGGAAACCCTACTGTTATTACTACAGGGGAAAATAATTTTTGTGGATCCTCGTCAAACCGTCTAGTGACTTTAAAATTGTATTCAAGTTAAATACCTGGGAGCTTTAATAGTATGTTTATGTAAGATTGAGAACATAGCTGTACAATATCACTTTCCAAATAGAGCATAGTAATAAACTGGAGGCAAAAAAGTCTAGTACTCATGTGAAAGAATAACATTTAGTTGTAAAATGGCTAAGTCTATATTCACACATTATTACATTGTGCATTTTTAAGTTAAGAAAAGTATTGTCCAGATATTTGGTCGTAGCTAATATGAAAATGTTGAAGTTCGTAAAAAATGTTGTGTTCTCATTTGTGGCTGCTATGGCGTTTCTGATCATGGTGACCATTTATTTTTACATTTAATTTAATAAAGAAGACCATAATGATTAACCCCTTTACCCTGGGCCATTTTCCAATTTTTCATTTTCATTTTTTATTTTCCGTCTTCGAGCCATATTTTTCTGTCAGTATAGCCGTATGAGGGTTTTTAATTTTTTTGCAGGATTAGTTGCACTATTTGAATTAAGCAAAAGGAAAAAACGGGGGTGCACCAATGTCATATATGATTTGTCGTAACAGGGTGCAATACTGAATCTATGAATAGCAACATGTCAAAACCAGAAAAGATAGACTCATATAGTATGCACACCCACAGAAATGAAAACATGTATGTATAAATGTATAAAAAAACACCTTTATTACACCTCAGAAAACATTAAAAACATCTAAAACATGAAAACATGTATCCGAACACCATACCCCAAAAATGAAATGAAAAACCCCATCAATATGAAAACAGTATCATATAAATGCATACAAATCAGTAACCGCTACGCTCAAGTTAGTTCCTCCTGATATGAAGTGCCCCTTGGTACTGGCTGTCCTGACCTATGTGACCCGTGTGCATCCACATGATGCGGAGTGCCTAAAAATTCCGCCAATGGGACAAGTGTGTATACTACCAATGTATACACATACACCGGGGGCAGGTGAGAGTCATGATATTCAGGGCCATCCAAATGAATACTACCTGTTGATGGTCAGATGGCAGCAGCACGGAGCTGTTAAAAATACAGCAAGCATAGGAGGACCAGGACTTTAAGCAAGGATTGAATTCCCATATAGCAGATTGGGGGATGGGCACAATAGCCCAAAGCAATACAAGGGGTATGGTGCGAGAAGGCCCCACGCGTATCGCTGCTGCAGCAGCTTCGTCAGGGGAAGCACTATTTGAATTACACCATTCATTCTACCACATAGTGTACTGGAAAAAAGGAAAAAAAAATTACAAATATGTTTAAATTGTAAAAAGAAGTGCAGTTTTGCAATTTTTTTTTATTTACAATGTTCGCTATATGATATAACTGACCTGGCAATATGATTCTCCAGCTCAGTACGAGTACACAGAATCAAAGCATGTATAGTGTTTGTTTTTATTTAAGTGAAGAAAACAATTGGGCATTTCTAAGAATTTTGTTTTGCTTTTGTCGACATTTTCCAAGACCCCTAATGTTTTCAGGGCTGTGGGAAGGCTTATTTTTTGCTCCCTGAGCTGACTTTTTACTGATACCCTTTTGAGGTAGGTACAAACAATGCTTTGATCTCCTCTAATTGCATTTTATTGCAATGTTGGGGCTGAAAAAAACCTGGCGTTTTTTTCTCATTACACCATTTACCGATTGGATTCATTTATTGATTGGATTCATTTATTCTATATATATAGATTGGACTGTTATGAATGCATCAATATTAAATCTGTGTATGTTTTTATTGTTTAGTTTATAAATGAGCAACGGGGGCCCATTTGAACTTTTGTGTTTTTAATTTTTTAGTTATATTTTTTTAAACTTTTTTCACTTTTTACTGGATTTAATAGTACCTTAGAGGACTTGAACCTGTGATCATCTAATCATTTTGACTATACATAGCAGGTACCTCAAGTTTCTCAGAAATTTGCTGCTTTTTCACTTAAGGTACCGTCACACTCAGCAACTTTGCAACGAGAACGACAACAATCCGTGACGTTGCAGCGTCCTGGATAGCGATCTCGTTGTGTTTGACACGCAGCAGCGATCTGGATCCCGCTGTGCCATCGCTGGTCGGAGCTAGAAGTCCAGAACTTTATTTCGTCGCCAGGTCGGCGTGTATCGTCATGTTTGACATCAAAAGCAACGACGCCAGAAATGTTTGACATGGAGCTAACAACCAGCGAGAACGAGAAGTGAGTCGCCGCTACGTCACTGGATCGCTCCTGCATCGTTCTGGAGTTGCTGTGTTTGACGTCTCTACAGCGACCTAAACAGCGACGCTCCAGCGATCTAGTTTAGGTCAGCTCGTTGTCTATATCGCCGCAGCGTCGCTGAGTGTGACTGTACCTTTAGTCCAGCTCCAGGCAGATATCTGTAATCTCCTAAGCTTTTCTTGATTTTCATGTTAGAACCAAAGCTATTTCTAAGCTCAGTACAGTTTACTTAGAATCTCTCAGCAAGTCAGTAAGTTACCATCTTCACACAACTGTTAACAACTGGTTTCTGCAACGAAGGTAATGCGTCTCTTCAAGCAAGTCTCCAGAGTGTCCATACTTCATTGCATTCATCCAATTAATCATTACCTTGCTGAAATATAGCCTACTGCATTTACTTCTCTGTTATACAGCTGTTATTAACCTTTTCCATGCCAGAAGATTCCAGACTACATTTACTACTGTTATATTGCTGCTATTACAAAATGCACTGTATGAAGGTTACATTTATTTCTAGGTCCCTTTGTGTTTGTCCATTTCCCTGATGAGAGATACCAAGCTGCATTGAAATAAATGCTTCAATGCTCGATTATATGAATTTGCTATATTACTACTTGTTTTATTTGTAACCACACACCTCATTGGGCATCATGTCTGCTACCTCCTCTGCTATTTTTTCTGCTCTCCTTCATATCCTGCTGTCTTGGTCCCTTCTTTCTATGTGTTTTGTGTCAAGATCCATTCTATTGCCCCTCCGCCTAAGGTCCATGCTGCTCACCCAGAATCCACATCACCGGGTGAGCGCAAAACACTGCTCTCCTGTACGCAGTTGTAATACAATTACTACTTGAATTGCCATTTAGTACACTAGTACTACATTCTACTCCTTGTAGCTAACTGATGTGCTGAGTACTCGCAAGGCAACCCCTTTATAAAGGTAGGATGGATGAGGCATCCTTTGCAGTTATACAAGTCACACACCCCTACTGCTAGTCTTGTCTAAACTTAACCTCTTTTATGTAGTTATAATTACATTATTAAGAATACTTAGAAGAAAGCATGTGCAATATATACAGTTTTACAAATATTTTTTGCCAAATTGTTTAATATATTAAATTATTCATTTATTTCTTTAATCTGCAATCACAGGTTCAGCACAAATGTAAAAGCAATATAATAACACTTCTTATTCCAAGCAATTTTGGCAGGTTTGCAATATGATGTTGCTTAGCCAACATGAAAATGTGCTACAGTAGCTAGCAAATAAATAAGCAAATTATTGCAGTCAGCCCAAATAATTATGTTTGAACTAATTGAGCATAATAAATGAATGATAAACTGAAAGCAGAGATAAAGTAACATGCAATATAATTCTGGTCATTCATCTGGTTAAACATCTAAAACATTTATCTTGAGATTTAATCATTTTATTGCATGTTGGTTTGCATGCTTGCTTCCTTTTGGCAGATTGAGAAGATTAATTACACTCTACTGAAGTGATAATAATATATTTTATAATACATTGAACCAGGCTGCATTTTACTGATTCCAGCAGAGCAGAGTAAAATTGATTATTTGTATTCCTGTTTAACTGAATGGTGAAGTTACATTATTTTCTGTTAATATTTAATGTTTGCTTCAATCTCCTCAAATATAGACTTCTAAAGGAGTAATGCTAAGTGCTCATGGTGGTTGTGCATAGACATACAGGTGCCTCTCACAAAATTTGAATATCATGAAAAAGTTAATTTATTTCAGTTCTTCAATACAAAAAGTGAAACTCATATATTATATAGAGTCATTACAAACAGTGATCTATTTCAAGTGTTTATTTCTGTTAATGTTAATGACTATGGCTTACAGCCAATGACAACCCAAAAGTCATTATCTCAGTAAATTCTAGTACTTTATAACACCAGCTTTAAAAATTATTTTAAATTCCGAAATGTTGGCCTACTGAAATGTATGTTCAGTAAATGCACTCAATACTTGGTCGGGTCTCCTTTTGCATCAATTACTGCATCAATGCGGCGTTATCAAGAACCCTGCTGCAGACTTACAGCAGGACTCTGTAGACGAGTTACAGAAGGACAGAGGGGTGAGAGGGGTGTGCTGCGGTAAGCATTGCAGGACCTGAAACACATGATCACCGAGGGAGAGGGCAGAGGCGGAGCCAGATGCAGAGTAGTGGTGGTGACCGGCAAAACTGGAGAGTAGTCTGAACGTGCCGAAGTCAAGAAAGGAGGTCGATGAGGTACCAAAGAGTGAGACCCTCATAGTGGTCAGGATGTAGCAAAAGGTCAGGTAGCCTGAGATAGCAGTGCAGTACAAACGGGGCAGACAGGAGATTGGTAAGTGTACAAAGCCGAAGGTCAGAGCCAGAAACAGACAGTAAACAGCACAGAATCACAAAGCAAAGCACAGAATGAGAACACAGACCAGATCATACATGAGAAAGCAAACGGACTACACAGAATGCAAGCACACCAGGAGGTCAAACACACAGCCAGGACAGATGTATCACTGACAAGGATCCCCAGACGAAGGTGGGTAAATATAGCTTTCTCCAAACCAAAAGGAGGCCATAAAAAAATTAACCCTGAGAGGACAAGGAAGAAACCCTGTCCACAACCGTGACAGGCATGGCATGCAGGCGATCAGCCTGTGGCACTGCTGAGGTGTTATGCAGTTTGGCAGGGGGGAGGCAAGTGTTGCCTAGCCTGGGCCATTTTTGAAACTTCAAAGGATGACCCAAATCACATTATCTGCAAAATTTGCAAGAAAAATCTCATCTCAATGGAGGCAAAAATTGCAGTGATGTGACAACTACATTCATGAACTGGCACATGCACGATCAACATGTTTTAGTTTGTGAATCTCACTGTGCTAAAATGCCGACTAGTGGGCCTTGACAACCATTGGCCATCCCATCAACCACATCTGCTACTTCTTCTTTCTTCATTACCATGCCAAGTCTTCTCACACAGGTCTCTGGCTGCAGAAATGCCACTTGTTTACCCCCTACTGTCAGGGTGTGTGAGAGCCTGTCAACTGTTATGGAAATGGACATGCCTGCAGTTCTTGTGTCAGCTAGCACAACACATCTTTCTCAATCCACCATAACATCTCTGCCTACACCTCACTCACAGTCTAGTAATTTGTCCTGTGCTCTGTACCCCACCCTCTCTCAGCATAGGAGCCAGCCCTCGGTCCCACAGTTCTGGTCACATAAAAAAATGTTTCCTCCTACACATGCCATGTCTCCACCTGTGCTTTTAACCTCTCCCTTAATTAGACATGCGTTCCAACACTGCAGATAGAATCCTCTCCACCTCTGTACTGTGCTGACAGGGCTCACTGCAATCAGGCAGTGATAAAATTGTTATGTCTTGGAGATCGCAATCACACAGCTCAAGAGTTTTGGACAGCTATCCAGGCTGAGTTAGAGCACTGGCTGTCTTCATTAAACCTGGAGCCAAGGAAGGCTGTGTGCGATAACAGTGCAAACCTGATAATGGCCCTACACCATGGTAGCCTCACACATATGCCTTGCAAGTTTCACAACTTCAACCTAGTGGTACAGCAATTTCTCTGCCACTGTCTCGGCCTGGATGCGCTGCTGCAGAAAGCATGGACGCTTTGTGTTGGCAGGTCAATTGGAAGAAGGTTCTATATCAATGGACACTGGCACTTTCACTGATTTGAAGCCTAGGTGCACCAAAATACCTCCTGTGTCAGAAAATACTAGTGTGGATATCTTTATGAAATTAGTTATAGCTGATTTTTAAAAAATTGGGTTCTTTGAAACAGAAGAGAAATTTGAATCTATCATCTTTCAAGAGAAAAGCCTTGGGTGCTTTATCCACCAATAGAGAACTAATCTTCAAGGCATCTGACGAGGAAGGCAATTAGGTAATCCTACATCATACAACTTATAAAGATTTGTGTTTAAAAATCCTAATGGATAAACTAACATATAGTATCCCACTGATAATTTTAATGCTGAATTAAAATCTATACTTACCTCAGCTTTGGATTCCAAAGTAATCTCCAAAAATGAAAAGGATTTCATTTTGCAAAAAACACCCTCTATACCAGTGTTTTATGCTCTGACTAAGGTGCACAAGGGACTATCTATGTAAAAAAGGTCACCCAGTATTTTCCAGAAATGATTCCATCTCACAACCTTTGGTATATATATTGATAAGGTTTTAAAACAGTTTGTCATAGCTTTACCATCATATATACATGACATCTCGGACCTATAGTTGAAAATAGAGGACATCTAAGTGAGCGGGGACACTTTTTTGGCTTCAATTGATGTAGAAGCTTTATACAGTAGCATACCCCATAATATGGGTATATAAGCAACAGAGTTTAATCTTTGATCCATATGTGTTCATTTGAGTTTGCATAGTTAATTTATCTGTGAGCTTCAAAAATTTGTATTGATGCTCAACTATCTTCTTTTGGACAGAAAATTCTACCACCAGCTCAGGGGCACAGCCATGGGTAGTCTCTGCTCCCCCACCTACGCCAACCTGCTCCTGGGCTGGTGGTAGGATGCCATCATTTTTGTGGAGGAAAGGTTGTCTTGGTGATGTCCCGAGGTAATGATCTTGGGTTGTTACATTGGCGACATCCTTATTCTTTGGACAGGAGATTTCCTTTCTTTCAACAGATTAGTCCTGGAACTAAATGTCAGCACTATAGGTCTTAAATTTACTTCTAAATTTGATTCTAATTCAATTATTTTCTTGGATATTAATATCAGTAAAGATAGCAAAGGCTGCTTGCAGACCAATGTTTATAGAAAAACTACTAGCAAACAATTTGCTTAGATGGAACAGTCATCATCCATTCAGTCTCAGAAGGGGGATCTCCAAGGGACAATACTTAAGAGACAAGAGGAATTGTACCTCTACATAATATTTTTACACCCAAGCATGAGAACTAAAGTAAATGATTCTGGATATGGATTACCCCAAAAGAGTCCTTCAGGAAGCTTTCAAACATGCTGAACCATGAACAACAACCAGTCTACTACGACTGACTGAAAAACTCAAGGACCCCCTTCTTAGACTGATAGGAAATGTTGATGACTGCTCGCACAAGGTTAGGTACATGATTAATAAACATTGGGGCATCCTAATGGCACACACAGATATACCGTATATACTCGAGTATAAGCCGAGATTTTCGCCCAAATTTTTGGGCTGAAAGTGCCCCTCTCGGCTTATACTCGAGTCACGGTCGGCGGCAGGGTCGGCGGGTGAGGGGGAGAGGGCGCTGAGGCATACTTACCTGCTTCCGGGGCTCCTGGCGCTGTCCCTGCAGTCCCACGGTCTCCGGGTGCCGCAGCTCTTCCCCTGTTCAGCGGTCACATGGGACCGCTCATTAGAGAAATGAATATGGACTCCACTCCCATAGGGGTGGAGCCGCATATTCATTTCTCTAATGAGCGGTAATGGTGACCGCTGATAGAGGAAGAGGCTGCGGCACCGAAGACCAGCTGTCCGGGGGAAGGAGCGGGACGCCGGGAGCAGGTAAGTATTACATATTCACCTGTCCGCGTTCCACACGCCGGGCGCCGCTCCATCTTCCCGGCGTCTCTCCGCACTGACTGTGCAGGTCAGAGGGCGCGATGACGCATATAGTGTGCGCGCCGCCTTCTGCCTGATCAGTCAGTGCAGAGAGACGCCGGGACGGGACCCTGAGGAGCTGCAAGCAAGAGAGTTGAGTATGTCATTTTTTTTTTATTGCAGCAGCAGCAATGGCACAGCTTTCTATGGTACATCTATGGGGCAATAATGAACGGTGCAGAGCACTATATGGCACAGCTATGGGGCAATAATGAACGGTGCAGAGCACTGTATGGCACAGCTATGGGGCAATAATGAACGGTGCAGAGCACTATATGGCACAGCTATGGGGCAATAATGAATGGTGCAGAGCACTATATGGCACAGCTATGGGGCAATAATGAACGGTGCAGAGCACTATATGGCACAGCTATGGGGCAATAATGAACGGTGCAGAGCACTATATGGCACAGCTTTCTATGATACAGCTATGGGGCAATAATGAACGGTGCAGAGCACTATATGGCACAGCTATGGGGCAATAATGAACGGTGCAGAGCACTATATGGCACAGCTATGGGGCAATAATGAACGGTGCAGAGCACTATATGGCACAGCTATGGGGCAATAATGAACGGTGCAGAGCATATATGGCACAGCTTTCTATGGTACAGCTATGGGGCAATAATGAACGGTGCAGAGCACTATATGGCACAGCTTTCTATGGTACAGCTATGGGGCAATAATGAACGGTGCAGAGCACTATATGGCACAGCTATGGGGCAATAATGAACGGTGCAGAGTACTATATGGCACAGCTTTCTATGGTACAGCTATGGGGCAATAATGAACGGTGCAGAGCACTATATGGCACAGCTATGGGGCCATAATGAACGGCATGGAGCATCTATTTTTATTTTTGAAATTCACCGGTAGCTGCTGCATTTTCCACCCTAGGCTTATACTCGAGTCAATAAGTTTTCCCAGTTTTTTGTGGCAAAATTAGGGGGTCGGCTTATACTCGGGTCAGCTTATACTCGAGTATATACGGTATGTGAATTTTTACCAGCCACACCTGCTATTACCTTCAGCAAGGGGAGATCTATGGGTGATCAACTCAAACACAGTACCTATGTCCCCCCTAAAAAAAGGTACTTTGTAAGATAGGAGGGAGCTCAGCACCTTCAGATTTGGGAACTGCTCCTTCAGTAAATTTGTGGAAGTTGGCAATCATTTCAATAGTGTCAGCACAGGCAAGACTTACAGCATTAGACAATTTGCTAATTGCAAAACCACTGGGGTCATCTACATTTTCAAATGCTCCCGTCTCCTCAATTATGTTGTTAAGACAAAGAGGGAGTTCAGGAGACAAATAGGAAATCATATAGGAGACATCAGACATGCTACAGAAACATTGATATTGAGGCATGTTCGAGAAAAACACCAGGGTGACCTGAGCTCCTTTTCTCAGCGCCAAACATGCGGGATGGGGACTCGAGCTCCTGAGCAAGCATTAAAAAAAGCTTGCAGAGTAATGAGCATCCAGAGCTCACTGATGTTCGAGCGAGTAAGGAGTACTGATGAGCATGCTCGCTCATCACTATTAAAGATGACATATTTTTCTTTGTATTTTATGCAAAAAATATATATATATATTTTTTCATCTTTTACATTTTAAAAATTACAAAAAGGAAAATGGGCAGATGCAAAATTTTGGGCACCCTGCATGTTTAGTACCTAGAAGCACCCTCTTTAGCAAGTATCACAGTTTGTAAACGTTTTTTTTGTACCCAGCAAATAGTTTTTCTCTTCTTGTTTTAGGGAGTTTCATCCATTCTTCCTTGAAAAATTCTTCCATTTCTATGAGATTCCTGGGTCATCTTCCATATACAAAATCCACAGATTTTCAATGATGTTCAGATCAGGGGACTGTGAGGGCCATTGTTAAACCGTCAGTTTGCACCTTTTGAGGAAATCTATTGTTGATTTTGACATGTGTTTAGGATCATTACCCATTTGTAGAAGCCATACTCTTTTCAATGCAAACTTTTTTTTTTTTACAAATGGTGTTATGTTTGCATCAAGAATTTGATGTAATTGCATTGAATTAATTCTTCCCTCTACCCATGAAATGTTCCCTGTGCTATTGGCTGCAACACAAACCCAAACCATGATTGAGCCACTTCCATGCTTAATGGTTAGCAAGATGTTCTTTTCCTGAAATTCTGTGCCTTTTTGTACACACATAGCTTTGATCATTGTGGCCACAGAGTTCTATTTAAACCTCAATGGTCCACAGGACTTGTTTTCAAAATGCATTAAGCTTGTTTAGATGTTATTTTGCATACTTCTCATACTGAATTTTATGGTGAGGATGAAGGACAGGTTTTCTTCTAAAGACTCTTCCATGAAGGCCATATTTATGCAGGTGTCTCTGAACAGTAGAACAATGTATCACAACTCCAGAGTCTGCTAAATCTATCTGAAGGTCTTTAGCAATCAAGCGTGGGTACTGAGTTGCCTTTCTAGCAATCCTACAAGCAGCGCTTACTGAAATTTTGCTTGGTCTTCCAGATCTTATCTTATAATTGCATCACCTGGCCTTTCTTAATGATGATAGTAAACAAACCATAACTCTAACAGGCTAATCAAGGTCTGAAAACTTTTTTCCTTTTTGTAATTTTTAACATGTAAAAGATAGTGCACCACCACATTATTTGTGTCAGGTCCGAGCATTCCTACAGGAACAGTTTCCTTGAAAGTGGATTGGTTGTCGTGGGCCAGTTGAATGGCCACCAAGGTCTCCTGATCCCGATCTCCCAAGGCAATTGTTTATGCTGTGAAGATACGAGATGTGCAGCATTTGAAACAATGGATACTGGAAGCCTGTGCTAGCATTTCTTCTGTGGTGTTGCTATCAGTGTGTCAAGAGTGGGAGAAGAGAGTTGCATTAACAATCCAGCACAATGGGCAGCACTTTGAACACATTTTATAAGTGGTCATAAACTTGTAAATAACTCATGAAAGAATAAAGTTACATTGAAACCAAGCAAACCATTTTTTGTGTGAAATTCTCAATAAGTTTGATGTGTCACATGACCCTCTTACCATTGAAAAAAATTAGGTTGGATCCAAAATGGCTGACTTCAAAATGGCTACCATGGTCACCACCCAACTTGAAAAGTTTTTCCCCTCTCATATACTAATGTGCCACAAACAGGAAGTTGATATCACAAACCACTCCCATTTTATTTAGGTTTATCCATATAAATGGCCTACCATGTATATATACATATATATATATATATATATATATATATATATATATATATATATATATATGTGTGTATATATATATATATATATATATATATATATATATATATATATATATATATATATATACAGTACAGACCAAAAGTTTGGACACACCTTCTCATTTAAAAAATGTTCTGTATTTTCTATGAATATTGTACATTCACACTGAAGGCATCAAAACTATGAATTAACACATGTGGAATCATATACTTAACAAAAAAGTGTGAAACAACTGAAATTATGTCTTATATTCTAGGTTATTCCAAGTAGTCACTAGTTTTGAGCGATACCGTCCGATACTTGAAAGTATCGGTATCGGATAGTATCGGCCGATAGCCGAAAAGTATCGGATATCGCCGATACCGATACCCGATACCAATACAAGTCAATGGGACACCAAGTATCGGAAGGTATCCTGTATGGTCCCCAGGGTCTGAAGGGAAGGAAACTCTCCTTCAGGCCCTGGGATCCATATTAATGTGTAAAATAAAGAATAAAAATAAAAAATATTGATATACTCAGTCACGTCTCCGACGCGGCCTGGACCTTACTGATGTAACCGGCAGCTTCCGTTCCTAAGAATGAGCGCTTGAAACACCTTAGATGACGTCGCGGCTTGTGATTGGTCGCATGGCGGTGACCGCCACACGACCAATCACAAGCCGCGACGTCATCTAAGGACTTTCAAGCGCTCATTCTGAGGAACGGAAGCTGCCGGTTACATCGGGCTGCGTCGGAGAGGTGAGTATATCAATATTTTTTATTTTTATTCTTTATTTTACACATTAATATCAATCCCGATACCGATTCCCTATATCACAAAAGTATCGGATCTCGGTATCGGAATTCCGATACAGCAAATATCGGCCGATACCCGATACTTGCGGTATCGGAATGCTCAACACTAGTAGTCACCTTTTGCTTTGATGACTGCTTTGCACACTCTTGGCATTCTCTTGATAAGCTTCAAGAGGTAGTCACCAGGAATGGTTCTCCAACAATCTTGAAGGAGTTCCCAGAGATGCTTAGCACTTGTTGGCCTTTTTGCCTTCACTCTGCGGTCAGGCACACCCCAAAAAATCTCGATTGGGTTCAGGTCTGGTGACTGTGGAGGCCAGGTCATCTGGCATAGCACCCCATCACTCTCCTTCTCGGTCAAATAGCCCTTGCACACAGATTGGAGGTGTGTTTGGGGTCATTGTCCTGTTGAAAAAGAAATGATAGTCCAACTAAACGCAAACCGGATGGAATAGCATGCCGCTGCAAAATGCTGTGGTAGCCATGCAGGTTCAGTATGCCTTCAATGTCGAATAAATCCCCAACAGTGTCACCAGCAAAGCGCCCCCACACCATCACACCTCCTCCTCCATGCTTCATGGTGGGAACCAGGCATGTAGAGTACATCCGTTCACCTTTTCTACGTTGCACAAATACACGGTGGCTGGAACCAAAGATCGCAAATTTGTGCTCATCAGACCAAAGCACAGATTTCCACTGGTCTATTGTCCATTCCTTGTGTTTTTTAGCCCAAACAAGTCTCTTCTGCTTGTTGCCTGTCCTTAGCAGTGGTTTCCTAGCAGCTATTTTACCATGAAGGCCTGCTGCACAAAGTCTCCTCTTAACAGTTGTTGTAGAGATGTGTCTGCTGCTAGAAATCTGTGTGGCATTGACCTGGTCTCTAATCTGAGCTGCTGTTAACCTGCAATTTCTGAGGCTGGTGACTCAGATAAACTTATCCTCAGAAGCAGAGGTGACTCTTGGTCTTTCTTTCCTCGGGCGGTCCTCATGTGAGCCAGTTTCTTTGTAGTGCTTGATGGTTATTGCCACTGCACTTGGGGACACTTTCAAAGATTTCCCAATTTTTCAGACTGACTGACTGTCATTTCTTAAAGTAATGATGGCCACTTGTTTTTCTTTACTTAGCTGCTTGTTTCTTGCCATAATACAAATTCTAGCAGTCTATTCAGTAGGACTATCAGCTGTATATCCACCAGACTTCTGCACAACACAACTGATGGTCCCAACCCCATTTATAAGGCAAGAAATCCCACTTATTAAACCTGACATGGCACACCTGTGAATTGAAAACCATTCCCGATGACTACCTCTTGAAGCTCATCAAAAAAATGCCAAGAGTGTGCAAAGCAGTCATCAAAGCAAAAGGTGGCTACTTTGAAGAACCTAGAATATAAGACATATTTTCAGTTGTTTCACACTTTTTTGTTAAGTATATAATTTCACATGTGTTAATTCATAGTTTTGATGCCTTCAGTGTGAATGTACAATTTTCAAAGTCATGAAAATACAGAAAAATCTTTAAATGAGGTGTGTCCAAACTTTTGGTCTGTACTGTATATATGAAATATGTCATCTTTATCTTTAGGTCTTTTAGCGATCATTTCATATTCAACTTGCTTACCTATTCACAATAACAGTAATTTTGAACAATTGTGCCCAAACGTTTACATGCCATTGTATATATGATATCAGATGTAAATGGTATTGTTAGAAAAAAATATATATAGAATAGAGAAGCCAATATATAGTAGAACTAGTTATGTAAAAAGGATCAATAGGTAGAAACTGTATGCCTAATTAAAAAAGGCCCAGTGGTTGATCCGCAAAAAATGATGAATAAATAAATAAATAAAGTGTTAAACGGCGCATCAGAGGAAGCAAAAATTTCAAGTGACAATTAATAGCACCTATTGGCTAGAGGAAAGTGGGTAGTTACAAAATGCAGTTTGACAACTAAAGATTAAAGTTGAGGTATAGAGGTAAGATAAATCCCATAGATAGTGAAGATAATTCCTGGGAAGATGATAGATATGCCAATACAGTAGTGGTCAAAAGGGCAAAAACCTGCAAAGGAATTATGATGAGAACATACCAATGCACATTTCGCTTTTAGCTTCCTCCAAGGGGGTTCCTTATAAAGTGTTGGTGTATTCTTCTGTGGAACTCAATATTCAGCCATGTGTTAAATAGGTCAAAATGGTCTACAATGGAAAATAATAAATTGAAATCTTTATTTACCATTATGTGTTCTTTGATTCATGATGTAAGCGATGCATGGTATGTTCAGTAACAGTATGTATTGATTGTGTAATATACATTTGTGTATGTTTGCCAAGATTTTAGGTGGGCTCTGTCCTTTTACTGTGTATAACAATGGGATTCTGTCTTGTGTGGGGATTAATGAAGTTTTGCTTTTTAATTGTATTTTATACTATCTGTATATTTGGAAATGTTAATAACATATGTTTGATTAAAACAAATTTCATATTCATAAAATAATATAAAGTTTTATTCTGCAAATTGGAAGGTCCTTAAGACAATACTAAATTAAAAGGAAGAACCAAATGCTAAACTTAATTGGTGCTGTACCATCGAAGAATATTTCATTGTAATGACAAGTACAGTGATTTTCTGTACTATTATTTTCTTCGATATCACTAATTATTATTGTTGATGAAACCATGCATTAATGAATTTGTAGCATATGGTTTTCTGTACTGTTCCATAAAATATAATGATATCACCCACATTCTATTATTAATGGAGGCTAAGCTTGTAGGCCATGTGAAATCAATTATTATACAAAAAATGCAGACAATTTATTAATGTGGATTAATAATTTTTGCATATTCAGTTGTTTTAAAGACATTTTCAAAAATAAAAAATTACTTAATGTTAGCCCGCTTAAAACTGTAATGTATCTGGATAGGCCAAACTTGAATAAACACTTAAGGGAGAGTTAATTGAGCTAAGCTGAACTAATATAGCTTGTCAGTCATATTTGTCAATGATAAGTATTTTTGACATTTAATATTAGTAAATTATTAGCTTGCAATGAAGCAATAAAGTCATTAATACTTGGCTAAAAAATAACTATGCTAACAACCCTAAATATTTTTAAATAAGTAAAAAATTGTGTTATGAAGTGTTCACTGCAGTAATATTTTATGGTTTTTTTCAATAATTACTAAACCAATAATGCACTGCTCAAAAAAATAAAGGGAACACTAAAATCCCATATCCTAGATATCACTGAATGAAATATTCCAGTTGTAAATCTTTATTCATTACATAGTGGAATGTGTTGAGAACAAATAAACCTAAAAATAATCGCAAATCACAACTAAATCCCACGGAGGTCTGGAGTTGGAATGATGCTCCAAATCAAAGTGGAACATGATGTTACAGGCTGATCCAACTTCAGGAGAAATGCCTCAAGACAAGGAAATGATGCTCAGTAGTGTGTGTGGCCTCCACGTGCCTGTATGACCTCCCTACAATGCCTGGGCATGCTCCTAAAGAGGCGGCGGATGGTCCCCTGAGGGATCTCCTGCCAGACCTGGACTAAAGCATCCGCCAACTCCTGGACAGTCTGTGGTGCAACGTGACGTTGGTGGATGGTGCGAGACATGATGTCCCAGATGTGTTCAATCGGATTCAAGTCTGGGAATGGGCGGTCCAGTCCATAGCTTCATTGCCTTCATCTTGCAGGAACTGCTGACACACTCCAGCCACATGAGGTCTGACATTGTCCTGCATTAGGAGGAACGCAGGGCCAACCGCACCAGCATATGTTCTCACAAGGGATCTGAGGATCTCATCTCGGTACCTAATGGCAGTCAGGCTACCACTGGCGAGCACTTGGAGGGCTGTGCGGCCCTCCAAAGAAATGCCACCCCACACCATTACTGACCCACTGCCAAACCAGCCATGCTGAAGGATGATGCAGGCAGCAGATCGCTCTCCACAGCGTCTCCAGACTCTGTCATGTCTGTCACAACCTGCTTTCATCTGTGTAGAACACAGGGAGCCAGTGGTGAATTTGCCAATCCTGGTGTTCTGTGGCGGTCCTACTGCTGGGTTGATGCCCTACTTTGGCCCCCTCCACATCTCCTGGTGTAATGGCCTGTCCTATGGTAGCGCCTCTTGCCCCAGGACACTATGCTGACAGACATAGAAAACCTTCTTGCCACAGCTCGCATTGATGTGCCATCCTGGATGAGCTTCCCTACCTGAGCCACTTGTTTGGGTTGTAGAGTCCATCTCATGATGCCACGAGTGTGAAAGCACAACCATCATTCAAAAGTAACCAAAACAGCCAGAAAGCATTGGTATTGAGATGTGGTCTGTGGTCTCCACCTGCAGAACCACTCCTTTATTGAGTGTGTCTTGATAATTGCCAACAATTTCCATCTGTTGTCTATTCCATTTGCACAACAGCATGTGAAATTGATTGTCAAACAGTGTTGCTTCCTAAGTGGACAGTTTGATTTCACAGAAGTTTGATTTACTTGGAGTTATATTCTGTTGTTTAAGTGTTCCCTTTATTTTTTGAGCAGTATATAACTCCATAAATATAGTAGACAAGTTGGATATTTAGCTGACCAAATGTTTCAGCAAATTGTAACTTAGTGACTTTTATGTGACGGTATCTGCTCACAAAATTCTTTAAAGAGGGTAGAAGAGAAGGAATGAGCTTGAGGCATACAGGAATATTCTACTTTGAGTTCACCTGAAATGACAGTTACACTTTAATAAATTTGTAACTGGAAGTTCTGATTGTTGTTGGTTCAGTTTACCGACATATTACATCATAAGAAGACAAAAGAACTCACTAAATAACTTAACACAATCTTATAAATAAAATAAATATCAGTCAAAAGGCATTTCCGAATAGTTCTGTTTTCTAGTTGTAGATGTAAACATGCCAAAGTTGTTAGTTGTCATGTGTCCAACAACCCAGCACGCTGCAGAGAATTTTGTGTTATTGGTGGGTTTGTGCAACATTGTAACTGGATCTGTTACTTCCATCACTGGTTCCATTGCGCGTAGTGCAGTCATTCTCCTGATAACCATTTCAATAAGCCAGACCAGTCCTTAAATACAATGCCCATTTTATATTCGGACAAAATGGTGAACAGGGGCTTACAGGTTATACATTCTCCTTCTCCATTTTACACACCATACACTGACTCCTTTCCCAGAGTTACAATTTGCACTTTGTTCCCTGCAACAGGTACCTGAGGGGGCATGGAGAGATGTTTGAATTGCCTACTTTTCTTAGGGGCATGGCCGCACGAGTCCATGTGTAACTCTATAATCCCAATACCCAGAGTCTTTAGCTATATTAGTCCCAGTTGCCACTCATTGAGACTAAGCTCCTTGTTTTAGTACTTACAGCAGGGCACTACCTTTTCCTAAGATCCCCCTTTTCTGCTGGACTGTACTTTTTTTGGATTTATAAGCTTCCCTTTTCTGTTAGAGTCCCCACTTGCCTGCAATGTCCTGTCACCTCTGTAACCAGCTTTTTTCCATGCTAAGCCTTGCAGTTCTACACCCAATTAACCTGTCCTCCCTTTCACTTCCTCTCCAGCATACATCCTACTCAACACTGACTAACTTCTTTCTTTATCCCCAAAGCTTTAGAACTGTTTCCCCTATAGGGCTGCCATCCAAATTACCTGGGGACAACCTTGCAGTTAACCCTACAGGAACCTTACACACACACCGGCCATAGAGATAAAATATTTTTCTATATAACATAAGCAGAAATACATTCACACACAAAATAACCTTTTTACATCTTGCCTTGATGTATTCTTGAGGGGGATAGAACTCATGTTCACTATTGATGAGCGAACGTGCTCGGATAGCATTTTATCCGACCATGCTTGGCTGTGTTATCCGAGCATCAGGGAGTGCTCTTATATTATGTTCAAGTCTCTCACTGCATAATTTGTGGCTGTTAGACAGCATCAACACATGTGGGGATTACCTGTTTGTCACGCAATCCTCACATTTGTAGGGATTGCGTGACAAACTCATTAATAATGTCCATCAATAATCGCATGACATCTCTCATCATTCATCACTCATCATTAAGTCTTGAATACATGAAATATTCATGGCACATGCAAGAGATGATATAAATGATGAATAATTTATTGCATTTTGGTTTCATCTCAGCAACTCCATTATAATGACAAGAACTTGTCACCACCAGGTTTCACCGATATGAGATACGGCCACTGCAGGTGAGTATAATAATAGAATGCTGTATATCAAGCCTGAAAGGTGGGGGCTGTATCTCATATCTGTCAAACCTGGTGACAGGTTCGCTTTAACTCCAAGTTAGTGAATGATATTAGTATCTTACACAGACTTTTACAATGTTCCATGCTCACCAATGAGGAGTTAAAATGGCCACCATTTATTACTTAAATTGATTATTTAAGACCAACAAGTTATGCAGCACTTTACAGACTTATCATCTTTCTTTGTCCCCAATGTGGCAAACAATTTAAATACACTTCTTTTTAAGTGTAGGATGAAACCAGTTTGCCTGAAACAATCCCGTGCTTACAATCCCATGCTGGTGTTATCCTTATTGGATTACCTAGACCCTTAAGGTACCTTCACACTAAACGATATCGCTAGCGATCCGTGATGTTGCAGCATCCTGGCTAGCGATATCGTTTAGTTTGACACGCAGCAGCGATCAGGATCCTGCTGTGATATCGCTGGTCGTTGAACAAAGTTCAGAACTTTATTTGGTCGTCAGACCGGCGTGTATCGTTTGACACCAAAAGCAACGATACCAGCGATGTTTTACACTGGTAACCAGGGTAAACATCGGGTTACTAAGCACAGGGCCGCACTTAGTAACCCGATGTTTACCCTGGTTACCAGTGTAAAATGTAAAAAAAACAAACTACATACTCACCTTCGCGTCCCCCGGCGTCCGCTTCCCACACTGAGTGAGCGCCGTAAAGTGAAAGTGAAAGCACAGCACAGCGGTGACGTCACCGCTCTGCTGTTAGGGCCGGCGCTCAGTCAGTGCAGGAAGCGGACGCCGGGGGACGCGAATGTAAGTATGTACTGTTTGTTTTTTTTACATTTTACGCTGGCAACCAGGGTAAACATCGGGTTACTAAGCGCGGCCCTGCGCTTAGTAACCCGATGTTTACCCTGGTTACCCGGGGACCTCGGCATCGTTGGTCGCTGGAGAGCGGTCTGTGTGACAGCTCTCCAGCGATCAAACAGCGACGCTGCAGCGATCAGCATCGTTGTCGCTATCGCTGCAGCGTCGCTTAATGTGAAGGTACCTTTAGCTCTGAAAGACAACAGTACTAAACTCTAAGCCATTATGCTGTCTGTGTACATGTATTTCTATTTGTAGTAACCTAATTTTTGTGGAAATTGTGTTATATGGTAATTAACAGTTGTGTCATTATCTTTCTACATTGAAATTGCAACAACATGAAGGAAAAGTTGTGGAACTATGAAAACCACAGGATCTATACACATGAATTGAAACAAAATTTTCAAAATATCTTGATTAAATCAATATCAAGCTAAAGCACCATGCACAGAAATACACACATTTACACAGCTCAATGTCCTATCAATTAGGTTATTAATTGTTGTTTTAGGAATGTTCTGCCATGCTAAATGCACTTGGGCACACATCAAGGTCATCTGCTTGCAACTCATTTCTCAGGTGTGCTCGGTGGAAGACATTTTCGGAGATTCAAGTCATCGTAGCACATTTAGGCCACATAGACTGTTTACAGTAACATGAGCAACATGGAGCTTAGCAGTTTTGTGTTGACAAAGAGCTCATGGGATACTTTGGTAAAGTTACCTTACAAATTCTTTTTACAATTGATCCATTCTGTACTGCAAGTGAGCTATGGATCTGCCAGTTACAGAGACATCAAATACCAAACCAAAAGTATCAAACAATGTGTGCACAAACCACAAGGGGCTTGCACAATATTGGGATATGATCCAGACGTGCAACTACAGGTATTCCATTGACCTTACACAATTTGTATAATTATACACAAAATGTATAATTGTGCAGAGCAACATGGCAAAGGAGGCTGAAATGAAGAGATGAGTGGACACTTCAATGTTTGTAACACATTTTAATAGAAATGTATAATGCACAATTCAAATTTCATTGTAGGGAGGAAATCAAATGGTAAAACTCGAGAGAAAATGGTAAAATAGGGTCCTATCTGATAACCAAGTGGTATAAGATATTATAGGTAAGCTCACCTGATAGGGTTGTGACATTCACAACTCCTATAGAAGAATGTAAAGGCTGCAGTATGAACACCAAGGAGATATGTTGCAATAAATGAGGAATATGGTGGTTCAGAGTCTGCGCTGCCCAAGGTTCTAAGATAAAATTATACGATTGTCAACGTGTTTCAAGATTTACAAACCTCTTCATCAGGACCAAACCACAATGAAAAGATACAACTCAAAAAGTGCCAGAATTTATGACAATGTTTTAAAAAATGGCTGAGCAGTAAAATAGCTTTGTAGTCACATAATATTACGCCATTCTAGAAGATACAAAAACTGCAAGCAGAATAAAACATAATATATAACTGTAAAAATAAAATGTATGTATGTGTCAGGGACGAGGGAGAATCCATTTTGGATTATAGGACATCTCCATCCACTCCTGGAAAGTGCCCCCACCCTTGGGTCCCCCAAGGCCATAAAAAACCATGCAGTGTTTGCCTTTAATTAAAAACCAGGAACCAACCCTTTGAAGCTCTCAACACAATGGTGTGAAATCTTCTGCAGCTGTAGCCAGCTGGCTCCTTTTGTCTGACCAAGCACATGAAGATACCATGGCACAACAAGTCACAGCAGGCTCTGTGGTATTGAATCTGGAAAATGGCCTATAATAACAGAATGCAATATCCCTAGACTTATGAAGCATAGCGACCAGGAATTACATACGATAGTCATATTTAGCCTCTATGTGCAGTCAAAATCCAGCAGAACACCATGAGAGCGCCTCCGACCCATTCAGAGTGTAAGGCAGAAAGTTATGGTCCATCCACGGTTGTGGACAGAAAATCATATTCTCAGAGATGGGAGGAGAGAGGCTGCACCACCCAGGGGTGGAAGCAGATGTGTGAGCGAACAGCCTAGGAGATATAAGGCAGCCCCTCATTTTGAAGTGAGTTTTTTCTACAGGCAGGAGGATACGTTAGCTGATGCAGCCCCGAAAGCCTGTAACTAAGATTTGGACCTGTGATCCATCAGCGCCTCCCTGTGGTCACATGCTACATAACACGGTAATTGCAACCTATTTATACCCTATCTTTGTACCACACTCCTGACTGTATACCTGTATATTGTTCTTGTAAATATATACCTGTATATTTCTAGTGCGCCTTTTCGGCAATTAAATATAAAATTATTCTTAGGCTGATCTTTTATCTCAATCCACGAATCCCCACGCCCACACGCTCGGTTGGTTATATTATATGCTACCACAGGATTGGTTTGTGACCCGATATAAGCCTGCTGTCAGAGGGGGCTTATTTCAAACAAGGGACTGGTGGCAGTATACCATACTGTTTTAGTGAGGAACTCTGGCAATGACGGCTGGGAAGTTCATATATACAGTATATCCCCAGCCTGGACTGGTGATATATATCCCCTCTCACTGTGAGCGCCTCACTAACTCGTACCTATAAGGGATGCCTTTCCAATGATTATTTGCCCTCGGTGCAGTTTCCTGACTTACCTGGAGTAAGTGGTGGTGCCAGAGACATGATCCCTGCTGGGTCCTTCTCTCCCCTTGCCCGAGGTGAGCGAAGTCAACGCCCCCTTCCCCTGTGAGATCCGTCACAGTATGCATTTGTGACAAATGTATAAGGATAAAAAATTAAATGTATATGTAGCATTTTTCAGAAATAAATGGTGTCATGTGTAAAAAGAAAGGCTCAAACTCATTCTTGAAAATTTAAAATATTTGTTGTATGCCAAGTGCACTAGTGGTGTGAGCTGTTGGAGACAGAAGTGCAAGATAAGGGGAGGGGGAAAAGGAGGGGCAAACTCATATTCCTCACTTAATACATTGTATGGAGGAAAACTTATTTCATCAATCTCAGCCCGTGATATGACATACCTGAACATCATAATGGAAAGGTGATGTACATGTGCATCATGGTGATCATGCAAGTATAAGAGCTGTGCCTGTACTGCAGGGCACTTGGATTAAGTTTTAGAGGAGCAGTAACAGCCAAGGCAAGTTAAAATATCCTGTCTAAATCCTGTTTTCACATATTTAACTAAAAGCCCAGGAAAAATGTGAACCGTGCCTAAAAGCAATAAAAATTGTTATTTAACCTGGTACCAATAATAGCTTCAACTCATCCCACAAAAAATAAGACCCCAAGCAAGTCCCTCATCTGATAATAAAAAATATGGAGTTTCCATAGTGCTGGTAGTCTAAAGGCTGTGTAAAAGCGATATGACTTCTTACTTCCCAAAAAACAAAAATCCTATGAAGTCTGAACTCTCAAATCTAAATACATCTTTCACTACTGAGCCCCATAGTGTGCCTAAACTCAATTTAGCATCCACATGTATGGCATTATTGTAGCAGGAAGGGCCCACTTTATCATTTTGGGTGCGAGTGTCTTCAGAAGAACAAGCTGGCACAATGCATTAAGCACCAAGCAGACATATTTCCAGTTTTTACTCTGCAACACCAATTGTGTACTTACATCTGGAAAATACCTGTGTAGTCAAAATAGTCACTACACCGGTAGATAAATTCTTAGAGGGGTGTAACTTTCATAATGATACCCCTCAAAAACCTGACAGGGTTTCTGCTGATCTGACTCTTTAGGCACTCTGTAAATGGTGCACACAGACTCTTCCAGTCAAATCTGCATTCCAATAGTTAAAAAGCACTCCCTCCTTCCCAGCCTTTCAATTTTAATTTCTGACCACATATGGAGTATTGCCATGTTTAAGAGAAATTGAGTATCAAATTATGGGGTCCATTTTCACCTATTCCACCTTGTTAAAATGCATATATGTAGACTAAAGCAATATTCTAGTGGTATTTTTATATCCTCATAAAATTCTTATAAAATTCTGTGAAACATCTGTGGCGTCAACATGCTCACTGTACACATAGATAAATTCATGGAAGAATATGATTTGTAAAATAGGGTAATTTTTAGGTGGGTTTTGCGGTTATAGCATCTAAGGAGTTTTGCTAATGTGAGATTGCACCCTCAAGTGATTTCAGCAAAATCTGTACTTGATGGTAGTTTTTGGCTGCATTTGGGGTTGTTACATCTTCGCTTCCACCACGGCTCCCTGCTCCCTCTTGCTCTCACCTGTCTTCGGCACCTCGGCGCGCCTTCTTTGCCGTGGGTTCCTGTCCGGCGTCTTCTCATCTGCGTGCATGCCCGGACTCTGCTCCTCCCCGGCTGCGCGCACACGCTCGGTTCAGCACTGTGCGCGTACGTCTCTGAGAGTGTCCCTGCCGCTCTATCTTCTCCTCTCTTTTCCCTGGAGGACCTCAACCCGGAAGTGCTCACAGCGCTGGCCTTATTAGTCCGCCTCTTCCTTCCAACCTCACCTTGTGATCATTTGTACTTGCAACTGACCTTGGCCGCTCTATTGTCCTGCTTCTCATTTGCCTGACCTTGTGCTTCTTTCTCTATTTCCCTAGGTCCTGTCCTAGTTCCTCATCCAGTCTACCTCCACGTAGTCCTGCTTGCTTGTCCGCTTCCACTGCACCGTCCCTGCTTCACTCTCCAGCCAGTCCTCAGTTATCTTCCGGTTTTGTGCTTCTCTTTTGTACCACTTCACCATCCTGTCTTATCTCTTTTAGTCTGGTATATCCTCCTGGTTCCTATTTCTTGCCCTCTCACCCTGTCTTCCAGCTGCCATGGCAATAGTCTCTTACAGGTCTGCCCCTAACGCTCCCTGTATAGGGGGCGGTACCATCTGGTCAGCTCGCCCGTGGGAGGATCGTTGTCACGGTCCAGTGGGTCCACCCGTTCGTTCCTTTCTACGTCTCCGTCATTGTCACACTAGTCACAGCGGCAGTAGTTACAGGACTGCAATCGGATGGCATCTGAGTGCAGCCTGTTTCTTACAGTATCACAAGGCCATGGACCCTGCTGGAGTTTCTGCTACCCAAAAGGAGCTACTTTTCTTATGAGAAAATCAGACCAGGATTATGTCCTTTCTTAAGAATATGGAGACCCGTCTCACGTCCTTACAGACCACTGATCCTGGTAACGCTTCCCAGTTTGCTGCTCTCCAGCAGGAGCTTGCCCAGCAACGAGACACTCAATCTCATATTTTGAATTTCATGGCCTCGGTGGATAACCGGCTTCTCTCTCTCCAGACCTCTGCCTCCGCTCCCGTCCAAGCCCCTCCTTCACATTCCTCGCCCCGTTTGGCTAGACCTCCTCGGTATAATGGGGATCCTAAGTTGTGCCGTGGGTTTCTCAACCAGTGTCAACTACATTTTGAGCTGTCACCACTACTATACCCTACTGACCATGCTAAGGTGGCCTTTGTGGTCTCCCATTTGGAAGGTGAGGCGTTGGATTGGCACACCGGTGACGTTCTACGTTGGGGACATTCTTGTCAGAATAAGTGTCTGCTTCCCATTCTGCCCGCTAGATCCTTGCGGTCTGCTCCTGAATCTGCAAATCTGCCTTCGGCTTATTGTTCTTTTTCGGATGTCTTCAACAAGAAAGAGGCAGAGACTTTACCACCTCATCGACCATATGATTGTTCAATTGATCTCATTCCAGGTTCTTCTCCTCCCAGAGGTCGCATCTATTCTCTATCTCTGTCCGAGACTCAAGCCATGTCTGAGTACGTACATGAGAACCTGGCCAGGGGCTTTATTCGGAAATCCTCTTCACCAGCAGGAGCAGGTTTTTTCTTTGTCAAAAAGAAGGATGGTTCCCTTCGTCCCTGCATTGATTACCGAGGTCTCAATAACATCACAATCAAGAACAAGTACCCACTTCCCCTCATTCCTGAACTCTTTGATCATCTGCGTGGTGCTCGAATATTCCCTAAACTGGATCTCCGAGGTGCATACAATTTAATCCGTATCCGCTCAGTAGACTAATGGAAAACTGCCTTCAACACCAGAGACGGTCACTACAAGTACTTGGTTATGCCATTTGGCCTGTCCAATGCTCCCGCTGTCTTCCAGGAGTTTGTGAATTACATTTTTCGGGATCTACTGTATACCTGCGTTGTGGTTTACCTTGACGATATTCTTGTGTACTCTCCCGATCTGTCTTCACATAGAAACCATGTTCTTCTTGTACTTCAGTGTCTTAGGGAGAATCGTCTGTACGCCAAACTTGAGAAGTGCGCTTTTGAGCAGTCGTCTCTTCCGTTCTTGGGTTTCATCTTCTCCGATTCCGGTTTGCGCATGGATCCGGGAAAAGTTTCTGCCGTGCTCAACTGGCCGCATCCACTTGGAGTCAAGGCAATTCAGCGATTTCTGGGATTCGCAAATTATTACCGGCAGTTTATTCCTCACTTTTCCACTTTGTCCACTTCCATCTCTGCTCTAATAAGAAAAGGGGCTAATCCACACCACTGGTCAACTGACGCTGAGAAGGCTTTCCTATCTCTCAAGCAAGCTTTTGCCTCAGCTCCTATTCTTCAACGTCCAGAAGCTAATAAACCTTTTATTCTCGAAGTCGATGCCTCCGCCACAGGGGCCGGAGCAGTTCTTTCTCAGAAGTCTTCTACCAGTCGCCTTGCTCCTTGTGGTTTTTTTTCCAAGACCTTCTCCTCAGCCGAGAGGAACTACTCCATTGGAGACAGAGAACTTTTGGCCATCAAATTGACACTGGAGGAGTGGAGGTATCTTTTGGAAGGAGCCGTGCATCCCTTTGTGATCTATACGGATCATAAGAACTTGGCGTACATTCGTTCTGCACACAGACTAAATCCTAGACAGGCCAGGTGGGCCCTGTTCTTTGCCCATTTTGACTTTGAGCTTCGTTTTTAGCCCGGTAATAAAAATTTCAAGGCTGACGCATTGTCTAGGTCCTTCTTGTCGGAAGATATCGAGGAGGAGGCCACACATATCATCAATCCCTCTAAGGTCATCACTGTCGCTCTAGTTGGTCTTACCTCGCTGCCTCCAGGTAAGACTTTTGTGTCTTTGAAGAACAGGCGACGAATCTTACTATGGGGCCATCCCTCCAAGTTGGCAGGTCACGCCGGTCTCAAAAAGACTCTCATCCTGCTGTCTCGCTATTACTGGTGGCCGTCTCTTCCTCAGGATGTCCAAGACTTCGTAGCCTCGTGTCCCTCTTGTGCCAAGAATAAAGTTCCTAGGCAATTACCTACTGGTCGTCTTCGTCCTCTTCCGATTCCTTCCAATCCATGGCAACACATCGCAATGGATTTTGTTACTGACCTACCCAGTTCTTCTGCTTGCACCGTTATCCTTGTGGTTGTGGATCGTTTCTCTAAGATGGCTCACTTCATCGCTCTTCCTGGCCTACCTTCGGCTCCTGAGTTGGCAAAGATTTTTGTTCACCATATTTTTCATATTCATGGATTACCACAACATATTGTTTCTGACAGAGGAGTCCAATTCACCGCTCGCTTCTGGAGAGCTCTCTGTAAGTCTATGAACATCTCACTTGATTTTTCTTCGGCATACCATCCGCAGACTAATGGTCAAGTGGAGCTCACGAATCAGATTTTGGTGACTTATCTTTGTCATTTCTCCAATGCTCATCAAAGCAACTGGTCAGATCTACTACCGTGGGCAGAATTTGCTTATAACAATCATACCAGCGAAGCTTCTTCCAAGTCACCATTTTTTATCGTCAATGGTCAGCATCCAGGTCTTCCTCTACCGGTTCCTCCTGTCTCTACTGTACCGGCGGCTGATCTTCTGTCTAGAGAGTTCTCCAGGGTCTGGCAGGAGACCAAGTCCGCTCTTGAATTAGCACAGGACAGAATGAAAACACATGCAGATAAGAGGCATCTGGATCCTCCTCTATATCAACCGGGTGATAAGGTCTGGTTATCTTCTAAATTTATCCGTCTTAAAGTTCCTTCTCGTAAGCTGGGTCCCCGTTATATTGGCCCTTTTGAGGTTTTGACTCGCATTAATGAAGTCTCTTACAAGCTTAGGTTACCCTCCTCTCTTTGAATTCCCAATTCATTTCATGTGTCTCTTCTAAAACCAGTGGTGTTTAATCGGTACCATGCTTCAACTCTTTATTCTCCTTCGCCTGCCTCTGCTGATGATGTCTTTGAGGTAAAAGATATTCTCGCTATGAAAAAACTTTGAGGTAGAACTATGTTTTTGGTGGATTGGAAGGGTTTCGGTCCAGAGGAGAGGTCCTGGGAGCCTCAGGAGAACATCCAGGCTCCTCGAATTTTGGCTAGGTTTCTTTCTAGCTTAAAACAAGGGGGACATAGAAGGGGGTACTGTTACATCTTCGCTTCCACCGTGGCTCCCTGCTCCCTCTTGCCCTCACCTGTCTTCAGCGCCTCGGCGCACCTTCTTTGCCGCGGGTTCCCGTCCGGTGTCTTCTCATCTGCGTGTGCGCCCGGACTCTGCTCCTCCCTGGCTGCATGCACACGCTCGGTTCAGCGCTGTGCGCGTACGTCTCTGAGAGTGTCCCAGCTGCTCTATCTTCTCTCTTTTCCTTGGAGGACCTCAACCAGGAAGTGCTCACAGCGCTGGCCTTATTAGTCCGCCTCTTCCTTCCAACCTCACCTTGTGATCATTTGTACTTGCAACTGACCTTGGCCGCTCTATTGTCCTGCTTCTCATTTGCCTGACCTTGTGCTTCTTTCTCTATTTCCCTAGGTCCTGTCCTAGTTCCTCATCCAGTCTACCTCCACGTAGTCCTACTTGCTTGTCCGCTTCCACTGCACTGTCCCTGCTTCACTCTCCAGCCAGTCCTCAGTTATCTTCCAGTTTCATGCTTCTCTTTTGTACAACTTCACCATCCTGTCTTATCTCTTTTAGTCTGGTATATCCTCCTGGTTCCTATTTCTTGCCCTCTCACCCTGTCTTCCAGCTGCCGTGGCAATAGTCTCTTACGAATCTGCCCCTAACGCTCCCTGTATAGGGGGCAGTTCCATCTGGTCAGCTCGCCCGTGGGAGGATTGTTGTCACGGTCCAGTGGGTCGGCCCCTTCGTTCCTTTCTACGTCTCCATCATTGTCACACTAGTCACAGCGGTAGTAGTTACAGGACTGCAATCGGATGACATCTGAGTGCAGCCTGATTCTTACACACCCCTTTGTTCCTTATTACGTCTCCGTCATTGTCACACTAGTCACAGCAGTAGTGTTTATGGGACTGCACTCGGATGACATCTGAGTGCAGCCTGTTTCTTACAGGGGTATTGGTGTAATCAGGTGAAATTGCATACAAATTATACCTCTCTTTTTCTGTTGTTACCCTCTGCACAAATGAAAAATGTGGGCCTAAAGCAACATTTTATTGTAAAAAAATGGATTTTAAAAAGCATCTGTGTATTAAAAATGCTCATTACACTCTTACTGAAGTATTTAACCACTTTCCGACATCGGGCGTAATAATAATAATAATAATATTCTTTATTTATATAGCGCCAACATATTCCGCAGCGCTTTACAGTTTAACAGTTTCAAACAACAATCATAGTTAACAATGTTAGCAATACAATAATAAAGCAAAATAAGACGACCCTGCTCGTGAGAGCTTACAATCTACAATGAGGTGGGTGAGATACAAAGTACAGGTATGTATTTACAATGATGTATTTACAATGATGGTCCAGCCATCTTCAGGGGGTGGGGGATAGATGGAGATAGTGACAGGGCTACACACACACACAAACATAAAATGACCTTGATTAGTTAATGTGATAGGCAGCTCTGAACAAATGTGCTTTGAGGGAGCGCCTAAAACTATGCAAGTTGTGGATGGTCCTAATATCTTGGGGTAGAGCATTCCAGAGGATTGGCGCAGCACGGGAGAAGTCTTGGAGTCGGGAGTGGGAGGTACGGATTAATGCCGAGGTTAGTCGAAAGTCATTTGCAGAGCGCAGAGGTCGGTTAGGCCGATAGACCGAAATGAGGGAGGAGATGTATGGGGGTGCCACACTATGGAGAGCTTTGTGGGTGAGAACAAGTACTTTGAATTGTATCCTGTAATGAATGGGCAGCCAGTGTAATGACTGGCGAAGAGCGAATGCATCTGAGTAACAATTAGCCAGATGGACAACCCTGGCTGCTACATTAAGGATGGACTGGAGAGGGGAAAGTCGAGTAAGGGGGAGGCCAATTAATAGAGCATTGCAGTACTCCAGGCGGGAGTGGATCAGGGCGACAGTGGGGGTTTTTGTTGTCTCCATGGTAAGAAAAGGGCGGATTCTAGAGATGTTCTTTAGGTGTAAGCAGCAAGAGCGGGCAAGAGATTGTATATGGGATGTGAAGGAGAGATCAGAGTCAAACAAAACACCCAGACAGCATGCCTGCTGCCGGGGTGTTATTATGGTGCCACCCACGGAGAGTAATAGTACACCGATGTCGGACACCATCCCCTTGATGTGAGCTCTTGCAGTGACTTGTGCCTGGTACAGCTGTGAGTGGATTTCCAATCCACCCATGGCTATTTACCCATTAAATGCTGCTGACATCGGCATTTAACATGCACTTCCTGCAATCGCGCTGGAAATCTGCCCATTGGTGACACCCGACACGTGATCATGGGTCACCGATGGGTTGGCATGAAAGCCAGTGGGCTCCTGCAGACCTCTATGGTTGTCACTGCTGTATTGCTATGAGCACCGACCAGCAATTCTGCTACATACAGGTTATCTCATCATCGCCTGTATGTAGAAGGGCCGATCGATTTATGGCAGCTTACTTTTCTTTTGGTCACTGCGGCATTGCATTAAAATGCAATAACGGGTAATCAAAAGATCATATCTGCACCAAAATGGTATAATTAAAAACGTCAGCTCGGCGTGCAAAAAATAAGTCCTCACCCAACCCGAGATCATGAAAAATGGAGATGCTACCGGTATCGGAAAATGTCACAATTTTTTTTAACAAAGTTTGTAATTTTTTTTCACTACTTAGATAAAAAATAACCTATACATGTTTGGTGTCTATGAACTCATAATGACCTGAGGAATCAAAATGGCAGGTCAGTTTTAGCATTTAGTGAACATAGTAAAAACGCAAAACAAAAAACAAGTATGGGTTTGCACATTTTTTTGCAATTTCACCACACTTGGAATTTAATTTCCCATTTTCTAGCACAGAAAATGTTAAAACCAATGGTGTCGTTCAAAAGTAAAAGTCGTCCCACAAAAAACAAGTCCTCATATGGCCATATTGATGGAAAAATAGAAAAGTTATGGCTCTGGGAAGAAGGGGAGCAAAAAACGAAAACACAAAAACAAAAATAGCTCTGGGGGTCAAGGGGTTAAAATGGGGTCAGTTGAGTGGGGATATCTCCAGTTCTGTCATCTCAGGGGATTTGCAAATGCGACATGGTGCCCACAATTGCAACGAGAAAAAGAACGTTTGCTTGACTCACCACATGTGTTTAACAAGTTCTCCACTCATTCATTATCTGGGTGCCACTTCACTGTTGGCCTGCAGAATAGACAGGAGAATTCAAGGGAAAGGAACTGGGATTCCTAGGAGGTACATAAAAAACAAATTTTCTTTCCTGATATCTTTTTAAAAAAATCACACGTGCAATTCTGTGTTAACCTTCTGATAAGTTTCTGGTGAATAACTCTACCTAAAGGTACCGTCACATTTAGCGACGCTGCAGCGATCTAGAAAACGATCCCGATCGCTGCAGCGTCGCTGTGTGGTCGCTGGAGAGCTGTCACACAGACAGCTCTCCAGCGACCAACTATGCGAAGTCCCCTGGTAACCAGGGTAAACATAGGGTTACTAAGCGCAGGGCCGCGCTTAGTAACCCGATGTTTACCCTGGTTACCAGCGTAAACGTAAAAAAAAAAAAACACTACATACTTACATTCCGGTGTCTGTCTCCCGGCGCTGTGCTTCTCTGCACTGTGTAAGTGCCAGCCGGAAAGTACAGCGGTGACGTCACCGCTATGCTCTGCTTTCCGGCCGGCCGGCGCTTACACAGTGCAGAGAAGCACAGCGCCGTGGGACAGACACCGGAATGTAAGTATGTAGTGTTTTTTTTTTTTTACGTTTACGCTGGTAACCAGGGTAAACATCGGGTTACTAAGCGCGGCCCTGCGCTTAGTAACCCGATGTTTACCCTGGTTACCAGTGAAGACATCGCTGAATCGGCGTCACACACGCCGATTCAGCGATGTCTACAGGAGATCCAGTGACGAAATAAAGTTCTGGCCTTTCTGCTCCGACCAACGATGGCACAGCAGGATCCTGATCGCTGCTGCCTGTCAAACTCAACAATATCGCTAGCCAGGACGCTGCAACGTCACGGATCGCTAGCGATATCGTTCAGTGTGAAGGTACCTTTAGTCATAGAGATAATCCACCTTAGGCTTGGGTCACACTTGCCAGTACAATGCGAGAAACTTGCACGAGTCTTTCGCATCAAAATCCAGCACTGCCGCCGACACTCAGGAACGGAGAGTGTGCGGCTGCATTTATTTCTATGCAGTTGAACGCTCTGGTCCCGATTGCCGGGTATTAATGTGAGAGACTCGTGCGAGTTTCTCACCTTGCACTCCCAAGTGTGACCCCGGCCTTAGACTGTGACTATATTTAAAACCAGTGAGAACTAGTGTTGAGCATTCCGATACCGCAAATATCGGGTATCGGCCGATACTTGCGGTATCGGAATTCCGATACCGAGATCTGATACTTTTGTGGTATCGGGAATCGGTATCGGGATTAATATCAATGTGTAAAAGAAAGAATTAAAATAAAAAATAGGGATATACTCACCTCTCCGGCGGCCCCTGGACTTTACCGCCGTAACCGGGAGCCGTTGTACCTAAGAATGCGCGCTTGAAGGGCCTTAGATGACGTCACGGCGCTCTGATTGGTCGCGTAGCGGTCGCGTGACCGCTACGCGACCAATCACAAAGCCGTGACGTCACCTAAGGTCTTTCAAGCGCTTGAAAGACCTTAGGTGACGTCACGGCTTTGTGATTGGTCGCGTAGCGGTCACGCGATCGCTACGGACCAATCAGAGTGCCGTGACATCATCTAAGGCCCTTCAAGCGCGCATTCTTAGGTACAACGGCTCCCGGTTACGGCGGTAAAGTCCAGGGCGCGTCAGAGGGTGAGTATATCCCTATTTTTTATTTTAATTCTTTCTTTTACACATTGATATGGATCCCAGGGCCTGAAGGAGAGTTTCCTCTCCTTCAGACCCTGAGAACCATACAGGATACCGTCCGATACTTGGTGTCCCATTGACTTGTATTGGTATCGGGTATCGGTATCGGATTAGATCCGATACTTTGCCGGTATCGGCCGATACTTTCCGATACCGATACTTTCAAGTATCGGATGGTATCGCTCAACCTCAGTGAGAACCAATTACACGTGAACAACCACAAAATGCACATGATTTATTTAGATACCAAAAAGCGGACTTAAATTAACTTAGCCCCAAGAAGAGAACCATTTACTCAAATTCTTATTATATGAATTTTTATTTAATTTTAAAATCACTATAAACAGCTATATCAAAAGAACAGAGTGTTCCACAGGGAACACTAGGGCAGCAGTTCCACAAAAATTCCACAATAAGTTTATGGCCTGGTTAGACAGTATAATTCAGCATAAATATTAAGTCGTTGGTTATCTTTGTTATCATCCTCCATGATAATATATCAGAAAGTGGTATCACCTATAAAGTTATGCAGCCCTAAACAGGCTTGCATGTGTCACCAACATATATATCCAGGGTACTGACAATCCCTATAAAGTTACCCCTATTAAACTGCAATCACATTCACGGGTAGATCATTAATAACCAATGCATAATCATTGAGTATAGGACATAATATATACCTCTAGAGATGCGTCTCCCAACAGAGCAAGTGGTGCAGAGTGCGTGCCCAGATGTCCACCCTCGTGCGCCCTGACGCGCGTTTCGCCCAAAGCTTCTTCTGGGGCGTGTTCTATTGAGGAGGGGATGGCTTCTTATACAGCGATATCTAATGGGAGTGCGATACATCAGTGAGGGGTAGGTCTTACAGTGTATACCTGGCTCAATGGTGTGCAGCCAATGGGGATGTGACACATCGGTGAGGTGGTGGGTTTCGCTATGTTTACCGAGCTCAGCGGCGCATGCAGCCTCCGTCCTGCCCTTATGACAAAGTTTACTTCTGAGCAGGTGCTTGCTGGAACGCAAGTGGAATACATGCGTCACCACATAGGAGCGCGCTCAGAAGAACATAGAGCTAAGACTTACTGCGCATGTGCACTACCCGGAAACATAGGTGCAGTGTATTATGCTTATTGTTCTTAAGTATACGATCGATATTAACCCCTTCATGACCCAGCCTATTTTGACCTTAATGACCTGGCCATTTTTTGCAATTCTGACCAGTGTCCCTTTATGAGGTAATAACTCAGGAACGCTTCAACGGATCCTAGCGATTCTGAGATTGTTTTTTTGAGACATATTGGGATTCATGTTAGTGGTAAATTTAGGTCGATAATTTCTCGCGTTTATTTGTGAAAAAAATGGAAATTTGGCGAAAATTTTGTAAATTTTGCAATTTTCACATTTTGAATTTTTATTCTGTTAAACCAGAGAGTTATGTGACATAAAATAGTTAATAAATAACATTTCCCACATGTCTACTTTACATCAGCACAATTTTGGAAACAAAATTTTATTTTGCTAGGAAGATATAAGGGTTAAAATTTGACCAGCGATTTCTCATTTTTACAACAAAATTTACAAAACCATTTTTTTTAGGGACCACCTCACATTTGAAGTCAGTTTGAGGGTTCTATATGGCTGAAAATACCCAAAAGTGACACCATTCTAAAATCTGCACCCCTCAAGGTGCTCAAAACCACATTCAAGAAGTTTTTTAACCCTTCAGGTGCTTCACAGCAGCAGAAGCAACATGGAAGGAAAAAATGAACATTTAACTTTTTAGTCACAAAAATGATTTTTTAGCAACAATTTTTTTATTTTCCCAAGGGTAAAATGAGAAACTAGACCACGAAAGTTGTTTTCCAATTTGTTCTGAGTACGCTGATACTTCATATGTGGGGGTAAACCACTGTTTGGGTGCACGGCAGAACTCGGAAGGGAAGGAGAGCCATTTGACTTTTTGAATGAAAAATTGGCTCCAATATTTAGCGGACACCATGTCGCGTTTGGAGAGCCCCCGTGTGCCTAAACATTGGAGCTCCCCCACAAGTGACCCCATTTTGGAAACTAGATGCCACAAGGAACATATCTAGATGCATAGTGAGCACTTTAATCCCCCAGGTGCTTCACAAATTGATCCGTAAAAATGAAAAAGTACTTTTTTTTCACAAAAAATTAATTTAGCCTCAATTTTTTAATTTTCACATGGGCAACAGGATAAAATGGATCCTAAAACTTGTTGGGCAATTTCTCCTGAGTACACTGATACCTCATATGTGGGGGTAAACCACTGTTTGGGAGCACGGCAAGGCTCGGAAGGGAAGGCGCGCCATTTGACTTTTTGAATGAAAAATTATCTCCATCGTTAGCGGACACCATGTCGCGTTTGGAGAGCCCCTGTGTGCCTAAACATTCGAGCTCCCCAACAAGTGACCCCATTTTGGAAACGAGATGCCCCAAGGAACTTATCTAGATGCATAGTGAGCTCTTTAAACCCTCAGGTGCTTCACAAATTGATCCGTAAAAATGAAAAAGTACTTTTTTTTCACAAAAAAATTATTTTAGCCTCAATTTTTTAATTTTCACATGGGCAACAGGATAAAATGGATCCTAAAATTTGTTGGGCAATTTCTCCTGAGTACGCCGATACCTCATATGTGGGGGTAAACCACTGTTTGGGCGCACGGCAAGGCTCAGAAGGGATGGCGCGCCATTTGACTTTTTGAATGGAAAATTAGCTCCAATCGTTAGCGGACACCATGTCGCGTTTGAAGAGCCCCTGTGTGCCTAAACATTGGAGCTCCCCCACTAATGACCCCATTTTGGAAACTAGACCTCCCAAGGAACTAATCTAGATGCATAGTGAGCACTTTAAACCATCAAGTGCTTCACAGAAGTTTATAACGCAGAGCCGTGAAAATAAAAAATAATTTTTCTTTCCTCAAAAATGATTTTTAGCCCAGAATTTTTTTTTCCCAAGGGTAACAGGAGAAATTGGACCCCAAATGTTGTTGTCCAGTTTGTCCTGAGTACGCTGATAACCTATATGTGGGGGTAAACCACTGTTTGTGCGCACGGCAGGGCTCGGAAGGGAAGGCACGCCATTTGGCTTTTTGAATGGAAAATTAGCTCCAATCATTAGCGGACACCATGTCGCGTTTGGAAAGCCCATGTGTGCCCAAACATTGGAGCTCCCCCATAAGTGACCCCATTTTGGAAACTAGACCTCCCAAGGAACTAATCTAGATGTGTGGTGAGCACTTTGAACCCCCAAGTGCTTCACAGAAGTTTATAATGCAGAGCCATGAAAATAAAAAATAATTTTTCTTTTCTCAGAAATGATTTTTTAGCCCGCAATTTTTTATTTTCCCAAGGGTAACAGGAGAAATTTGACCCCAAACGTTGTTGCCCATTTTCTCCTGAGTACGCTGATACCCCATATGTGGGGGTAAACCACTGTTTGGGCACACATTGGGGTTCAGAAGGGAAGTAGTGATGTTTTGAAATGCAGACTTTGATGGAATACTCTGCGGGCGTCACGTTGCGTTTGCAGAGCCCCTGATGTTCCTAAACAGTAGAAACTCCCCACAAGTAACCCCATTTTGGAAACTAGACCCCCAAAGGAACTTATCTAGATGTGTGGTGAGCACTTTGAACCCCTAAGTGCTTTACAGAAGTTTATAACGCAGAGACGTGAGAATAATAAATAAGTTTTCTTTCCTCAAAAATAACTTTTTAGCCCGCAATTTTTTATTTTCCCAAGGGTTACAGGAGATATAGGACCCCAAAAGTTGTTGTACAGTTTCTCCTGAGTACACTGGTACCCCATATGTGGGGGTAAACCACTGTTTGGGCACACGTCAGGGCTCGGAAGGGAGAGAGCACCATTTGACTTTTTCAACGCAAGATTGGCTGGAATCAATGGTGGCGCCATGTCGCGTTTGGAGACCCCCTGATGTGCCTAAACAGTGGAAACCCCTCAATTATATCTCCAACACTAACCCCAACACACCCCAAACCCTAATCCCAACCCTAACCACAATCCTAACCCCAACACACCCCTAACCCTAGTCTTAACCCTAATTCCAACCCTAACTCTAATTCCAACCCTAACCCTAAGGCTATGTGCTCACGTTGCGGATTTGTGTGTGGATTTTTCCGCACCGTTTTTGAAAAATCTTCAGGTAAAACGCACTGCGCTTTACCTGCGGATTTACCACGGATTTCCAGTGTTTTTTGTGTGGATTTCACCTGCGGATTCCTATTATGGAGCAGGTGTAAAATGCTGCGGAATCCGCACAAAGAATTGACATGCTGCAGAAAATACAACTCAGCGTTTCCGTGCTGCATTTTCCGCACCATGGGCACAGTGGATTTGGTTTTCCATAGGTTTACGTGGTACTGTAAACGTAATGGAAAACTGCTACAAATCCGCAACGACCAATCCACTGCAGATCCGCAGCCAAATCCGCACTATGTGCACATACCCTAATTCTAACCCTAATTCCAACCCTAGCCCTAATTCTAACCCTAATTGTAACCCTAACCCTAATTGCAACCCTAGCCCTAATTCTAACCCTAATTGTAACCCTAACCCTAATTGCAACCCTAACCCTAATTCTAACCCTAATTCTAACCCTAACCCTAATTCTAACCCTAACCCTAATTCTAACCCTAGCCCTAAGTGCAACCCTAGCCCTAAGTGGAACCCTAACCCTAAGTGCAACCCTAACCCTAAGTGCATCCCTAAGTGCAACCCTAACCCTAAGTGCAACCCTAGGTGCAACCCTAACCCTAAGTGCAACCCTAAGTGCAACCCTAGCCCTAAGTGCAACCCTAGCTGCAACCCTAAGTGCAACCCTAAGTGCAACCCTATCCCTAAGTGCAACCCTAACCCTAAGTGCAACCCTAAGTGCAACCCTAACCTTAAGTGCAACCCTGACCCTAAGTGCAACCCTTACCCTACCCCTAACCCTACCCCTAACCCTAACCCTACCCCTAACCCTAACCCTACCCCTAATGGAAAAACAAAAATAATTATATTTTCTGTATTTTATTATTGTCCCTACCTATGGGGGTGATAAAGGGGGGGTTTATTTACTATTTTTTTTATTTTGATCGCTGTGATAGAACCTATCCCAGCAACCAAAATGAACAGGGAACGAATCTGCCGTCCGGCAGATTCGGCGGGCGCACTGCGCATGCGCCTGCCATTTTCCAAGATGGCGGCGCCCATGGTAGAGACGGATGGACACCGGGAGGGACATCGGAGCTCGGTAAGTATGGGGGGGTGGGATCGGAACACGGGGGGTGATCGGAGCATGGGGGAGCGGACAGGAGGACCGGGGGAGCGGACAGAAGCGTGGAGGGGAGCAGAGGACATGACAGGACTTGGAGGGGGAGATCGGTGGCAGTGGGGGGGGCAGATCGGGGTCTCCAGCCATGGCAGATGCTATTGCAGCATCGGCCATGTCTGGATTGTAATATTTCACCAATTTTCATAGGTGAAATATTACAGATTGCTCTGATTGGCTGTTGCACTTTCAACAGCCAATCAGAGCGATCGAAGCCACCCCCCTGGGCTGTAGTACCACTCCCCCTGTCCCTGCAGGACGGGTGAAATTGGAGTTAACCCTTTCACCCGCTCTGCAGGGACGCGATCCCTCCATGACGCCACATAGGCTTCATAGGTAGGATTGGCACCGACTTTCATGACGCCTACGTGGCGTCAAAGGTCGGGAAGGGGTTAAACGTAAAATCATTGTCAATCATATAGATGTGAAGAAGTATATACAAATATACTATATGGATGTGATGACGTATAAATCTTTATCACGAAAAATAAAAGAGAATAAAAATAATAAGTATACCGAAAAATTTAAAGTGAAAATAGAGTGCCAATTAACTGACATATATCACTCAATAATGCCAATAGATATTAGTGATGTCCATTGATCCTTTATTAAAAGTGATAGAAGTGCTGAAAGTGCCAAGTGCCAAATGTACATGATTAATATACGGACTTAATTGTTATTCATAATGAATAATGAACCCGCTAAGGTGCCTATGTTAACCCTAGAACGCATACCTATAGAAATCTACACATTCACACACCTGGGGCCTTTTAGGCCTGTTTACAATTATCATGGAATAACTAAAATAAAAATACTTTTCAAAGTTTATTGCAAAGTAAGGATGCATTCCCACTAGCGCAGGGGTCCGCCAGGACGGGATTCCGTAATGGATCTGACCTCCTGGTGACCCCAGCTAAGGCTGGCGGACGCATACCTGGGGCCTCGCAGGCCTGCCAGGTTACTTGTTTTCTATTTTCTGTAAAATTACTTTAGTTAGAATTTTGAAACTCTAGGTATTCATCAGGTATATATTTGTTAGTAATTTCCAGTTGTTCATATATTTTTATGTTATAGGCATTTCGGTACAACAACCTTTTTTTGGGACTACCCCATATTCACGCACCTGGGGCCTTTTAGGCCTGTGTGCAAGTAACACGGAATAACTGAAATAAAAATACTTTTCAAAATTTATTTTACAATTGCAAGGTAAGGATGCATTCCAACTAGCGCTGGGGTCCACCAGGAGGGGATCCGTAATGGATCTGACCTCCTGGTGACCCCAGCTAAGGCTGGCAGAATCCCACCATTCTGGCAGCCTTAGCTGGAGTTACCAGGAGGTCAGATCCATTATGGATCCCCTTCTGTCGAACCCCAGCGCTACTGGGAACACTGCCTAAGATGTGTATATTTCAAAACATAATTATGTGCATAAAACAACAAAAGAGTAAGTAAACGGGCACGCCAAATATAGGCATTTTATATGCAATTTTTTTATGAAAACATTTTTTGGTTGTAGCAAACTTGGTGCAGGAATATTTATTTGTAACTTTACATATTCCCCCGACAATTCTCGCATATTTTTTCGGCTGAATGTTCCTTGCATACATTTTGTCCGCAAGTAGAACAGAAACGCTCCGATTTTCTTTCCTTCTTTGCTGGACAAATATAGCAGCGCTTTCTTTTTTTTTCTCTTTGCTCTGGATGTTCCAGAAAGCGTATTCCACATCGGGTCATTGCCTCCGTAATTTGCCTTGATAAGCATATCATGCTGCTTCTCTCCATCATAGTAGGCATCAAAAGTTCATAACAAAGTTCTGTCAAAAATAGACGTCTCTTGTCTTTCCTGTTGGCATGGAATTCTGGATTAGTTTGACAATAAACAATGTAGCTATTGAGGGCTGACACATCAAGGATATTGGAAAAAAGGGAATGCAGAATCCACACTCTTCCCAGCAGTAGCAGCAATAGTAGAGTCATAAAAGTTCTTCCCCAGCAACAATACAGACAAAAAGACTGAGTATCAAATGTAAACCTAGTACAGGCCTAAAAGGCCCCTGGTGCGTGAATATGGGGTAGTCCCAAAAAAAGTTGTTATACCGAAATGTCTGTAACATAAAAATATATGAATAACTGGAAATTTTCAAAATTCTAACTAAAGTACTTTTACAGAAAATAGAAAACAAGTAACCTGGCAGGCCTGCGAGGCCCCAAGTATGCATTCTAGGGTTAATATTAGTGAAGCTAATTATAATACTGTAGTGGGATAGTATAATGTTTTTTAGAAATGGTATATATTATTATACGCTGCACATGGCACTTTTAGTTTTATAATTAGTAATGGAGTTTCCAAAATGTGGTAACTTGTAGAATATTTCTGGTGTCTTGGCAGCTTGGGGCTTTGCAAATGTGAAATAGCTTCAGCAATCTATTCCTGATAAAACTGAACTCCAAAAGTCAAATAGTGCCAAGCCTTGCTATGTGCTCAAACAGGAGTTTCCGAACGCATATTATATGCTCATGTACTCAGGTGAAATTGCACCACAAATTTTGACCGGCCTTTTTGTTTACAATTGTGAAATTAAAACATTTGGGGATAAAGACATATTCTATTGGAAAAATTGTCATTTTCATTCCATTTTGCACTAATTTCTGTGAAGCATCTGAAGGGTTACAAATTTTTATGAATATGGTTTTGAATGCCTCGAGGGATGTAGTTTTACAAATCGGTGTTGTTTCAGGGAATTTTGACAGTCACTTCAAAGTTAAAATTTTAAAAGTTTAAATGTGAAAGATCCCTTAAAAAAATAGGTTTTGTAAATTTTGCTGAGAAAAAGCTAAAATTTTAACCCTGCTAATACCCTAACAAAAAGAGGACATTTAAAAAATTATGATGGTGTAAAGTATATATATATATGGTAAACGTTATTTATTAACAATTTTGTTTAGCATGACTGTTTTAAGTGCATAAAAAGTTCTAAAACTGAATTTTTCTACATTTTCATCAAGTTTCATATATTTTCCTAGAAAATGTAAATTATTTTGACAAAAATTCACCATTAACATAAAAAGTACAATGTGTCACAAATTCTGCAGTTATTACCACTAGGGTTGAGCGACTTTCATTTTTTTAAGATCGAGTAGGGTTTTGGGAAACCCGATTTTGTCCAGAGTCGAGTCGAGTGCAGTCGGCCGATTATCGCTAAAAGTCGGGGATCGACCGAAACACGAAACCCAATGCAAGTCAATGGGGAAGCATAGTCGGCAGTGAGTGGAGGCCAGGAAAACACCTACAGTGCCCATTTTAATGCCAAAAACATCCATTCTTGTTTCTGAAGCTTGCCAATCTTAATTAACTGTATAATAATAGTTGGGCATAGGGAATTGGGGGAAAGTTGTGGGGGGAGTAGGGCTGGCTCAAGTTTTTCGTGGGCCCAGGAAATGCGGACTACGTCACGGCGGTGTTGCAGGGAAAGGTAAGTATTTAAAAGTTGCAAGTGCTGTGATCCTGAGCAAGCAGGGGGGGGCCCACTCGTTCGCATTGCCACTGGCACAGGGCCCCTCAAAGTACGGCGGTGTGTTTGCATGGCGGGGGCGCCTCCCACCAGCAGCGACACTTTTGCGTACTCTGAGGGGCCCTGTGCCAGTGACGTCGCCAACGAGTATGCCCCCCCACCTGATGAAGGAACCTGCACTTTCATCTGCACCTTCCTCTTTGTCCCTGTGTAAGGTGGTATAACATGCGGGAAGGGGAACCTTACTTTCAGCAGGGTCAGATTCTGGCTGTGTAGAGTACAAGGGGAATGTAGTGGTCTAGGTCAATGTACCAGCAGACTCATTTAGCAGTGGCTGGGCAATGGGCAGGATGAGGAGGAAACAGATATAGGGCCAAAGAATAAAGTAGGCTACATGCAGTTCAAAATTGGTAACAGGACTAAACAGGCGGCATTGCTTTGTTCAGTGGAGTAGCAAACCCAAGAGCAGCAGACACTGTTTCAAGGGCCTAACCACACTAGTAGGCCAAATGCAGTTTAATATCTGATAGTATAGGGCGAAAGCCAGAATGTGGAAGCTCAGCTTTGTTCAGTTGAGGACAACACCAGGGAGGGGCAGACACCTTTAGTAGGCCGGAAAAGCCTATTGCATTTTTTAAAATGGTAATTTGGAGCAGAAGGTTGAAGCTCAGCTTTATTTAGTTGAGGGCAACACCAGGGAGGGGCAGAAGCCGTTAGTAGGCCCTAACCACCATTTTTTTTTTTAAAAACCACTTAATGAGAGCCGGAAGGTTGAAGCTCAGCTTTATTTAGTTGAGGACAACACCAGGCAGGGGCACACAGACAGACACCTTTAGTAGGCCGGAAAAGCCTATTGCATTTTTTAAAATGGTAATTTGGAGCAGAAGGTTGAAGCTCAGCTTTATTTAGTTGAGGGCAACACCAGGGAGGGGCAGAAGCCGTTAGTAGGCCCTAACCACCATTTTTTTTTTTTAAAACCACTTAATGAGAGCCGGAAGGTTGAAGCTCAGCTTTATTTAGTTGAGGACAACACCAGGCAGGGGCACACAGACAGACACCTTTAGTAGGCCGGAAAAGCCTATTGCATTTTTTAAAATGGTAATTTGGAGCAGAAGGTTGAAGCTCAGCTTTATTTAGTTGAGGACAACACCAGGCAGGGGCACACAGACAGACACCTTTAGTAGGCCGGAAAAGCCTATTGCATTTTTTAAAATGGTAATTTGGAGCAGAAGGTTGAAGCTCAGCTTTATTTAGTTGAGGACAACACCAGGCAGGGGCACACAGACAGACACCTTTAGTAGGCCGGAAAAGCCTATTGCATTTTTTAAAATGGTAATTTGGAGCAGAAGGTTGAAGCTCAGCTTTATTTAGTTGAGGGCAACACCAGGGAGGGGCAGAAGCCGTTAGTAGGCCCTAACCACCATTTTTTTTTTTAAAAACCACTTAATGAGAGCCGGAAGGTTGAAGCTCAGCTTTATTTAGTTGAGGACAACACCAGGCAGGGGCACACAGACAGACACCTTTAGTAGGCCGGAAAAGCCTATTGCATTTTTTAAAATGGTAATTTGGAGCAGAAGGTTGAAGCTCAGCTTTATTTAGTTGAGGGCAACACCAGGGAGGGGCAGAAGCCGTTAGTAGGCCCTAACCACCATTTTTTTTTTTTAAAACCACTTAATGAGAGCCGGAAGGTTGAAGCTCAGCTTTATTTAGTTGAGGACAACACCAGGCAGGGGCACACAGACAGACACCTTTAGTAGGCCGGAAAAGCCTATTGCATTTTTTAAAATGGTAATTTGGAGCAGAAGGTTGAAGCTCAGCTTTATTTAGTTGAGGACAACACCAGGCAGGGGCACACAGACAGACACCTTTAGTAGGCCGGAAAAGCCTATTGCATTTTTTAAAATGGTAATTTGGAGCAGAAGGTTGAAGCTCAGCTTTATTTAGTTGAGGACAACACCAGGCAGGGGCACACAGACAGACACCTTTAGTAGGCCGGAAAAGCCTATTGCATTTTTTAAAATGGTAATTTGGAGCAGAAGGTTGAAGCTCAGCTTTATTTAGTTGAGGACAACACCAGGCAGGGGCACACAGACAGACACCTTTAGTAGGCCGGAAAAGCCTATTGCATTTTTTAAAATGGTAATTTGGAGCAGAAGGTTGAAGCTCAGCTTTATTTAGTTGAGGACAACACCAGGCAGGGGCACACAGACAGACACCTTTAGTAGGCCGGAAAAGCCTATTGCATTTTTTAAAATGGTAATTTGGAGCAGAAGGTTGAAGCTCAGCTTTATTTAGTTGAGGGCAACACCAGGGAGGGGCAGAAGCCGTTAGTAGGCCCTAACCACCATTTTTTTTTTTTAAAACCACTTAATGAGAGCCGGAAGGTTGAAGCTCAGCTTTATTTAGTTGAGGACAACACCAGGCAGGGGCACACAGACAGACACCTTTAGTAGGCCGGAAAAGCCTATTGCATTTTTTAAAATGGTAATTTGGAGCAGAAGGTTGAAGCTCAGCTTTATTTAGTTGAGGACAACACCAGGCAGGGGCACACAGACAGACACCTTTAGTAGGCCGGAAAAGCCTATTGCATTTTTTAAAATGGTAATTTGGAGCAGATGGTTGAAGCTCAGCTTTATTTAGTTGAGGACAACACCAGGCAGGGGCACACAGACAGACACCTTTAGTAGGCCGGAAAAGCCTATTGCATTTTTTAAAATGGTAATTTGGAGCAGAAGGTTGAAGCTCAGCTTTATTTAGTTGAGGGCAACACCAGGGAGGGGCAGAAGCCGTTAGTAGGCCCTAACCACCATTTTTTTTTTTTAAAACCACTTAATGAGAGCCGGAAGGTTGAAGCTCAGCTTTATTTAGTTGAGGACAACACCAGGCAGGGGCACACAGACAGACACCTTTAGTAGGCCGGAAAAGCCTATTGCATTTTTTAAAATGGTAATTTGGAGCAGAAGGTTGAAGCTCAGCTTTATTTAGTTGAGGACAACACCAGGCAGGGGCACACAGACAGACACCTTTAGTAGGCCGGAAAAGCCTATTGCATTTTTTAAAATGGTAATTTGGAGCAGAAGGTTGAAGCTCAGCTTTATTTAGTTGAGGACAACACCAGGCAGGGGCACACAGACAGACACCTTTAGTAGGCCGGAAAAGCCTATTGCATTTTTTAAAATGGTAATTTGGAGCAGAAGGTTGAAGCTCAGCTTTATTTAGTTGAGGACAACACCAGGCAGGGGCACACAGACAGACACCTTTAGTAGGCCGGAAAAGCCTATTGCATTTTTTAAAATGGTAATTTGGAGCAGAAGGTTGAAGCTCAGCTTTATTTAGTTGAGGGCAACACCAGGGAGGGGCAGAAGCCGTTAGTAGGCCCTAACCACCATTTTTTTTTTTTAAAACCACTTAATGAGAGCCGGAAGGTTGAAGCTCAGCTTTATTTAGTTGAGGACAACACCAGGCAGGGGCACACAGACAGACACCTTTAGTAGGCCGGAAAAGCCTATTGCATTTTTTAAAATGGTAATTTGGAGCAGAAGGTTGAAGCTCAGCTTTATTTAGTTGAGGGCAACACCAGGGAGGGGCAGAAGCCGTTAGTAGGCCCTAACCACCATTTTTTTTTTTAAAACCACTTAATGAGAGCCGGAAGGTTGAAGCTCAGCTTTATTTAGTTGAGGACAACACCAGGCAGGGGCACACAGACAGACACCTTTAGTAGGCCGGAAAAGCCTATTGTATTTTTTAAAATGGTAATTTGGAGCAGAAGGTTGAAGCTCAGCTTTATTTAGTTGAGGGCAACACCAGGCAGGGGCACACAGACAAACACCTTTAGTAGGCCGGAAAAGCCTATTGCATTTTTTAAAATGGTAATTTGGAGCAGAAGGTTGAAGCTCAGCTTTATTTAGTTGAGGGCAACACCAGGGAGGGGCAGAAGCCGTTAGTAGGCCCTAACCACCATTTTTTTTTTTTAAAACCACTTAATGAGAGCCGGAAGGTTGAAGCTCAGCTTTATTTAGTTGAGGGCAACACCAGGGAGGGGCAGAAGCCGTTAGTAGGCCCTAACCAAAGTTGAAGGCCAAATGCAGTTTAATTTCTGATACTATAGGCCGAAAGCCAGAAGGTGGAAGCTCCGATTTAGACAGTGGAGGACAATTTGAATTAGGGACTGCAGACAGACTTAGTAGGCTGTCCCCTGTGGACCATGCATCCACCACATTAACCCATTGCGCCGTAATGGACACGTAATCTTCCGTGGCCATGCCTACAGGTCCATGCGTCTGTTGTCAGGTGCACCTTTGTACTCACAGATTGCCAGAGTGCATGGACAATGCGGTCTTCTACATGCTGGTGGAGGGTTGGGATGGCTTTTCTCGCAAAAGAAGTGTCGACTGGTTAGCTTGTAGCGTGGTACAGCGTAGTCCATCATGGCCTTATTAATAGTAAATAAAATATATAACTAGGCTCTATGAACTTTTAAATAGGTTCCAGGGGTACACGGGCAGCATTGGTGTGGTCAGTGGAGGAGTATTGCAAGTAGGGGCTGCAGACAGGCTATCAATGGCCTAAAATAACAAACAGTAGGCAGTCATGGCAGTTTTACATCGGTTACATGGATACACAGGCAGGCACTCCAGGCAGCATTGTGGTCAGTGGAGGAGTATTGCAAGTAGGGGCCGCAGACAGGCTATCAAAGGCCTAAAATAACAAACAATAGGCTCATTGCAGTTTTACAGCGGTTACATGGATAGACGGGCAGGCAGCTTGGTGGTGAGTGGAGGAGTATTTAAAGTAGGGACCGCAGACAGGCTATCAAAGGCCTAACATAACAAACAATAGGCTCATGGCAGTTTTACAGCGGTTACATGGATACACGGGCAGGCAGCTTGGTGGTCAGTGGAGGAGTATTTAAAGTAGGGACCGCAGACAGGCTTCAAAGGCCTAACATAAGAAAATGGGCTGGCTGTAGGCACTTTATAATTGGTTCCAGGGGTACACGGGCAGCAGTGGTCTGGCCAGTGGAGGACTAGTGGAAGGAGGGACCGCAGACAGGCTTCAAAGGCCTAACATAAAAAAATGGGCTGGCTGTAGGCACTTTATAATTGGTTCCAGGGGTACACGGGCAGCAGTGGTCTGGTCAGTGGAGGACTAGTGGAAGGAGGGACCGCAGACAGGCTTCAAAGGCCTAAAATAACAAACAATAGGCTCATGGCAGTTTTACAGCGGTTACATGGATACACGGGCAGGCAGCTTGGTGGTCAGTGGAGGAGTATTTAAAGTAGGGACCGCAGACAGGCTTCAAAGGCCTAACATAAGAAAATGGGCTGGCTGTAGGCACTTTATAATTGGTTCCAGGGGTACACGGGCAGCAGTGGTCTGGCCAGTGGAGGACTAGTGGAAGGAGGGACCGCAGACAGGCTTCAAAGGCCTAACATAAAAAAATGGGCTGGCTGTAGGCACTTTATAATTGGTTCCAGGGGTACACGGGCAGCAGTGGTCTGGTCAGTGGAGGACTAGTGGAAGGAGGGACCGCAGACAGGCTTCAAAGGCCTAAAATAACAAACAATAGGCTCATGGCAGTTTTACAGCGGTTACATGGATACACGGGCAGGCAGCTTGGTGGTCAGTGGAGGAGTATTTAAAGTAGGGACCGCAGACAGGCTTCAAAGGCCTAACATAACAAACAATAGGCTCATGGCAGTTTTACAGCGGTTACATGGATACACGGGCAGGCAGCTTGGTGGTCAGTGGAGGAGTATTTAAAGTAGGGACCGCAGACAGGCTTCAAAGGCCTAACATAAGAAAATGGGCTGGCTGTAGGCACTTTATAATTGGTTCCAGGGGTACACGGGCAGCAGTGGTCTGGTCAGTGGAGGACTAGTGGAAGGAGGGACCGCAGACAGGCTTCAAAGGCCTAACATAAAAAAATGGGCTGGCTGTAGGCACTTTATAATTGGTTCCAGGGGTACACGGGCAGCAGTGGTCTGGCCAGTGGAGGACTAGTGGAAGGAGGGACCGCAGACAGGCTTCAAAGGCCTAACATAAAAAAATGGGCTGGCTGTAGGCACTTTATAATTGGTTCCAGGGGTACACGGGCAGCAGTGGTCTGGTCAGTGGAGGACTAGTGGAAGGAGGGACCGCAGACAGGCTTCAAAGGCCTAAAATAACAAACAATAGGCTCATGGCAGTTTTACAGCGGTTACATGGATACACGGGCAGCTTGGTGGTGAGTGGAGGAGTAGTGCAAGGAGTGTCTGTCCCAGTACTCCCAAAATATAAATAGATGTTAATGTCTCGCAAAACAACCAAAACAAAAAAAAAGGTGGCATACTTAGGTACAGGGGTGGGCTCATCTGCTGAGTTTCTGACATAGTAATTTGGCAGTAACTATTTAATGGTGCCAATATAGGACACAGACACAGACTACTTTAAGTTGCATCGTAGATGTCTACAAATTTGTATTGTCAGTGCCAGACATTGAATGATGTCAGCGAATAGACTAAAGATTGGTGGAGCTGTGCGACATAATTTTGCATGTGGTAGAGCACATTTTGAGCTGGGGTAGGGGGGAACTCTCTAGAGGCCGGCGGGACCGCCCCAGGGCCCCTCATGTTACAATGGTGTGTCTGACGTTGGGTGTGCACCACCACCGCCAGAGACACTACATTGTACTATGAGGGACCCAGTAGCAATGCCGTCAACCAAAAGCGAGCACACCCACCTCTTCAGACAAACAGCAGTCTCACGCGTGCTTGCGCCAAGTCGCGATACCACGGCCCCGTGTGGGGAGTTTGGCCATTTAGGGAGGTGTAAACATGTCGTATGCTGTACAATCAGCTGCAGCAAATTAGACATTAGAAAAGTAATTCACAGGCAAGAGCCTTTCATAGGAAAGCTAGGTGTCGGCCGGGCAAGGTGGGGCAAAAGATTTCGAAATCCAGTTGTGGTTCATTTTAATGAATGTTAGATCGTCAACATTTTGGGTAGCCAGACGAGTCCTTTTTTCGGTTAATATTGAACCTGCAGCACTGAATACTCTTTCTGATAGGACACTTGCTGCCGGGCAAGCAAGCTCCTGCAATGCATATTCTGCCAATTCTGGCCAGGTGTCTAATTTGGAGGCCCAGTAATCAAATGGGAATGACGGTTGAGGGAGAACATCGATAAGGGATGAAAAATAGTTAGTAACCATACTGGACAAATGTTGTCTCCTGTCACTTTCAATTGATGCAGCAGTACCTGTCCTGTCTGCGGTCATAGCAAAATCACTCCACAACCTGGTCAGAAAACCCCTCTGTCCAACGCCACTTCTGATGTGTGCACCCCTAACACTCCTAGTCTGCTGCCCCCTGGAGCTCGTGTGAGAACGATCACGTGCGCTGTGTGCTGGGAATGCCTGAAGCAAACGGTCAACAAGAGTTGATTGTTTGGTTGCTAATATTAGTTCCAAGTTCTCATGTGGCATAATATTTTGCAATTTGCCTTTATAGCGTGGATCAAGGAGGCAGGCCAACCAGTAATCGTCATCGTTCATCATTTTCGTAATGCGTGTGTCCCTTTTTAGGATACGTAAGGCATAATCCGCCATGTGGGCCAAAGTTCCAGTTGTCAAATCTCCGGTTGTGATTGGTTGAGGGGCAGTTGCAGGCAAATCTACGTCACTTGTGTCCCTCAAAAAACCAGAACCCGGCCGTGACACGCAACCAATTTCCTGTGCCCCCGGGAAAGGTTCGGCATTAAAAATATACTCATCCCCATCATCCTCCTCGTCCTCCACCTCCTCTTCGCCCGCTACCTCGTCCTGTACACTGCCCTGACCAGACAATGGCTGACTGTCATCAAGGCTTTCCTCTTCCTCTGGTGCAGACGCCTGCTCCTTTATGTGCGTCAAACTTTGCATCAGCAGACGCATTAGGGGGATGCTCATGCTTATTACGGCGTTGTCTGCACTAACCAGCCGTGTGCATTCCTCAAAACACTGAAGGACTTGACACATGTCTTGTATCTTAGACCACTGCACACCTGACAACTCCATGTCTGCCATCCTACTGCCTGCCCGTGTATCCTCCCACAAATAAATAACAGCACGCCTCTGTTCGCACAGTCTCTGAAGCATGTGCAGTGTTGAGTTCCACCTTGTTGCAACGTCTATGATTAGGCGATGCTGGGGAAGGTTCAAAGACCGCTGATAGGTCTGCATACGGCTGGCGTGTACAGGCGAACGTCGGATATGTGAGCAAAGTGCACGCACTTTGAGGAGCAGGTCGGAGAACCCAGGATAAGTTTTCAATAAGCACTGCACCACCAGGTTTAAGGTGTGAGCCAGGCAAGGAATGTGTTTCAGTTGGGAAAGGGAGATGGCAGCCATGAAATTCCTTCCGTTATCACTCACTACCTTGCCTGCCTCAAGATCTACTGTGCCCAGCCACGACTGTGTTTCTTGTTGCAAGAACTCGGACAGAACTTCCGCGGTGTGTCTGTTGTCGCCCAAGCACTTCATAGCCAATACAGCCTGCTGACGCTTGGCAGTAGCTGGCCCATAATGGGACAACTGGTGTGCAACAGTGTCATCTGCCGATGGAGTGGTTGGCAGACTGCGTTCTGTGGAAGAGCTGTAGCTTCTGCAGGAGGACGAGGAGGAGGAGGAGGAGGGGGTGCGAACGCCTACAGCCAACTGTTTCCTAGACCGTGGGCTAGGCACAACTGTCCCTAAATTGATGTCGCCTGTGGACCCTGCATCCACCACATTCACCCAGTGTGCCGTGATGGACACATAACGTCCCTGGCCATGCCTACTGGTCCATGCATCTGTAGTCAGGTGCACCTTTGTACTCACAGATTGCCTGAGTGCATGGACGATGCGCTGTTTAACATGCTGGTGCAGGGCTGGGATGGCTTTTCTGGAAAAAAAGTGTCGACTGGGTAGCTCGTATCGTGGTTCAGCGTACTCCATCAGGGCTTTGAAAGCTTCGCTTTCAACTAACCGGTAGGGCATCATCTCTAACGAGATTAGTCTAGCTATGTGGGCGTTAAAACACTGTGTACGCGGATGCGAGGATAAGTACTTCCTTTTTCTAACCAGAGTCTCATGTAGGGTGAGCTGGACTGGAGAGCTGGAGATCGTGGAACTTTCGGGTGTGCCGGTGTACATGGCAGACTGAGAGACGGTTGGAGACGGTATTGTTTCCGCCGGTGCCCTAGATGCAATATTTCCTCCTACAAAACTGGTGATTCCCTGACCCTGACTGCTTTTGGCTGGCAAAGAAACCTGCACAGATACTGCCGGTGGTGCGGAAAATGGTGGCCTTACAGTGACGGAAGGGATGTTGCGTTGCTGACTAGCTTCATTGGCCGAGGGTGCTACAACCTTGAGGGACGTTTGGTAGTTAGTCCAGGCTTGAAAATGCATGGTGGTTAAGTGTCTATGCATGCAACTAGTATTTAGACTTTTCAGATTCTGACCTCTGCTTAAGCTAGTTGAACATTTTTGACAGATGACTTTGCGCTGATCAGTTGGATGTTGTTTAAAAAAATGCCAGACTGCACTCTTCCTAGACTCGGATCCCTTTTCAGGGATTGCAGACTGAGCTTTAACCGGATGGCAACGCTGTGCTCCAACAGGTTTTGGCTTTGACACGCGTTTTGGGCCAGATACGGGCCCGGCAGATGGAACCTGTTGCGATGTTGATGCCTGCTGCGGCCCCTCCTCCACCTCCGCTTCTGAACTACTGCCGCCTGCACCCTGTTCCCCCAATGGCTGCCAATCGGGGTCAATAACTGGGTCATCTATTACCTCCTCTTCGAGCTCGTGTGCAACTTCGTCTGTGTCACTGTGTCGGTCAGTGGTATAGCATTCGTGGCGGGGCAACATAGTCTCATCAGGGTCTGATTGTGGATCTGTACCCTGAGAGGGCAATGTGGTGGTCTGAGTCAAAGGAGCAGCATAGTACTCTGGCTGTGGCTGTGCATCAGTGCACTCCATGTCAGAATATACTTGTAATGGGCATGGCCTGTTAAATGTTTCACTTTCTAAGCCAGGGACGGTATGTGTAAAGAGCTCCATGGAGTGACCTGTTGTGTCGCCTGCTGCATCCTTCTCTCTTGTTGTAGTTTTTGCTGAGGAGGACAAGGAAGCGACTTGTCCCTGACCGTGAACATCCACAAGCGACGCGCTGCTTTTACATTTACCAGTTTCGGAAGAGGAGGCAAAAGAGCTAGAGGCTGAGTCTGCAATGTAAGCCAAAACTTGCTGTTGCTGCTCCGCCTTTAAAAGCGGTTTTCCTACTCCCAGAAAAGAGAGCGTTCGAGGCCTTGTGTAGCCTGACGACGAAACTGGCTCCACAGCTCCAGACTTAGGTGGAATATTTTTATCCCCACGACCACCTGATGCTCCACTACCACTACCATCATTACCAGCTGACAATGAACGCCCACGACGACCTCTTGCACCAGACTTCCTCATTGTTTTAAAATCTTAACCAAAGTAACTTTATTTGTTGCTGTCAAACAACTTACACGGTGAGCTATAACTTCAGTATGATTTCAATATCCCTTAACAGGTTGGTGAGACCACAAGGAAAATCAGGCACAATGTTACACACTCTGTTTTCTGTGGCACAAAATCACAGAGATGACACACACGCAGGACTGTCACTCAAGCACTAATGTCAATATTAATCTCCCACCTAATTTATTTTTTTTTTTTTCTCAGGGAGACTTTAGAAACCAAATAATATTAAAAAAAAAAAAAAAAAAAAGGCTTTCTATGGCCCACAATTAGAGGGAGAGAGGTGGCACACCCAGGAGTCAAGACTGGCGCACAAGCTGAAAGGGCAATATTACTCTCCCACTGTTTTTTTAAGTTTTTTTTTTATTTCAGGGAGACTTTAGAAACCAAATAATATTAAAAAAACCAAAAAAAAAAAATAGCCTTTCTATGGCCCACTGAATGAGAGACAGAGGTGGCACACCCAGGAGTCAAGACTGGCACACAAGCTGAAAGGGCAATATTACTCTCCCACTGTTTTTTTATGTATTTTTTGTTTTTTAAGGGAGACTTTAGAAACCCAATAATATTTAAAAAAAAAAAAAAATAGGCTTTCTATGGCCCACTGAATGAGAGGGAGAGAGGTGGCACACCCAGGAGTCAAGACTGGCACACAAGCTGAAAGGGCAATATTACTCTCCCACTGTTTTTTTATGTATTTTTTTTTTTTCAGGGAGACTTTAGAAACCCAATAATATTTAAAAAAAATAAATAAATAGGCTTTCTATGGCCCACTGAATGAGAGGGAGAGAGGTGGCACACCCAGGAGTCAAGACTGGCACACAAGCTGAAAGGGCAATATTACTCTCCCACTGTTTTTTTATGTATTTTTTTTTTTTTCAGGGAGACTTTAGAAACCCAATAATATTTAAAAAAATAAATAAATAGGCTTTCTATGGCCCACTGAATGAGAGGGAGAGAGGTGGCACACCCAGGAGTCAAGCCTGGCACACAAGCTGAAAGGGCAATATTACTCTCCCACTGTTTTTTTATGTATTTTTTGTTTTTTAAGGGAGACTTTAGAAACCCAATAATATTTTAAAAAATAAATAAATAGGCTTTCTATGGCCCACTGAATGAGAGGGAGAGAGGTGGCACACCCAGGAGTCAAGACTGGCACACAAGCTGAAAGGGCAATATTACTCTCCCACTGTTTTTTTATGTTTTTTTTTTTTTTTTTCAGGGAGACTTTAGAAACCAAATAATAAGAAAAAAAATAAATAAATAAATAGGCTTTCTATAGCCCACTGAATGAGAGATAGCACACACAGCAGTGGCACACAAGCCCTGACTGAGGCCAATATTTTTCTCCCACTGATTGATGTAGTGTTTTTGTGTTGAGGTAGATTTTAGAACACAAATCAAGGGAAAAAAAAAATGCTTTCTATGGCCCACTGAATGAGAGAGAGGTGGCACACCCAGGAGTCAAGACTGGCACACAAGCTGAAAGGGCAATATTACTCTCCCACTGTTTTTTTATGTATTTTTTGTTTTTTAAGGGAGACTTTAGAAACCCAATAATATTTAAAAAAAAAAATTAATAGGCTTTCTATGGCCCACTGAATGAGAGGGAGAGAGGTGGCACACCCAGGAGTCAAGCCTGGCACACAAGCTGAAAGGGCAATATTACTCTCCCACTGTTTTTTTATGTATTTTTTGTTTTTTAAGGGAGACTTTAGAAACCCAATAATATTTAAAAAAAAAAATAAATAGGCTTTCTATGGCCCACTGAATGAGAGGGAGAGAGGTGGCACACCCAGGAGTCAAGACTGGCACACAAGCTGAAAGGGCAATATTACTCTCCCACTGTTTTTTTATGTATTTTTTGTTTTTTAAGGGAGACTTTAGAAACCCAATAATATTTAAAAAAAAAATAAATAGGCTTTCTATGGCCCACTGAATGAGAGGGAGAGAGGTGGCACACCCAGGAGTCAAGACTGGCACACAAGCTGAAAGGGCAATATTACTCTCCCACTGTTTTTTTATGTATTTTTTGTTTTTTAAGGGAGACTTTAGAAACCCAATAATATTTAAAAAAAAAAATAAATAGGCTTTCTATGGCCCACTGAATGAGAGGGAGAGAGGTGGCACACCCAGGAGTCAAGACTGGCACACAAGCTGAAAGGGCAATATTACTCTCCCACTGTTTTTTTATGTATTTTTTGTTTTTTAAGGGAGACTTTAGAAACCCAATAATATTTAAAAAAATAAATAAATAGGCTTTCTATGGCCCACTGAATGAGAGGGAGAGAGGTGGCACACCCAGGAGTCAAGACTGGCACACAAGCTGAAAGGGCAATATTACTCTCCCACTGTTTTTTTATGTATTTTTTGTTTTTTAAGGGAGACTTTAGAAACCCAATAATATTTTTTAAAAAAAATAAATAGGCTTTCTATGGCCCACTGAATGAGAGGGAGAGAGGTGGCACACCCAGGAGTCAAGACTGGCACACAAGCTGAAAGGGCAATATTACTCTCCCACTGTTTTTTTATGTATTTTTTTTTTTTCAGGGAGACTTTAGAAACCCAATAATATTTAAAAAAAAAAATAAATAGGCTTTCTATGGCCCACTGAATGAGAGGGAGAGAGGTGGCACACCCAGGAGTCAAGCCTGGCACACAAGCTGAAAGGGCAATATTACTCTCCCACTGTTTTTTTATGTATTTTTTGTTTTTTAAGGGAGACTTTAGAAACCCAATAATATTTAAAAAAAAAAAAAAATAGGCTTTCTATGGCCCACTGAATGAGAGGGAGAGAGGTGGCACACCCAGGAGTCAAGACTGGCACACAAGCTGAAAGGGCAATATTACTCTCCCACTGTTTTTTTAGGTTTTTTTTTTTTTCAGGGAGACTTTAGAAACCAAATAATATTAAAAAAAAATAGGCTTGCTATAGCCCACTGAATGAGAGATAGCACACACAGCAGTGGCACACAAGCCCTGACTGAGGCCAATATTTTTCTCCCACTGATTGATGTAGTGTTTTTGTGTTGAGGTAGAATTTAGAACACAAATCACGGAAAAAATAAATAGGCTTTCTATGGCCCACTCAGTGAGAGATGGCACACACAGGGATGGCACTGTAGCAGAAATGCCAATCTTAATCTCCCACAAAAAAAACAAAAAAAAAACAGGGACTGTCCTACAATTACTATCTCCCTGCAGTAATGTAAGCCAGGTATATAGCAATAGGAGTGGACTGATGCACAAATTAAATAAAAAGTGTGGACAAACAAAAAAGATAGCTGTGCAGAAAGGAAGGAACAAGAGGATATGTGCTTTGAAAAAAGCAGTTGGTTTCCACAGTGGCGTACACACAGCAATACAGCTATCACGGAGCCTTCTAGGGCAGCCCAATGAGCTACAGCGCTGAGGGGAAAAAAAAAAAAAATAGCTTCCACAGTCCCTGCACACCGAAGGTGGTGTTGGACAGTGGAAATCGCTGCAGCACAAGCGGTTTGGTGGTTAGTGGACCCTGCCTAACGCTCTCCCTGCTTCTGACGAAGCGGCAGCAACCTGTCCCTAAGCTCAGATCAGCAGCAGTAAGATGGCGGTCGGCGGGAACGCCCCTTTATAGCCCCTGTGACGCCGCAGACAGCAAGCCAATCACTGCAATGCCCTTCTCTAAGATGGTGGGGACCAGGATCTATGTCATCACGCTGCCCACACTCTGCGTTCACCTTCATTGGCTGAGAAATGGCGCTTTTCGCGTCATTGAAACGCGACTTTGGCGCGAAAGTCGCGTACCGCATGGCCGACAAGTACAGGGGTCAGATCGGGTTTCATGAGATGCCGACTTAGCCAAAAGTCGGCGACTTTTGAAAATGATCGACCCGTTTCGCTCAACCCTAATTACCACATAAAGTGACACGCCAGAATTGAAAAACATGGCTTGGTCAAGCAGATGAAAACTGGCTCTGGCATAAAGGGGCTAAGCACCTGAGAATATACTGTAATAATATTATAGCCAGAAAATAAATATTTCTGAACTCATTGTGTGAATTGTATAAAAAAGGTCTATGCAACAAAGTTTAATTTAGAAGAATTGAAACGAGTACACTTTTATGAGCAAGAACCTAGAATATTGACATTAATGATGTTTCTATAACAAATACAGCATTGTAATATTAAAGCAATATATGATACAGAGAAAAAAACGCATTTTACATTGAGCATTATTTATAACAGAGAGATATGTACAGTACTTGACCCAGAAATGTTTTATGCGAACGGTAGTGGAGGAATTGTTACAGAGGTATATGCATGACAGAAAACTAAAAAAAGGAAGATTGTGCATCCATGCAAGGTTGAAATTACTTACATATATTTTAATTGCAATTGAATAAAACATGAATTATGCAGCATTACTGTATCCATTCATACATTCACCACTAATTCGTTTTCTTCACTGACCTCACATAGTAAATTAGAATTTCATAAAAAAATTAATTTATTTCAGTTCTTCAATACAAAAAATGAAACTCATATATTATATAAAGTCATTTCAAACAGAGTGACCTATTTCAAGTGTTTATTTCTGTTAATGTTGAGGAATATGGCTTACAGCCAATGAAAAAAAACCAAAAGTCATTATCTCAGTAAAATAGAATAATTAAAAACACCTGTAAAGGCTTCCTAAGAATTTAAAAAGGTCCCTTAGACTGTTTCAGTAGGCTCCACAATCATGGGGAAGACTGCTGACTTGACAGATGTCCAGACGGAGGGCAAGACACAAAAGGTCATTACTAAAGAAGCTGGTTGTTCACAGAGTGCTATATCAAGCATATTAAAGGAAAGTTGAATGGAAGGAAAAAGTGTGGTTGAAAAAGGTCCACAAGCAACCGGGATACCAGCAGCCTTGAATGGATTAAGAAAAGGCCATTCAAAAAATTTTGGGGAGATTCAGAAGGAGTAGACTTCTGCTGGAGGCATTGCTTCAAGAACCACTACACACTAATACTAATGTATCCAGGACATGGGCTACAAGTGTCGCATTCCTCGTGTCAAGCCACTCATGACCGATAATGCCAGAAGTGTCTTACATGGGCCATGGAGAAAAAAAAACTGGACTCTTTCTTAGTGGTCCAAGGTGTTGTTTTCAGATTTAAGTCAATTTTGCATTTAATTTAGAAATCAAGGACCCAGAGTCTGGCGGAATAGTGGAGAGGCACACAATCCAAGCTGCTTGAGGTCTAGTGTGACGTTTTCACAATCAGCGATGGTTTTTGGAGCCATGTCATCTGCTGGTGTAGGTCCACTGTGTTTTATCAAGACCAAAGTCAGCCAGTCATCTACCAGGAAATTTTAGAGCACTTCATGCTTCCCTCTGCCGACAAGCTTTTTGGAGATGGAAATTTCATTCTCCAGCAGGACTTGGCACCTATCCACACTGTCAAAAGAACCAACACCTGGTTTAAAAACAACAGTACCACTGTATTTTATTGGCCAGCAAACTCGCCTGACCTTAACCCCATAGAGAATCTATGGGGTATTGTCAAGAAGAATATGACACCAGACCCAACAATACAGACGAGCTGAAGATTGCTGTCAAAGCAACCTGGGCTTCCATGACACCTCAGCAGTGCCACAGGCTGATCGCCTCCATGCCGCACCACATTGATGCAGTAATTGATGCAAAAGGTGCCACGACCAAGTATTGAGTGCATTTACTAAACATACATTTCAAAAGGCCAACATTTCAGATTAACCCCTTTGTGACATAAGCCGTACTAGTACAGCGCTGCAGGAACTGCACTTGGGTCAGCAGCAGTACTAGTACGGCTCCATGCTTACCGTGGTCTCACGGTAAGCGCCGCGGCGATCGCGTGCGGGTGTCAGCTGTATGTGACAGCTGACACCCGCAGCAATTCCCACAATTGGTGCTAGCACTGATCGTGGGCATTTAACACCTCTGATGCTGCTGTCAGTAGTGACAGTGACAAAGAGGGGCATCGCTGTTGTGTATTTGCTTTTTGCTCCCTCTAGTGGTTACTAGTTTTTTGACTCTGGTTTTTCTGTCATTCCTTTTATCCGCACCTGGGTCGTTAGTTAGGGGTGTTGCTATATAAGCTCCCTGGACCTTCAGTTCTATGCCTGGCAACGTAGTTATCAGAGCTAGTCTGCTGTGCTCTTGTCTACTGATCCTGGTTCCAGTTATATCAGCTAAGTCTGCCTTTTGCTTTTTGCTATTTGTTTTGGTTTTGTATTTTTGTCCAGCTTGTTGCAAATCTATATCCTGACCTTTGTTGGAAGCTCTAGGGGGCTGGTGTTCTCCCCCCGGACCGTTAGACGGTTCGGGGGTTCTTGAATTTCCAGTGTGGATTTTGATAGGGTTTTTGTTGACCATATAAGTTACCTTTCTTTATTCTGCTATTAGTAAGCGGGCCTCTCTGTGCTAAACCTGGTTCATTTCTGTGTTTGTCATTTCCTCTTACCTCACCGTCATTATTTGTGGGGGGCTTCTATCCAGCTTTGGGGTCCCCTTCTCTGGAGGCAAGAAAGGTCTTTGTTTTCCTCTACTAGGGGTAGCTAGATTCTCCGGCTGGCGCGTGTCATCTAGAATCAACGTAGGAATGATCCCCGGCTACTTCTAGTGTTGGCGTTAGGAGTAGATATATGGTCAACCCAGTTACCACTGCCCTATGAGCTGGATTTTTGTATTCTGCAGACTTCCACGTTCCTCTGAGACCCTCGCCATTGGGGTCATAACACATCGCGCAGGGGCTCCGCAGTTCCATCAGAATAACGCAATGTGATCACATTATTCTCATGGTCTCCATGAACATCCGTGGATCCAAGATGGCCACGGGGTCCTTCCGGGTCCTGCAGTGAGGTGGCTTTGCAAGTGCCTGCTGAGAACAGGCACCAACAAAAGCCTCCTTCACTGCCTGTCAGATCGCTGATCTGACACAGTGCTGTGCAAAGTGTCAGATCAGCGGTCTGATGTAATATAGTGATGTCCCAACCTGGGACAATGTTATAAAGTAAAAAAAATAGAATGTGTAAAAATATATTTTTTAAAATCCCCAAATAAAGAAAAAAAATTTTTCCCAATAAATCCATTTATTTATGTAAATAAAAAAACAATAAAAGTACACATATTTGGTATCGCCTCATCCGTAATGACTCGCTGTATAAAACTGTCCCACTAGTTTATCCCTTGAGTGAACACCATAAAAATTAAATAAAAAAATAGGCAAAAAACAATGCTTTATCATCATACTGCTGAACAAAAAGTGCAATAAAAAAAGATAAAAACAACAAATGTAAATAAATATGGTATTCCTGAAAACGTCATCTTGTCCTGCAAAAACAAGCCACATACAGCTCCATGAGCAGAAAAATAAAAAAGTTATAGCCCTCAGAATAAAGTGGTGCAAAAACAATTATTTTTTCTATAAAATAGTTTTTATTGTGTAAGGCTGGTTTCACACTTGCGTTTTGATCTGCAGCGCTTTTGGAAAAAAAACGCATGCGTTTTTTTCCCTATGTTTAACATTAAAAACACATGCGTTTTTTTTGGTCCGCGTTTGTCCGCGTTTAACGACGCATGCTTTTTTGGCTGCATGCGGCATGTTGCAGAAATGCAACATGTAGTAATTTTCAGGGGCGTTTTTTTGCTGCAAAAAAATGTATGCGTTCATTTGCATTTGATTTGCGTCAAAAAATACATTGATGTCTATGGAAACACATGCGTTTTTGTGTACATGCGTTTGCATGCGTTTTTGAACGCATGCGTTTCCATTAAGATAACCATGTCTAGACACTGATAAGACACCCCCTACCAAAAAGGTGATAAAAGGGAGGTTGGGGAAAGTTTCAGGACACTTCTCATCAGACTCTGAAGAAGACAAGACACTGGCAGGACGCCTTTTGGAGGACAAGACCCAGATCAATGTGAGTATATCCTACCAATGCCTTTATTTTCTAATTTTTGGCTCTACATGTCCTAATTTCTCCCATTTCTTTCTTTCTACATGCCTCAGAATGTCTTCTTCGGAGTCTTCATCTGGTGAGGAGTTTGAGCCACGTCAGTCGGAAGTGGAGCATGTCAGTGAGGTGAGTGTTTGCCTCGTCAGATTGGTAAGTATTCACTGTCACATCGACATGTGACAATTTGATTTTTCCTTTTTTTAGAGCACTTCTGCTGAGGCACAGACCGGGCAGGAGCAGCGGAGTCAAGGTCCGGTCGGAAGACGGCAGCGGGTATGTATACAAGGCTGACTGTCCTCATTGTAAAATTCTTGAATCTTCCATTCTTTACACTCATATATCTTTAAATTTTTCTTATGGAATCCTTTTGTATGTTTACTTTCGTATTCATGCCATTTCTCATCATCTGTTCTCTTTCTTTTCCTAATGTGATTGAGCAAACTGTAATGATTGTCTTTAATTTTTAGGTTTCACGACGGGACGATGACCTTATTGACAACGACCTCCTAATAAGCCTGGTCCAGGAGCGAGTTCCGTTGTGAGACAGCCGGGATCCACTGCATTCGATCAACACCACTCTCCGACGTCTGTGGAATGAGGTGGCCCAAGCGTTGTGGGATGGATGGGACAATGCCCCGCCACGGGTCCGTAGTGCATTTGGTAAGTGTTGGACTGCAGTGTGAAGCAGCAGAGACCTTTGCCGTGCTCTCTTGACTGTGTGTGATGAAAGAAACTCTCCGGAGTTTCTCTCATCACACACAGTTTTATTTGAACGGCAAAAATTCAATGTCCTGACATAATTTATTTTTTTTTTAACAGTGGACAAAGTCAGAACACGTTGGCGTTCCATGAAGGACCACTTCAACAAGGACCTGCGCCAAGAGAGTCGTGCTGCCAGTGGTTCAGGATCAAGGATCAGACTGTACAAGTATCATCGCGTGCTGTCATTTTTAAGACCGGTCCTTGCCCAGAGAGCGTAAGTTTTTCTCACATGCTTTTGGTTGTATTGTATTGACATAATCTGTATTTTAAAATTCCACAGGATTTAGCGTCTGGTTATTTTTTGGTATTAATTTTCTGTTTCCTTTTTTCACAGCACACACAGCACGACTGTCGAGCCAGGTTCTGGAGCGGTCCTTCAGCTGGCAGCCACGGACCCGTCCCAGCCATCCAGCAGCGCAGCAGCAGGTGGGCCTTCCACAGTAACTGGAGACCAGGGAGCTGGCCCGTCAGGTCTTCCCCTTTCCCAGTCCTCTTCCACTGCCCCCTTTTTTTGGGGCTCATCCCGGCAGCGACAGAGGGCTTCGGACAGGTCACTCATGCCCGAGTTTTTGCACTTGAGCTCGGTTTTACACGAAGCAATCAAGGCTTTAGGAGGTGACCGAATTGATGTTTCTCATAACCTCTTGAATTGCCGTATCCAGGAGGTCACCAAAAGCCTTGATCAAGTGAAAGCCGACCTCCAGAGGCCAGCTCATAATTTTTTCAACCAAATTCAGCAGGGCATGTCGGAACACCTTAGCCCTGATCTCCAGCTCAGTGTGATGCAGGCCTGCAATGCTGCTTTTGTGCAGGCTATGCAGCAGAGTCGTTATTTACAGCAGACAGTGGCGGCATATCCAACTGTGCCATCACTGTCATGATTAACCTCCTTGCCGACCTCTGCTGCATACCACTGCACGGCCATATCAATTCCTTCCACAGGCAGACTCCACTACAGCGCCAACACCATGACGAGTGCAGTTGGACATCCCACCGCCACCACCGTGACCACCGCTGCTCCGGCTTGGACCTCCTCCACTGACACCACGATGCAGCAGGACCCTGGCGTGGCTTTCAGGCCAGGACCCACCACGATGCAGCAGGACCCTGGCGTGTCTTTCCGGCCCAGATCCACCACGATGCAGCAGGACCCTGGCGGGTCTTTCTGGCCCGGACCCACTACGATGCAGCAGGACCCTGGCGTGTCTTTCCGGCCCGGACCCACTATGATGCAGCAGGACCCTGGCGTGTCTTTCCGGCCCGGACCCACCACGATGCAGCAGGACCCTGGCGGGTCTTTCCGGCCCGGACCCACTACGATGCAGCAGGACCCTGGCGTGTCTTTCCAGCCCGGACCCACTACGATGCAGCAGGACCCAGGCGTGTCTTTCATGACCGGACCCACCACGATGCAGCAGGACCCTGACGTGGCTTTATGTTTCCCCCCCAACACGACGCACCAGGACTCTGGCATGGGTGAGCGCTCGACAAGCGCAGTGGACTGTGAGACAGTGCAGCCAGACCCTGTCGGGTCTCCTGCCACCACGCTACAGCATATGAGCCCACCAAGATGTCCCCCTACCAGGCAAACCCCCCCAAAAAATAAGAAAAAAACAAAACAAAAAACTCTTAGTATTCCTCCCCCTTCACCTACCGTAGTGTCTTTATTGTCAGTTTTGTCTCACCCTTCCAGTGTGTCTCAAGCCTCTCATGTTTCAAGCCCCATCCCCGAACTTCCAGACCCTTCTAGTTTTATTGCCCCTTCTCCTGCCTCCTCTGCGTCGTCCATGGTTAGCCAGGCCTCAGTTCTTCACACCCCCCGTTTACATCACTCAACCCCAAGCCGGCGCGGTTCAAAAAAATAATTTTTTTACATTGTTAACTAAATTAAAAAAGTTTGCTTTGCCACAATCTTGTTTGGTTTATTGTGTCTATCGCCGCCGGCAACACACACCGTGCGCCAAGAAACTTCGCCACACACTTATTTTTTGGGCCACAACATATCTCCAGTAGTTAAACATACAAGACTGCAGCTATATGTGTGTCTTTAGTATACAGATATGAGGTGGCCCGAAAAATATAACATGTATATCCATAATCTCTTTTTGTATATGCCTAGTGTGGCAGTATTAATAGAAAATGGTGGAAATACAGTGCAGTCCTCTACTGAACAGGTCAGGTGTCCATAAACTCAAAGTTATGACACCTGACCTGTTGAGTTGATAACTGCCTTGTATAACCACTAGGGTTGAGCGAAACAGATCTGCCAATTTCAAAAGTCGTCGACTTTTGGCAAAGTCGGGTTTGGTGAATCCCCACCCGATCTCACTGTGGGATCGAGTCGGCCGACGGCGATCTTCGCTCCAAAGTCTGGTTTCTTGTTTTATTTATATATATTGTAGCATGGCTAAAGGGTGTGTAGTCGATGGGAGGTATGTGCCACATAAGTGCCTTGTTGCTGTAATGTAGCCCGGAGTATTTCTTTGTTGTATATAACCATGTATATATGTGTTCCAGGACCTGTGGTGATGTCAGACCACATAACTAATCATGTGATGGGTTACTGGGTGTGGTTAGCTCTATATAAGACAGGCAAATGCTTAACACAGGAGATATGTGTGGAGGTGAAACCCTCCTGAGTGTGTTAAGGCTACAGGACTGAGCCTGGTGCACTGGACACTTTGTTTTGCTTTTCCTGAACTTAAGGCTATTTGTTTGCTGTTATTTTTCCATGTGGTTTATGACGTAATAAACCCTGTGAACTTTAAAGGAACGTGCCTCCTGAGTGTCAGCCGTCGCACCTGAGTGAGTGAAATCCCTACAATTGGTGGTAGACGTGCGGGCAGCATTCCCAGCGGAGACGAAAAGTCTGTTATTGTATGTCCTGGGTCAAGTCTGTTGTAAGTCAGCCGGGGAAAATGGAGGAACTGCTGAAACACTTGGTCCAGTTGCAGTCACAGCAGCAAGAGACCAACAGGCAGTCGCAGTCACAGCAGCAAGAGGCTAACAGGCTGTTTATGCAGCAGTTGCAACAGAACCAGCAAGAGACCAACAAGCTGTTGATGCAGCAAATACAACAGAGTCAGCAGGAGCAACGGCAGAGCCAGCAGGAGCAACGGCAGCAGATGCAGCTTCTGGCAACCGCCATCCAGGGCAAGACAAGTGCCCCAACCCCAGGTCTGGCTGATGACACCCACGTCCGGAAGACGGTAAGACGCGCATTGCAGAAAATGACCCCCGGGGATGATGTTGAGGCCTTCCTGACGGTGTTTGAGAGGGTCACTGAGAGGGAAAAACTCCCGCCAGAGCAGTGGGCAGAGGTACTAGCGCCATACCTGACGGCAGAACCCCAGAAGGCGTACTATGATTTGACCTTGCAGGATGCCAAAGAGTATCACAAGTTGAAAGTCGAGATTCTCGCACGTTTTGGGTGACACTGACTGTCAGGGCACAGCGAGTTCACAGCTGGGCCTATAACCGGGACAAACCGCCTCGCTCTCAAATGTTTGATCTGTTGCACCTGGTACAGAAATGGCTGCAGCCAGAGTCATGTACACCTGCACAGATGGTGGAACGAGTGATGATGGATCGGTTTGTGCATTCCCTCCCGAGGTCCATACAGACTTGGGTTGCCCAGGGTGATCCCCAGAATGCCGACGAACTGATCGGACTGGTTGAGAGATACCAAGGGATGGAAGGCTCCTTTGGGAGGCAGCCCGTGCCGTACTGGGGGTCCCAGAAAGCTGCTGAGTCCCAAAAAGGGGTGGCGTGTCCAAGGTCACAAAGGGTGGGGGAGGTGGTGCCCAAGGTCCCTACGGGTGATATTATTTGCTGGAGGTGCCACGGGCCAGGACATATAGCTGCCTGTTGTTCCCAGACCACTGAGCAGATGGACTGCAGCATGGGACGCCGTTGTTCATACTATGCATATCCAGCCTGCAGGGTGAACTCTCCGCCCAACGAGGGACCTCACGCGTGTCCCATAAAGGTGAACGGTCAAGCAGTAACGGCACTGTTAGACTCGGGGAGCCTAGTGACCCTGGTGAGGGCCACTTTTCCTCTCTACCTGCTCCCGGGAAGGAAGGTCGGAGGGCGGTGCATACATGGTGATGCAAAGGACTACACTTTGGCCAGGGTGGACATTGAGACGGCATGTGGCACTGAGTCCCACATAGTCGGCGTCATGCAGGACTTGTTGCACCCTATAATTATTGGCCGAGATTTCTGTTTGTTTTGGGATTTGTGGGGAAAAGGTTCTGAGCTCCCTAGCAAGAGTAGGGAACCAATGAACCCTGGAAGGGTGTCGCCACACCCAGAGACACACAGGTTTCCTTTTTGTGTTCTGGTTGGGGATGAGGAGGAAGTGTCCCCTGCATCTGACATTATGGAGTTAGAGGTAACCGGTGAAAATTTTGGGACTGCCCAACATAGGGACCCCACTCTGAGGGAAGCCTTTAATAATGTCACAGTTATTGACAGAGTGGTACAGGAGCCGGGCGCAGACACAAGATTTCCCCATTTTCTGATGAGTGGGGAGTTGTTGTACCGGGTCACGAAAATAAGGGAGGAGTTGGTAGAGCAGTTGGTAGTGCCGGGTCCATATAGACGGAAGGTGTTGGACATAGCCCATTCACACATCTTGGGTGGACACCTAGGGGTGGAAAAAATGCAGGAACGGGTTGTGCAAAGGTTCTATTGGCCTGGGTGTCACCGGGAAATAGTGAACTACTGCAGGTCCTGCCCTACATGTCAGCTAACTGCTCCCACTCCTCATTTCCGGAACCCCCTTGTGCCCCTGCCCATTATTGAGGTGCCGTTCGAGAGAATTGCCATGGACTTGGTCGGTCCCTTAGTTAAATCAGCCCGGGGCCATCAGTATATATTAGTTATCCTGGACTATGCCACACGCTATCCTGCGGCAATTCCTCTGAGAAATTCTTCCTCGAAGAGTATAGCCCGCGCGTTGGTCCATGTCTTTTCCCAGACAGGTCTGCCGAAGGAGATCCTGACTGACCAGGGGACACCTTTCATGAGCAAAATGATGAGGGAGTTGTGCAAAGCCCTGAAAATCTCCCAGTTGAGGACCTCGGTGTACCATCCCCAGTCAGATGGCCTTGTTGAGAGATTTAACAAGACACTGAAGAGCATGCTGAGAAAAGCTATAGAGAAAGATGGTAGAGACTGGGATTGTCTCTTACCCTACCTGATGTTTTCCATTCGTGAAGTTCCACAGGCCTCCACAGGATTCTCACCGTTTGAGCTTCTATATGGCCGACATCCGCGAGGACTCCTGGATATAGCCAAGGAAACCTGGGAAGCCGAAGTCACGCCCCACAGAAGCGTCATTGAGCATGTGGCCCTGATGCAGCAGAGGATTGCAAAGGTGATGCCTATTGTGAAAGAACTCCTCCAGGCACAAGAAGCTCAGGCCAGAGTCTACAACCGGTCTGCAAGAGTGAGGCAGTTCAATCCGGGAGACCGAGTTCTTGTGTTAGTTCCGACGGTGGAGAGTGTTGTGAATTCTATTTTTGGGCTCCCTCTAGTGGTCACAAGCGGTACTGTGTAGTGTTGTCTTTCTGCAGGTTGGCTGCATCAGCTGGTTCGTTATCCTTGGTTGGTTTCCTATTTAGCTCACCTGGAGACTCAGTTCCTTGCCTGCTAACAATGTATTCAGTGCTCTTCAGATTCCTTGTGTCTACCTTGCTCCCAGTCTCTCCAAGACAAGCTAAGTTTTTGTTTGATCATTTTTTGATTATCAGTGTTCATTATGTTTTTAGTCCAGCTCGCTAAAATGTGATTTCCTCGCTTGCTGGTTGCTCTAGGGGACTGAGTTTCTCCCCCCACACCGTTAGTTGGTGTAGGGGTTCTTGAAATCTCAGAGTGGATATTTTGTAAGGGTTTTTTACTGACCGCATAGATTCCCTTTTCTATTTTCTGCTATCTAGTATTAGTGGGCCTCATTTGCTGAATCTGCTTTCACCCCTGTGTATGTGCCTTCCTCTTACCTCACCGTTATTATCTGTTGGGGGCTTCTATATCTTTGGGGATTATTTCTCTGGAGGCAAGAGAGGTCTTTTCTTTCTCTCTAGGGGTAGTTAGTTCCTCAGGCTGGCTCGAGACGTCTAGGATTTTTAGGCACGTTCACCGGCTACTTCTAGTGTGTTTGGATAGGTTCAGATTTGCGGTCAGTCCAGTTTGCCACCTCCCTAGGGCTTGTCCTATGTTTGTTACTTAGCTGGAGTAATTTGTGATCCTCAACCACTAAGGATCATAACAGTATAGCAGGCCAAAAAGTGTTTAATGCATTGCAGAAGTGGGATAAAAAGAAGACCTGAGTACATTTTTTTTTTCCTCCCGCTTTTCCTTCGCTGCAGTCTGTTTAGCTTCTTTCATCCCCTTGAACTCTGGGTGGTTTTGAGCTCAGCTGCAGACATGAATGTTCAGACTCTGACTTCTAGTGTGGATCATCTTACTGCACGGGTGCAAAGTATTCAGGATTTTGTTATTCATAGCCCTATGTCAGAACCAAAGATACCCATTCCTGAGTTGTTTTCTGGAGATAGATCTAGGTTTCTAAATTTTAAGAATAATTGTAAGTTATTTCTATCTCTGAGACCTCGTTCCTCTGGTGATTCCGCTCAGCAAGTTAAAATTGTTATCTCCTTGTTGCGCGGCGACCCTCAAGATTGGGCTTTCTCTCTGGCGCCAGGAGATCCTGCATTGCTTAATGTGGATGCATTTTTTCTGGCTCTTGGACTGCTTTATGAGGAGCCTAATCTTGAGAATCAGGCAGAAAAAGCGTTGCTGGCTATCTCTCAGGGTCAGGATGAAGCAGAGGTCTATTGTCAAAAATTTCGGAAATGGTCGGTGCTTACTCAATGGAATGAGTGTGCCCTGGCTGCAAATTTCAGAGAAGGTCTTTCTGAGGTCGTTAAAAATGTTATGGTGGGGTTTCCCACCCCTGCAAGTCTGAGTGATTCTATGGCTTTAGCCATTCAGGTTGATCGGCGTTTGCGGGAGCGCAAATCTGCTCATCCTTTGGCGGTATTTTCCGAACAGAGACCTGAGTCTATGCAATGTGACCGAACTCTGACCAGAATTGAGCGACAAAGTCATAGACGTCAAAATGGGTTGTGCTTTTACTGTGGTGATTCTACTCATGTTATCTCAGCATGCTCTAAACGCTTAAAAAAGAAATCTAAACCTGTCACCATTGGTACTATACAGCCTAAATTTATTTTGTCTGTTACTTTGATTTGTTCTTTGTCGTCCTACCCGGTTATGGCTTTTGTGGATTCAGGTGCTGCCCTGAATCTGATGGATTTGTCGTTTGCCAGGCGCTGTGGTTTTGTCCTGGAGCCTTTGGAATTTCCTATTCCTCTGAGGGGAATTGATGCTACGCCATTGGCTGAGAATAAGCCTCAGTATTGGACGCAAATGACCATGTGCATGACTCCCGTACATCAGGAGGTGATTCGCTTTCTTGTTCTGCATAATTTGCATGATGTTGTCGTTTTGGGTCTGCCATGGCTGCAAGCTCATAATCCCGTTTTAGATTGGAAAGCTATGTCTGTGTCAAGTTGGGGTTGTCAGGGAATTCATGGCGATACTCCGTTGGTGTCTATTGCTTCTTCCACTCCTTCTGAGGTCCCTGAGTTTTTGTCTGACTACCAGGATGTATTTGATGAGCCCAGGTCCTGTGCCCTGCCTCCTCATAGGGATTGTGACTGTGCTATAAATGTAATTCCTGGTAGTAAATTCCCTAAGGGACGACTTTTTAGTTTGTCTATACCAGAGCATGCCGCGATGCAGAGTTATATAAAGGAGTCTCTGGAGAAGGGACATATTCGCCCATCCTCTTCCCCTCTTGGTGCAGGTTTTTTTTTTGTGGCCAAGAAGGACGGTTCTTTGAGACCTTGTATAGATTATCGTCTTCTGAATAAAATCACAGTCAAATTTCAGTATCCTTTGCCACTATTGTCTGATTTGTTTGCTCGGATTAAGGGTGCCAGTTGGTTCACCAAGATAGATCTCCGTGGTGCGAATAACCTTGTGCGCATTAAGCAGGGAGATGAATGGAAAACAGCATTTAATACGCCCAAAGGCCATTTTGAGTACTTAGTGATGCCTTTTGGACTCTCTAATGCTCCTTCTGTGTTTCAGTCCTTCATGCATGACATCTTCCGAGAATATCTGGATAAATTTATGATTGTTTATCTGGATGACATTTTGGTCTTTTGTGATGATTGGGAATCCCATGTGAAGCAGGTCAGGATGGTGTTTCAGGTCCTGCATGCTAATGCTTTATTTGTGAAGGGCTCAAAATGCCTCTTCGGAGTACAGAAGGTCTCCTTTTTGGGTTTTATTTTTTCTCCTTCTACTGTGGAGATGGACCCAGTCAAGGTCCAGGCTATTCATGACTGGACTCAGCCCACGTCTGTTAAGAGTCTTCAGAAGTTCTTGGGTTTTGCTAATTTTTACCGTCGTTTCATCGCTAATTTTTCTAGCGTGGTTAAACCTTTGACGGATTTGACCAAGAAGGGTTCTGATGTGACTAATTGGTCTCCTGCGGCCGTGGAGGCCTTTCGGGAGCTGAAGCACCGGTTTTCTTCAGCTCCAGTCTTATGTCAGCCAGATGTCTCTCTCCCCTTCCAGGTCGAGGTTGATGCTTCTGAGATTGGAGCAGGGGCTGTTTTGTCGCAGAGAAGCTCTGATGGCTCTGTGATGAAGCCATGTGCTTTCTTTTCAAGAAAGTTTTCGTCTGCCGAGCGGAATTATGATGTTGGTAATCGGGAGTTGTTGGCTATGAAGTGGGCATTTGAGGAGTGGCGACATTGGCTCGAAGGAGCTAAACATCGTGTGGTGGTCTTGACTGATCACAAAAATCTGATTTACCTTGAATCTGCCAAGCGCCTGAATCCCAGACAGGCTCGTTGGTCGTTGTTTTTCTCCCGTTTCAACTTCGTGGTCTCATACCTGCCTGGTTCGAAGAACGTGAAAGCTGATGCACTTTCTAGGAGTTTTGTGCCTGACTCTCCGGGAGTTTCTGAGCCGGCTGGTATTCTCAGAGAGGGAGTGATTTTGTCTGCCATTTCCCCAGATTTGCGACGAGTGCTGCAGAAATTTCAGGCGGATAGACCTGACCGTTGTCCACCAGAGAGACTGTTTGTCCCGGATAGATGGACCAGCAGAGTTATTTCCGAGGTTCATTCTTCGGTGTTGGCGGGTCATCCTGGTATTTTTGGTACCAGAGATTTGGTGGCTAGGTCCTTCTGGTGGCCTTCCTTGTCGCGGGATGTGCATTCCTTTGTGCAGTCTTGTGGGATTTGTGCTCGGGCTAAGCCTTGCTGTTCTCGTGCCAGCGGTTTGCTTTTGCCTTTGCCTGTTCCGAAAAGGCCTTGGACGCACATTTCCATGGATTTTATTTCGGATCTTCCAGTCTCTCAGAGAATGTCTGTCATCTGGGTGGTGTGTGATCGTTTTTCCAAGATGGTCCATTTGGTGCCCTTGCCTAAGTTGCCTTCTTCCTCCGATTTGGTTCCTCTATTTTTTCAGAATGTGGTTCGCTTGCACGGCATTCCTGAGAATATTGTGTCTGATAGAGGATCCCAGTTTGTGTCCAGGTTTTGGCGGACTTTTTGTGCTAAGATGGGCATTGATTTGTCTTTTTCGTCGGCCTTCCATCCTCAGACTAATGGCCAAACCGAGCGAACTAATCAGACGTTGGAAACTTATTTGAGATGTTTTGTTTCTGCTGATCAGGATGATTGGGTGACTTTTTTGCCATTGGCCGAGTTTGCCCTTAATAATCGGGCTAGTTCTGCTACTTTGATTTCGCCTTTTTTCTGCAATTCTGGTTTGCATCCTCGTTTTTCCTGGGGTCAGGTTGAGCCTTCTGACTGTCCTGGGGTGGATTCTGTGGTGGATAGGTTGCATCTGATTTGGAACCATGTGGTGGACAATTTGAGGTTGTCACAGGAGAAGGCTCAGCGCTTTGCCAACCGCCGCCGCGGTGTGGGTCCCCGACTTCGTGTTGGGGATTTGGTGTGGCTGTCTTCTCGGTATGTTCCTATGAAGGTCTCCTCTCCTAAATTCAAGCCTCGCTTCATCGGTCCTTATAAGATCTTGGAAATCCTTAACCCGGTGTCTTTTCGTTTGGATCTCCCAGCATCGTTTGCCATTCATAATGTGTTCCATAGGTCTTTGTTGCGGAGGTATGTAGTACCTGTTGTTCCTTCTGTTGAGCCTCCTGCTCCGGTGCTGGTCGAGGGCGAATTGGAGTACGTGGTGGAGAAGATTTTGGATTCTTGTATCTCTAGACGGAGGCTTCAGTATTTGGTTAAGTGAAAGGGCTATGGTCAGGAGGATAATTCCTGGGTTGTCGCCTCTGATGTTCATGCGGCCGATTTGGTTCGTGCCTTCCACGCTGCTCATCCTGATCGCCCTGGGGGTCTTGATGAGGGTTCGGTGACCCCTCCTCAAGGGGGGGGTACTGTTGTGAATTCTATTTTTGGGCTCCCTCTAGTGGTCACAAGCGGTACTGTGTAGTGTTGTCTTTCTGCAGGTTGGCTGCATCAGCTGGTTCGTTATCCTTGGTTGGTTTCCTATTTAGCTCACCTGGAGACTCAGTTCCTTGCCTGCTAACAATGTATTCAGTGCTCTTCAGATTCCTTGTGTCTACCTTGCTCCCAGTCTCTCCAAGACAAGCTAAGTTTTTGTTTGATCATTTTTTGATTATCAGTGTTCATTATGTTTTTAGTCCAGCTCGCTAAAATGTGATTTCCTCGCTTGCTGGTTGCTCTAGGGGACTGAGTTTCTCCCCCCACACCGTTAGTTGGTGTGGGGGTTCTTGAAATCTCAGAGTGGATATTTTGTAAGGGTTTTTTACTGACCGCATAGATTCCCTTTTCTATTTTCTGCTATCTAGTATTAGTGGGCCTCATTTGCTGAATCTGCTTTCACCCCTGTGTATGTGCCTTCCTCTTACCTCACCGTTATTATCTGTTGGGGGCTTCTATATCTTTGGGAATTATTTCTCTGGAGGCAAGAGAGGTCTTTTCTTTCTCTCTAGGGGTAGTTAGTTCCTCAGGCTGGCTCGAGACGTCTAGGATTTTTAGGCACGTTCACCGGCTACTTCTAGTGTGTTTGGATAGGTTCAGATTTGCGGTCAGTCCAGTTTGCCACCTCCCTAGGGCTTGTCCTATGTTTGTTACTTAGCTGGAGTAATTTGTGATCCTCAACCACTAAGGATCATAACAGGAGAGCAAGTTCTTGGCCAAATGGCAAGGGCCATATGAGGTTGTCGAGAAACTTGGTGAAGTAAATTATAAAATTCACCAACCAGGAAGACGGAAACCATTCCAAGTATACCATGTCAACCTCATCAAGCCGTGGAAAGATAGAGAGCCGACAGTAACTCCATCGTTGTTAAGCAACCCAGAAGGTGAGGTTGGAGCGGTTACTATAGCGGAGACGCTATCGAAGTCCCAGAAACAGCAGTGCCGGGAGTTACTCCAGAAAAACAGGGACCTGTTTTCAGAGTTGCCAGGACACATGAAGGTAGAGCACGAGGTCCTAACAGAGCCACATGTGCGGGTGAACATGAAGCCCTATCGTATTCCTGAGGCTTGTCGAGAAGTTATCTCCAAGGAAGTGGAGCGTATGTTGAAGCTTGGAGTCATTGAGGAATCCAAGAGCGGTTGGTCGAGCCCAATTGTCCTGGTCCCAAAACCTGATGGAGAGTGGAGGTTTTGCAATGACTATCGGAAGTTGAATGAGGTCTCCAAGTTTGACGCTTATCCCATGCCCCGCGTTGATGAGCTCATCGAAAGGCTTGGGCACACCAGATATATATCCACCTTGGATTTGACAAAGGGGTATTGGCAGATCCCCATGGCACAGGAAGCCAAGGAGAAGACGGCCTTTTTGACACCTGATGGATGCTTCCAGTATGTCCGGATGCCGTTTGGCCTACAGGGAGCTCCGGCGACCTTCCAGAGGGCTATGGATAGAGTCCTTGCACCCCATAAGGCCTACGCTGCTGCGTACCTAGATGATATCGTCATCTTTAGCCCGGACTGGGAGAGTCATCTGGAGAAAGTCCAAGCGGTGTTTGATGCTCTAAGAGAGGCGGGGTTTACAATAAACCCAAAGAAGTGTGCCTTGGGTAAGGAAGAAGCTAAATACCTAGGCTGTATAGTGGGTCGTGGAGAAATAAAGCCCCAAATCAGGAAAGTGGAGGCAATCCAAACATGGCCGAAACCACTCTCCAAAAAGCAAGTTAAAGCCTTTCTGGGAATCGTGGGATATTACAGGAGGTTCATCCCGAACTTCGCCACAGTGGCTGCGCCTCTGACTGATCTGCTAAAGGGGACAAAATCAGTGATGGTTAAATGGTCCGAAGAGACAGAGTCAGCATTCCAAGAGTTGAAAGGGGCTCTATGTAAGCAGCCCATTCTTATGGCCCCAGACTTTAATAAAGAATTTATTCTTCAAACAGATGCCTCAGATGTTGGGGTAGGAGCAGTCCTTTCCCAAGAGCTACATGGGGAGGAGCATCCTGTCCTCTATCTGAGTAGAAAGCTGTCCTCATCTGAGAAGAACTACTCAGTCATGGAAAATGAGTGTTTGGCCATAAAGTGGGCGGTGGATACGTTACGGTACTATCTGCTGGGTCGTAAATTCAGATTGATATCTGACCATGCCCCACTAAGATGGATGAGGGAAACAAAGGGTAGAAATGCTAGGGTCACCCGTTGGTTCTTAGCCCTGCAGGACTTCAGTTTCCATGTGGAACATAGGGCCGGAAAGCTGCACGGTAATGCGGATGCCCTATCAAGAATCCCTTGTTTAGTGGGGAAAAGTGCCAAGCCCCACGGCTTTAGGCAGAGGGGGGAGGTATGTAGCATGGCTAAAGGGTGTGTAGTCGACGGGAGGTATGTACCACATAAGTGCCTTGTTGCTGTAATGTAGCCCGGAGTATTTCTTTGTTGTATATAACCATGTATATATGTGTGTTCCAGGACCAGTGGTGATGTCAGACCACATGGCTAATCATGTGATGGGTTACTGGGTGTGGTTAGCTCTATATAAGACAGGCAAATGCTTAACACAGGAGATATGTGTGGAGGTGAAACCCTCCTGAGTGTGTTAAGGCTACAGGACTGAGCCTGGTGCACTGGACACTTTGTTTTGCTTTTCCTGAACTTAAGGCTATTTGTTTGCTTTTATTTTTCCATGTGGTTTATGACGTAATAAACCCTGTGAACTTTAAAGGAACATGCCTCCTGAGTGTCACCCGTCGCACCTGAGTGAGTGAAATCCCTACAATTTATATATATATATATATATATATATAGTGTCATTGAGACACATATACATATATATATATATTTATATATTTATATATATATATATATATATATATATATATATATATATATATATACATTTATATTTACTTCAGCGCGATATATGTTAAAAGCCTGAAATTGAATTCCCGGATTTACAAACCGAACATTATATGAGACATGGTTTACATACAGTAAAGCATGTCATATCCCCCTTTTTTTTGCATATTCCACACTACAAATGTTAGTAGTGTGTATGTGCAAAATTTTAGCTCTGTAGCTTTTAAAATATAGGGTAAAATCGCAGAAAAAATTGGTGTGGGCTCCCGCGCAATTTTCTCCGCCAGAGTGGTAAAGCCAGTGACTGAGGGCAGATATTAATAGCCTAGAGAGGGTCCATGGTTATTGGCCCCCCTGGCTACAAACATCTGCCCCCAGCCACCCCAGAAAAGGCACATCTGGAAGATGCGCCAATTCTGGCACTTGGCCTCTCTCTTCCCACTTCGGTGTAGCGGTGGGATATGGGGTAATAAAGGGTTAATGTCACCTTGCTATTGTAAGGTGACATTAAGCCTGATTAATAATGGAGAGGCGTCAAATATGACACCTATCCATTATTAATCCAATTGTATGAAAGGGTTAAAAAAAACACACACATTATTAAAAAGTATTTTAATGAAATAAACACACTGGTGGTTTTAATATTTTATTGCTCTCTCAATCCACCTGAAGACCCTCGCTTGGAAAAATAATAAACCAACAATATACATATCTTCTGATGATCTGTCACGTCCCACGAGGTAAATCCATCTGAAGGGGTTAAAATATTTTACAGGCAGGAGCTGTGCTAATGCAGCTGTGCTCGTGCCTATAAACCCCGGGGAATGAAGGAAATGTAGGTCAATGACCTATAGTTACCTTCAGTCGCGGTGATGCGCCCCTGCTGGATGTCCTCATGACCTGCAGCCTGGGAACTTTTTCCCACGCTCGAGGTCATATGAGGACATTCAGCAGGGGGCGCATCACCGCGAATGAAGGTAAATATAGGTCATTGACCTACATTTCCTTCAGTCGCGGTGATGCGCCCCTGCTGGATGTCCTCATGAACTGCAGCCTGGGAACTTTTTCCCACGCTCAAGGTCATATGAGGACATCCAGCAGGGGGCACATCACCGCGACTAAAGGTAACTATAGGTCATTGACCTAGATTTCCTTCATTCCCCGGGGTTTACAGGCACGAGCACCGCTGCATTAGCAGAGCTCCTGCCTGTAAAATATTTTAACCCCTTCAGATGGATTTACCTCTTGGGACATGACAGATCAACAGAAGGTATGTATATTGTTGGTTTATTATTTTTCCAAGTGAGGGTCTTCAGGTGGATTGAGAGAGCAATAAAATATTAAAACCACCAGTGTGTTTATTTCATTAAAATACTTTTTAATAATGTGTGTGTTTTTTTAACCCTTTCATACAATTGGATTAATAATGGATAGGTGTCATATTTGACGCCTCTCCATTATTAATTAGGCTTAATGTCACCTTACAATAGCAAGGTGATATTAACCCTTTATTACCCCATATCCCACCGCTACACGGGAGTGGGAAGAGAGAGGCCAAGTGCCAGAATTGGCGCATCTTCCAGATGTGCCTTTTCTGGGGTGGCTGGGGGCAGATGTTTGTAGCCGGGGGGGGCCAATAACCATGGACCCTCTCTAGGCTATTAATATCTGCCCTCAGTCACTAGCTTTACTACTCTGGCGGAGAAAATTGCGCGGGAGCCCACGCCAATTTTTTCCGCGATTTAACCCTTTATTTTAAAAGCTACAGCGCCAAAATTTTGCACATACACACTACTAACATTTGGCAAAAAAGGCGTCAGTTAGAAATATCACATAAATGGCGACTCTTATTACAAATAATAGCATAAAGGGAGAATATAGAGTCAAAACTGGCCAATAAATTTATACAAAAACTTCTTTTTATTGACAAACATCAGTCATATAAACATTAATGTACCATCTCATAATAAATAATTAGTCACAAGAGTGTTTAGCGACTATATCCATGTATACATCAAAAGGATCCAGATACTCAAACAGGACAAAGGTGAATAATTTCAATTATTTTAAATAATATGTACATACACAATGGGTTTGGCTATTTGCAGGCATGTATGGATTAAATCCAAATCATATGCTCCAGTGTGCTGAGAGTCACCACATGTCCCCAAAACGCCGACATTGGTATAACAGTTAGCGCAAATAAGGTTAAGTTAAATTAAATTACCCATATGTGTAGGAACGTCCTGTAGAGGTCCTGGATGCCGTACCCCAACGCGCGTTTCGCGTGCAGTCTCTATCGCTTCCTCAGGGGGCGTGGTTAATAGGGATCTCAATCCGGTTTAAATAGTCTTTACATCCGATCATGTGATAATATTTCAATAACGTTAGTGCGCATGCGTGGATCGCCGGTGCGTCCCCATGCTGCGTCGCAAGCCTCAATCCCAGACCGGTCCCAGTCACGTGAGCGGGCTGGCGCCACGCCCACATCACGCGACCAAGGACCGTTGCCAAGGAGAAGGAGGAACGCAGCTGGTTCTACAGTCCAGCGTGCATCAGTAAAGTGACAGTGCCGAAAGTGCATAATGTGCCAGGTAAAGAAACCGTGTGCTCTCAATAGCAGAACAATATAGAAATATGTGTGTAGTGCCCAAGAGAGAAAATTCCTCTCAATATCTAATTGCTGTATCCATATGGATAAACCAGTATTAAGTGAAGCCTTGATTGAATGAAAATGTGAAAAAGATATGCAGGTACCCATAAGCAGTTTGGCACAAGGTCAGCTGCTGTTGAATGGAAGTGATTGATAACTGAGAAAAAAGTGAATGTTATAGTGAATAGTTAAATAAATCAGGTGACAAATTTATCGGATAAACGCTATCATATCCCATATACAATATTAATTATTATTATTACGCATAGACATCAATTGAACACTAAAAGACAGGCAAAAAAATATAATGTCCAAAACATTAAAATATACACACACCATGAACAATGGATTCTATTGACATGGGAACCATATTATATGTATATTATTATCTGCCGATATGAAGATATTAATCATCCTGTGAACAACCATACTGTATAAATGGTCAAATATATAAAGTAATTATTAATATTATTAGATGGATATGTATTACATTCTACAAAGTTGCCATTTATGATCTTTGTCTTTTCATTTTTTCATTTTTTCATCATGATATTCCAGGAATCTTGATCGTGCAGGTCATTTCACCCGGATGTCCCCAATGTCAAAAGCCATATAAGTATAGCGGTGAGTATAACGCACTAAAAAATGTTTAAAAAGAGATACCAAATTAAAACTGATGGACAATGTAGGAAAAGCAGAAGCAAAACAGAAACCAGACTCCTCAGGCAACTATTTTACAAGAAGGAGGAAAATCCGTGAGTTTCATTGAGACCCATAGGTGTCATGCTGCCCACTGTGCTGATCCAACAACATTCTCTTTGGGCTAGAATGCGCCTCACATCACCTCCCCTAATTCCACACTGTATATGGTCAATTCCCTGTGCCATGAAAGACCTGGGGTCACAGTTGTGGTATTGTTTATAATGCCGTGGTATGGTCTTTAGTTTCGTCACATCCGTTTCATCTCTCGCAGCCACTATATCACGCACATGTTCACGCATGCGTGTGCCCAGACGACGAGATGTAAGTCCTATATATATTTTAGGACAACTGCATATAGCTTAATAAATCACCTGCATTGTATTGCAGGTTATATGATGGTTTATGGAAAAAGTCCTTTTCCCATCACCTGAGTCAAAAGTGGTCACACGAGAGATGTTCGGACATGAGATACAATTACCACAGGGAAAACAGCCCCTAGGTGGTCCTCGAGATCCAAAGTTGAATTTAGTCAGCTTAGGTACATAGGGCTTGACACTAGTAGGTCCTTTAAATTTTTGCTTTTTCTAGCCGTCATTGAGGGATAGTCTCCAAGACATTTAGAGAACAATGGATCACTTTTAAGGATACCCCAGTGTTTTTGGAGACATCTCCTCATTGTGGCCCATTCTCCATTATACGTAGAGATAAATCGTACTGTGTCATGTTGGCTAGACATCTCATTAATTTTATGATTGCTGTTTTTGCTACTGGAACATAGTAATTGCTCCCATGAGGAATATTTGGCTCTCAAGTATCCCTTCCTGATGTTCCTATTACTATATCCTCTCTCTTGAAATCTGGCTCTAAGATCTAATGCCTGGGCCTCAAATTTGGTAGTGGAGGAGCAGATCCGCTTCATCCTGAGATGCTGACCAACTGGGATGGCTTTAATCGTACTATATGGGTGACCCGAATCCGCATGCAGAAGTGCATTGACCGATGTGGATTTCCTGAAGACATCCGTCTGTAGGTACCGATTCTCATCAACCTCAATTTTGATGTCCAGAAAATCCACAACGGTCTTGCTTGTTTGGTATGTTAATTTGACGTTATACATATTGTCGTTGAGTTGTTTCATAAATTCATGCAAAGCATCATCGGGCCCCTGCCATATAATGAACAGGTCATCGATGTATCGCAGCCAGCACTGCACATGGTCCGCGGCCTGCGGCCCCCCCCCGCCAAAAATCTCCCTCTCCCAATACCCCAGGAAGAGGTTGGCGAAGGAGGGCGCACAGGCCGCACCCATGGCAGTGCCGCGCTGCTGCAAGTAGAATACATCTTTGAACACAAAAAAACTTTTTGTTAATATGAACGTCAACAGTTCCATGACCAGGTCACAAATGGCTCCATCCCAGTTGCCAGCATCCAGGAAGAAGCGGACCGCCTCCAGACCCACATCATGTCCAATGCAGTTATACAAAGATTGTATGTCCGCAGTGATTAGACACATGTTGTCTTCCAACTGAATCCCATTGATCCGACGAAGGACATCCGACGTGTCCCTGGCATAGGAGGGGAGCGACTCCACCAAAGGTTTTAAATAGTAATCCACAAATTTACATATGGGATCGCTCAACCCCCCCATGCCAGAGACTATCGGACGGCCTGGTGGGTCAACGGGATTTTTGTGGATCTTTGGGACAAAATAGAGCGTAGGGACCCTCTGTGATTTTGTAAGTAATCCATCTAGCACTTGTTTGGGTATAACACCCCTCTCATGTGCATCTGTCAAAATTCCCTCCAATTCACATAGGAAGTTATGAGTTGGATTATAATCTAACCTCCTATATGTTTCTTCATCTTTGAGATGCCTGAATGCCTCCCTTTCATAGAGGGTACTAGGCCAAAGTACCACATTTCCCCCCTTGTATGCTGGTTTAATTACAACATCCTCATACTTCCTGAGTTGCTCAATGGCTGATCTTTGTTTAGATGTTAAATTGTCATGTCTGCGTTTTGTAGAAATGTTCTGGAATTCTTGCAGAACCATCTTAGTGAAAATTTCCACTGTTGGACACAGAGATAAGGAGGGAAATGTGGCAGATTTAGGTTTACAGTCACGTGGAAAAGTACTCACCATTCCGGGCATCTGTTCATCCAGGAGACCCTCCAGCGCCATCAACGCCTCTCTCTCAACATCATCATTGGTCAACTCATGGCTACCCCTCTCAAATATTTTCTTTAAAATTAATTTCCTTGAGAAGAGGTGTAAGTCCTTGGTAGCTGTGAAGAGATCAAATTTATTAGTAGGGGAGAAGGTAAGACCCCTTTGTAGGACATCCAATTGATCATTGGAGAGAACATGATGGGAAAGGTTGATTACCTCCAGACCCTTCTTGTCCTTTTTGTTAGGTTGATTGTTGGATGGATTGTTCTGGAGGTTTTTACGTTTCCCAGTATTTCTCTCTCTATTGAATCCAGAATTTCTTAAATCATAAAATCTGGGTTGTGTCTTATTTGACTCCTCATTAGATGACATTGATACTGTGGAGGCAGATCTGGCGCGGGAGGATCCCCTCGATCGATTTCCCCTTCTGTTCCATCTATACATGGTATTAGATTGTTGATCACTCAAGTCACGTTGGAACTTCCTTGATTTGTTTTCACAAATGCCCTTTTCCCACTTGCTGAATTCATTCTCTATTTCTATATTAAATTGGGCAAGAGTGTCACTGGGTAAATCTTGTTTGAATTTAGCCTGAAGATCTTCAATATTTTTATCCAGGATCTCCAGATTAGCTTGATTGTTTTGGGCTAACAGTTCCATAAACCCTCTGGAGCAGCCTGTGGCCAGTTCCTCCCATTTCTGTTTGAAGGTGGCATCATCTATTTCCTCATGAACTGCAGCCTGGGAACTTTTTCCCACGCTCGAGGTCATATGAGGACATCCAGCAGGGGGCACATCACCGCGACTAAAGGTAACTATAGGTCATTGACCTAGATTTCCTTCATTCCCCGGGGTTTACAGGCACGAGCACCGCTGCATTAGCAGAGCTCCTGCCTGTAAAATATTTTAACCCCTTCAGATGGATTTACCTCTTGGGACATGACAGATCAACAGAAGGTATGTATATTGTTGGTTTATTATTTTTCCAAGTGAGGGTCTTCAGGTGGATTGAGAGAGCAATAAAATATTAAAACCACCAGTGTGTTTATTTCATTAAAATACTTTTTAATAATGTGTGTGTTTTTTTAACCCTTTCATACAATTGGATTAATAATGGATAGGTGTCATATTTGACGCCTCTCCATTATTAATTAGGCTTAATGTCACCTTACAATAGCAAGGTGATATTAACCCTTTATTACCCCATATCCCACCGCTACACGGGAGTGGGAAGAGAGAGGCCAAGTGCCAGAATTGGCGCATCTTCCAGATGTGCCTTTTCTGGGGTGGCTGGGGGCAGATGTTTGTAGCCGGGGGGGGCCAATAACCATGGACCCTCTCTAGGCTATTAATATCTGCCCTCAGTCACTGGCTTTACTACTCTGGCGGAGAAAATTGCGCGGGAGCCCACGCCAATTTTTTCCGCGATTTAACCCTTTATTTTAAAAGCTACAGCGCCAACATTTTGCACATACACACTACTAACATTTGGCAAAAAAGGCGTCAGTTAGAAATATCACATAAATGGCGACTCTTATTACAAATAATAGCATAAAGGGAGAATATAGAGTCAAAACTGGCCAATAAATTTATACAAAAACTTCTTTTTATTGACAAACATCAGTCATATAAACATTAATGTACCATCTCATAATAAATAATTAGTCACAAGAGTGTTTAGCGACTATATCCATGTATACATCAAAAGGATCCAGATACTCAAACAGGACAAAGGTGAATAATTTCAATTATTTTAAATAATATGTACATACACAATGGGTTTGGCTATTTGCAGGCATGTATGGATTAAATCCAAATCATATGCTCCAGTGTGCTGAGAGTCACCACATGTCCCCAAAACGCCGACATAGGTAAAACAGTTAGCGCAAATAAGGTTAAGTTAAATTAAATTACCCATATGTGTAGGAACGTCCTGTAGAGGTCCTGGATGCCGTACCCCAACGCGCGTTTCGCGTGCAGTCTCTATCGCTTCCTCAGGGGGCGTGGTTAATAGGGATCTCAATCCGGTTTAAATAGTCTTTACATCCGATCATGTGATAATATTTCAATAACGTTAGTGCGCATGCGTGGATCGCCGGTGCGTCCCCATGCTGCGTCGCAAGCCTCAATCCCAGACCGGTCCCAGTCACGTGAACGGGCTGGCGCCACGCCCACATCACGCGACCAAGGACCGTTGCCAAGGAGAAGGAGGAACGCAGCTGGTTCTACAGTCCAGCGTGCATCAGTAAAGTGACAGTGCCGAAAGTGCATAATGTGCCAGGTAAAGAAACCGTGTGCTCTCAATAGCAGAACAATATAGAAATATGTGTGTAGTGCCCAAGAGAGAAAATTCCTCTCAATATCTAATTGCTGTATCCATATGGATAAACCAGTATTAAGTGAAGCCTTGATTGAATGAAAATGTGAAAAAGATATGCAGGTACCCATAAGCAGTTTGGCACAAGGTCAGCTGCTGTTGAATGGAAGTGAATGATAACTGAGAAAAAAGTGAATGTTATAGTAGTGAATAGTTAAATAAATCAGGTGACAAATTTATCGGATAAACGCTATCATATCCCATATACAATATTAATTATTATTATTACGCATAGACATCAATTGAACACTAAAAGACAGGCAAAAAAATATAATGTCCAAAACATTAAAATATACACACACCATGAACAATGGATTCTATTGACATGGGAACCATATTATATGTATATTATTATCTGCCGATATGAAGATATTAATCATCCTGTGAACAACCATACTGTATAAATGGTCAAATATATAAAGTAATTATAGTGCTTTGGAACAAAGCACTATACTGTTATTCCATCGTGGTAAACTTCTTCTTATTATAGTGCTTTGGAACAAAGCACTATACTGTTATTCCACTGTGGTAAACTTCTTCTTATTCTTATTATTCAGTCCGCACGTAATGCGGCCCGAACCGCTAAACTCACAGACTCCAGTGAGGTGTCATTTCGAAGCCAGCGTCCCCAAGAGGTGTGCTAAGTATTTTTCGTGCCGATCGGATTTGTAGTTTTTGCGCAATTTGTGTTTGAAAAAAGTCTTTCAATGCGTTTCAATGGAGAAATTTTCCTATACGTTTATAATGGGCTGGTTTCTGAGGCAATTTCTAAAAATAACTGCCACCTGGCTGATTAGCTCATTGATATGCGCAGTCAGACACAGTTACTATGCCAACGCCTATGAAGTCTACATCAGCTCACCAGGTCACAAGTTTTGTCAGATAATATCAGCTCTTAAAGTGACAGTACAGCACAATTCCAAACCACTATCCGTAGTCTTATAATTATTAGATGGTGGCCCGATTCTAACTCATCGGGTATTCTAGAATATGCATGTCCACGTAGTATATTGCACAGCCACGCAGTATACAGTGCAGAGCCGCGCAGTAGACAGCGCAGAGCCGCGCAGTACACAGCGCAGAGCCGCGCAGTATAAAGCGCAGAGCCGTGCAGTACACAGCGCAGAGCCGCGCAGTACACAGCGCAGAGCCGTGCAGTACACAGCGCAGAGCCGCGCAGTATAAAGCGCAGAGCCGTGCAGTACACAGCGCAGAGCCGCGCAGTACACAGCGCAGAGCCGCGCAGTACACAGCGCAGAGCCGCGCAGTATAACGCGCAGAGCCGCGCAGTACACAGCGCAGAGCCGCGCAGTACACAGCGCAGAGCCGTGCAGTACACAGCGCAGAGCCGTGCAGTACACAGTGCAGAGCCGCGCAGTACACAGCGCAGAGCCGCGCAGTATACAGCGCAGACACGCGCAGTACACAGCACGGACACGCGCAGTACACAGCGCAGAGCCGCGCAGTACACAGCGCAGAGCCGCGTAGTATACAGCGAAGAGCCACGCAGTATATAGCGCAGAGCCGCGCAGAGCTGCGCAGTATACAGCGCAGAGCCGCGCAGTATACAGCGCAGAGCCGCGCAGTATACAGCGCAGAACGCGCAGTACACAGTGCAGAGCCGCGCAGTACACAGCGCAGAGCCGTGCAGTACACAGCGCAGAGTCGCGCAGTACACAGCGCAGAGCTGCGCAGTACACAGCGCAGAGCCACGCAGTATACAGCGCAGAGCCGCGTAGTATACAGCGCAGAGCCACGCAGTATACAGCACAGAGCCACGCAGTATACAGCGCAGAGCCACGTAGTTATACTGCCCAGTCACGTAGTATATTGTCCAGTCACATAGTATACTGCATATCCCTGTTAAAAAAAAAAAAGAATTAAAATAAAAAAGTTACATACTCACCTCCTGGAGCGGCCGGTATCTGATGGTTGTTGCACCTCCTAGAGCGGCCGGTACACGATGCTTGTTGCACCTGGAGTGGCCGGTACCCGATGCTTGTTGCGCGCTCCGGTCCCAAGAGTGCATTGCGGTCTCACGAGATGATGACGTAGCGGTGTTGTGAGACAGAAAGACGGAAGTGCCCTTAGACAATTAGATAGTAGATTACCCCGCTCACCAATTCGGAACCCGAGAGGCCCGGCCCACCAAATCGGACCCCGAGGGGCCCGGCCCACCAAATCGGACCCAGAGTGACCCCGCCCCCTAAATCAGACCCAGAGTGACCCCGCCCACCAAATCGGACCCAGAGTGGCTCCGCCCACCAAATCGGACCCAGAGTGACCCCTTCCACCAAATCAGACCCAGAGTGACCCCTTCCACCAAATCGGACCCAGAGTGACCCCTTCCACCAAATCAGGCCCAGAGTGACCCCGCCCACCAAATCGGACCCAGAGTGACCCCACCCACCAAATCGGACCCTGAGGTGCCCAGCCCACCAAATCAGACCCTGAGGTGCCCAGCCCACCAAATCGGACCGAGTGACCCCACCCACCAAATTGGTCCCTAAGGTGCCCCGCCCACCGAATCGGACCCAGAGTGGCCGCGCCCACAGAATCGGACCAAAAGTGACCCCGCCCACCGAATCGGACCTAGATTTACCCCGCCCACAAAATCAGACCCAGATTGACCCAACCCACCAAATCGGACCGCCTGAGGGGCACCCAAGTGTGAAAGTCTTGCAGGGGCAGCCCGGGCACCATTCCAAAGCACTATCTGTAGTTCCTTCAGGAAATACCCATCTAGTTCTTATTATAGTGCTTTGGAACAAAGCACTATACTGTTATTCCATCGTGGTAAACTTCTTCTTATTCTTATTATAGTGCTTTGGAACAAAGCACTATACTGTTATTCCACCGTGGTAAACTTCTTATTATAGTGCTTTGGAACAAAGCACTATACTGTTATTCCACCGTGGATAACTTCTTCTTCTTATTATTATTATTATTCAGTCCGCACGTAATGCGGCCCGAACCGCTTCACTCACAGACTCCAGTGAGGTGTCATTTCGAAGCCAGCGTCCCCAAGAGGTGTGCTAAGTATTTTTCGTGTCGATCGGATTTGTAGTTTTGGCGCAATTTGCGTTTGAAAATGTTTTTTCCCCTCATTGTAATGCTTTTCAATAGGGAAATTTTCACATAGGTTATAATGGCCGGGTTTCTGAGGCAATTTGAAATGTACCTGCCACCTGGCTGATTAGCTCATTGATATGCTCAGTCAGGCCCAGTTACTATGCCAACGCCTGCGAACTGTACATGACCCTAGCAGGACAGTTTTGGCAGATAATATCAGCTCTTAAAGTGATAGCACAGCACAATTTCAAAGCACTATCTATAGTCTTATTATAATTATTGCCCCGCTCACCAAATCGGACCCAGCCCGTCAAATCGGACCCAGAGTGGCGCCGCCCGCCAAATCGGACCCAGAGTGGCGCCGCCCGCCAAATCGGACCCAGAGTGGCGCCGCCCACCAAATCGGACCCAGAGTGGCGCCACCCGCCAAATCGGACCCAGAGTGGCGCCGCCCGCCAAATCGGACCCAGAGTGGCGCCGTTCGGCCAAATCGGACCCAGAGTGGCGCCGCCCGCCAAATCGGACCCAGAGTGGCGCCGCCCGCCAAATCGGACCCAGAGTGGCGCCGCCCGCCAAATCGGACCCAGAGTGGCGCCGCCCGCCAAATCGGACCCAGAGTGGCGCCGCCCGCCAAATCGGACCCAGAGTGGCGCCGCCCGCCAAATCGGACCCAGAGTGGCGCCGCCCGCCAAATCGGACCCAGAGTGGCGCCGCCCGCCAAATCGGACCCAGAGTGGCTCCGCCCGCCAAATCGGACCCAGAGTGGCGCCGCCCGCCAAATCGGACCCAGAGTGGCGCCGCCCGTCAAATCGGACCCAGAGTGGCGCCGCCCGCCAAATCGGACACAGAGTGGCGCCGCCCGCCAAATCGGACCCAGAGTGGCGCCGCCCGCCAAATCGGACCCAGAGTGGCGCCGCCCACCAAATCGGACCCAGAGTGGCGCCGCCCGCCAAATCGGACCCAGAGTGGCGCCGTTCGGCCAAATCGGACCCAGAGTGGCGCCGCCCGCCAAATCGGACCCAGAGTGGCGCCGCCCGCCAAATCGGACCCAGAGTGGCGCCGTTCGGCCAAATCGGACCCAGAGTGGCGCCGCCCGCCAAATCGGACCCAGAGTGGCGCCGCCCGCCAAATCGGACCCAGAGTGGCGCCGCCCGCAAAATCGGACCCAGAGTGGCGCCGCCCGCCAAATCGGACCCAGAGTGGCGCTGCCCGCCAAATCGGACCCAGAGTGGCGCCGCCCGCCAAATCGGACCCAGAGTGGCTCCGCCCGCCAAATCGGACCCAGAGTGGCGCCGCCCGCCAAATCGGACCCAGAGTGGCGCCGCCCGTCAAATCGGACCCAGAGTGGCGCCGCCCGCCAAATCGGACCCAGAGTGGCGCCGCCCGCCAAATCGGACCCAGAGTGGCGCCGCCCGCCAAATCGGACCCAGAGTGGCGCCGCCCGCCAAATCGGACCCAGAGTGGCGCCGCCCGCCAAATCGGACCCAGAGTGGCGCCGCCCGCCAAATCGGACCCAGAGTGGCGCCGCCCGCCAAATCGGACCCAGAGTGACCCGGCCCGCCAAATCGGACCCAGAGTGACCCGGGCCGCCAAATCGGACCCAGAGTGACCCGGGCCGCCAAATCGGACCCAGAGTGACCCGGGCCGCCAAATCGGACCCAGAGTGACCCGGGCCGCCAAATCGGACCCAGAGTGACCCGGGCCGCCAAATCGGACCCAGAGTGACCCGGGCCGCCAAATCGGACCCAGAGTGACCCGGGCCGCCAAATCGGACCCAGAGTGACCCGGGCCGCCAAATCGGACCCAGAGTGACCCGGGCCGCCAAATCGGACCCAGAGTGACCCGGGCCGCCAAATCGGACCCAGAGTGACCCGGGCCGCCAAATCGGACCCTGAGTGACCCGGGCCGCCAAATCGGACCCAGAGTGACCCGGGCCGCCAAATCGGACCCAGAGTGACCCGGGCCGCCAAATCGGACCCAGAGTGACCCGGGCCGCCAAATCGGACCCAGAGTGACCCGGGCCGCCAAATCTGACCCAGAGTGGCGCCGCCCGCCAAATTGGGCCCAGAGTGGCGCCGCCCGCCAAATCGGACCCAGAGTGGCGCCGCCCGCCAAATCGGACCCAGAGTGGCGCCGCCCGCCAAATCGGACCCAGAGTGGCGCCGCCCGCCAAATCGGACCCAGAGTGGCGCCGCCCGCCAAATCGGACCCAGAGTGGCGCCGCCCGCCAAATCGGACCCAGAGTGGCGCCGCCCGCCAAATGGGACCCAGAGTGGCGCCGCCCGCCAAATGGGACCCAGAGTGGCGCCGCCCGCCAAATGGGACCCAGAGTGGCGCCGCCCGTCAAATGGGACCCAGAGTGGCGCCGCCCGCCAACTGGGACCCAGAGTGGCGCCGCCCGCCAAATGGGACCCAGAGTGGCGCCGCCCGCCAAATGGGACCCAGAGTGACCCCGCCCGCCAAATGGGACCCAGAGTGGCGCCGCCCGCCAAATGGGACCCAGAGTGGCGCCGCCCGCCAAATGGGACCCAGAGTGGCGCCGCCCGCCAAATGGGACCCAGAGTGGCGCCGCCCGCCAAATGGGACCCAGAGTGGCGCCGCCCGCCAAATGGGACCCAGAGTGGCGCCGCCCGCCAAATGGGACCCAGAGTGGCGCCGCCCGCCAAATGGGACCCAGAGTGGCGCCGCCCGCCAAATGGGACCCAGAGTGGCGCCGCCCGCCAAATGGGACCCAGAGTGGCGCCGCCCGCCAAATGGGACCCAGAGTGGCGCCGCCCGCCAAATGGGACCCAGAGTGGCGCCGCCCGCCAAATGGGACCCAGAGTGGCGCCGCCCGCCAAATGGGGCCCAGAGTGGCGCCGCCCGCCAACTGGGACCCAGAGTGGCGCCGCCCGCCAAATGGGACCCAGAGTGGCGCCGCCCGCCAAATGGGACCCAGAGTGACCCCGCCCGCCAAATGGGACCCAGAGTGGCGCCGCCCGCCAAATGGGACCCAGAGTGGCGCCGCCCGCCAAATGGGACCCAGAGTGGCGCCGCCCGCCAAATGGGACCCAGAGTGGCGCCGCCCGCCAAATGGGACCCAGAGTGGCGCCGCCCGCCAAATGGGACCCAGAGTGGCGCCGCCCGCCAAATGGGACCCAGAGTGGCGCCGCCCGCCAAATGGGACCCAGAGTGGCGCCGCCCGCCAAATGGGACCCAGAGTGGCGCCGCCCGCCAAATGGGACCCAGAGTGGCGCCGCCCGCCAAATGGGACCCAGAGTGGCGCCGCCCGCCAAATGGGACCCAGAGTGGCGCCGCCCGCCAAATGGGACCCAGAGTGGCGCCGCCCACCAAATCGGACCCAGAGTGGCCTCACCCCTTTAGGGGCTACAACTACCAAGCCAGCGCCTGAGGGGCACCCAAGTGTGAAAGTCTTGCAGGGGCAGCCCGGGCACCATTCCAAAGCACTATCTGTAGTTCCTTCAGGAAATACCCATCTAGTTATAGTGCTTTGGAACAAAGCACTATACTGTTATTCCACCGTGGATAACTTCTTCTTCTTATTCTTATTATAGTGCTTTGGAACAAAGCACTATACTGTTATTCCACCGTGGTAAACTTCTTCTTATTCTTATTATTCAGTCCGCACGTAATGCGGCCCGAACCGCTAAACTCACAGACTCCAGTGAGGTGTCATTTCGAAGCCAGCGTTCCTGAGAGGTGTGCTAAGTATTTTTCGTGTCGATCGGATTTGTAGTTTTTGCGCAATTTGTGTTTGAAAAAAGTCTTTCAATGCGTTTCAATGGAGAAATTTTCCTATACGTTTATAATGGGCTGGTTTCTGAGGCAATTTCTAAAAATAACTGCCACCTGGCTGATTAGCTCATTGATATGCGCAGTCAGACACAGTTACTATGCCAACTCCTATGAAATCTACATCAGCTCACCAGGTCACAAGTTTTGTCAGATAATATCAGCTCTTAAAGTGACAGTACAGCACAATTCCAAACCACTATCCGTAGTCTTATGATTATTAGACTGTGGCCCGATTCTAACTCATCGGGTATTCTAGAATATGCATGTCCACGTAGTATATTGCACAGCCACGCAGTATACAGTGCAGAGCCGTGCAGTACACAGCGCAGAGCCGCGCAGTACACAGCGCAGAGCCGCGCAGTACACAGCGCAGAGCCGCGCAGTATAAAGCGCAGAGCCGCGCAGTACACAGCGCAGAGCCGCGCAGTACACAGCGCAGAGCCGTGCAGTACACAGCGCAGAGCCGCGCAGTATAAAGCGCAGAGCCGTGCAGTACACAGCGCAGAGCCGCGCAGTACACAGCGCAGGGCCGTGCAGTACACAGCGCAGAGCCGCGCAGTATAAAGCGCAGAGCCGTGCAGTACACAGCGCAGAGCCGCGCAGTACACAGCGCAGAGCCGCGCAGTACACAGCGCAGAGCCGCGCAGTATAAAGCGCAGAGCCGCGCAGTACACAGCGCAGAGCCGCGCAGTACACAGCGCAGAGCCGTGCAGTACACAGCGCAGAGCCGCGCAGTTTAAAGCGCAGAGCCGTGCAGTACACAGCGCAGAGCCGCGCAGTACACAGCGCAGAGCCGTGCAGTACACAGCGCAGAGCCGCGCAGTATAAAGCACAGAGCCGCGCAGTACACAGCGCAGAGCCGCGCAGTACACAGCGCAGAGCCGCGCAGTATAAAGCGCAGAGCCGCGCAGTATAAAGCGCAGAGCCGCGCAGTACACAGCGCAGAGCCGTGCAGTACACAGCGCAGAGCCGTGCAGTACACAGCGCAGAGCCGCGCAGTATAAAGCGCAGAGCCGTGCAGTACACAGCGCAGAGCCGCGCAGTACACAGCGCAGAGCCGTGCAGTACACAGCGCAGAGCCGCGCAGTATAAAGCGCAGAGCCGTGCAGTACACAGCGCAGAGCCGTGCAGTACACAGCGCAGAGCCGCGCAGTACACAGCGCAGAGCCATGCAGTACACAGCGCAAAGCCGCGCAGTATAAAGCGCAGAGCCGCGCAGTATAAAGCGGAGAGCCGCGCAGTACACAGCGCAGAGCCGAGCAGTACACAGCGCAGAGCCGCGCAGTAGACAGCGCAGAGCCGTGCAGTATAAAGCGCAGAGCCGTGCAGTACACAGCGCAGAGCTGCGCAGTACACAGCGCAGAGCCGCGCAGTACAGAGCGCAGAGCCGCACAGTATAAAGCGCAGAGCCGCGCAGTACACAGCGCAGAGCCGCGCAGTACACAGCGCAGAGCCGCGCAGTACACAGCGCAGAGCCATGCAGTACACAGCGCAAAGCCGCGCAGTATAAAGCGCAGAGCCGCGCAGTATAAAGCGGAGAGCCGCGCAGTACACAGCGCAGAGCCGAGCAGTACACAGCGCAGAGCCGCGCAGTAGACAGCGCAGAGCCGTGCAGTACAGAGCGCAGAGCCGCACAGTATAAAGCGCAGAGCCGCGCACTATACCGCGCAGAGCCGTGCAGTACACAGCGCAGAGCCGCGCAGTACACAGCGCAGAGCCGCGCAGTACACAGCGCAGAGCCGCGCAGTACACAGCGCAGAGCCGAGCAGTACACAGCGCAGAGCCGCGCAGTACACAGCGCAGAGCCGCGCAGTACACAGCGCAGAGCCGCGCAGTATACAGCGCAGAGCTGCGCAGTACACAGCGCAGAGCCGCGCAGTACAGAGCGCAGAGCCGCACAGTATAAAGCGCAGAGCCGCGCAGTACACAGCGCAGAGCCGCGCAGTACACAGTGCAGAGCCGCACAGTACACAGCACAGAGCCGCGCAGTACACAGCGCAGAGCCACCCAGTATACAGCGCAGAGCCGCGCAGTACGCAGCGTAGAGCCACGCAGTATGCAGCGCAGAGCCGCGCAGTATACAGTGCTGAGCCGCGTAGTATACAGCGCAGAGCCCCGCAGTATACAGTGCAGAGCCCCGCAGTATACAGCGCAGACACGCGCAGTACACAGCACGGACACGCGCAGTACACAGCGCAGAGCCGCGCAGTACACAGCGCAGAGCCGCGTAGTATACAGCGAAGAGCCACGCAGTATATAGCGCAGAGCCGCGCAGTACAAAGCGCAGAGCTGCGCAGAGCTGCGCAGTATACAGCGCAGAGCCGCGCAGTATACAGCGCAGAACGCGCAGTACACAGTGCAGAGCCGCGCAGTACACAGCGCAGAGCCGTGCAGTACACAGCGCAGAGCCGCGCAGTACACAGCGCAGAGCCACGCAGTATACAGCGCAGAGCCGCGTAGTATACAGCGCAGAGCCGCGTAGTATACAGCGCAGAGCCACGCAGTATACAGCACAGAGCCACGCAGTATACAGCGCAGAGCCACGTAGTTATACTGCCCAGTCACGTAGTATATTGTCCAGTCACATAGTATACTGCATATCCCTGTTAAAAAAAAAAAGAATTAAAATAAAAAAGTTACATACTCACCTCCTGGAGCGGCCGGTATCTGATGGTTGTTGCACCTCCTAGAGCGGCCGGTACACGATGCTTGTTGCACCTGGAGTGGCCGGTACCCGATGCTTGTTGCGCGCTCCGGTCCCAAGAGTGCATTGCGGTCTCACGAGATGATGACGTAGCGGTGTTGTGAGACAGAAAGACGGAAGTGCCCTTAGATAATTAGATAGTAGATTACCCCGCTCACCAATTCGGAACCCGAGAGGCCCGGCCCACCAAATCGGACCCCGAGGGGCCCGGCCCACCAAATCGGACCCAGAGTGACCCCGCCCCCTAAATCAGACCCAGAGTGACCCCGCCCACCAAATCGGACCCAGAGTGGCTCCGCCCACCAAATCGGACCCAGAGTGACCCCTTCCACCAAATCAGACCCAGAGTGACCCCTTCCACCAAATCGGACCCAGAGTGACCCCTTCCACCAAATCGGGCCCAGAGTGACCCCGCCCACCAAATCGGACCCAGAGTGACCCCACCCACCAAATCGGACCCTGAGGTGCCCAGCCCACCAAATCAGACCCTGAGGTGCCCAGCCCACCAAATCGGACCGAGTGACCCCACCCACCAAATTGGTCCCTAAGGTGCCCCGCCCACCAAATCGGACCCAGAGTGGCTCCGCCCACCGAATCGGACCCAGAGTGGCCGCGCCCACAGAATCGGACCAAAAGTGACCCCGCCCACCGAATCGGACCTAGATTTACCCCGCCCACAAAATCAGACCCAGATTGACCCAACCCACCAAATCGGACCGCCTGAGGGGCACCCAAGTGTGAAAGTCTTGCAGGGGCAGCCCGGGCACCATTCCAAAGCACTATCTGTAGTTCCTTCAGGAAATACCCATCTAGTTATAGTGCTTTGGAACAAAGCACTATACTGTTATTCCACCGTGGTAAACTTCTTCTTATTCTTATTATTCAGTCCGCACGTAATGCGGCCCGAACCGCTAAACTCACAGACTCCAGTGAGGTGTCATTTCGAAGCCAGCGTTCCTGAGAGGTGTGCTAAGTATTTTTCGTGTTGATCGGATTTGTAGTTTTTGCGCAATTTGTGTTTGAAAAAAGTCTTTCAATGCGTTTCAATGGAGAAATTTTCCTATACGTTTATAATGGGCTGGTTTCTGAGACAATTTCTAAAAATAACTGCCACCTGGCTGATTACCTCATTGATATGCGCAGTCAGACACAGTCACTATGCCAACTCCTATGAAATCTACATCAGCTCACCAGGTCACAAGTTTTGTCAGATAATATCAGCTCTTAAAGTGACAGTACAGCACAATTCCAAACCACTATCCGTAGTCTTATGATTATTAGACTGTGGCCCGATTCTAACTCATCGGGTATTCTAGAATATGCATGTCCACGTAGTATATTGCACAGCCACGCAGTATACAGTGCAGAGCCGTGCAGTACACAGCGCAGAGCCGCGCAGTACACAGCGCAGAGCCGCGCAGTACACAGCGCAGAGCCGCGCAGTATAAAGCGCAGAGCCGCGCAGTACACAGCGCAGAGCCGCGCAGTACACAGCGCAGAGCCGTGCAGTACACAGCGCAGAGCCGCGCAGTATAAAGCGCAGAGCCGTGCAGTACACAGCGCAGAGCCGCGCAGTACACAGCGCAGAGCCGTGCAGTACACAGCGCAGAGCCGCGCAGTATAAAGCGCAGAGCCGTGCAGTACACAGCGCAGAGCCGCGCAGTACACAGCGCAGAGCCGCGCAGTACACAGCGCAGAGCCGCGCAGTATAAAGCGCAGAGCCGCGCAGTACACAGCGCAGAGCCGCGCAGTACACAGCGCAGAGCCGTGCAGTACACAGCGCAGAGCCGCGCAGTTTAAAGCGCAGAGCCGTGCAGTACACAGCGCAGAGCCGCACAGTACACAGCGCAGAGCCGTGCAGTACACAGCGCAGAGCCGCGCAGTATAAAGCGCAGAGCCGTGCAGTACACAGCGCAGAGCCGCGCAGTACACAGCACAGAGCCGCGCAGTACACAGCGCAGAGCCGCGCAGTATAAAGCGCAGAGCCGCGCAGTATAAAGCGCAGAGCCGCGCAGTACACAGCGCAGAGCCGCGCAGTACACAGCGCAGAGCCGTGCAGTACACAGCGCAGAGCCGCGCAGTATAAAGCGCAGAGCCGTGCAGTACACAGCGCAGAGCCGCGCAGTACACAGCACAGAGCCGTGCAGTACACAGCGCAGAGCCGCGCAGTATAAAGCGCAGAGCCGTGCAGTACACAGCGCAGAGCCGTGCAGTACACAGCGCAGAGCCGCGCAGTACACAGCGCAGAGCCGCGCAGTACACAGCGCAGAGCCGCGCAGTACACAGCGCAGAGCCGCGCAGTACACAGCGCAGAGCCGAGCAGTACACAGCGCAGAGCCGCGCAGTACATAGCGCAGAGCCGCGCAGTACACAGCGCAGAGCCGCGCAGTATACAGCGCAGAGCTGCGCAGTACACAGCGCAGAGCCGCGCAGTACAGAGCGCAGAGCCGCACAGTATAAAGCGCAGAGCCGCGCAGTACACAGCGCAGAGCCGCGCAGTACACAGTGCAGAGCCGCACAGTACACAGCACAGAGCCGCGCAGTACACAGCGCAGAGCCACCCAGTATACAGCGCAGAGCCGCGCAGTACGCAGCGTAGAGCCACGCAGTATGCAGCGCAGAGCCGCGCAGTATACAGCGCTGAGCCGCGTAGTATACAGCGCAGAGCCCCGCAGTATACAGTGCAGAGCCCCGCAGTATACAGCGCAGACACGCGCAGTTCACAGCACGGACACGCGCAGTACACAGCGCAGAGCCGCGCAGTACACAGCGCAGAGCCGCGTAGTATACAGCGAAGAGCCACGCAGTATATAGCGCAGAGCCGCGCAGTACAAAGCGCAGAGCTGCGCAGAGCTGCGCAGTATACAGCGCAGAGCCGCGCAGTATACAGCGCAGAACGCGCAGTACACAGTGCAGAGCCGCGCAGTACACAGCGCAGAGCCGTGCAGTACACAGCGCAGAGCCGCGCAGTACACAGCGCAGAGCCACGCAGTATACAGCGCAGAGCCGCGTAGTTATACTGCCCAGTCACGTAGTATATTGTCCAGTCACATAGTATACTGCATATCCCTGTTAAAAAAAAAAAGAATTAAAATAAAAAAGTTACATACTCACCTCCTGGAGCGGCCGGTATCTGATGGTTGTTGCACCTCCTAGAGCGGCCGGTACACGATGCTTGTTGCACCTGGAGTGGCCGGTATCCGATGCTTGTTGCGCGCTCCGGTCCCAAGAGTGCATTGCGGTCTCACGAGATGATGACGTAGCGGTGTTGTGAGACAGAAAGACGGAAGTGCCCTTAGATAATTAGATAGTAGATTACCCCGCTCACCAATTCGGAACCCGAGAGGCCCGGCCCACCAAATCGGACCCCGAGGGGCCCGGCCCACCAAATCGGACCCAGAGTGACCCCGCCCCCTAAATCAGACCCAGAGTGACCCCGCCCACCAAATCGGACCCAGAGTGGCTCCGCCCACCAAATCGGACCCAGAGTGACCCCTTCCACCAAATCAGACCCAGAGTGACCCCTTCCACCAAATCGGACCCAGAGTGACCCCTTCCACCAAATCGGGCCCAGAGTGACCCCGCCCACCAAATCGGACCCAGAGTGACCCCACCCACCAAATCGGACCCTGAGGTGCCCAGCCCACCAAATCAGACCCTGAGGTGCCCAGCCCACCAAATCGGACCGAGTGACCCCACCCACCAAATTGGTCCCTAAGGTGCCCCGCCCACCAAATCAGACCCAGAGTGGCTCCGCCCACCGAATCGGACCCAGAGTGGCCGCGCCCACAGAATCGGACCAAAAGTGACCCCGCCCACCGAATCGGACCTAGATTTACCCCGCCCACAAAATCAGACCCAGATTGACCCAACCCACCAAATCGGACCGCCTGAGGGGCACCCAAGTGTGAAAGTCTTGCAGGGGCAGCCCGGGCACCATTCCAAAGCACTATCTGTAGTTCCTTCAGGAAATACCCATCTAGTTATAGTGCTTTGGAACAAAGCACTATACTGTTATTCCACCGTGGTAAACTTCTTCTTATTCTTATTATTCAGTCCGCACGTAATGCGGCCCGAACCGCTAAACTCACAGACTCCAGTGAGGTGTCATTTCGAAGCCAGCGTCCCCAAGAGGTGTGCTAAGTATTTTTCGTGCCGATCGGATTTGTAGTTTTTGCGCAATTTGTGTTTGAAAAAAGTCTTTCAATGCGTTTCAATAGGGAAATTGTCCCATACGTTTATAATGGGCTGGTTTCTGAGGCAATTTCTAAAAATAACTGCCACCTGGCTGATTAGCTCATTGATATGCGCAGTCAGACACAGTTACTATGCCAACGCCTATGAAGTCTACATCAGCTCACCAGGTCACAAGTTTTGTCAGATAATATCAGCTCTTAAAGTGACAGTACAGCACAATTCCAAACCACTATCTGTAGTCTTATGATTATTAGACTGTGGCCCGATTCTAACTCATCGGGTATTCTAGAATATGTATGTCCACGAAGTATATTGCACAGCCACGCAGTATACAGTGCAGAGCCGCGCAGTACACAGCGCAGAGCCGCGCAGTACACAGCGCAGAGCCGCGCAGTACACAGCGCAGAGCCGCGCAGTACACAGCGCAGAGCCGCGCAGTACACAGCGCAGAGCCGCGCAGTACACAGCGCAGAGCCGCGCAGTACACAGCGCAGAGTCGCGCAGTATAAAGCGCAGAGCCGCGCAGTACACAGCGCAGAGCCGCGCAGTACACAGCGCAGAGCCGCGCAGTACACAGCGCAGAGCCGCGCAGTACAAAGCGCAGAGTCGCGCAGTATAAAGCGCAGAGCCGCGCAGTACACAGCGCAGAGCCGCGCAGTACACAGCGCAGAGCCGCGCAGTACACAGCGCAGAGCCGCGCAGTACACAGTGCAGAGCCGCGCAGTACACAGCGCAGAGCCGCGCAGTACACAGCGCAGAGCCGCGCAGTACACAGCGCAGAGCCGCGCAGTACAAAGCGCAGAGTCGCGCAGTATAAAGCGCAGAGCCGCGCAGTACACAGCGCAGAGCCGCGCAGTACACAGCGCAGAGCCACGCAGTACACAGCGCAGAGCCGCGCAGTATACAGCGCAGAGCCGCGCAGTACACAGCGCAGAGCCGCGCAGTACACAGCGCAGAGCCGCGCAGTACACAGCGCAGAGCCGCGCAGTACAAAGCGCAGAGTCGCGCAGTATAAAGCGCAGAGCCGCGCAGTACACAGCGCAGAGCCGCGCAGTACACAGCGCAGAGCCGCGCAGTACACAGCGCAGAGCCGCGCAGTATACAGCGCAGAGCCGCGCAGTACACAGCGCAGAGCCGCGCAGTACACAGCGCAGAGCCGCGCAGTACACAGCGCAGAGCCGCGCAGTATAAAGCGCAGAGCCGCGCAGTACACAGCGCAGAGCCGCGCAGTACACAGCGCAGAGCCGCGCAGTATAAAGCGGAGAGCCGCGCAGTACACAGCGCAGAGCCGCGCAGTACACAGCGCAGAGCCGCGCAGTACACAGCGCAGAGCCGCGCAGTACACAGCGCAGAGCCGCGCAGTATACAGCGCAGAGCCGCGCAGTACACAGCGCAGAGCCGCGCAGTACAGAGCGCAGAGCCGCGCAGTATACCGCGCAGAGCCGTGCAGTGCACAGCGCAGAGCCGCGCAGTACACAGCGCAGAGCCGCGCAGTATAAAGCGCAGAGCCGCGCAGTGTAAAGCGCAGAGCCGCGCAGTACACAGCGCAGAGCCGCGCAGTACACAGCGCAGAGCCGCGCAGTACACAGCGCAGAGCCGCGTAGTATACAGCGAAGAGCCACGCAGTATATAGCGCAGAGCCGCGCAGTACAAAGCGCAGAGCCGCGCAGTATACAGCGCAGAGCCGCGTAGTATACAGCGCAGAGCCGCGTAGTATACAGCGCAGAGCCACGCAGTATACAGCGCAGAGCCACGCAGTATACAGCGCAGAGCCACGTAGTTATACTGCCCAGTCACGTAGTATATTGTCCAGTCACATAGTATACTGCATATCCCTGTTAAAAAAAAAAAAAAGAATTAAAATAAAAAAGTTACATACTCACCTCCTGGAGCGGCCGGTATCTGATGGTTGTTGCACCTCCTAGAGCGGCCGGTACACGATGCTTGTTGCACCTGGAGTGGCCGGTACCCGATGCTTGTTGCGCGCTCCGGTCCCAAGAGTGCATTGCGGTCTCATGAGATGATGACGTAGCGGTGTTGTGAGACAGAAAGACGGAAGTGCCCTTAGACAATTATATAGTAGATTACCCCGCTCACCAAATCGGACCCCGAGGGGCCCGGCTCACCAAATCGGACCCAGAGTGACCCCGCCCACCAAATCGGACCCAGAGTGACCCCGCCCACCAAATCGGACCCAGAGTGGCTCCGCCCACCAAATCGAACCCAGAGTGACCCCTTCCACCAAATCAGACCCAGAGTGACCCCTTCCACCAAATCGGACCCAGAGTGACCCCACCCACCAAATCGGACCCTGAGGTGCCCAGCCCACCAAATGAGACCCTGAGGTGCCCAGCCCACCAAATCGGACCGAGTGACCCCACCCACCAAATTGGTCCCTAAGGTGCCCCGCCCACCAAATCGGACCCAGAGTGGCTCCGCCCACCGAATCGGACCCAGAGTGGCCGCGCCCACAGAATCGGACCAAAAGTGACCCCGCCCACCGAATCGGACCTAGATTTACCCCGCCCACAAAATCAGACCCAGATTGACCCAACCCACCAAATCGGACCGCCTGAGGGGCACCCAAGTGTGAAAGTCTTGCAGGGGCAGCCCGGGCACCATTCCAAAGCACTATCTGTAGTTCCTTCAGGATCTCTTTTATTTATAAAAAATACAAAACACAAACAAAAACAGAAATACACAACATATCTTACAAAAATAAAACCAGCATTTAAGAATTCTTTTTCCCACGCCTCAGAGTCTCTTAACTTTGCAGCTTTAGGAAACCCCCAGCAGGAAAATCATCACATCCATTTTTCCTATCCAATAGACAAAATTTAAAGTAAAGAAAAATTCATTCGCACATACACTCACACATACACTCACACTCCCCACTATTTAATACATATATACATATAAAACTAGAAAAGAAAATTTGGCCCATGCTGCCCAAAAAATAAAAGAAAAAGCCAACCTAGCTAAACAAACTTAACACTCTAAACAGTCTATAACACTCTAAACACAGCAATTAAATTTTTTTTTTTTTTTTTTTTAATTTATTTTATATTTTTATTTTATTTTTTTTTTTTTTATTTTTTTTTATTTTTTTTTTTTTTTTCCCTCCACCCACACTGCCACCACGGGTCCATGCAAGTTCATGCCCTCTGAAAAATACACCACACTTTTTCCTCCGGGTCCATGAAAGTTTCCATGCCCTTATATTGTTTCCAGGGTCCATATGCCCTTATGCAACCCCCCAACAAACACCCCCCACCCAACCTAAACTACACCCCCCACAACATACTAACTATACATACCACAAGATAAAATACAGACATACAAAATTTTATTTACAGATCATAACTTTACTAACACAACATCAAAATACCACAATACCAAAACAACAGCTTTAACCTGTAAGGCCCAAGTTCGGCACCTTCAAGCCCGATATCCATTAATTCTACCAGAAACAAAACAAAAAGACTAAGCGTGCCACACATCAGCCCACCACCAGGGAATAGGAGTCTAAAGAGGCCCTGACCCTAACACCGACACAAACACCCTGTCCCTACTCAACTAAAACTGCCCCTCAAAAAGCTGACCCTATCTGTCCCTACATGCCCCTACCTATCCCTACTCTACCTAACTTAACAATACTAACTATCTACCTATCCCTAGACTGTCCCTCCCTGTCCCTATCTATCCCTATATAACTGTCCCTCAACACCCCACACCACCTTATCCTTCCCTCTCCCAGTCACACAACCAATCTGTCCCTAGAGTAAGAAGAGAAACCCCTCCAAAAGTGAAGAGGCCCTCTTCCCACCCAGCCTCCCAAACACCTAGGAAGCCCCTAATCACTCAACCAAGCTTTCCCTCGGGTACGTATTAAAAGGAGAGACCCCTCCAAAGCCAAGAGGCCCTCCTCGCACCCAGCCTCCCGAACTCCAAAGAGCGCACCTTACCCAGGTCACCCAAGATGTTACTAACCACCTCATCCCGGGGGAGGGTTTTATGCTGTATTGAAACTAGGCACCGTGCATTCCAGGTGTAGAACCTAACAACTACACTAACTAGGAATAAAGTGCCCCGATCTCGGCCACCAAGGGATCTGAATGCCCCATAAGCCCACTCCGGATAGGAAAGGGATGCCAACCTAGGCCAGCCTATGGAAGCACCCACCCGGTTATAGACCCCTGTATTAAAGGGACACTGAAGGAGGAAGTGCTCCATGCTTTCCAGCGTGTCGCCACACTCTTCACGGGGACAACCCCGATCATCAGAGTTCCTGAACTTCAGATTGTCCCTCACATACAGCCTCCCATGGAAGCAGCGCCAGGCCAAGTCCCAAAACTTCGAGGGGATCCGTGGAGAATTTAACAACCCGAGCCCCCCCTCCAGATCCCGGCCTGGGCAATCTCTGAGCACCAGGGGCTTCTGGAAATGGGTCAACAGGACCCTACTGTCAAGGGATTTCCTCGACATGGTCCTGATTTCCCACATTCCCAGACCCCACCGGCGGATCACCTTCAGAGCCGGGGTAGCATAAGCCGGGAGATGTCCATGTGGTGTTCGTAGGTCCTTCACCTGCCCTCCTGTCTCCCATTCCTGGAAGAAAGGCCGAAACCATCCCCTGCAGGAGAATACCCACGGAGGAGCCCTCTCTGTCCAGAGGTTGGCAATGTTGGTCTTAAGAAAGGTGTTCACTAAGAACACCACTGGGTTGACCATACCCAACCCACCTAGTCTCCTCGTGCGGTACGTGACCTCCCTCTTGATTAGGTTAAGCCTGTTCCCCCATAACAGTTGGAAGAACAGGCTATAGACCCGCGTCCAGAGAGATTCCGGCAAGATGCAGACGCTGCCCAAGTAAATTAACAAAGGAAGCAAATAACCCTTGGCCAAGCTGACCCTTTCCCTCAGGGTTAAAGACCAACCCTTCCACTGGTCCACCTTCTGGGCGGCAATCTTGAGCCTGCCTTCCCAATTTTGTTGGGGATAGTCCCCTGGGCCAAAATTGATGCCTAAGATCTTAGCGGAGGACTGGGGCCCTGGAAGGGTGTCCGGGAGATCAAAACTTGGATCTCCCCCTGCCAGCCAGAGACTCTCGCACTTTTCCCGGTTGATCATGGACCCGGATGCCTCCGAGTAGCGCACGACCTCAGACATGACCCAATCCGCCTCCTCTCTCGAGGATACAAAAAGGGAGACATCATCGGCGTACGCTACCACCCTCAGAGTGGCCCCCGGCTCCGCCCGGTCCATCCCGACTCCCACCAACGGTCCACGATCTACCCTCCTTAAGAAGGGATCGATCGCGAACACGTATAAAAGTGGGCTCAGAGGACAGCCCTGACGGACCCCGGAGCTCACCTCAAAAGAGTGACCAACCCAACCGTTCACGAGCGGGAAAGTCTCAGCCCCCTCATACAAGGTCTTTAACCAATTGACAAACCTCCCCGGCAGACCATACCTCAGAAGGACAGACCAGAGGTACTCATGATCCACCCGGTCAAAAGCCTTTGCCTGGTCTAAGGACAGCAAGTACCCCTTCCAGCGACCCGCAATGCCCTGCTCCACTGCCTCTCGGACACCGAGCACAGCACTAAAAGTACTGCGGCCTGGAACAGAACAGTGCTGAGCCCCCGAAAGGAGCCGGGGTGCAAACTTCACCAGCCGATTAAACAACACCTTTGCCAGAATCTTTCGGTCCGTATCGAGGAGCGCTATGGGACGCCAATTCTCGATACGGGACGAGTCCTTACCCTTTGACAAAATAATCAGGGCCGACTTCCTCATTGAACTGGGAAGAGCACCCGAGGAGAGGCACTCATTAAACACCTCAGTCAAGAGGGGGACCAAGGAGTCCCTAAAAGTCTTGTAAAACTCGGATGTTAAGCCATCCGGACCTGGCGATTTTTTGGGCCGGAGCCCATCAATGGCCAGTCTCACTTCCTCTTCCCTGATTACCTCGGCCAAAACATAAAGAGAGGGGTCATCTCCTGGCTCAGGAACAGTTTCAGCCAGGAAAGCCGACATCCCATCTCGATCCAGATCCCTCTTCCTCAAGAGGCGTGAGTAAAAGGACCTGACCACCTCCAGGATCCCTGATTTGGATCTGTTCAGGGAACCCGTACTATCGATCAGTCCTGTCACCACCTTACAATTCACTGACATCTTACAGTTTCTGTAAGGGTCGGGCGAGCGGTACTTCCCGAAATCCCTCTCAAAAACCAAAGATGCGTGCCTATCATACTGACACCCCTTGAGCAAAGATTTCACTCTGGAGATTTCCTCTCGGTCACCTCCAGTCGAGACGAGCTGCTCGAGTTTCCTCCTCAGGTCTTGATACAAGCGATGCCTGTTCAGACTTCTGAGGCTCGAGAGCTGACGGAAGAACCCCGCCACCCTTTTCTTGAAGATCTCCCACCACTCAGACTTAGTACTACAGAGATCCAAAAGCGGTACCTGGCTCTGAAGAAAAGCCTCAAAGGATTGTCTCACCTCCGCCTCTTCCAGAAGGGATGAATTCAGCTTCCACAGCCCTCTTCCCATCCGGGGGGTCTCTGTAACATTCAGAGAAAAGAAAATTAAACAGTGATCGGAGAACTCCACCTCAACGGCGGACACTGCAGAAAAGATGGCGTCCTCCTTCAAAAAAAACCTGTCTATTCTAGACCTACTGCTACCTCTATGAAAGGTGAAACCCTCGTGACCTGGGGTGTGCCGTATGTGGACATCCACCAGGCGAGCTTCACTAGCTAGACTATTTAGGGCTATGCTATCATAAGCCAGGCGGCCTCCGGGACCTCCCCTATCACGGGATCTCGTAATGGTGTTGAAATCCCCACCGAAGACCACCTGCCGGCTCGTAAAAAGAAAGGGCTTGATCTTCATGAAGAGACATTTACGGTCCCACTTAGATTGTGGGCCATAGATGTTTATGAGCCGAAGCTCCTGTCCCCTCATGAAGATGTCTAAGACCAGGCACCTCCCCATTTCTATCTCAATAACCCGTCGGCATTCCACCTCAGCGGTCTTAAAAAGGACCGCCACCCCGCTATACGGCTCGGCCGCAAGAGACCAGTATGAGGGCCCACACCTCCACTCCTTTTTTGCCTTGTGGATGACCCCCATGTCCGTTAGTCTGGTCTCCTGCAAAAACAAAATTTCAGCCTCAATTCGGGTGAAAAAATCAAAGGCCGCAAATCTAGCCGCATCAGACTTTATGCTGGCGACATTAATCGACGCCAGAGTCAACGGGGTGAGTTCAGCCATCATGGGTGATTGAGTTAGACAGCCTTCTTCTTCCCCACCCCATCCTCTTTACCTCTCCCCCCCGAAGAAGGGACTGGGTCAGACATGTTCTTCCTCTTTAAAGAGGATGAGGTATCCATTTTATTTTTGGTATCCTCGCCTCTGGGTTCCGGGTCAGTCCCCCCCCCCAGAGGAAACAACGTCCTCCGGAGGACAGACTGCGCCGCCCCCCGAAAGCCCCCCAGGTGCCGCCCCCGGTCCCTCACCCCCGACCTCCGGCTCAGCAGAGTCCTCGAGGGCTTGGAACCGGTTGGAGAGGGCAATCAGAGGGGAGCCGGTGAGCCCTTCCGTTGGCACAACCACGGTCAGGGGAGGGGGCGAAGGACCAGAAGGCTTAGTAACCTTCCTTTTCTTCTTCCCCCCTTTTTTGGTACGATGTTTCTCACCCTGTTTTACTGTCGGCTGATCCGTGACCTCCTCATCCACACTTTCACACTGGGAGGAGTTGTCGGAGTCAGCCCTGTTATCCTCCCTCTCCATCCTCCTGATCTCCTCGCACACTTCCGCCTCCCCCGGGGCCTCAGTGACAACAGCCGATGCCTCAGAGGGGGGAGCAGACATTACCCCAGTTGCCTGAGGCTCTCCCTGCCCCCCACCCCCGCGGCGCCTTTCCTGCCTCCTTTGGTAGGCAGGATTCCGGGCTCTGTCTCTCTTCACCGACCCCTCAGCCCCTCCCCCGCCGCTACCACCTACCGCGGCAGAGGTCGAACCGCCAGAGGTTTCCCCCTCACGGCCTCCCCCCACCCGGCCAGCAGCAGAATTGGAGAAAGAGCGAGGGCAGCGGCTGTACGGGTGACCCAGATCACCACACAGGTTACACCGAATATCCTTACAGGATGCAGCGAGATGGCCTACCCCGCCACACAAGGCACATTTCTGCACCTTGCAGCTTGCGCTGAAGTGGCGGGGATCACCGCACCTGTGACAGACCTTCGGCTGCCCCTGATAGAAGATCAGGATCCGGTCCCTTCCAATGAACGCAGAGGAAGGGATGTGGGTGACCGTACCCCCTGAGACCTTCAACTTCATCATGAAGGTCCAGCCCCCTGACCAAATACCAAATTCGTCCAGATTTTTTTTTGGGACGTCCGTGACTTCCCCATAGCGGGAAAGCCACGTCAGAATGTCAACACCAGAGAGTGACTCGTTACATGTTACAACGGTCACCCTCTTCACGCCATTTTGGCGAGATACCGCTTGCACAGCGAAATCTCGCCAGCCGGGCTCCCCCTTCACCAGCTCGTAATTCGACCAAAAGAGCTCAAGCCCCTCTGGCCGCACGAAACTGATGTCAAAGAAGAGGGCGGCCGCAGGATGAATCAGGGCAAAGATATCAACTACCCCAAAGCCCATCTTCATGAGGAGCTCCACCACCCTGCTCCTGGGTGGGCAAGCTTCACTGCCCCTCCAGCGAAGACGGACTACATTCCTCCTCGCCACCCCCTGCCCGGCTGTCGGGAGGGACCATACAGTTTCCCCTTCCCTTTTATCTCGGAAGGCGGCCAGGCCATGTCTCTCCAGCCAGAAAGACAGGTCCACCTCTCTTCCCTCTACCATGATCGACCGCTCTCCGTTTTTTAGGGCTTCCAGAAAACGGCGCTGCAAAACGCCGTCCCCGGAACCCAGAGGCGAGGAGACCCCCCGATCCCCCCGTGAACCCCCTGGAGCCCCAGCCACCACCCTCGCAAAAGAAAGGGGGAGGGGAGCGACTGGGGGGGCAGATGGACCAGCCTCCCCCCCACCCCCCGCACCGCCATCTATACCACCAACATCCGTACCGCCATCCGCACCATTCACACCTTTCGCACTTGCAACACTTGTGACACCATTCATACCCTCCCCCACATCCCCAGCACACAACACACCATCCATACCGTCATTCATTTCCACATTCGCCACGGCCACATTTATCCCAGTATCATTTTTATTAACAATCAGATGTTTTTTTTTTTCCCTAACCTTCCTTCCTGCTGGGGGCTCCTGCTGCACACTTCCTGGTGCAGCACATACTGTCGTCCCCAGGGGTGCCGCTGCCCCTTTAAGGCCCGCAGAGCAGTGCTCAACAGTCACACCGCCCCGCCTGAGCCCAGGAGCAGCAGCATCCCCTGAGCGCTCTGCGGCAGCCGTTTTTTTAACTTTATTACTACTTGGAGCAGGGCCGGACTCTGCCACCGGACCCCGCTCCATACCGGGACCACAGTCAGGACTTTTATCTTCAGGCACCGGAGCCCCCGCACCACCAGATGACGGTAAGTGGGCAGGGGACTCCGGCACCCCTTTGCCGGCTTTAGCTGCCACTGTACTGTTGTTTTTTCGAGTGGGCGGAGCCACTCGCGGCGGACCCGCCGAGGCCACGCCCCCCCCGCCGACCACAGCACCAGCAGGCGGGGCCGCAGCCGCACAGGCCACGCCCCCACCGCCGGCCGCGATCACAGCGGGGGTCCCGCAACCACCGAGGCTGCGCCCCCCCCCGCCGGCCGCAACCACAGCGGCGGGTGGGACAGCAGCCGAGGAGGGCACACCCCCCCCGCATGCCACAACCACAGCGGGTCGGGCAACACACGGGGAGGCCACGCCCCCCTCACGGACCGCAGGCACAGGCATGGAGGGGACAACTGGGGCCGCAGCTGGGGAAGCCACGCCCCCCGACGCCACCCGCACCGGAGACCCCGGGGCTCGCCCAGGGCCCCCCGCGGTACTGACGCCAAGGGGCACGGCACCCGCACCAGCCGCCACCACCGCCGACCCCCTCAGCACAGGCCACTCCCCCTCGGCGTCCAGCGGCGGCGGGACCTCCGGCACAGACCCATCGCTGGATCTGCGCACAGGGGCACCCGACCTGGCCACGGACACCGCCAGGGGAGCGACCAGCACTTTGCATTGTGCCTTTACTTTAATCGCGCCCTTTCCTGGTCTCCGGGTCCCCAAAAAAGATCCAGCCTTTTGAGCGGATCCGCATGTGGGGGACCCGGACACCCCAGCTCTCGCCGCCGGAGATGCGGCCCCGGCTGCCCACACACCAGGTGCCGGGCCAGCCCCCCCTGCCACAGGGGACTTAGCCCGAGCACCACCACCATTAACCCCGGCACTGCCGGCACCGCACTCCATATCACTGCCCGAATCCGAGACACCACCACCAGGCATGGTGCCCCGATCCGGGCAGACCTTCCTCTCCCCGCTCCCTCGCTGCGGACCCACAACAGGGCCCGAGCCGGGGTGGGTAGCGGGTTCCGCACAACGGGACAGGGGAGCCCCAGGAAGGGGGGCGTAGACAAACTTCTCCACCACTGATGCTTTTGCCTTCTTACGCTTTTTCCCCCTCCCGGTTGCCTCATCCTCGCAGACCTCATCCCCAAACAACAGCTCGCCAAACCGTGCTGGGGACTCGATCTGCCGCACTTGCTGCAGGATGAGGCAGCCCCCCTGACTGCTAGTACCACCGCCATCCTCCCCCTCGCTCCCGCTTTCCTCCGAGTTACTGGAGTCCGACGGGAGGGCCACTTGCTCAGGGGCTATCCCGCTATACGATACCTGGGTGCTGTTATTCCCCAGGCCTTCAGGTGGATATGGCGCAGATGGACCGCCATCTTCCTCCTCTTCCTCCACCTGGTCGGGGTCTCCTGACCCCTCAGGAGACCCACCGGTCATGGCCCTAAACCGGTCGTCATTTCTTAGCTTCTCCTCAAAGGGGCCGCTTCCCGCCAGGATCTCCGCTCTACGGTCTTCCAGGGAGACTATAGACCCCCTCAGCCTCTTCACCGTGGCGGCGACCTCTGCTCTCCTTGAGGCAGGGAGCTTGCACTTAGCAGTTGCCCTGGCTCCCTTCAACTCCTCCCGGAGTATCCTCAGCTGTTTGGCGGCCTCCTCGTATTCGTGGACGTGCGCGCGTATTCGGGAGCCGTAGGTGGTAGTCGGCTCCCCTGCCGCCTTAGAGCCCCATATCTGGGGGCTCACCGCCGCACCTCCACTGGCCGCCTCTCCTCCTCCGGGAGGAGGAACCGCCACGGCCACGGCCTTAGGGGTCCCCGTCTTCTGGGGCCTGCGGCCCCCCGAGCTTTTGCCACTTTTTCCCATGGCTTTTTGGTCCCGGGACTGGCTAGATGGTACACGGGGCTTCTTGGTGATATGCAAGGCCTCCCACCCCCAGCCGGCTTGCACCGGGGGGTGGGAGCCAGGGGCTCAGCCCCGAAGCTCAGTCCCAGGAACAGTCCTTGCTTCCTGGGAAGGGGCAGGCAAAAAGTCCCAGATGAAAAATCTCCCTTCCCAGGAGCACACGGTCCACAGCCAAGCACACAGCCGACCCTCTGTTCAATAGCCACGCCTCTTCCTCTGGAGCCCGAACCGCTAAACTCACAGACTCCAGTGAGGTGTCATTTCGAAGCCAGCGTCCCCAAGAGGTGTGCTAAGTATTTTTCGTGTCGATCGGATTTGTAGTTTTTGCGCAATTTGTGTTTGAAAAAAGTCTTTCAATGCGTTTCAATGGAGAAATTTTCCTATACGTTTATAATGGGCTGGTTTCTGAGGCAATTTCTAAAAATAACTGCCACCTGGCTGATTAGCTCATTGATATGCGCAGTCAGACACAGTTACTATGCCAACGCCTATGAAATCTACATCAGCTCACCAGGTCACAAGTTTTGTCAGATAATATCAGCTCTTAAAGTGACAGTACAGCACAATTCCAAACCACTATCCGTAGTCTTATGATTATTAGACTGTGGCCCGATTCTAACTCATCGGGTATTCTAGAATATGCATGTCCACGTAGTATATTGCACAGCCACGCAGTATACAGTGCAGAGCCGTGCAGTACACAGCGCAGAGCCGCGCAGTACACAGCGCAGAGCCGCGCAGTACACAGCGCAGAGCCGCGCAGTATAAAGCGCAGAGCCGCGCAGTACACAGCGCAGAGCCGCGCAGTACACAGCGCAGAGCCGTGCAGTACACAGCGCAGAGCCGCGCAGTTTAAAGCGCAGAGCCGTGCAGTACACAGCGCAGAGCCGCGCAGTACACAGCGCAGAGCCGTGCAGTACACAGCGCAGAGCCGCGCAGTTTAAAGCGCAGAGCCGTGCAGTACACAGCGCAGAGCCGCGCAGTACACAGCACAGAGCCGTGCAGTACACAGCGCAGAGCCGCGCAGTATAAAGCGCAGAGCCGTGCAGTACACAGCGCAGAGCCGCGCAGTATAAAGCGCAGAGCCGTGCAGTACACAGCGCAGAGCCGCGCAGTACACAGCGCAGAGCCGCGCAGTACACAGCGCAGAGCCGCGCAGTATAAAGCGCAGAGCCGCGCAGTATAAAGCGCAGAGCCGCGCAGTACACAGCGCAGAGCCGCGCAGTACACAGCGCAGAGCCGTGCAGTACACAGCGCAGAGCCGCGCAGTATAAAGCGCAGAGCCGTGCAGTACACAGCGCAGAGCCGCGCAGTACACAGCGCAGAGCCGTGCAGTACACAGCGCAGAGCCGCGCAGTATAAAGCGCAGAGCCGTGCAGTACACAGCGCAGAGCCGTGCAGTACACAGCGCAGAGCCGCGCAGTACACAGCGCAGAGCCATGCAGTACACAGCGCAAAGCCGCGCAGTATAAAGCGCAGAGCCGCGCAGTATAAAGCGGAGAGCCGCGCAGTACACAGCGCAGAGCCGAGCAGTACACAGCGCAGAGCCGCGCAGTAGACAGCGCAGAGCCGTGCAGTACAGAGCGCAGAGCCGCACAGTATAAAGCGCAGAGCCGCGCAGTATACCGCGCAGAGCCGTGCAGTACACAGCGCAGAGCCGCGCAGTACACAGCGCAGAGCCGCGCAGTACACAGCGCAGAGCCGCGCAGTACACAGCGCAGAGCCGCGCAGTACACAGCGCAGAGCCGAGCAGTACACAGCGCAGAGCCGCGCAGTACACAGCGCAGAGCCGCGCAGTACACAGCGCAGAGCCGCGCAGTATACAGCGCAGAGCTGCGCAGTACACAGCGCAGAGCCGCGCAGTACAGAGCGCAGAGCCGCACAGTATAAAGCGCAGAGCCGCGCAGTACACAGCGCAGAGCCGCGCAGTACACAGCGCAGAGCCGCGCAGTACACAGTGCAGAGCCGCACAGTACACAGCACAGAGCCGCGCAGTACACAGCGCAGAGCCACCCAGTATACAGCGCAGAGCCGCGCAGTACGCAGCGTAGAGCCACGCAGTATGCAGCGCAGAGCCGCGCAGTATACAGCGCTGAGCCGCGTAGTATACAGCGCAGAGCCCCGCAGTATACAGTGCAGAGCCCCGCAGTATACAGCGCAGACACGCGCAGTACACAGCACGGACACGCGCAGTACACAGCGCAGAGCCGCGCAGTACACAGCGCAGAGCCGCGTAGTATACAGCGAAGAGCCACGCAGTATATAGCGCAGAGCCGCGCAGTACAAAGCGCAGAGCTGCGCAGAGCTGCGCAGTATACAGCGCAGAGCCGCGCAGTATACAGCGCAGAACGCGCAGTACACAGTGCAGAGCCGCGCAGTACACAGCGCAGAGCCGTGCAGTACACAGCGCAGAGCCGCGCAGTACACAGCGCAGAGCCACGCAGTATACAGCGCAGAGCCGCGTAGTATACAGCGCAGAGCCGCGTAGTATACAGCGCAGAGCCACGCAGTATACAGCACAGAGCCACGCAGTATACAGCGCAGAGCCACGTAGTTATACTGCCCAGTCACGTAGTATATTGTCCAGTCACATAGTATACTGCATATCCCTGTTAAAAAAAAAAAGAATTAAAATAAAAAAGTTACATACTCACCTCCTGGAGCGGCCGGTATCTGATGGTTGTTGCACCTCCTAGAGCGGCCGGTACACGATGCTTGTTGCACCTGGAGTGGCCGGTACCCGATGCTTGTTGCGCGCTCCGGTCCCAAGAGTGCATTGCGGTCTCACGAGATGATGACGTAGCGGTGTTGTGAGACAGAAAGACGGAAGTGCCCTTAGATAATTAGATAGTAGATTACCCCGCTCACCAATTCGGAACCCGAGAGGCCCGGCCCACCAAATCGGACCCCGAGGGGCCCGGCCCACCAAATCGGACCCAGAGTGACCCCGCCCCCTAAATCAGACCCAGAGTGACCCCGCCCACCAAATCGGACCCAGAGTGGCTCCGCCCACCAAATCGGACCCAGAGTGACCCCTTCCACCAAATCAGACCCAGAGTGACCCCTTCCACCAAATCGGACCCAGAGTGACCCCTTCCACCAAATCGGGCCCAGAGTTACCCCGCCCACCAAATCGGACCCAGAGTGACCCCACCCACCAAATCGGACCCTGAGGTGCCCAGCCCACCAAATCAGACCCTGAGGTGCCCAGCCCACCAAATCGGACCGAGTGACCCCACCCACCAAATTGGTCCCTAAGGTGCCCCGCCCACCAAATCGGACCCAGAGTGGCTCCGCCCACCGAATCGGACCCAGAGTGGCCGCGCCCACAGAATCGGACCAAAAGTGACCCCGCCCACCGAATCGGACCTAGATTTACCCCGCCCACAAAATCAGACCCAGATTGACCCAACCCACCAAATCGGACCGCCTGAGGGGCACCCAAGTGTGAAAGTCTTGCAGGGGCAGCCCGGGCACCATTCCAAAGCACTATCTGTAGTTCCTTCAGGAAATACCCATCTAGTTATAGTGCTTTGGAACAAAGCACTATACTGTTATTCCACCGTGGTAAACTTCTTCTTATTCTTATTATTCAGTCCGCACGTAATGCGGCCCGAACCGCTAAACTCACAGACTCCAGTGAGGTGTCATTTCGAAGCCAGCGTTCCTGAGAGGTGTGCTAAGTATTTTTCGTGTCGATCGGATTTGTAGTTTTTGCGCAATTTGTGTTTGAAAAAAGTCTTTCAATGCGTTTCAATGGAGAAATTTTCCTATACGTTTATAATGGGCTGGTTTCTGAGGCAATTTCTAAAAATAACTGCCACCTGGCTGATTAGCTCATTGATATGCGCAGTCAGACACAGTTACTATGCCAACTCCTATGAAATCTACATCAGCTCACCAGGTCACAAGTTTTGTCAGATAATATCAGCTCTTAAAGTGACAGTACAGCACAATTCCAAACCACTATCCGTAGTCTTATAATTATTAGACTGTGGCCCGATTCTAACTCATCGGGTATTCTAGAATATGCATGTCCACGTAGTATATTGCACAGCCACGCAGTATACAGTGCAGAGCCGTGCAGTACACAGCGCAGAGCCGCGCAGTACACAGCGCAGAGCCGCGCAGTACACAGCGCAGAGCCGCGCAGTATAAAGCGCAGAGCCGCGCAGTACACAGCGCAGAGCCGCACAGTACACAGCGCAGAGCCGTGCAGTACACAGCGCAGAGCCGCGCAGTATAAAGCGCAGAGCCGTGCAGTACACAGCGCAGAGCCGCGCAGTACACAGCGCAGAGCCGTGCAGTACACAGCGCAGAGCCGCGCAGTATAAAGCGCAGAGCCGTGCAGTACACAGCGCAGAGCCGCGCAGTACACAGCGCAGAGCCGCGCAGTACACAGCGCAGAGCCGCGCAGTACACAGCGCAGAGCCGTGCAGTACACAGCGCAGAGCCGCGCAGTTTAAAGCGCAGAGCCGTGCAGTACACAGCGCAGAGCCGCGCAGTACACAGCGCAGAGCCGTGCAGTACACAGCGCAGAGCCGCGCAGTAGAAAGCGCAGAGCCGTGCAGTACACAGCGCAGAGCCGCGCAGTACACAGCGCAGAGCCGCGCAGTACACAGCGCAGAGCCGAGCAGTACACAGCGCAGAGCCGAGCAGTACACAGCGCAGAGCCGCGCAGTACACAGCGCAGAGCCCCGCAGTATACAGTGCAGAGCCCCGCAGTACACAGCGCAGAGCCGAGCAGTACACAGCGCAGAGCCGCGCAGTACACAGCGCAGAGCCCCGCAGTATACAGTGCAGAGCCCCGCAGTATACAGCGCAGACACGCGCAGTACACAGCACGGACACGCGCAGTACACAGCGCAGAGCCGCGCAGTACACAGCGCAGAGCCGCGTAGTATACAGCGAAGAGCCACGCAGTATATAGCGCAGAGCCGCGCAGTACAAAGCGCAGAGCTGCGCAGAGCTGCGCAGTATACAGCGCAGAGCCGCGCAGTATACAGCGCAGAACGCGCAGTACACAGTGCAGAGCCGCGCAGTACACAGCGCAGAGCCGTGCAGTACACAGCGCAGAGCCGCGCAGTACACAGCGCAGAGCCACGCAGTATACAGCGCAGAGCCGCGTAGTATACAGCGCAGAGCCGCGTAGTATACAGCGCAGAGCCACGCAGTATACAGCACAGAGCCACGCAGTATACAGCGCAGAGCCACGTAGTTATACTGCCCAGTCACGTAGTATATTGTCCAGTCACATAGTATACTGCATATCCCTGTTAAAAAAAAAAAGAATTAAAATAAAAAAGTTACATACTCACCTCCTGGAGCGGCCGGTATCTGATGGTTGTTGCACCTCCTAGAGCGGCCGGTACACGATGCTTGTTGCACCTGGAGTGGCCGGTACCCGATGCTTGTTGCGCGCTCCGGTCCCAAGAGTGCATTGCGGTCTCACGAGATGATGACGTAGCGGTGTTGTGAGACAGAAAGACGGAAGTGCCCTTAGATAATTAGATAGTAGATTACCCCGCTCACCAATTCGGAACCCGAGAGGCCCGGCCCACCAAATCGGACCCCGAGGGGCCCGGCCCACCAAATCGGACCCAGAGTGACCCCGCCCCCTAAATCAGACCCAGAGTGACCCCGCCCACCAAATCGGACCCAGAGTGGCTCCGCCCACCAAATCGGACCCAGAGTGACCCCTTCCACCAAATCAGACCCAGAGTGACCCCTTCCACCAAATCGGACCCAGAGTGACCCCTTCCACCAAATCGGGCCCAGAGTGACCCCGCCCACCAAATCGGACCCAGAGTGACCCCACCCACCAAATCGGACCCTGAGGTGCCCAGCCCACCAAATCAGACCCTGAGGTGCCCAGCCCACCAAATCGGACCGAGTGACCCCACCCACCAAATTGGTCCCTAAGGTGCCCCGCCCACCAAATCGGACCCAGAGTGGCTCCGCCCACCGAATCGGACCCAGAGTGGCCGCGCCCACAGAATCGGACCAAAAGTGACCCCGCCCACCGAATCGGACCTAGATTTACCCCGCCCACAAAATCAGACCCAGATTGACCCAACCCACCAAATCGGACCGCCTGAGGGGCACCCAAGTGTGAAAGTCTTGCAGGGGCAGCCCGGGCACCATTCCAAAGCACTATCTGTAGTTCCTTCAGGAAATACCCATCTAGTTATTATTATTATTCAGTCCGCACGTAATGCGGCCCGAACCGCTTCACTCACAGACTCCAGTGAGGTGTCATTTCGAAGCCAGCGTCCCCAAGAGGTGTGCTAAGTATTTTTCGTGTCGATCGGATTTGTAGTTTTGGCGCAATTTGCGTTTGAAAATGTTTTTTTCCCCTCATTGTAATGCATTTCAATAGGGAAATTTTCCCATAGGTTATAATGGCCGGGTTTCTGAGGCAATTTGAAATGTACCTGCCACCTGGCTGATTAGCTCATTGATATGTGCAGTCAGGCCCAGTTACTATGCCAACGCCTGCGAACTGTACATGACCCCAGCACAGTTTTGCCAGATAATATCAGCTCTTAAAGTGACAGTACAGCACAATTTCAAAGCACTATCTGTAGTCTTATTATTATTACAGTACACAGCGCAGAGCCACACAGCATACAGCGCGGAGCCGCGCAGCATACAGCGCGGAGCCCCACATTATACAGCGCAGAGCCGCGCAGCATACAGCGCAGAGCCGCGCAGTATACAGCGCAGAGCCGCGCATTATACAGCGCAGAGCCACGCAGCATACAGCGCAGAGCCCCGCAGCATACAGCGCAGAGCCCCGCAGCATACAGCGCAGAGCCCCGCAGCATACAGCGCAGAGCCCCGCAGCATACAGCGCAGAGCACCACAGTATACAGCGCAGAGCCGCGCAGCATACAGCGCAGAGCCCCGCAGCATATAGCGCAGAGCCGCGCAGTATACAGCGCAGAGCCCCGCAGCATACAGCGCAGAGCCCCGCAGTATACAGCACAGAGCCCCGCAGTATACAGCGCAGAGCCCCGCAGTATACAGCGCCCACCAAATCGGCCCCTGAGGGGCCCCAACCACCAAATCAGACCCAGAGTGGCTACAACTACCAAACCAGCGCCTGAGGGGCACCCAAGTGTGAAAGTCTTGCTGGGGCAACCCGGGCACCATTCCAAAGCACTATCTGTAGTTCCTTCAGGAAATACCCATCTATTTCTCTCTGTTATCAGCCATTCCCCGTACTGCTGTCAGTCTATTTCTCTCTGTTATCAGCCATTCCCCTGTCCTGCTGTCAGTCTATTCTCTCTGTTATCAGCCATTCCCCTGTCCTGCTGTCAGTCTATTCTCTCTGTTATCAGCCATTCCCCTGTCCTGCTGTCAGTCTATTCTCTCTGTTATCAGCCATTCCCCTGTCCTGCTGTCAGTCTATTCTCTCTGTTATCAGCCATTCCCTGTCCTGCTGTCAGTCTATTTCTCTCTGTTATCAGCAATTCCCCTGTCCTGCTGTCAGTCTATTCTCTCTGTTATCAGCCATTCCCTTGTCCTGCTGTCAGTCTATTCTCTGTTATCAGCCATTCCCTTATCCTGCTGTCAGTCAGAGTGACCCGGCCCACCAAATCGGACCCAGAGTGACCCGGCCCACCAAATCGGACCCAGAGTGATCCGGCCCCCCAAATCGGACCCAGAGTGACCCGGCCCACCAAATCGGACCCAGAGTGACCCGGCCCACCAAATCGGACCCAGAGTGACCCGGCCCACCAAATTGGACCCAGAGTGACCCGGCCCACCAAACCGGACCCAGAGTGATCCGGCCCACCAAATCGGACCCAGAGTGACCCGGCCCACCAAATCGGACCCAGAGTGACCCGGCCCACCAAATCGGACCCAGAGTGACCCGGCCCACCAAATCGGACCCAGAGTGACCCGGGCCACCAAATCGGACCCAGAGTGACCCGGGCCACCAAATCGGACCCAGAGTGACCCGGGCCACCAAATCGGACCCAGAGTGACCCGGGCCACCAAATCGGACCCAGAGTGACCCGGGCCACCAAATCGGACCCAGAGTGACCCGGGCCACCAAATCGGACCCAGAATGACCCGGCCCACCAAATCGGACCCAGAGTGACCCGGGCCACCAAATCGGACCCAGAGTGACCCGGGCCACCAAATCGGACCCAGAGTGACCCGGGCCACCAAATCGGACCCAGAGTGACCCGGGCCACCAAATCGGACCCAGAGTGACCCGGGCCACCAAATCGGACCCAGAGTGACCCGGGCCACCAAATCGGACCCAGAGTGACCCGGGCCACCAAATCGGACCTAGAGTGACCCGGGCCACCAAATGGGACCCAGAGTGACCCGGGCCACCAAATCAAACCCAGAGTGACCCGGGCCACCAAATGGGACCCAGAGTGACCCGGGCCACCAAATGGGACCCAGAGTGGCCCGGGCCACCAAATCGGACCCAGAGTGACCCGGGCCACCAAATCGGACCCAGAGTGACCCGGGCCACCAAATCGGACCCAGAGTGACCCGGGCCACCAAATCGGACCCAGAGTGACCCGGGCCACCAAATCGGACCCAGAGTGACCCGGGCCACCAAATCGGACCCAGAGTGACCCGGGCCACCAAATCGGACCCAGAGTGACCCGGGCCACCAAATCGGACCCAGAGTGACCCGGGCCACCAAATCGGACCCAGAGTGACCCGGGCCACCAAATCGGACCCAGAGTGACCCGGGCCACCAAATCGGACCCATAGTGACCCAGGCCACCAAATCGGACCCAGAGAGACCCGGGCCACCAAATCGGACCCAGAGTGACCCGGGCCACCAAATCGGACCCAGAGTGACCCGGGCCACCAAATCGGACCCAGAGTGACCCGGGCCACCAAATCGGACCCAGAGTGACCCGGGCCACCAAATCGGACCCAGAGTGACCCGGGCCACCAAATGGGACCCAGAGTGACCCGGGCCACCAAATGGGACCCAGAGTGGCCCGGGCCACCAAATGGGACCCAGAGTGGCCCGGGCCACCAAATGGGACCCAGAGTGGCCCGGGCCACCAAATGGGACCCAGAGTGACCCGGCCCACCAAATCGGACCCAGAGTGACCCGGCCCACCAAATCGGACCCAGAATGACCCGGCCCACCAAATCGGATCCAGAGTGACTCGGCCCACCAAATCGGACCGAGTGACCCGGGCCGCCAAATCGGACCCAGAATGACCCGGGCCGCCAAATCGGACCCAGAGTGACCCGGGCCGCCAAATCGGACCCAGAGTGGCTCCGCCCACCAAATCGGACCCAGAGTGGCGCCGCCCACCAAATCGGACCCAGAGTGGCGCCGCCCGCCAAATCGGACCCAGAGTGGCGCCGCCCGCCAAATCGGACCCAGAGTGGCGCCGCCCGCCAAATCGGTCCCAGAGTGACCCCGCCCACCAAATTGGTCCCAGAGTGACCCCGCCCACCAAATCGGACCCAGAGTGGCCTCACCCCTTTAGGGGCTACAACTACCAAGCCAGTGCCTGAGGGGCACTCAAGTGTGAAAGTCTTGCAGGGGCAGCCCGGGCACCATTCCAAAGCACTATCTGTAGTTCCTTCAGGAAATACCCATCTAGTATTATTATTGTAATCCGAAAGTGGAAATCTTATTATTCAGTTTTTTTCCACAATTAATGCGGCCCAAACCGCTGCACGCACAGACTCCAGTAAGGCGTCATTTCGAAGCCAGCGTCCACGAGAGGTGTGCTAAGTATTTTTCGTGTCGATCCGATTTGTTGTTTTTTAAAAAATTGCATTTAAATAAAATAATTTCCCATAGGAAATAATGGCGAACTTTCCATTACCCCCAACTTGACCTTCCAAAGATGGCAGCTCTGCAAATGTATGGTGTCCATTTTAGGACATGATCATTTATCAAAGTCAAACATCAGAATAAAGTGACTATGACACCCTCTCGTCCTGTGTGTGAAAAGTAAGTGCACCCCCGATCCCCTGTATGAAAAGTAAGTGTACCGAGTGGCCCCACCCCCCAAATTGGACCCCGAGTGCCCCCGCCCACCAAATCGGACCCCGAGAGGCCCCGCCCATAAAATCAGACCTAGATTGACCCAACCCACCAAATCAGACCCAGAGTGACTCTGCATACCAAATCGGACCGCCTGAGGGGCACCCAAGTGTGAAAAGCACTATACTGTTATTCCACCGTGGTAAACTTCTTCTTATTCTTATTATTCAGTCCGCACGTAATGCGGCCCGAACCGTTAAACTCACAGACTCCAGTGAGGTGTCATTTCGAAGCCAGCGTTCCTGAGAGGTGTGCTAAGTATTTTTCGTGCCGATCGGATTTGTAGTTTTTGCGCAATTTGTGTTTGAAAAAAGTCTTTCAATGCGTTTCAATAGGGAAATTGTCCCATACGTTTATAATGGGCTGGTTTCTGAGGCAATTTCTAAAAATAACTGCCACCTGGCTGATTAGCTCATTGATATGCGCAGTCAGACACAGTTACTATGCCAACGCCTATGAAGTCTACATCAGCTCACCAGGTCACAAGTTTTGTCAGATAATATCAGCTCTTAAAGTGACAGTACAGCACAATTCCAAACCACTATCTGTAGTCTTATGATTATTAGACTGTGGCCCGATTCTAACTCATCGGGTATTCTAGAATATGCATGTCCACGAAGTATATTGCACAGCCACGCAGTATACAGTGCAGAGCCGCGCAGTACACAGCGCAGAGCCGCGCAGTACACAGCGCAGAGCCACGCAGTATACAGTGCAGAGCCGCGCAGTACACAGCGCAGAGCCGCGCAGTACACAGCGCAGAGCCGCGCAGTATACAGCGCAGAGCCGCGCAGTACACAGCGCAGAGCCGCGCAGTACACAGCGTAGAGCCGCGCAGTACACAGCGCAGAGCCGCGCAGTATAAAGCGCAGAGCCACGCAGTACACAGCGCAGAGCCGCGCAGTACACAGCGCAGAGCCGCGCAGTACACAGTGCAGAGCCACGCAGTATACAGTGCAGAGCCGCGCAGTACACAGCGCAGAGCCGCGCAGTACACAGCGCAGAGCCGCGCAGTATACAGCGCAGAGCCGCGCAGTACACAGCGCAGAGCCGCGCAGTACACAGCGCAGAGCCGCGCAGTACACAGCGCAGAGCCGCGCAGTACACAGCGCAGAGCCGCGCAGTACACAGCGCAGAGCCGCGCAGTACACAGCGCAGAGCCGCGCAGTACAAAGCGCAGAGCCGCGCAGTACACAGCGCAGAGCCGCGCAGTACACAGCGCAGAGCCGCGCAGTACACAGCGCAGAGCCGCGCAGTATAAAGCGGAGAGCCGCGCAGTACACAGCGCAGAGCCGCGCAGTACACAGCGCAGAGCCGCGCAGTACACAGCGCAGAGCCGCGCAGTACACAGCGCAGAGACGCGCAGTATACAGCGCAGAGCCGCGCAGTACACAGCGCAGAGCCGCGCAGTACAGAGCGCAGAGCCGCGCAGTATACCGCGCAGAGCCGTGCAGTGCACAGCGCAGAGCCGCGCAGTACACAGCGCAGAGCCGCGCAGTATAAAGCGCAGAGCCGCGCAGTATAAAGCGCAGAGCCGCGCAGTACACAGCGCAGAGCCGCACAGTACACAGCGCAGAGCCGCGCAGTACACAGCGCAGAGCCGCGCAGTACACAGCGCAGAGCCGCGCAGTACACAGCGCAGAGCCGTGCAGTATACAGCGCAGAGCCGCGCAGTATACAGCGCAGAGCCGCGCAGTACACAGCGCAGAGCCGCCCAGTATACAGCGCAGAGCCGCGCAGTATACAGCGCAGAGCCGCGCAGTACACAGCGCAGAGCCGCGCAGTATACAGCGCAGAGCCGCGCAGTACACAGCGTAGAGCCACGCAGTATACAGCGCAGAGCCGCGCAGTATACAGCGCAGAGCCGCGTAGTATACAGCGCAGAGCCCCGCAGTATACAGTGCAGAGCCCCGCAGTATACAGCGCAGAGCCATGCAGTACACAGTGCAGAGCCGCGCAGTACACAGCGCAGAGCCGCGCAGTATACAGCGCAGACACACGCAGTACACAGCACGGACACGCGCAGTACACAGCGCAGAGCCGCGCAGTACACAGCGCAGAGCCGCGTAGTATACAGCGAAGAGCCACGCAGTATATAGCGCAGAGCCGCGCAGTACAAAGCGCAGAGCCGCGCAGTATACAGCGCAGAGCCGCGTAGTATACAGCGCAGAGCCGCGTAGTATACAGCGCAGAGCCACGCAGTATACAGCGCAGAGCCACGCAGTATACAGCGCAGAGCCACGTAGTTATACTGCCCAGTCACGTAGTATATTGTCCAGTCACATAGTATACTGCATATCCCTGTTAAAAAAAAAAAAAAGAATTAAAATAAAAAAGTTACATACTCACCTCCTGGATCGGCCGGTATCTGATGGTTGTTGCACCTCCTAGAGCGGCCGGTACACGATGCTTGTTGCACCTGGAGTGGCCGGTACCCGATGCTTGTTGCGCGCTCCGGTCCCAAGAGTGCATTGCGGTCTCATGAGATGATGACGTAGCGGTGTTGTGAGACAGAAAGACGGAAGTGCCCTTAGACAATTATATAGTAGATTACCCCGCTCACCAAATCGGACCCCGAGGGGCCTGGCTCACCAAATCGGACCCAGAGTGACCCCGCCCACCAAATCGGACCCAGAGTGACCCCGCCCACCAAATCGGACCCAGAGTGACCCCGCCCACCAAATCGGACCCAGAGTGGCTCCGCCCACCAAATCGAACCCAGAGTGACCCCTTCCACCAAATCAGACCCAGAGTGACCCCTTCCACCAAATCGGACCCAGAGTGACCCCACCCACCAAATCGGACCCTGAGGTGCCCAGCCCACCAAATGAGACCCTGAGGTGCCCAGCCCACCAAATCGGACCGAGTGACCCCACCCACCAAATTGGTCCCTAAGGTGCCCCACCCACCAAATCGGACCCAGAGTGGCTCCGCCCACCGAATCGGACCCAGAGTGGCCGCGCCCACAGAATCGGACCAAAAGTGACCCCGCCCACCGAATCGGACCTAGATTTACCCCGCCCACAAAATCAGACCCAGATTGACCCAACCCACCAAATCGGACCGCCTGAGGGGCACCCAAGTGTGAAAGTCTTGCAGGGGCAGCCCGGGCACCATTCCAAAGCACTATCTGTAGTTCCTTCAGGAAATACCCATCTAGTTATAGTGCTTTGGAACAAAGCACTATACTGTTATTCCACCGTGGTAAACTTCTTCTTATTCTTATTATTCAGTCCGCACGTAATGCGGCCCGAACCGCTACACTCACAGACTCCAGTGAGGTGTCATTTCGAAGCCAGCGTTCCTGAGAGGTGTGCTAAATATTTTTTGTGTCGATCGGATTTGTAGTTTTTGCGCAATTTGTGTTTGAAAAAAGTCTTTCAATGCGTTTCAATGGAGAAATTGTCCCATACGTTTATAATGGGCTGGTTTCTGAGGCAATTTCTAAAAATAACTGCCACCTGGCTGATTAGCTCATTGATATGCGCAGTCAGACACAGTTACTATGCCAACGCCTATGAAATCTACATCAGCTCACCAGGTCACAAGTTTTGTCAGATAATATCAGCTCTTAAAGTGACAGTACAGCACAATTCCAAACCACTATCCGTAGTCTTATGATTATTAGACTGTGGCCCGATTCTAACTCATCGGGTATTCTAGAATATGCATGTCCACGTAGTATATTGCACAGCCACGCAGTATACAGTGCAGAGCCGTGCAGTACACAGCGCAGAGCCGCGCAGTACACAGCGCAGAGCCGTGCAGTACACAGCGCAGAGCCGCGCAGTATAAAGCGCAGAGCCGTGCAGTACACAGCGCAGAGCCGCGCAGTACACAGCGCAGAGCCGTGCAGTACACAGCGCAGAGCCGCGCAGTATAAAGCGCAGAGCCGTGCAGTACACAGCGCAGAGCCGCGCAGTACACAGCGCAGAGCCGCGCAGTACACAGCGCAGAGCCGCGCAGTATAAAGCGCAGAGCCGCGCAGTACACAGCGCAGAGCCGCGCAGTACACAGCGCAGAGCCGTGCAGTACACAGCGCAGAGCCGCGCAGTTTAAAGCGCAGAGCCGTGCAGTACACAGCGCAGAGCCGCGCAGTACACAGCGCAGAGCCGTGCAGTACACAGCGCAGAGCCGCGCAGTATAAAGCGCAGAGCCGTGCAGTACACAGCGCAGAGCCGCGCAGTACACAGCGCAGAGCCGCGCAGTATAAAGCGCAGAGCCGCGCAGTAGAAAGCGCAGAGCCGCGCAGTACACAGCGCAGAGCCGCGCAGTACACAGCGCAAAGCCGTGCAGTACACAGCGCAGAGCCGCGCAGTAAAAAGCGCAGAGCCGTGCAGTACACAGCGCAGAGCCGCGCAGTACACAGCGCAGAGCCGTGCAGTACACAGCGCAGAGCCGCGCAGTATAAAGCGCAGAGCCGTGCAGTACACAGCGCAGAGCCGTGCAGTACACAGCGCAGAGCCGCGCAGTACACAGCGCAGAGCCATGCAGTACACAGCGCAAAGCCGCGCAGTATAAAGCGCAGAGCCGCGCAGTATAAAGCGGAGAGCCGCGCAGTACACAGCGCAGAGCCGAGCAGTACACAGCGCAGAGCCGCGCAGTAGACAGCGCAGAGCCGTGCAGTACAGAGCGCAGAGCCGCACAGTATAAAGCGCAGAGCCGCGCAGTATACCGCGCAGAGCCGTGCAGTACACAGCGCAGAGCCGCGCAGTACACAGCGCAGAGCCGCGCAGTACACAGCGCAGAGCCGCGCAGTACACAGCGCAGAGCCGAGCAGTACACAGCGCAGAGCCGCGCAGTACACAGCGCAGAGCCGCGCAGTACACAGCGCAGAGCCGCGCAGTATACAGCGCAGAGCCGCGCAGTACACAGCGCAGAGCCGCGCAGTACAGAGCGCAGAGCCGCACAGTATAAAGCGCAGAGCCGCGCAGTACACAGCGCAGAGCCGCGCAGTACACAGCGCAGAGCCGCGCAGTACACAGTGCAGAGCCGCACAGTACACAGCCCAGAGCCGCGCAGTACACAGCGCAGAGCCACCCAGTATACAGTGCAGAGCCGCGCAGTACGCAGCGTAGAGCCACGCAGTATGCAGCGCAGAGCCGCGCAGTATACAGCGCTGAGCCGCGTAGTATACAGCGCAGAGCCCCGCAGTATACAGTGCAGAGCCCCGCAGTATACAGCGCAGACACGCGCAGTACACAGCACGGACACGCGCAGTACACAGCGCAGAGCCGCGCAGTACACAGCGCAGAGCTGCGTAGTATACAGCGAAGAGCCACGCAGTATATAGCGCAGAGCCGCGCAGTACAAAGCGCAGAGCTGCGCAGAGCTGCGCAGTATACAGCGCAGAGCCGCGCAGTATACAGCGCAGAACGCGCAGTACACAGTGCAGAGCCGCGCAGTACACAGCGCAGAGCCGTGCAGTACACAGCGCAGAGCCGCGCAGTACACAGCGCAGAGCCACGCAGTATACAGCGCAGAGCCGCGCAGTACGCAGCGTAGAGCCACGCAGTATGCAGCGCAGAGCCGCGCAGTATACAGCGCTGAGCCACGTAGTATACAGCGCAGAGCCCCGCAGTATACAGTGCAGAGCCCCGCAGTATACAGCGCAGACACGCGCGGTACACAGCACGGACACGCGCAGTACACAGCGCAGAGCCGCGCAGTACACAGCGCAGAGCTGCGTAGTATACAGCGAAGAGCCACGCAGTATATAGCGCAGAGCCGCGCAGTACAAAGCGCAGAGCTGCGCAGAGCTGCGCAGTATACAGCGCAGAGCCACGCAGTATACAGCACAGAGCCACGCAGTATACAGCGCAGAGCCACGTAGTTATACTGCCCAGTCACGTAGTATATTGTCCAGTCACATAGTATACTGCATATCCCTGTTAAAAAAAAAAGAATTAAAATAAAAAAGTTACATACTCACCTCCTGGAGCGGCCGGTATCTGATGGTTGTTGCACCTCCTAGAGCGGCCGGTACACGATGCTTGTTGCACCTGGAGTGGCCGGTACCCGATGCTTGTTGCGCGCTCCGGTCCCAAGAGTGCATTGCGGTCTCACGAGATGATGACGTAGCGGTGTTGTGAGACAGAAAGACGGAAGTGCCCTTAGATAATTAGATAGTAGATTACCCCGCTCACCAATTCGGAACCCGAGAGGCCCGGCCCACCAAATCGGACCCCGAGGGGCCCGGCCCACCAAATCGGACCCAGAGTGACCCCGCCCCCTAAATCAGACCCAGAGTGACCCCGCCCACCAAATCGGACCCAGAGTGGCTCCGCCCACCAAATCGGACCCAGAGTGACCCCTTCCACCAAATCAGACCCAGAGTGACCCCTTCCACCAAATCGGACCCAGAGTGACCCCTTCCACCAAATCGGGCCCAGAGTGACCCCGCCCACCAAATCGGACCCAGAGTGACCCCACCCACCAAATCGGACCCTGAGGTGCCCAGCCCACCAAATCAGACCCTGAGGTGCCCAGCCCACCAAATCGGACCGAGTGACCCCACCCACCAAATTGGTCCCTAAGGTGCCCCGCCCACCAAATCGGACCCAGAGTGGCTCCGCCCACCGAATCGGACCCAGAGTGGCCGCGCCCACAGAATCGGACCAAAAGTGACCCCGCCCACCGAATCGGACCTAGATTTACCCCGCCCACAAAATCAGACCCAGATTGACCCAACCCACCAAATCGGACCGCCTGAGGGGCACCCAAGTGTGAAAGTCTTGCAGGGGCAGCCCGGGCACCATTCCAAAGCACTATCTGTAGTTCCTTCAGGAAATACCCATCTAGTTATAGTGCTTTGGAACAAAGCACTATACTGTTATTCCACCGTGGTAAACTTCTTCTTATTCTTATTATTCAGTCCGCACGTAATGCGGCCCGAACCGCTAAACTCACAGACTCCAGTGAGGTGTCATTTCGAAGCCAGCGTCCCCAAGAGGTGTGCTAAGTATTTTTCGTGCCGATCGGATTTGTAGTTTTTGCGCAATTTGTGTTTGAAAAAAGTCTTTCAATGCGTTTCAATAGGGAAATTGTCCCATACGTTTATAATGGGCTGGTTTCTGAGGCAATTTCTAAAAATAACTGCCACCTGGCTGATTAGCTCATTGATATGCGCAGTCAGACACAGTTACTATGCCAACTCCTATGAAATCTACATCAGCTCACCAGGTCACAAGTTTTGTCAGATAATATCAGCTCTTAAAGTGACAGTACAGCACAATTCCAAACCACTATCTGTAGTCTTATGATTATTAGACTGTGGCCCGATTCTAACTCATCGGGTATTCTAGAATATGTATGTCCACGAAGTATATTGCACAGCCACGCAGTATACAGTGCAGAGCCGCGCAGTACACAGCGCAGAGCCGCGCAGTACACAGCGCAGAGCCGCGCAGTACACAGCGCAGAGCCGCGCAGTACACAGCGCAGAGCCGCGCAGTACACAGCGCAGAGCCGCGCAGTACAAAGCGCAGAGCCGCGCAGTACACAGCGCAGAGCCGCGCAGTACACAGCGCAGAGCCGCGCAGTACACAGCGCAGAGCCGCGCAGTACACAGCGCAGAGCCGCGCAGTACAAAGCGCAGAGTCGCGCAGTATAAAGCGCAGAGCCGCGCAGTATAAAGCGCAGAGCCACGCAGTACACAGCGCAGAGCCGCGCAGTACACAGAGCAGAGCCGCGCAGTATACAGCGCAGAGCCGCGCAGTACACAGCGCAGAGCCGCGCAGTACACAGCGCAGAGCCGCGCAGTACACAGGGCAGAGCCGCGCAGTACACAGAGCAGAGCCGCGCAGTATACAGCGCAGAGCCGCGCAGTACACAGCGCAGAGCCGCGCAGTACACAGCGCAGAGCCGCGCAGTACACAGCGCAGAGCCGCGCAGTACACAGCGCAGAGCCGCGCAGTACAAAGCGCAGAGTCGCGCAGTATAAAGCGCAGAGCCGCGCAGTACACAGCGCAGAGCCGCGCAGTACACAGCGCAGAGCCGCGCAGTACACAGCGCAGAGCCGCGCAGTACAAAGCGCAGAGTCGCGCAGTATAAAGCGCAGAGCCGCGCAGTACACAGCGCAGAGCCGCGCAGTACACAGCGCAGAGCCACGCAGTACACAGCGCAGAGCCACGCAGTATACAGTGCAGAGCCGCGTAGTACACAGCGCAGAGCCACGCAGTACACAGCGCAGAGCCGCGCAGTACACAGCGCAGAGCCGCGCAGTACACAGCGCAGAGCCGCGCAGTACACAGCGCAGAGCCGCGCAGTACAAAGCGCAGAGTCGTGCAGTATAAAGCGCAGAGCCGCGCAGTACACAGTGCAGAGCCGCGCAGTACACAGCACAGAGCCGCGCAGTACACAGCGCAGAGCCGCGCAGTACAAAGCGCAGAGTCGCGCAGTATAAAGCGCAGAGCCGCGCAGTACACAGCGCAGAGCCGCGCAGTACACAGCGCAGAGCCGCGCAGTACACAGCGCAGAGCCGCGCAGCATACAGCGCAGAGCCGCGCAGCATACAGCGCAGAGCCGCGCAGCATACAGCGCAGAGCCGCGCAGCATACAGCTCAGAGCCCCGCAGTATACAGCGCAGAGCCCCGCAGCATACAGCGCAGAGCCCCGCAGTATACAGCGCAGAGCCGCGCAGTATACAGCGCAGAGCCCCGCAGCATACAGCGCAGAGCCCCGCAGTATACAGCGCAGAGCCCCGCAGTATACAGCTCAGAGCCGCGCAGTATACAGCGCAGACCCGCGCAGTATACAGCGCCCACCAAATCGGCCCCTGAGGGGCCCCACCCACCAAATCGGACCCAGAGTGGCTACAACTACCAAACCAGCGCCTGAGGGGCACCCAAGTGTGAAAGTCTTGCTGGGGCAGCCCGGGCACCATTCCAAAGCACTATCTGTAGTTCCTTCAGGAAATACCCATCTATTTCTCTCTGTTATCAGCCATTCCCCGTACTGCTGTCAGTCTATTTCTCTCTGTTATCAGCCATTCCCCTGTCCTGCTGTCAGTCTATTCTCTCTGTTATCAGCCATTCCCCTGTCCTGCTGTCAGTCTATTCTCTCTGTTATCAGCCATTCCCCATCCTGCTGTCAGTCTATTTCTCTCTGTTATCAGCCATTCCCCGCACTGCTGTCAGTCTATTTCTCTCTGTTATCAGCCATTCCCCGTACTGCTGTCAGTCTATTTTTCTCTGTTATCAGCCATTCCCCTGTCCTGCTGTCAGTCTATTCTCTCTGTTATCAGCCATTCCCCGTCCTGCTGTCAGTCTATTTCTCTCTGTTATCAGCAATTCCCCTGTCCTGCTGTCAGTCTATTCTCTCTGTTATCAGCCATTCCCTTGTCCTGCTGTCAGTCTATTTTCTGTTATCAGCCATTCCCTTATCCTGCTGTCAGTCAGAGTGACCCGGCCCACCAAATCGGACCCAGAGTGACCCGGCCCACCAAATCGGACCCAGAGTGACCCGGCCCACCTAATCGGACCCAGAGTGACCCGGCCCACCAAATCAGACCCAGAGTGACCCGGCCCACCAAATCGGACCCAGAGTGACCCGACCCACCAAACCGGACCCAGAGTGACCCGGCCCACCAAATCGGACCCAGAGTGACCCGACCCACCAAACCGGACCCAGAGTGACCCGGCCCACCAAACCGGACCCAGAGTGACCCGGCCCACCAAACCGGACCCAGAGTGACCCGGCCCACCAAATCGGACCCAGAGTGACCCGGCCCACCAAATCGGACCCAGAGTGACCCGGCCCACCAAATCGGACCCAGAGTGACCCGGCCCACCAAATCGGACCCAGAGTGACCCGGCCCACCAAATCGGACCCAGAGTGACCCGGCCCACCAAATCGGACCCAGAGTGACCCGGCCCACCAAATCGGACCCAGAGTGACCCGGCCCACCAAATCGGACCCAGAGTGACCCGGCCCACCAAATCGGACCCAGAGTGACCCGGCCCACCAAATCGGACCCAGAGTGACCCGGCCCACCAAATCGGACCCAGAGTGACCCGGCCCACCAAATCGGACCCAGAGTGACCCGGCCCACCAAATCGGACCCAGAGTGACCCGGCCCACCAAATCGGACCCAGAGTGACCCGGCCCACCAAATCGGACCCAGAGTGACCCGGCCCACCAAATCGGACCCAGAGTGACCCGGCCCACCAAATCGGACCCAGAGTGACCCGGCCCACCAAATCGGACCCAGAGTGACCCGGGCCACCAAATCGGACCCAGAGTGACCCGGGCCACCAAATCGGACCCAGAGTGACCCGGGCCACCAAATCGGACCCAGAGTGACCCGGGCCACCAAATCGGACCCAGAGTGACCCGGGCCACCAAATCGGACCCAGAGTGACCCGGGCCACCAAATCGGACCCAGAGTGACCCGGCCCACCAAATCGGACCCAGAGTGACCCGGCCCACCAAATCGGACCCAGAGTGACCCGGGCCACCAAATCGGACCCAGAGTGACCCGGGCCACCAAATCGGACCCAGAGTGACCCGGCCCACCAAATCGGACCCAGAGTGACCCGGCCCACCAAATCGGACCCAGAGTGACCCGGCCCACCAAATCGGACCCAGAGTGACCCGGCCCACCAAATCGGACCCAGAGTGACCCGGCCCACCAAATCGGACCCAGAGTGACCCGGCCCACCAAATCGGACCCAGAGTGACCCGGCCCACCAAATCGGACCCAGAGTGGCCTCAACCCTGAGGGGCTACAACTACCAACCCAGCGCCTGAGGGGCACCCAAGTGTGAAAGTCTTGCAGGGGCAGCCCAGGCACCATTCCAAAGCACTATCTGTAGTTCCTTCAGGAAATACCCATCTAGTTATAGTGCTTTGGAACAAAGCACTATACTGTTATTCCACCGTGGATAACTTCTTCTTATTCTTATTATTCAGTCCGCACGTAATGCGGCCCGAACCGCTAAACTCACAGACTCCAGTGAGGTGTCATTTCGAAGCCAGCGTCCCCAAGAGGTGTGCTAAGTATTTTTCGTGCCGATCGGATTTGTAGTTTTTGCGCAATTTGTGTTTGAAAAAAGTCTTTCAATGCGTTTCAATGGAGAAATTTTCCTATACGTTTATAATGGGCTGGTTTCTGAGGCAATTTCTAAAAATAACTGCCACCTGGCTGATTAGCTCATTGATATGCGCAGTCAGACACAGTTACTATGCCAACGCCTATGAAATCTACATCAGCTCACCAGGTCACAAGTTTTGTCAGATAATATCAGCTCTTAAAGTGACAGTACAGCACAATTCCAAACCACTATCTGTAGTCTTATAATTATTAGATGGTGGCCCGATTCTAACTCATCGGGTATTCTAGAATATGCATGTCCACGTAGTATATTGCACAGCCACGCAGTATACAGTGCAGAGCCGCGCAGTACACAGCGCAGAGCCGCAAAGTACACAGCGCAGAGCCGCGCAGTATAAAGCGCAGAGCCGCGCAGTACACAGCGCAGAGCCGCGCAGTACACAGCGCAGAGCCGCGCAGTACACAGCGCAGAGCCGCGCAGTATAAAGCGCAGAGCCGTGCAGTACACAGCGCAGAGCCGCGCAGTACACAGCGCAGAGCCGTGCAGTACACAGCGCAGAGCCGCGCAGTATAAAGCGCAGAGCCGCGCAGTACACAGCGCAGAGCCGCGCAGTACACAGCGCAGAGCCGCGCAGTACACAGCGCAGAGCCGCGCAGTACACAGCGCAGAGCCGCGCAGTATAAAGCGCAGAGCCGCGCAGTACACAGCGCAGAGCCGCGCAGTACACAGCGCAGAGCCGCGCAGTACACAGCGCAGAGCCGCGCAGTACACAGCGCAGAGCCGCGCAGTATAAAGCGGAGAGCCACGCAGTACACAGCGCAGAGCCGAGCAGTACACAGCGCAGAGCCGCGCAGTAGACAGCGCAGAGCCGTGCAGTACAGAGCGCAGAGCCGCACAGTATAAAGCGCAGAGCCGCGCAGTATACCGCGCAGTACACAGCGCAGAGCCGTGCAGTACACAGCGCAGAGCCGCGCAGTATAAAGCGCAGAGCCGTGCAGTACACAGCGCAGAGCCGCGCAGTACACAGCGCAGAGCCGCGCAGTACACAGCGCAAAGCCGCGCAGTATGAAGCGCAGAGCCGCGCAGTACACAGCGCAGAGCCACGCAGTACACAGCGCAGAGCCGCGCAGTACACAGCGCAGAGCCGCGCAGTACACAGCGCAGAGCCGCGCAGTACACAGCGCAGAGCCGAGCAGTACACAGCGCAGAGCCGCGCAGTACACAGCGCAGAGCCGCGCAGTACACAGCGCAGAGCCGCGCAGTACACAGCGCAGAGCCGCGCAGTACACAGCGCAGAGCCGCGCAGTACACAGCGCAGAGCCACGCAGTATACAGCGCAGAGCCGCGTAGTATACAGCGCAGAGCCGCGTAGTATACAGCGCAGAGCCACGCAGTATACAGCACAGAGCCACGCAGTATACAGCGCAGAGCCACGTAGTTATACTGCCCAGTCACGTAGTATATTGTCCAGTCACATAGTATACTGCATATCCCTGTTAAAAAAAAAAAAGAATTAAAATAAAAAAGTTACATACTCACCTCCTGGAGCGGCCGGTATCTGATGGTTGTTGCACCTCCTAGAGCGGCCGGTACACGATGCTTGTTGCACCTGGAGTGGCCGGTACCCGATGCTTGTTGCGCGCTCCGGTCCCAAGAGTGCATTGCGGTCTCACGAGATGATGACGTAGCGGTGTTGTGAGACAGAAAGACGGAAGTGCCCTTAGACAATTAGATAGTAGATTACCCCGCTCACCAATTCGGAACCCGAGAGGCCCGGCCCACCAAATCGGACCCAGAGTGACCCCGCCCCTAAATCAGACCCAGAGTGACCCCGCCCACCAAATCGGACCCAGAGTGGCTCCGCCCACCAAATCGGACCCAGAGTGACCCCTTCCACCAAATCAGACCCAGAGTGACCCCTTCCACCAAATCGGACCCAGAGTGACCCCTTCCACCAAATCGGGCCCAGAGTGACCCCGCCCACCAAATCGGACCCAGAGTGACCCCACCCACCAAATCGGACCCTGAGGTGCCCAGCCCACCAAATCAGACCCTGAGGTGCCCAGCCCACCAAATCGGACCGAGTGACCCCACCCACCAAATTGATCCCTAAGGTGCCCCGCCCACCAAATCGGACCCAGAGTGGCGCCGCCCGCCAAATCGGACCCGGAGTGGCGCCGCCCGCCAAATCGGACCCGGGGTGGCGCCGCCCGCCAAATCGGACCCGGAGTGGCGCCGCCCGCCAAATCGGACCCGGAGTGGCGCCTCCCGCCAAATCGGACCCGGAGTGGCGCCGCCCGCCAAATCGGACACAGAGTGGCGCCGCCCGCCAAATCGGACCCAGAGTGGCGCCGCCCGCCAAATCGGACCCAGAGTGGCGCCGCCCGCCAAATCGGACCCAGAGTGGCGCCGCCCGCCAGAGTGGCGCCACCCGCCAAATCGGACCCGGAGTGGCGCCGCCCGCCAAATCGGACCCGGAGTGGCGCCGCTCACCAAATCGGACCCGGAGTGGCGCCGCACGCCAAATCGGACCCGGAGTGGCGCCGCCTGCCAAATCGGACCCAGAGTGGCGCCGCCCGCCAAATCGGACCCAGAGTGGCTACAACTACCAAAACAGCGCCTGAGGGGCACCCAAGTGTGAAAGTCTTGCTGGGGCAACCCAGGCACCATTCCAAAGCACTATCTGTAGTTCCTTCAGGAAATACCCATCTATTTCTCTCTGTTATCAGCCATTCCCCGTACTGCTGTCAGTCTATTTCTCTGTTATCAGCCGTTCCCCTGTCCTGCTGTCAGTCTATTTCTCTCTGTTATCAGCCATTCCCCGTCCTGCTGTTAGTCTATTCTCTCTGTTATCAGCCATTCCCTTATCCTGCTGTCAGTCAGAGTGACCCGGGCCACCAAATGGGACCCAGAGTGACCCGGGCCACCAAATGGGACCCAGAGTGACCCGGCCCACCAAATGGGACCCAGAGTGACCCGGCCCACCAAATGGGACCCAGAGTGACCCGGCCCACCAAATGGGACCCAGAGTGACCCGGCCCACCAAATGGGACCCAGAGTGACCCGGCCCACCAAATGGGACCCAGAGTGACCCGGCCCACCAAATGGGACCCAGAGTGACCCGGCCCACCAAATGGGACCCAGAGTGACCCGGCCCACCAAATGGGACCCAGAGTGACCCGGCCCACCAAATGGGACCCAGAGTGACCCGGCCCACCAAATGGGACCCAGAGTGACCCGGCCCACCAAATGAGACCCAGAGTGACCCGGCCCACCAAATGGGACCCAGAGTGACCCGGCCCACCAAATGGGACCCAGAGTGACCCGGCCCACCAAATGGGACCCAGAGTGACCCGGCCCACCAAATGGGACCCAGAGTGACCCGGCCCACCAAATGGAACCCAGAGTGACCCGGCCCACCAAATGGGACCCAGAGTGACCCGGCCCACCAAATGGGACCCAGAGTGACCCGGCCCACCAAATGGGACCCAGAGTGACCCGGCCCACCAAATGGGACCCAGAGTGGCCTCAACCCTGAGGGGCTACAACTACCAAACCAGCACCTGAGGGGCACCCAAGTGTGAAAGTCTTGCAGGGGCAGCCCGGGCACCATTCCAAAGCACTATCTGTAGTTCCTTCAGGAAATACCCATCTAGTTATAGTGCTTTGGAACAAAGCACTATACTGTTATTCCACCGTGGTAAACTTCTTCTTATTCTTATTATTCAGTCCGCACGTAATGCGGCCCGAACCGCTAAACTCACAGACTCCAGTGAGGTGTCATTTCGAAGCCAGCGTCCCCAAGAGGTGTGCTAAGTATTTTTCGTGCCGATCGGATTTGTAGTTTTTGCGCAATTTGTGTTTGAAAAAAGTCTTTCAATGCGTTTCAATAGGGAAATTGTCCCATACGTTTATAATGGGCTGGTTTCTGAGGCAATTTCTAAAAATAACTGCCACCTGGCTGATTAGCTCATTGATATGCGCAGTCAGACACAGTTACTATGCCAACGCCTATGAAGTCTACATCAGCTCACCAGGTCACAAGTTTTGTCAGATAATATCAGCTGTTAAAGTGACAGTACAGCACAATTCCAAACCACTATCCTTAGTCTTATGATTATTAGACTGTGGCCCGATTCTAACTCATCGGGTATTCTAGAATATGCATGTCCACGTAGTATATTGCACAGCCACGCAGTATACAGTGCAGAGCCGCGCAGTACACAGCGCAGAGCCGCGCAGTACACAGCGCAGAGCCGCGCAGTACACAGCGCAGAGCCGCGCAGTACAAAGCGCAGAGTCGCGCAGTATAAAGCGCAGAGCCGCGCAGTACACAGCGCAGAGCCGCGCAGTACACAGCGCAGAGCCACGCAGTACACAGCGCAGAGCCACGCAGTATAAAGCGCAGAGCCGCGCAGTACAAAGCGCAGAGTCGCGCAGTATAAAGCGCAGAGCCGCGCAGTACACAGCGCAGAGCCGCGCAGTACACAGCGCAGAGCCGCGCAGTACACAGCGCAGAGCCGCGCAGTACAAAGCGCAGAGTCGCGCAGTATAAAGCGCAGAGCCACGCCACGCAGTACACAGCGCAGAGCCGCGCAGTACACAGCGCAGAGCCATGCAGTATACAGTGCAGAGCCGCGCAGTACAAAGCGCAGAGTCGCGCAGTATAAAGCGCAGAGCCGCGCAGTACACAGCGCAGAGCCGCGCAGTACACAGCGCAGAGCCGCGCAGTACACAGCGCAGAGCCGCGCAGTACACAGCGCAGAGCCGCGCAGTACAAAGCGCAGAGTCGCGCAGTATAAAGCGCAGAGCCCCGCAGTACACAGCGCAGAGCCACGCAGTATACAGTGCAGAGCCGCGCAGTACACAGCGCAGAGCCGCGCAGTACACAGCGCAGAGCCGCGCAGTACACAGCGCAGAGCCGCGCAGTACAAAGCGCAGAGTCGCGCAGTATAAAGCGCAGAGCCGCGCAGTACACAGCGCAGAGCCGCGCAGTACACAGCGCAGAGCCGCGCAGTACACAGCGCAGAGCCGCGCAGTACAAAGCGCAGAGTCGCGCAGTATAAAGCGCAGAGCCACGCAGTACACAGCGCAGAGCCGCGCAGTACACAGCGCAGAGCCACGCAGTATACAGTGCAGAGCCGCGCAGTACACAGCGCAGAGCCGCGCAGTACACAGCGCAGAGCCGCGCAGTACACAGCGCAGAGCCGCGCAGTACACAGCGCAGAGCCGCGCAGTACACAGCGCAGAGCCACGCAGTATACAGCGCAGAGCCGCGCAGTACACAGCGCAGAGCCGCGCAGTACACAGCGCAGAGCCGCGCAGTACAAAGCGCAGAGTTTCGCAGTATAAAGCGCAGAGCCGCGCAGTACACAGCGCAGAGCCGCGCAGTACAAAGCGCAGAGCCGCGCAGTACACAGCGCAGAGTCGCGCAGTATAAAGCGCAGAGCCACGCAGTACACAGCGCAGAGCCGCGCAGTACACAGCGCAGAGCCACGCAGTATACAGCGCAGAGCCGCGCAGTACAAAGCGCAGAGCCGCGCAGTACACAGCGCAGAGCCGCGCAGTACACAGCGCAGAGCCGCGCAGTACACAGCGCAGAGCCGCGCAGTACACAGCGCAGAGCCGCGCAGTACACAGCGCAGAGCCGCGCAGTACAAAGCGCAGAGTCGCGCAGTATAAAGCGCAGAGCCGCGCAGTACACAGCGCAGAGCCGTGCAGTACACAGCGCAGAGCCGCGCAGTACACAGCGCAGAGCCGCGCAGTACACAGCGCAGAGCCGCGCAGTATACAGTGCAGAGCCGCGCAGTACACAGCGCAGAGCCGCGCAGTACACAGCGCAGAGCCGCGCAGTACACAGCGCAGAGCCGCGCAGTACACAGCGCAGAGCCGCGCAGTACAAAGCGCAGAGCCGCGCAGTATAAAGTGCAGAGCCGCGCAGTACACAGCGCAGAGCCGCGCAGTACACAGCGCAGAGCCGCGCAGTATAAAGCGGAGAGCCGCGCAGTACACAGCGCAGAGCCGCGCAGTACACAGCGCAGAGCCGCGCAGTACACAGCGCAGAGCCACGCAGTACACAGCGCAGAGCCGCGCAGTATAAAGCGCAGAGCCGCGCAGTACACAGCGCAGAGCCGCGCAGTATAAAGCGCAGAGCCGCGCAGTATAAAGCGCAGAGCCGTGCAGTATAAAGCGCAGAGCCGTGCAGTACACAGCGCAGAGCCGCGCAGTACACAGCGCAGAGCCGTGCAGTACACAGCGCAGAGCCGTGCAGTATAAAGCGCAGAGCCGCGCAGTACACAGCGCAGAGCCGCGCAGTACACAGCGCAGAGCCGCGCAGTACACAGCGCAGAGCCGCGCAGTACACAGCGCAGAGCCATGCAGTACACAGCGCAAAGCCGCGCAGTATAAAGCGCAGAGCCGCGCAGTACACAGCGCAGAGCCGCCCAGTATACAGCGCAGAGCCGCGCAGTATACAGCGCAGAGCCGCGCAGTACACAGCGTAGAGCCGCGCAGTATACAGCGCAGAGCCGCGCAGTATACAGCGCAGAGCCGCGTAGTATACAGCGCAGAGCCCCGCAGTATACAGTGCAGAGCCCCGCAGTATACAGCGCAGAGCCGTGCAGTACACAGTGCAGAGCCGCGCAGTACACAGCGCAGAGCCGCGCAGTATACAGCGCAGACACACGCAGTACACAGCACGGACACGCACAGTACACAGCGCAGAGCCGCGCAGTACACAGCGCAGAGCCGCGCAGTATACAGCGAAGAGCCACGCAGTATATAGCGCAGAGCCGCGCAGTACAAAGCGCAGAGCCGCGCAGTATACAGCGCAGAGCCGCGTAGTATACAGCGCAGAGCCGCGTAGTATACAGCGCAGAGCCACGCAGTATACAGCGCAGAGCCACGCAGTATAAAGCGCAGAGCCACGTAGTTATACTGCCCAGTCACGTAGTATATTGTCCAGTCACATAGTATACTGCATATCCCTGTTAAAAAAAAAAAAAAGAATTAAAATAAAAAAGTTACATACTCACCTCCTGGAGCGGCCGGTATCTGATGGTTGTTGCACCTCCTAGAGCGGCCGGTACACGATGCTTGTTGCACCTGGAGTGGCCGGTACCCGATGGTTGTTGCGCGCTCCGGTCCCAAGAGTGCATTGCGGTCTCATGAGATGATGACGTAGCGGTGTTGTGAGACAGAAAGACGGAAGTGCCCTTAGACAATTATATAGTAGATTACCCCGCTCACCAAATCGGACCCCGAGGGGCCCGGCTCACCAAATCGGACCCAGAGTGACCCCGCCCACCAAATCGGACCCAGAGTGACCCCGCCCACCAAATCGGACCCAGAGTGGCTCCGCCCACCAAATCGAACCCAGAGTGACCCCTTCCACCAAATCAAACCCAGAGTGACCCCTTCCACCAAATCGGACCCAGAGTGACCCCACCCACCAAATCGGACCCTGAGGTGCCCAGCCCACCAAATGAGACCCTGAGGTGCCCAGCCCACCAAATCGGACCGAGTGACCCCACCCACCAAATTGGTCCCTAAGGTGCCCCGCCCACCAAATCGGACCCAGAGTGGCTCCACCCACCGAATCGGACCCAGAGTGGCCGCGCCCACAGAATCAGACCAAAAGTGACCCCGCCCACCGAATCGGACCTAGATTTACCCCGCCCACAAAATCAGACCCAGATTGACCCAACCCACCAAATCGGACCGCCTGAGGGGCACCCAAGTGTCAAAGTCTTGCAGGGGCAGCCCGGGCACCATTCCAAAGCACTATCTGTAGTTCCTTCAGGAAATACCCATCTAGTTATAGTGCTTTGGAACAAAGCACTATACTGTTATTCCACCGTGGTAAACTTCTTCTTATTCTTATTATTCAGTCCGCACGTAATGCGGCCCGTACCGCTAAACTCACAGACTCCAGTGAGGTGTCATTTCGAAGCCAGCGTCCCCAAGAGGTGTGCTAAGTATTTTTCGTGTCGATCGGATTTGTAGTTTTTGCGCAATTTGTGTTTGAAAAAAGTCTTTCAATGCGTTTCAATGGAGAAATTTTCCTATACGTTTATAATGGGCTGGTTTCTGAGGCAATTTCTAAAAATAACTGCCACCTGGCCGATTAGCTCATTGATATGCGCAGTCAGACACAGTTACTATGCCAACGCCTATGAAGTCTACATCAGCTCACCAGGTCACAAGTTTTGTCAGATAATATCAGCTCTTAAAGTGACAGTACAGCACAATTCCAAACCACTATCTGTAGTCTTATAATTATTAGACTGTGGCCCGATTCTAACTCATCGGGTATTCTAGAATATGTATGTCCACGTAGTATATTGCACAGCCACACAGTACAAAGCGCAGAGCCACGCAGTACACAGCGCAGAGCCGCGCAGTACACAGCGCAGAGCCGCGCAGTATAAAGCGGAGAGCCGCGTAGTACACAGCGCAGAGCCGCGCAGTACACAGCACAGAGCCGCGCAGTACACAGCGCAGAGCCACGCAGTACACAGCGCAGAGCCGAGCAGTACACAGCGCAGAGCCGCGCAGTACACAGCGCAGAGCCGCGCAGTACACAGCACAGAGCCGCGTAGTACACAGCGCAGAGCCGAGCAGCACACAGCGCAGAGCCGCGCAGTACACAGCGCAGAGCCGCGCAGTACACAGCGCAGAGCCGCGTAGTACACAGCGCAGAGCCGAGCAGTACACAGCGCAGAACCGCGCAGTACACAGCACAGAGCCACGCAGTACACAGCGCAGAGCCGCGCAGTACACAGCGCAGAGCCGCGCAGTATAAAGCGGAGAGCCGCGCAGTACACAGTGCAGAGCCGAGCAGTACACAGCGCAGAGCTGCGCAATACACAGCGCACAGCCGCGCAGTACACAGCACAGAGCCGCGCAGTACACAGCGCAGAGCCGCGCAGTACACAGCGCAGAGCCGCGCAGTACACAGCGCAGAGCCGCGCAGTATAAAGCGGAGAGCCACGCAGTACACAGCGCAGAGCCGAGCAGTACACAGCGCAGAGCCGCGCAGTACACAGCACAGAGCCGCGCAGTACACAGCGCAGAGCCGCGCAGTACACAGCGGAGAGCCGCGCAGTACACAGCGCAGAGCCGAGCAGTACACAGCGCAGAGCCGCGCAGTACACAGCGCAGAGCCGCGCAGTACACAGCGCAGAGCCGCGCAGTACACAGCGGAGAGCCACGCAGTACACAGCGCAGAGCCGCGCAGTACAGAGCGCAGAGCCGCGCAGTATAAAGCGCAGAGCCGCGCAGTACACAGCGCAGAGCCGCGCAGTACACAGCGCAGAGCCGCGCAGTACACAGTGCAGAGCCGCGCAGTACACAGCACAGAGCCGCGCAGTACACAGCGCAGAGCCACCCAGTATACAGCGCAGAGCCGCGCAGTATACAGCGCAGAGCCGCGCAGTACACAGCGTAGAGCCACGCAGTATGCAGCGCAGAGCCGCGCAGTATACAGCGCAGAGCCGCGTAGTATACTGTGCAGAGCCCCGCAGTAAACAGCGCAGAGCCGCGCAGTACACAGCGTAGAGCCACGCAGTATGCAGCGCAGAGCCGCGCAGTATACAGTGCAGAGCCCCGCAGTATACAGCGCAGAGCTGCGCAGTACAAAGCGCAGAGCCGCGCAGTATACAGCGCAGAGCCGTGCAGTATACAGCGCAGAACGCGCAGTAAACAGTGCAGAGCCGCGCAGTACACAGCGCAGAGCCGTGCAGTACACAGCGCAGAGCCGCGCAGTACACAGCGCAGAGCCACGCAGTATACAGCGCAGAGCCGCGTAGTATACAGCGCAGAGCCGCGTAGTATACAGCGCAGAGCCGCGTAGTATACAGCGCAGAGCCACGCAGTATACAGCGCAGAGCCACGCAGTATACAGCACAGAGCCACGTAGTTATACTGCCCAGTCACGTAGTATATTGTCCAGTCACATAGTATACTGCATATCCCTGTTAAAAAAAAAAAAAGAATTAAAATAAAAAAGTTACATACTCACCTCCTGGAGCGGCCGGTATCTGATGGTTGTTGCACCTCCTAGAGCGGCCGGTACACGATGCTTGTTGCACCTGGAGTGGCCGGTACCCGATGCTTGTTGCGCGCTCCGGTCCCAAGAGTGCATTGCGGTCTCACGAGATGATGACGTAGCGGTGTTGTGAGACAGAAAGACGGAAGTGCCCTTAGACAATTATATAGTAGATTACCCCGCTCACCAAATCGGACCCCGAGGGGCCCGGCTCACCAAATCAGACCCAGAGTGACCCCGCCCCCTAAATCAGTCCCAGAGTGACCCCGCCCACCAAATCGGACCCAGAGTGGCTCCGCCCACCAAATCGGACCCAGAGTGACCCCTTCCACCAAATCAGACCCAGAGTGACCCCTTCCACCAAATCGGACCCAGAGTGACCCCTTCCACCAAATCAGGCCCAGAGTGACCCCGCCCACCAAATCGGACCCAGAGTGACCCCACCCACCAAATCGGACCCTGAGGTGCCCAGCCCACCAAATCAGACCCTGAGGTGCCCAGCCCACCAAATCGGACCGAGTGACCCCACCCACCAAATTGGTCCCTAAGGTGCCCCGCCCACCAAATCGGACCCAGAGTGGCTCCGCCCACCGAATTGGACCCAGAGTGGCCGCGCCCACAGAATCGGACCAAAAGTGACCCCGCCCACAAAATCAGACCCAGATTGACCCAACCCACCAAATCGGACCGCCTGAGGGGCACCCAAGTGTCAAAGTCTTGCAGGGGCAGCCCGGGCACCATTCCAAAGCACTATCTGTAGTTCCTTCAGGAAATACCCATCTAGTATTATTATTGTAATCCGAACGTGGTAAACTTATTATTATTCAGTTTTTTTCCGCAATTAATGCGGCCCGAACCGCTGCACGCACAGACTCCAGTGAGGCGTCATTTCGAAGCCAGCGTCCACGAGAGGTGTGCTAAGTATTTTTCATGTCGATCCGATTTGTAGTTTTTTAAAAAATTGCATTTAAAAAAAAAAATTCCCATAGGAAATAATGGCGAACTTTCCATTACCCCCAACTTGACCTTCCAAAGATGGCAGCTATGCAAATGTACGGTGTCCATTTTAGGACATGATCATTTATCAAAGTCAAACATCAGAATAAAGTGACTATGACACCATCTCGTCCCGTGTGTGAAAAGTAAGTGCACCCCTGGTCCCATGAGTGAAAAGTAAGTGCATCGAGTGGCCCCGCCCCCCAAATGGGTCCCAGAGTGACCCCGCCCACCAAATTGGACCCAGAATGACCCAGCCCACCAAATCAGACCCTGAGGTGCCCAGCCCACCAAATCCTCAACCCTGAGGGGCTACAACTACCAAACCAGCGCCTGAAGGGCACCCAAGTGTGAAAGTCTTGCAGGGGCAGCCCGGGCACCATTCCAAAGCACTATCTGTAGTTCCTTCAGGAAATACCCATCTAGTTATAGTGCTTTGGAACAAAGCACTATACTGTTATTCCACCGTGGTAAACTTCTTCTTATTCTTATTATTCAGTCCGCACGTAATGCGGCCCGAACCGCTAAACTCACAGACTCCAGTGAGGTGTCATTTCGAAGCCAGCGTCCCCAAGAGGTGTGCTAAGTATTTTTCGTGCCGATCGGATTTGTAGTTTTTGCGCAATTTGTGTTTGAAAAAAGTCTTTCAATGCGTTTCAATGGAGAAATTTTCCTATACGTTTATAATGGGCTGGTTTCTGAGGCAATTTCTAAAAATAACTGCCACCTGGCTGATTAGCTCATTGATATGCGCAGTCAGACACAGTTACTATGCCAACGCCTATGAAATCTACATCAGCTCACCAGGTCACAAGTTTTGTCAGATAATATCAGCTCTTAAAGTGACAGTACAGCACAATTCCAAACCACTATCTGTAGTCTTATAATTATTAGATGGTGGCCCGATTCTAACTCATCGGGTATTCTAGAATATGCACGTCCACGTAGTATATTGCACAGCCACGCAGTATACAGTGCAGAGCCACGCAGTACACAGCGCAGAGCCGCGCAGTACACAGCGCAGAGCCGCGCAGTACACAGCGCAGAGCCATGCAGTACACAGCGCAGAGCCGCACAGTATAAAGAGCAGAGCCCCGCAGTACACAGCGCAGAGCCGCGCAGTACACAGCGCAGAGCCGCGCAGTACACAGCACAGAGCCATGCAGTACACAGCGCAAAGCCGCGCAGTATAAAGCGCAGAGCCGTGCAGTACACAGCGCAGAGCCGCGCAGTACACAGCGCAGAGCCGCGCAGTATAAAGCGGAGAGCCGCGCAGTACACAGCGCAGAGCCGAGCAGTACACAGCGCAGAGCCGCGCAGTAGACAGTGCAGAGCCGTGCAGTACAGAGCGCAGAGCCGCACAGTATAAAGCGCAGAGCCGAGCAGTATACCGCGCAGAGCCGCGCAGTACACAGCGCAGAGCCGTGCAGTACACAGCGCAGAGCCGCGCAGTATAAAGCGCAGAGCCGTGCAGTACACAGCGCAGAGCCGTGCAGTACACAGCGCAGAGCCGCGCAGTACACAGCGCAAAGCCGCGCAGTATAAAGCGCAGAGCCGCGCAGTACACAGCGCAGAGCCGCGCAGTACACAGCGCAGAGCCGCGCAGTACACAGCGCAGAGCCGCGCAGTACACAGCACAGAGCCGCGCAGTACACAGCGGAGAGCCGCGCAGTACACAGCGCAGAGCCGAGCAGTACACAGCGCAGAGCCGCGCAGTACACAGCGCAGAGCCGCGCAGTACACAGCGCAGAGCCGCGCAGTACACAGCGCAGAGCCGCGCAGTATACAGCGCAGAGCCGCGCAGTACACAGCGCAGAGCCGCGCAGTACACAGCGCAGAGCCGCACAGTATAAAGCGCAGAGCCGCGCAGTACACAGCGCAGAGCCGCGCAGTACACAGCGCAGAGCCGCGCAGTACACAGTGCAGAGCCGCACAGTACACAGCACAGAGCCGCGCAGTACACAGCGCAGAGCCACCCAGTATATAGCGCAGAGCCGCGCAGTACGCAGCGTAGAGCCAAGCAGTATGCAGCGCAGAGCCGCGCAGTATACAGCGCTGAGCCGCGTAGTATTCAGCGCAGAGCCCCGCAGTATACAGTGCAGAGCCCCGCAGTATACAGCGCAGAGCCGTGCAGTACACAGTGCAGAGCCGCGCAGTACACAGCGCAGAGCCGCGCAGTATACAGCGCAGACACGCGCAGTACACAGCACGGACACGCGCAGTACACAGCGCAGAGCCGCGCAGTACACAGCGCAGAGCCGCGTAGTATACAGCGAAGAGCCACGCAGTATATAGCGCAGAGCCGCGCAATACAAAGCGCAGAGCTGCGCAGTATACAGCGCAGAGCCGCGCAGTATACAGCGCAGAGCCGCGCAGTATACAGCGCAGAACGCGCAGTACACAGTGCAGAGCCGCGCAGTACACAGCGCAGAGCCGTGCAGTACACAGCGCAGAGCCGCGCAGTACACAGCGCAGAGCCGCGCAGTACACAGCGCAGAGCCGCGCAGTATACAGCGCAGAGCCGCGTAGTATACAGCGCAGAGCCGCGTAGTATACAGCGCAGAGCCACGCAGTATACAGCACAGAGCCACGCAGTATACAGCACAGAGCCACGTAGTTATACTGCCCAGTCACGTAGTATATTGTCCAGTCACATAGTATACTGCATATCCCTGTTAAAAAAAAAAAAAAATTAAAATAAAAAAGTTACATACTCACCTCCTGGAGCGGCCGGTATCTGATGGTTGTTGCACCTCCTAGAGCGGCCGGTACACGATGCTTGTTGCACCTGGAGTGGCCGGTACCCGATGCTTGTTGCGCGCTCCGGTCCCAAGAGTGCATTGCGGTCTCACGAGATGATGACGTAGCGGTGTTGTGAGACAGAAAGACGGAAGTGCCCTTAGACAATTAGATAGTAGATTACCCCGCTCACCAATTCGGAACCCGAGAGGCCCGGCCCACCAAATCGGACCCCGAGGGGCCCGGCCCACCAAATCGGACCCAGAGTGACCCCGCCCCCTAAATCAGACCCAGAGTGACCCCGCCCACCAAATCGGACCCAGAGTGGCTCCGCCCACCAAATCGGACCCAGAGTGACCCCTTCCACCAAATCAGACCCAGAGTGACCCCTTCCACCAAATCGGACCCAGAGTGACCCCTTCCACCAAATCGGGCCCAGAGTGACCCCGCCCACCAAATCGGACCCAGAGTGACCCCACCCACCAAATCGGACCCTGAGGTGCCCAGCCCACCAAATCAGACCCTGAGGTGCCCAGCCCACCAAATCGGACCGAGTGACCCCACCCACCAAATTGGTCCCTAAGGTGCCCCGCCCACCAAATCGGACCCAGAGTGGCTCCGCCCACCGAATCGGACCCAGAGTGGCCGCGCCCACAGAATCGGACCAAAAGTGACCCCGCCCACCGAATCGGACCTAGATTTACCCCGCCCACAAAATCAGACCCAGATTGACCCAACCCACCAAATCGGACCGCCTGAGGGGCACCCAAGTGTCAAAGTCTTGCAGGGGCAGCCCGGGCACCATTCCAAAGCACTATCTGTAGTTCCTTCAGGATCTCTTTTATTTATAAAAAATACAAAACACAAACAAAAACAGAAATACACAACATATCTTACAAAAATAAAACCAGCATTTAAGAATTCTTTTTCCCACGCCTCAGAGTCTCTTAACTTTGCAGCTTTAGGAAACCCCCAGCAGGAAAATCATCACATCCATTTTTCCTATCCAATAGACAAAATTTAAAGTAAAGAAAAATTCATTCGCACATACACTCACACATACACTCACACTCCCCACTATTTAATACATATATACATATAAAACTAGAAAAGAAAATTTGGCCCATGCTGCCCAAAAAATAAAAGAAAAAGCCAACCTAGCTAAACAAACTTAACACTCTAAACAGTCTATAACACTCTAAACACAGCAATTAAATTTTTTTTTTTTTTTTTTAATTTATTTTATTTTTTATTTTTATTTTTATTTTTATTTTTTATTTTTTTTTATTTTTTTTTTTTTTTTTTCCCCTCCACCCACACTGCCACCACGGGTCCATGCAAGTTCATGCCCTCTGAAAAATACACCACACTTTTTCCTCCGGGTCCATGAAAGTTTCCATGCCCTTATATTGTTTCCAGGGTCCATATGCCCTTATGCAACCCCCCAACAAACACCCCCCACCCAACCTAAACTACACCCCCCACAACATACTAACTATACATACCACAAGATAAAATACAGACATACAAAATTTTATTTACAGATCATAACTTTACTAACACAACATCAAAATACCACAATACCAAAACAACAGCTTTAACCTGTAAGGCCCAAGTTCGGCACCTTCAAGCCCGATATCCATTAATTCTACCAGAAACAAAACAAAAAGACTAAGCGTGCCACACATCAGCCCACCACCAGGGAATAGGAGTCTAAAGAGGCCCTGACCCTAACACCGACACAAACACCCTGTCCCTACTCAACTAAAACTGCCCCTCAAAAAGCTGACCCTATCTGTCCCTACATGCCCCTACCTATCCCTACTCTACCTAACTTAACAATACTAACTATCTACCTATCCCTAGACTGTCCCTCCCTGTCCCTATCTATCCCTATATAACTGTCCCTCAACACCCCACACCACCTTATCCTTCCCTCTCCCAGTCACACAACCAATCTGTCCCTAGAGTAAGAAGAGAAACCCCTCCAAAAGTGAAGAGGCCCTCTTCCCACCCAGCCTCCCAAACACCTAGGAAGCCCCTAATCACTCAACCAAGCTTTCCCTCGGGTACGTATTAAAAGGAGAGACCCCTCCAAAGCCAAGAGGCCCTCCTCGCACCCAGCCTCCCGAACTCCAAAGAGCGCACCTTACCCAGGTCACCCAAGATGTTACTAACCACCTCATCCCGGGGGAGGGTTTTATGCTGTATTGAAACTAGGCACCGTGCATTCCAGGTGTAGAACCTAACAACTACACTAACTAGGAATAAAGTGCCCCGATCTCGGCCACCAAGGGATCTGAATGCCCCATAAGCCCACTCCGGATAGGAAAGGGATGCCAACCTAGGCCAGCCTATGGAAGCACCCACCCGGTTATAGACCCCTGTATTAAAGGGACACCGAAGGAGGAAGTGCTCCATGCTTTCCAGCGTGTCGCCACACTCTTCACGGGGACAACCCCGATCATCAGAGTTCCTGAACTTCAGATTGTCCCTCACATACAGCCTCCCATGGAAGCAGCGCCAGGCCAAGTCCCAAAACTTCGAGGGGATCCGTGGAGAATTTAACAACCCGAGCCCCCCCTCCAGATCCCGGCCTGGGCAATCTCTGAGCACCAGGGGCTTCTGGAAATGGGTCAACAGGACCCTACTGTCAAGGGATTTCCTCGACATGGTCCTGATTTCCCACATTCCCAGACCCCACCGGCGGATCACCTTCAGAGCCGGGGTAGCATAAGCCGGGAGATGTCCATGTGGTGTTCGTAGGTCCTTCACCTGCCCTCCTGTCTCCCATTCCTGGAAGAAAGGCCGAAACCATCCCCTGCAGGAGAATACCCACGGAGGAGCCCTCTCTGTCCAGAGGTTGGCAATGTTGGTCTTAAGAAAGGTGTTCACTAAGAACACCACTGGGTTGACCATACCCAACCCACCTAGTCTCCTCGTGCGGTACGTGACCTCCCTCTTGATTAGGTTAAGCCTGTTCCCCCATAACAGTTGGAAGAACAGGCTATAGACCCGCGTCCAGAGAGATTCCGGCAAGATGCAGACACTGCCCAAGTAAATTAACAAAGGAAGCAAATAACCCTTGGCCAAGCTGACCCTTTCCCTCAGGGTTAAAGACCAACCCTTCCACTGGTCCACCTTCTGGGCGGCAATCTTGAGCCTGCCTTCCCAATTTTGTTGGGGATAGTCCCCTGGGCCAAAATTGATGCCTAAGATCTTAGCGGAGGACTGGGGCCCTGGAAGGGTGTCCGGGAGATCAAAACTTGGATCTCCCCCTCCCAGCCAGAGACTCTCGCACTTTTCCCGGTTGATCATGGACCCGGATGCCTCCGAGTAGCGCACGACCTCAGACATGACCCAATCCGCCTCCTCTCTCGAGGATACAAAAAGGGAGACATCATCGGCGTACGCTACCACCCTCAGAGTGGCCCCCGGCTCCGCCCGGTCCATCCCGACTCCCACCAACGGTCCACGATCTACCCTCCTTAAGAAGGGATCGATCGCGAACACGTATAAAAGTGGGCTCAGAGGACAGCCCTGACGGACCCCGGAGCTCACCTCAAAAGAGTGACCAACCCAACCGTTCACGAGCGGGAAAGTCTCAGCCCCCTCATACAAGGTCTTTAACCAATTGACAAACCTCCCCGGCAGACCATACCTCAGAAGGACAGACCAGAGGTACTCATGATCCACCCGGTCAAAAGCCTTTGCCTGGTCTAAGGACAGCAAGTACCCCTTCCAGCGACCCGCAATGCCCTGCTCCACTGCCTCTCGGACACCGAGCACAGCACTAAAAGTACTGCGGCCTGGAACAGAACAGTGCTGAGCCCCCGAAAGGAGCCGGGGTGCAAACTTCACCAGCCGATTAAACAACACCTTTGCCAGAATCTTTCGGTCCGTATCGAGGAGCGCTATGGGACGCCAATTCTCGATACGGGACGAGTCCTTACCCTTTGACAAAATAATCAGGGCCGACTTCCTCATTGAACTGGGAAGAGCACCCGAGGAGAGGCACTCATTAAACACCTCAGTCAAGAGGGGGACCAAGGAGTCCCTAAAAGTCTTGTAAAACTCGGATGTTAAGCCATCCGGACCTGGCGATTTTTTGGGCCGGAGCCCATCAATGGCCAGTCTCACTTCCTCTTCCCTGATTACCTCGGCCAAAACATAAAGAGAGGGGTCATCTCCTGGCTCAGGAACAGTTTCAGCCAGGAAAGCCGACATCCCATCTCGATCCAGATCCCTCTTCCTCAAGAGGCGTGAGTAAAAGGACCTGACCACCTCCAGGATCCCTGATTTGGATCTGTTCAGGGAACCCGTACTATCGATCAGTCCTGTCACCACCTTACAATTCACTGACATCTTACAGTTTCTGTAAGGGTCGGGCGAGCGGTACTTCCCGAAATCCCTCTCAAAAACCAAAGATGCGTGCCTATCATACTGACACCCCTTGAGCAAAGATTTCACTCTGGAGATTTCCTCTCGGTCACCTCCAGTCGAGACGAGCTGCTCGAGTTTCCTCCTCAGGTCTTGATACAAGCGATGCCTGTTCAGACTTCTGAGGCTCGAGAGCTGACGGAAGAACCCCGCCACCCTTTTCTTGAAGATCTCCCACCACTCAGACTTAGTACTACAGAGATCCAAAAGCGGTACCTGGCTCTGAAGAAAAGCCTCAAAGGATTGTCTCACCTCCGCCTCTTCCAGAAGGGATGAATTCAGCTTCCACAGCCCTCTTCCCATCCGGGGGGTCTCTGTAACATTCAGAGAAAAGAAAATTAAACAGTGATCGGAGAACTCCACCTCAACGGCGGACACTGCAGAAAAGATGGCGTCCTCCTTCAAAAAAAACCTGTCTATTCTAGACCTACTGCTACCTCTATGAAAGGTGAAACCCTCGTGACCTGGGGTGTGCCGTATGTGGACATCCACCAGGCGAGCTTCACTAGCTAGACTATTTAGGGCTATGCTATCATAAGCCAGGCGGCCTCCGGGACCTCCCCTATCACGGGATCTCGTAATGGTGTTGAAATCCCCACCGAAGACCACCTGCCGGCTCGTAAAAAGAAAGGGCTTGATCTTCATGAAGAGACATTTACGGTCCCACTTAGATTGTGGGCCATAGATGTTTATGAGCCGAAGCTCCTGTCCCCTCATGAAGATGTCTAAGACCAGGCACCTCCCCATTTCTATCTCAATAACCCGTCGGCATTCCACCTCAGCGGTCTTAAAAAGGACCGCCACCCCGCTATACGGCTCGGCCGCAAGAGACCAGTATGAGGGCCCACACCTCCACTCCTTTTTTGCCTTGTGGATGACCCCCATGTCCGTTAGTCTGGTCTCCTGCAAAAACAAAATTTCAGCCTCAATTCGGGTGAAAAAATCAAAGGCCGCAAATCTAGCCGCATCAGACTTTATGCTGGCGACATTAATCGACGCCAGAGTCAACGGGGTGAGTTCAGCCATCATGGGTGATTGAGTTAGACAGCCTTCTTCTTCCCCACCCCATCCTCTTTACCTCTCCCCCCCGAAGAAGGGACTGGGTCAGACATGTTCTTCCTCTTTAAAGAGGATGAGGTATCCATTTTATTTTTGGTATCCTCGCCTCTGGGTTCCGGGTCAGTCCCCCCCCCAGAGGAAACAACGTCCTCCGGAGGACAGACTGCGCCGCCCCCCGAAAGCCCCCCAGGTGCCGCCCCCGGTCCCTCACCCCCGACCTCCGGCTCAGCAGAGTCCTCGAGGGCTTGGAACCGGTTGGAGAGGGCAATCAGAGGGGAGCCGGTGAGCCCTTCCGTTGGCACAACCACGGTCAGGGGAGGGGGCGAAGGACCAGAAGGCTTAGTAACCTTCCTTTTCTTCTTCCCCCCTTTTTTGGTACGATGTTTCTCACCCTGTTTTACTGTCGGCTGATCCGTGACCTCCTCATCCACACTTTCATACTGGGAGGAGTTGTCGGAGTCAGCCCTGTTATCCTCCCTCTCCATCCTCCTGATCTCCTCGCACACTTCCGCCTCCCCCGGGGCCTCAGTGACAACAGCCGATGCCTCAGAGGGGGGAGCAGACATTACCCCAGTTGCCTGAGGCTCTCCCTGCCCCCCACCCCCGCGGCGCCTTTCCTGCCTCCTTTGGTAGGCAGGATTCCGGGCTCTGTCTCTCTTCACCGACCCCTCAGCCCCTCCCCCGCCGCTACCACCTACCGCGGCAGAGGTCGAACCGCCAGAGGTTTCCCCCTCACGGCCTCCCCCCACCCGGCCAGCAGCAGAATTGGAGAAAGAGCGAGGGCAGCGGCTGTACGGGTGACCCAGATCACCACACAGGTTACACCGAATATCCTTACAGGATGCAGCGAGATGGCCTACCCCGCCACACAAGGCACATTTCTGCACCTTGCAGCTTGCGCTGAAGTGGCGGGGATCACCGCACCTGTGACAGACCTTCGGCTGCCCCTGATAGAAGATCAGGATCCGGTCCCTTCCAATGAACGCAGAGGAAGGGATGTGGGTGACCGTACCCCCTGAGACCTTCAACTTCATCATGAAGGTCCAGCCCCCTGACCAAATACCAAATTCGTCCAGATTTTTTTTTGGGACGTCCGTGACTTCCCCATAGCGGGAAAGCCACGTCAGAATGTCAACACCAGAGAGTGACTCGTTACATGTTACAACGGTCACCCTCTTCACGCCATTTTGGCGAGATACCGCTTGCACAGCGAAATCTCGCCAGCCGGGCTCCCCCTTCACCAGCTCGTAATTCGACCAAAAGAGCTCAAGCCCCTCTGGCCGCACGAAACTGATGTCAAAGAAGAGGGTGGCCGCAGGATGAATCAGGGCAAAGATATCAACTACCCCAAAGCCCATCTTCATGAGGAGCTCCACCACCCTGCTCCTGGGTGGGCAAGCTTCACTGCCCCTCCAGCGAAGACGGACTACATTCCTCCTCGCCACCCCCTGCCCGGCTGTCGGGAGGGACCATACAGTTTCCCCTTCCCTTTTATCTTGGAAGGCGGCCAGGCCATGTCTCTCCAGCCAGAAAGACAGGTCCACCTCTCTTCCCTCTACCATGATCGACCGCTCTCCGTTTTTTAGGGCTTCCAGAAAACGGCGCTGCAAAACGCCGTCCCCGGAACCCAGAGGCGAGGAGACCCCCCGATCCCCCCGTGAACCCCCTGGAGCCCCAGCCACCACCCTCGCAAAAGAAAGGGGGAGGGGAGCGACTGGGGGGGCAGATGGACCAGCCTCCCCCCCACCCCCCGCACCGCCATCTATACCACCAACATCCGTACCGCCATCCGCACCATTCACACCTTTCGCACTTGCAACACTTGTGACACCATTCATACCCTCCCCCACATCCCCAGCACACAACACACCATCCATACCGTCATTCATTTCCACATTCGCCACGGCCACATTTATCCCAGTATCATTTTTATTAACAATCAGATGTTTTTTTTTTTCCCTAACCTTCCTTCCTGCTGGGGGCTCCTGCTGCACACTTCCTGGTGCAGCACATACTGTCGTCCCCAGGGGTGCCGCTGCCCCTTTAAGGCCCGCAGAGCAGTGCTCAACAGTCACACCGCCCCGCCTGAGCCCAGGAGCAGCAGCATCCCCTGAGCGCTCTGCGGCAGCCGTTTTTTTAACTTTATTACTACTTGGAGCAGGGCCGGACTCTGCCACCGGACCCCGCTCCATACCGGGACCACAGTTAGGACTTTTATCTTCAGGCACCGGAGCCCCCGCACCACCAGATGACGGTAAGTGGGCAGGGGACTCCGGCACCCCTTTGCCGGCTTTAGCTGCCACTGTACTGTTGTTTTTTCGAGTGGGCGGAGCCACTCGCGGCGGACCCGCCGAGGCCACGCCCCCCCCGCCGACCACAGCACCAGCAGGCGGGGCCGCAGCCGCACAGGCCACGCCCCCACCGCCGGCCGCGATCACAGCGGGGGGTCCCGCGACCACCGAGGCTGCGCCCCCCCCGCCGGCCGCAACCACAGCGGCGGGTGGGACAGCAGCCGAGGAGGGCACACCCCCCCCGCATGCCACAACCACAGCGGGTCGGGCAACACACGGGGAGGCCACGCCCCCCTCACGGACCGCAGGCACAGGCATGGAGGGGACAACTGGGCCCGCAGCTGGGGAAGCCACGCCCCCCGACGCCACCCGCACCGGAGACCCCGGGGCTCGCCCAGGGCCCCCCGCGGTACTGACGCCAAGGGGCACGGCACCCGCACCAGCCGCCACCACCGCTGACCCCCTCAGCACAGGCCACTCCCCCTCGGCGTCCAGCGGCGGCGGGACCTCCGGCACAGACCCATCGCTGGATCTGCGCACAGGGGCACCCGACCTGGCCACGGACACCGCCAGGGGAGCGACCAGCACTTTGCATTGTGCCTTTACTTTAATCGCGCCCTTTCCTGGTCTCCGGGTCCCCAAAAAAGATCCAGCCTTTTGAGCGGATCCGCATGTGGGGGACCCGGACACCCCAGCTCTCGCCGCCGGAGATGCGGCCCCGGCTGCCCACACACCAGGTGCCGGGCCAGCCCCCCCTGCCACAGGGGACTTAGCCCGAGCACCACCACCATTAACCCCGGCACTGCCGGCACCGCACTCCATATCACTGCCCGAATCCGAGACACCACCACCAGGCATGGTGCCCCGATCCGGGCAGACCTTCCTCTCCCCGCTCCCTCGCTGCGGACCCACAACAGGGCCCGAGCCGGGGTGGGTAGCGGGTTCCGCACAACGGGACAGGGGAGCCCCAGGAAGGGGGGCGTAGACAAACTTCTCCACCACTGATGCTTTTGCCTTCTTACGCTTTTTCCCCCTCCCGGTTGCCTCATCCTCGCAGACCTCATCCCCAAACAACAGCTCGCCAAACCGTGCTGGGGACTCGATCTGCCGCACTTGCTGCAGGATGAGGCAGCCCCCCTGACTGCTAGTACCACCGCCATCCTCCCCCTCGCTCCCGCTTTCCTCCGAGTTACTGGAGTCCGACGGGAGGGCCACTTGCTCAGGGGCTATCCCGCTATACGATACCTGGGTGCTGTTATTCCCCAGGCCTTCAGGTGGATATGGCGCAGATGGACCGCCATCTTCCTCCTCTTCCTCCACCTGGTCGGGGTCTCCTGACCCCTCAGGAGACCCACCGGTCATGGCCCTAAACCGGTCGTCATTTCTTAGCTTCTCCTCAAAGGGGCCGCTTCCCGCCAGGATCTCCGCTCTACGGTCTTCCAGGGAGACTATAGACCCCCTCAGCCTCTTCACCGTGGCGGCGACCTCTGCTCTCCTTGAGGCAGGGAGCTTGCACTTAGCAGTTGCCCTGGCTCCCTTCAACTCCTCCCGGAGTATCCTCAGCTGTTTGGCGGCCTCCTCGTATTCGTGGACGTGCGCGCGTATTCGGGAGCCGTAGGTGGTAGTCGGCTCCCCTGCCGCCTTAGAGCCCCATATCTGGGGGCTCACCGCCGCACCTCCACTGGCCGCCTCTCCTCCTCCGGGAGGAGGAACCGCCACGGCCACGGCCTTAGGGGTCCCCGTCTTCTGGGGCCTGCGGCCCCCCCGAGCTTTTGCCACTTTTTCCCATGGCTTTTTGGTCCTGGGACTGGCTAGATGGTACACGGGGCTTCTTGGTGATATGCAAGGCCTCCCACCCCCAGCCGGCTTGCACCGGGGGGTGGGAGCCAGGGGCTCAGCCCCGAAGCTCAGTCCCAGGAACAGTCCTTGCTTCCTGGGAAGGGGCAGGCAAAAAGTCCCAGATGAAAAATCTCCCTTCCCAGGAGCACACGGTCCACAGCCAAGCACACAGCCGACCCTCTGTTCAATAGCCACGCCTCTTCCTCTGGAGCCCGAACCGCTTCACTCACAGACTCCAGTGAGGTGTCATTTCGAAGCCAGCGTCCCCAAGAGGTGTGCTAAGTATTTTTCGTGTCGATCGGATTTGTAGTTTTGGCGCAATTTGCGTTTGAAAATGTTTTTTCCCCTCATTGTAATGCTTTTCAATAGGGAAATTTTCACATAGGTTATAATGGCCGGGTTTCTGAGGCAATTTGAAATGTACCTGCCACCTGGCTGATTAGCTCATTGATATGCTCAGTCAGGCCCAGTTACTATGCCAACGCCTGCGAACTGTACATGACCCTAGCAGGACAGTTTTGGCAGATAATATCAGCTCTTAAAGTGATAGCACAGCACAATTTCAAAGCACTATCTATAGTCTTATTATAATTATTGCCCCGCTCACCAAATCGGACCCAGCCCGCCAAATCGGACCCAGAGTGGCGCCACCCGCCAAATCGGACCCAGAGTGGCGCCGCCCGCCAAATCGGACCCAGAGTGGCGCCGCCCGCCAAATCGGACCCAGAGTGGCGCCGCCCGCCAAATCGGACCCAGAGTGGCGCCGCCCGCCAAATCGGACCCAGAGTGGCGCTGTTCGGCCAAATCGGACCCAGAGTGGCGCCGCCCGCCAAATCGGACCCAGAGTGGCACCGCCCGCCAAATCGGACCCAGAGTGGCGCCGCCCGCCAAATCGGACCCAGAGTGGCGCCGCCCGCCAAATCGGACCCAGAGTGGCGCCGCCCGCCAAATCGGACCCAGAGTGGCGCCGCCCGCCAAATCGGACCCAGAGTGGCGCCGCCCGCCAAATCGGACCCAGAGTGGCGCCGCCCGCCAAATCGGACCCAGAGTGGCGCCGCCCGCCAAATCGGACCCAGAGTGGCGCCGCCCGCCAAATCGGACCCAGAGTGGCGCCGCCCGCCAAATCGGACCCAGAGTGGCGCCGCCCGCCAAATCGGACCCAGAGTGGCGCCGCCCCCCAAATCGGACCCAGAGTGGCGCCGCCCGCCAAATCGGACCCAGAGTGGCACCGCCCGCCAAATCGGACCCAGAGTGGCGCCGCCCGCCAAATCGGACCCAGAGTGGCGCCGCCCGCCAAATCGGACCCAGAGTGGCGCCGCCCACCAAATCGGACCCAGAGTGGCGCCGCCCGCCAAATCGGTCCCAGAGTGACCCCGCCCGCCAAATTGGTCCCAGAGTGACCCTGCCCACCAAATTGGTCCCAGAGTGACCCCGCCCACCAAATCGGTCCCAGAGTGGCCTCACCCCTTTAGGGGCTACAACTACCAAGCCAGCGCCTGAGGGGCACCCAAGTGTGAAAGTCTTGCAGGGGCAGCCCGGGCACCATTCCAAAGCACTATCTGTAGTTCCTTCAGGAAATACCCATCTAGTTATAGTGCTTTGGAACAAAGCACTATACTGTTATTCCACCGTGGTAAACTTCTTCTTATTCTTATTATTCAGTCCGCACGTAATGCGGCCCGAACCGCTAAACTCACAGACTCCAGTGAGGTGTCATTTCGAAGCCAGCATTCCTGAGAGGTGTGCTAAGTATTTTTCGTGTCGATCGGATTTGTAGTTTTTGCGCAATTTGTGTTTGAAAAAAGTCTTTCAATGCGTTTCAATGGAGAAATTTTCCTATACGTTTATAATGGGCTGGTTTCTGAGGCAATTTCTAAAAATAACTGCCACCTGGCTGATTAGCTCATTGATATGCGCAGTCAGACACAGTTACTATGCCAACTCCTATGAAATCTACATCAGCTCACCAGGTCACAAGTTTTGTCAGATAATATCAGCTCTTAAAGTGACAGTACAGCACAATTCCAAACCACTATCCGTAGTCTTATGATTATTAGACTGTGGCCCGATTCTAACTCATCGGGTATTCTAGAATATGCATGTCCACGTAGTATATTGCACAGCCACGCAGTATACAGTGCAGAGCCGTGCAGTACACAGCGCAGAGCCGCGCAGTGCACAGCGCAGAGCCGCGCAGTACACAGCGCAGAGCCGCGCAGTATAAAGCGCAGAGCCGCGCAGTACACAGCGCAGAGCCGCGCAGTACACAGCGCAGAGCCGTGCAGTACACAGCGCAGAGCCGCGCAGTATAAAGCGCAGAGCCGTGCAGTACATAGCGCAGAGCCGCGCAGTACACAGCGCAGAGCCGTGCAGTACACAGCGCAGAGCCGCGCAGTATAAAGCGCAGAGCCGCGCAGTACACAGTGCAGAGCCGCGCAGTATAAAGCGCAGAGCCGTGCAGTACATAGCGCAGAGCCGCGCAGTACACAGCGCAGAGCCGCGCAGTACACAGCGCAGAGCCGCGCAGTATACAGCGCAGAGCCGCGCAGTACACAGCGCAGAGCCGCGCAGTACACAGCGCAGAGCCGTGCAGTACACAGCGCAGAGCCGTGCAGTTTAAAGCGCAGAGCCGTGCAGTACACAGCGCAGAGCCGCGCAGTACACAGCGCAGAGCCGTGCAGTACACAGCGCAGAGCCGCGCAGTATAAAGCGCAGAGCCGTGCAGTACACAGCGCAGAGCCGCGCAGTACACAGCGCAGAGCCGCGCAGTATAAAGCGCAGAGCCGCGCAGTACACAGCGCAGAGCCGCGCAGTACACAGCGCAGAGCCGTGCAGTACACAGCGCAGAGCCGCGCAGTATAAAGCGCAGAGCCGTGCAGTACATAGCGCAGAGCCGCGCAGTACACAGCGCAGAGCCGTGCAGTACACAGCGCAGAGCCGCGCAGTATAAAGCGCAGAGCCGCGCAGTACACAGCGCAGAGCCGCGCAGTATAAAGCGCAGAGCCGTGCAGTACATAGCGCAGAGCCGCGCAGTACACAGCGCAGAGCCGCGCAGTACACAGCGCAGAGCCGCGTAGTATACAGCGAAGAGCCACGCAGTATATAGCGCAGAGCCGCGCAGTACAAAGCGCAGAGCTGCGCAGAGCTGCGCAGTATACAGCGCAGAGCCGCGCAGTATACAGCGCAGAACGCGCAGTACACAGTGCAGAGCCGCGCAGTACACAGCGCAGAGCCGTGCAGTACACAGCGCAGAGCCGCGCAGTACACAGCGCAGAGCCACGCAGTATACAGCGCAGAGCCGCGTAGTATACAGCGCAGAGCCGCGTAGTATACAGCGCAGAGCCACGCAGTATACAGCACAGAGCCACGCAGTATACAGCGCAGAGCCACGTAGTTATACTGCCCAGTCACGTAGTATATTGTCCAGTCACATAGTATACTGCATATCCCTGTTAAAAAAAAAAAAGAATTAAAATAAAAAAGTTACATACTCACCTCCTGGAGCGGCCGGTATCTGATGGTTGTTGCACCTCCTAGAGCGGCCGGTACACGATGCTTGTTGCACCTGGAGTGGCCGGTACCCGATGCTTGTTGCGCGCTCCGGTCCCAAGAGTGCATTGCGGTCTCACGAGATGATGACGTAGCGGTGTTGTGAGACAGAAAGACGGAAGTGCCCTTAGATAATTAGATAGTAGATTACCCCGCTCACCAATTCGGAACCCGAGAGGCCCGGCCCACCAAATCGGACCCCGAGGGGCCCGGCCCACCAAATCGGACCCAGAGTGACCCCGCCCCCTAAATCAGACCCAGAGTGACCCCGCCCACCAAATCGGACCCAGAGTGGCTCCGCCCACCAAATCGGACCCAGAGTGACCCCTTCCACCAAATCAGACCCAGAGTGACCCCTTCCACCAAATCGGACCCAGAGTGACCCCTTCCACCAAATCGGGCCCAGAGTGACCCCGCCCACCAAATCGGACCCAGAGTGACCTGTTGTGAATTTGGATTCTGGGCTCCCCCGGTGGCTACTGGTGGAATTGAACTTGTGACATCATCTTCCCTGTTCACCTGTTCTGATTAGATCTGGGTGTCGCTATATAACCTGGCTTCTCTGTTAGATGCTTGCCGGTCAACAATGTTATCAGAAGCCTCTCTGTGCTTGTTCCTGCTCCCAGACATCTACTAGATAAGTTGGACATTCGTCCATGTTTTGTTTTTGTATTTTGGTTCCAGTTCACAGCTGCAGTTTCGTTACTGTGTCTGGAAAGCTCTTGTTGATCAGGAATTGCCACTCTGGTATTATGAGTTAATGCCAGAGTCCTAAAGTAATTTCTGGATGTGTTTTGTTAGGGTTTTCTACTGACCATGAAAGTATGCTTTCTGTCTTCTGCTATCTAGAAAGCGGACCTCAAATTTGCTAAAACTATTTTCCTGCTGCGTTTGTTGTTTCATCTCATATCACCGCCAATATATGTGGGGGGCTTCTGTCTCCTTGTGGGCATTTCTCTAGAGGTGAGTCAGGTCTTATATTTCCCTCTGCTAGCATTATTTAGTTCTCCGGCCGGCGCTGGGCATATAGGGATAAAAAGTAGGACATGCTACCTGGCTACTTCTAGATGATGCGGTAGGTTTAGTTCATGGTCAGTACAGTTACATCTTCCAAGAGCTTGTTCCTATAGAGGCTTATGCTAGTTCTCTGGCCATGGAGATCATGACAGTTTGACCGGCCACTAAAGGGTTAAAATCCTTGGCTGAGAAAGGAGAGAAATAAGAAGTCTGCTGAGAGTTTTTTTTTTTTTTTTTTCCTTTGTGCTCTTAATTGGATCACTTGCCAGTCTGTCTATGCTGCAGTCTTTCTTTTTTTTTCTCTCTCCTTATAATCTTTGAATGGCTTTGTGTTCACCTGTTAATAATGGATCTTCAGAGTGTAACTGCAGGTTTGAATAATCTCACCACGAAAGTACAAAATTTGCAAGATTTTATTATTCATGCTCCGGTATCTGAGCCGAGAATTCCTTTGCCGGAATTCTTCTCAGGGAATAGATCTAGCTTTCAGAATTTTAGAAATAATTGTAAGCTATTTTTGTCCCTGAAATCTCGTTCTGCTGGAGACTCTGCACAGCAGGTTGGGATTGTGATTTCCTTGCTCCGCGGCGACCCTCAAGACTGGGCTTTTGCATTGGCACCAGGGGATCCTGCGTTGCGCAATGTGGATGCGTTTTTTTTGGCCTTGGGCTTGCTGTATGAGGAACCTCATTTGGAACTTCAGGCAGAAAAAACTTTGATGTCCCTATCGCAGGGGCAAGATGAAGCTGAAATTTACTGCCAAAGATTCCGTAAATGGTCTGTGCTTACTCAGTGGAATGAGTGTGCCTTGGCGGCTACTTTCAGAGAGGGTCTCTCTGATGCCATTAAGGATGTTATGGTGGGGTTCCCTGTGCCTGCGGGTCTGAATGAGTCCATGACAATGGCCATTCAGATCGATAGGCGTCTGCGGGAGCGCAAACCTGTGCACCATCTGGCGGTGTCCACTGAGAAGACGCCAGAAAGCATGCAGTGTGATAGAATTCTGTCCAGAAGCGAGCGGCAGAATTTTAGACGGAAAAATGGGTTGTGTTTCTATTGTGGGGATTCTACTCATGTTATATCAGCGTGCTCTAAGCGTACTAAAAAGCTTGATAAATCCGTTTCCATTGGCACTTTACAGTCTAAATTTATTTTGTCTGTGACCCTGATTTGCTCTTTGTCATCTATTACTACTGACGCCTATATCGACTCTGGCGCCGCTTTGAGTCTTATGGATTGGTCCTTTGCCAATCGTTGTGGGTATGATTTAGAGCCTTTGGAAACTCTTATTCCTCTGAAGGGGATTGACTCCACCCCATTGGCTAATAATAAACCACAATACTGGACACAAGTGACTATGTGTATTAATCCGGATCACCAGGAGACTATTCGTTTTCTAGTGCTGTATAATCTACATGAGGATTTGGTGCTGGGATTGCCATGGCTGCAGTCTCACAACCCAGTCCTTGACTGGAGAGCTATGTCTGTGTTGAGCTGGGGATGTAAGGGGACTCATGGGGACGTACCTTTGGTGTCCATTTCATCATCTATTCCCTCTGAAATCCCTGAGTTCCTGTCTGATTATCGTGACGTCTTTGAAGAACCCAAGCTGGGTTCACTACCTCCGCACCGTGAGTGCGATTGTGCTATAGATTTAATTCCGGGTAGTAAATACCCAAAGGGTCGTTTATTTAATCTGTCTGTGCCTGAACATACTGCTATGCGAGAATATATAAAGGAGTCCTTGGAAAAGGGACATATTCGTCCATCGTCATCTCCCTTAGGAGCCGGTTTTTTCTTTGTGTCAAAAAAAGACGGCTCTTTGAGACCATGTATTGATTATCGGCTTTTGAATAAAATCACGGTTAAATATCAATACCCATTGCCGTTGCTGACTGATTTGTTTGCTCGCATAAAGGGGGCCAAGTGGTTCTCTAAGATTGATCTCCGTGGGGCGTATAATTTGGTGCGGATCAGGCAGGGGGATGAGTGGAAAACCGCATTTAATACGCCCGAGGGCCACTTTGAGTATTTGGTGATGCCTTTTGGTCTTTCTAATGCCCCTTCAGTCTTCCAGTCCTTTATGCATGATATTTTCCGCGATTTTTTGGATAAATTTATGATAGTGCATCTGGATGATATTCTGATTTTTTCGGATGACTGGGACTCTCATGTCCGGCAAGTTAAGAGGGTTTTTCAGGTTTTGCGGTCTAATTCTCTGTGTGTCAAGGGTTCTAAGTGCGTTTTTGGGGTTCAGAGAATTTCCTTTTTGGGATATATTTTTTCTCCCTCTTCCATTGAGATGGATCCTGTCAAGGTTCAAGCTATTTGTGATTGGACGCAGCCCTCTTCTCTTAAAAGTCTTCAGAAATTTTTGGGCTTTGCCAACTTTTATCGTCGATTTATTTCTGGTTTTTCGGATGTCGTTAAGCCATTGACCGATTTGACTAGACAGGGTGCTGATGTTGCTAATTGGTCCCCTGATGCTGTGGAGGCCTTTCAGGAGCTTAAGCGCCGTTTTTCTTCTGCCCCTGTGTTGCGTCAGCCTGATGTGACTCTTCCTTTTCAGGTTGAGGTCGACGCTTCTGAGATCGGAGCTGGGGCAGTGTTGTCGCAGAAAAGTTCTGACTGCGCCGTGATGAGGCCTTGTGCCTTCTTTTCCCGTAAATTTTCGCCCGCTGAGCGGAATTATGATGTTGGGAATCGGGAGCTTTTGGCCATGAAGTGGGCGTTTGAGGAGTGGCGCCATTGGCTCGAGGGGGCCAGACATCAGGTGGTGGTATTGACTGACCACAAAAATTTGATTTATCTTGAGACCGCCAGGCGCCTGAATCCTAGACAGGCGCGCTGGTCATTATTTTTTTCTCGGTTTAATTTTGTGGTATCGTACCTACCAGGTTCTAAGAATGTTAAGGCGGATGCCCTTTCTAGGAGTTTTGAGCCTGATTCACCTGGCAACTCTGACCCCACAGGTATTCTTAAGGAGGGAGTTATCTTGTCAGCTGTTTCTCCAGACCTGCGGCGGGCCTTGCAGGAGTTTCAGGCGGATAGACCGGATCGTTGTCCGCCTGATAGGCTGTTTGTTCCTGATGATTGGACCAGTAAAGTCATCTCTGAGGTGCATTCTTCTGCGTTGGCAGGTCATCCTGGAATTTTTGGTACCAGGGATTTGGTGGCAAGATCCTTCTGGTGGCCTTCCCTGTCACGAGATGTGCGAGGCTTTGTGCAGTCTTGTGACGTTTGTGCTCGGGCCAAGCCTTGTTGTTCTCGGGCTAGTGGATTATTGTTGCCCTTGCCTATTCCTAAGAGGCCTTGGACGCACATCTCGATGGATTTTATTTCAGATCTGCCTGTTTCTCAGAAGATGTCTGTCATCTGGGTGGTGTGTGACCGTTTTTCTAAGATGGTTCATTTGGTTCCCCTGCCCAAATTGCCTTCTTCTTCCGAGTTGGTGCCCCTGTTTTTTCAAAATGTTGTTCGTTTGCATGGTATTCCTGAGAATATCGTTTCTGACAGAGGAACCCAATTTGTGTCTAGATTTTGGCGGGCATTTTGTGCTAGGATGGGCATAGATTTGTCTTTTTCGTCTGCTTTTCACCCTCAGACTAATGGCCAGACCGAGCGGACTAATCAGACCCTGGAGACATATCTGAGGTGTTTTGTGTCTGCTGACCAGGATGATTGGGTTGCTTTTTTGCCATTGGCGGAGTTCGCCCTCAATAATCGGGCCAGCTCTGCCACCTTGGTTTCCCCGTTTTTCTGTAATTCGGGGTTCCATCCTCGATTTTCCTCCGGTCAGATGGAATCCTCAGATTGTCCTGGAGTGGATGCGGTGGTGGAGAGATTGCATTATATCTGGGGGCAGGTGATGGACAATTTAAAGTTGTCCCAGGAGAAGACTCAGCTTTTTGCCAACCGTCACCGTCGTGTTGGTCCTCGGCTTTGTGTTGGAGATTTGGTGTGGTTGTCTTCTCGTTTTGTCCCTATGAGGGTCTCATCTCCTAAGTTTAAGCCTCGGTTCATCGGTCCGTATAAAATATTGGAGATTCTTAACCCTGTTTCCTTCCGTTTGGACCTCCCTGCATCCTTTTCTATTCATAACGTTTTTCATCGGTCGTTATTGCGCAGGTATGAGGCACCGGTTGTGCCTTCCGTTGAGCCTCCTGCTCCGGTGTTGGTTGAGGGTGAGTTGGAGTACGTTGTGGAAAAAATCCTAGACTCCCGTGTTTCCAGACGGAGACTCCAGTATCTGGTCAAGTGGAAGGGATACGGCCAGGAGGATAATTCTTGGGTCACTGCATCTGATGTTCATGCCTCTGATCTGGTTCGTGCCTTTCATAGGGCCCATCCTGATCGCCCTGGTGGTTCTGGTGAGGGTTCGGTGCCCCCTCCTTGAGGGGGGGTACTGTTGTGAATTTGGATTCTGGGCTCCCCCGGTGGCTACTGGTGGAATTGAACTTGTGACATCATCTTCCCTGTTCACCTGTTCTGATTAGATCTGGGTGTCGCTATATAACCTGGCTTCTCTGTTAGATGCTTGCCGGTCAACAATGTTATCAGAAGCCTCTCTGTGCTTGTTCCTGCTCCCAGACATCTACTAGATAAGTTGGACATTCGTCCATGTTTTGTTTTTGTATTTTGGTTCCAGTTCACAGCTGCAGTTTCGTTACTGTGTCTGGAAAGCTCTTGTTGATCAGGAATTGCCACTCTGGTATTATGAGTTAATGCCAGAGTCCTAAAGTAATTTCTGGATGTGTTTTGTTAGGGTTTTCTACTGACCATGAAAGTATGCTTTCTGTCTTCTGCTATCTAGAAAGCGGACCTCAAATTTGCTAAAACTATTTTCCTGCTGCGTTTGTTGTTTCATCTCATATCACCGCCAATATATGTGGGGGGCTTCTGTCTCCTTGTGGGCATTTCTCTAGAGGTGAGTCAGGTCTTATATTTCCCTCTGCTAGCATTATTTAGTTCTCCGGCCGGCGCTGGGCATATAGGGATAAAAAGTAGGACATGCTACCTGGCTACTTCTAGATGATGCGGTAGGTTTAGTTCATGGTCAGTACAGTTACATCTTCCAAGAGCTTGTTCCTATAGAGGCTTATGCTAGTTCTCTGGCCATGGAGATCATGACAGTGACCCCACCCACCAAATCGGACCCTGAGGTGCCCAGCCCACCAAATCAGACCCTGAGGTGCCCAGCCCACCAAATCGGACCGAGTGACCCCACCCACCAAATTGGTCCCTAAGGTGCCCCGCCCACCAAATCGGACCCAGAGTGGCTCCGCCCACCGAATCGGACCCAGAGTGGCCGCGCCCACAGAATCGGACCAAAAGTGACCCCGCCCACCGAATCGGACCTAGATTTACCCCGCCCACAAAATCAGACCCAGATTGACCCAACCCACCAAATCGGACCGCCTGAGGGGCACCCAAGTGTGAAAGTCTTGCAGGGGCAGCCCGGGCACCATTCCAAAGCACTATCTGTAGTTCCTTCAGGAAATACCCATCTAGTTATAGTGCTTTGGAACAAAGCACTATACTGTTATTCCACCGTGGTAAACTTCTTCTTATTCTTATTATTCAGTCCGCACGTAATGCGGCCCGAACCGCTAAACTCACAGACTCCAGTGAGGTGTCATTTCGAAGCCAGCGTTCCTGAGAGGTGTGCTAAGTATTTTTCGTGCCGATCGGATTTGTAGTTTTTGCGCAATTTGTGTTTGAAAAAAGTCTTTCAATGCGTTTCAATAGGGAAATTGTCCCATACGTTTATAATGGGCTGGTTTCTGAGGCAATTTCTAAAAATAACTGCCACCTGGCTGATTAGCTCATTGATATGCGCAGTCAGACACAGTTACTATGCCAACGCCTATGAAGTCTACATCAGCTCACCAGGTCACAAGTTTTGTCAGATAATATCAGCTCTTAAAGTGACAGTACAAAGCACTATCTGTAGTCTTATGATTATTAGACTGTGGCCCGATTCTAACTCATCGGGTATTCTTGAATATGTATGTCCACGAAGTATATTGCACAGCCACGCAGTATACAGTGCAGAGCCGCGCAGTACACAGCGCAGAGCCGCGCAGTACACAGCGCAGAGCCGCGCAGTACACAGCGCAGAGCCGCGCAGTACACAGCGCAGAGCCGCGCAGTACACAGCGCAGAGCCGCGCAGTACAAAGCGCAGAGTCGCGCAGTATAAAGCGCAGAGCCGCGCAGTACACAGCGCAGAGCCGCGCAGTACACAGCGCAGAGCCGCGCAGTACACAGCGCAGAGCCGCGCAGTACAAAGCGCAGAGTCGCGCAGTATAAAGCGCAGAGCCACGCAGTACACAGCGCAGAGCCGCGCAGTACACAGAGCAGAGCCGCGCAGTATACAGCGCAGAGCCGCGCAGTACACAGCGCAGAGCCGCGCAGAGCCGCGCAGTACACAGCGCAGAGCCGCGCAGTACACAGCGCAGAGCCGCGCAGTACAAAGCGCAGAGTCGCGCAGTATAAAGCGCAGAGCCGCGCAGTACACAGCGCAGAGCCGCGCAGTACACAGCGCAGAGCCGCGCAGTACACAGCGCAGAGCCGCGCAGTACAAAGCGCAGAGTCGCGCAGTATAAAGCGCAGAGCCGCGCAGTACACAGCGCAGAGCCGCGCAGTACACAGCGCAGAGCCGCGCAGTACACAGCGCAGAGCCACGCAGTATACAGCGCAGAGCCGCGCAGTACACAGCGCAGAGCCGCGCAGTACACAGCGCAGAGCCGCGCAGTACACAGCGCAGAGCCGCGCAGTACACAGCGCAGAGCCGCGCAGTACACAGCGCAGAGCCGCGCAGTACACAGCGCAGAGCCGCGCAGTACAAAGCGCAGAGCCGCGCAGTATAAAGCGCAGAGCCGCGCAGTACACAGCGCAGAGCCGCGCAGTACACAGCGCAGAGCCGCGCAGTATAAAGCGGAGAGCCGCGCAGTACACAGCGCAGAGCCGCGCAGTACACAGCGCAGAGCCGCGCAGTACACAGCGCAGAGCCGCGCAGTACACAGCGCAGAGCCGCGCAGTACACAGCGCAGAGCCGCGCAGTACACAGCGCAGAGCCGCGCAGTATGCAGCGCAGAGCCGCGCAGAGCCGCGCAGTATACCGCGCAGAGCCATGCAGTGCACAGCGCAGAGCCGCGCAGTACACAGCGCAGAGCCGCGCAGTATAAAGCGCAGAGCCGCGCAGTGTAAAGCGCAGAGCCGCGCAGTACACAGCGCAGAGCCGCGCAGTACACAGCGCAGAGCCGCGCAGTACACAGCGCAGAGCCGCGCAGTACACAGCGCAGAGCCGCGCAGTACACAGCGCAGAGCCGCGCAGTATACAGCGCAAAGCCGCGCAGTATACAGCGCAGAGCCGCGCAGTACACAGCGCAGAGCCGCCCAGTATACAGCGCAGAGCCGCGCAGTATACAGCGCAGAGCCGCGCAGTACACAGCGTAGAGCCACGCAGTATACAGCGCAGAGCCGCGCAGTATACAGCGCAGAGCCGCGTAGTATACAGCGCAGAGCCCCGCAGTATACAGTGCAGAGCCCCGCAGTATACAGCGCAGAGCCGTGCAGTACACAGTGCAGAGCCGCGCAGTACACAGCGCAGAGCCGCGCAGTATACAGCGCAGACACACGCAGTACACAGCACGGACACGCGCAGTACACAGCGCAGAGCCGCGCAGTACACAGCGCAGAGCCGCGTAGTATACAGCGAAGAGCCACGCAGTATATAGCGCAGAGCCGCGCAGTACAAAGCGCAGAGCCGCGCAGTATACAGCGCAGAGCCGCGTAGTATACAGCGCAGAGCCGCGTAGTATACAGCGCAGAGCCACGCAGTATACAGCGCAGAGCCACGCAGTATACAGCGCAGAGCCACGTAGTTATACTGCCCAGTCACGTAGTATATTGTCCAGTCACATAGTATACTGCATATCCCTGTTAAAAAAAAAAAAAAGAATTAAAATAAAAAAGTTACATACTCACCTCCTGGAGCGGCCGGTATCTGATGGTTGTTGCACCTCCTAGAGCGGCCGGTACACGATGCTTGTTGCACCTGGAGTGGCCGGTACCCGATGCTTGTTGCGCGCTCCGGTCCCAAGAGTGCATTGCGGTCTCATGAGATGATGACGTAGCGGTGTTGTGAGACAGAAAGACGGAAGTGCCCTTAGACAATTATATAGTAGATTACCCCGCTCACCAAATCGGACCCCGAGGGGCCCGGCTCACCAAATCGGACCCAGAGTGACCCCGCCCACCAAATCGGACCCAGAGTGACCCCGCCCACCAAATCGGACCCAGAGTGGCTCCGCCCACCAAATCGAACCCAGAGTGACCCCTTCCACCAAATCAGACCCAGAGTGACCCCTTCCACCAAATCGGACCCAGAGTGACCCCACCCACCAAATCGGACCCTGAGGTGCCCAGCCCACCAAATGAGACCCTGAGGTGCCCAGCCCACCAAATCGGACCGAGTGACCCCACCCACCAAATTGGTCCCTAAGGTGCCCCGCCCACCAAATCGGACCCAGAGTGGCTCCGCCCACCGAATCGGACCCAGAGTGGCCGCGCCCACAGAATCGGACCAAAAGTGACCCCGCCCACCGAATCGGACCTAGATTTACCCCGCCCACAAAATCAGACCCAGATTGACCCAACCCACCAAATCGGACCGCCTGAGGGGCACCCAAGTGTGAAAGTCTTGCAGGGGCAGCCCGGGCACCATTCCAAAGCACTATCTGTAGTTCCTTCAGGAAATACCCATCTAGTTATAGTGCTTTGGAACAAAGCACTATACTGTTATTCCACCGTGGTAAACTTCTTCTTATTCTTATTATTCAGTCCGCACGTAATGCGGCCCGAACCGCTAAACTCACAGACTCCAGTGAGGTGTCATTTCGAAGCCAGCGTCCCCAAGAGGTGTGCTAAGTATTTTTCGTGCCGATCGGATTTGTAGTTTTTGCGCAATTTGTGTTTGAAAAAAGTCTTTCAATGCGTTTCAATAGGGAAATTGTCCCATACGTTTATAATGGGCTGGTTTCTGAGGCAATTTCTAAAAATAACTGCCACCTGGCTGATTAGCTCATTGATATGCGCAGTCAGACACAGTTACTATGCCAACGCCTATGAACTCTACATCAGCTCACAAGTTTTGTCAGATAATATCAGCTCTTAAAGTGACAGTACAGCACAATTCCAAACCACTATCTGTAGTCTTATGATTATTAGATGGAGGCCCGATTCTAACTCATCGGGTATTCTAGAATATGCATGTCCACGTAGTATATTGCACAGCCACGCAGTATACAGTGCAGAGCCGCGCAGTACACAGCGCAGAGCCGCGCACTACACAGCGCAGAGCCGCGCAGTATAAAGCGCAGAGCCGCGCAGTACACAGCGCATAGCCGCGCAGTACACAGCGCAGAGCCGTGCAGTACACAGCGCAGAGCCGCGCAGTATAAAGCGCAGAGCCGTGCAGTACACAGCGCAGAGCCGTGCAGTACACAGCGCAGAGCCGCGCAGTACACAGCGCAGAGCCGTGCAGTACACAGCGCAGAGCCGCGCAGTATAAAGCGCAGAGCCGTGCAGTTCACAGCGCAGAGCCGCGCAGTACACAGCGCAGAGCCCCGCAGCATACAGCGCAGAGCCCCGCAGTATACAGCGCAGAGCCCCGCAGTATACAGCGCAGAGCCCCGCAGTATACAGCGCAGAGCCCCGCAGTATACAGCGCAGAGCCCCGCAGTATACAGCGCCCACCAAATCGGCCCCTGAGGGGCCCCACCCACCAAATCGGACCCAGAGTGGCTACAACTACCAAACCAGCGCCTGAGGGGCACCCAAGTGTGAAAGTCTTGCTGGGGCAACCCGGGCACCATTCCAAAGCACTATCTGTAGTTCCTTCAGGAAATACCCATCTATTTCTCTCTGTTATCAGCCATTCCCCGTACTGCTGTCAGTCTATTTCTCTCTGTTATCAGCCATTCCCCTGTCCTGCTGTCAGTCTATTCTCTCTGTTATCAGCCATTCCCCGTCCTGCTGTCAGTCTATTCTCTCTGTTATCAGCCATTCCCCTGTCCTGCTGTCAGTCTATTCTCTCTGTTATCAGCCATTCCCCTGTCCTGCTGTCAGTCTATTCTCTCTGTTATCAGCCATTCCCCGTCCTGCTGTCAGTCTATTTCTCTCTGTTATCAGCAATTCCCCTGTCCTGCTGTCAGTCTATTCTCTCTGTTATCAGCCATTCCCTTGTCCTGCTGTCAGTCTATTCTCTGTTATCAGCCATTCCCTTATCCTGCTGTCAGTCAGAGTGACCCGGCCCACCAAATCGGACCCAGAGTGACCCGGCCCACCAAATCGGACCCAGAGTGACCCGGCCCACCAAATCGGACCCAGAGTGACCCGGCCCACCAAATCGGACCCAGAGTGACCCGGCCCACCAAATCGGACCCAGAGTGACCCGGCCCACCAAATCGGACCCAGAGTGACCCGGGCCACCAAATCGGACCCAGAGTGACCCGGGCCACCAAATCGGACCCAGAGTGACCCGGGCCACCAAATCGGACCCAGAGTGACCCGGGCCACCAAATCGGACCCAGAGTGACCCGGGCCACCAAATCGGACCCAGAGTGACCCGGCCCACCAAATCGGACCCAGAGTGACCCGGCCCACCAAATTGGTCCCAGAGTGACCCGGCCCACCAAATCGGTCCCAGAGTGACCCCGCCCACCAAATCGGACCCAGAGTGGCGCCGCCCGCCAAATCGGACCCAGAGTGACCCCGCCCGCCAAATCGGACCCAGAGTGGCGCCGCCCGCCAAATCGGTCCCAGAGTGACCCCGCCCACCAAATCGGTCCCAGAGTGACCCCGCCCACCAAATTGGTCCCAGAGTGACCCCGCCCACCAAATCGGTCCCAGAGTGACCCCGCCCGCCAAATCGGACCCAGAGTGGCGCCGCCCGCCAAATTGGACCCAGAGTGGCGCCGCCCGCCAAATCGGACCCAGAGTGGCGCCGCCCGCCAAATCGGACCCAGAGTGGCGCCGCCCGCCAAATCGGTCCCAGAGTGACCCCGCCCACCAAATCGGTCCCAGAGTGACCCCGCCCACCAAATCGGTCCCAGAGTGACCCCGCCCGCCAAATCGGACCCAGAGTGGCGCCGCCCGCCAAATCGGACCCAGAGTGGCGCCGCCCGCCAAATCGGACCCAGAGTGGCGCCGCCCGCCAAATCGGACCCAGAGTGGCGCCGCCCGCCAAATCGGACCCAGAGTGGCGCCGCCCGCCAAATCGGACCCAGAGTGCCGCGCCCGCCAAATCGGAACCCAGAGTGGCGCCGCCCGCCAAATCGGACCCAGAGTGGCGCCGCCCGCCAAATCGGACCCAGAGTGGCGCCGCCCGCCAAATCGGACCCAGAGTGGCGCCGCCCGCCAAATCGGACCCAGAGTGGCGCCGCCCGCCAAATCGGACCCAGAGTGGCGCCGCCCGCCAAATCGGACCCAGAGTGGCGCCGCCCGCCAAATCGGACCCAGAGTGGCGCCGCCCGCCAAATCGGACCCAGAGTGGCGCCGCCCGCCAAATCGGACCCAGAGTGTCGCCGCCCGCCAAATCGGACCCAGAGTGGCGCCGCCCGCCAAATCGGACCCAGAGTGTCGCCGCCCGCCAAATCGGACCCAGAGTGGCGCCGCCCGCCAAATCGGACCCAGAGTGGCGCCGCCCGCCAAATCGGACCCAGAGTGGCTCCGCCCGCCAAATCGGACCCAGAGTGGCGCCGCCCGCCAAATCGGACCCAGAGTGGCGCCGCCCGCCAAATCGGACCCAGAGTGGCGCCGCCCGCCAAATCGGACCCAGAGTGGCGCCGCCCGCCAAATCGGACCCAGAGTGGCGCCGCCCGCCAAATCGGACCCAGAGTGGCGCCGCCCGCCAAATCGGACCCAGAGTGGCGCCGCCCGCCAAATCGGACCCAGAGTGGCGCCGCCCGCCAAATCGGACCCAGAGTGGCGCCGCCCGCCAAATCGGACCCAGAGTGGCGCCGCCCGCGAAATCGGACCCAGAGTGGCGCCGCCCGCCAAATCGGACCCAGAGTGGCGCCGCCCGCCAAATCGGACCCAGAGTGGCGCCGCCCGCCAAATCGGACCCAGAGTGGCGCCGCCCGCCAAATCGGACCCAGAGTGGCGCCGCCCGCCAAATCGGACCCAGAGTGGCGCCGCCCGCCAAATCGGACCCAGAGTGGCGCCGCCCGCCAAATCGGACCCAGAGTGGCGCCGCCCGCCAAATCGGACCCAGAGTGGCGCCGCCCGCCAAATCGGACCCAGAGTGGCGCCGCCCGCCAAATCGGACCCAGAGTGGCGCCGCCCGCCAAATCGGACCCAGAGTGGTGCCGCCCGCCAAATCGGTCCCAGAGTGACCCCGCCCACCAAATCGGTCCCAGAGTGACCCCGCCCACCAAATTGGTCCCAGAGTGACCCCGCCCACCAAATTGGTCCCAGAGTGACCCCGCCCACCAAATCGGACCCATAGTGGCCTCACCCCTTTAGGGGCTACAACTACCAAGCCAGCGCCTGAGGGGCACCCAAGTGTGAAAGTCTTGCTGGGGCAACCCGGGCACCATTCCAAAGCACTATCTGTAGTTCCTTCAGGAAATACCCATCTAGTTATAGTGCTTTGGAACAAAGCACTATACTGTTATTCCACCGTGGTAAACTTCTTCTTATTCTTATTATTCAGTCCGCACGTAATGCGGCCCGAACCGCTAAACTCACAGACTCCAGTGAGGTGTCATTTCGAAGCCAGCGTCCCCAAGAGGTGTGCTAAGTATTTTTCGTGCCGATCGGATTTGTAGTTTTTGCGCAATTTGTGTTTGAAAAAAGTCTTTCAATGCGTTTCAATAGGGAAATTGTCCCATACGTTTATAATGGGCTGGTTTCTGAGGCAATTTCTAAAAATAACTGCCACCTGGCTGATTAGCTCATTGATATGCGCAGTCAGACACAGTTACTATGCCAACGCCTATGAACTCTACATCAGCTCACAAGTTTTGTCAGATAATATCAGCTCTTAAAGTGACAGTACAGCACAATTCCAAACCACTATCTGTAGTCTTATGATTATTAGATGGAGGCCCGATTCTAACTCATCGGGTATTCTAGAATATGCATGTCCACGTAGTATATTGCACAGCCACGCAGTATACAGTGCAGAGCCGCGCAGTACACAGCGCAGAGCCGCGCACTACACAGCGCAGAGCCGCGCAGTATAAAGCGCAGAGCCGCGCAGTACACAGCGCATAGCCGCGCAGTACACAGCGCAGAGCCGTGCAGTACACAGCGCAGAGCCGCGCAGTATAAAGCGCAGAGCCGTGCAGTACACAGCGCAGAGCCGTGCAGTACACAGCGCAGAGCCGCGCAGTACACAGCGCAGAGCCGTGCAGTACACAGCGCAGAGCCGCGCAGTATAAAGCGCAGAGCCGTGCAGTTCACAGCGCAGAGCCGCGCAGTACACAGCGCAGAGCCCCGCAGCATACAGCGCAGAGCCCCGCAGTATACAGCGCAGAGCCCCGCAGTATACAGCGCAGAGCCCCGCAGTATACAGCGCAGAGCCCCGCAGTATACAGCGCAGAGCCCCGCAGTATACAGCGCCCACCAAATCGGCCCCTGAGGGGCCCCACCCACCAAATCGGACCCAGAGTGGCTACAACTACCAAACCAGCGCCTGAGGGGCACCCAAGTGTGAAAGTCTTGCTGGGGCAACCCGGGCACCATTCCAAAGCACTATCTGTAGTTCCTTCAGGAAATACCCATCTATTTCTCTCTGTTATCAGCCATTCCCCGTACTGCTGTCAGTCTATTTCTCTCTGTTATCAGCCATTCCCCTGTCCTGCTGTCAGTCTATTCTCTCTGTTATCAGCCATTCCCCGTCCTGCTGTCAGTCTATTCTCTCTGTTATCAGCCATTCCCCTGTCCTGCTGTCAGTCTATTCTCTCTGTTATCAGCCATTCCCCTGTCCTGCTGTCAGTCTATTCTCTCTGTTATCAGCCATTCCCCGTCCTGCTGTCAGTCTATTTCTCTCTGTTATCAGCAATTCCCCTGTCCTGCTGTCAGTCTATTCTCTCTGTTATCAGCCATTCCCTTGTCCTGCTGTCAGTCTATTCTCTGTTATCAGCCATTCCCTTATCCTGCTGTCAGTCAGAGTGACCCGGCCCACCAAATCGGACCCAGAGTGACCCGGCCCACCAAATCGGACCCAGAGTGACCCGGCCCACCAAATCGGACCCAGAGTGACCCGGCCCACCAAATCGGACCCAGAGTGACCCGGCCCACCAAATCGGACCCAGAGTGACCCGGCCCACCAAATCGGACCCAGAGTGACCCGGGCCACCAAATCGGACCCAGAGTGACCCGGGCCACCAAATCGGACCCAGAGTGACCCGGGCCACCAAATCGGACCCAGAGTGACCCGGGCCACCAAATCGGACCCAGAGTGACCCGGGCCACCAAATCGGACCCAGAGTGACCCGGCCCACCAAATCGGACCCAGAGTGACCCGGCCCACCAAATTGGTCCCAGAGTGACCCGGCCCACCAAATCGGTCCCAGAGTGACCCCGCCCACCAAATCGGACCCAGAGTGGCGCCGCCCGCCAAATCGGACCCAGAGTGACCCCGCCCGCCAAATCGGACCCAGAGTGGCGCCGCCCGCCAAATCGGTCCCAGAGTGACCCCGCCCACCAAATCGGTCCCAGAGTGACCCCGCCCACCAAATTGGTCCCAGAGTGACCCCGCCCACCAAATCGGTCCCAGAGTGACCCCGCCCGCCAAATCGGACCCAGAGTGGCGCCGCCCGCCAAATCGGACCCAGAGTGGCGCCGCCCGCCAAATCGGACCCAGAGTGGCGCCGCCCGCCAAATCGGACCCAGAGTGGCGCCGCCCGCCAAATCGGTCCCAGAGTGACCCCGCCCACCAAATCGGTCCCAGAGTGACCCCGCCCACCAAATCGGTCCCAGAGTGACCCCGCCCGCCAAATCGGACCCAGAGTGGCGCCGCCCGCCAAATCGGACCCAGAGTGGCGCCGCCCGCCAAATCGGACCCAGAGTGGCGCCGCCCGCCAAATCGGACCCAGAGTGGCGCCGCCCGCCAAATCGGACCCAGAGTGGCGCCGCCCGCCAAATCGGACCCAGAGTGCCGCGCCCGCCAAATCGGAACCCAGAGTGGCGCCGCCCGCCAAATCGGACCCAGAGTGGCGCCGCCCGCCAAATCGGACCCAGAGTGGCGCCGCCCGCCAAATCGGACCCAGAGTGGCGCCGCCCGCCAAATCGGACCCAGAGTGGCGCCGCCCGCCAAATCGGACCCAGAGTGGCGCCGCCCGCCAAATCGGACCCAGAGTGGCGCCGCCCGCCAAATCGGACCCAGAGTGGCGCCGCCCGCCAAATCGGACCCAGAGTGGCGCCGCCCGCCAAATCGGACCCAGAGTGGCGCCGCCCGCCAAATCGGACCCAGAGTGGCGCCGCCCGCCAAATCGGACCCAGAGTGGCGCCGCCCGCCAAATCGGACCCAGAGTGGCGCCGCCCGCCAAATCGGACCCAGAGTGGCGCCGCCCGCCAAATCGGACCCAGAGTGTCGCCGCCCGCCAAATCGGACCCAGAGTGGCGCCGCCCGCCAAATCGGACCCAGAGTGGCGCCGCCCGCCAAATCGGACCCAGAGTGGCGCCGCCCGCCAAATCGGACCCAGAGTGGCGCCGCCCGCCAAATCGGACCCAGAGTGGCGCCGCCCGCCAAATCGGACCCAGAGTGGCGCCGCCCGCCAAATCGGACCCAGAGTGGCGCCGCCCGCCAAATCGGACCCAGAGTGGCGCCGCCCGCCAAATCGGACCCAGAGTGGCGCCGCCCGCCAAATCGGACCCAGAGTGGCGCCGCCCGCCAAATCGGACCCAGAGTGGCGCCGCCCGCCAAATCGGACCCAGAGTGGCGCCGCCCGCCAAATCGGACCCAGAGTGGCGCCGCCCGCCAAATCGGACCCAGAGTGGCGCCGCCCGCCAAATCGGACCCAGAGTGGCGCCGCCCGCCAAATCGGACCCAGAGTGGCGCCGCCCGCCAAATCGGACCCAGAGTGGCGCCGCCCGCCAAATCGGACCCAGAGTGGCGCCGCCCGCCAAATCGGACCCAGAGTGGCGCCGCCCGCCAAATCGGACCCAGAGTGGCGCCGCCCGCCAAATCGGACCCAGAGTGGCGCCGCCCGCCAAATCGGACCCAGAGTGGTGCCGCCCGCCAAATCGGTCCCAGAGTGACCCCGCCCACCAAATCGGTCCCAGAGTGACCCCGCCCACCAAATTGGTCCCAGAGTGACCCCGCCCACCAAATTGGTCCCAGAGTGACCCCGCCCACCAAATCGGACCCATAGTGGCCTCACCCCTTTAGGGGCTACAACTACCAAGCCAGCGCCTGAGGGGCACCCAAGTGTGAAAGTCTTGCTGGGGCAACCCGGGCACCATTCCAAAGCACTATCTGTAGTTCCTTCAGGAAATACCCATCTAGTTATTATTCTTATTCTTATTATTATTCAGTCCGCACGTAATGCGGCCCGAACCGCTTCACTCACAGACTCCAGTGAGGTGTCATTTCGAAGCCAGCGTCCCCAAGAGGTGTGCTAAGTATTTTTTGTGTCGATCGGATTTGTAGTTTTGGCGCAATTTGCGTTTGAAAATGTTTTTTCCCCTCATTGTAATGCTTTTCAATAGGGAAATTTTCACATAGGTTATAATGGCCGGGTTTCTGAGGCAATTTGAAATGTACCTGCCACCTGGCTGATTAGCTCATTGATATGCTCAGTCAGGCCCAGTTACTATGCCAACGCCTGCGAACTGTACATGACCCTAGCAGGACAGTTTTGGCAGATAATATCAGCTCTTAAAGTGATAGCACAGCACAATTTCAAAGCACTATCTATAGTCTTATTATAATTATTGCCCCGCTCACCAAATCGGACCCAGCCCGCCAAATCGGACCCAGAGTGGCGCCGCCCGCCAAATCGGACCCAGAGTGGCGCCGCCCGCCAAATCGGACCCAGAGTGGCGCCGCCCGCCAAATCGGACCCAGAGTGGCGCCGCCCGCCAAATCGGACCCAGAGTGGCGCCGCCCGCCAAATCGGACCCAGAGTGGCGCCGTTCGGCCAAATCGGACCCAGAGTGGCGCCGCCCGCCAAATCGGACCCAGAGTGGCGCCGCCCGCCAAATCGAACCCAGAGTGGCACCGCCCGCCAAATCGGACCCAGAGTGGCGCCGCCCGCCAAATCGGACCCAGAGTGGCGCCGCCCGCCAAATCGGACCCAGAGTGGCGCCGCCCGCCAAATCGGACCCAGAGTGGCGCCGCCCTCCAAATCGGACCCAGAGTAGCGCCGCCCGCCAAATCGGACCCAGAGTGGCGCCGCCCGCCAAATCGGACCCAGAGTGGCGCCGCCCGCCAAATCGGACCCAGAGTGGCGCCGCCCGCCAAATCGGACCCAGAGTGGCGCCGCCCGCCAAATCGGACCCAGAGTGGCGCCGCCCGCCAAATCGGACCCAGAGTGGCGCCGCCCGCCAAATCGGACCCAGAGTGGCGCCGCCCGCCAAATCGGACCCAGAGTGGCGCCGCCCGCCAAATCGGACCCAGAGTGGCGCCGCCCCCAAATCGGACCCAGAGTGGCGCCGCCCCCCAAATCGGACCCAGAGTGGCGCCGCCCGCCAAATCGGACCCAGAGTGGCGCCGCCCGCCAAATCGGACCCAGAGTGGCGCCACCCGCCAAATCGGACCCAGAGTGGCGCCGCCCGCCAAATCGGACCCAGAGTGGCGCCGCCCGCCAAATCGGTCCCAGAGTGACCCCGCCCGCCAAATCGGACCCAGAGTGACCCCGCCCACCAAATCGGTCCCAGAGTGGCCTCACCCCTTTAGGGGCTACAACTACCAAGCCAGCGCCTGAGGGGCACCCAAGTGTGAAAGTCTTGCAGGGGCAGCCCGGGCACCATTCCAAAGCACTATCTGTAGTTCCTTCAGGAAATACCCATCTAGTTCTTATTATTATTCAGTCCGCACGTAATGCGGCCCGAACCGCTTCACTCACAGACTCCAGTGAGGTGTCATTTCGAAGCCAGCGTCCCCAAGAGGTGTGCTAAGTATTTTTCGTGTCAATCGGATTTGTAGTTTTGGCGTAATTTGCGTTTGAAAATGTTTTTTCCCCTCATTGTAATGCTTTTCAATAGGGAAATTTTCACATAGGTTATAATGGCCGGGTTTCTGAGGCAATTTGAAATGTACCTGCCACCTGGCTGATTAGCTCATTGATATGCTCAGTCAGGCCCAGTTACTATGCCAACGCCTGCGAACTGTACATGACCCTAGCAGGACAGTTTTGGCAGATAATATCAGCTCTTAAAGTGATAGCACAGCACAATTTCAAAGCACTATCTATAGTCTTATTATAATTATTGCCCCGCTCACCAAATCGGACCCAGCCCGCCAAATCGGACCCAGAGTGGCGCCGCCCGCCAAATCGGACCCAGAGTGGCGCCGCCCGCCAAATCGGACCCAGAGTGGCGCCGCCCGCCAAATCGGACCCAGAGTGGCGCCGCCCGCCAAATCGGACCCAGAGTGGCGCCGCCCGCCAAATCGGACCCAGAGTGGCGCCGTTCGGCCAAATCGAACCCAGAGTGGCGCCGCCCGCCAAATCGGACCCAGAGTGGCGCCGCCCGCCAAATCGAACCCAGAGTGGCGCCGCCCGCCAAATCGGACCCAGAGTGGCGCCGCCCGCCAAATCGGACCCAGAGTGGCGCCGCCCGCCAAATCGGACCCAGAGTGGCGCCGCCCGCCAAATCGGACCCAGAGTGGCGCCGCCCGCCAAATCGGACCCAGAGTGGCGCCGCCCGCCAAATCGGACCCAGAGTGGCGCCGTCCGCCAAATCGGACCCAGAGTGGCGCCGCCCGCCAAATCGGACCCAGAGTGGCGCCGCCCGCCAAATCGGACCCAGAGTGGCGCCGCCCGCCAAATCGGACCCAGAGTGGCGCCGCCCGCCAAATCGGACCCAGAGTGGCGCCGCCCGCCAAATCGGACCCAGAGTGGCGCCGGCCGCCAAATCGGACTCAGAGTGGCGCCGCCCGCCAAATCGGACCGCCTGAGGGGATCCCAAGTGTGAAAGTCTTGCTGGGGCAACCCGGGCACCATTCCAAAGCACTATCTGTAGTTCCTTCAGGAAATACCCATCTAGTTATTATTATTATTCAGTCCGCACGTAATGCGGCCTGAACCGCTTCACTCACAGACTCCAGTGAGGTGTCATTTCGAAGCCAGCGTCCCCAAGAGGTGTGCTAAGTATTTTTCGTGTCGATAGGATTTGTAGTTTTGGCGCAATTTGCGTTTGAAAATGTTTTTTCCCCTCATTGTAATGCATTTCAATAGGGAAATTTTCCCATAGGTTATAATGGCCGGGTTTCTGAGGCAATTTGAAATGTACCTGCCACCTGGCTGATTAGCTCATTGATATGTGCAGTCAGGCCCAGTTACTATGCCAACGCCTGCGAACTGTACATGACCCCAGCACAGTTTTGCCAGATAATATCAGCTCTTAAAGTGATAGCACAGCACAATTTCAAAGCACTATCTGTAGTCTTATTATAATTATTGCCCCGCTCACCAAATCGGACCCAGAGTGGCGCCGCCCGCCAAATCAGACCCAGAGTGGCGCCGCCCGCCAAATCGGACCCAGAGTGGCGCCGCCCGCCAAATCGGACCCAGAGTGGCGCCGCCCGCCAAATCGGACCCAGAGTGGCGCCCCCCGCCAAATCGGACCCAGAGTGGCGCCGCCCGCCAAATCGGACCCAGAGTGGTGCCGCCCGCCAAATCGGACCCAGAGTGGCGCCGCCCGCCAAATCGGACCCAGAGTGGCGCCGCTCGCCAAATCGGACCCAGAGTGGCGCCGCCCGCCAAATCGGACCCCGAGTGGCGCCGCCCGCCAAATCGGACCCAGAGTGGCTACAACTACCAAACCAGTGCCTGAGGGGCACCCAAGTGTGAAAGTCTTGCTGGGGCAACCCGGGCACCATTCCAAAGCACTTTCTGTAGTTCCTTCAGGAAATACCCATCTAGTATTATCATTGTAATCCGAAAGTGGTACTTATTATTATTCAGTTTTTTTCCGCAATTAATACGGCCTGAACTGCTGCACGCACAGACTCCAGTGAGGCGTCATTTCGAAGCCAGCGTCCACGAGAGGTGTGCTAAGTATTTTTCATGTCAATCCGATTAATAGTTTTTTTTTAAATCACATTTTTTTAAAAAAATTCCCATAGGAAATAATGGTAAACTTTCCATTACCCCCAACTTGACCTTCCAAAGATGGCAGCTATGCAAATGTACTGTGTCCATTTTAGGACATGATCATTTATCAAAGTCAAACATCAGGACAAAGTGATTATGACACCCTCTCGTCCCATGTGTGAAAAGTAAGTGCACCCCCGATCCCGTGGGTGAAAAGTAAGTGCACCGAGTGGCCCCGCCCCCAAATCTGACCCTGAGTGGCCCCGCCCCCAAATCTGAAACCGAGTGACCCCGCCCACCAATTCGGACCCTGAGGGGCCCCGCCCACCAAATCGGTCCCCGAGTGGCCCCGCCCAACAAATCGGACCCCGAGTTGCCCCACCCCCAAATCGGACCCCGAGTGACCCCACCCCCAAATCGGACCCCGAGTGGCCCCGCCCCCCAAATCAGACCCAGAGTGACCCCGCCCACCGAATCGGACCCAGAGTGACCCCACCCACCGAATCGGACCCAGAGTGACCCCGCCCACCGAATCGGACCCAGAGTGACCCCACCCACCAAATCAGACCCAGAGTGACTCCGCCTACCAAATAGGACTGCCTGAGGGGCACCCAAGTGTGAAAGTCTTGCAGGGGCAACCCGGGCACCATTCCAAAGCACTATCTGTAGTTGCTTCAGGAAATACCCATCTAGTTATTAATATTATTAGATGGATATGTATTACATTCTACAAAGTTGCCATTTATGATCTTTGTCTTTTCATTTTTTCATTTTTTCATCATGATATTCCAGGAATCTTGATCGTGCAGGTCATTTCACCCGGATGTCCCCAATGTCAAAACCCATATAAGTATAGTGGTGAGTATAACGCACTAAAAAATGTTTAAAAAGAGATACCAAATTAAAACTGATGGACAATGTAGGAAAAGCAGAAGCAAAACAGAAACCAGACTCCTCAGGCAACTATTTTACAAGAAGGAGGAAAATCCGTGAGTTTCATTGAGACCCATAGGTGTCATGCTGCCCACTGTGCTGATCCAACGACATTCTCTTTGGGCTAGAATGCGCCTCACATCACCTCCCCTAATTCCACACTGTATATGGTCAATTCCCCGTGCCATGAAAGACCTGGGGTCACAGTTGTGGTATTGTTTATAATGCCGTGGTATGGTCTTTAGTTTCGTCACATCCGTTTCATCTCTCACAGCCACTATATCATGCACATGTTCACGCATGCGTGTGCCCAGACGACGAGATGTAAGTCCTATATATATTTTAGGACAACTGCATATAGCTTAATAAATCACCTGTATTGTATTGCAGGTTATATGATGGTTTATGGAAAAAGTCCTTTTCCCATCACCTGAGTCAAAAGTGGTCACACGAGAGATGTTCGGACATGAGATACAATTACCACAGGGTAAACAGCCCCTAGGTGGTCCTCGAGATCCAAAGTTGAATTTAGTCAGCTTAGGTACATAGTGGCTTGACACTAGTAGGTCCTTTAAATTTTTGCTTTTTCTAGCCGTCATTGAGGGATAGTCTCCAAGACATTTAGAGAACAATGGATCACTTTTAAGGATACCCCAGTGTTTTTGGAGACATCTCCTCATTGTGGCCCATTCTCCATTATACGTAGAGATAAATCGTACTGTGTCATGTTGGCTAGACATCTCATTAATTTTATGATTGCTGTTTTTGCTACTGGAACATAGTAATTGCTCCCATGAGGAATATTTGGCTCTCAAGTATCCCTTCCTGATGTTCCTATTACTATATCCTCTCTCTTGAAATCTGGCTCTAAGATCTAATGCCTGGGCCTCAAATTTGGTAGTGGAGGAGCAGATCGGCTTCATCCTGAGATGCTGACCAACTGGGATGGCTTTAATCGTACTATATGGGTGACCCGAATCCGCATGCAGAAGTGCATTGACCGATGTGGATTTCCTGAAGACATCCGTCTGTAGGTACCGATTCTCATCAACCTCAATTTTGATGTCCAGAAAATCCACAACGGTCTTGCTTGTTTGGTATGTTAATTTGACGTTATACATATTGTCGTTGAGTTGTTTCATAAATTCATGCAAAGCATCATCGGGCCCCTGCCATATAATGAACAGGTCATCGATGTATCGCAGCCAGCACTGCACATGGTCCGCGGCCCGCGGCCCCCCCCGCCAAAAATCTCCCTCTCCCAATACCCCAGGAAGAGGTTGGCGAAGGAGGGCGCACAGGCCGCGCCCATGGCAGTGCCGCGCTGCTGCAAGTAGAATACATCTTTTAACACAAAAAAACTTTTTGTTAATATGAACGTCAACAGTTCCATGACCAGGTCACAAATGGCTCCATCCCAGTTGCCAGCATCCAGGAAGAAGCGGACCGCCTCCAGACCCACATCATGTCCAATGCAGGTATACAAAGATTGTATGTCCGCAGTGATTAGACACATGTTGTCTTCCAACTGAATCCCATTGATCCGACGAAGGACATCCGACGTGTCCCTGGCATAGGAGGGGAGCGACTCCACCAAAGGTTTTAAATAGTAATCCACAAATTTACATATGGGATCGCTCAACCCCCCCATGCCAGAGACTATCGGACGGCCTGGTGGGTCAACGGGATTTTTGTGGATCTTTGAGACAAAGTAGAGCGTAGGGACCCTCGGTGATTTTGTAAGTAATCCATCTAGCACTTGTTTGGGTATAACACCCCTCTCATGTGCATCTGTCAAAATTCCCTCCAATTCACATAGGAAGTTATGAGTTGGATTATAATCTAACCTCCTATATGTTTCTTTATCTTTGAGATGCCTGAATGCCTCCCTTTCATAGAGGGTACTAGGCCAAAGTACCACATTTCCCCCCTTGTCTGCTGGTTTAATTACAACATCCTCATACTTCCTGAGTTGCTCAATGGCTGATCTTTGTTTAGATGTTAAATTGTCATGTCTGCGTTTGGTAGAAATATTCTGGAATTCTTGCAGAACCATCTTAGTGAAAATTTCCACTGTTGGACACAGAGACAAGGAGGGAAATGTGGCAGATTTAGGTTTACAGTCACGTGGAAAAGTACTCACCATTCCGGGCATCTGTTCATCCAGGAGACCCTCCAGCGCCATCAACGCCTCTCTCTCAACATCATCATTGGTCAACTCATGGCTACCCCTCTCAAATATTTTCTTTAAAATTGATTTCCTTGAGAAGAGGTGTAAGTCCTTGGTAGCTGTGAAGAGATCAAATTTATTAGTAGGGGAGAAGGTAAGACCCCTTTGTAGGACATCCAATTGATCATTGGAGAGAACATGATGGGAAAGGTTGATTACCTCCAGACCCTTCTTGTCCTTTTTGTTAGGTTGATTGTTGGATGGATTGTTCTGGAGGTTTTTACGTTTCCCAGTATTTCTCTCTCTATTGAATCCAGAATTTCTTAAATCATAAAATCTGGGTTGTGTCTTATTTGACTCCTCATTAGATGACATTGATACTGTGGAGGCAGATCTGGCGCGGGAGGATCCCCTTGATCGATTTCCCCTTCTGTTCCATCTATACATGGTATTAGATTGTTGATCACTCAAGTCACGTTGGAACTTCCTTGATTTGTTTTCACAAATGCCCTTTTCCCACTTGCTGAATTCATTCTCTATTTCTATATTAAATTGGGCAAGAGTGTCACTGGGTAAATCTTGTTTGAATTTAGCCTGAAGATCTTCAATATTTTTATCCAGGATCTCCAGATTAGCTTGATTGTTTTGGGCTAACAGTTCCATAAACCCTCTGGAGCAGCCTGTGGCCAGTTCCTCCCATTTCTGTTTGAAGGTGGCGTCATCTATTTCCTCATGAACTGCAGCCTGGGAACTTTTTCCCACGCTTGAGGTCATATGAGGACATCCAGCAGGGGGCACATCACCGCGACTAAAGGTAACTATAGGTCATTGACCTAGATTTCCTTCATTCCCCGGGGTTTACAGGCACGAGCACCGCTGCATTAGCAGAGCTCCTGCCTGTAAAATATTTTAACCCCTTCAGATGGATTTACCTCGTGGGACATGACAGATCAACAGAAGGTATGTATATTGTTGGTTTATTATTTTTCCAAGTGAGGGTCTTCAGGTGGATTGAGAGAGCAATAAAATATTAAAACCACCAGTGTGTTTATTTCATTAAAATACTTTTTAATAATGTGTGTGTTTTTTTAACCCTTTCATACAATTGGATTAATAATGGATAGGTGTCATATTTGACGCCTCTCCATTATTAATTAGGCTTAATGTCACCTTACAATAGCAAGGTGATATTAACCCTTTATTACCCCATATCCCACTGCTACACGGGAGTGGGAAGAGAGAGGCCAAGTGCCAGAATTGGCGCATCTTCCAGATGTGCCTTTTCTGGGGTGGCTGGGGGCAGATGTTTGTAGCCGGGGGGGGGCCAATAACCATGGACCCTCTCTAGGCTATTAATATCTGCCCTCAGTCACTGGCTTTACTACTCTGGCGGAGAAAATTGCGCGGGAGCTCACGCCAATTTTTTCCGCGATTTAACCCTTTATTTTAAAAGCTACAGCGCCAAAATTTTGCACATACACACTACTAACATTTGTAGTGTGGAATATGCAAAAAAAAGGGGGATATGACATGGTTTAATGCACGTTTTTGGGTAACCTTGGTTTGGAGAGGAAAAAGATAGGAGACACGGTCAACACAACCAACACTAAAGTTTATTAATGTGAAACATTATTTTCATTGGAGAAAATTACTGGTACAGATAAAGATACAACAAGACATTTACACAACATTGTCCTGCCATGACACCCGTCCAATATCTGAATCAAAATAAGCAGCAAATTGGTCCCGCATGAGACCAACGGCTGCAGTTGACCGCAGCGGGTGATGCTGGAAATCAGTCAGAGGGTGTGCAACTGGTTCATCCAGTTCAATGTGGGGTCATTCCTTAGTAATTATGTAATTGTGCAGAACCACACAGGCTTTGACCACCTCGTCAACTGTTTCCACTTTTAGATTTATGGCTGATGCAAGAATGCGCCATTTAGCGACCAGAATGCCAAAGGTACACTCTACTGTTCTTCGGGCCCTGGTCAGTCTGTAGTTGAAGATCCTTCTAGTGTGGTCCAAGTCACGACTGGAATAGGGCTTCAGGAGATTTTCACACATCTGGAAGGCCTCATCCCCAACCATGACAAATGGCAGCGGTGGGCCTTGAGTGTTGGGGAGAGGCTGTGGAGGGGGAAAATTGAAATTTTTACCATACACACGCTGGCCCATATCCGAGCTCTTGAAAGTCTGGGAATCGTTGCCACGGCCAAAAGCTCCAATGTCCACGGCGATGAAGCGACAGTCCGCATCAGCTATTGCCATGAGCACTACAGAAAAATATTTTTTGTAGTTGAAAAACTCCGATCCGGTTCTGGCAGGTTTGATAATGCGGATGTGCTTTCCATCCACCGCTCCTAAACAGTTGGGGAAATCACACACATTCCAGAATTTGTCAGCAATTTCACGCCACATGTCCGTGGTGGGTAGTGGTATAAACTCCTCACGGAGTACATTCCATAATGCCCGACAGGTGTCCACAACTATTCCGGACAGGGTGGATATTCCAAGCCGGTATTGGAAGTGGAGGGAAGATAAACTCTCCCCTGTGGCAAGAAATCTAGAAGAAAAACACAAACAAAAAACATTACAATCTACTCTTTTTATGGTGTGGTTAAAAATTGAAAAAAAAAAAAAAAGAGGAAAATACCCCCCAAAAAAGGCAGAATAAAAAATTTGGACTGTCATTGGTTTAGATTTTGAACGTACCTCAATGTCACCAGCAGAGGTTCCTCAGGTGGAATCGCTCTACGGAGCTGGGTGTCCTGTCGCCGTATGGCTCCTTGGACACGAGACAGCAAATCCCGGAACGATTCTTGCGACATTCTCGTGTACTCCTGGAATTTCTCCGGGTTGGCATTCAGCTCGGCATAGAGCGTGTGGTAGGCTCCACGGCTCTCCCGCAATTCAATAATGGGGTGCCTCCAAAAACGCCTACGTTGTCTCCTTCTCCATCTTTCGCGGTTTCGGTCTTGCTCCCAAGCAAAAGCACAGGCCAGAAACATCTTGAAGCTGAAATCCAGGTTGAAATAAAAGCTCTCCATGCGAAGATCCATCATGAAACAGGATACAGTAGCAAGCTGTTAAAATTTAAGTAGCCGTAGGGTCTAATTATAGAGAGCCCATCATATACGCCCACTGTAGTCCCATTGGTGGTGTCTGGTTATCTTGTTTTTGTTATTGTGAAATTTCTCTTCTTGCGCAAAAAAACGCAAACGCATGCAAAAAACGCATGTAAATGCGGTCAAATGCTGCGTTTTTTAAAACGCATGTAAAAACGCATGCGTCTAAAAAATGCAGTGTTTGCATGCGTTTACATGCGTTTTTTCACCACCTGCGTTTTTTTTAAAAACGCTGCAGATCAAAACGCAAGTGTGAAACTAGCCTAAAAGAGTCAAAGCATAAAAAAATGATATAAATGAGGTATCGCTGTAATCGTACTCACCAGAAGAATAAAACTGCTTTATCAATTTTACCACACGTGGAAAGGTGTAAACGCTCCCCCCAAAAAGAAATTCAGGAATTGCTGTTTTTTGTTCATTCTTCCTCCCAATAATCGGAATAAAAAGGGATCAAAAAATGTCATGTGCCCAAAAATGGTACCAATAAAAACATCAACGTCAAAAGACCTCACATGACTCTGTGGGCTAAAATATGAAAAAAATTATGGCTCTCAAAATGTGGTGATGCAAAAACTATTTTTTGCAATTAAAAGCATCTTTTAGTGTGTGACAGCTGCCAAACATAAAAACACGCTATAAAAACCCACTATAAAAAGCAAATCAAGCCCCCCTTTATCACCTCCTTAGTTAGGGAAAAATAATAAAATAAAAAAAGTATTTATTTCCATTTTCCCATTAGGGTTAGGATTAGGGCTAAAGTTAGGGTTAGGCTTGGGGCTAAAGTTAGGGTTAGGATTGGGGCTAAAGTTAGAGTTAGAGATGAGGCTAGAGTTGGGGTTAGGGTTTAGATTATGTTTACGGTTGGGGTTAGGGTTGGGATCAGGGTTAGAGGTGTGCCAGGGTTAGGGGTGTGGTTAGGGTTATGGCTAGGATTGGGATTAGCTTTAGGGATGTGTTGGAGTTAGGGTTTTGGTTATGGTTTGGATTGGTGTTAGGGGTGTGTTAGGGTTAGGGGTGTGGTTATGATTATGGTTAGGGTGGGGATTAGGGGTGTGTTGGGGTTAGGGTTGTATTGGGGCTAGTGGTGAGGTTAGGGTTGAGATTAGGGTTAGGGGTGTGTATGGGTTAGGGTTGGAGTTAGAATTGGGGGTTTCCACTGTTTAGGCACATCAGTGGCTCTCCAAACGAGACATCACATCTGATCTCAATTCCAGCCAATTCTGCGTTGAAAAAGTAAAATGGTGCTCCTTCCATTCCGAACTCTCGTGCGCCCAAACAGTGGTTTACCCCCACATATTGGGTATCAGCGTACTCAAGACAAATTGGACAACAACTTTTGGGGTCCAATTTCTCATGTTACCCTTGGGAAAATAAAAATTTGGGTACTAAAAAATAATTTTTGCTGTAAAAAAAATGATTTTTTATTTTCACGGCTCTGCGTTATAAACTTTAGTGAAACACTTGGGGGTTCAAAGTTCTCACAACACATCTAGATAAGTTCCTTGGGGGGTCTAGTTTCCAATATGTCATCACTTGTGGGGGTTTCTACTGTTAAGGTACATCAGGGGCTCTGTAAACGCATCGTGACACCCGCAGACCATTCCATCAAAGTCTGCATTCCAAAATGGTGCTTTTTCCCTTCTGAGCTCTGCCATGCGCCCAAACACTGGTTCCCCCCACATATGGGTTATCACAGTACTCAGGACAAATTGCATAACAACTCCTGGGGTCCAATTTCTCCTGTTACCCTTGGGAAAATAAAAAATTGGGGGCGAAAAGATCATTTTTGTGGAAAAAATATATATTTTTTCCATGGCTCTACATTATAAACTTCTGTGAAGCACTTGGGGGTTGAAAGTGCTCACCATGGTGTCACTTGTGGGGGGTTTCCAGTGTTTAGGCACATCAGGGGCTCTCCAAATGCAACATGGTGTCTGATCTCAATTCCAGCCAAATTTGCATTGAAAAGTCAAATGGCACTCCTTCCCTTCCGACCTCTGCCATGCGCCCAAACAGTAATTTACCCCCCCCCCATATGGTGTATTAGCATACTCAGGAGAAATTTCAAAACAACTTTTTGAGTCCAATTTCTTCTGTTACCCATGGGAAAATAAAAAATTGGGGGCAAAAAGCTAATTTTTTGAAAAAGATATAATTTTTAATTTTTACGGCTCTACATTATAAACTTCTGTGAAGCACTTGGGGGTTCAAAGTGCTCACCACACATCTAGATAAGTTCCTTAGGGGGTCTACTTTCCAAAATGGTGTTACTTGTTGAGGGTTTCAACTGTTTAGGAACATCAGGGGCTTTCCAAATGTGACATGGTGTATGATCTCAATTTCAGCCAATTTTGCATTAAAAAGTTAAACGGTACTCCTTCCCTTCTGACCGCTACCATGTGCCCAAACAGTGGTTTACCCCACCATATGGAGTATCAGTGTATTCAGGACAAATTGCTCAACAACGTTTGGGGTCCAATTTCTCCTGTTACCCTTGGGAAAATAAAAAATTGGGGGCAAAAAGTTCATTTTTTTATGGCTCTATATTATACACTTCTGTGAAACACTTGAGGGTTCAAAGTGCTCACCACACATCTAGATAAGTTCCTCAGGGGGTCTACTTTACAAAATGGTGTCTCCAAACGCAACATGGCATCTGATTTCAATTCCAGCCAATTTTGCATTGAAAAGTCAAATGGCGCTCCTTCCCTACTGAGCTCTGCCGTGCGCCCAAACAGAGGTTTACCTGCATATATGGGGTACCAGCTTTCTCAGGACAAATTGTTCAACAACTTTTGAGATCCAATTTCTCCTGCCACCCTTAGTAAAATAAAACTAATTGGATCTGGAGTAATTTTTTTGTGAAAAAAAGTTAAATGTTCATTTTTTTTAAACATTCCAAAAATTCCTGTGAAGCACCTGAAGGGTTAATGAACTTCTTGAATGTGGTTATGAGTACTTTGACGGGTGCAGTTTTTAGAATGGTTTAACTTTTGGGGCATTTTCTGTCATATAGGCCCCTCAAAATCACTTCAAGTGTGAGGTGGTCCTTAAAAAAAATGGTTTTGCAAATTTTGTTGTAAAAGTGAGAAATTGCTGGTCAACTTTTAACCCTTATAACGTCCAAGCAAAAAAATTATATTTCCAAAATGGTACTGATGTAAATTAGACATGTGAGAAATGTTATTTATTAACTATTTTGTGTGATATGACTCTATAATTTAAGGGAATAAATACTGAAAGTTTGAAAATTGTGAAATTTTCAAAATTTTCACCAAATTTTAATTTTTTTCACAAATAAACGCATGTCATATCAAAGAAATTTTAGCACTATCATAAAGAACAATATGTCATGAGAAAACAATGTCAGAATCACCAGGATCCGTTGAAGCGCTCCAGAGTTATAACCTCATAAAGTGACCGATAGAATTGTAAAAATTGGCCCTGCCATTTAGATGAAAACAGGCACTGCCTTAAAGGGGTTAAAATCATTATGAAGCTGGTGTTATAAAGTATTCTAATTTACTGAGATAATGATAATGAATTTTGGATTTTCATTGGCTGTAAGCCATAACCATCAACATTAACAGAAATAAACAATAGAAATAGATCACTCTGTTTGTAATGACTCTATATAATATAGAAGTTTCACTTTTTGTATTGAAGAACTGAAATAAATTAACTTTTTGATGATATTGTAATTTAGTGAGAAGAATTTGTATCAGACAATAGAATCCCCTGACTTGTGAAAATGCAGAAGCTAGCGACTGTACACTATAGCTGACACCTTGCTGTATCAGCCTTGATTGTTTTTGGCACCAACCATGTCTTTTTAACCCCTTAGATGCTGTTTCCAATAGTGACTATGGCATCTGAATGGTTAACAGAGTGTGAGGGCTCCCTCTTTAACCCCATTGGCACCCTGAGATCATGATTGTGTGTTCCTGATGTTTGCCGTGGCAAATCATGGCCAAATAATGGCCTTAGAGTCTGCAGGCTATAGCAGCCTGCTCAGAAGTTAGCGACATTTAGGTGGTAAAAATAACATTTTTCCTTCCTGTCATGCCACTTTGTATTAATTCCTGAAAAGCATCTGAATGGTTAATAAGCTACCTGACTGCAGTTTTGAATACTTGAGTGGAGCTGTTTTTAAAATGGTCTCACTTTTGAGGATTTTACAACATATAGGTCTGCCAAAGTCACTTCAAAACTGAATAGGTCCTGTAGCATGGCTAAAGGGTGTGTAGTCGACGGGAGATATGTGTCGCATAGGTGGCTTGTTGCTGTAATGTAGCCCGAAGTATTTCTTTGTTGCACATAACCATGTATATATATGTATTTCAGGACCTGTGGTGATGTCAGACCACATGGCTAATCATGTGATGGGTTACTGGGTGTGGTTAGCTCTATATAAGACAGGCTAATGCTTAACACAGTGGATATGTGTGGAGGTGCTAGCCTCCAGTGGGTGTTAAGGCTCCAGATCTGAGCCTGAAGGAATGGACAGTTGTTTTTTCCTTTTGCCTGAGTTAAAGGCTATTTGTTTTTCTGTTTATGCTAACTGGTTTATGGAGCAATAAACTTCTGAACTTTTGTTGGAACCTGCCTCCTAAGTGTCAGCCGTCGCACCTGACTGAGTGAATCCCTACAATTGGTGGTAGACGTGCGGGCAGCGTTCCCAGTGGAGACGTAAGTCTATTTTTGAATGTCCTGGGTCAAGTCTGTAAGCCAGCAAGCATTGCCGGGGAAAATGGAGGACCTGCTGAAACACTTGGTCCAGTTGCAGTCACAGCAGCAAGAGACCAATAGGCTGTTGCAGTCACAGGAGCAGGAGACCAACAGGCTGTTGATGCAGCAGATACAACAGAGCCAGCAGGAGCAACGGCAGAGCCAGCAGGAGCAACGGCAGCAGATGCAGCTTCTGGCAACTGCCATCCAGGGCAAGACAAGCGCCCCAACCCCAGGTTTGGCTGATGACACCCACGTCCGGAAGACGGTAAGACGCGCATTACAGAAAATGACTCCCGGGGATGATGTTGAGGCCTTCCTGACGGTGTTTGAGAGGGTTGCTGAGAGGGAAAAACTTCCGCCAGAGCAGTGGGCAGAGGTGTTGGCACCTTACCTGAAGGGGGAACCTCAGAAGGCATACTATGATTTGACCTTGCAGGATGCCAAGGAGTATGACAAATTGAAAGCCGAGGTTCTCGCACGTTTGGGGGTGACACTGACTGTTAGGGCACAGCGAGTTCACTGCTGGGCCTATCACCGGGACAAACCGCCTCGCTCCCAAATGTTTGACCTGTTACACCTGGTCCAGAAATGGCTGCAGCCAGAGTCCTCTACGCCTGCACAGATGGTAGAACGGGTGATGATGGATCGGTTTGTGCATTCCCTCCCGAGGTCCATACAGACTTGGGTTGCCCAGGGTGATCCCCAGAATGCCAACGAACTGATCGGACTGGTCGAGAGGTACCAAGGGATGGAAGGCTCCTTTGGGAGGCAGCCCATGCCGTACTGGGGGTCCCAGAAAGCTGCTGAGTCCCAAAAAGGGGTAGCGCGTCCAAGGTCACAAAGGGCGGGGGAGGTGGTGCCCAAGGTCCCTACGGGTGATATTATTTGTTGGAGGTGCCACGGGCCAGGACATATAGCTGCCTGTTGTTCCCAGACCACTGAGCAGATGGACTGCAGCATGGGACGCCGTTGTTCATACTATGCGTATCCAGCCTGCAGTGTGAACTCTCCGCCCAATGAGGGACCTCAAGCATGTCCCGTAAAGGTGAACGGTCGAGCAGTCACGACACTGTTAGACTCGGGGAGCCTAGTGACCCTGGTGAGGGCCACTTTTCCTCTCCACCTGCTCCCAGGAAAGAAGGTCGGAGTGCGGTGCATACATGGTGATGCAAAGGACTACCCTTTGGCCAGGGTGGACATTGAAACGGCATGTGGCACTGAGTCCCACATAGTCGGCATCGTGCAGGACTTGTTGCACCCTATAATTATTGACCGGGATTTCTGTTTGTTTTGGGATTTGTGGGGAAAAGGTTCTGAGCTCCCTAGCAAGAGTAGGGAACCAATGAACCCTGGAAGGGTGTCGCCACACCCAGAGACAGACAGGTTTCCTTTTTGTGTTCTGGTTGGGGATGAGGAGGAAGTGTCCCCTGCATCTGACATTATGGAGTTAGAGGTAACTGGTGAAAATTTTGGGACTGCCCAACATAGGGACCCCACTCTGAGGGAAGCCTTTAATAATGTCAGTTATTGACGGGGTGGTACAGGAGCCGGGGACAGACACAAGATTTCCCCATTTTCTGATGAGTGGGGAGTTGTTGTACCGGGTCACGAAAATAAGGGAGGAGTTGGTAGAGCAGTTGGTAGTGCTGGGTCCATATAGACGGAAGGTGTTGGACATGGCCCATTCACACATCTTGGGTGGACACCTAGGGGTGAAAAAAACGCAGGAACGGGTTGTGCAGAGGTTCTATTGGCCTGGGTGTCACCGGGAAATAGTGAACTATTGCAGGTCCTGCCCTACATGTCAGATAACTGCTCGCACTCCTCATTTCCGGAACCCCCTTGTGCCACTGCCCATTATTGAGGTACCGTTCGAGAGAATTGTCATGGACTTGGTTGGTCCCTTAGTTAAATCAGCCCGGGGCCATCAGTATATATTAGTCATCCTGGACAATGCCACATGCTATCCTGAGGCAATTCCATTGAGAAATTCTTCCTCGAAGAGTATAGCCCGCGAGTTGGTCCATGTCTTTTCCCGGACAGGTCTGCCGAAGGAGATCCTGACTGACCAGGGGACACCTTTCATGAGCAAGGTGATGAGGGAGTTATGCAAAGCCCTGAAAATCTCCCAGTTGAGGACCTCGGTGTACCATCCCCAGTCAGATGGCCTTGTTGAGAGATTTAACAAGACACTGAAGAGTATGCTGAGAAAAGCTATAGAGAAAGACGGTAGAGACTGGGATTGTCTCTTACCCTATCTGATGTTTTCCATTCGTGAAGTTCCACAGGCCTCTACCGGGTTCTCACCGTTTGAGCTTCTATATGGCCGACATCTGCGAGGACTCCTGGATATAGCCAAGGAAACCTGGGAAACAGAAGTCACGCCCCACAGAAGCGTCATTGAGCATGTGGCCCTGATGCAGCAGAGGATTGCAAAGGTGATTCCTATCATGAAAGAACACCTCCTCCAGGCACAAGAAGCTCAGGCCAGAGTCTACAACCGGTCTGCAAGAGTGAGGCAGTTCAATCCGGGAGACCGAGTTCTTGTGTTAGTTCCGACGGTGGAAAGCAAGTTCTTGGCCAAATGGCAAGGGCCATATGAGGTTGTCGAGAAACTTGGTGAAGTAAATTATAAAATTCACCAACCAGGAAGACGGAAACCATTCCAAGTATACCATGTCAACCTCATCAAGCCATGACAAGATAGAGAGCCGACAGTAACTCCATCGTTGTTAAGCAACTGAGAAGGTGAGGTTGGAGCGGTTACTTGTTATGATCCTAGTGGCAAGAATCGCAAGTAGAACTAGCTAAGTAACCAAACCGACTACAAACTCTGGGGAAGTGGTAACTGAATTGACCGCAACCTGATCCTGTCCGCAAACAACTATAGGCAGCCGTGGAACGTTACCTGAAAATCCTAGACGTCTCTTCACGGCCTGAGAAACTGACTATTCCTAGAGGGAACGAAAGTCCTCACTTGCCTCAGTGAAATGACCCCAAAGATATAGAATAGCCCCCCACAAATATTAACGGTGAGTTAAGGGGAAAGCACAAACGCAGAGATGAAATTAGATTTAGCAAATGAGGCCCGCTAACACTAGAAAGCAGAAAATAGAAAGGGAACTGTGCGGTCAATTAAAAACCCTATTCAAAATATCCACGCAGAGATCGCTCGAGCCCCCGCACCAACTAACGGTGCGGGGGAAGCAACTCTGTACCCCAGAGCAAACCAGCAGAAGAAATCACATATCAGCAAGCTGGACTAAACTCATCATACACAGAAATCATATTGCAGACTGATGAGCAAAAAATAATTAAACAGAACTTAGCTTCTCCTGAAGAGACTGAAACCGAAGATAATCAGGAGTAATCAGAATAGCACTGAGTACATTGACAGCTGGCAACAAGTGGAAGTGAAACAGAGCTAAATAGGAAACTCCCAAGTGAATAACGAGGCAGCTGATCAGCCACAGACCCGCAGGATAACAAACAAAGCCACCAGGGGGAGCCCAAAACAAAAGTCACACAATACCACCTGTGACCACAAGAGGGAGCCTGAAAACAGAGTTCACAACAGTAGGCCAGAGTCATTGACTCATTCAGACCTGCAGGCGTAGGGAATTTGTGCTCGGGCTAAGCCTTGCTGTTCTCGTGCCAGTGGTTTGCTGTTACCTTTGCCTGTCCCTAAGAGGCCTTGGACGCACATTTCCATGGATTTTATTTCGGATCTCCCTGTATCTCAGAGAATGTCTGTCATCTGGGTGGTGTGTGATCGTTTTTCTAAGATGGTCCATTTGGTGCCCTTGCCTAAGTTGCCTTCCTCCTCCGAGTTGGTTCCGCTGTTTTTTCAAAATGTGGTTCGTTTGCATGGGATCCCTGAAAATATTGTTTCCGACAGAGGATCCCAGTTTGTGTCTAGATTTTGGCGGACCTTTTGCGCTAAGATGGGCATTGATTTGTCTTTTTCGTCGGCCTTCCATCCTCAGACGAATGGCCAAACCGAACGAACTAATCAGACCTTGGAAACCTATTTGAGATGTCTTGTTTCTGCTGATCAGGACAACTGGGTGACTTTTTTGCCATTGGCCGAGTTTGCCCTTAATAATCGGGCTAGTTCTGCTACTTTGGTTTCTCCTTTTTTTTGTAATTCGGGGTTTCATCCTCGTTTTTCCTCGGGTCAGGTGGAGCCTTCTGACTGTCCTGGAGTGGATGTTGTGGTGGATAGGTTGCATCAGATTTGGAATCATTTGTACAAATAGTCCCGAAAACATAATTATAATCCAATTATTTTCATGCATATAGTTGCATATTAATGCTAAATTGCATTATGAGGCAAAAGGCGACTCAAACAATAAGAGGCAGAACGGAGGAAAATAGAGTCAAAGATGCCAAAATTTACAAAAAGTGATAGAAACTTTATTAAATAATCAGTGCAAATATAAAATCAATATTGTGCACACATTGTGCGCACAGCCGTGAGCAATGAAGTAGTAATATAACAGCATAGAATAGTTAATGCGATATTCCAAGATAAATGAGATACGGTACACCTTGTCAACATGTAAGGGTCAAAATACAAATGTGGTTTACATAAATAGATCCAAGTTTGGACATAAGGTATATATATAGGGTGCTGCAACAGGGTAGTAAGTTGTGTCCTATTAGGCACGCTGCAGTGAGAAAAAGTATAGCAGTCAGTTTGCAGTAAGTAATTGCCTACCACCTGCAGCTGCCGACCAGGTAATACTGGTCAAGGAACTCCAAACAACCCATATCAGCCACACCATCAGCCCTCAAATGCCAACGAGGAGATGTGATACAAAGTGTATACAGCCTAACACAAATATTTACCCATTTTGTACCATGGACCGGCGTGACCGTGCTCTCACCCCAACGCACGTTTCGGTGCAAGATCACCTTCTTCAGGGGGCGTGGTTTTATTCGTAGGATAATCCCACCTTATATGTCAGGTGTAGTAGATCACCTGACATAGATGTACCGATGAAAAAGCTCCTGCAGCGCAAGCGCACCTGCCGGCATCCAGACAGAGGGCTCCCCCCCGTTTATCCCCGCCTACCAGCAACAATCACATGGCGTGGCCGGCGTCAGCCCACATCACGCAATGAGATGCAGCAGGATGGAGACAATGGAACAGGAGCCACCGTCGAGCACAGCAGGCGCGCAAGCGCACAGTAAGCAGGATGAAAAATGATGGAGGTTAAAGTGACGTTTGCAGATAATAAAGTATATTAATGAAAATATGCATAAACAGTGCCACATATCTATTCGGAGAATGCATTAAACAAAGGGGTAATATTATATGCGCAATAGGCTCAGCCCCACTGAAGGAATGCCCCTGACATGCCTAGGTCCAGCGGCCAAACCAACGGACAGCAGCCAGCGCCAAGCCGCCGCCGACAGCAGACCACCAGGACACATAGCAGCAGGAGCATACACAAACTATGGGGACAAGAGCCAGCCAGACGCATTTGTGCCTGCAATATCTATATATGTATAGCCCAATTATATAAAAATACTACTGCTTACATTAAGTTGAAGGGCAACAATTGTGCAGGCCACCAAACACAAAAGCACATGCATAATATATGCGCATAAAAACTTTAATATACCAAAATCAATTCTACATATATTGTGCTAAAACTAGCAATTATATAGTATTACACTAAACAAACATCCAACCACATGGAAGGAGAAGGTTAATCATATATGTCACACAGTCACGCTTTTTGTCTCTCCGGATCTTGCATGTCTTCAGTAGAATGTTAATGCCAGGATATGTAGAAAGATTGTTCATAAATAAAGTTTTCGGAAAACGATGCACGTAACTCCTCCACATAAAGCCAACGGTACAATAATAGGGTGGGATACATCATGTGTTACAAATATTCACTACAAGAAAAGATAAAATAAAAACAATGAATGAGCAACATATAAAAACAGCAAATAAAACCAACTAAAATCATCAAACAGCAAATGGCAATAGCGGATACTAAAAGTAGCAGGATGCAACTCAAAGATACCAAAAGTCAGAGGAAAGAAGCAAACCCCTGTGACTCATTGAGTCCGTGGGGGGACATAGTGCCCAGGACGGTAATCCATCTACATTCTTTCTGGGCAAGAACCCGCTTAATGTCCCCACCACGGATCCCAAGCTGGATATGCTGAATGCCCCTAACCTTAAACGTACTCGGATCACTATGGTGAAACAGCCTAAAGTGCCTGGGTATGGTTTTAAGCAGAGACAGGTCTTCCACCGAGGCAGCCGCTGTTATATCACGCACGTGCTCTCGAGTGCGTATTCTCAGCTGACGTGATGTCAAGCCTACATAGATTTTGTGACAACCACAGGTGGCATAATAAATAACCTGTGTGGTTGCGCATGTTATGTATTGCCTGATATTGAAGCTATGTATTCCGTCCGAGGAGACAAAAGTGGATGTTCTCAGTATATTCCTGCAGGCCAAACATTTACCGCAGGGGAAACACCCCTGTGGTGGTCCGCGGGAGTTGAAGGGATTGCTTATTTCAGGGACATAATGGCTACGTACAAGCATGTCTCCCAAATTTTGACTTCTTCTGGCTGTCATGAGGGGCTCTTTTGATAGATACTTTGACAGAGCAGGATCTGTTTGTAACACATTCCAATGTCGTTTAAGGGTTCCCCTCATCTGTGCCCAACGGCTATTGAAAGTAGAAATAAATCTAATTTGATCACTGCTCTGTCTAGTTTTGACTTGGCCGTGTAACAAGGATGGACGGCTGTTATTCTTTGCCCGCAGATAGCCCCGTTTGATACAGCGTTCACTGTATCCGCGCATCCGAAATCTGTCACGGAGGTCTGTCACCTGGGCTTCAAAAAATTCCTCAGATGAGCATATACGCCTCATTCTGAGGAATTGGCCCACTGGGATGGCCCTAATGGTGGTCCCAGGATGGCTCGAACTCGCATGCAGCAGTGCATTAACCGAGGTGGGCTTACGATAAACGTCGGTTTGCAGATGTAACTTTTCATCAACCAATATTTTGACGTCTAAAAAGTCCACCTCAGTCCTGCTGCATTTATATGTAAGTCTGATGTTAAAGTTATTCGCGTTCAAGCCATCCATAAAGATCCGGAGCTGCTCCTCACTGCCCTGCCATATTATAAATAGATCATCTATGTAACGCAGCCAGCACTGCACATGGTCCGCGGCCTGGGCGCCCTCCCCCCCGAAAATTCCCCTCTCCCAATACCCAAGGAAGAGGTTAGCGAAAGAGGGCGCACAGGCCGCGCCCATGGCAGTGCCGCACTGCTGCAGGTAAAAAACATCTCGAAACACGAAGAAGTTATGTGTGAGGATATATTGTAGCAGCTCTAGAATGAGCTCACACATAGGGCCATCCCAGTTGCTGTTGGTAAGAAAGAACCGACAGGCCTCCAAACCGTCACTGTGTCGGATGCACGTATACAGCGACTCTATGTCAGCTGTCACGAGTATCATCTCCCTATCCAGGGACATGCCGTCGATCCTGGCCAACACGTCCATAGTATCTCGTGCAAAAGAAGGTAGAGACTCCACTAATGGCTTTAAATAATCGTCTATAAATTTGCAGACAGGCTCGCACAGTCCACCCAAACCTGACACTATAGGTCGTCCTGGTGGGGATATTGGATCCTTATGGATTTTAGGTGTAAAGTAAATTGTGGGGACTTTCGGATTTTTAATAAAAAGGCCATCCGTAACTTTCTTAGGAATGATCCCTTTTTCAAAGGCCTGTTGCAGAATCAGCTCAAGTTCTGTAGAGAAGGCAATTAGAGGGTTATGATCCAGGCGGCGATACGTTTTTTTGTCTCTCAACTGCCTGTATGCCTCCTTCTCATACATCCCTTGTGGCCAAATGACTATGTTTCCCCCCTTGTCGGCAGGTTTAATAACTATATCTCTATAGCTCTTGAGATCCCTCAAGGCCATCCGTTGTTTAGCCGTGAGGTTATCATTTACACGGTGTGTCGACATCCTATGGAAATCCTCCATCACTAGCCTGGTAAAGATGTCTACCGCCGGACATACCGACAAAGGGGGAAAACGAGTCGACCTGGGATATATAGAGCGTGGAAACATACCTGTTGCTGCTGGATCTTGTTCAGCTAGAAGTTCCTCCAAGGCTCTAAGAGCTTCCATTTCTGCTTGTTCATTATGTGGTTGTTCGCCAGCTCCCTTATTGTGCAGTTTTTTGAGGATTAGTTTTCTTGCAAACAAGAACAGGTCTTTTATGGCTGTAAAGGAATCGAAATTATTAGTAGGTGCAAACGTTAGACCCTTGGAGAGAACTTCCAGCTGAGCTTGGGTGAAGGTATATTTAGATAAATTAATTACCTCCAATTGATTAGTTCTATTCTTTTTATCCGGCTTGTTTGAGTATGCAACTTTCCGTTTGACTACCTGCATATCCCTGTTGGGAAACATCCTATTAGGCTCCGCAGCTCTTTGATGTGATTTTGAAGATTCCTCACTTGAGGCATGGGAAGTCATAGATACAGATACAGATGCAGACCTACTCCTTGGTCCCCTCAATGTCCTACGTGATTTACGATTCCACCTGTACATCGTGTTGGACTGAATAATGTAATACTAAGCCTGAATAATAATACAAAGCCTGAATAATGAAATTGATAAGGAGTTTCAGAAGTGGGAGAAGGAAATTTGTGCTATTAAGACCACTAAATTTCAGCGGGATGTTGGGGACAAGCAGTCCAACACGATGTACAGGTGGAATCGTAAATCACGTAGGACATTGAGGGGACCAAGGAGTAGGTCTGCATCTGTATCTGTATCTATGACTTCCCATGCCTCAAGTGAGGAATCTTCAAAATCACATCAAAGAGCTGCGGAGCCTAATAGGATGTTTCCCAACAGGGATATGCAGGTAGTCAAACGGAAAGTTGCATACTCAAACAAGCCGGATAAAAAGAATAGAACTAATCAATTGGAGGTAATTAATTTATCTAAATATACCTTCACCCAAGCTCAGCTGGAAGTTCTCTCCAAGGGTCTAACGTTTGCACCTACTAATAATTTTGATTCCTTTACAGCCATAAAAGACCTGTTCTTGTTTGCAAGAAAACTAATCCTCAAAAAACTGCACAATAAGGGAGCTGGCGAACAACCACATAATGAACAAGCAGAAATGGAAGCTCTTAGAGCCTTGGAGGAACTTCTAGCTGAACAAGATCCAGCAGCAACAGGTATGTTCCACGCTCTATATATCCCAGGTCGACTCGTTTTCCCCCTTTGTCGGTATGTCCGGCGGTAGACATCTTTACCAGGCTAGTGATGGAGGATTTCCATAGGATGTCGACACACCGTGTAAATGATAACCTCACGGCTAAACAACGGATGGCCTTGAGGGATCTCAAGAGCTATAGAGATATAGTTATTAAACCTGCCGACAAGGGGGGAAACATAGTCATTTGGCCACAAGGGATGTATGAGAAGGAGGCATACAGGCAGTTGAGAGACAAAAAAACGTATCGCCGCCTGGATCATAACCCTCTAATTGCCTTCTCTACAGAACTTGAGCTGATTCTGCAACAGGCCTTTGAAAAAGGGATCATTCCTAAGAAAGTTACGGATGGCCTTTTTATTAAAAATCCGAAAGTCCCCACAATTTACTTTACACCTAAAATCCATAAGGATCCAATATCCCCACCAGGACGACCTATAGTGTCAGGTTTGGGTGGACTGTGCGAGCCTGTCTGCAAATTTATAGACGATTATTTAAAGCCATTAGTGGAGTCTCTACCTTCTTTTGCACGAGATACTATGGACGTGTTGGCCAGGATCGACGGCATGTCCCTGGATAGGGAGATGATACTCGTGACAGCTGACATAGAGTCGCTGTATACGTGCATCCGACACAGTGACGGTTTGGAGGCCTGTCGGTTCTTTCTTACCAACAGCAACTGGGATGGCCCTATGTGTGAGCTCATTCTAGAGCTGCTACAATATATCCTCACACATAACTTCTTCGTGTTTCGAGATGTTTTTTACCTGCAGCAGTGCGGCACTGCCATGGGCGCGGCCTGTGCGCCCTCTTTCGCTAACCTCTTCCTTGGGTATTGGGAGAGGGGAATTTTCGGGGGGGAGGGCGCCCAGGCCGCGGACCATGTGCAGTGCTGGCTGCGTTACATAGATGATCTATTTATAATATGGCAGGGCAGTGAGGAGCAGCTCCGGATCTTTATGGATGGCTTGAACGCGAATAACTTTAACATCAGACTTACATATAAATGCAGCAGGACTGAGGTGGACTTTTTAGACGTCAAAATATTGGTTGATGAAAAGTTACATCTGCAAACCGACGTTTATCGTAAGCCCACCTCGGTTAATGCACTGCTGCATGCGAGTTCGAGCCATCCTGGGACCACCATTAGGGCCATCCCAGTGGGCCAATTCCTCAGAATGAGGCGTATATGCTCATCTGAGGAATTTTTTGAAGCCCAGGTGACAGACCTCCGTGACAGATTTCGGATGCGCGGATACAGTGAACGCTGTATCAAACGGGGCTATCTGCGGGCAAAGAATAACAGCCGTCCATCCTTGTTACACGGCCAAGTCAAAACTAGACAGAGCAGTGATCAAATTAGATTTATTTCTACTTTCAATAGCCGTTGGGCACAGATGAGGGGAACCCTTAAACGACATTGGAATGTGTTACAAACAGATCCTGCTCTGTCAAAGTATCTATCAAAAGAGCCCCTCATGACAGCCAGAAGAAGTCAAAATTTGGGAGACATGCTTGTACGTAGCCATTATGTCCCTGAAATAAGCAATCCCTTCAACTCCCGCGGACCACCACAGGGGTGTTTCCCCTGCGGTAAATGTTTGGCCTGCAGGAATATACTGAGAACATCCACTTTTGTCTCCTCGGACGGAATACGTAGCTTCAATATCAGGCAATACATAACATGCGCAACCACACAGGTTATTTATTATGCCACCTGTGGTTGTCACAAAATCTATGTAGGCTTGACATCACGTCAGCTGAGAATACGCACTCGAGAGCACGTGCGTGATATAACAGCGGCTGCCTCGGTGGAAGACCTGTCTCTGCTTAAAACCATACCCAGGCACTTTAGGCTGTTTCACCATAGTGATCCGAGTACGTTTAAGGTTAGGGGCATTCAGAATATCCAGCTTGGGATCCGTGGTGGGGACATTAAGCGGGTTCTTGCCCAGAAAGAATGTAGATGGATTACCGTCCTGGGCACTATGTCCCCCCACGGACTCAATGAGTCACAGGGGTTTGCTTCTTTCCTCTGACTTTTGGTATCTTTGAGTTGCATCCTGCTACTTTTAGTATCCGCTATTGCCATTTGCTGTTTGATGATTTTAGTTGGTTTTATTTGCTGTTTTTATATGTTGCTCATTCATTGTTTTTATTTTATCTTTTCTTGTAGTGAATATTTGTAACACATGATGTATCCCACCCTATTATTGTACCGTTGGCTTTATGTGGAGGAGTTACGTGCATCGTTTTCCGAAAACTTTATTTATGAACAATCTTTCTACATATCCTGGCATTAACATTCTACTGAAGACATGCAAGATCCGGAGAGACAAAAAGCGTGACTGTGTGACATATATGATTAACCTTCTCCTTCCATGTGGTTGGATGTTTGTTTAGTGTAATACTATATAATTGCTAGTTTTAGCACAATATATGTAGAATTGATTTTGGTATATTAAAGTTTTTATGCGCATATATTATGCATGTGCTTTTGTGTTTGGTGGCCTGCACAATTGTTGCCCTTCAACTTAATGTAAGCAGTAGTATTTTTATATAATTGGGCTATACATATATAGATATTGCAGGCACAAATGCGTCTGGCTGGCTCTTGTCCCCATAGTTTGTGTATGCTCCTGCTGCTATGTGTCCTGGTGGTCTGCTGTCGGCGGCGGCTTGGCGCTGGCTGCTGTCCGTTGGTTTGGCCGCTGGACCTAGGCATGTCAGGGGCATTCCTTCAGTGGGGCTGAGCCTATTGCGCATATAATATTACCCCTTTGTTTAATGCATTCTCCGAATAGATATGTGGCACTGTTTATGCATATTTTCATTAATATACTTTATTATCTGCAAACGTCACTTTAACCTCCATCATTTTTCATCCTGCTTACTGTGCGCTTGCGCGCCTGCTGTGCTCGACGGTGGCTCCTGTTCCATTGTCTCCATCCTGCTGCATCTCATTGCGTGATGTGGGCTGACGCCGGCCACGCCATGTGATTGTTGCTGGTAGGCGGGGATAAACGGGGGGGAGCCCTCTGTCTGGATGCCGGCAGGTGCGCTTGCGCTGCAGGAGCTTTTTCATCGGTACATCTATGTCAGGTGATCTACTACACCTGACATATAAGGTGGGATTATCCTACGAATAAAACCACGCCCCCTGAAGAAGGTGATCTCGCACCGAAACGTGTGTTGGGGTGAGAGCACGGTCACGCCGGTCCATGGTACAAAATGGGTACATATTTGTGTTAGGCTGTATACACTTTGTATCACATCTCCTCGTTGGCATTTGAGGGCTGATGGTGTGGCTGATATGGGTTGTTTGGAGTTCCTTGACCAGTATTACCTGGTCGGCAGCTGCAGGTGGTAGGCAATTACTTACTGCAAACTGACTGCTATACTTTTTCTCACTGCAGCGTGCCTAATAGGACACAACTTACTACCCTGTTGCAGCACCCTATATATATACCTTATGTCCAAACTTGGATCTATTTATGTAAACCACATTTGTATTTTGACCCTTACATGTTGACAAGGTGTACCGTATCTCATTTATCTTGGAATATCGCATTAACTATTCTATGCTGTTATATTACTACTTCATTGCTCACGGCTGTGCGCACAATGTGTGCACAATATTGATTTTATATTTGCACTGATTATTTAATAAAGTTTCTATCACTTTTTGTAAATTTTGGCATCTTTGACTCTATTTTCCTCCGTTCTGCCTCTTATTGTTTGAGTCGCCTTTTGCCTCATAATGCAATTTAGCATTAATATGCAACTATATGCATGAAAATAATTGGATTATAATTATGTTTTCGGGACTATTTGTACAAATGATTCCAAATCTGATGCAACCTATCCACCACAACATCCACTCCAGGACAGTCAGAAGGCTCCACCTGACCCGAGGAAAAACGAGGATGAAACCCCGAATTACAAAAAAAAGGAGAAACCAAAGTAGCAGAACTAGCCCGATTATTAAGGGCAAACTCGGCCAATGGCAAAAAAGTCACCCAGTTGTCCTGATCAGCAGAAACAAGACATCTCAAATAGGTTTCCAAGGTCTGATTAGTTCGTTCGGTTTGGCCATTCGTCTGAGGATGGAAGGCCGACGAAAAAGACAAATCAATGCCCATCTTAGCGCAAAAGGTCCGCCAAAATCTAGACACAAACTGGGATCCTCTGTCGGAAACAATATTTTCAGGGATCCCATGCAAACGAACCACATTTTGAAAAAACAGCGGAACCAACTCGGAGGAGGAAGGCAACTTAGGCAAGGGCACCAAATGGACCATCTTAGAAAAACGATCACACACCACCCAGATGACAGACATTCTCTGAGATACAGGGAGATCCGAAATAAAATCCATGGAAATGTGCGTCCAAGGCCTCTTAGGGACAGGCAAAGGTAACAGCAAACCACTGGCACGAGAACAGCAAGGCTTAGCCCGAGCACAAATTCCCTACGCCTGCAGGTCTGAATGAGTCAATGACTCTGGCCTACTGTTGTGAACTCTGTTTTCAGGCTCCCTCTTGTGGTCACAGGTGGTATTGTGTGACTTTTGTTTTGGGCTCCCCCTGGTGGCTTTGTTTGTTATCCTGCGGGTCTGTGGCTGATCAGCTGCCTCGTTATTCACTTGGGAGTTTCCTATTTAGCTCTGTTTCACTTCCACTTGTTGCCAGCTGTCAATGTACTCAGTGCTATTCTGATTACTCCTGATTATCTTCGGTTTCAGTCTCTTCAGGAGAAGCTAAGTTCTGTTTAATTATTTTTTGCTCATCAGTCTGCAATATGATTTCTGTGTATGATGAGTTTAGTCCAGCTTGCTGATATGTGATTTCTTCTGCTGGTTTGCTCTGGGGTACAGAGTTGCTTCCCCCGCACCGTTAGTTGGTGCGGGGGCTCGAGCGATCTCTGCGTGGATATTTTGAATAGGGTTTTTAATTGACCGCACAGTTCCCTTTCTATTTTCTGCTTTCTAGTGTTAGCGGGCCTCATTTGCTAAATCTAATTTCATCTCTGCGTTTGTGCTTTCCCCTTAACTCACCGTTAATATTTGTGGGGGGCTATTCTATATCTTTGGGGTCATTTCACTGAGGCAAGTGAGGACTTTCGTTCCCTCTAGGAATAGTCAGTTTCTCAGGCCGTGAAGAGACGTCTAGGATTTTCAGGTAACGTTCCACGGCTGCCTATAGTTGTTTGCGGACAGGATCAGGTTGCGGTCAATTCAGTTACCACTTCCCCAGAGTTTGTAGTCGGTTTGGTTACTTAGCTAGTTCTACTTGCGATCCTTGCCACTAGGATCATAACAGTTACTATAGCGGAGACGCTATCGAAGACCCAGAAACAGCAGTGCCGGGAGTTACTCCAGAAAAACAGGGACCTGATTTCAGAGTTGCCAGGACACACGAAGGTCATAGAGCATGAGGTCCTAACAGAGCCACATGTGCGGGTGAACGTGAAGCCCTATCGTATTCCTGAGGCTCGTCGAGAAGTTATCTCCAAGGAAGTGGAGCGTATGTTGAAGCTTGGAGTCATTGAGGAATCCAAGAGCGGTTGGTCGAGCCCAATTGTCCTGGTCCCAAAACCTGATGGAGAGTGGAGGTTTTGCAACGACTATTGGAAGTTGAATGAGGTCTCCAAGTTTGACGCTTATCCCATGCCCCGCGTTGATGAGCTCATCGAAAGGCTTGGGCACGCCAGATATACACTCACCGGCCACTTTATTAGGTACACCTGTCCAACTTCTTGTTAACACTTAATTTCTAATCAGCCAATCACATGGCGGCAACTCAGTGCATTTAGGCATGTAGACATGGTCAAGACAATCTCCTGCAGTTCAAACCGAGCATCAGTATGGGGAAGAAAGGTGATTTGAGTGCCTTTGAACGTGGCATGGTTGTTGGTGCCAGAAGGGCTGGTCTGAGTATTTCAGAAACTGCTGATCTACTGGGATTCTCACGCACAACCATCTCTAGGGTTTACAGAGAATGGTCCGAAAAAGAAAAAAAATCCAGTGAGCGGCAGTTCTGTGGGCGGAAATGCCTTGTTGATGCCAGAGGTCAGAGGAGAATGGGCAGACTGGTTCGAGCTGATAGAAAGGCAACAGTGACTCAAATCGCCACCCGTTACAACCAAGGTAGGCCTAAGAGCATCTCTGAACACAGTGCGTTGAACTTTGAGGCAGATGGGCTACAGCAGCAGAAGACCACACCGGGTACCACTCCTTTCAGCTAGGAACAGGAAACTGAGGCTACAATTTGTACAAGCTCATCGAAATTGGACAGTAGAAGATTGGAAAAATGTTGCTTGGTCTGATGAGTCTCGATTTCTGCTGCGACATTCGGATGGTAGGGTCAGAATTTGGCGTAAACAACATGAAAGCATGGATCCATCCTGCCTTGTATGGAGCATCTTTGGGATGTGCAGCCAACAAATCTGCGGCAACTGTGTGATGCCATCATGTCAATATGGACCAAAATCTCTGAGGAATGCTTCCAGCACCTTGTTGAATCTATGCCACGAAGAATTGAGGCAGTTCTGAAGGCAAAAGGGGGTCCAACCCGTTACTAGCATGGTGTACCTAATAAAGTGGCCGGTGAGTGTATATCCACCTTGGATTTGACAAAGGGGTATTGGCAGATCCCCATGGCACAGGAAGCCAAGGAGAAGACGGCCTTTTCGACACCTGATGGATGCTTCCAGTATGTCCGGATGCCGTTTGGCCTACAGGGAGCTCCGGCGACCTTCCAGAGGGCTATGGATAGAGTCCTTGCACCCCATAAGGCCTACACTGCTGCGTACCTAGATGATATCATCATCTTTAGCCCGGACTGGGAGAGTCATCTGGAGAAAGTCCAAGCGGTGTTTGATGCTATAAGAGAGGCGGGGTTTACAATAAACCCGAAGAAGTGTGCCTTGGGTAAGGAAGAAGCTAAATACCTAGGCTATATAGTGGGTCGTGAAGAAATAAAGCCCCAAATCAGGAAAGTGGAGGCAATCCAAACATGGCCGAAACCACTCTCTAAAAAGCAAGTTAAAACCTTTCTGGGAATCGTGGGGTATTACAGGAGGTTCATCCCGAACTTCGCCACAGTGGCTGTGCCTCTGACTGATCTGCTAAAGGGGACAAAATCGGTGATGGTTAAATGGTCCGAAGAGACAGAGTCAGCCTTCCAAGAGTTGAAAGGGGCTCTACGTAAGCAGCCCGTTCTGATGGCCCCGGACTCTAAGAAAGAATTTATTCTTCAGACAGATGCCTCGGATGTTGGGGTAGGAGCAGTCCTTTCCCAAGAGCTACATGGGGAGGAGCATCCTGTTCTCTACCCGAGTAGAAAGCTGTCCTCATCCCAGAAGAACTACTCAGTCGTAGAAAAAGAGTGTTTGGCCATAAAGTGGGTGGTGGACACGTTACGGTACTATCTGCTGGGTCGTAAATTCGGACTAATATCTGACCATGCCCCACTTAGATGGATGAGGGAAACAAAAGGTAGAAATGCTAGGGTCACCCGTTGGTTCTTAGCCTTGCAGGACTTCAGTTTCCATGTAAAACATAGGGCCGGAAAGCTGCACGGTAATGCGGATGCCCTATCAAGAATCCCTTGTTTAGTGGGGGAAAGTGCCAAGCCCCACAGCTTTAGGCAGAGGGGGGAGGTATGTAGCATGGCTAAAGGGTGTGTAGTTGACGGGAGATATGTGTCGCATAGGTGGCTTGTTGCTGTAATGTAGCCCGGAGTATTTCTTTGTTGCACATAACCATGTATATATATGTATTTCAGGACCTGTGGTGATGTCAGACCACATGGCTAATCATGTGATGGGTTACTGGGTGTGGTTAGCTCTATATAAGACAGGCAAATGCTTAACACAGTGGATATGTGTGGAGGTGCTAGCCTCCAGTGGGTGTTAAGGCTCCAGGTCTGAGCCTGAAGGAATGGACAGTTGTTTTTTCCTTTTGCCTGAGTTAAAGGCTATTTGTTTTTCTACTTATGCTAACTGGTTTATGAAGCAATAAACCTCTGAACTTTTGTTGGGACCTGCCTCCTAAGTGTCAGCCGTCGCACCTGAGTGAGTGAATCCCTACAGTCCTTAATAAAGTAAGTTTTGTAAATTTGCTTGAAAAAATGCAAAACTGCTGCTACAGTTTAATACCTTCTTACATTCTAACAAAATGAAAGGATATTTTAAAAATGGTACTGAGGTAAAGCAGATATGAGGTAAATGTTATTTATTGACTATTTTATGTGGTATGACAGTCTGGATTAAAGGGAAAATCATTAAAAGTTTGAAAATTTTTTGACAAATTTATGATATCTATCTATATAATCATCTAAGGGGCACTTCCGTCTGTTTGTCTGTCTGTCTTTCTGTCTGTCTGTCACGGAAATCCCGCATCTCTGATTGATTATATACTACGTGAGCAGTGTTATATACTACGTGGGCAGTGTTATATACTACATGGGCTGTGTTATATACTATGTGGGCTGTGTTATATACTACGTGGGCAGTGTTATATACTATTTGGGCAGTGTTATATACTACGTGGGCAGTGTTATATACTACGTGGCAGAGTTATATACTATGTGGGCTGTGTTATACACTACGTGGCAGTATTCTATACTATGTGGGCAGTGTTAAATACTACGTGGGCAGTGTCATATACTACGTGGGCAGTGTTATATACTACGTGGGCAGTGTTATATACTATGTGGGCAGTGTTATATACGACGTGGGTAGTGTTATATACTACATAGGCAGTGTTATATACTACGTGGGCAGTGTTATATACTACATGTGCAGTGTTATATACTGCGCAGGCTGTGTTATATACTATGTGGGCTGTGTTATACACTGCGTGGATGCTATATATTATGTGGGCTGTGTTATATACTACGTGGCAGTGTTATATACTACGTGGCAGTGTTATATACTACGTAGGTAGTGTTATATACTATGTGGGCTGTGTTATACACTGCGTGGATGCTATATATTATGTGGGCAGTGTTATATACTACGTGGGCAGTGTTATATACTACGTGTGCAGTGTTATATACTATGTGGGCTGTGTTATACACTACGTGGCAGTATTATATACTACATGGGCAGTGTGATATACTACGTGGGCAGTGTCATATACTACGTGGGCAGTGTTATATACTACGTGGGCAGTGTTATATACTACGTGGGCAGTGTTATATACGACGTGGGTAGTGTTATATACTACGTAGGCAGTGTTACATACTACGTGCCCAGTGTTATATACTACGTGGGCAGTGTTATATACTGCGCGGGCTGTGTTATATACTACGTGGGCTGTGTTATATACTACGTGGCTGTGTTATAGACTATGTGGCTCCTACATACTACATGGCTGTGCTATATACTACGTTGCTGTCTGTGTTATGTGGCCACTGCTATATGCTATGTGGCTGCTATATATATACATACATGCATACATATTCTAGAATACCCGATGAGTTAGAATCGGGCCACCATCTAGTTTTTTTAAATAAACGCATAAAAAATAGATATAAATTTACTATTAACATAAACTACAATGTGCCACTAAAAAATAATTTAAAGGACAATGAGATCTGTTGAAGTGTTCTAGCGTTATTACCACACAAAGTGACACTGGTCAGATTTGAAAAAACCCTATAAAGCTATGTGTGTATTTACTTGCAGAAATTTCTGCAAGGTTTCTACATCTCTTGGCAGGAAAATGCAGCTGAAAATGCACGTGGTTGTTATGCGTTTTTTCATGCGTTTTTGCATGTGTTTTTGTAAATCCTTAGAGCTAAATAAAGAAATATATTACTAAAAAAAAAGAATTGTGATGTAATTTCCTTGTTCAACTTCGTCAGCCAGATACCCTCATCAATGTTAAATAAAGACACACACAGTCACCAGCCTATGTAGGAGCATTAACATTATTAACCTACATAAGCTGTAACAAAACAGCAACTGTCAGAAATCTGCGTGAAATGCAATATCTTTTTATTTTAAAAAAAAATTGCGTGGGCTCCCGCATAATTTTCAGAATCAGCAGAGTGAAAGCCGATGGCTGAGGGCTGATGTTAATATTCTGGGAAGGAGCCAATAGTCATAAAGGTTCTCAGGCTATTAATATCAGCTCACAGTTCTTTGCTTAGCCTTTACTCGTTAGTTTACAGGGGAACCCCAGAAAAAAATTGACATAGGGTCCCCCTATAAAATCGAACCAGCAAAGGCTAGACAGACAGCTGCAGTCTGATATTAATAGCCTGGGAAGGGGCACGAACCCAGGCTATTGGGGGACCCTATTGGCACTCCCCCAGGCTAAAAACATCAGCTGTCAGCCACCCCAGAAATGCGCCAATTCTGGCACTTAGCCTTGATTTGGAGCTCAGAATTTGCCGGATATCTTTTGGGGAGCGAGGAGCCATTTCACTTTTCCAGAACCATTGTGTTACCAGTAACATGGAAACCCCTATTTTTCTGTTGACAGATTATAGACCTGAGTGGGGCCTTGCTTTTTTTTGTGGATTGAGTTGAAGCTTTTATTGGAAACATTTTACGTATAATTTTGGAACACATTTATCCTGTGTTTTACGCTGAGCACTTACATCATGGTTTCCATCTAAATCTCGCTGTTTTATGCACACTTAAAAAGACGGACACTGTTCGATCACAGGCTGGGTGGTGTCCACAGTATCTCCATTTGCCTCATTATAGGGATTCTTCAGTCAGGGTTTTCATCTTTACAAAAAAAATTGCTTTGCCATATTTTGAGAGGTACAATTTTATCTATATCATGTGAATGTTTGTTTTTTGCAGGATAAGTTGACTTTTTTAGTGGTACCATTTTTGTACACATTTCTTGATTGATTTATATACAGATTTTTGGGAGGCAGGATGAACAAAAATTAGCAACAAGGATTAGATAATTATTGCCATAAATATGAATATATTTTTCAATATTGTCAAACTATTGACAGGTTTAACTAAGAAAGGGGCTGGATGTGAACCACTTGATAATTGAGGCAACCCTTGTCTGAACTGAATTAAAGGAGCATTTCTCTTCTGAGTGCGTAATTTTCCCACCACATCTAGAGCCTCCATTTGTACTGGAGGTGAATGCCTCAGTTTGAAGTTGGAGCAGCTTTATCACAAGGTATGATGTGTTTTGCTCAACTCCCTCTAGTCACCTTCTTTTCACAAAAGTTTGCCTCTGTCAAAAGAAATTATGATGAGCTTTCAAGGAAGGATGTCACTTCCTAGAAGTTTCCAAACATAATATCACTGTTATCACAGACCACAAAGAAAGATCTTATTTAAAACCAGCCAAGGAACTAAAACTTGGCAAGCTGGATGGGCTTTATTTATCTGTAGGTTTGGTTTCATAGTGCCATTTGGAGTTAACATTAAGGGTATCTGCACATGTAAGAATTTCTTGCAGAAATTTCCTGACAAAAAAAAGACATTTCTGCCTGAAATCCACATGCATTTTTTCCGCTTTTTTTCGCGTTTTTTTCCGGAGCTTTCCCAATGCATTAAATAGCGGGCAAAATGCGAAAAATCCGCAAAATTAATGGACATGCTGCTTTTTTTTACTGCGGTGCATTTCTTTGCGGAAAAAAAACGCATCATGTGCACAAAAATTGCGGAATGCATTCTAAATGATAGGATGCATATGTATGCGTTTTTTAATGCATTTTTATCGCATTTTTATGGTGAGAAAACGCAAAAGAAACGTGAAAAATCTTGAACGTGTGCACATACCCCAAAAACGTTAAAGCCAATGTTGTAAGAAGTTTCTGTCCAGCGCTAAACAACAATTCTGAACAATTTCTCATTCCCCATGAGGGTATAGTTTTAACCTTTGTTTCCGTAGATATTATTGAGATCTGTTGATCTCAAGAGTTAGCTCCCGACCATACTCCTGCCAAAAGGTATTTTTTCCTCCTCAGTTTCATCTGCAGGTTTTTCAGGAATCTTATGAATCAGTACTTGCAGGTCACCCTGTAATTAACAATTCTATACAACAGGTAACCAATATTTTTTGGTGACCAATCATTGTTTGGGATTGTAAGGAATATGTGTTTGCATGTAAAATTTGTTCCCATGGCAAAATGTACCAAATCTGTTCTGCTGAAGTTCTCCTGTCTTTAACTACTCTTAAAAGTGTTTGCACCTATCTCTCCATAGACTTTATTAATGTCCTGCCATCCACTGATTGGAAGACTCTTCTATGGATGTAGTTGACAAATTCAGCAAACAGTATCACTTTCTCCCTCTGTCTAACCTCAAGTAAGTTATTTTTCATGCACATTTTACATCTGCTTGATATACCACAAAATATTGGAACTAATTTCATTCATTTAATTTCTAAATTCTGGAAGGCATTCTGTAATAAGAACAATATTGAGTTGTCCTTTTCATCTCTGTACCACCCAAAGACCAATGGTCTACCTTAACATGCTAATCAGTATATTATCTTTGGTATTATGTCTCTGAACTTCAGTATGGCTGGGTGGAACATACTCCTTTAGCTGAGTTTTCCATTAATAATCATTATGCTTGTGATTCAAAAAGAGCTCTGTGTGGGTATCGGCAACACAGAGTTGAGCTTCAGCTGTGCAAGACTTGCAGCATGCGGGAGGTGCAGAGCAGCAGAATAGACAGCAGAAGTTGAATTTAGATGAGCCACAAAGAATTGCATGTCCATCATTTTACATCTGTTAGGCATGGGGATTCTCCCACTGCGTGGGATAGATGCCAAGCATTACCTGCTTCTGTGGTCTCCCATTCAGGTCTGGCCACTGCAATTGCTGCTCAGCACAGACGTTGGTCCCAGTGTCCTGCTCAGGCTCATGGTATTAATTTGTTTACTGCTGGCTCTCCAGCATGGTAACCAGTGATATGCAGGTGCCGCCTTGCGCTTTGGAGTCTAAGTCCTGAGATCCCTTTACTGAGCATGTCTGTGATGAGGCGTCTTCTCATTGGTGGTCGGACGTTAACTACTCCGGTGATGTGGTAGCTCCTGATTGGCCCATGGGCGATGTCTTGACCGACTGGGCATGAGTGTTGGGGTGGAGCCAAGTGTAAAAAAGGCTCTCAGGGGTGCACGCAGGCGCACTAGTGTCATTTATGTTTGGTGTGTGGGTGGCTACTCTACCACTCTGTCTGCACGTTCGTGTGTGTGTGTTTGTTCTGGGACTTTATACGTTGGCAGGCAGGTTGCACACTTATACAGCTTCGTACCCTTGGCTCAATGCCTGAGTATCTAGTCTGCTACATGCTTAGGGTGCCGGTCAGGAACAGGTTCAGTAGTGTCAGGACTGGGATTACTAGCGACTTGGCTTAGCATCTGTTTTATTCATGTGTGTGATTGACACAGTTCAGTTACAGAGCAAGCTTATACCTTTTGCTATTCTTCTCGGTGAAAGCGACAGGGTATTGTATCTAGCATCAAAGTGCTCTCTCTCTTTGCTCAGCATCTGCTTCATTCGTGTGTGCGGTTAGCACTGTTTAGTTGCACACCTAGCTCGTTCCATGTGCTATTATCCCTGTGACGTTAACAGGGTATAGCACTTCGTATTCTCATGCCATACCTCTCGGTGAAGTAACTGAGCTTGGTACTCTGTGCTCCATTCATACTGAGTGGCATTAACTCAAGTGTGCCCAAGGTAACGCTTGCTGTTTTGTTCCGTCATTGTTATCACTAGCTGCAGGGTTCATCTCTGCACAGTGGGACCTGCGTTGCGATTGCACTTTATTATTATACTAGCTGAAGAGCCCGGCATTGCCTGGGCATAGTAAATATCTGTGGTTAGTTATAGCACCTCACTTCTCTTATTTTCCCATCACGCCTCTCATTTTCCCCTTCACATCTCTCATTTTCTCCCTTACACCTCTCATTTTCCCCCTCACTCCTCTTATTTTCCCCCTCACTCCTCTCATTCCCCCCTCACTCCTCTCATTCCCCCTTAACACTTGTCATTTTGACCTCACATCTGTCATTTTCCGATCACTCCACAATTTTCCCTCACGCCTCTCATTTTCACCTCACACCCCTCATTTTCACCTCACACCTCTCATTTTCCCCTCAGTATATACATGTTTGTCATCTCCCTTATATATAGTATACACCTGTATGTCATCTCCTGTATATAGTATATACCTGCATGTCATCTCCCCTGTAAATAGTATATACCTGCTGTATGTCATTTCCTCCTGTATATTGTATATACCTATGTGTCATCTCCTCCTGTATATAGTATATACCTGTATGTCATCTCTTCTGTATATACTATATACCTGTATGTCATCTCCTCCTATATATAGTATATACCTGTATGTCATCTCAACTGTATATAGTATATACCTGCTGTATGTCATCTCCTCCTCTATATACCTATGTGTCATATACCTGTATGTCATCTCCTCCTGTATATAGTATATATCTGTGTCATCTCCCCTGTATATAGTATGTACCTGTATGTCATCTCCTCCTGTATATATTATGTACCTGTATGTCATTTCCTCCTATATATAGTATATACCTGTATGTCATCTCAACTGTATATAGTATATACCTGCTGTATGTCATCTCCTCCTCTATATACCTATGTGTCATATACCTGTATGTCATCTCCTGTATATAGTATATACGTGTGTCATCTCCTCCTGTATATAGTATATACCTGTAAGTCATCTCCTCCTGTATATAGTATATACCTGTGTGTCATCTCCTGCTGTATATAGTATATATCTGTGTCATCTCCCCTGCATATAGTTTGTACCTGTATGTCATCTCCTCCTGTGTATAGTATGTACCTGTATGTCATCTCCTCCTGTATATAGTATATACCTGTGTGTCATCTCCCCTCTATATAGCATATACCAGTGTATCATCTCCTCCTGTATATAGTATATACCTGTGTGTCATCTCTCCTGTATATAGTATATACCTGTGTGTCATCTCCCCTGTATATAGTACAGTATATATCTGTGTGTCATCTCCCCTGTATATAGTATATACCTGTGTGTCATCTCCCCTGTATATGGGATATACCTGTTTGTCATCTCCCCTGTATATAGTATATATGTGTGTCTTCTCCTCCTGTATATAGTATGCACCTGTATGTCATCTCCTCCTGTATTAGACCTCGTTCACACATTATTTGTTCAGTATTTTTACCTCAGTATTTGTAAGCTAAATTGGCAGCCTGATAAATCCCCAGCCAACAGGAAGCCCTCCCCCCTGGCAGTATATATTAGCTCATACATACACATAATAGACAGGTCATGTGACTGACAGCTGCCGGATTTCCTATATGGTACATTTGTTGCTCTTGTAGTTTGTCTGCTTATTAATCAGATTTTTATTTTTGAAGGATAATACCAGACTTGTGTGTGTTTTAGGGCGAGTTTCATGTGTCAAGTTGTGTGTGTTGAGTTGCGTGTGGTGAAATGCATGTAGCGACTTTTGTGAGATGAGTTTTGTGTGGCGACATGCGTGTAGCAACTTTTTGTGTGTCGAGTTGCATGTGACAGGTTAGTGTAGCAAGTTGTGTGCAGCAAGTTTTTCGCATGGCGAGTTTTGCGCGTGGTGAGTTTTATGTGTGGTGCGTTTTGAGTATGTGCAAGTTTTGTGTGAGGCAACTTTTGCATGTGTTGCAACTTTTGTGCATGTGGCAATTTTTCCGGGTGTGCAAGTTTTGCGTGTGGCGAGTTTTCCATGAGGTGAGTTTTGCACGTGTGGCGAGTTTTGCGGGAGCCTAATTTTGCATGTGGCGAGTTTTGCACGTGGCGAGTTTTGAGCGGTGACTTTTGTGTTTCGACTTTTATGTGGCGAGGTTGGTGTATGTGTGGTGAAATGTGTGCTGAGGGTGATATGTGTTCATGCACGTGGTAGTGTGTGGAGCATTTTATGTGTGTTCATATCCCCGTGTGTGGTGAGTATCCCATGTCGGGGCCCCACCTTAGCAACTGTACTGTATATACTCTTTGGCACCATCGCTCTCACTCTTTAAGTCCCCCCTTGTTCACATCTGGCAGCTGTCAATTTGCCTACAACACTTTTCCTTTCACTTTTTCCCCATTATGTAGATAGGGGCAAAATTGTTTGGTGAATTGGAACGCGCGGGGTTAAAATTTCGCCTCACAACATAATCTAAGACGCTCTCAGGGTCCAGACGTGTGACTGTGCAAAATTTTGTGGCTGTAGCTGCGACGGTGCAGATGCCAATCCCGGACATACACACACACATACACACACACACACACACATTCAGCTTTATATATTAGATTTTATTAGAGCAATCCGCCAACCCTAAGAACATCACATGGTGCTCTCTATATATCTATACTGGTGAACTTTCTGTAATCTACAATGACAACATACTCATTTCTACACAGAATAATCTTTCCAGGAAATAATAGAAATTAAATTAAACTTGTTGTGGGCTCACCAGTATTTTTTGCCCAGCCGCCTCCACCAGCCATAATCTAACCTAGATTTTATGGAGGTGAAATATCTAATATCTAAATATCTTATCTAATTAGCCATGATTAGGGGGTCTGTCTATGATGTTTGATAAATGTATACAGATCTAAACTTTTGTAGAAATGGGGCACCCATGTAATTTAAATGTGAATAATCCTTTTATAATGCCTGGCTAAAAAGAAAGGTAATATAACATCTACAACTGAAGGATAAGGATACAGACTAATTGCATTGATGTGTCATTAAGGACTCATGAGTACAAGAAAGTGAAGTCAAGAAAAATAGCAGCTGTGTTTGTTTTTTCAAAGCCAGTAAAGGTACCGTCACACTAAACGACTTTATAACGATATCGCTAGCGATCCGTGACGTTGCAGCGTCCTCGCTAGCGATATCGTTTAGTTTGACACGCAGCAGCGATCAGGATCCTGCTGTGATATCGCTGGTCGGAGCTAGAAGTCCAGAACTTTATTTGGTCGTCAGGTCGGCGTGTATCGTCGTGTTTGACAGTAAAAGCAACGATGCCAGCAATGTTAAACATGGAGCTAACGACCTGTGAGAACGATAAGTGAGTCACCGTTACGTCACAGGATCGCTCCTGCATCGTTCTGGAGCTGCTGTGTTTGACATCTCTACAGCGACCTAAACAGCGACGCTGCAGCGATCGGATCGTTGTCTATATCGCTGCAGCGTCGCTTAGTGTGACGGTACCTTAACACTAAAATTACATTGCTTTCTAAACATCTGTGGAGGCTGACAAAAGGGAACCAAAGGAATGGTAACTATGGGAAAATGTAAAAAGGGTTTATGTGGCATAACTATAATCCAGCTTGTGATTCATAAACTCCTTAGAGGAGCTGAATGCCAGCAACATTCTGATATAAATCTGTCGGCTTCTAAAATGAATATATCAGTTTGGGAAATTAAATGATTTGAATGTAAATGAAATATTGACAAAACTGATATGATTTACAAGAAATAGGTTTTTAGAAAACGTCAAAAAACTTCACAAAATTAATAGCAATTTTGCTGAACAAATAACTGGTAATGCTGGAAAGTTTATAAAAGTGTAAAGTGTCAGTGAGTGGTTTCTGCAGATAAAATATATTTGATGCATATGATTTATATTGAATATTATTCATATAATGTTGCATTTTATATCTCATGGTAGAACATTCTGTTGTCAGAATTGGTGGAGTTATATGGTGTATTCAGAAAATTGAGACTCATTTACTTTAAAGGGATTATTTAAAATCCATAAAGATATTTAGTCTATGAAGATTTATGCTTCCCAACGCGAAAGCAGCATAAATTAGGTTCAGAGACCCTAATTCCAGCACTCTGTAATTTATGGGCTTCTTACTGCAGTTTTTATAGTTTATTTACTTATTTTGCTTGCTTATATAGCTATTAATTTCCACAGCGCTTTACAGAAATCATTACCACTGTCTCTATTGGGGCTCTTGTTCAAAGTTCCCTATCAAAAATGTCTTTGGAGCGTAGGAGGAAATCGGAGTACCTGGAGGATACCCATGAAAATACAGGAAGAACAACCTCTGTACAGTTGTCCTTGGTGAGAACCCAGGACCCTTGTGCTGCAGAGGAACGTGGCTAACTATTGAGCCACTGCTCCACTCTTATCACTGTTTTATCTGTTAGTCCTCTCTCTCAATAGTCAACTTTGTCTAACCCCATGAACAGAATTAATTACTAGCATTCTCTGACAGTGGGATTTAGGCTATGTGCATGCGTTGCAGAATTGCCTCGGAGATTTCCGCGGCAATTCAACAACTCCCTGCTGTGGGAAATATTTATGCAGAATTGGCATGCATATTCCCGCTAAACACTAGCATTTTGCAAGCGTAATTAGCTTGCAGAATGCTAGCTTTTTTCAAGCGATCTGTAGTATCGCTTGGAAAACTGATTGACAGATTGGTCACACTTGTCAAACATAGTGTTTGACAAGTGTGACCAACTTTTTACTATTGATGCTGCCTATGCAGCATCAATAGTAAAAAGATATAATGATACAAATAATAAAAAAATAAAAAATCATTATATTCTCACCTTCTGGCGGCCCCTGCAGCCTTCCCGCTCCTTGCGATGCTCCCATTCCAAGTAATGCCTTGCGGCAATGACCACAGATAATGTAGCATCACGCGAGATCGCTACATCATCACAAGTCATTGTCGCAAGGCATTACCGGGAATGGGAGCATCGTAAGGAGCAGGAAGGTTGCGGGGGCCACCAGAAGGTGAGAATATCACAATTTTTTATTTTAATTCTTTTTTTAAACAGGTATATGGTTCCCAGGGCCTGGAGGAGAGTCTCTTCCATGCGGGAAGTAATCGGATCAATGCATTCCTATGTGTGCGGAGTCCCCGCGATTCCGCACAAAGAGTGAACGTGCTGCGTTGTTTTCCGGAATGCGATTCCACAGCGGAAAAAAACGCAGCATGTACACAAAAACTGCAGAATGCATTAAAAATGATGGAATGCTTATGTAAGCATCTTTTTAGCATTTTTTTGGCGGAAAACAGCTGAAAAAATGTTAAAAGAACTCTATAAATCCTGAACGTGTGCACACAGCCTTAAAATACCACAGCAGGAAGCATGTCATTTCATGCTCCCATCGGCGCCCCGTGATGTGATCTTGGGGTGATGATGGCTGTGTCATTATGATTCTCCTGTGAACACAAGCCAATTGCTGGCATTCATTGAAGTTCGTGATTTCTCCTAGACATAGCTGTCCTGATGTACTGATAATCAGATGATTGCAGCTCCAATCCCCTAAGGGGACTAGTAAATACAGTGAAAAGTATATAAAAAGACAGTTTTAACAAATCTAAAAGTAATTAAAAAACACACAAAATTTCAAATCACCCTCCTTTTGCCACGGTGAAAATAATGTTTAAAAAAAATACACATATTTGATATAGCTGCATTCAGAAATGTCTGATCTATCAGCATATAAAATAAATTAATTGAATCGATAAATGGCATGGCAAAAAAATTCAAAATGCCAGATTTATGCTTGTATCTGTTGCCCAAAATCCCTAAGAATTTGTTATGCCCGACAGGATGACCTATTGTCTCTGGGAATGGGGGACTCACGGAAAATATAGGTAAGATGTTGGATTTTTACCTTAAAGCACTGGTTGAAACTCTACCTTCTTTTTTGAGAGATATTGGTGACATCCTATCTAAAATTACAAATATCAGCCTGGAGTCCGACATGTGGCTAGTGACATTACATGTGGAGTCACTTTACACATCTATAAGATACGTTGATGGTTTAGAAGCGGTTATTTCTTGGGAACAGCAGGCATGGATGATCATTTCGCTCAGCTATTGTTGTCTTTATTGGAATTTGCACTAAAACACAACTTCTTTATCTTTAAAGAGGCACTCTACCTGCAGCTCCAGGGTACAGCCATGGGGGCGGCCTTTGCGCCATCCTGTGCATGTCTGTTCCTGGGGTTGTGGGAAATGAGAATTTTCATCAATGATGCCACCCCATTGTCATCCAATATATTAATGTGGACTCGTTATATTGACGACATATTTGCAATCTGGCAGGGTACTGAAAGTGACCTCTTAAAATTTGTGGAACAACTCAACAACAATGATTTTAACATCAAACTTACCTGCCATTATAGCCGTGACAGTGTTGACTTCCTAGATGGATGTATCCGGAGGGGTGAAGATGGACTGTTACAGAGTGATCTACATAGAAATGAAACATCAGTCAACTGTTTACTCCATGCTTCTTCAGCCCATCCAAGACATCTCAAGAACAACATTCCATATGGTCAGTTCCTTAGAGCAAAACAGATTTGTTCTGAAGATACCTCCAATCACAAACAGGCGGATGAAATCTAGAATCGCTTCAGGGACCGTGGTTATTCAGAAAGGGTAGTCAGGAGATGTATGAGGAAGGCTTCCCATGCTGACAGGAAGGATCTTCTGAAGACCAAAAAGAAGTCACAAACGGTACAACAACAGAGACTTATTTCTACTTTCTCTAGTAATTCTATGGTCTTCAGGGAGATATTGAGTAAATATTGGCATATTATTAAACAAGATACTGTGTTGGCCAAATGCCTTACTACCACACCTTCCATCACCTACAGGAGGAATAAGAATCTGTGGGATATATTAACCCACATCTACTACAGAGGCCAGGAATCTAAGTGTGCTTTTGGGACTAAAGGCCCAAGATGGGGTTTCTTTCCCTGCAGGGACTGTGCTGCTCGCGCAAATTTGGAACATTGCTTTAATTTTATGTCCAGTGATGGCTCAAAAGAATTCCGTATTACACAACATATTACTTGCTCAACGGAATGTGTAATATATTATGCAATGTGTCCATGTGGCTTAATTTACGTCAGTCTGACCTCACAGCAACTTCGTATAAGGGTCAGAGAGCATGTTCGTGACATTAAAGGAGCCAGTGACTCTCCGGCGGAGGAATTTTTCAAACCCATTCCTAGGCACTTTAAGGAAACACATGGGTGTAACAGCAATTTACTACGAGTACGTGGTATTGACCATATCCTGATGGATGGACGTGGTGGGGACACCAAAAAGAGACTTGCCTAATTAGAGGCTCAATGGATCATCTGGAACGATTGCTTTCGCCCTAAAGGCCTCAATGAAGTCCTTAGTTTTGTTCCATTTTTATAACCATTTTTATAACCATTTTTAATGTGTTGTGTCTGTGGTTTTTATACTATGTTTTCTTGTATGTTTTATTCATTCTCATTATTTTCTATCTATGTAGGTTCTTTTACGGTGTGTTTACCCTTCTATACCCTTTACTGAATTTTCAGGATGCGTTGATGGACCTCCCTTCTTTGAGAAAAGGAAAATGAAAAAGAAAATGAACTATACACATGCATTATAATTAAGAATATTTTCAACAGCCAGGGCCCTCCGCAGGGATGTTTTCCCTGTGGGAGGTGTATGGCCTGTAAAAATATCTTGAGGACATCCAACTTTGGATGGTACTAGGATTTTTTCCATCAAGCAATATATCACGTGTGCTACCACACAGGTGATATACTATGCAACATGTGGATGCCCTAAAATATATATTGGATTAACATCTCGCCAATTGAGGATACATACACGTGAACATGTACGGGACATTCAGGCAGGAGCCACAGTAACTGACTTGACCCTTCTAAAAACAATTCCGAGGCACTATAAACTGTTCCAGATGAAAGAAGGTACGGCCGCACTCACCAGTCTCAGTTGCAGGAAATATTTATTGGTACAAAAAACTTCACGGCACGGGGGTGTTCGACATGATAAGAAGAGGTGCGGGCAGAACGACGGCCGTTTCGCGCCTGTCTGGCGCTTCAACGGGTTCTTCTAACTATAAACTGTTCCACCTGAGTAACCCCCAAAACATTTATGGTGAGAGGTATACAACACATCCAGTGTGGTATTCGTGGTGGAGACATTAAGCGTTTGCTAGCCCAAAAGGAGTGCAGATGGATCACTGTCCTCGGGACAATGTTCCCTAATGGGCTCAATGAGTCACAAGGATTTGCTTCTTATTTATAGTATATGTAATACCCCTCTGCCTTCGTGTGTACTTGCCGCCATCCTGTCATTTGTTTGATTTTTATGGCTATCTTGTGTACTCACCTGTACAGAATTAGAACTCAGCCACATATAAATCCAAAACTGGATAAAACAAAAACTCCCCAACAATATATATGAAAATCCGGAAAAAGGAGTCATAGAGTTGTCTTTAGAAGTACAAAATGACATGTTTATTTAACAACCATAAATATAAGGAATGCTAATATTTAAGTATACATACAGAATCATACAGAGTAATACTGTGAATAATGGAAAACGGGTAGACAAAATCCACAGGTCGTACCTACAGTGTACGCCTAGAGAGTCCGGGTAAACACAATGAGTAAGTGGCCATACCAACTTACTGATCCCACCCACAATATGTGTAAAATAAAGGGCTATCAGTTAATAAGAGACCGGACCTCACCCATGTTAGACGTGGTATGAACCTGTGGAACCGCCAGCCCCTACGCGCGTTTCGCGTAGGCTTCTTCGGGGGGCTGTCCAGCATGTGTCACTAGGTGATTCTTATATATGGTAACCGCACCTGATATAAATTAGGAGGCTATGAAGCGGCGCATGTCCAAGTGGCCTCAGCGCCGGAACTAGCATCGCCGCCCGGACGTCCGGGTCTAGCGGCGAGACAGGGAGCCGTAACCACGGCAACCATGTCGCACACGCCAGAACCAATGGGCGCCCGCTGCGATGCACCGTCACGCCGACGTCACAGACATGCGCACAAGCCTCGAGGGAGGAATAAGGGGAAGAGAGCGGATATCGGTATGTATAACCAATTCTATTGAAAGTACAAAGTGAGAAAGTGCTAAAGTGCAGTGCATAATCAGTGCAGTCAGCAGGATAAGTGAAACAAAATATATATATACATATACGTACAGAATAAAAATCAGTTGCATAGCAGGAGAACAATAATTATAAAAAACATGATAAAGTGCAACATTGTTATAACCAAAATAGCGACGTGTCAAGACTTGAAGTTCTCCAGTGATGAAGTGAACAGCCATATTCATAAGTGCCTATTCCGCTCAGATCACCTATCTCAAGATGCGGTGGAAATCACTACTGGTAATATTCACATTAGGAACACTGAAAATAAAATACAATACAAACAAAAATTATTAAAATATCAAGAGACACACAGAGACAATAAAATCTAAGTCCAGAGAAACCAGAACATCAGAATCTAAAGGAAGGAGGCAAAACTATTCTGCTCGTTGAGTCCATGTGGGGTCACTGTATTAAGGATAGTAATCCACCTGCATTCACGTTGAAATAACAGGCGTTTACTATCACCACCTCTAATACCAGTATGGATCCTATCGATACCCCATACTTTTAGCTCATTAGGGTTGCACTTATGTTTTAACCAAAAATGTCTCGGAATAGTTTTTAAATTTCCCACCTCGCTCTCATCCTTTGCAGCTATGATCTCTCTCGCATGCTCACGTGCTCTTACACGTAACTCCCTGGATGTAAGCCCTATATATACAAGGTTACAAGTGCATTTTGCGTAATAAATAACATGCGTGCTTTTACAGGTAATGTATTCTTTGATCGTGAATTCCTGTGACCCATCCGAGGACGTGAAAGATTTGGCGCGCCGATGGTTTCTGCACGCCATGCAATCCATGCAAGGGAAGAAACCTGCCCGTGGTGAGTTGATTCCAAGGAAAGTGGGTGGTTTTGCCACATAATGGCTTTTCACTAGTATATCACGCAGATTCTGACTGCGTCTGGCCGTTAATCTTGGATTGTCTGTTAGGTGCTGACTCAGCAAAGGATCTGTTCGTAGAACAGACCAATGCTTTGATAGGATGGACCTGACTTCATCCCATTTTGAATTGAAAGTGGTAATGAACCTAGTAACCTCCTGTTGTGCGTTCTTACCCACCTTCTTTTTCCCAGACACATGGTGTAGTTGGTCCTGGGACAAAAGAGAGGTCCTATTTGTATGTTTGGCCCTCTTATACCCTTTTTTTATTGATCTCTTACTATACCCACGTTCACTGAATCTCTCCCCAAGGTCCAACGCCTGACACTCAAAAGCCTCCTCGGAGGTGCAAATTCTCCTCATCCGGAGAAATTGCCCAACAGGTACAGCTCTGATGGTTGATCCTATGTGTGCGGAGGACGCGTGCAATAGTGCATTCACTGAAGTTTCCTTTCTATGTACATCCGTACACAGTGAACCATCAGGCTGCACCTGTATTTTGAGATCCAAAAAGGAAATCTCCTTAGCATGCCATGAATATGTGAGTCTGATGTTGAAGTCGTTGCGGTTCAGCCCGGATACAAATAAATCCAAATCATTGACCGATCCTTTCCAAATAAAAAAGATGTCATCTATGAAGCGGTACCAGCCATAGATCTGGGGGGCGGCATGTGCGTCATCTGAGAAAACTTCCCTCTCCCAAAAACCCAAAAATAAATTTGCATACGAGGGCGCACATGCCGCCCCCATAGCGGTACCCCGCTTCTGTAGGAAGAATCGGTCCTTAAACGTAAAAAAATTTTTTTGTGTACTCACCTGTTGTCTTTTTCTTTCTACTAAGTGACGATTTTTATCAGCTTGGTTACACTTATGTGTTTATAAGCATTTCCAGGATGGATGAAGAATCCTTTGTCTTTTATGTCTGGACGGACGCCATAAAGTCTGCTAAGAATTTTGAAGAGAAGAGGTGCCGTTATTTGTATAAAGAATGAAGAAATGGACTTTAATATTATGGACAGCACATAGCACTTTGATTGCTCCTTCTCTCTTCATTACTTTGTATGCTCAGATCTTTTAATATATGGACTTATATAACATGCTTGTCTGTGCAGGGTACCGCTGTGCAGAATATGTGCCCATACCTACAGATAAAAATTGCTCACTCTGTGCTGGCATGTATGTGATGCTTCTTTCTTTGTAATACAGCTAGTGCGCGTTCTTGCCTGTGGCCTGTTCTGGTGCGCGTGTGCAGCGGTCTCCCTGTCCGCTCTCATCCTGCATGTCAGCATCGCAGTCTGCATGCACCCCATTGCGCGGTGACGGCCAGGCGCCGGCCGCCCCACGTGACCGGGTCTGGACTTGTGACGTCGGTGTGCAGCGGTGGGCGGTACATGCGCACCAGACAGACTCCTTGTTGGTGCCCCCTGATCATGTGACCAGTGAGGCAGGTATAAAGACAGAGATCCTTATTCTATTAAGCCACGCCCCTGAAGAAGGAGATCTGTACCAAAACGTATGTTGGGGAGTGAGTCCCGGCTTACTTGCTCTGCACCATGACGGGTAATGACATTTGACTATGTTTACTTACCATTTTTGTAGCTTATTCATGCGTGGTATTTAAGTAAGGCTACTTTCACACTAGCGTTTTTTGCAATCCGTCGCAATGCGTCGTTTGGCCGAAAAAACGCATCCTGCAAAAGTGCTTGCAGGATGCGTTTTTTCCCCATAGACTAACATTAAGCGACGTATTGCGACGGATTGACACACGTCGCAACCGTCGTGCGACGGTTGCGCCGTGTTGTGGCGGACCGACGGCACAAAAAAACGCTACATGTAACGTTTTTTGCCACCGACGGTCCGCTTTTTCCGACCGCGCATGCGCGGCCGGAACTCTGCCCCTACCTCCCCGCACTTCCCCGCACCTCACAATGGGGCGGCGGATGCGCTGGAAAAATGCATCCGCTGCCCCCGTTGTGCGGCGCAGAGAACGCTAGCGTCAGTAACCTCGGCCCGACGCACTGCGACGGGCCGAGCCCGATGCTAGTGTGAAAGTAGCCTAATAGTGGTCAACATATTCCATGGCTAAGAGGTCTTTTTGTGTGTAATAGTAATTGGTAGCCAGGAGCACCTGTGAGACTTTTATCATGACCTCTAGTGGCCTCCCAGCAGAACTAACCCACTAACCACCAAAGGAATAATATTCATAGGCAGCAACTTTATCTGTTACTCACCCGTGGTGCCTAGCATTGTCAGCGGCACTCATTATCTTGGATGTCTATCACTGACCCAGTATATATACCTTTGTCTACTACTGCTCTATACGTTGCTTTTTTAACCTTTTGTATTTTTGTGTGATTTATGGGTTAAAATAAAAAGTTTATTCACTTTGTATGTTAATCTAGCATTGGCTGGCGCCTGCCTGCAGAAGGTTTTTTTTTCCACTATGCACAGTATATATAATATTCATTATGTAAACTAGAGGGCAGGTCACTGATGGTTCAGTGAACATGACAGCAGTCTTCATTATAAATAGCTAATCAGAGCACCACATCAAAACCCTGCCCACAGGCCCGCCCTAGAGCACGAACATATCATTAGCTCAAAATTGAAAATAAACTGAAAATAAAGACTAAACAACAACCACAAGATGGATTTCATCAACCAAGGTATCATTTTAATCAATATAATGGTGCCAACCTGACACTGTCCCCAAACAAGACCTTTTCGCTGGATATGTGGTTTACTGTTTGGGTTTGGATGCCTAATAAAGTTTTTTGAAAGGCTGCAGTGCAGTCAGTTTATTTATTTTTTATTTATTTTACATACTTAAATTGCACCATAAATTCCACAGGTATTATTGGCACTGTCCTCACTAGGGCTGAAAATCTAAATTCCCTATCAGCATATTTTTGTAGTGTGGGAGGAAACCAGAGTACCAAGAGGAAAACCCACACAAACACATGGAGAACATACAAACTCTTTGCAGATGTTATCCTTGGTGGGATTTGAACCCAGGACCTCAGCGCTAAGCCAACGTGCTTCCCAGACAATCAACATGCCAAGTATTGGCACAGCACCTGACCTGGCCTGTATAAGTGCTGGATGAGAAGTGCTGCCACCATTCTGCTCTTATTAGTGTAGGGACAGGACGCAGCTGAAGTGAGGGACAGTGTTCGTTAGCATACTTTGCCAAAAAGTTGCTGTGTGTACTCTGCACGTCTCTCAGTGGGACAACTGTGCCAAAAAGATGTGGTGTGTACTCTGTAACCCCACCTGTGCGAGTACTGTGTCAAAAGTTGTTATGTGGACTCTACACCCATATATGTGAGAGTACTGTGCCAAAAGCTGCTGTGTGTACTCTGCAACCCCTCCTGTGGGAGTACTGTGCCCTTAAGCCGCTGTGTGTACTCTGCACCCATATCTGTGGAAGTACTGTGCCAAAAGCCATTGTGTGTACTTTGCAAACCGCTTGTGGGAGTATTGTGCCAAAATCTGCTGTGTGTACTCTGCATCCCCGCCTGTGGGGTATCGTGCCAAAAAGCCGCTGTGTGTACTATTTGCAGCCGTTTCAGTACAAGCATTGTGCATAAAAAATAATTCTACTCTGTACCTGTCTCTTTGCCTTTAATAATTTTACTGTACCACTGTCTTTTCTAGTAGTGTGACAAATAAATAAATCTCAGTATCTGTCTACTTGCCAATTGTAGTCCAAAAAATACAATTTCATTGTACCGCTGTGTCTTTTCTAGTAGTGTGGCAAATAAATAAATCAATCTCAGCAGCCATCTCTTTGTCATTTGTAGACAAAAAAAAACATTTTACTGTATCGCTGTGTCTATACGAGTAGTATGGCAAAAAAATAAATCTACTCTTCTGCCGTCTCTGTGTGAGTAGTGTGCAGAGAAAACACTTCCAAAAGTGAGGAGAGCATCAAATAGGGCACGTGGCCATGGCCTTGGTGGTGGTGGAGCTGCTGCAGTGAGAGGACATGGTTGTTCTTTGCCTGCTATGTGCGCAAATACAATATCTTCTCCCAGATGACAGGCTGTTATGCATCCTTTAGTAGGGCCGAATATCATAGCATGAATGGTGAGGCCAAAAGATGTTGAAAAGTTGTTAGATTAGAAAGCTAAGAGTGGCTCCAGTTCTTTCATATTATCTTCCATCCGGTACTCTGCAGTGCAGAGTTGGCACCTGAGGACCATACTCATGTGGCTTCCACATCACTCCCCAGGGAAATTAGTCAAGCAGTCTGAGCCCCAAATCATTCAGCAGTCTCTTCTGCTTTTTAATGACTTCGCTGGCTGGGGTTCTGTGACCTATCTACCTGGCCCGGTCCCAGAAGTACAAGAGACTGAATGCATTCCTTGAGAAAGCCACTAGGCGAAACATGCATTGGAGTCACAGGAGCCATGGGGTATGGACTACTGGTATATATTATTCTGCTATTTTTTCTCCCCTTTTTCTATGCCTTTTTCATATATGCATGTTTGCTACACTTATTTATATTTATTCAATAGACTATTTATATGGGGCTTCAATATGTATGATCATGTTATTTAGTCATTGTACCCATTACAATAATCTGTGCTGTGGATTTTGCATATTTTGTCATTCAGTTTTTATGTCCTCTATATGTTAATATTATGTTTAAATAAAAATGTTATATTATATATACATCTTCTCTTATTTGGTTTATTCACAAATTTTGAGTAGGTCTAATAATCCCCACTACAAGGACAACCTACCATCAATACTTCCATCACTGGAGTGGGATCACAAAAAGCGTCAATACAAGCACACGCTGGTAGAGAAACTACTGATGGCTTTCCCACCTTAGTGGAAGAAAAATAGTGGAAGAAAAAGGCAGAGGCAGAGGAGGAATTTGTTTAATGCAGCTGGGGCACTGCAACCACCTCAGAAGGAAAGGTTAGCATGGCCTCTATTATGGTCCATATTAGCAAGAGGCAACATTACAACAACATGGTGGGAGAGTACTTATCCACATGTCTCCACATGCTAACTGATGGGTCTACCCCATTTAACTTCTGTGTCTCTAAATTGGACACATAAACTGAGCTTGCCCTATATGCCATGGAGGTGCTAGTCTGCCCTGGGGTAAGTGTATGGTCGGAATGTGTGTTTAGCAAGGCAGGTGATCAAAGAAAGGCACATCTGTCTGTCCACACCCAATGTGGGGAAGGTAATATTCCTGAAAATGAACGAGGCATGGATCGGATCCCAGAGGATTTGTCTGTACCTTTGGAGGACTAGAGAACTAAACCAGTTTCTCCCAGCCAGTTTTCAACTCTTTCTGCCATTGGTTTGATTTGGATGCCTGGTCCACAAGTAAAAACCCCCAAAACTTGGTTGTCTACCTCGTTCTCTGCCTCTTCCACCTAAACCGCCACTCCTACCTCCTCCTCCTCCGATCAAACCTCTGGTTTTATGGTTGCAACTTGTTAGCTTATTTTGAGTACATTCTTTGTTGTTTTAAATTGGTTAACTAAAAAAAAATGAAAAAATACACTAACAATGTAAAAACAAACAAAAAACAGTGTTGTATTACTCCTTCCATTGCCTCTATAACCTATACCACCTACATCTATCTCTTCCTTCACTTGAACATTTTCCTTCTAGTTCTAGATTGCTAGTTTGAGATTTGTAAATTGTAGGCTGCTCTATGTCAGTTGCATAAGAAAAAACATACCTGAAAAAAAATCTAAAAACTATGAAAAAAACCACATTAAAAAAATAGGATTTCTCCTTTTTTGCCTCTTCTACCTATACTGTTGTGAACTCTGTTTTCGGGCTCCCTCTTGTGGTCACTGGTGGTATGGTGTGACTTTTGCTTTGGGCTCCCCCTGGTGGCTTTGTTTGTTATCCTGCTGGTCTCTGGCTATCAGCTGGTTCGTTATCCTCTGGGAGGTTCCTATATAGCTCTGTTTTACTTCCACTTGTTGCCGGCTGTCGATGTAATCAGTGCTACTCAGATTCCTTCTGACTACCTTGCTCCCAGTCCATCCAGGACAAGCTAAGTTTTGTTTGCTCATTTTTTGATCAGCAGTGTTTATCATGTTTTCTTGTCCAGCTTGCTAAAATGTGATTCCCTCGCTTGCTGGATGCTCTAGTGGACTGAGTTTCTCCCCACACACCATTAGTTGGTGCGTGGGTTCTTGAAATCTCAGGATGGATATTTTGTAAGGGTTTTTTATTGATCGCATAGACCCCTGCTCTATTTTCTGCTTTCTAGTACTAGTGGGCCTCTTTTGCTGAATCTGATTTCATCCCTACATATGTGCCTTCTTCTTACTTCACCGTTAATATTTGTTGGGGGCTTCTATATCTTTGGGGATTATTTCTCTGGAGGCAAGCGAGGTCTTTCTTTCTCTTTAGGGATAGCTAGTTCCTCAGGCTGGCTCGAGACATCTAGGAATTTTTTAGGCATGTTCACCGGCTACCTCTAGTTGTTTTGGATAGGTTCAGATTTGCGATCAGTCCAGTTACCATCTCCCTAGAGCTTGTCCTTAGTTTATTCACTTGCTGGTCTATTCGTGATCCTCAGCCACTAAGGATCATAACAGTACAGCCGGCCACAAAAGTGTTAATTGCATGGCAGAAGCAGGAGAAAAGAAGCCTTGAGACATTTTTTTTGTTGTTGTTGTTGTTGCCGTGTGTCTAGCTGCTGTGGCTAGCTTCTCTCCTCCTCTTAATCTTGGTGTGGCTCTGAGTTCAGCTGCTGACATGGATGTCCAGAGCTTGGCTTCCAGTCTGGATCATCTTGCTGCTAGGGTTCAAAGTATTCAGGATTTTGTTGTTCACAGTCCTATGTCAGAGCCTAGAATACCTATTCCGGAGTTGTTTTCTGGAGATAGATCTAGGTTCCTGAATTTTAGGAACAATTGTAAGTTGTTTCTTTCTTTGAAACCTCGTTCCTCTGGTGATGCCGTTCAGCAAGTTAAGATTATCATTTCCTTTTTGCGTGGTGACCCCCAAGATTGGGCCTTCGCATTGGCGCCAGGGGATCCTGCATTGCTTAGTGTGGATGCGCTTTTTCTAGCCCTTGGATTGCTCTATGAGGAACCTAATCTTGAGAACCAGGCTGAAAAAACGTTATTGGCCCTCTCGCAGGGGCAAGATTAAGCAGAGGTGTACTGCCAGAAATTTCGGAAATGGTCGGTGCTTACTCAGTGGAATGAGTGTGCCCTGGCTGCAAATTTCAGAGAAGGTCTTTCTGAAGCCATTAAGAATGTCATGGTGGGGTTCCCTACGCCTGCAGGTCTGAATGAGTCAATGACTCTGGCCATTCAGATTGATCGGCATTTGCGGGAGCGCAAACCTGTGCACCATTTGGCGGTGTCTTCTGAACAGACACCTGAACCTATGCAATGTGACAGAATTCTGACCAGAAGTGAACGGCAAAATTATAGACGGCAAAATGGGTTGTGCTTTTACTGTGGTGACTCTGCTCATGTTATCTCAGCATGCTCTAAGCGCAAAAAAAAGGTTGATAAATCTGTCACCATTGGTACTTTACAGCCTAAGTTCATTTTGTCTGTTACCCTGATTTGTTCCCTGTCATCTTACCCGGTTAATGCTTTTGTAGATTCAGGTGCCGCCCTGAGTCTTATGGATTGGTCATTTGCCAGGCGCTGTGGTTTTGATTTGGAGCCTTTAAAATTCCCTATTCCACTAAGGGGAATTGATTCTACACCATTGGCTACGAATAGACCTCAGTACCTGGACACAAGTGACCATGTGCATGACTCCTGTTCATCAGGAGGTGATTCGCTTTCTTGTACTGCATAATTTGCATGATGTCGTCGTGTTGGGTCTACCATGGTTGCAGACTCATAATCCAGTCCTGGATTGTAAAGCTATGTCGGTGTCAAGTTGGGGTTGTCAGGGAATTCATGGTGACGCTCCTGTGGTGTCAATTGCTTCGTCCACTCCTTCTGAAGTCCCTACGTTTTTGTCAGAGTACCAGGATGTATTTGAGGAGCCCAAACTCAATTCTCTACCTCCTCATAGGGACTGTGATTGTGCTATAAATTTGATTCCTGGTAGTAAGTTTCCTAAGGGACGACTTTTCAATTTATCTGTGCCGGAGCATGCTGCCATGCGGAGTTATATAAAGGAGTCTTTAGAGAAGGGACATATTCGCCCGTCCTCATCCCCTCTTGGTGCAGGATTCTTTTTTGTGGCTAAAAAGGATGGTTCCCTGAGACCCTGTATTGATTATCGCCTTTTGAATAAAATCACGGTCAAATTTCAGTATCCTTTGCCATTGTTAACTGATTTGTTTGCTCGCATTAGGGGGTCTAGTTGGTTCACCAAGATAGATCTTCGTGGTGCGTATAACCTTGTGCGTATAAAACAGGGTGATGAATGGAAAACTGCATTTAATGCGCCTGAAGGCCATTTTGAGTACTTGGTGATGCCTTTTGGACTTTCTAATGCTCCTTCAGTCTTTCAGTCCTTTATGCATGACATTTTCCGTGAATATCTGGATAAGTTTATGATTGTGTATCTGGATGATATTCTGGTTTTTTCGGATGATTGGGAGTCTCATGTTAAGCAGGTCAGGAGGGTCTTTCAGGTCCTACGTGACAATGCTTTATTTGTGAAGGGCTCAAAATGTCTTTTTGGAGTCCAGAAGATTTCTTTTTTGGGTTTCATTTTTTCTCCTTCTACTATTGAGATGGACCCAGTCAAGGTTCAGGCTATTCATGACTGGACGCAGCCTACATCTGTTAAGAGTCTTCAGAAGTTCTTGGGTTTTGCTAATTTTTACCGTTGCTTCATAGCTAATTTTTCTGGCGTTGTTAAGCCTTTGACGGATTTGACCAAGAAGGGTTCTGATGTGACTAATTGGTCTTCTGCGGCTGTGGAGGCCTTTCGGGAGCTGAAGCGTCGGTTTTCTTCGGCTCCGGTCTTATGTCAGCCAGATGTCTCACTTCCCTTCCAGGTGGAGGTTGATGCTTCCGAGATTGGAGAGGGGGCTGTTTTGTCGCAGAGAAGCCCCGATGGCTCTGTGATGAAGCCATGTGCTTTCTTTTCAAGAAAGTTTTCGCCTGCCGAGCGGAATTATGATGTCGGTAATCGGGAGCTGTTGGCTATGAAGTGGGCATTTGAGGAGTGGCGACATTGGCTCGAGGGAGCTAAACATCGTGTGGTGGTCTTGACTGACCACAAGAATTTGATTTATCTCGAGTCGGCCAAGCGGCTGAATCCCAGACAGGCTCGTTGGTCGTTGTTTTTCTCTCATTTTGATTTCATGGTCTCGTACCTGCCGGGTTCGAAGAATGTGAAGGCTGATGCTCTTTCTAGGAGTTTTGTGCCTGACTCTCCTGGAGATTCAGAGCCGGCTGGTATCCTTAGAGAAGGGGTGATTTTGTCTGCCATCTCCCCAGATTTGCGACGTGTGCTGCAAGAGTTTCAGGCGGATAGACCTGACCGCTGTCCACCGGAGAGACTGTTTGTCCCGGATAGATGGACCAACAGAGTCATCTCCGAGGTTCATTCTTCGGTGTTGGCGGGCCATCCTGGAATATTTGGTACCAGAGACTTGGTGGCCAGGTCTTTTTGGTGGCCTTCCTTGTCGCGGGATGTGCGTTCCTTTGTGCAGTCTTGTGGAATTTGTGCTCGGGCGAAGCCTTGCTGTTCTCGTGCCAGTGGTTTGCTGTTACCTTTGCCTGTCCCGAAGAGGCCTTGGACGCACATTTCCATGGATTTTATTTCAGATCTCCCTGTCTCTCAGAGAATGTCTGTCATCTGGGTGGTGTGTGATCGTTTTTCTAAGATGGTCCATTTGGTGCCCTTGCCTAAGTTGCCTTCCTCCTCCGAGTTGGTTCCACTGTTTTTTCAAAATGTGGTTCGTTTGCACGGGATTCCTGAGAACATTGTTTATGACAGAGGATCCCAGTTTGTGTCTAGATTTTGGCGGACCTTTTGTGCTAAGTTGGGCATTGAATTGTCTTTTTCATCGGCCTTCCATCCTCAGACGAATGGCCAAACCGAGCGAACTAATCAGACCTTGGAGACTTATTTAAGATGTTTTGTTTCTGCTGACCAGGACGACTGGGTTACTTTTTTACCGTTGGCCGAGTTTGCCCTTAATAATCGGGCTAGTTCTGCTACTTTGGTTTCTCCTTTTTTTTGTAATTTGGGGTTTCATCCACGTTTTTCCTCGGGTCAGGTGGAGCCTTCTGACTGTCCTGGAGTGGATGTTGTGGTGGATAGGTTGCATCACATTTGGAATCATGTGGTGGACAATTTGAAGTTGTCACATGAGAAGGCTCAGCTCTTTGCCAACCGCCGTCGCTGTGTGGGTCCCCGACTTCGCGTTGGGGACTTGGTGTGGTTGTCTTCTCGCTTCGTTCCTATGAAGGTCTCCTCTCCTAAGTTCAAGCCTTGGTTTATCGGTCCTTATAAGATTCTGGAAGTCCTTGGCCCTGTGTCATTCCGTCTGGACCTCCCGGCATCATTTGCTATTCATAATGTGTTCCATCGCTCGTTGTTGCGGAGGTATGTGGTACCTGTGGTTCCTCCGGTTGAGCCTCCTGCCCCGGTGCTGGTTGAGGGAGAATTGGAATACGTGGTGGAGAAGATCTTGGATTCTCGTGTTTCTAGACGGAGGCTCCAGTATTTGGTCAAGTGGAAGGGCTATGGTCAGGAGGATAATTCTTGGGTTGTCGCCTCTGATGTTCATGCGGCCGATTTGGTTCGTGCCTTCCATGTGGCTCATCCTGATCGCCCTGGGGGTTTTCATGAGGGTTCGGTGACCCCTCCTTAAGGGGGGGGGTACTGTTGTGAACTCTGTTTTCGGGCTCCCTCTTGTGGTCACTGGTGGTATGGTGTGACTTTTGCTTTGGGCTCCCCCTGGTGGCTTTGTTTGTTATCCTGCTGGTCTCTGGCTATCAGCTGGTTCGTTATCCTCTGGGAGGTTCCTATATAGCTCTGTTTTACTTCCACTTGTTGCCGGCTGTCGATGTAATCAGTGCTACTCAGATTCCTTCTGACTACCTTGCTCCCAGTCCATCCAGGACAAGCTAAGTTTTGTTTGCTCATTTTTTGATCAGCAGTGTTTATCATGTTTTCTTGTCCAGCTTGCTAAAATGTGATTCCCTCGCTTGCTGGATGCTCTAGTGGACTGAGTTTCTCCCCACACACCATTAGTTGGTGCGTGGGTTCTTGAAATCTCAGGATGGATATTTTGTAAGGGTTTTTTATTGATCGCATAGACCCCTGCTCTATTTTCTGCTTTCTAGTACTAGTGGGCCTCTTTTGCTGAATCTGATTTCATCCCTACGTATGTGCCTTCTTCTTACTTCACCGTTAATATTTGTTGGGGGCTTCTATATCTTTGGGGATTATTTCTCTGGAGGCAAGCGAGGTCTTTCTTTCTCTTTAGGGGTAGCTAGTTCCTCATGCTGGCTCGAGACGTCTAGGAATTTTTTAGGCACGTTCACCGGCTACCTCTAGTTGTTTTAGATAGGTTCAGATTTGCGATCAGTCCAGTTACCATCTCCCTAGAGCTTGTCCTTAGTTTATTCACTTGCTGGTCTATTCATGATCCTCAGCCACTAAGGATCATAACACTATACTCCTCCTCCACTTGGACCTGTTCCTCCTGGTTCAATATTATGTATTTCTGCTCTGCTTTGCGCAGGGACAGGAAGCAGCTGTAGTTATGGACAGTATTAAGTTTTGTGTGTGCAGTTTTACAAAAACACTCTCTATGTGTACTCCGCACTCATGTTGGTGATGATACAGTGCATACCAAAAAGTTTTCATAATCTGCAGCCATGTCAGTGGGAGTGATGTACGAGCAGTGGGCAAAAATAATTCTGCTCAGCAGCTGTCTTGTTGTCTTTGATAGACTAAACAAATAATTTTACTTTACTGCTATGTCTATATGAGTAGTGTGTGTAAAAAATAATTGTACTCTGCAGTTAGTTTGGTAGCGCTAGCGATGACTTCAGCGCTTGTAAGTCATGTTATCACACCTACAAGGGCATCATAACATCTAAGTGGGCCTACTGGTCTGGGGACACTAACGCCCCCCGACTTGTCAAAGCCCTCATTTACATATCATAAACAGACTTTACAAATACTTTTCTAAAGATCTGTTTATGTGTGTAATGTAGTACTGGGACTATTAGGCAGGGGATTTACATATGGATTGGGGACACAACTGCTGTTGGTTCTGGGGCCACAGGGGACCTGACAGGTTCCACCTAAACAATATTTAAAGTGAAGTAAAATGCTATCCAGCAACTTCAAATGGAAAAGTTTACTACAATGAATCCACCTCTGCTGCCATCTATCCATCCATAGAGGGTCTTTTACAACTGACTTGGGAAATACCCTATAAGAGTCATTATGTGGAGATGTAAAGCAGATTCACTCCAATAAACTTTTCCATCTGAAGACTCTGGTGAACATTTGCGTCATTTTAATCAGACAGATTTCACAGGATCCGTGTGATGCAGCCAGATGCTCCCATTAACTTTAAGACGAGACCACCCGAATCTGGCAGTGAGCCAACAAGATGGCCAAACCTCAGCATGGTGTGATTTCCAGCCACCTGTTTTGCTGGCTCATGACGGCCTCCCATTATAGTCAATAGCAGCATCTGGCTGTACCAGGAAAGTGCTGGATCCTGTGAATTCCATCCGGCTTTTCCTAGACAGAAGAGCTTGCCATATTTCACAACACAAGTGTGAATGTAGCCATACAGTGTGAGTGACTTTTGATGCTGCAGGTTCAGATGCAACACCTGTCCCAGCATCATCACTGCAGTAACAAAACTAAAACTCCCAGCAGGCCCTGAAGGTTTGAATCTGACAGGGCATGCTGGGAGTTGTAATTTTCAGGGCGGAAGATTAGCAATAGGATATCCATCAGGTCCACATACAGGGCCAGACTGGGATAAAAAGCAGCACTGCCATACAAATCCCACTAGCCCACATGCAACACTCCCCACCCCCGATCAGTGGATTTTTCTATACTTTGTCGCGTCCCTCACCACTCTCTTAAATTATTTGAAGAGTCAAATGTGAATTGTGCCGCAGTGCGTATGATCGACCACAGGTCCACTACATGGTGCTCTACAGAGCGCTGGTTCTCAGGATCATGGTGGTCCCAGCAGTCAGGTCCCCAGCGATTGCACCAGAACGTAAGTAAATGTAATCGCTGGTTGCTGGTGGAAAAAATCTAAATGATTTGGCTTTTTTCCACTTTTGTGCCGTGATCCAGAAAACTTGCCAGATGAAATGCAGCCACATTCCCTTACATTATAGTGCATTGTAGCTGCAGCATAATGTGATTATTGGCTGCACACTGAATTATGGCCAAAGTTAACGAATAGCCCCAGCAAAATATTACCTCTGTGCAGTATAAGCGCTACAATGCAATTCATATACAGCATCTTACTAAGGCCTCGCTCACACAGCCGGAGAAATTGACATGCTGCGGTCTGGAGGTAGTGCCGCATGCCCACTCCGCAGGTAAGCCGCATGTGGATGCATAGTGGGCATAGGATTTCTTGAAATGTACGCATCACACAAGCACCATACACGCTCGTCACCCAAGCACCATGTACGCACGTCACCCAAGCACCATGTACACACGTCACCCAAGCACCATGTACACACGCCACATGAGCACCATGCACACATGTCACACACGCACCATGGACACACATCACACAAGCACCATGCACACACATCACAAAAGCACCATGCACGCTCGTGACACAATCACCATGTACACACATCACACAAGCACCATGCACGCTTGTCACCCAAGCACCATGTACACACGTCACCCAAGCACCATGTACACATGCCACACAAACACCATGCACACACATCACACAAGCACCATGTACACACATCACACAAGCACCATGCACACTCGTCACACAAGCACCAAGCACACACATCACACAAACATCATGCACGCACATCACACAAGCACCATGTACACATGTCACATAAGCACCATGTACACACATCACAGATGCAGTGTTACAACTCTGCCGGCATCACTGCATGGCCTCCCATCCCTTACACACCATCTTACTCACTGCTCCATGTCATGTTGTGATCTATGTCTGCTGCCCGCTCCATGTTCTGAGCTTCTGACCTCTGCTTGTTTCCTGGCTGTGTGCATGGGGGGAGGCGGTGCCAGAACTCTCTGGTTCTTATGGAATCAGGGTTCACCTGTCTAATGTGTTCCTGACTAGAGGCCTCTAGTATTTAGGGCAGCTCCACCCTGTGGAACTGGCCTGTGCAATGTGTTAACTCAGTAAGTGGTTTGCTTCTGAGCTGCCAGGCCTTGTTCTCTGTTTTGCCTTCTCTGGAGGCTGTTCTCCTTGCTTTGCCTTGTACCTGTCTGTCCGCCCTCCAGGAGGCTGAATATCCTGGTCCCTGTGTCTTTGTTCCAGTACCTTGTCTCATTCCATTACCTTGTCTGTACTCTGTTCTACCACTGTTTCCCTGTCTCCTTGTCTGTACTTCTTTCCCTACTGTGTCCTTAATTGTGTTCACTCTGAACCACTTTTCTACCTCTGCTCTGCACTCCTGTGTTTCTGCTCCATTCCACTCTGCTGCTGCAGAATCTCTTGCTGCATCTCCTCTCCGCATACCTTGAAGTTTCGCTCTGCTCTTGCTGCTGCAGAATCTCTTGCTGCAGCTCCTCTCCGCATACCTTGCGGTTTCGTTCTGCTCTTGCTGCTGCAGAATCTCTTGCTGCAGCTCCTCTCCGCATACCTTACGGTTTTGCTCTGCTCTTCCTGCTGCAGAATCTCTTTCTGCAGCTCCTCTCCACATACCTTATGGTTTTGCTCTGCTCTTGCTGCTGCAGAATCTCTTGCTGCTGCAGAATCTCTTGCTGCAGCTTCTCTCCGCATACCTTGTGGTTCTGCTCTGCTCTTGATGCTACAGAATCTCTTGCTGCAGCTCCTCTCTGCATACCTTGCGGTTCACCCCCTGTGTGAACAGGTCCCAACCTGTTCCTTCCTGCTTGCATCCGTACCTGCACCTCCTGTGTGAACAGGTCCAAACCTGTTCCATCATACTCTACTCTTTCCTGTCTGTTCCAGTACTAGCATCTGCTGTGTGAACAGGTCTCTACCTGTTCCTTCATACACCGTGCCTGCCAGCCCTGTGTCTCTGCTGTGCCTGCCAGCCCTGTGTCTCTGCCATGCCTGCCAGTCCATCCGAGTTTCAGCCATGCTTGCCAGCCCATCCAAGTTTCAGCCATGCCTGCCAGCCCGTCCAAGTTTCAGCCATGCCTGCTCATCTGCCAGTCGTGCCTGACGCCCGCACCTGTTCTAGTGTTCCTGTTCTCCAAGTGGGATCAGCAGCCACAACCAGACACCGCCCTGGAGTGGCACCTGGCAGCTGCCTGCCGCACAAGCCTGACCTCACCATCAGAGGCTCCAGTGAACACCAAGGCAGCTATCATAGTCATGCCCCTTCCAGAGTAGTCTGGTTTGTGGCACAGTGGGGCCACAACTCCCTGGCTCACGCCCACCAGTTAGGGCATGAGCGTGACAAGCAGCCATAGCTGTGCACTCACAGGGTGTCCTGATGCCAGTGCCATGCGCAGGAGAAGGACGCTGTACTCCATGTTCTGAATGCAGAAGGTGTAAATGAATGAAGATGTCACTCTCTCTCTGAGCAAGGACCCACCGGGGGTTTCACCGGTACCCAGCCAGGCCAGAATGAACCTGCCCACAGCCATGCTCCATTAATGTTCGTGAGCTGGTTTAAGTGCCACCCTGCTGTAAACACAATTGTTCCTCTTCCTCCCCCTCATATTCCTACTCCTCCCCCTCATCATACCAACTGTGCCCTGGCTGGACATGTGTGGATTTCTGGCATGATAATGTTGTGAAAGGTCCCTGTTCCTCCTGCTACTCCTCTTCTTCCTGTACCATCACCTCATCCATCAATGCCTGAAGTTTTGTTTTTCTAGGAGGCATAGAAGTGGGATAATAATTGTGATGATGGCCTACTCAGTTTTGGTGAAGTTTATTGTTCTACAAAGTGACTCACTCGTGCATGTTGCAGCTGAAACTCCAATATTGCCTCCTGCTGCTCACACAGTCTCTACAGCATATGAAAGGTTGAGTTCCACCTTGTGGGTACGTTGCATATGAAGTGGGGAGCAGGAAGGCAGAAGTGAGGCTGTACTGCAGATAGGCCAACAGCAGCAGGGTGAGACTGCCAAAAGCATGCACACACTGCCTGAACTTTGTGAAAGGATGAGAAGACTGTGGAGGAAAAAGAGAAGGAAGCAACATGTAGTTTGTATGTTGTAAGCTTATGAACAGGGCCGTTCACTCGTACTGTTACTGTCTTACTTTGCATTGATTTTTTCTCTTTATATGTCCACCCTTGGTTGTAAAGTGCTGTGGAATATGTTGGTCTATAGAAATAAAATTAACATGGATAGAGAAAAGGCTAGGGGCCAGCAGTGGTGCGAAGTAGCAGCCAACTTCATGGCTTAGGGCCAGCCTCGATGCTTTTGCACCCTGTTCCCTTGTTTCTCTGGACCTGGGGCAGCATGACCACCACATTTTCCTCTGAACGTGTCATGTCACCTGGATGACCTTGACTCCATATGGGGTCTAGGACCTTATGATCCCCCATTGCATTATCACACCTCTCCAGTCTGTCCCTAAGTCTGCTACACTATTAATCCACTTCTGTGCTTGCTACTTCTCTGTTTCTCTCCTCTGCAAATCCCTTGTCTCCCAATTTCCATAATGTATCCACTTCAAGCTAGTTAAACTGACCTACAAAGCCCTCCATAATCTGTTTCCCTCATATGTGTCTGAACTAATTTTCCAATATCTCCCACAGCGTAATCTCTGGTCTTCCTAAGACCTCCTTCTCTCCTCCACAATTGTACGCTGCTCATCCTATTGCCTGCAAGATTTCTCCCGAGTATCCCCCATGCTGCAGAATTCTGTGGCCCAAAAAATTCCAATTATCCCCTACATTAGGAACTTTCAAGCAAGACTTGAAAACCCATGTCTTCAGAATGGGTTGCAGCCTGCAATGAACCCGCTGACACCTCACCAACAGTAGAGCTCTTGCAACCCCTGAACCTACTCTCTCCTTCCCCATTATCATGTAGAATGTAAGGCCACAAGGAGAGGGTTGTCTCCCCTCTGTACCAGTCTATCTCTATTATTTGTTCATTGTAATTTCTATTTGTGTTTTGTATGTAATCTCTCCTCAAGTATAGCACCATGGAATCAATGGTGCTCTAAAAAAACATAATAATTGTAATCCCCGCATGATGTTTCACCCAGTCTTCACCCATGTCCTCCTTGTCAGTGTACACACAGAAGGAAGCTGCAGCAGTTGTCACCTGTATTCAGCGTCGGACTGGAGTACCTTGGGCCCACCAGAGAAAAATCTTTCTTGGGGCCCACCATGCCGTTTAAAAATACCACACAGGATCCTCTATATACTACACCACACAGGAGAGCTGACAGATCCTCTATATACTACACCACACTGGAGAGCTGACAGATCCTCTATATACTACACCACACGGGAGAGCTGACAGATCCTCTATATACTACACCACACTGGAGAGCTGACAGATCCTCTATATACTACACCACACGGGAGAGCTGACAGATCCTCTATATACTACACCACACAGGAGAGCCGACAGATCCTCTATATACTACACCACACGGGACAGCTGACAGATCCTCTATATACTACACCACACGGGAGAGCCGACAGATCCTCTATATACTACACCACACGGGAGAGCTGACAGATCCTCTATATACTACATCACACAGGAGAGCTGACAGATCCTCTATATACTACACCACACAGGAGAGCCGACAGATCCTCTATATACTACACCACACAGGAGAGCTGACAGATCCTCTATATACTACACCACACGGGAGAGCCGACAGATCCTCTATATACTACACCACACTGGAGAGCTGACAGATCCTCTATATACTACACCACACGGGAGAGCCGACAGATCCTCTATATACTACACCACACAGGAGAGCTGACAGATCCTCTATATACTACACCACACGGGAGAGCCGACAGATCCTCTATATACTACACCACACTGGAGAGCTGACAGATCCTCTATATACTACACCACACGGGAGAGCCGACAGATCCTCTATATACTACACCACACTGGAGAGCTGACAGATCCTCTATATACTACATCACACAGGAGAACTGACAGATCCTCTATATACTACACCACACGGGAGAGCCGACAGATCCTCTATATACTACACCACACTGGAAAGCTGACAGATCCTCTATATACTACACCACACGGGAGAGCCGACAGATCCTCTATATACTACACCACACTGGAGAGCCGACAGATCCTCTATATACTACATCACACAGGAGAGCCGACAGATCCTCTATATACTACACCACACGGGAGAGCTGACAGATCCTCTATATACTACACCACACAGGAGAGCTGACAGATCCTCTATATACAACACCACACAGGAGAGCTGACAGATCCTCTATATACTACACCACACAGGAGAGCTGATAGATCCTCTATATACTACACCACACGGGAGAGCCAACAGATCCTCTATATACTACACCACACAGGAGAGCCGACAGATCCTCTATATACTACACCACACAGGAGAGCCGACAGATCCTCTATATACTACACCACACAGGAGAGCCGACAGATCCTCTATATACTACACCACACAGGAGAGCTGACAGATCCTCTATATACTACACCACACAGGAGAGCCGACAGATCCTCTATATACTACACCACACGGGAGAGCCGACAGATCCTCTATATACTACACCACACAGGAGAGCTCACGGATCCTCTATATACTACACCACACGGGAGAACTGACAGATCCTCTATATACTACACCACACAGGAGAGCTGACAGATCCTCTATATACTACACCACACAGGAGAGAGCTGACAGATCCTCTATATACTGCACCACACGGGAGAGCTGACAGATCCTCTATATACTACACCACACGGGAGAGCTGACAGATCCTCTATATACTACACCACACTGGAGAGCTGACAGAACCTCTATATACTACACCACACGGGAGAGCTGACAGATCCTCTATATACTACACCACACAGGAGAGCTGACAGATCCTCTATATACTACACCACACTGGAGAGCTGACAGATCCTCTATATACTACACCACACGGGAGAGCTGACAGATCCTCTATATACTACACCACACTGGAGAGCTGACAGATCCTCTATATACTACACCACACGGGAGAGCTGACAGATCCTCTATATACTACACCACACAGGAGAGCCGACAGATCCTCTATATACTACACCACACGGGACAGCTGACAGATCCTCTATATACTACACCACACGGGAGAGCCGACAGATCCTCTATATACTACACCACACGGGAGAGCTGACAGATCCTCTATATACTACATCACACAGGAGAGCTGACAGATCCTCTATATACTACACCACACAGGAGAGCCGACAGATCCTCTATATACTACACCACACAGGAGAGCTGACAGATCCTCTATATACTACACCACACGGGAGAGCCGACAGATCCTCTATATACTACACCACACTGGAGAGCTGACAGATCCTCTATATACTACACCACACGGGAGAGCCGACAGATCCTCTATATACTACACCACACAGGAGAGCTGACAGATCCTCTATATACTACACCACACGGGAGAGCCGACAGATCCTCTATATACTACACCACACTGGAGAGCTGACAGATCCTCTATATACTACACCACACGGGAGAGCCGACAGATCCTCTATATACTACACCACACGGGAGAGCTGACAGATCCTCTATATACTACATCACACAGGAGAACTGACAGATCCTCTATATACTACACCACACGGGAGAGCCGACAGATGCTCTATATACTACACCACACTGGAAAGCTGACAGATCCTCTATATACTACACCACACGGGAGAGCCGACAGATCCTCTATATACTACACCACACTGGAGAGCCGACAGATCCTCTATATACTACATCACACAGGAGAGCCGACAGATCCTCTATATACTACACCACACGGGAGAGCTGACAGATCCTCTATATACTACACCACACAGGAGAGCTGACAGATCCTCTATATACAACACCACACAGGAGAGCTGACAGATCCTCTATATACTACACCACACAGGAGAGCTGATAGATCCTCTATATACTACACCACACGGGAGAGCCAACAGATCCTCTATATACTACACCACACAGGAGAGCCGACAGATCCTCTATATACTACACCACACAGGAGAGCCGACAGATCCTCTATATACTACACCACACAGGAGAGCCGACAGATCCTCTATATACTACACCACACAGGAGAGCTGACAGATCCTCTATATACTACACCACACAGGAGAGCCGACAGATCCTCTATATACTACACCACACGGGAGAGCCGACAGATCCTCTATATACTACACCACACAGGAGAGCTCACGGATCCTCTATATACTACACCACACGGGAGAACTGACAGATCCTCTATATACTACACCACACAGGAGAGCTGACAGATCCTCTATATACTACACCACACAGGAGAGAGCTGACAGATCCTCTATATACTGCACCACACGGGAGAGCTGACAGATCCTCTATATACTACACCACACGGGAGAGCTGACAGATCCTCTATATACTACACCACACTGGAGAGCTGACAGAACCTCTATATACTACACCACACGGGAGAGCTGACAGATCCTCTATATACTACACCACACAGGAGAGCTGACAGATCCTCTATATACTACACCACACGGGAGAGCTGACAGATCCTCTATATACTGCACCACACGGGAGAGCTGACAGATCCTCTATATACTACACCACACAGGAGAGCTGACAGATCCTCTATATACTACACCACACAGGAGAGCTGACAGATCCTCTATATACTACACCACACAGGAGAGCTGACAGATCCTCTATATACTACACCACACGGGAGAGCCGACAGATCCTCTATATACTACACCACACGGGAGAGCCGACAGATCCTCTATATACTACACCACACGGGAGAGCTGACAGATCCTCTATATACTACACCACACGGGAGAGCCGACAGATCCTCTATATACTACACCACACAGGAGAGCTCACGGATCCTCTATATACTACACCACACAGGAGAGCTGACAGATCCTCTATATACTACACCACACAGGAGAGCTGACAGATCCTCTATATACTACACCACACGGGAGAGCCGACAGATCCTCTATATACTACACCACACGGGAGAGCCGACAGATCCTCTATATACTACACCACACGGGAGAGCCGACAGATCCTCTATATACTACACCACACAGTAGAGCCGACAGATCCTCTATATACTACACCACACAGGAGAGCCGACAGATCCTCTATATACTACACCACACGGGAGAGCTGACAGATCCTCTATATACTACACCACACGGGAGAGCCGACAGATCCTCTATATACTACACCACACGGGAGAGCCGACAGATCCTCTATATACTACACCACACAGGAGAGCTCACGGATCCTCTATATACTACACCACACGGGAGAGCTGACAGATCCTCTATATACTACACCACACGGGAGAGCTGACAGATCCTCTATATACTACACCACACAGTAGAGCCGACAGATCCTCTATATACTACACCACACAGGAGAGCCGACAGATCCTCTATATACTACACCACACAGGAGAGCTGACAGATCCTCTATATACTACACCACACGGGAGAGCCGACAGATCCTCTATATACTACACCACACAGGAGAGCTGACAGATCCTCTATATACTACACCACACAGGAGAGCTGACAGATCCTCTATATACTACACCACACGGGAGAGCCGACAGATCCTCTATATACTACACCACACGGGAGAGCCGACAGATCCTCTATATACTACACCACACAGGAGAGCTCACGGATCCTCTATATACTACACCACACGGGAGAACTGACAGATCCTCTATATACTACACCACACAGGAGAGCTGACAGATCCTCTATATACTACACCACACAGGAGAGAGCTGACAGATCCTCTATATACTGCACCACACGGGAGAGCTGACAGATCCTCTATATACTACACCACACGGGAGAGCTGACAGATCCTCTATATACTACACCACACTGGAGAGCTGACAGAACCTCTATATACTACACCACACGGGAGAGCTGACAGATCCTCTATATACTACACCACACAGGAGAGCTGACAGATCCTCTATATACTACACCACACGGGAGAGCTGACAGATCCTCTATATACTGCACCACACGGGAGAGCTGACAGATCCTCTATATACTACACCACACAGGAGAGCTGACAGATCCTCTATATACTACACCACACAGGAGAGCTGACAGATCCTCTATATACTACACCACACAGGAGAGCTGACAGATCCTCTATATACTACACCACACGGGAGAGCCGACAGATCCTCTATATACTACACCACACGGGAGAGCCGACAGATCCTCTATATACTACACCACACGGGAGAGCTGACAGATCCTCTATATACTACACCACACGGGAGAGCCGACAGATCCTCTATATACTACACCACACAGGAGAGCTCACGGATCCTCTATATACTACACCACACAGGAGAGCTGACAGATCCTCTATATACTACACCACACAGGAGAGCTGACAGATCCTCTATATACTACACCACACGGGAGAGCCGACAGATCCTCTATATACTACACCACACGGGAGAGCCGACAGATCCTCTATATACTACACCACACGGGAGAGCCGACAGATCCTCTATATACTACACCACACAGTAGAGCCGACAGATCCTCTATATACTACACCACACAGGAGAGCCGACAGATCCTCTATATACTACACCACACGGGAGAGCTGACAGATCCTCTATATACTACACCACACGGGAGAGCCGACAGATCCTCTATATACTACACCACACGGGAGAGCCGACAGATCCTCTATATACTACACCACACAGGAGAGCTCACGGATCCTCTATATACTACACCACACGGGAGAGCTGACAGATCCTCTATATACTACACCACACGGGAGAGCTGACAGATCCTCTATATACTATACCAAACAGTAGAGCCGACAGATCCTCTATATACTACACCACACAGGAGAGCCGACAGATCCTCTATATACTACACCACACAGGAGAGCTGACAGATCCTCTATATACTACACCACACGGGAGAGCTGACAGATCCTCTATATACTACACCACACAGGAGAGCTGACAGATCCTCTATATACTACACCACACAGGAGAGCTGACAGATCCTCTATATACTACACCACACAGGAGAGCCGACAGATCCTCTATATACTACACCACACAGGAGAGCTGACAGATCCTCTATATACTACACCACACAGGAGAGCTGACAGATCCTCTATATACTACACCACACAGGAGAGCCGACAGATCCTCTATATACTACACCACACAGGAGAGCCGACAGATCCTCTATATACTACACCACACAGGAGAGCCGACAGATCCTCTATATACTACACCACACAGGAGAGCCGACAGATCCTCTATATACTACACCACACAGGAGAGCCGACAGATCCTCTATATACTACACCACACAGGAGAGATGACAGATCCTTTTTATACATACATATATACAGACATCTCTATATACTACACTACACAGGAGAGCAGTAATGAAGGTCCACTGTGTGTAGTAAAATACTTACAGGGGGCCATATTCCACTGCAATGAAGAAGACACAAGCAACGACACAGCGGCAGAAGACGGCGACTGCTGCGTATTTTATTACACACAGGGAAGCTTTCTGTTGGTGTGAGACATTGTTTTTATTAGTATGATTTTGGGATAGATGTGATTTTTTTTCATCATTTATTATAGCTTTTTTGTGTAATTGTGGCGAACAGAAAAAAGGACATTTGGCGTTCTGGAGTTGTTTCAGTTTACGGTGTTTACTGATCAAGTTAATTGTTTTTATAGTTTGATAGATCAGACTTTTCTGAACCCAGCAATACCAAATATGTGTTTTTTATTTTTTAAATATATTTATTTTCATTTGGATAAAAAGGGGTGATTTGAACTTTTATGAATTTTTTTTTTTTTTTTTTGTTACCTTTCACTGGTACAGTTAGCCCCCTTAGAGGACATGAAGATGCGATCATCCGATCGCATGTGCTATTATATACAGTGCTGCCACAGCATCACTGTATATAGCAGAAATCATGGTCTCCTTTAAAGCCTGGCCACAGGAAGAAGACCCCTGGCTGTCATAACAACCCATTGGCGACCCACGATCACATCATGGGCGCCAATGGGTGAGAGAATGACGCGCACGCATGTTGGCATGTATTATATGCTGCTGTCAGAGATTGACACTTGCATTTAACATGCGCCATACATGTAAGGCTGATGTCGTAAAGGTGTTAATTGCCTGAGGACCCCCTCCCCCACTGTGTCACCTCTATTTTCCCATGGGCCCCCTCCCCCACTGTCACCTCCATTTTCCTGTGGGCCCCCTCCCCCACCTCTATTTTCTTGTGGGCCCCCTCCCCCACTATGTCACCTCTATTTTCTTGTGGGCCCCCTCCCCCACTGTGTCACCTCTATTTTCCTGTGGGCCCCCTCCCCCACTGTGTCACCTCTATTTTCCTGTGGGCCCCCTCCCCCACTGTGTCACCTCTATTTTCCTGTGGGCCCCCTCCCCCACTGTGTCACCTCTATTTTACTGTGGGCCCCCTCCCCCACTGTGTCACCTCTATTTTCTTATAGGCCCCCTCCCCCACTGTGTCACATCTATTTTCTTGTAGGCCCCCTCCCCCACTGTGTCACATCTATTTTCTTGTAGGCCCCCTCCCCCACTGTGTCACCTATTTTCCTGTGGGCCCCCTCCCCCACTGTGTCACCTCTATTTTCTTGTGGGCCCCCTCCCCCACTGTGTCACCTCTATTTTCTTGTGGGCCCCCTCCCCCACTGTGTCACCTCTATTTTCTTGTGGGCCCCCTCCCCCACTGTGTCACCTCTATTTTCTTGTAGGCCCCCTCCCCCACTGTGTCACCTATTTTCCTGTGGGCCCCCTCCCCCACTGTCACCTCTATTTTCCTGTGGGCCCCCTCCCCCACTGTGTCACCTCTATTTTCTTGTAGGCCCCCTCCCCCACTGTGTCACCTCTATTTTCCTGTGGGCCCCCTCCCCCACTGTGTCACCTCTATTTTCCTGTGGGTCCCCTCCCCAACTGTGTCACCTCTATTTTCTTGTAGGCCCCCTCCCCCACTGTGTCACCTCTATTTTCCTGTGGGCTTACTGAGAGAGGGAAAGGGAAGCCACAGTAAAATAGAGGTGGTTGACACAATGGGGGAGAGGGCTCACAAGAAAATTAGAATATCACTGTGGGCCCCCTCCCGTTACCTTATGGGGCCCCCTCCCCTAACTGCCTCTATGGCCAGAGATCTAGTCAGGGTGCAGGCATCATACAGTTATTTACTTACACTCACACTGACTGCAGCCATCCCTCTGCACAATACATGGCCATGCTGTGTGCTGCTTGGGTAAGGACTGCTGACCAATCACAGCACAGCTCCTTGCCTGAGCTGTGCTGTGAGCTCACACAAAGAAAACTAACGCTGATTGGCTGCTTTGCAGCCAATCAGCGTTTACTCTGCTGCACAGGGCTTTGTGGAAGAGGAGCAGAGGGACAGAGCAGTGAGCGCACAGGAGACAGGTGAGCGGGTACAGGGGACAGACTGTAGTGTGCGAGTATGTGTCCTCTCAGACTCAGCCGCACAGTCAGCTGTTCTGCTGACTGTGCTGGCTGAAGTGAGGGTCGGCACACACACACACACACACACACACACAACTCCTGGCAGAGTAATAGAAGCCGGCAGCGGCAGCAGGTGATGTGAAGGAGCTGCGCCTGCACTTCCCATCACCTGTGCAGTCTGCCAGCCGCTGCCGGCTATACAGTAAAGTGCGCCCTGCTCCCCGCAGCTATGAGCAATGCATGCAGGGCAGGCACAAATGAAGGAGGCAGGGGCTGGGGGGCGGGGCCCACCTGAGGATTCTCCGGTGTCCCGGTGCCCCAGTCCGACGGTGCCTGTATTTCGTCATCAGCATCATCAGAGATGTGCTTCGGTGTTCTGCTGACCATCTGCATTAGCCCTCCCATGTACTCATCCTCCAACAGAAAAAGTGGTTGGGCTTAGTGCACTCAATCTCTTTGAATTGACCCAGGTGGACAGCCCACAGAACCACAGCCATCAGAGTCATAAAAAAAAGAAGTGACTGCTGCATGACTAGGGGCTCAGACTGCTTGACTGATTTGCAAGGGGGTGAGGTGGAAGACAGATGCCAATTGGCCACAGGTGCTAAATCTGAGCTTTCAGAAAGGGATAGGGTGGAAGACAAAGCAAAGGGACTGAAGGCACTTCAGTAAACCAATCTAAAAGCACCTCTACTTGTTCTCGCCTCAACATTCATCCAACAGTACCTGGGCCTATAAAATTACACAGAATGCCCTGTAGCCATATTGCAGCAGAGGAACCTCCTCCACTTAGATCTCCACCTCCAGGTTCAAGATTATACATTTTTCTTTGTTTTTATTCTAAGTTATTTAAGTTATGTTCCTATCTACATTTTTTCACAGGGCAACTGTCCTGCCCTTGCACCCATTAGCCTCCTTTTGCAGTCCCCTAGCCCTTACTATGACCATTTTGCAGCCATTGTTATGCACCAAAGATTGGGTCTACTACTAGATTACTTCTATTGAGTTCTGGTTCAGGGTAAAGTTTGGAGTCAAGTTCGGACCTGAACTGAACTGTTAACTTTAGCTTCGCTAAACCTGCTGAACCCAAAATCCACAGGTCCGCTCATCCCTAACTGTAAGGCACTATGGGTATGCCCACCTGGCCATGCCTGATGTCATGTGATTCTTCTCTGGCTGATGCAATGTTATGCAATGTGTAAAAAGGTGATTGTTATTTTAAGCAATTTGAGCAAAATGAATTGTACATTGACCAAATTCGCCTGCTACAGCAAATTTCTTAAAATTGTGCACAATTTTAACTTAATTAGTATCTATTCACTCACCTCTAATAGTTACCTACCCTATACACTTAGGGTACCGTCACACATTGAAATTTTCATCGCTGCGACGGCACGATTCGTGACGTCGCAGCGTCGTATAATCATCGCTCCAGCGTCGTAGACTGCGGTCACACTGTGCAATCACGGCGCTGGAGCGATGCCGAAGTCCCCGGGTAACCAGGGTAAACATCGGGTAACTAAGCGCAGGGCCGCGCTTAGTAACCCGATGTTTACCCTGGTTACCAGCGTAAACGTAAAAAAACAAACCGTACATACTCACCCGTCGGTGTCCTTCAGGTCCCTTGCCGTCTGCTTCCTGCTCTGAGTGCAGCCGTACAGTGAGAGCAGAGCGCAGCACCGCTGTGATCTGCTCTCACTTTCCGGCCGGCACTCAGAGCAGGAAGCAGACGGCAAGGGACCTGAAGGACACCGACGGGTGAGTATGTACGGTTTGTTTTTTTACGTTTACGCTTGTAACCAGGGTAAACATCGGGTTACTAAGCGCGGCCCTGCGCTTAGTTACCCGATGTTTACCCTGGTTACAAGCGAAGACATCGCTGGATCGCTGTCACACACAACGATCCAGCGATGTCAGCGGGTGATCAAGCGACGAAAGAAAGTTCCAAACTATCTGCTACGACGTACGATTCTCAGCAGGGTGTCTGATCGCAGTAGAGTGTCAGACACAGCGATATCGTAACGATATCGCTAGAACGTCACGAATCGTAACGTCGTAGCGATGGAAATTTCAATGTGTGACGGTACCCTAAGTATAGTACACTGTCCTATTTACATAAGCCTATTGATAATATGATTTTAGTTTAGCTCTACTATGATGAACACATTAATTTTGGTGTCGCCATGAAAGATGATCTTAGATTCTGTAATCACATTAAAGTAATATGTAATTTATAACAACAGCATAAGACCAACACTTTCTTGTCTGTGAGCCTATGCCTTATACATTGTAATGATTCTTAAAAACTCATTTATCTCTAACTTCTTGACATGTCACAAGTAGTGTTGAGCGATACTTTCCGATATCGGAAAGTATCGGTATCGGAAAGTATCGGCCGATACCGTCACAGTATCGGAATCCAATCCGATACCGATACCCGATCCCAATGCAAGTCAATGGGACGAAAATATCGGAATTAAAATAAACCCTTTATACACTTGTAGGTTCATTCTACATGAAGGAAAACAACTAAAAATATTGTAGGATGTATTGGGGGACGTGGCGGAGATATTAAAGGGACAGAGGTTTAGCCCAATGTAATAGAATAGCAGGATTTTTTTTTTTTTTTTATGAAGTTCGGCGTTAGAAAGAATTTGACTATGTTTTTTTTTTTTTTTTTATGTCAGATATTGATGTTTCACTACTTCCACGCCCTTCACCTTCTTTTTTACTTCTCCCACGCTTTCTTCTTAATTATCCTCATCATCAGCTTCTTTGACATCAACTTCTTCACCTTATTCATCTTCTTCTTCATCTTCTACCTATTATTTTTTGGGTTACATTGTTCATATTCTTTTTATTTTACTATTATCTTCATCATATTCAACTTCTTCATCATATTCTTATTTGTGACAGGCATTCCCGTAGTTGTTATCTATAAAAGTTTGAAGATTACACCTTCCGTTCTGCCTGTCACAAAACAGTTACATTTGTCCGCGTTCAGTTTGGCCTGCAGCATCAGGCTTTATCCAGGGGCACCACGAGGAGGAACGGACTCACCCCCATACACTGCTTAGTCTTCTTCTGCTTATAATTTACATAATATTTTTTGCTCTGATATTTTGTGTTATGCTTAATGTCCTTCTGCTCTTTGTTCTGCAGCCTCTTGTTCTTCTGCTTCTCGGTCTTCCAGGTCGTCGTCGTCTCCAGGGTCGTCGTCTCCGGGGTCGTCGTCATCGGGGTGGTCTTCAGGGTCGTCGTCTCCGGGGTCGTCGTCATCGGGGTGGTCTTCGGGGTCATCGTCTCCAGGGTCGTCGTCATCACGGTGGTTGTCGTCTCTGGTGTCGTCGTCATCTTAGGGGTGGTCTTCTGGGTCATTGTGTTTAGTCTCTTGAACTTGGAAATGTAGCAGAAGGTACAAGAAGGCTGAGAAAATGCCGAGAACCAGCTGATGGAACTGGAACTCGGATGGCTACCCGAAGGTCCAAGAGCCAATGGAACTACCGAGGACCAGCTGACGTTACTGGAACCCGGTTACTAAGCAGGAGGTACCTGTGCTGAAAGCACTACCAAGGACCACCTGACGTTGGTGGAACTCGGATACCCAGAGGGAGGCACCTAAGCCAAAGGCTCTGCCCGGAACCAGCTGACGGTACTGGAACCAGGATGGGGAGCAGAAGGTACAAGAGCAAAAGACACTGCCGAGAACCAGCTGACGGTGCTGGAACCCGGATGGGTAGCCGAAGGTCCAAGAGCCAATGGAACTACCGAGGACCAGCTGACGTTACTGGAACCCGGTTACTAAGCAGGAGGTACCCGTGCCTGAAAGCACTACCAAGGACCACCTGACGTTGGTGGAACTCGGATACCAAAGGGAGGCACCTAAGCCAAAGGCTCTGCCCGGAACCAGCTGACGGTACTGGAACCAGGATGGGGAGCAGAAGGTACAAGAGCAAGTGTCTGCGTGGCTTTTGCAGGACACGATGCCGGCTGCACAGCAGGGGAACAGCTGGCGGTGCTGGACCCCACTGACACATTGGCGAGGTGTTTTTCTCTGTGCAGCTAGCACATCTGGGCCCCAACTGGCGGTGTGTTAGAGCCCAGGGTCAGCAGGAGGAGGAGCAGGAGGAGGAGGAGCAGGGGGAGGGGAGTGTAGGCCGAAGCCTGCACTGGCGGCAGCTTTGGGTCTGTTGTGTCTGCGTGGCTTTTGCAGGACACGTTGCCGGCTACACAGCAGGGGAACAGCTGGCGGTGCTGGACCCCACTGACACATTGGCGAGGTGTTTGGCTCTGTGCAGCCAGCACTTCCGGACAGCAACTAGCGTTGTTGGAGCCCGGGCTCTGCAGGTGGAGCAGAGTGTAGGCCGAAGCCTAATTGAACCGATTTCAAAAGTCACCTTTAACCCCCCCTCAGGGGTTACAAAGTAGAAGAGCCACAGCTTATGCAGCAGCAGTGCTGCGCAAGTCAAAGGTTGCTCTTGTAATTTTTCTCCTTGCACACGCTGAATGGAACACGTATAACATTCAGCCCTTTATACAGTCAAACTGTGTAATGGAGGCGCGAGTTCCCTTTGTAATGAGACGCAGCACAGGTGTCAAGAATCCCACCTTGGTGCTGGGTGCAGCCTCCCGAGCGTTGTTATTTGCTGTACAGGAGTCTGCGCTGTCGTGTTATCCCCTGGCCTAGCGCCGTTAGCGCTGCCCATCTTCTGGCATCATGTAATGTCGGCCGGTGCGGTTCGCGATGACCATGAATCCCAGCCCCGCAGTGTCTTAACATTGTTAAAACACTGCGGGGCTGGGATTCAGGGCCTGGCGCAGCACATATGTTGGCCTCTCACACTCGGGTCCTTACACCCGCTTCAGACTGTGCGGCGTCATCTGATCCCTTATCGCATGCCACGGCCATGAAGCCGCACAGTCCGAAGAAGGCGGAAGGAGAGGAGGGACAGGCGAACTGATGCACTGATCCTGCCCATGAATCACACCCTCGCAGTCCCAATAAATAAGACACCGAGGGGCGTTGTGTGGGTCAGGGCGGCCGCAGAGGCGCAGCCAGCCAAACAATGATGCCAGAAGACGGGCAGCGCTACCAAGGGGGTTGCAGCGTGTCATTACAAAGGAAAGTCACACCACCGGGACGGTTAACTGGTCACACAGAGGACACATTTCAGACGTGTTTTCAGTTCCACATGTGCGAGGAGAATACGTTTCTGAGCCACCTTGCACACATGCAGCATTACCGCTGTACAAGGTGGCTGGATAACGTAAAAACGCCTGGGGGAGGGGGGACAGGTTCCCTTCAATTTCAGTTCTTGTGTCTGCGTGGCTTTTGCAGGACACGATGCCGGCTGCACAGCAGGGGAACAGCTGGCGGTGCTGGACCCCACTGACACATTGGCGAGGTGTTTTTCTCTGTGCAGCTAGCACATCTGGGCCCCAACTGGCGGTGTGTTAGAGCCCAGGGTCAGCAGGAGGAGGAGCAGGAGGAGGAGGAGCAGGGGGAGGGGAGTGTAGGCCGAAGCCTGCACTGGCGGCAGCTTTGGGTCTGTTGTGTCTGCGTGGCTTTTGCAGGACACGTTGCCGGCTACACAGCAGGGGAACAGCTGGCGGTGCTGGACCCCACTGACACATTGGCGAGGTGTTTGGCTCTGTGCAGCCAGCACTTCCGGACAGCAACTAGCGTTGTTGGAGCCCGGGCTCTGCAGGTGGAGCAGAGTGTAGGCCGAAGCCTAATTGAACCGATTTCAAAAGTCACCTTTAACCCCCCCTCAGGGGTTACAAAGTAGAAGAGCCACAGCTTATGCAGCAGCAGTGCTGCGCAAGTCAAAGGTTGCTCTTGTAATTTTTCTCCTTGCACACGCTGAATGGAACACGTATAACATTCAGCCCTTTATACAGTCAAACTGTGTAATGGAGGCGCGAGTTCCCTTTGTAATGAGACGCAGCACAGGTGTCAAGAATCCCACCTTGGTGCTGGGTGCAGCCTCCCGAGCGTTGTTATTTGCTGTACAGGAGTCTGCGCTGTCGTGTTATCCCCTGGCCTAGCGCCGTTAGCGCTGCCCATCTTCTGGCATCATGTAATGTCGGCCGGTGCGGTTCGCGATGACCATGAATCCCAGCCCCGCAGTGTCTTAACATTGTTAAAACACTGCGGGGCTGGGATTCAGGGCCTGGCGCAGCACATATGTTGGCCTCTCACACTCGGGTCCTTACACCCGCTTCAGACTGTGCGGCGTCATCTGATCCCTTATCGCATGCCACGGCCATGAAGCCGCACAGTCCGAAGAAGGCGGAAGGAGAGGAGGGACAGGCGAACTGATGCACTGATCCTGCCCATGAATCACACCCTCGCAGTCCCAATAAATAAGACACCGAGGGGCGTTGTGTGGGTCAGGGCGGCCGCAGAGGCGCAGCCAGCCAAACAATGATGCCAGAAGACGGGCAGCGCTACCAAGGGGGTTGCAGCGTGTCATTACAAAGGAAAGTCACACCACCGGGACGGTTAACTGGTCACACAGAGGACACATTTCAGACGTGTTTTCAGTTCCACATGTGCGAGGAGAATACGTTTCTGAGCCACCTTGCACACATGCAGCATTACCGCTGTACAAGGTGGCTGGATAACGTAAAAACGCCTGGGGGAGGGGGGACAGGTTCCCTTCAATTTCAGTTCTTGTGTCTGCGTGGCTTTTGCAGGACACGATGCCGGCTGCACAGCAGGGGAACAGCTGGCGGTGCTGGACCCCACTGACACATTGGCGAGGTGTTTTTCTCTGTGCAGCTAGCACATCTGGGCCCCAACTGGCGGTGTGTTAGAGCCCAGGGTCAGCAGGAGGAGGAGCAGGAGGAGGAGGAGCAGGGGGAGGGGAGTGTAGGCCGAAGCCTGCACTGGCGGCAGCTTTGGGTCTGTTGTGTCTGCGTGGCTTTTGCAGGACACGTTGCCGGCTACACAGCAGGGGAACAGCTGGCGGTGCTGGACCCCACTGACACATTGGCGAGGTGTTTGGCTCTGTGCAGCCAGCACTTCCGGACAGCAACTAGCGTTGTTGGAGCCCGGGCTCTGCAGGTGGAGCAGAGTGTAGGCCGAAGCCTAATTGAACCGATTTCAAAAGTCACCTTTAACCCCCCCTCAGGGGTTACAAAGTAGAAGAGCCACAGCTTATGCAGCAGCAGTGCTGCGCAAGTCAAAGGTTGCTCTTGTAATTTTTCTCCTTGCACACGCTGAATGGAACACGTATAACATTCAGCCCTTTATACAGTCAAACTGTGTAATGGAGGCGCGAGTTCCCTTTGTAATGAGACGCAGCACAGGTGTCAAGAATCCCACCTTGGTGCTGGGTGCAGCCTCCCGAGCGTTGTTATTTGCTGTACAGGAGTCTGCGCTGTCGTGTTATCCCCTGGCCTAGCGCCGTTAGCGCTGCCCATCTTCTGGCATCATGTAATGTCGGCCGGTGCGGTTCGCGATGACCATGAATCCCAGCCCCGCAGTGTCTTAACATTGTTAAAACACTGCGGGGCTGGGATTCAGGGCCTGGCGCAGCACATATGTTGGCCTCTCACACTCGGGTCCTTACACCCGCTTCAGACTGTGCGGCGTCATCTGATCCCTTATCGCATGCCACGGCCATGAAGCCGCACAGTCCGAAGAAGGCGGAAGGAGAGGAGGGACAGGCGAACTGATGCACTGATCCTGCCCATGAATCACACCCTCGCAGTCCCAATAAATAAGACACCGAGGGGCGTTGTGTGGGTCAGGGCGGCCGCAGAGGCGCAGCCAGCCAAACAATGATGCCAGAAGACGGGCAGCGCTACCAAGGGGGTTGCAGCGTGTCATTACAAAGGAAAGTCACACCACCGGGACGGTTAACTGGTCACACAGAGGACACATTTCAGACGTGTTTTCAGTTCCACATGTGCGAGGAGAATACGTTTCTGAGCCACCTTGCACACATGCAGCATTACCGCTGTACAAGGTGGCTGGATAACGTAAAAACGCCTGGGGGAGGGGGGACAGGTTCCCTTCAATTTCAGTTCTTGTGTCTGCGTGGCTTTTGCAGGACACGATGCCGGCTGCACAGCAGGGGAACAGCTGGCGGTGCTGGACCCCACTGACACATTGGCGAGGTGTTTTTCTCTGTGCAGCTAGCACATCTGGGCCCCAACTGGCGGTGTGTTAGAGCCCAGGGTCAGCAGGAGGAGGAGCAGGAGGAGGAGGAGCAGGGGGAGGGGAGTGTAGGCCGAAGCCTGCACTGGCGGCAGCTTTGGGTCTGTTGTGTCTGCGTGGCTTTTGCAGGACACGTTGCCGGCTACACAGCAGGGGAACAGCTGGCGGTGCTGGACCCCACTGACACATTGGCGAGGTGTTTGGCTCTGTGCAGCCAGCACTTCCGGACAGCAACTAGCGTTGTTGGAGCCCGGGCTCTGCAGGTGGAGCAGAGTGTAGGCCGAAGCCTAATTGAACCGATTTCAAAAGTCACCTTTAACCCCCCCTCAGGGGTTACAAAGTAGAAGAGCCACAGCTTATGCAGCAGCAGTGCTGCGCAAGTCAAAGGTTGCTCTTGTAATTTTTCTCCTTGCACACGCTGAATGGAACACGTATAACATTCAGCCCTTTATACAGTCAAACTGTGTAATGGAGGCGCGAGTTCCCTTTGTAATGAGACGCAGCACAGGTGTCAAGAATCCCACCTTGGTGCTGGGTGCAGCCTCCCGAGCGTTGTTATTTGCTGTACAGGAGTCTGCGCTGTCGTGTTATCCCCTGGCCTAGCGCCGTTAGCGCTGCCCATCTTCTGGCATCATGTAATGTCGGCCGGTGCGGTTCGCGATGACCATGAATCCCAGCCCCGCAGTGTCTTAACATTGTTAAAACACTGCGGGGCTGGGATTCAGGGCCTGGCGCAGCACATATGTTGGCCTCTCACACTCGGGTCCTTACACCCGCTTCAGACTGTGCGGCGTCATCTGATCCCTTATCGCATGCCACGGCCATGAAGCCGCACAGTCCGAAGAAGGCGGAAGGAGAGGAGGGACAGGCGAACTGATGCACTGATCCTGCCCATGAATCACACCCTCGCAGTCCCAATAAATAAGACACCGAGGGGCGTTGTGTGGGTCAGGGCGGCCGCAGAGGCGCAGCCAGCCAAACAATGATGCCAGAAGACGGGCAGCGCTACCAAGGGGGTTGCAGCGTGTCATTACAAAGGAAAGTCACACCACCGGGACGGTTAACTGGTCACACAGAGGACACATTTCAGATGTGTTTTCAGTTCCACATGTGCGAGGAGAATACGTTTCTGAGCCACCTTGCACACATGCAGCATTACCGCTGTACAAGGTGGCTGGATAACGTAAAAACGCCTGGGGGAGGGGGGACAGGTTCCCTTCAATTTCAGTTCTTGTGTCTGCGTGGCTTTTGCAGGACACGATGCCGGCTGCACAGCAGGGGAACAGCTGGCGGTGCTGGACCCCACTGACACATTGGCGAGGTGTTTTTCTCTGTGCAGCTAGCACATCTGGGCCCCAACTGGCGGTGTGTTAGAGCCCAGGGTCAGCAGGAGGAGGAGCAGGAGGAGGAGGAGCAGGGGGAGGGGAGTGTAGGCCGAAGCCTGCACTGGCGGCAGCTTTGGGTCTGTTGTGTCTGCGTGGCTTTTGCAGGACACGTTGCCGGCTACACAGCAGGGGAACAGCTGGCGGTGCTGGACCCCACTGACACATTGGCGAGGTGTTTGGCTCTGTGCAGCCAGCACTTCCGGACAGCAACTAGCGTTGTTGGAGCCCGGGCTCTGCAGGTGGAGCAGAGTGTAGGCCGAAGCCTAATTGAACCGATTTCAAAAGTCACCTTTAACCCCCCCTCAGGGGTTACAAAGTAGAAGAGCCACAGCTTATGCAGCAGCAGTGCTGCGCAAGTCAAAGGTTGCTCTTGTAATTTTTCTCCTTGCACACGCTGAATGGAACACGTATAACATTCAGCCCTTTATACAGTCAAACTGTGTAATGGAGGCGCGAGTTCCCTTTGTAATGAGACGCAGCACAGGTGTCAAGAATCCCACCTTGGTGCTGGGTGCAGCCTCCCGAGCGTTGTTATTTGCTGTACAGGAGTCTGCGCTGTCGTGTTATCCCCTGGCCTAGCGCCGTTAGCGCTGCCCATCTTCTGGCATCATGTAATGTCGGCCGGTGCGGTTCGCGATGACCATGAATCCCAGCCCCGCAGTGTCTTAACATTGTTAAAACACTGCGGGGCTGGGATTCAGGGCCTGGCGCAGCACATATGTTGGCCTCTCACACTCGGGTCCTTACACCCGCTTCAGACTGTGCGGCGTCATCTGATCCCTTATCGCATGCCACGGCCATGAAGCCGCACAGTCCGAAGAAGGCGGAAGGAGAGGAGGGACAGGCGAACTGATGCACTGATCCTGCCCATGAATCACACCCTCGCAGTCCCAATAAATAAGACACCGAGGGGCGTTGTGTGGGTCAGGGCGGCCGCAGAGGCGCAGCCAGCCAAACAATGATGCCAGAAGACGGGCAGCGCTACCAAGGGGGTTGCAGCGTGTCATTACAAAGGAAAGTCACACCACCGGGACGGTTAACTGGTCACACAGAGGACACATTTCAGACGTGTTTTCAGTTCCACATGTGCGAGGAGAATACGTTTCTGAGCCACCTTGCACACATGCAGCATTACCGCTGTACAAGGTGGCTGGATAACGTAAAAACGCCTGGGGGAGGGGGGACAGGTTCCCTTCAATTTCAGTTCTTGTGTCTGCGTGGCTTTTGCAGGACACGATGCCGGCTGCACAGCAGGGGAACAGCTGGCGGTGCTGGACCCCACTGACACATTGGCGAGGTGTTTTTCTCTGTGCAGCTAGCACATCTGGGCCCCAACTGGCGGTGTGTTAGAGCCCAGGGTCAGCAGGAGGAGGAGCAGGAGGAGGAGGAGCAGGGGGAGGGGAGTGTAGGCCGAAGCCTGCACTGGCGGCAGCTTTGGGTCTGTTGTGTCTGCGTGGCTTTTGCAGGACACGTTGCCGGCTACACAGCAGGGGAACAGCTGGCGGTGCTGGACCCCACTGACACATTGGCGAGGTGTTTGGCTCTGTGCAGCCAGCACTTCCGGACAGCAACTAGCGTTGTTGGAGCCCGGGCTCTGCAGGTGGAGCAGAGTGTAGGCCGAAGCCTAATTGAACCGATTTCAAAAGTCACCTTTAACCCCCCCTCAGGGGTTACAAAGTAGAAGAGCCACAGCTTATGCAGCAGCAGTGCTGCGCAAGTCAAAGGTTGCTCTTGTAATTTTTCTCCTTGCACACGCTGAATGGAACACGTATAACATTCAGCCCTTTATACAGTCAAACTGTGTAATGGAGGCGCGAGTTCCCTTTGTAATGAGACGCAGCACAGGTGTCAAGAATCCCACCTTGGTGCTGGGTGCAGCCTCCCGAGCGTTGTTATTTGCTGTACAGGAGTCTGCGCTGTCGTGTTATCCCCTGGCCTAGCGCCGTTAGCGCTGCCCATCTTCTGGCATCATGTAATGTCGGCCGGTGCGGTTCGCGATGACCATGAATCCCAGCCCCGCAGTGTCTTAACATTGTTAAAACACTGCGGGGCTGGGATTCAGGGCCTGGCGCAGCACATATGTTGGCCTCTCACACTCGGGTCCTTACACCCGCTTCAGACTGTGCGGCGTCATCTGATCCCTTATCGCATGCCACGGCCATGAAGCCGCACAGTCCGAAGAAGGCGGAAGGAGAGGAGGGACAGGCGAACTGATGCACTGATCCTGCCCATGAATCACACCCTCGCAGTCCCAATAAATAAGACACCGAGGGGCGTTGTGTGGGTCAGGGCGGCCGCAGAGGCGCAGCCAGCCAAACAATGATGCCAGAAGACGGGCAGCGCTACCAAGGGGGTTGCAGCGTGTCATTACAAAGGAAAGTCACACCACCGGGACGGTTAACTGGTCACACAGAGGACACATTTCAGACGTGTTTTCAGTTCCACATGTGCGAGGAGAATACGTTTCTGAGCCACCTTGCACACATGCAGCATTACCGCTGTACAAGGTGGCTGGATAACGTAAAAACGCCTGGGGGAGGGGGGACAGGTTCCCTTCAATTTCAGTTCTTGTGTCTGCGTGGCTTTTGCAGGACACGATGCCGGCTGCACAGCAGGGGAACAGCTGGCGGTGCTGGACCCCACTGACACATTGGCGAGGTGTTTTTCTCTGTGCAGCTAGCACATCTGGGCCCCAACTGGCGGTGTGTTAGAGCCCAGGGTCAGCAGGAGGAGGAGCAGGAGGAGGAGGAGCAGGGGGAGGGGAGTGTAGGCCGAAGCCTGCACTGGCGGCAGCTTTGGGTCTGTTGTGTCTGCGTGGCTTTTGCAGGACACGTTGCCGGCTACACAGCAGGGGAACAGCTGGCGGTGCTGGACCCCACTGACACATTGGCGAGGTGTTTGGCTCTGTGCAGCCAGCACTTCCGGACAGCAACTAGCGTTGTTGGAGCCCGGGCTCTGCAGGTGGAGCAGAGTGTAGGCCGAAGCCTAATTGAACCGATTTCAAAAGTCACCTTTAACCCCCCCTCAGGGGTTACAAAGTAGAAGAGCCACAGCTTATGCAGCAGCAGTGCTGCGCAAGTCAAAGGTTGCTCTTGTAATTTTTCTCCTTGCACACGCTGAATGGAACACGTATAACATTCAGCCCTTTATACAGTCAAACTGTGTAATGGAGGCGCGAGTTCCCTTTGTAATGAGACGCAGCACAGGTGTCAAGAATCCCACCTTGGTGCTGGGTGCAGCCTCCCGAGCGTTGTTATTTGCTGTACAGGAGTCTGCGCTGTCGTGTTATCCCCTGGCCTAGCGCCGTTAGCGCTGCCCATCTTCTGGCATCATGTAATGTCGGCCGGTGCGGTTCGCGATGACCATGAATCCCAGCCCCGCAGTGTCTTAACATTGTTAAAACACTGCGGGGCTGGGATTCAGGGCCTGGCGCAGCACATATGTTGGCCTCTCACACTCGGGTCCTTACACCCGCTTCAGACTGTGCGGCGTCATCTGATCCCTTATCGCATGCCACGGCCATGAAGCCGCACAGTCCGAAGAAGGCGGAAGGAGAGGAGGGACAGGCGAACTGATGCACTGATCCTGCCCATGAATCACACCCTCGCAGTCCCAATAAATAAGACACCGAGGGGCGTTGTGTGGGTCAGGGCGGCCGCAGAGGCGCAGCCAGCCAAACAATGATGCCAGAAGACGGGCAGCGCTACCAAGGGGGTTGCAGCGTGTCATTACAAAGGAAAGTCACACCACCGGGACGGTTAACTGGTCACACAGAGGACACATTTCAGACGTGTTTTCAGTTCCACATGTGCGAGGAGAATACGTTTCTGAGCCACCTTGCACACATGCAGCATTACCGCTGTACAAGGTGGCTGGATAACGTAAAAACGCCTGGGGGAGGGGGGACAGGTTCCCTTCAATTTCAGTTCTTGTGTCTGCGTGGCTTTTGCAGGACACGATGCCGGCTGCACAGCAGGGGAACAGCTGGCGGTGCTGGACCCCACTGACACATTGGCGAGGTGTTTTTCTCTGTGCAGCTAGCACATCTGGGCCCCAACTGGCGGTGTGTTAGAGCCCAGGGTCAGCAGGAGGAGGAGCAGGAGGAGGAGGAGCAGGGGGAGGGGAGTGTAGGCCGAAGCCTGCACTGGCGGCAGCTTTGGGTCTGTTGTGTCTGCGTGGCTTTTGCAGGACACGTTGCCGGCTACACAGCAGGGGAACAGCTGGCGGTGCTGGACCCCACTGACACATTGGCGAGGTGTTTGGCTCTGTGCAGCCAGCACTTCCGGACAGCAACTAGCGTTGTTGGAGCCCGGGCTCTGCAGGTGGAGCAGAGTGTAGGCCGAAGCCTAATTGAACCGATTTCAAAAGTCACCTTTAACCCCCCCTCAGGGGTTACAAAGTAGAAGAGCCACAGCTTATGCAGCAGCAGTGCTGCGCAAGTCAAAGGTTGCTCTTGTAATTTTTCTCCTTGCACACGCTGAATGGAACACGTATAACATTCAGCCCTTTATACAGTCAAACTGTGTAATGGAGGCGCGAGTTCCCTTTGTAATGAGACGCAGCACAGGTGTCAAGAATCCCACCTTGGTGCTGGGTGCAGCCTCCCGAGCGTTGTTATTTGCTGTACAGGAGTCTGCGCTGTCGTGTTATCCCCTGGCCTAGCGCCGTTAGCGCTGCCCATCTTCTGGCATCATGTAATGTCGGCCGGTGCGGTTCGCGATGACCATGAATCCCAGCCCCGCAGTGTCTTAACATTGTTAAAACACTGCGGGGCTGGGATTCAGGGCCTGGCGCAGCACATATGTTGGCCTCTCACACTCGGGTCCTTACACCCGCTTCAGACTGTGCGGCGTCATCTGATCCCTTATCGCATGCCACGGCCATGAAGCCGCACAGTCCGAAGAAGGCAGAAGGAGAGGAGGGACAGGCGAACTGATGCACTGATCCTGCCCATGAATCATACCCTCGCAGTCCCAATAAATAAGACACCGAGGGGCGTTGTGTGGGTCAGGGTGGCCGCAGAGGCGCAGCCAGCCAAACAATGATGCCAGAAGACGGGCAGCGCTACCAAGGGGGTTGCAGCGTGTCATTACAAAGGAAAGTCACACCACCGGGACGGTTAACTGGTCACACAGAGGACACATTTCAGACGTGTTTTCAGTTCCACATGTGCGAGGAGAATACGTTTCTGAGCCACCTTGCACACATGCAGCATTACCGCTGTACAAGGTGGCTGGATAACGTAAAAACGCCTGGGGGAGGGGGGACAGGTTCCCTTCAATTTCAGTTCTTGTGTCTGCGTGGCTTTTGCAGGACACGTTGCCGGCTGCACAGCAGGGGAACAGCTGGCGGTGCTGGACCCCACTGACACATTGGCGAGGTGTTTTTCTCTGTGCAGCTAGCACATCTGGGCCCCAACTGGCGGTGTGTTAGAGCCCAGGGACAGCAGGAGGAGGAGCAGGAGGAGGAGGAGCAGGGGGAGGGGAGTGTAGGCCGAAGCCTGCACTGGCGGCAGCTTTGGGTCTGTTGTGTCTGCGTGGCTTTTGCAGGACACGTTGCCGGCTACACAGCAGGGGAACAGCTGGCGGTGCTGGACCCCACTGACACATTGGCGAGGTGTTTTTCTCTGTGCAGCTAGCACATCTGGGCCCCAACTGGCGGTGTGTTAGAGCCCAGGGACAGCAGGAGGAGCAGGGGGAGCGGAGTGTAGGCCGAAGCCTGCACTGGAGCAAGTTGAAAGGAAACCTTTAACCCCCCCCCCCAGGCGTTTGTAGCTGGAAGAGCCATCGTGTACAGCACTAATGCTGGAAAAGGTAAACTTAGCTCTTTTAATTATGGTCCTTGCAGATGCTGAACCTAACACTTATGAAATGTGTCCCCTCACAGCGTTCAACCGTCCGGTCGGTGGAACTTTCCTTTGTCATGTGACGCAGCACAGCCGTCATTTTTACCCCCTTGTCGCCGTGCGCCGCCTCCTCAGCGTTGTTTGAATCTGTCCCGGAGCCTGCGCTGTTAGGTTACCCCTTGGCCATGCACACATTTTGCGCTGCCCGTCTTCTGACATCATTTGCTGTCAGGCTGGCTGCGCCTGTGCGGGTGCGCTGTCCGAGATTCAGCCTCGCGGTGTCGTCTAATGTAATCCCACCGCGGGCCTGGGATCCGTGTCCATGCGCAGTGCATATCCTCGCCTCTCACTCCCCTCCCTACGGCTTCTAAAGACTGTGCGGTGTCACGGCCGTGGCATGCTATTAGGGACCAGCTGACACCGAACAGTCATTAGAAGCCGTAGGGAGGGGAGTGAGAGGCGAGGATATGCACTGCGCATGGACACGGATCCCAGGCCCGCGGTGGGATTACATTAGACGACACCGCGAGGCTGAATCTCGGACAGCGCACCCGCACAGGCGCAGCCAGCCTGACAGCAAATGATGTCAGAAGACGGGCAGCGCAAAATGTGTGCATGGCCAAGGGGTAACCTAACAGCGCAGGCTCCGGGACAGATTCAAACAACGCTGAGGAGGCGGCGCACGGCGACAAGGGGGTAAAAATGACGGCTGTGCTGCGTCACATGACAAAGGAAAGTTCCACCTACCGGACGGTTGAACGCTGTGAGGGGACACATTTCATAAGTGTTAGGTTCAGCATATGCAAGGAGCACCACGAAAAGAGGCACTTTTTCCCTTTGCATCATTACTGCTGCACAAGGTGGCTCCTTCAGTAACAAACGCATGGGGGGGGGGGACAGGTTCCCTTAAATTTAACTTGTTGTGCCTGCGTGGTGGTCGCAGTACACGTTGCCGTATACACAGCAGGGGAACAGCTGGCGGTGCTGAACCCCACTAACACATAGGCGAGGTGTTTGGCTCTGTGCGTACAGCACTTCTGGACGGCAACTGGCGGTGTTGGAGCCCAGGGACAGGTGGAGGAGGAGGAGGTTGGAGGAGGTAGGAGGGATTGCCACACACACAGCAGGGGAACAGCTGACGTTACTGAACCCCAATAACAGAGGAGGGACTGTTGACTGTGCGTACAGCACTTCTGGACGGCAACTGGCGGTGTTGGAGCCCAGGGACAGGTGGAGGAGGAGGAGGTTGGAGGAGGTTGGAGGAGGTAGGAGGGATTGCCACACACACAGCAGGGGAACAGCTGACGTTACTGAACCCCAATAACAGAGGAGGGACTGTTGACTGTGCGTACAGCACTTCTGGACGGCAACTGGCGGTGTTGGAGCCCAGGGACAGGTGGAGGAGGAGGAGGTTGGAGGAGGTTGGAGGAGGTAGGAGGGATTGCCACACACACAGCAGGGGAACAGCTGACGTTACTGAACCCCAATAACAGAGGAGGGACTGTTGACTGTGCGTACAGCACTTCTGGACGGCAACTGGCGGTGTTGGAGCCCAGGGACAGGTGGAGGAGGAGGAGGTTGGAGGAGGTAGGAGGGATTGCCACACACACAGCAGGGGAACAGCTGACGTTACTGAACCCCAATAACAGAGGAGGGACTGTTGACTGTGCGTACAGCACTTCTGGACGGCAACTGGCGGTGTTGGAGCCCAGGGACAGGTGGAGGAGGAGGAGGTTGGAGGAGGTAGGAGGGATTGCCACACACACAGCAGGGGAACAGCTGACGTTACTGAACCCCAATAACAGAGGAGGGACTGTTGACTGTGCGTACAGCACTTCTGGACGGCAACTGGCGGTGTTGGAGCCCAGGGACAGGTGGAGGAGGAGGAGGTTGGAGGAGGTTGGAGGGATTGCCACACACACAGCAGGGGAACAGCTGACGTTACTGAACCCCAATAACAGAGGAGGGACTGTTGACTGTGCGTACAGCACTTCTGGACGGCAACTGGCGGTGTTGGAGCCCAGGGACAGGTGGAGGAGGAGGAGGTTGGAGGAGGTTGGAGGAGGTAGGAGGGATTGCCACACACACAGCAGGGGAACAGCTGACGTTACTGAACCCCAATAACAGAGGAGGGACTGTTGACTGTGCGTACAGCACTTCTGGACGGCAACTGGCGGTGTTGGAGCCCAGGGACAGGTGGAGGAGGAGGAGGTTGGAGGAGGTTGGAGGAGGTAGGAGGGATTGCCACACACACAGCAGGGGAACAGCTGACGTTACTGAACCCCAATAACAGAGGAGGGACTGTTGACTGTGCGTACAGCACTTCTGGACGGCAACTGGCGGTGTTGGAGCCCAGGGACAGGTGGAGGAGGAGGAGGTTGGAGGAGGTTGGAGGGATTGCCACACACACAGCAGGGGAACAGCTGACGTTACTGAACCCCAATAACAGAGGAGGGACTGTTGACTGTGCGTACAGCACTTCTGGACGGCAACTGGCGGTGTTGGAGCCCAGGGACAGGTGGAGGAGGAGGAGGTTGGAGGAGGTTGGAGGAGGTAGGAGGGATTGCCACACACACAGCAGGGGAACAGCTGACGTTACTGAACCCCAATAACAGAGGAGGGACTGTTGACTGTGCGTACAGCACTTCTGGACGGCAACTGGCGGTGTTGGAGCCCAGGGACAGGTGGAGGAGGAGGAGGTTGGAGGAGGTTGGAGGAGGTAGGAGGGATTGCCACACACACAGCAGGGGAACAGCTGACGTTACTGAACCCCAATAACAGAGGAGGGACTGTTGACTGTGCGTACAGCACTTCTGGACGGCAACTGGCGGTGTTGGAGCCCAGGGACAGGTGGAGGAGGAGGAGGTTGGAGGAGGTTGGAGGAGGTAGGAGGGATTGCCACACACACAGCAGGGGAACAGCTGACGTTACTGAACCCCAATAACAGAGGAGGGACTGTTGACTGTGCGTACAGCACTTCTGGACGGCAACTGGCGGTGTTGGAGCCCAGGGACAGGTGGAGGAGGAGGAGGTTGGAGGAGGTAGGAGGGATTGCCACACACACAGCAGGGGAACAGCTGACGTTACTGAACCCCAATAACAGAGGAGGGACTGTTGACTGTGCGTACAGCACTTCTGGACGGCAACTGGCGGTGTTGGAGCCCAGGGACAGGTGGAGGAGGAGGAGGTTGGAGGAGGTAGGAGGGATTGCCACACACACAGCAGGGGAACAGCTGACGTTACTGAACCCCAATAACAGAGGAGGGACTGTTGACTGTGCGTACAGCACTTCTGGACGGCAACTGGCGGTGTTGGAGCCCAGGGACAGGTGGAGGAGGAGGAGGTTGGAGGAGGTTGGAGGAGGTAGGAGGGATTGCCACACACACAGCAGGGGAACAGCTGACGTTACTGAACCCCAATAACAGAGGAGGGACTGTTGACTGTGCGTACAGCACTTCTGGACGGCAACTGGCGGTGTTGGAGCCCAGGGACAGGTGGAGGAGGAGGAGGTTGGAGGAGGTTGGAGGAGGTAGGAGGGATTGCCACACACACAGCAGGGGAACAGCTGACGTTACTGAACCCCAATAACAGAGGAGGGACTGTTGACTGTGCGTACAGCACTTCTGGACGGCAACTGGCGGTGTTGGAGCCCAGGGACAGGTGGAGGAGGAGGAGGTTGGAGGAGGTAGGAGGGATTGCCACACACACAGCAGGGGAACAGCTGACGTTACTGAACCCCAATAACAGAGGAGCGACTGTTGACTGTGCGTACAGCACTTCTGGACGGCAACTAGCGGTGTTGGAGCCCAGGGGCAGGTGGAAAAGCAGAGGAACACAATGTAGGCCGAAGCCTGAGAAAGTCGAAAGGGAACCTTTAACCCCCCCCCAAGGCGTTTGTAGCTGAAAGAGCCAGCTTGTGCAGCACAAAAGATGCAAAAGGAAAAGGTGGCTCTTTTCATCATGCTCCTTGCAAACACAGAACTAAACACTTATAAAATGTGTCCCCTGAAGCCGTGAAACCGTCCCGGAGGTGGGACTTTCCTTCGTAATATGACGCAGCACAGCCATCATTACTACCCCCCCGCCGCCGTGCCCCGGCTCCTCAGCGTTGTTTGATTCCGTCCCGGAGCCTGCGCTGTTATGTTATCCCGTGGCCAGGCACACTTAGCGCTGCCCATCTTCTGACATCATTTGGTGTCAGGCTGGCTGCGCCTGTGTGGCCGCGCTGGCCGAGAGCCCGCCTCGCAGTGTCTTCTGATGTAATCCCACTGGGGGCCTGGGATCCATGGCCATGCGCAGTGCATATCCTCGCCTCTCACTCCCCTCCCTACGGCTTCTTTTTCAGACTGTGCGGTGTCACGGCCGTGGCATGCTATTAGGGACCAGCTGACACCAAACAGTCTGAAGAAGCCATAGGGAGATGAGTGAGAGGTGGAGGTTCAGATATGCACTGCGCATGTCCATAGATCCCAGGCCCCCAGTGGGATTAAATCAGAAGACACTGCGAGGCGGGCTCTCGGCCAGCGTGGCCGCACAGGCGCAGCCAGCCTGACACCAAATGATGCCAGAAGACGGGCAGCGCTAAGTGTGCCTGGCCACGGGATAACATAACAGCGCAGGCTCCGGGACGGAATCAAACAACGCTGAGGAGCCGGGGCGCGGCGCCGGGGGGGTAGGAATGACGGCTGTGCTGCGTCCTATTACGAAGGAAAGTCCCACCTCCGGGACGGTTTTACGGTATCAGTGGACACATTTTATAAGTGTTAAGTTTTGCGTGTGCAAGGAGCAAAACCAAAATAGCTACCTTTTTCCTTGTGCAGCATTACTGCTGCACAAGGTGGCTCTTTCAGTAACAAACGCCTTGGGGGGGGGGGGACAGATTCCCTTACATTTCAGTTGTTGTGTCAGCGTGGCGGTCGCATGACACATTGCCGGCTACACAGCTGGGGATCAGCTGACGTTACTGAAACCCAATAACACTGGGTCGTATGTTTTGACTGTGCAGACGGCACGTCTGAGCCTCAACTGGCGGTGTTGGAGCCCAGGAATTTAAGTTCAGGTGGTAGAAAGATGAGCACAACAGGAGACCTGGATAACGTATACAGTGACCTAATTATTTAATCAGGAGGAGGAGTGGCAAATTCCTGCGAGATCCAGGCCTTGTTCATTTTCAGAAAAGTAAGCCGGTCAACGTTATCGGAGGATAGTCGCATGCGACGGTCAGTTAGTACACCACCTGCAGCACTAAAGACACGTTCCGATAATACACTGGCCGCAGGGCAAGCCAGCACCTCCAATGCATACTGGCTTAGCTCTGGCCATGTATCCAGCTTTGAGACCCAAAACTTGAAAGGGGAAGAGCCGTCTGGGAGTACAGCAAGAGGGCAAGACATGTAGTCTGTCACCATCTGACGGAACCATTGCCTCCTGCTGACTGGAGCCGTCTGTGATGGTGTAGACTTTTGTGGGGGGCACACAAAACTGTGCCACAGTTGGGCCATACTGGTCTTGCCTTGGGCAGAGGCACTGCTTCTGCTCCCTCTTTGTGCAGAGCCTCCACCACTGCCTGGACGCACTGAGCTGCTTTGGAATGCAGTAGCAGCACTTCTCTCAGTTGGAATGGAGAAGATGATGGAACTGACCAGTGTGTCTTGGTACTCCCGCATTTTTCGCTCCCAGTTCAACGGTGTGATGAGGCTTTCTACGTTGTCCCGGTAGCGAGGATCGAGGAGGGTGAACACCCAATAATCAGACATGTTGAGAATGTGGGCGATGCGGCGGTCGTTTCTCAGGCACTGCAGCATGTAATCCACCATGTGCTGCAGACTGCCAACTGCCCAAGAAACGCTGTCCCCAGCTGGAGGCGTGATCTCTGCCCGCTCGTCATCACCCCACCCTCGCTGTACACACTGAGTACTGGACAATTGTGTAACTCCCTCCTCTGGACGGATGTCTTCCTCCTCCATTGACTCCTCCTCATCCTCCTCACAAACTGTCCCCCTGCCTACGCGTTTGTGAGGAACCACGTGGCGCTGACTGTCCAGAAGATGATGGAAGTGGTGAATCCTCATCCTCCACCTCTTCCACAACATCATCCCTTAGCGCTTGCAGTGATTTTTCAAGCAGGCAGATAAGGGGGACAGTCATGCTGACTAGTGCATCATCTGCACTCGCCATCCGCGTGGAATAATCAAAGGGACGCAAAACCTGGCAGACATCCTTCATAATGGCCCACTCTGTGGTTGTGAAGTCTGTACGGCGCTGACTGCGACTTTTTTGCGCCTGATACAGCTGGTACTCCATTACAGCTTGCTGCTGCTCACACAACCGCTCCAACATATGTAACGTGGAATTCCACCTGGTAGGTAGGTCACATATGATGCGATGTTCCGGCAGGCGGTGTCGGCGCTGCAGAGCCGCAATGCGCGCTTTTGCCGTGCTGGAACGCCGCAAGTGAGCACACTCTAGGCGGACCTTGTGCAGCAGTGCATCAAGATCCGGATAGTCCCTCAAAAAACTCTGCACGACCAAATTGAGCACATGTGCCAGACATGGGATGTGAGTGAGGTTGCCGAGGCCCAGGGCTGCCACCAGATTTCGGCCATTATCACACACTACCATGCCTGGCTGGAGATTCGCTGGCTCAAACCACACATCGCTCTCCTGCTTGATGGCATTCCAGAGCTCCTGCGCTGTGTGGCTACGATTCCCCAAAAAAATTAATTTCAAGACGGCTTGTTGACGTTTGGCCACGGCTGTGCTCATGTCGGTCGTAACAGGTACACGTTCATCACGGGTCCATGTGGAGGTGGACTGTGACGGCTCCTGCAGCGATGATTCTGAGGAACTGGTGTAAGAGGAGGAGTCAATGCGTACAGAATGGATTCCTGCAATCCTTGGAGTGGGCAGGACACGTCCTGCGCCACTCGCACGGTCTGTACCCGGCTCAACTACATTAACCCAATGGGCAGTGAGGGAAAGGTATCGCCCCTGTCCATGTTGACTGGTCCACGCATCGGTGGTGAGGTGGACCTTGCTACTGACGGCGTTCAGTAGCGCGTGTTTTATGTGTCCCTCCACATGCTTGTGCAGGGCAGGGACGGCTTGCCTGCTGAAGTAAAAGCGGCTGGGCACATTGTACTGTGGGACTGCCAATGACATCAAGTCACGGAAGCTGTCAGTCTCCACCAGCCTGAATGACAGCATTTCCAGTGACAGAAGTTTGGCAATGCCTGCAGTCAGAGCCTGTGCTCGTGGGTGGTTTGACGAGAAAGGCCGCCTTTTCTCCCATGCCTGTACTACCGATGGCTGTAGACTGGGCTGGGAGTGTGTGGATGACTGGGAAAGTGGTGCTGCGGGTGGAATGACAGCGGGTCTCTGGACAACAGGGCCAGAGGTTCTTCCACGGCGATCCTGGGAGGAAGCCGAACCAGCTGCGTGTGAGCTAGAGGAAGAGGCAACACGAGCTGAAGAGGTGGTAGCTGCCGCTGTTGGTTGGCCTAGCTCTTCAGTGTGTTTGTCTAACTCCGCCGGGTGCCTGTTGCGCACATGTTTCCACATGTTGGAGGTATTGAGGTTGGCGACTTTTTGACCTCTTTTGATTTTTTGATGACACACCTTGCATCTGACATAGCAAATGTCATCTGCAACTGGGTCAAAAAAGGACCAGGCACTGCAAGTCTTGGGAGCCCCCCTTTTGACTTTTGGAAGAGACATGCTCCTTACGGGTGCCAAAGCGGAGGCTGCAGGATCCGCAGTCTTCCCCCTCCCTCTCCCTCTTTGGGCCGTACGGGGAATCTCTTCCTCAGAGCTGCTCCCACCACCTTCCTGTCCCTGACGCCAAGATGGGTCAAGGACCTCATCATCTACACTACCCTCTGCCCCCAACTGCTCCTCCTGGGTAGTCTCAGCAGCAGAGCACGCACCAGTAAGTGGCACCTGAGTGTCATCATCAGCTGATGCGGCCTGCGAGGTGGTGACCGGAGCCACTGGCCCACCCGCCTCTTCAGAGGAAGACAGAAAAAGCGGTTGGGCATCACTGCACCCTGCCTCTTCTTCCATTTCTCCAATGCTGCTTGGCTGGCCCCCTGTTTCCAAGCCAAGAGATGATTCAGAGAACAGAAGTAGAGACTGCTCCTGTCCTGGGATCTCTGTCTGCCTGGGCAATTTTGCAGGTGGTGAAGAGACAGATGGCTGCTCTCCAGTGCTCTGTGTCTGAGAGGATGTGGCACTAATGGAAGTTGATGCATTAGCTGCCATCCATCCCACAACGGCTTCAATTTGGTCTTGACGCAGCAGCGGTGTACGGCGCTCGGCGACAAAGCTGCGCATGAACGACTGTTCCCTTGTGAAAGTGGGTGCTGATGACTCACCGGTGCCCGCAGCAGGCACAGAATCCCCACGTCCCCTCCCTGCTCCGCGCCCACGCCCACGCCCACGTGCCTTACTCACTGCCTTCTTCATCTTGGTTGACTGATAAAGATAAGCAGAAAAGTACTAACGGCTTTGTGTGCTTATTCCTGAGCAACTCCTCCTAACAGGTATAAGACACACTAATTTTCTAAAGTGTGGACTAGACTTGAATATGAGCTAATGTGGCCTACACAAATGTAAAGTGGTGTAACTGGTGTGTTTGGTGAACTTTATTATTTATTTTTTTGGGGCTGAACTGACAACGGATAGAGCTGCAGTCACACGGAGACCGTGCAGACAGACGTAAACGGCGCTGCAAGGCCCAAAAACCCTCCTCTACTTTATCCTATGTAGTGTTTTTCCACAAATTAGCTGGAGACGGGTGGAAAGATACTAATAGGATTTTTTTAAATTAATTAGCAGCAGACTACACTACTTGAAAACAAAATGAAAATTGATTTGGCGGTATGACGCAGTGAACAACCCTGAGCTGGAGACAACCAAGCTACGGCTGCTCACAGACTACAGGGCGAGCTGCAGTCACACGGAGACCGTGCAGACAGCCGTAAACGGCGCTGCAAGGCCCAAAAACCCTCCTCTACTTTATCCTATGTAGTGTTTTTCCACAAATTAGCTGGAGACGGGTGGAAAGACACTAATAGGATTTTTTAAAATTAATTAGCAGCAGACTACACTACTTGAAAACAAAATGAAAATTGATTTGGCGGTATGACGCAGTGAACAACCCTGAGCTGGAGACAACCAAGCTACGGCTGCTCACAGACTACAGGGCGAGCTGCAGTCACACGGAGACCGTGCAGACAGCCGTAAACGGCGCTGCAAGGCCCAAAAACCCTCCTCTACTTTATCCTATGTAGTGTTTTTCCACAAATTAGCTGGAGACGGGTGGAAAGACACTAATAGGAATTTTTGGAAAAAATGTGCAGCAGCCTGCACTACTTCAAAAAAAAAAAAAAAAAAAGAACAGTATGAGGCAATGAACCACCCTCCCTGAACTGAATACAACCAGCTATGGATGGCCTATGTGGCTGCACTCAGACTAGAGAGTGGGCTGCACTCACACACACACACACAGAGAGACCTTGCAGATCGCTGTGAAAACAGCGCTACAAGGCAAAAGGAAGGTGAATAGTAGGTGAACACAGCGGTTGCTAAATTAGCCTTTGGAAAGCACAAAGAAGCAAATCGCTATCTCTAAACTGTCCCTCAGTCAGCAAACAGCGTCCTGTCACTAACTGAATTCACAGCAGAGTGATCGCAAAATGGCGCCAGCGACTTTTAAACTGCATCATGACATCATTTCAGCAGCCAATCACAGCCATGCCAGTAGTTTCATGCCCTCCATGCTGAACAGGATGTGCCCACACTTGAAATCATTCTCATTGGCTGAATTTCTGCATTTTGAATCTGGGAACTTCCGATTCCGGTATCCGATACGCGGCAAGTATCGGAATCCCGGTATCGGAATTCCGATACCGCTAGTATCGGCCGATACCCGATACTTGCGGTATCGGAATGCTCAACACTAGTCACAAGATAATCTATAAACACTGTTCCAGTTTTGAATTAACCTTTATAGAAAGTTTAATAAAAGATTTGAAATATGGATCTAAAGTTTACTGAGACACAGAAAAAAAAGAAGCAGTGTTTGTTTTGAGCTCTTAACCATTACCTATTGTGAGTCAGTGAGGGGAATTATATTCGAGGGTAGTCGGTATGTATCCCCCAGGATGCGCATAGAAGTGTATTGAGGCTGCTGGAGTGCATTGCAGTCAATGCGCTCCAATGCAGTCAATTCAACAGTTTGAAGAGCACATGTTCACTTGGGTGAACACTGTGTGCTCATCAGTATAATTTAGTAACGACTGTGCTACTTGTGCAGATTTGTCCAATTAAGTCAGGATTCCCCAACTTGTAGTTCTGGAGCCAATCAGAGCACACAGATAAGATCTGACCCCACATTGACTGCTCTGAACTTCCTCATTTCAGCTTGGGGACGTTACAGAGCAGTTACTGCGCTGATCAGTTGCGCTGATCTTTCCTAATCCACCCCAATTCCCCTCTCCCCCCTTCCTACCTTCGTCTAATTTGACATTAATCAAATCCAAGCTCAAAGAAATAGACTTTTTGAAAGCATTTTTCTCTGAGGATTTTGTAAACCTCATGGTGACCGACAAAAGTTTGTATGCCTAGCAATTTTTGTCACAAAACAACCCTTTTCTAATTTTCTAACAGGACTCCTGTAGACACAGTAGAAATGACGACGTTTTGAGACCTGGTTTTTCACATGGGGTTAGTGAAGAAGCCAAAACTTCAGCAGTATTGTAGTGTTGACATTTTGTATAACACTCCACTGTTCCACATGGCTATGACCCGTAAACATTTTGAGGCAATCCACAAATTTTTGCATTACAATGATGATGCACGGTGTCCTCCCCGAGATGACTCCAACTTTGACCAGCTTTTCAAAGCTTAGATGGTCCTTGATCACTTCAGGAAGAAGTTTGCTGAGGTATACACTCCCCAAGGAGACATCTGCATGGATGAGTCCCTAATCCATTTAAAGGGGAGGCTCAAATTCTGACATGACCTGCCCAGTAAGAGGGCCAGGTATGGAATTATACACTACAAGCTGTGTGAGCGTAGGCGTATCTAGGGGAAGGCAGCTGGGGCATCTACCCTGGGCACAACCAGCCTGCAGGGGAGCGCAGTAGGGCAGCCTAATGTGGCAGTCCAAAGTGTCTCCGCATGTGGTTGCATTCTGTCACCTCCCAGACTGGGAGTCGGCCGTTCTCTGAGTCGGCTGTCAAGCTCAGAGAAGCTGCAGCCTGCTGGCTCCCAGTGAACAATTGTTCTTGCGTCTTACAGATGCAAATACAGTTGAGGCTCTGACAGCTGGGTCAGCACGACGTCAGAAGCATGATCAGGTCATGTGATCACACTGCTGATGTCTGAAGACGCAGAAGACTTATTGTAACTGTGGGAGGATATTTATTCTGTGAAGAGAATATTTATTCTGTGGGAGAAGGTTTTATTCTGTGGGGAAAGATTTATTTGGTGGGGGGAAAATTTATTCTGTGGGGTACTGATTTATTTTGTGTGGGGAGATTTACTCTGAGGGGGAGAGTTACTCTGTGGGGGAAAATTTATTCTGTGGGGGAAGAATTATTCTTTTGGGGAAGATTTACTCTCGGGTGGGAGATTTACTGTGTGGGGGGGAGATTTAATGGAATGGAAGGGAAGATTTGAGGACACAAGATTTGGGGCACATGGAAAGATTGGGGTCATTATGAGGAAACAGTATAGGTGGATAGGTGCATATTCAGTATGGTGATTGCAAGAGATTGGTGCAGACAAATTATGGTGAGTGGGGAATGGTGCAGGCACAGAATGGGGAGTATGGGTGTGAACGCAGTATGGGGAGTGTAGGGGGAGATGGGTGCAAACACAGTATGGGAAGTCAGGAGGTTTTGTGAGGACACAGAATGGTTAGCAGGGGGATGCGAGAGAAGACAGCATGAGGAGGAGGGGGAATTGTGTGAGGAGGCCCTTGAGGGGAATAAGGCGAGGAGACAATATGAGGGGAGAAAAGTGTGAGTGGGTACAGAATAAAGATTGAAAAGTGTTGGGTGTAGCATGGGGACAGTGTAAGGATACAGCCAGGGAGGGGGAGTGTGGTGAGGGGGTATAGTATAGAGACTTGGCCCTATAGGGGGAGCACATAGTGAAGAAGAGCTAAAATATGGAAAGGAGAGGACAGTGTGGAGAGTATGTACCATAAGAGGGACAATGTGTGGGTCATATTTTGCTCAGAGAATATAGTAAGATGCAATTATTTATTCAGGGGCTCAGCATAGGGAACATATTTTTATTCAGGAGCATTATAATTACATTACTATCTTTAAGGGCATCGTGTGGAAATGTGCTACACAAGACCAGAAAAGATGGAAGTCTGCAGCTGTGGATGAGAAAAGTCATCATTGCATCTGGACAAAATGAAGATAAAAAGAAGAAAGTTGTCTCTGGACTAGATCATCTAAAAAGGTACCTGGATGTAAATGTTTTTTGTGATACTAATTCTCATACATTCGGCACTATTTGTTACTCTCATGAATAGTACGCTATTCGTTCCTCGGCAAGTAATTAGATATTCAATTCAATTTTTTTCAATTCAATTCAAAGAAGCTTTATTGGCAGGACCAAATAACCATTAGTTGTACAGTAGGGAATAGGGAGTAGAGACTGTGAGGATAATGGGTGGTGTGAGGCTGTGGCCTCTGATACAGCTAGGGGCGCTGTTTGTTCTCCCCAGAATGTGCATGTAGACGGATGAAGTCCATAGGTGTGCATGAGAATCACGGATTTCTGGTCCGGGTTTTCCGTGTGGCTGAAGGAGTCAGATGTGGACAGTCCTGTGCCCGGATGTGGACAGTCCTGTGCCCGGAGGTGGATGTCCTGTGCCCGAAAGAGGACTAGCATGTGCAACGATTGCACACAGGTGGATATGGTGCCCGGCTGCTATCCGGAGGATATCCTGAACTGTGTACGACTGTGTGAGTAAAGAGTATGTAAAGAGACTGTGATACAGCAATGCAGGACACCTACGAGAACTAGTCAGAGGAGGGCTGACGTGTGTAGAGTCTGCAACATATGAGGCTGTGTGTATGGAGACGTATAGAGACTGTGAGATGGCGTGCTGTCGCCCAGGGAAACTGGACAAGGGAAGTCTGGCCTGTTTATGGACCACAAATCTAAAGCCATGTGATATGTATTACTTTGAACTGGTGTAAACTGGTCACTGATAATATCCACTGTAGTTATATGCATTTATGTGAATTGGACTTTAATGCTGTGAAGAAACACATTAAAAGAGACTTTTGTGTTTGAATTTGTGGGTCACTGCTTCTTCACTGCATATGATGCTTTACAGTGGGGACAGTGGGAATGATAGATGGGGTACTGGATGTGGGATAAGGAGGTCCATGGCATATCATGGTTGTTTTTCTCACCTACTGAGCTGCTATCTCCACCACGCTCTCTTCTTCCCCCAGCAGGATATACTGTATGTTTTCACTTCCTCCTTCATGGAGCTGATTTCAGGGAAGAGATCGGATAGTCTCTTGAAGTGAGTGTCCCTCACTGCTGAGTATTTGGTGCAGTGTATCAGGAAGTGGGTCTCATCCTCCAGGGCCTACAGGTGACAGTGTAGGCACAGTCTGTCTTCCCTGGGCTTGTAGCTCTGTCTGTGCCAGCCAACCTCAATGGCCAGATTGTGGGCACTGAGTCTATACCGCTCAGGATCTAGCAGACTCTGGGGTCCGAGAGTTTCTCCAGATATGGGGCCAGTCTGTAGTTTCTCTGTAGACTCTGATACATAGTCAGTGTTTGTGAGCTGCTGATCTCGTTCTTCCAGTCACTGACGTATCTCTCATGCCTTTCGCCTACAGTCTTCCTGATTCTGGCTTTTGTCTGGTTGTTTTGGTTGACGGTTCGATCAGGTTGGGTTTGGGTGAGCTGATCCGGGGGTCCTGGATTGTGGGGACCACCTATATGTAGCATGGCTTTATGGTGATGGCAGCTTGGGTTGCTACTCTGTATGTGAGCCTGGAAGGACAGTGCCATCTTCAGGACTGCTATGTGCAGTGGGAATCTGCCCAGCACAGCCCAGCAGGCATTGTTGATGGTGCACCGATGGTGCACCGATGGACCTGGAGAAGGTGTTTACAGATATTCACCTCGGTATATTAGTGACCCACCCAGCACGTTTAGCACTTTATTTGCAGCCAATGAACATGCTGGGCTGGCTTGCCAATCACAATAATGCCGGCACCATCTTTGGTGTAACATTACTGTGATTGGCGCCATCTTGCACACATTTCAACTGGAAACAGTGTAGGGAGAGCATAGTGTGATTGTAGAGAGAGTGATAAGAGCATATAGGGAGTGTTATTCATTCCAAAATGCTCTTTTAAGAGCTGAAGATTGTGAGAGTTAGTACTTTGTTAGCTGGGGATAGCGTAGGGAGAGATTTAATAGGAGGGACAGTAAAAGGCAGACACCTGGGTGTTCTCATTATTGCAACTATATGCTGCAGACCTTTGCTATTTTACACTGGTTGTATAGATAGTATTAGGAACAGACTGTGGGATTAGGGTGAAATAGGGAGGGTTTCATCCACTACCAAAATATACAAATCAGCATTTTTTTAGAGGCAAATAACATTAGGTGGTGCCAGCATATACAAAACCATTTTTTGGAGCTATATAATATTCCTGTGTAGCAGCCTATATATTTTTTTACCGCAAAATAATATTCCTCAGTGCCAGAATATCGTAACATCCATTTTAAAAGCTAACTACTAAATAATATTCCTTGTCTATTGCTTAAATACCTAATATTTCTCAAGCAGTTGTGCGAATGGCGCAAACCCTGTTGAGCTACAGAGACGTCACTATTTACCAGTAATTTCCCTGAGTCTACTGTTGGTGTGTCTCATAAAGGTTATGTAAAAAAAATCCCCCAAAAAATTCTATTGGTTAAAAAAATAGCGTATTTTTATGTAGCAGTGGTGCGACTGCTGAAATCCGTGCAGAGATAATCAAATGTCACAATTTAGAAGTAAAAATAATTTTCATTAGTCCGCTGTTGCAGTGTGTTAGCAAGGTGATATTAAAAAAATAAATAATTTTCTATTATTTTAATAAATAACATATTTTTATAAAGCAGTTGTGTGACTGCCGCAAGGCAATGGATAGAGAGTACAGATTTCAACATTGCAAAATGTGCAAAGTTTTCCAAAAATTACTCAAAGGGTCTGTATCAGACCAGCTGAAAGATGTCATGATGGGGACATCACAAAACACTTTGCAGTAATTACAAGAGGTATAAATATGGAGTACAAGTTTCACCATTGCACAGTGCAATGTTGCAAAGTTTTCACAAAGTACAAAACATTACCCACGTAGGGTATACATACATGACCACTAAGTACTTCATGCAGAAGCAAGAGGAGGAGGTGATTTCCTGAACAAAATGGGTTTGGATGGTAAAGGATGGACGTTCAGACAACTTCCAAAAAAACATTTGGGCTGCATTTACATTACGTTGCTGCCATCCGCAGCGCTTGCAAAGTCAGAGGAAATCCAGCCCTTGTTCACTTTTAGAAAAGTCTTCATTTTCCGTTGACAGCTGTATGGGCCTATCCATTATGGTTGCACCAGCTGAACTAAAAACCTGCTCAGACAACACACTTACAGCAGGGCATGGCAGCACCTCCAAGCATACAAGGAGAGGTCAGGTCAAGTGTGCAGCTTGAAAATCAATAGTTAACTGAAGAATCAGGAAGGATGCTGGTATAGTCACTTAAGTACTCTTTCAACATCTTGGTCAACTTCTCCCTCCTCGTAATAGTTACACCCACAGATAGCCCATGCTGATGTAAGGGTTTCATGAAAATGGCCCAATTGGTGAACATTCTCCCCCCGAGTTGCACCTGGTGTTCATGGCCCTCCCCTGTAATCCCTGTGAGTGAAAAAAGCCAGTACCTCTGCCAGTAATGTTGTCTGAGGGTAATCTTTTTAGCAAGTCTTCAACAATGGCCATCTGGCATGCATGCACTGAAAATGGCACGTCTGCCTTCGATATGAGAGAAGGCAATTTCTACTTGTACCATGGGTCAAGAAAGGTTCACAGCCAGTATTTCATGATGGATTAACTGTCTTTCACGCGAGGGTCTTGGGAAAGGCAATTGGACATGAACTGTGCCATGTGTGGCAGACTAGAAAGAGTTAAACCTTTCAGTGTCTCCACCAGGACAAACATTAAAGGGAACCTGTCACCCCGTTTTTTCGGTATGAGATAAAAATACTGTTAAATAGGGCCTGAGCTGAGCATTACAATAGTGTATTTTGTGGACCCCGATTCCCCACCTATGCTGCCGAAATACATTACCAAAGTAGTTGTTTTCGCCTGTCAATCAGGCTGGTCTGGTCAAAAGGGCGTGTTGTCTTCCCCCAGATTTTGCGTAGTTTTCCGTTGGTGGCGTAGTGGTGTGCGCATGCCCAAGGTCCCGAATCCTCTGCCAGGGGATTGAAAAGAGCGCGCTGTTCATTATTTCATTGGTGATCGGTGGGCGCGGCCATCTTCCTTTGGCCGCGCATGCGCAGAAGCGGCGCTCTGCTGCCGCGGCTTCAGGAAAATGGCCGCCGCGATCTCCATCTGCGCACGCGCGGCATCCCGCGGCCATTTTCCTGAAGCCGCGGGCAGCAGAGCGCCGCTTCTGCGCATGCGCGGCCAAAGGAAGATGGCCGCGCCCACCGATCACCAATGAAATAACGAACAGCGCGCTCTTTTCAATCCCCTGGCAGAGGATTCGGGACCTTGGGCATGCGCACACCACTACGCCACCAACGGAAAACTACGCAAAATCTGGGGGAAGACAACACGCCCTTTTGACCAGACTAGCCTGATTGACAGGCGAAAACGACTACTTTGGTAACGTATTTCGGCAGCATAGGTGGGGAATCGGGGTCCACAAAATACACTATTGTAATGCTCAGCTCAGGCCCTATTTAACAGTATTTTTATCTCATACCGAAAAAACGGGGTGACAGGTGCCCTTTAACCATCCTCTCCTCCTCAAGACGCATTACCTTTTTTTCCTCCTCCTCTACTTCAAGCCATCCACTCTGGACAGGCATGAAGCTGGAATTGAGAGTCCCCTCTGTAGCGCAGAGCAAAATCTCCTGTTCCTCCTCATCCTCCTCTTCCTTCTGTTCCTCCTCATCATTCAGTGTGGCCTGAAAATATTGTGTGAGGCTGGGCTGTGTGGTATCAGCCACTGTAAAATCTTGCTCCATAGCCACCGGCTCGGCATTCAAAGCTTCCCCTTTGAGATTTTGCAGCAAACGTTTTAAGAGACAGAGCAGCGGGATGGTTACACTGATAATAGACTTCTCCGTAGAAGAGCCTAGCTGCAAAAAATTGGCCCATGAACTTGTGCTTGGAGAGCTACGCAGGAGAAGTATGAGAACTAAAGGTATCCCCTCTAACCTTCAATTAAGCTCAAAAGATTCCGCCCAGAAGATGATAAATAAAATTCACCACCTCTCTCACTTCACAAAAAAGGTGATGCACCACCTGCACCATGGAAAGCGGTTATAGAAAGCTTTCAAATTATGAATGTCACAAATGCCATAATGCAATCTGCCTGACACATGCAAAAATGATGTGCAATTCTTGCTCTTTGCTCTGCTAATGTGTTTTTTTTCTGGTGAATCTTTAACATCTAATTCTGAATAAATATGTGTCTAACACCATTTTAGGTACCTTAAAATTAAGCCTTTTCCCCTATATTTACTTTTTTAATAATAGTTATGCCTTGAAAACTGGGGGCTTTTTGGCTGGAGTTGTGAAATGTGTGTACTTTTAGAGTTATTAATTTTATGGTAAGTAAATGGGTTTTTTTTTGCATCTGATTTTGTGTACTGTCTTTTATTACATCCCTATGAAGGTCACTGATCACTTTTACAGCACTGAAATTGAGAAAATTAGATATTATAGGCATTTTTCTAGCATGCACCTGTCAGGGGCATTGTACCTGAACTGTTCCTGACCTAGGGTGAACTGAGCTGTTTCTCCCACACATCTGTCAGACGCATATTCAGCTAATGAGGTTTGTGCTTCCTGTGCCTTGATTTCGGTATGCTTCATCTTTTGTTGCCTGACCTTGGACTTCTCTCTGACCATCCGTCTGTTAACTCCTTCTGCTCTGATCCATTATCCTTCTTGTATTTCTGACCTAGGAATGTTATCTGACCATGCTTTTGTCTCTTCCTTCTGTTTATGACTAGTGATGAGCGAATATACTCATTACTCGAGATTTCCTGAGCATGCTTGGGTGACCTCCGAGTATTTTTTAGTGCTCAGAGATTTAGCTTACCTCACCTCAGCTGAATGATTTATATCTGATAGCCAGCATAAGTACATGTGGGGGTTGCCTGGTTGCTAGGGAATCCCCATATATAATCAAGCTGGCTAAAAGATGTAAATTATTCAGCTGAGGTGAGGAAAACTAAATCTCCGAATACTAACAAATACTCGGAGGTCACCCGAGTGTGCTTGGGAAATCTCGAGTAACAAGAATATTCGCTCATCACTATTTATGACGTACCCTCCTGGCTTCTGGCCTTGGACTATTCTGACTCACTGCTTGACCATGAGAAGTGACTAGCATCACACCCATACTCAAGATAACCTGAATATTACCACTACTATGATCATTATCAGTGTTTCTTGAGCTGTGGACTCTCCACCACCATCAACAGTGGTGGTATCACTTGCTCTGAACTGATCACAAAAGAAGCAGATCTGCCTCTGTAATATCTTTTGGCTAGACATCAGGTTATGTTTTCCATTGCAGATTCTACCACCCTCATCTGATGATAATATCACCTCCTTGTCACCACAATCTATTTCTCAGATACTCTCCTCCACACTATCATCATCATTATTATCATCATGTCATGTCAGACGCTGTTCAGACCAGGTCGTCCGACAGACAGCGGTAATTCCGCTTTTGACCACTATTTACTCATTGGCGTCTGCTAGATTTTGTCTAGCTGTTCCAGGGTTAATTTACCTTATTCTCGGATTGGAAGCTGGGCCATTTCCATGGCCTTTAAATAGTTCTCCTGATCATTGGGCGTCGCCGATTATAGCTTCTGTCTTGCGTTGTTATCTCGGTCTGGAGTGGAGAGCTGGTGGTTGGAGATTCGTTGCTGGTGGTGTATATTCCTTCATCTTATTTACTCCTTCCTATATTTGTGTTTATTTTGCCCTGCACATTTATAGTGTATTCCTGAGTGTCTGCGGCGTGGTGTATAATTTCCTTTATCCTTGTCTGTGCTAACTGTGGGTATTTAAGTATTAACTCTTCACTGGGTGGTGGGTGGAGGTTTCAGCCTAGGGCTGAGCTCAGGAGTTAGGGTGAGGGTTGAGGCCTGAACATGCACACCATCAGTGTAAACTTCAAGTAGAGGGTCAGTCAGGATTTCCCTAGTCTTAGGGAAATTCCTGGAGCCCGGGTTATTAGCTCTCGCTCACCAAGTCTCTCCCTGACACATCAATGACTTGCCTGGCAGATGTTTCAGTGTGGGAAATGCCTTGAGCTACATTCTGCCCTCCAAATTTTCACATTTAGACACCTTTAGATATCCTTTTACTCACAGCCAGGTGTTTAAGTCATGTTCTTCATCTCCTTCTTGAAGCCCACTGACACTGACTGTTCTTATCAAAAATATCAATTGGAAGAAGTTTTTGTGAAATATCTTTAACACCATGAGTTAAATGGCTTAGGGACTAAGGAAAGAAAGAGATGTAATTGAGAGAATTGAAAGTCTGCAATCTAAAAGATTAATTTTTTAAGGTAGTAGAGTAGGATTGTGCAAAACAAAGACTTAAACCGACAGTGGCATCACCCAGCTATGACTGAAATAAGTAGTTTTCCACATAGTTCATAATATCCCTCTCTTCCTCCTCATTAATATGCTTTCTGGAGATAAAGGAGTAACATTTTGATCTGCTTGGTAGTATTAATGTCCAGATGAATGGTGCTAGTGGTGGTGGTACCACTCCTAATTGCAGCTCCCAAAATCTTACTTTCAGATGTTGCATGATATTTTTTGTTTACAATACCCTGTCCATTGCCATAGCCACTTTTTTTTTTTTACCATACTTTTTACTACACTACAATTAACTGTTGGAATTTGAACCACAATTCTCTGCTTCCCAAAAAAGAACAAATCAAGAAAAAAATAGGTTCACGGCATGCACGCCCAAAAACAATTTCGGCACCAGGCCACAGTGTTGCCATGGTTGATACATACTGTAAGTCAAATTTGACAAAAGGGAAAACAGTAGCTTGTGACATATGCTTTGTAAAGCAGACAATCACACAGTTAAGTGTCTGGATGTTTTACTTTTTTTTATTTTTAATGCCATTTCCTGCTTCTCAAAAGGCCCCAACCAAAACATGCAAGGAAAATGGCATTCCCAAAATAGAGCAGCAGAAATATGCCACAATAGCACGTGTATATATGTAAAATTTGACTAAACGGGTTTAAAAAAAAATGTAATCCAGACAGCAATACAGTTAAATGTTTGTATTATTATACTTTTTGTATTTTATTATTAAAACAATTCTTCCATTTTTCCCAAAATGAACAACAAAGAAATGATAGTCAAATGCCCAAAACACAGCAGTGGCAACAGGTCACAGTATTGATGTGGTGTGCATGTACGTTAATTTTTTGTAATATAAAAAAATGGACAAAAAATCATTAGTTTGCAATATACACACTTTGTTTGAGAGAGAGTTAAATGTTTTTTCTTTCAGTAATATTCAGTAATATTAGTGACTTGCTTCTGCATAAATGCAAAAAAAAAATGTTAAATGAAATGCAGCAGGTCAATACTGATCAATTACTGCCAGCTCTCCTATCTATCTGTTCCTCTCAGTTGAATCTCTTAATAATTATTTTTCCTTCACACACTACTTCACATATCTTCCTCACTTCTATGCTACCTTATACACTATTTGACCAGTTTTTTCAGTATTTTAAGGCTTTATCACTTTTTCTCTATGGCTACGTTGTGCATTGTGATGTCGTATTACTAATCTGATTAACTACAAAATGGCTGCTGCATTTCTTGCTTTTGCTTTTATGTTGGCTGTAATAGTTCCTCCTAATTGGCTGTGCTATACAATATGGTGATATCTATAAGACATTATGGGGAAGCCCATCTGGTCATACCTGAAGTTATGTGAGACGCCCCTAGCTGATGCAATTTACTGCAATGTGTAAAATTACAATACCGTTTTAGGCTATTCACATGAAGGGAATCACAAATTGTTTAGGTTCAGGGAATTCCTAAAAATACAACACAAATTTGATTTGCATCAAATCGATTTGCTTATATCTTTTTGAAGCGTTTGTATATTACACTCCTGCAATAATAACATTAATTGTATTTTAATTATAATATACTATTTATCTTTCATGTTTTCTTTGTTTACAACTGCACCTACATTTTTATTGTATTTTTTCTTGCTTCTGTCATACAGAGTTATAAATGATCAGTTTGTGAAGGAAATGCCTCAGACTCACATAGGTACTAACCATTCATGCTGCCGTAGTAGAGAGCCAACGGGAAATTTAATTCAAGATAAAATGAGTACGAACAGGAAATTAAAAGGCATTACTGTGTCATCTGCAAGAAAAAGCAATATGAAAGCACTAAACAAAATAATCAGAATCTTTAAATTGTGTGTACTGGGTTTAAATAAGAAAGGCAATAACATCTTGTAAAGAAGTATTTTGTCAATGATTTCCAAGATATAGCAGATATTTGTCAATTATGGGGAACAGATTATATTGCTTTACATATTACACTGTATAACTGGCTTATAAATAAAAAAATACTGTACTAGATGTATTTAACTCAGAGCTTTTACAGTGTAGGCTCACCTTTGTATATTCAGTAATTCCCTAACATAACCCCCATTACCTGAAACATTGCTAATATAAGCAGAAATGATTCAAGAATAGTGCAGGTCAGCTACAGGTAAATCACATTTTCTGCTTTTGTCCCCAAAATCTGTTGGCAAGATGTAGGTTGCCAGGTCCTTCATGCTGTCAGCTGCTATTTTCTTTCAATTTATTTCAGTGGATTCTGCTAGCGCAATGCCAAACTGTGAGTTTCCTTCTAAACGATATTTGTACATCCATGGCAATATGACAGAAATTCATATAACCAAAGCAAAAGTTGAGATATAAAAAAGTGTAAAATTTCCTGTTTCCTGCAAATCTGGAAATTCTGGAAAATGCCAGATGGGCCTGCCTAGCATTGGACCGTATCAATCTGCAACACTCTCAATCTGCAGATATTGTTAACAACTGTAGTTGAACTGAGAGCCTTTGACTGGCTGTGCCAACATCTTTCTTTAGCAGTGCTTTATAACAGGAGAAACAAAAGAGTCAAATAATAGCCAATAAATTACAAAATAATTTTTGATCATGACTGACCTGTGGACAGATGGAAGGGATAGCATTCAAACGATCCATACTCACCAACAAGCTCCCAGTAAACCTAACAATGCTAATATTGAGAAGGTATTAGATTCATTAAAAACATTAGAACAATGCCTTTTGAAGGAGATGAGAGACTTATGGGAGGTAGCTACATTAGACCGCTATCTAGCCCATAATTGCGCTCCAAAGGGGCTCCAGGTATATAAGCTTCTATCTGATTTCTCTAGGATTTCTCTAAAAGTACGGTCCTATTTATTATTGAAAAAAGGAAAAAACAACTATTAGAAAGTAAAACACAGATTTCTAGATTGTTTAATGAAATTAAGTCACATCCAGATATTGTGCATTTATCCGCCAATATTCAAAAAAGAATCCATCAGAAGGAAAAAGAGATTATTGAAAGAAAACGTTGCAAATTTGGTAGAGATGCTATACCGGAGAGTCATATTGAGAACTCACCCATTAGGGAGTCACAACTTGAAATTATTGATGAAATCACAGGGAGCCCGGCCTCTGTAGCCCTCTCTGACTATAGATTTTCCACTCACCCTGTTTCGGAGGAGGAACTTTTTTCCCCAGATTGCAATACCATAAATAATGAAGTGATAAATGAGATCAATATCTTTACTGAGACGCCAAATGATGAAGAGAATTTTTTGTCACCAATAATCACTAGTGTTGAGTGATACCGTCCGATACTTGAAAGTATCGGTATCGGAAAGTATCGGCCGATACCGGCAAAGTATCGGATCTAATCCGATACCGATACCCGATACCAATACAAGTACAAGTCAATGGGACTCAAGTATCGGACGGTATCCCTGATGGTTCCCAGGGTCTGAAGGAGAGGAAACTCTCCTTCAGGCCCTGGGATCCATATTAATGTGTAAAAGAAAGAATTAAAATAAAAAATATTGCTATACTCACCTCTCCGACGCAGCCTGGACCTTACCGAGGGAACCGGCAGCGTTCTTTGCTTAAAATGCGCGCGTTTACTGCCTTCCGTGACGTCACGGCTTGTGATTGGTCGCGTGCCGCCCATGTGGCCGCGACGCGACCAATCACAGCAAGCCGTGACGTAATTTTCAGGTCCTGAATGCCTAATTCTGCATTCAGGACCTGAAAATTACGTCACGGCTTGCTGTGATTGGTCGCGTCGCGGTCACATGGGCGGCATGCAACCAATCACAAGCCGTGATGTAATTTTAAAATGCGCGCGTTTCCTGCCTCCCGTGACGTCACGGCTTGTGATTGGTTGCGTCGCCCATGTGACCGCGACGCGACCAATCACAAGCCATAACGTAATTTTCAAATCCTGAATGCCTAGAATTAGGCACTCAGGACCTGAAAATTATGTCACGGCTTGCTGTGATTGGTCGCGTCGCGGCCACATGGGCGGCACGTGACCAATCACAAGCCGTGACGTCACGGAAGGCAGTAAACGCGCGCATTTTAAGCAAAGAACGCTGCCGGATCCCTCGGTAAGGTCCAGGCTGCGTCGGAGAGGTGAGTATAGCAATATTTTTTATTTTAATTCTTTCTTTTACACTTAATGTTGTTTCGATACCGATACCCGATACCACAAAAGTATCGGATCTCGGTATCGGAATTCTGATACCCGCAAGTATCGGCCGATACCCGATACTTGCGGTATCGGAATGCTCAACACTAATAATCACCACTTTAACTAATGTACAAAATATGTTTCAATGTCTTAGAGAATTAGATGAAGCCCCATCAACTAGTAATTCCAATGTGAATAATTTAGTACCAAAACCAAATATAATCACAGAAAGACGAAAACAAGTCCGTAAAAGACAAAGTAGTGTTCCGTTTTTTCGGACTGTCTCAAAAAGAAACGTAGGAGGGGCTGTAGGGGGGGGAAGTCGCCAAAAGAAAGAGAAAAAAGCAGAAAGAATTAAACAAGGAGGAACAGCAAAGAATTTTTAATCTCAATAATTATGAATTAAGCCAAAATGAGATTAATCTCCTTAATAAAAGACTGCAGTTTGCCCCGGCTGCTAAGTTCAATAAATTTCAGGCATTCATTGGAATTAAATTGTTCATGAGGAAGTTGGCCATTAAGAAACATTTTCAAAAAAAGAATGCAGCCATGTCCAACTACGTAGAAAATGAGGTTCAACCTTATACACATACCACTTTACGCAATAAATCTAATTTTAATCCTCTCAACGAATACTCTGAGTCCTTTGAGGCTTTTCAGAAAAATGTAATTAAAGATATTCAGAAAATTAGTGATAAAAAATGCTTGAATGTCAGATATAATTTAAGATTTAATGAACAAAAGGCTATTAAACAACTGCAGGAAAACAAAGATTTAATAATCCGCCCGGCGGATAAGGGAGGCGGAATAGTGATTTTAAATACATTTGATTATCGTAAAGAAGCAATGTGGCTTCTTTATAATTGACAAACATATAGAAAACTGAAAAATGATCCATCATTAGATTATATTAAAGAAATGCAGTAATTAATAAAAAAGGGACTTAGTACTGGTATACTCAATAAACAAGAATTTGAATTCATAAATACCCCAAACCCTAGGATTGCCATTTTTTATTACTTACCAAAAGTACATAAAAATTTATCGAATCCCCCAGGCCGACCAATAATTTCTGGCATACAATGCCTTATAGCAAACATGTCCAAATATGTGGATACTCACCTACATAGTATGGTGCCCCTATTACCATCATATTTGAAGGATAGTACACATGTCCTACAGATTTTGAGCAAAATTCAATGGCAAGAACACTACATCCTAGGTACATTAGATATAACATCTCTCTATATGGTTATTCATCATACAAAAGGCTGCAAAGCAGCCATGCATTTTTTAAATAAAATAGGATATTTTCCCAATGAACAAATACTGTTTATTATAGACTGCATCCAGTTTATTTTAACTCATAACTATTTTCAATTTGAGGAGAACTGCTACTCCCAGCAGTGGGGTACTGCTATGGGGACCAGGTTCGCACCCAGCTACGCTAACCACTATGTGGGCAGATGGGAGGAGTCTGCCATATATGGGGGTGGCAGGCTGCGTGAGAACCTGGTCCTCTGACACAGGCTTATTCATGATATCATTTTTATATGGTCAGGAGGCCCAGAAACCCTGGCTAATTTTTTAGTTGATATCAATAAAAATACGTATTTTTAAAATTTTACTGTGGTTACTAGCACTGAGACTATTAACTTTCTGGACTTGAAAATTTTCATGCAAGAAGGCATGATTGACACGTGTATTTATTCTAAATATACCGATGGTAATAACTACATATCTATGAATAGTTGCCACCTTCTTAATTGGCTTTTAAATGTGCCAAAAAGTCAATATACTCAGGCGTATAGAAACTGCTCACGCCCTCAGGATTTTAATACAGAGGCAGATTTATTGACTACTAAATTTATCAACAAATGATATGATGGTGATCATCTTTTGAATGCTAGACAGATGGTATTAAGTAAGCCACGTGAAGACCTTTTGAAAGATAATGACATCATGAGTGACATCCCTATTATTGTTCAATATAATGCTAATATGCATATTTTCAAAAAAATTGTTGGGGGACACTGGGATTTGTTAAAGGAGGATAAAATAATTGGTGATTCAATACCTCCGAAACCCAGGTTTATTTTTAGCAAAACCCACAATTTGGGTAACATGATAGCTCCCTCAATACCCATTTATAACCAAGAAAGGAGATCCACCTGTTATGTTGGGAGAAAAACACCAGGTTTGCCGAATATGCAAATTACTAAAGACATCAAAACAACAATTTATTTCACATGGGACAAAGGAGTTTAAGATCCGGGATGTCATCATGTGCACTACTACTGGGGTGATTTTTTCTTTGAAATGCCCATGTAGTAAAATTTATGTGGGACGTACTAAACGCCCACTTAATGTAAGGATAAACGAACATTTGAGGAATATAAGGAATAAGTTCGTTGGTCATCCACTGTCTAAGCATTATAGAGATTATCATAACGGGTTAATTAAAGGGAACCTGTCACCTGAATTTGGCAGGACGAGTTTTGGGTCATATGGGGGGGTTTTCGGGTGTTTGATTCACCCTTTCCTTACCCGCTGGCTGCATGCTGGCCGCAATATTGGATTGAAGTTCATTCTCTATCCTCCGGAGTACACTCCAGCGCAAGGCAATATTACACCTTGATCACGAGCTCTCCAAGCTCGTGCACCGCTGGGAAGGAGGCTAAGGGAGCGTTTGTCACCGGCTGTTTTGACTTTCACTTCTACCACCATCTGCACAAAGGGGGATTCCAGGAGGAAAAAAAACCCTACTGTGGACTTCAACATCGCTTATCAAAAGGTAAATACAGCATTGCCTGCGACCTGCATTTTAACTGGGAATAGATGTGCCCCAACAGTTGGATCAAGTAACATATATGAACTAATTGGACTTTATATTTTAGGTATATTTTAGATATATACATACGAATGACTTTTTAGGCTATTTGATCATATAATTTTATTTTAATATACATCTAATAATTATGTTCCCCCTTTTTTATTGGTACAGTTGGTATGTATAGGCGCAAACTATATGAGTTTTTACGTTTAATTTCTGACAACTTTGTGGTGTTGCCCTGTTTGCAGCCAAATACGTAAAATACCTCTCTAGTTGCACTTGCGCCCACCTATATATTTATATCTTAAATTACAAAATAATCTTATTTATTGAAAAATAGGTCACTAGCTTCCACATAAAAATTCATGAAGTTATCAAAAAGTATATAGTATATGGTTTACCATAACATTGTGACTACATCCATGGATACATTCAATGACCCAGGATTACAGAACGGGACATACGTAATTGCCACAAGATCAGGAGATTTCCACAGATAGACAGCATATCTATAAATCGCTTCCAAATGAGTGTATATATCTCAGATATATAGTGATTTCACAGAACAGTGCAATCAAGTGAGTGATAACTTAATCACCATATATCTCTGTGCAGTTCATACAAGATAATATATAGTTGGATAAAAGGGATAATTACCCATATGTACAAAAGTCCCATCTGGATCCTGGTCACCTTACCCCAACACGCTTTTTTACGTGTGATTGTTACCGCTTCCTCAGGGAAACTACGATCCCCCAGGAAGAAGCGACAAGTGAAACGCTCGTCGGGGTCTCTCTCTCCCTACAATCCTCACACTGCAGGTAAAAACATGGTGTTGCCGTTCATTTAGCACTTGGCACTTGCAATATGGCACTAGTCACGCTTAGTTTCTATGGGATATTTACCTCTAAACTTTGACATTTGGACATGTTTACTTATTATGCACTTGCACTTTGGTCTGTATACTGTCATTTTCAGAAGTTGAACCATTTCAATTTCCCAGCCTGCTGTTGTATCTACATACATCCACACCATTGGACATTTGTACTTATTTGAGACTCACTGGTCCCTACGATTTTGAGTGTGGGTGTTATTATTACTTCTTGTGGATTGTTCGGAGTTCACTCTGCCTTGTTCAATTCAATTTAATTCAGTTCAATTCAATTTAATAATTACTGATTTTATTAATTATGAATAAACTTTGTTGAGTTTTACTTTTGGTCTTGTACTTCCCTCTTTTTTGGGTTATCTTATTTTAGGAAGTGTTCCGATTCATTCCCCTTTTTTGGTCTTTAATTTTGGGTATTTCATCTCCTATATAATCTGGGCCATGGCAAGCACTCATTGCCAGAGTAGTTTCATGCCGCATGGTTAAGTGATGGTGGTTGGTGGTTGCTGTTTGAGAAGGCGTTTGGTGGATTTTTCTGAGACTGTTGCAAATTTTTGGGTGTGTGCTAATCCCTCTCCTTCTCCTACTTTGGTTTTACCCTATCCTCCACTCCCTGGTGTTTACCTCTGTGGGGAAGGGTACAGATTGAGGGTGGATTCAGGAACTAAAGCAAGGTACGTTGCTCTGGCGTCTTCACCATCAGAAGTAATGTGGGTAACAGGGCAAGCTAAGGGACCCCTAGCATTAGGGACAGGGAAGGAGCCCCTGGTTCTGGCAACAGAGTCGTGACAGCACCTATACATTGCACTCATACCAACACATGCTCTGGCTCAATTTTTTTGTTTTGATTTGGTCTTCCAGGTCACCATCTGACAGCACCATGGAGGATGTCCTTCTTATCCACAGTGGGACAGGAAACCACGAGAGTTTAAAAGGACCCTCCCACTACCACCTATGAGTGTTTTTCCTGTCCCACTGCAGATAGGAGTCTATCTGACCACTCCGGGTAGATTGTGAGGATTGGGGGGCCCTGCCTTTCCCTTCCTGCCTCAAGACTTCTGCAGCTGACACCCTGTTCTAAAGGTCCCTCAGCGTACTTCAGTGCAGCGCTACTCCTGAGGAACGGGTCGCTTCCCTCTGGTGGGAGCTCTCGACCCTAGACGGTGACTTGGATGTCGGCATCCAGGTGCCACATCTGTGGATACCATTGAAGATCCAGCATGCGGGTCCCGGAAGAGGCTGGCATCCCAGCATCTTCCACGCCGCACTGCACTTCCAGGTCATGGCCGGCGGCAGAATGTGAGGCAGCGTGTCTCCCTCCAGGGAGTACTTCCGGGGCAAGACCGAGCAGACCGAACAGGCTTCCTGAGGTGAACGAGCAGCACCTGATATAACAAAGTAATGGGTGGGGAGCAATAGCTACCCACAGCAGTCCCTACCCAAGGTAGTATGGAGGAGTCAGCAAAAATAGAGGTCAGCTTGGAAAGCCAGGGGCACGGGAGTACCGAGGAGAGGGATATCACGATAGGAGCCCAGCTTAGCCCAGTTACCACGGGACATATATTTTTGTGTGTTCTAGGCTTCCACCCCTGCAGCAGCTAAAAAGGACAGGAGGAGATCTGGGAAGAGTAAGAAGTGCCCTATTTGCTTATTAAAGCTACCAGAGTCCTGGCAGAAACCCCTCTGCGATGCATGCACCATGAAGGTTATGGGGAAGAACAGGCTGCACTCATCTCCAATATGAGGTCTATGATAAGACAGGAGGTGCAGGCCTCATTAGCAGGACTAGTAGGCCCTCAGGCCACACAGTCAGACTCCCAGGCATCCCGTAAGAGACCAAGAGAGTCTGACTCTGCTTCAGAAGAGGTCCTTTCGGATTCTGATTTAGAGGAAGCATCTGTCATGTCGGACGCTGTTCATACCAGGGCGTTCGACAGACAGCGGTAATTCCGCTTTTGTCCACTATGTGCTCAGTGGCGTCGGCTAGATTTTATCTAGCTGGTCCGGGGTTAATTTAGCTGGTGCTCAGATTGGAAGCTGGGCCACGCCCACTGCCTTTAAATAGTTCTTCTGAACATTGGGCGTCGCCGATTATAGCTTCTGTCTTGTGCTTGGTTATCTCGGTCTGGAGTGGTGAGCTAGGAGTTGGAGTATCGTTGCTGGTGGTGTATTTCCCTTTGTCTTATTTTCTCCTTCCTATATTTGTATTTATTTTGCCCTGTGCACTTATAGTGTATTCCTGAGTGACTGCGGCGTGTTGCATATTTTTCCGTTATCTGTTGTGTATCCGCTTTTTTGGCTTCCCTGGTGGTTGCTGGTGGTACTGGTGACTTGTTTGCACTTTGCTTCTTCTGTTCACCTGCTTCCATCAGTGTTTGGGAGTTTCCTATTTAGCCTTGCTCTCCAGTCATTTCCTTGCCGGTCATCATTGTAACCAGAGCCTTCGGTTGCATGTTCCTGCTACTAGTCTGCTGATCAGCTAAGTGGACTTTGTCCTTTTGTTTTGTACCTTTTGTCCAGTTTGCAGTTTTTGTAAGTCTCTGTAGCTGGAAGCTCTTGCGGGCTGAAATTGCCACTCCTGTGTCATGAGTTGACACAGGAGTCTTAAAGTAATTTCAGGATGGTTTTTGAAAGGGTTTTCAGTTGACCGTGAAGTCCTCTTTTGTATCCTTCTGCTATCTAGTAAGTGGACCTCTCTTTGCTAAATCTACTTTCATACTGTGTATGTCTTTCCCTCTTAATTCACCGTTATTACATGTGGGGGGCTGCTATCATCTTTTGGGGTATTTCCCTAGAGGTAAGCCAGGTCTGTTTCTTCCTCTACCAGGCGTAGTTAGTCCTCCGGCTGGCGCGTGGCATATAGGAAGCCGTAGGTATGCTCCCTGGCTACTGTTAGTTGTGTGGTAGATTTAGCTCACGGTCAACTCGAGTTTTCATCACCCGAGAGCTCGTTCGTTACTTATGTGTTTTTTACGTTCCCTTGCCATTGGGAACCATGACAGTATGACCGGCCTACAAAGTGTTAATTGTTTGGGCTGAAGCAGGAGAAAAAGAAGTGTTGAAGGGAAATTTTTTTTTTTCTTTCCCTCAGAGTTTTGCTGCCTAGCCCTTAATTGCTGTCTAGCTGCTTCTTACCTCCTCTTAACCCTTGAATGGCTCTGACCTTAGCTGTTTAACATGGATGTCCAGAGTTTGGCTGCAGGTTTAAATAATCTTGCTACGAAGGTTCAAAATTTACAAGATTTTGTTATACATGCTCCTATTTCTGAACCTAAAATCCCTACACCAGAGGTGTTTTCCGGAGATAGATCTCGGTTTTTGAATTTCAAATATAATTGTAAATTATTCCTTTCTCTCAGACCTCACTCCTCAGGAGATCCTGTCCAGCAGGTTAAGATTGTAATCTCTTTGCTGCGAGGTGACCCTCAAAATTGGGCATTTTCATTGGCACCATTGACCAGGAGATCCTGCGTTGCTCAATGTGGATGCGTTTTTCCTGGCTTTAGGGTTGCTTTATGAGGAACCTAATTTGGAGATTCAAGCTGAAAAAGCTTTGATAGCCCTATCTCAAGGGCAAGATGAAGCGGAGATATACTGCCAAAAATTTCGTAGGTGGTCTGTGCTTACTCAGTGGAATGAGTGCGCCTTAGCGGCAAATTTCAGAGAGGGCCTTTCTGATGCCGTTAAAGATGTTATGGTCGGGTTCCCTGCGCCTACAGGTCTGAATGAGTCCATGACAATGGCAATTCAGATTGATCGGCGTTTGCGGGAGTGCAAACCCGTGCACCATTTGGCAGTATCTTCTGAAGAGACGCCAGAGAAAATGCAATGTGACAGAGTTATGTCCAGAAGCGAGCGGCAGAATTATAGGCGTAAAAATGGGTTATGCTTCTATTGTGGTGATTCTGCTCATGTTATATCGGCATGCTCTAAGCGTACTAGGAAGGTTGACAAGTCCATTTCAATTGGCACTTTACAGTCCAAATTTATTTTGTCTGTAACCTTGATTTGTTCATTATCAGTTATTTCCGTGGATGCCTATGTGGACTCTGGCGCCGCTCTGAGTCTTATGGACTGGTCCTTTGCCAGGCGCTGTGGGTTTGATTTAGAGCCACTGGAAGTCCCTATACCTCTGAAGGGTATTGATTCTACACCTTTGGCTTGTAATAAACCACAGTTCTGGACGCAAGTGACTATGCGTATGACTCCAGACCATCAGGAGGTGATTCGCTTCCTTGTGTTGTACAATTTACATGATGTTTTGGTGCTTGGATTACCATGGTTACAGTCTCATAACCCAGTCCTTGACTGGAAGGCTATGTCTGTGTTAAGCTGGGGATGTCGGGGGGCTCATGGGGACACTCCTATGGTGTCCATTTCGTCATCTATTCCATCTGAGATTCCGGCATTTTTGTCTGATTATCGTGATATTTTTGAAGAGCCTAAGATTGGTTCACTCCCTCCTCACAGGGATTGTGATTGCGCCATAGATCTGATTCCTGGCAGTAAATTTCCAAAGGGTCGTTTGTTTAACCTATCTGTACCTGAACATGCTGCTATGCGCGAGTATATTAAGGAGTCCCTGGAAAAGGGACATATTCGTCCTTCTTCATCACCTTTAGGAGCCGGTTTTTTCTTTGTCTCTAAAAAGGATGGCTCTCTGAGGCCTTGTATTGATTATCGTCTCCTGAATAAAATTACAGTCAAATATCAGTATCCGTTGCCTTTGCTGACTGATTTGTTTGCTCGCATAAGGGGGGCTAAGTGGTTCTCTAAGAATGATCTTCGTGGGGCGTATAATTTGGTGCGAATTAAGCAGGGGGATGAGTGGAAGACCGCATTTAATACGCCTGAGGGCCATTTTGAGTATTTGGTAATGCCTTTCGGCCTTTCTAATGCACCTTCTGTCTTTCAGTCCTTAATGCATGATATTTTCCGGGAATATTTGGATAAATTTATGATTGTGTACTTGGATGATATTTTGATTTTTTCTGATGACTGGGAGTCTCATGTTCAGCAGGTCAGGAGGGTTTTTCAGGTTTTGCGGGAGAATTCTTTGTGTGTAAAGGGTTCAAAGTGTGTTTTTGGGGTTCAAAAAATTTCATTTTTGGGGTATATTTTTTCCCCTTCTTCTATTGAGATGGACCCTGTCAAGGTTCGGGCTATTTACGACTGGACGCAGCCTACTTCTCTGAAGAGTCTCCAGAAATTCTTGGGCTTTGCTAATTTTTATCGTCGATTTATAGCTGGTTTTTCTGGCGTTGCTAAATCTCTGACGGATTTGACTAAAAAGGGTGCTGATGTTGCCAATTGGTCCCCTGCTGCCGTGGAGGCCTTTCGGGAGCTTAAGCGCCGCTTTTTGTCTGCCCCTGTGTTGCGCCAGCCTGATGTTTCTCTTCCCTTTCAGGTTGAGGTCGATGCTTCCGAGATCGGAGCGGGGGCGGTTTTGTCGCAGAAAAGTTCCGACTGCTCAGTGATGAGACCTTGTGCGTTCTTTTCGCGAAAATTTTCGGCCGCCGAGCGAAACTATGATGTTGGTAATCGGGAGCTTTTGGCCATGAAGTGGGCATTTGAGGAGTGGCGTCATTGGCTTGAGGGTGCCAGACATCAGGTGGTAGTTTTGACTGATCACAAGAATTTAATTTATTTGGAGTCTGCCAGGCGCCTGAATACTAGACAGGCACGTTGGTCGTTGTTCTTTTCCCGGTTTAATTTTGTGGTCTCGTACTTACCGGGTTCTAGGAATGTGAAAGCAGATGCTCTTTCTAGGAGTTTTGAGCCTGACTCTCCTGGGAATTCTGAACCTGCTGGTGTCCTTAAGGATGGAGTGGTTTTGTCTGCTGTCTCTCCAGATTTGCGACGTGCTTTGCAAGAATTTCAGGCGGATAGACCTGATCGTTGTCCGTCTGGTAGACTGTTTGTTCCTGACGAGTGGACCACTAGAGTCATCTCGGAAGTTCATTCTTCTACTCTGGCAGGTCATCCGGGAATTTTTGGCACCAGAGATTTGGTGGCTAGATCCTTCTGGTGGCCTTCCCTGTCTCGAGATGTGCGTGTTTTTGTGCAGTCTTGCGATGTGTGTGCTCGGGCCAAGCCTTGTTGTTCTAGGGCTAGTGGGTTGTTGTTGCCCTTGCCTATTCCAAAGAGGCCTTGGACGCACATCTCTATGGACTTTATCTCGGATCTCCCTGTTTCTCAGAAGATGTCTGTCATCTGGGTGGTGTGTGACCGTTTTTCTAAAATGGTTCATTTGGTGCCATTGCCTAAGTTGCCTTCCTCATCTGAGTTGGTCCCTCTGTTTTTTCAAAATGTGGTTCGCTTGCATGGTATTCCGGAAAACATCGTTTCTGACAGGGGTACCCAGTTCGTGTCTAGATTTTGGCGGGCAGTCTGTGCCAGGTTGGGCATTGATTTGTCCTTTTCGTCTGCATTCCATCCTCAGACCAATGGCCAGACGGAGCGAACTAATCAAACTTTGGAGACTTATTTGAGGTGTTTTGTGTCTGCGGATCAGGATGATTGGGTTGCCTTTCTGCTGTTGGCGGAGTTTGCTCTTAATAATCGGGCTAGTTCTGCCACTTTGGTTTCTCCTTTCTTTTGCATCTTTCGCTATCCATAATGTGTTCCATCGGTCATTGTTGCGGAGATATGAGGTACCGGTGGTTCCTTCTACTGAACCTCCTGCTCCTGTGCTGGTGGAGGGTGAATTGGAGTACGTCGTGGAGAAGATCTTGGACTCCCGTATTTCCAGACGGAGACTTCAATATCTGGTTAAATGGAAAGGCTATGGTCAGGAAGATAATTCTTGGGTAACTGCCTCTGATGTTCATGCCTCGGATTTGGTTCGTGCCTTTCATAGGGCTCATCCAGATCGTCCTGGCGGTTCTTGTGAGGGTTCGGTGCCCCCTCCTTAAGGGGAGGGTACTGTTGTGTATCCGCTTTTTTGGCTCCCCTGGTGGTTGCTGGTGGTACTGGTGACTTGTTTGCACTTTGCTTCTTCTGTTCACCTGCTTCCATCAGTGTTTGGGAGTTTCCTATTTAGCCTTGCTCTCCAGTCATTTCCTTGCCAGTCATCATTGTAACCAGAGCCTTCGGTTGCATGTTCCTGCTACTAGTCTGCTGATCAGCTAAGTGGACTTTGTCCTTTTGTTTTGTACCTTTTGTCCAGTTTGCAGTTTTTGTAAGTCTCTGTAGCTGGAAGCTCTTGCGGGCTGAAATTGCCACTCCTGTGTCATGAGTTGACACAGGAGTCTTAAAGTAATTTCAGGATGGTTTTTGAAAGGGTTTTCAGTTGACCGTGAAGTCCTCTTTTGTATCCTTCTGCTATCTAGTAAGTGGACCTCTCTTTGCTAAATCTACTTTCATACTGTGTATGTCTTTCCCTCTTAATTCACCGTTATTACATGTGGGGGGCTGCTATCATCTTTTGGGGTATTTCCCTAGAGGTAAGCCAGGTCTGTTTCTTCCTCTACCAGGCGTAGTTAGTCCTCCGGCTGGCGCGTGGCATATAGGAAGCCGTAGGTATGCTCCCTGGCTACTGTTAGTTGTGTGGTAGATTTAGCTCACGGTCAACTCGAGTTTCCCTCACCCGAGAGCTCGTTCGTTACTTATGTGTTTTTTACGTTCCCTTGCCATTGGGAACCATGACAGTTATCCTTGTCTGTGCTAACTGTGGGTATTGGTGTGTGGTCTCTTCACTGGGTGGTTGGTGGCGGTTTCAGCCTAGGGTTGAAACAGGAGACAGGGTGAGGGTGGAGGCCCAGACATGCACACCATCAGTGTAAACTCTGGGAGAGGGTCAGTCAGGGTTTCCCTAGTCTGAGGGAAATCGCAGGGGCCGGGGTCATTAGCTCTTGCATACCTAGGTCTCCCGTGACTTTATAATTGGCCAACATTATTTGAATTCCATGGATCCCATGAATTCCATAACCCGCCAGTTGGAGGCGCTGTCCCTACAGGTCACTGAGTTGAGGGGGGCAGTGCAACAACAGGGACTAGCAGTATCTAATGTGCAAGCCGGAGTGACAGGTAGAGTTGCTGAGCCTAAGTTTCCTTTGCCTGAAAAGTTTACTGGGGAACGCAGTAAATTTGTTACTTTTCGTGAAGCTTGCAAACTGTATTTTCGGATGCGTCCGATCTCCTCAGGTAATGAGGCTCAGCGTGTGGGCCTGGTGTTGTCATTATTAAACCGGGACCCCCAAGAATGGGCGTTTTCTTTGCCATCTGATTCTGCTGCATTAACTCTGTGGAGAGTTTTTTTATGTTCTTGGACACATTTACGATGATCCTGACAGAATGGCTCTAGCAGAATCTAAGATACACACTATTCGCCAGGGGGAGCGTGTTGCAGAGGATTACTGTTCTGAATTTCGCCGCTGGGCGGTCGAAACTCAGTGGAATGATCCTGTGCTGCGGTGTCAGTTTATTCATGGGGTTTCTGGAAGGGTTAAATAAGCCCTCCTGATGTATGAGACTCCTGCTTCACTAGATTCCGCTATGAGTCTTGTTGTCCGCATTGATCGCCGTTTGCGTCAGGGGGAGCATGAGACGCCGCCTGTGGGAGAAGGTTTAGGTTCACGTGAGGTTGCTGCAGGTGAGCCCACGCAACCTATGCAAATCGCAGGGGTGTCACATGTTAAGCATCAAGCCCCTGTGCTCAGGAAGCAGGGAGCCTGTTTTTACTGCGGTAAAACTGGTCATTTTGTTAATATTTGTCCTCTGCTGTCAAAGAAAAACGCAACGGCGGAAAACTTCTAAGCTCAGAGGGTGTGGAGGAGTCCAATCTGAGCTTATGTATATCCTCCATGGTGGTTTCTCAATGCATGCTCCCTGTCAAAGTTATTGTCGCTGGCAGAGAGCTGCCAATCACGGTTTTTGTGGATAGTGGTTCTGCCACAAATCTCATTGATGAGGAGTTTGCGCGCACCGCCGGTTTTAGGGTCGAAAAACTGCCTCATCCTATCCGCGTGGTCACCATCAATGCTGCTCCTCTCCCACAGGGGGAGATTACTGAGTTTGTGGCTGAGGTGAAACTCCACATTGGGGTTCTTCATTTCGAGCAGGTTACATGTAAGGTGCTCAAGAGTCTTCCAGCACAATTGGTTCTGGGTTTTCCATGGTTGTCTATGCACAACCCGGTTATTGACTGGAAAACTCAGGACATAATTCAGTGGAGAGAATTCTGCCAGGAGAATTGCTTGGCCACATGTGTGTCTGCTGTGACTTCAAGCGTTCCTGAGTCACTTCTGGATTTTGTGGATGTGTTCTCTGAGAAGGGTTGTTCAGAGTTGCCACCATATCGCCCCTATGATTGTACTATCAGGTTTAAACCAGGGGCCAAATTGCCTAAAGCAAGGATGTTTAACATCTCCAGTCCGGAGAGACAAGCGCTAAAGGATTACATTGCTGAAAGTTTGAGCAAAGGGCACATCAGGCCTTCATCCTCGCCAGTGACAGCAGGGTTCTTCTTCGTTAAGAAGAAAGATGGCGGACTACGCCCGTGTCTGGATTTCAGGGAGTTAAACCAGATTACGGTTTGTGATCCATACCCTATGCCATTGATACCGGATTTGTTCAACCAGGTGGCAAGTGCTAAGTGGTTTACCAAGCTTGACCTCAGGGGGGCGTACAACCTCATAAGAGTCCGTCAAGGTGATGAGTGTAAGACGGCTTTTAATACCCCTGAGCATCATTTTGAAAATTTGGTGATGCCATTTGGGTTGACAAACGCACCTGCAGTGTTTCAACATTTCATAAATGATGTGTTCTCGCATGTTTTGGGGAAATTCGTTATTGTGTACCTAGATGACATTCTCATATATTCTTGCGAACGTGATACTCATTTAGATCATGTCAGGCAGGTGTTACAGCTTCTCAGAGAGTACACAAACCAAGAAACAACACACAATAAATGGAGTGCATCCACCTGATGCTATATAACCTATAAATATGATGCACAACTCAATATGTATAGAAAATCATGATTTTATTGAAAAAGAATAATAAAATTAAGTAATACAGGGGAAAACAGTAAGGTAGATAAAATACAGGGTATCACAGGATATCTGTAGGATGCCACATCAAATCTAATAATAAATAACGAATATATAAATTACAAAGAATTTTTTATATATCTTGTGTGGATAATACAACCCATATAGTTTCTCATGTTGTGTAACCACATTAAATAATCCCGAACCTCTAATAAGGTAATGGCATACAGGGTGAATAAATAAATTGGATAATATATAAATCTGATAATATATAAACTGCTGTGCACAAAATAAATATATAAATAATACCCTTCAATACACGTTAATAATAAATATAAAGAAATATACAGTTAGGTCCATATATATTTGGACAGAGACAACATTTTTCTCATTTTGGTTATAGACATTACCACAATGAATTTTAAACAAAACAATTCAGATGCAGTTGAAGTTCAGACTTTCAGCTTTCATTTGAGGGTATCCACATTAAAATTGGATGAAGGGTTTAGGAGTTTCAGCTCCTTAACATGTGCCACCCTGTTTTTAAAGGGACCAAAAGTAATTGGACAGATTCAATAATTTTAAATAAAATGTTCATTTCTAGTACTTGGTTGAAAAAAGTGTCATAGTGCCATGAATGAGATAGAGTGGAATACCAACCAGTATGAGAGCCTGTGAGAGCCTGGACCTGCCTGACGCGCGTTTCGCCTGAGCTTTGATGAGGGAATGAATGACCAAAGGTAAGAAGCAGCATTTTAACTGAGAAGGGACCAATCGTGAAACGGCCGAAATCAAAACAGCTGTGATTTGAACATATGACGTACCATGCATGGTAACGCCGGAGACTGCCTCCTCCCACCAGACGCGTCTCAAAGGAGCGCATCATATGGGGGAGACCGACGCCGGCGTGCGTTCCAGCTTGGACCGCAAAAAGACCGAACGTGACATGTGATATGTAAATAGCAGTGACGTGGAGTGTGTGAGCAGTGCGAACAGAGCGCACAGAATAAAAAAATGTACGTAAGTAATAAATGTCATGTCAACGAGTGCCCAGTAAAACAAATGTAGTAGATACATCAAATCAAATAGATTTAGCAGTGCATAAACAATGATAATAACCAAATCCATTGTTGTAAGGTGACTATAAAATAAAACAAAAAGATCAAAGTGACAGTGCATGGAAATATTGAAATAAAATAAGAAATATACCATCTAAAGCAGAGGTCCCCAACCTTTTTTGCACCAGGGACCGGCTTTAAGCAAGACCAGTTTTCCATGGCCCGGTGGGGGTGGGGCAGAGGCGGGGCTTTGGTCATATGGGGGTGGGGTTATGGAGGGATGGAGCTTAGTGCATACTTATCATATAATTATGACATTTATAATGAGAATGTGATTCAAACTGATTCAATGTGATTCAAACCTATAAAGCTGTGCCTTATATATAGTGCTCTGCACCGTTGCCCCATAGATGCTCCACATAAAGCTGTGCCTTATATATAATGCTCTGCACCGTTGCCCCATAGATGCTCCACATAAAGCTGTGCCTTATATATAGTGCTCTGCACCGTTGCCCCATAGATGCTCCACATAAAGCTGTGCCTTATATATAGTGCTCTGCACCGTTGCCCCATAGATGCTCCACATAAAGCTGTGCCTTATATATAGTGCTCTGCACCGTTGCCCCATAGATGCTCCACATAAAGCTGTGCCTTATATATAGTGCTCTGCACCGTTGCCCCATAGATGCTCCACATAAAGCGGTGCCTTATATATAGTGCTCTGCACCGTTGCCCCATAGATGCTCCACATAAAGCTGTGCCTTATATATAGTGCTCTGCACCGTTGCCCCATAGATACTCCACATAAAGCTGTGCCTTATATATAGTACTCTGCACCGTTGCCCCATAGCTGTGCCATATAGTGCTCTGCACCGTTGCCCCATAGATACTCCACATAAAGCTGTGCCATTGCTGCTGCAATAAAAAAAAAAACAACACATACTCACCTGTCTTGCTTGCAGCTCCTCAGCGTCCCGTCCCGGCGTCTCTCTGCACTGACTGATCAGGCAGAGGGCGGCGCGCACACTATATGCGTCATCGCGCCCTCTGACCTGCACAGTCAGTGCGGAGAGACGCCGGGAAGATGGCGCGACGCCCGGCGTGTCGAACGAGGACAGGTGAATATGTAATACTTACCTGCTCCCGGCGTCCCGCTCCTTCCCCCGGACAGCTGGTCTTCGGTGCCGCAGCCTCTTCCTCTGTCAGCGGTCACCGGCACCGCTGATTAGAGAAATGAAGCTAGCTGTCAGCGGCGCCGCGGACCGGCTGAAAAACCCCAACGGCCCGGTCCTGGTCCGCGGACCGGCGGTTGGGGACCTCTGATCTAAAGTATAAATGACATAAAATTATTATACAATTATATACATATAATATAACCGTGCAAAATAGTGCTGACAAATACCAATACTGTATTGAAACAAATAACATCATATGGATACATAAGTACAAAAAAGAAATGACTTAAAAGTGCATAGAGCAATATATGCGGATCCAAAGTGTCAGTCAATTAACTGCAAGAAATAATTATTTCAATATGGCGAAAGATCTGAAAAGATAAAAACAAGAATTTTTGAGAAAAAACATTAAAACCAGATCAGAATAAAACCACATATACATACATATATATATATATATACACATATATATACACACATATATACACGTATATGTAGAAGCATACACACAGGATGGATACAATGTGCATCCATGTGTATAATGTAGAACCGTGTACACACATACAAATACACATACAAAAGATTAAAACACTGAACAAAGGGAGGATTTAGAGAAATGGAGCAAAACTAATGGTCTTGTTGAGACCCATTGGTGTCATAGTGTCTAAGATGGTGATCCATCTTAGTTCTCTCTGTGCTAAGATTTTCTTCCAATCACCACCCCGATTATCAATAATTATTCTATGTATTCCACTTACTTTTAAAGATGATGGATCACAATTATGATGTAATTTATAATGACGGGGGATTGTTTTTAATTCAGCAACGTTGTAAATTTCTGCTGCGGCTATAATATCAAGAACATGTTCACGAGTTCTTCTACGCAATTCGCATGAAGTCAAACCTATATATAATTTATTGCAAGGACATTTTGCACTATATATGACACCTATTGTTTTGCAGGAGATATTATGAGTAGTGTTGAGCATTCCGATACCGCAAGTATCAGGTATCGGCCGATACTTGCGGTATCGGAATTCCGATGCCGAGATCCGATACTTTTGTGGTATCGGGAATCGGAATCGGAAGTTCTCAGTGTATGGTTTCCATTGTCTGAAGGAGAGGAAACTCTCCTTCAGGCCCTGGGATTCATATCCATGTAAAAAATAAAGAATTAAAATAAAAAATAGGGATATACTCACCCTCTGACGCTCCCTGGTAGTAACCGGCAGCCTGCTTTGCTTAAAATGAGCGCGTTCAACACCTACCAAGACGTCATGGCTTCTGATTGGTCGCGTGCCGCTCATGTGACCACCACGCGACCAATCACAAGCCGTGACGTCATTCTCAGGTCCTAAATTCCTAGAATTAGGAATTTAGGACCTGAGAATGATGTCACGGCTTGTGATTGGTCGCGTGGCGGTCACATGAGCGGCACGCGACCAATCAGAAGCCGTGACATCATGGAAGGTGCTGAACGCGCTCATTTTAAGCAACGGAAGCTGCCGGTTAACAGCGGTAAGGTGCAGGGGCCTCCGGAAAGGTGAGTATATCAATATTTTTATTTTAATTCTTTATTTTACACATTCATATGGATCCCAGGGCCTGAAGGAGAGTTTCCTCTCCTTCAGACCCTGGGAACCATCAGGATACCATCCGATACTTGGTGTCCCATTGACTTGCATGGGTATCGGGTATCGGAATCGGCGAGATCCGATACTTTGCCGGTATCAGCCGATACTATCCGATAACGATACTTTCAAGTATCGGACGGTATCGCTCAACACTAATTATGAGAAATTTTATATGTTTTGGAATTGGAGGAATTTGTAATTTGTTTAGTGGTCTCAATGTTGGGGCATGCAACACATGACCCACAAGGTTTGCAACCCCAAGCGGGTCCCTTGGAGTCAAAGATGTTCTTTACTTTAGGTTCAAAGTTACTTTTAACTAACATATCTCTAATATTTTGTGATCTACGATAGGTGATTGTGGGATGTGAAGCAATACACCTAGAAAGAGAAGCATCAATTTTCAATATATTCCAATATTTATTCATGGCTTCCCCCATCTCACCATTTCTGGCGTTGAATGTAGAGATAAATCTGACCACTTCATTGTCCTTGGGTAGTTTACGTTGATAAAGAAGATCCGATCTTTTAGAAAATTTGGCTCGTCTATAGCCCCTTTGAATGACTGTCTCTGAGTAACCTCTATCAAGGAACCTTTTCCTGAGGTCACTAGCCTGCGCTTCAAATTTCACATCATCGGAACATATTCTGCGCATCCTAAGAAATTGTCCCACTGGAATGCTGTTAATCAGGTTCCTAGGATGTGAGGATTCCGCATGAAGTAAGGTGTTAACCGAGGTGGGTTTTCAATGTACATCCGTCTTTATCCATCCCTGATTATCAATATTGAATAAGATATCCAGAAATTCCATATTCCTTCTTCCTGATTTATACGTCAATCTAACATTCAGGTCATTTTCATTAAGTAACCGCATGAATTTACAAAGGTCTTCTTCCGTGCCCTGCCATAGAAAAAATATGTCATCTATGAATCTGCTCCAAGACAACACTTTATCACAGAGGGGTATGTGATCAGATGTAAAGAGGTCCCTTTCCCACAGCCCCAGGAACAGGTTGGCATATGAGGGCGCGCAGGATGCCCCCATAGCTGTTCCCTGGAGCTGCAGGATAAAGGACCCCTTAAGTAAAAAGAAATTATGAGTAAGTGTGAATCGGAGCAGTTCAAGAACAAAATGGATCATGTCTCCCCTCATGTTAGACATTTCCAGAAAAAATTTTGCTGCTCTAATGCCATCCTCGTGTTTGATGGAGGTGTACAGGGATTCAACATCACACACCACTAAGAGTGTGTCCGATTGAACCTGTACACCATCCATTTTGCATAATACATCTGATGTATCCTTCAAATATGAAGGTAATTCCTCCACTAATGGCCTCAAAACATGATCGACAAATTTACATATCGGTTCACACATGTTGTTAATACCTGATATGACTGGTCTTCCGGGTGGGCATTTCAAACTTTTATGGATCTTCGGTAGAAGGTAAAATGACGCAATTCTTGGGTTTTTCTTAAATAAACACTCCATTTCATATTTAGTGATTATTCCCTTGGATTCTGCAGCAGATAGAACAGATGATTAGTGTTGAGCGATACCGTCCGATACTTGAAAGTATCGGTATCGGAAAGTATCGGCCGATACCGGCAAAGTATCGGATCCAATCCGATACCGATACCCGATACCAATACAAGTCAATGGGACTCAAGTATCGGACGGTATTCCTGATGGTTCCCAGGGTCTGAAGGAGAGGAAACTCTCCTTCAGGCCCTGGGATCCATATAAATGTGTAAAAGAAAGAATTAAAATAAAAAATATCGCTATACTCACCTGTCCGACGCAGCCTGGACCTCAGCGAGGGAACCGGCAGCGTTGTTTGTTTAAAATTCGCGCTTTTACTTGGTTACGTGAAGTCCCGGCTTGTGATTGGTCAGGGCGGCCATGTTGCCGGGACGCGGACCAATCACAGCAAGCCGTGACGAAATTACGTCACGGCTTGCTGTGATTGGTCCGCGTCCCGGCAACATGGCCGCCATTAACCAATCACAAGCCGTGACGTCACGGGAGGCTGGACACGCGCGCTTTTTAAAAAGCGCGCGTGTCCAGCCTCCAGTGACGTCCCGGCTTATGATTGGTCACGGCGCCATGTTGCCGGGACGCGGACCAATCACAGCAAGCCGTGACGAAATTACGTCACGGCTTGCTGTGATTGGTCCGCGTCCCGGCAACATGGCTGCCATTAACCAATCACAAGCCGTGACGTCACGGGAGGCTGGACACGCGCGCTTTTTAAAATGGGCGCGTGTCCAGCCTCCCGTGACGTCCCGGCTTGTGATTGGTTGCGCCGCGGTTAACCAATCACAAGCCGGGAGGCTGGACACGCGCGCATTTTAAAATTTTAAAATTTTAAAATGCGCGCGTGTCCAGCCTCCCGGCTTGTGATTGGTTGACCGCGGCGCAACCAATCACAAGCCGGGACGTCACGGGAGGCTGGACACGCGCCCATTTTAAAATGCGCGCGTGTCCAGCCTCCCGTGACGTCACGGCTTGTGATTGGTTGCGTCTCCCATGTGACTGCGACGCAACCAATCACAAAGCCGGGACGTAATTTTAAAATCCTTAAGGACCTGAAATTACGTCACGGCTTGCTGTGATTGGTTGCGTCGCCCATGTGACTGCGACGCAACCAATCACAACGCCGGAACGTAATTTTAAAATCCTGAAGGACCTGAAATTACGTCACGGCTTGCTGTGATTGGTTGCGTCCCGGTCACATGGGCGGCACGCAACCAATCACAAGCCGGGACTCACGTAAAGGAAAGAAAAGCGCGAATTTTAAACAAAGAACGCTGCCGCTTCCCTCGGTAAGGTGCAGGCTGCGTCGGAGAGGTGAGTATAGCAATATTTTTTATTTTAATTCTCTCTTTTACACATTTTTACATTAATGTTGTTTCGATACCGATACCCGATATCACAAAAATATCGGATCTCGGTATCGGAATTCCGATACAGCAAGTATCGGCCGATACCCGATACTTGCAGTATCGGAATGCTCAACACTACAGATGATAATTGAGCCTGATAATTAGATGGGGGATTGAATGTCAATTTTTTATATGTTACTCCATCATAAAGATGTCTCCTCGCCTCTTTTTCATATTGTATTACCGGCCACAACACCACATTTCCCCCTTTATCAGATGGCTTTATTATGGCATCATCCATCTTTTTCAGTTGTCTCAAAGCTAGTCGTTCATCTTTAGTTAGATTGTCATAAGGTAAAGATGGGGGTATTTGTTTAAATTCTTCACTAACCATCTTCACAAATAATTCAACGTTAGAAGAAAACATTGAAATAGATGGAAAACGTGTAGATTTTGGGACAATAGACTTAGGTAGCTTACCAGATATATCAGGTCTTTGTTCATCCAGGAGTCTTTGTAGTATATTCAACGTCTCGCGTTCTTCTGGGGTTAAAGACATATTATCATCAAAATTTTTATTATAAATCTTCTTAAAAATTAACTTACGGGCAAAAAGATGTAGATCTTTGAGAGCAGTAAAATAATCGAATTTATGGGTTGGTGAAAAGGTTAAACCCCTATCAAGTACATTAATTTGTGCCCGAGTGAGTAATCTACTAGATAGATTGATTACCTTTGATGTGGGAAAGACGATGTGAATTTTACTAAGCAATGGGAGGAAGCATGTAATCAGTGTTCCACCCAATTTCTACAACTTATTATTCAGAAAAATGGCACTACACTGAAAGAAATTGATGTGGACATTGATAAGCTTCAGGAACAATTAAAATCTATTACAACTCAAATTGAGATTGACAAATTCAATGAAGAAATGGAGGAATGTTTTCTCACATGGGAAAAACACATTAAAAATACTAAAGTCAACAAATACCAACGTGACCAACAGGACTTTCTGAACAATCGTATATATAAATGGAAACATAATGCAACCAATAATGAACGAAAAGCCTCTGTGTCATCGGCCGCATCCACAGAAAATGAATCAGTAGATTCTTCTACTTCCTATGGGAGATACCAGAGTAAGGGTGGTCCAAGACGATATAACTTCAGAAGAAATACCCATAAAGACAAGTATATTGAGGAGGGTGGCAACACCACATCAAAGGTAATCAATCTATCTAGTAGATTACTCACTCGGGCACAAATTAATGTACTTGATAGGGGTTTAACCTTTTCACCAACCCATAAATTCGATTATTTTACTGCTCTCAAAGATCTACATCTTTTTGCCCATAAGTTAATTTTTAAGAAGATTTATAATAAAAATTTTGATGGTAATATGTCTTTAATCCTAGAAGAACGTGAGACGTTGAATATACTACAAAGCCTCCTGGATGATATATCTGGTAAGCTACCTAAGTCTATTGTCCCAAAATCTACACGTTTTCCATCTATTTCAATGTTTTCTAATGTTGAATTATTTGTGAAGATGGTTAGTGAAGAATTTAAACAAATACCCCCATCTTTACCTTATGACAATCTAACTAAAGATGAACGACTAGCTTTGAGACAACTGAAAAAGATGGATGATGTCATAATAAAGCCATCTGATAAAGGGGGAAATGTGGTGTTGTGGCTGGTAATACAATATGAAAAAGAGGCGAGGAGACATCTTTATGATGGAGTAACATATAAAAAATTGACATTCAATCCCCTATCTAATTATCAGGCTCAATTATCATCTGTCCTATCTGCTGCAGAATCCAAGGGAATATTCACTAAATATGAAATGGAGTGTTTATTTAAGAAAAACCCAAGAATTGCGTCATTTTACCTTCTACCGAAGATCCATAAAAGTTTGAAATGCCCACCCGGAAGACCAATCATATCAGGTATTAACAACATGTGTGAACCGATATGTAAATTTGTCGATCATGTTTTGAGGCCATTAGTGGAGGAATTACCTTCATATTTGAAGGATACATCAGATGTATTATGCAAAATGGATGGTGTACAGGTTCAATCGGACACACTCTTAGTGGTGTGTGACGTTGAATCCCTGTACACCTCCATCAAACACGAGGATGGCATTAGAGCAGCAAAATTTTTTCTGGAAATGTCTAACATGAGGGGAGACATGATCCATTTTGTTCTTGAACTGCTCCGATTCGCACTTACTCATAATTTCTTTTTACTTAAGGGGTCCTTTATCCTGCAGCTCCAGGGAACAGCTATGGGGGCATCCTGCGCGCCCTCATATGCCAACCTGTTCCTGGGGCTGTGGGAAAGGGACCTCTTTACATCTGATCACATACCCCTCTGTGATAAAGTGTTGTCTTGGAGCAGATTCATAGACGACATATTTTTTCTATGGCAGGGCACGGAAGAAGACCTTTGTAAATTCATGGGGTTACTTAATGAAAATGACCTGAATGTTAGATTGACGTATAAATCAGGAAGAAGGAATATGGAATTTCTGGATATCTTATTCAATATTGATGATCAGGGATGGATAAAGACGGATGTACATCGAAAACCCACCTCGGTTAACACCTTACTTCATGCGGAATCCTCACATCCTAGGAACCTGATTAACAGCATTCCAGTGGGACAATTTCTTAGGATGCGCAGAATATGTTCTGATGATGTGAAATTTGAAGCGCAGGCTAGTGACCTCAGGAAAAGGTTCCTTGATAGAGGTTACTCAGAGACTCAGAGTCATTCAAAGGGGCTATAGACGAGCCAAATTTTCTAAAAGATCGGATTTTCTTTATCAACGTAAACTACCCAAGGACAATGAAGTGGTCAGATTTATCTCTACATTCAACGCCAGAAATGGTGAGATGTGGGAAGCCATGAATAAATATTGGAATATATTGAAAATTGATGCTTCTCTTTCTAGGTGTATTGCTTCACATCCCACAATCACCTATCGTAGATCACAAAATATTAGAGATATGTTAGTTAAAAGTAACTTTGAACCTAAAGTAAAGAACATCTTTGACTCCAAGGGACCCGCTTGGGGTTGCAAACCTTGTGGGTCATGTGTTGCATGCCCCAACATTGAGACAACTAAACAATTTATGAATTCCTCCAATTCCAAAACATATAAAATTACTCATAATATCTCCTGCAAAACAATCGGTGTCATATATAGTGCAAAATGTCCTTGCAATAAATTATATATAGGTTTGACTTCACGCGAATCGTGTAGAAGAACTTGTGAACATGTTCTTGATATTATAGCTGCAGCAGAAATTTCCAACGTTGCTGAATTAAAAACAATCCCCCGTCATTATAAATTACATCATAATTGTGATCCATCGTCTTTAAAAGATAGAATAATTATTGATAATCGGGGTGGTGATTGGAAGAAAATCTTAGCACAGAGAGAACTAAGATGGATCACCATCTTAGACACTATGACGCCAATGGGTCTCAACAAGACCATTAGTTTTGCTCCATTTCTCTAAATCCTCCCTTTGTTCAATGTTTTAATCTTTTGTATGTGCATTTGTATGTGTGTACACGGTTCTACAGTATACACATGGATGCACATTGTATCCATCCTGTGTGTATGCTTCTACATATACGTGTATATATGTGTGTATATATATGTGTATATATATACAGTGCCTACAAGTAGTATTCAACCCCCTGCAGATTTAGCAGGTTTACACATTTGGAATTAACTTGGCATTGTGACATTTGGACTGTAGATCAGCCTGGAAGTGTGAAATGCACTGCAGCAAAAAAGAATGTTATTTCTTTGTTTATTTTTTTTTTAAATTGTGAAAAGTCTTTTCAGAGGGTCATTTATTATTCAACCCCTCAACCCACCAGAATTCTGTTTGGTTCCCCTAAAGTATTAAGAAGTAGTTCAGGCACAAAGAACAATGAGCTTCACATGCTTGGATTAATTATCTTTTTCCAGCCTTTTCTGACTATTTAAGACCCTCCCCAAACTTGTGAACAGCACTCAAACATGGTCAACATGGGAAAGACAAAGGAGCATTCCAAGGCCATCAGAGACAAGATCGTGGAGGGTCACAAGGCTGGCAAGGGGTACAAAACCCTTTCCAAGGAGTTGGGCCTACCTGTCTCCACTGTTGGGAGCATCATCCGGAAGTGGAAGGATTATGGAACTACTGTTAGCCTTCCACGGCCTGGACAGCCTTTGAAAGTTTCCTCCCGTGCCAAGGCCAGGCTTGTCTGAAGAGTCAAGGCTAACCCAAGGACAGCAAGGAAGGAGCTCTGGGAAGATCTCATGGCAGTGGGGACATTGGTTTCAGTCAATACCATAAATAACGTACTCCACCGCAATGGTCTCCGTTCCAGACGAGCCCGTAAGGTACCTTTACTTTCAAAGCGTCATGTCAAGGCTCGTCTACAGTTTGCTCATGATCACTTGGAGGACTCTGAGACTGACTGGTTCAAGGTTCTCTGGTCTGATGAGACCAAGATCGAGATCTTTGGTGCCAACCACACACGTGACGTTTGGAGACTGGATGGCACTGCATACGACCCCAAGAATACCATCCCTACAGTCAAGCATGGTGGTGGCAGCATCATGCTGTGGGGCTGTTTCTCAGCCAAGGGGCCTGGCCATCTGGTCCGCATCCATGGGAAGATGGATAGCACGGCCTACCTGGAGATTTTGGCCAAGAACCTCCGCTCCTCCATCAAGGATCTTAAGATGGGTCGTCATTCATCTTCCAACAAGACAACGACCCAAAGCACACAGCCAAGAAAACCAAGGCCTGGTTCAAGAGGCAAAAAATCAAGGTGTTGCAGTGGCCTAGTCATTCTCCTGACCTTAAAACAATTGAAAACTTGTGGAACGAGCTCAAGATTAAAGTCCACATGAGACACCCAAAGAACCTAGATAACTTGGAGAAGATCTGCATGGAGGAGTGGGCCAAGATAACTCCAGAGACCTGTGCCGGCCTGATCAGGTCTTATAAAAGACGATTATTAGCTGTAATTGCAAACAAAGGTTATTCCACAAAATATTAAACCTAGGGGTTGAATAATAATTGACCCACACTTTTATGTTTAAAATTTATAAAAATTTAACTGAGCAACAAAACTTTTTGGTTTGTAAGATTTATGCATCTGTTAATAAATCCTGCTCTTGTTTGAAGTTTGAAGGCTCTAACTTATTTGCATCTTATTAAACCTGCTAAATCTGCAGGGGGTTGAATACTACTTGTAGGCACTGTATATGTACACTCACCGGCCACTTTATTAGGTACACCTGTCCAACTTCTTGTTAACACTTAATTTCTAATCAGCCAATCACATGGCGGCAACTCAGTGCATTTAGGCATGTAGACATGGTCAAGACAATCTCCTGCAGTTCAAACCGAGCATCAGTATGGGGAAGAAAGGTGATTTGAGTGCCTTTGAACGTGGCATGGTTGTTGGTGCCAGAAGGGCTGGTCTGAGTATTTCAGAAACTGCTGATCTACTGGGATTTTCACGCACAACCATCTCTAGGGTTTACAGAGAATGGTCCGAAAAAGAAAAAAAATCCAGTGAGCGGCAGTTCTGTGGGCGGAAATGCCTTGTTGATGCCAGAGGTCAGAGGAGAATGGGCAGACTGGTTCGAGCTGATAGAAAGGCAACAGTGACTCAAATCGCCACCCGTTACAACCAAGGTAGGCCTAAGAGCATCTCTGAACGCACAGTGCGTCGAACTTTGAGGCAGATGGGCTACAGCAGCAGAAGACCACACCGGGTACCACTCCTTTCAGCTAAGAACAGGAAACTGAGGCTACAATTTGTACAAGCTCATCGAAATTGGACAGTAGAAGATTGGAAAAACGTTGCTTGGTCTGATGAGTCTCGATTTCTGCTGCGACATTCGGATGGTAGGGTCAGAATTTGGCGTAAACAACATGAAAGCATGGATCCATCCTGCCTTGCATGGAGCATCTTTGGGATGTGCAGCCAACAAATCTGCGGCAACTGTGTGATGCCATCATGTCAATATGGACCAAAATCTCTGAGGAATGCTTCCAGCACCTTGTTGAATCTATGCCACGAAGAATTGAGGCAGTTCTGAAGGCAAAAGGGGGTCCAACCCGTTACTAGCATGGTGTACCTAATAAAGTGGCCGGTGAGTGTATATGTGGTTTTATTCTGATCTGGTTTTAATGTTTTTTCTCAAAAATTCTTGTTTTTATCTTTTCAGATCTTTCGCCATATTGAAATAATTATTTCTTGCAGCTAATTGACTGACACTTTGGATCCGCATATATTGCTCTATGCACTTTTGAGTCATTTATTTTTTGTACTTATGTATCCATATGATGTTATTTGTTTCAATACAGTATTGGTATTTGTCAGCACTATTTTGCACGGTTATATTATATGTATATAATTGTATAATAATTTTATGTAATTTATACTTTAGATGGTATATTTCTTATTTTATTTCAATATTTCCATGCACTGTCACTTTGATCTTTTTGTTTTATTTTATAGTCACCTTACAACAATGGATTTAGTTATTATCATTGTTTATGCACTGCTAAATCTATTTGATTTGATGTATCTACTACATTTGTTTTACTGGGCACTCGTTGACATGACATTTATTACTTACGTACATTTTTTTATTCTGTGCGCTCTGTTCGCACTGCTCGCACACTCCACGTCACTGCTATTTACTAGGGTTGAGCGACCTTTACTTTTATAGGATCGGGTCGGGTTTCACGAAACCCGACTTTTTCAAAAGTCGGGTCGAGTGAAATCGGCCGATCCTATAAAAAAGTCGGGGTCGGGGTCGGCCGAAACTCGAAACCCAATGCAGTGCATTGGGTTTCCAATGGTTCCCAGGGTCTGAAGGAGTGGAAACTCTCCTTCAGGCTCTGGGATCCATATTTAAGTGTAAAATAAAGAATTAAAATAAAAAATATCGCTATACTTACCGTCTGACGGGCCCTGGTACTAACCGGGAACCTTCCTTCCTTAGAATCAGCCTTCCAGGACCTTGCGGTGACGTCGCGGTGACGTCGCGGCTTGTGATTGGTCGCTCGGCCGCCCATGTGACCGCTCGCGCGACCAATCAGAAGCCGCGACGTCACCGTGACGTCACCGAAGGTCCTGGAAGGGCTGATTCTTAGGAAGGAAGGCTGCCGGAAAGAAGCAGGGCGTGTCCGAGGGTGAGTATATACCTAATAGGAATATACTCACCCTCGGCTTCGTTCCGGCAGCCTTCCTTCCTAAGAATCAGCCCTTCCAGGACCTTCGGTGACGTCACGGTGACGTCGCGGCTTTTGATTGGTCGCGCGAGCGGTCACATGGGCGGCCGCGCGACCAATCACAAGCCGCGACGTCACCGCGACGTCACCGCAAGGTCCTGGAAGGCTGATTCTAAGGAAGGAAGGTTCCCGGTTAGTACCAGGGCTCGTCAGAGGGTAAGTATAGCGATATTTTTTATTTTAATTTTTTATTTTACACTTAAATCTGAATTCCGATACCAATTCCCGATATCTTAAACATATCGGGAATCGGTATCGGAATTCCGATTCCAGATTCAGAAGATCGCCGACTTCATGGCCGACCCCACACAGGGGACGGGTCGGGTTTCATGAAACCCGACTTTGCCAAAAGTCGGCGACTTCTGAAAATTGCCGACCCGTTTCGCTCAACCCTACTATTTACATATCACATGTCACGTTCGGTCTTTTTGCGGTCCAAGCTGGAACGCACGCCGGCGTTGGTCTCCCCCATATGACGCGCTCCTTTGAGACGCGTCTGGTGGGAGGAGGCAGTCTCCGGCGTTACCATGCATGGTACGCCATATGTTCAAATCACAGCTGTTTTGATTTCGGCCGTTTCACGATTGGTCCCTTCTCAGTTAAAATGCTGCTTCTTACCTTTGGTCATTCATTCCCTCGTCAAAGCTCAGGCGAAACGCACGTCGGGCAGGTCCAGGCTCTCACAGGCTCTCATAATGGTTGGTATTCCACTCTATCTCATTCATGGCACTATGACACTTTCTTGATACAGTTAGGTCCATATATATTTGGACAGAGACAACATTTTTCTCATTTTGGTTATAGACATTACCATAATTTAATTTTAAACAAAACAATTCAGATGCAGTTGAAGTTCAGACTTTTAGCTTTCATTTGAGGGTATCCACTATCCATATTAAAATTGGATGAAGAGTTTAGGAGTTTCAGCTCCTTAACCTGTGCCACCCTGTTTTTTAAAGGGACCAAAAGTAATTGGACAATTGACTCCAAGGCTATTTCATGGACAGGTGTGGGCAATCCCTTCATTATGTCATTCTCAACTAAGCAGATAAAAGGCCTGGAGTTGATTTGAGGTGTGGTGCTTGCATTTGGAAGGTTTTCCTATGAAGTAAACATGCGGTCAAAAGTGCTCTCCATGCAGGTGAAACAAGCCATTCTTAAGCTGTGAAAACAGAGAAAAAACCCATCCGAGAAATTGCTACAATATTAGGAGTGGCAAAATGTACAGTTTGGTACATCCTGAGAAGGAAAGAAAGCACTGGTGATCTCATCAATGCAAAAAGACCTGGGCGCCCACGGAAGACAACAGTGGTGGGTGATCGCAGAATAATCTCCATGGTGAAGAGAAACCCCTTCACAACAGCCAACCAAGTGACCAACACTCTCCCGGAAGTCGGCGTATCAATATCCAAATCTATCATAAAGAGAAGACTGCATGAAAGTAAATACAGAGGGTTCACTGCACGGTGCAAGCCACTCATAAGTGTCAAGAATAAAAAGGCTAGACTGGACTTTGCTAAAAAACATCTAAAAAATCCAGCACAGTTCAGGAAGAACATTCTTTGGACAGATGAAACCAAGATCAACCTCTACCAGAATGATGGAAAGAGAAAAGTATGGCGAAGGCTTGGTACAGCTCATGATCCAAAGCATACCACATCATCTGTAAAACACGGCGGAGGCAGTGTGATGGCTTGGGCATGCATGGCTGCCAGTGGCACTGGGTCACTAGTGTTTATTGATGATGTGACACAGGACAGAAGCAGCCAAAGGAATTCTGAGGTATTCAGAGCCATACTGTGTGCTCAGATCCAGCCAAATGCAGCAAAACTGATTGGTCGTCGTTTCATACTACAGATGGACAATGACCCAAAACATGAAGCCAAAGCAACCCAGGAGTCTATTAAAGCAAAGAAGTGGAATATTCTTGAATGGCCAAGTCAGTCACCTGATCTCAACCCAATTGAGCATGCATTTCACTTGTTAAAGACTAAACTTCAGACAGAAAGGCCCACAAACAAACAGCAACTGAAAACCACCGCAGTGAAGGCCTGGCAGAGCATCAAAAAGTAGGAAACACAGCGTCTGGTGATGTCCATGAGTTCAAGACTTCAGGCAGTCATTGCCAACAAAGGGTTTTCAACCAAGTACTAGAAATGAACATTTTATTTAAAATTATTGAATCTGTCCAATTACTTTTGGTCCCTTTAAAAACAGGGTGGCACATGTTAAGGAGCTGAAACTCCTAAACCCTTCATCCAATTTTAATGTGGATACCCTCAAATGAAAGCTGAAAGTCTGAACTTCAACTGCATCTGAATTGTTTTGTTTAAAATTCATTGTGGTAATGTCTATAACCAAAATGAGAAAAATGTTGTCTCTGTCCAAATATATATGGACCTAACTGTATATTTCTTTATATTTATTATTAACGTGTATTGAAGGTTATTATTATTTTTGATATATTTATTTTGTGCACAGCACTTTATATATTATCAGATTTATATATTATTCAATTTATTTATTCACCCTGTATGCCATTACCTTATTAGAGGTTCGGGATTATTTAATGTGGTTACACAACATGAGAAACTACACTCACCGGCCACTTTATTAGGTACACCATGCTAGTAACGGGTTGGACCCCCTTTTGCCTTCAGAACTGCCTCAATTCTTCGTGGCATAGATTCAACAAGGTGCTGGAAGCATTCCTCAGAGATTTTGGTCCATATTGACATGATGGCATCACACAGTTGCCGCAGATTTGTTGGCTGCACATCCCAAAGATGCTCCATACAAGGCAGGATGGATCCATGCTTTCATGTTGTTTACACCAAATTCTGACCCTACCATCCGAATGTCGCAGCAGAAATCGAGACTCATCAGACCAAGCAACGTTTTTCCAATCTTCTACTGTCCAATTTCGATGAGCTTGTACAAATTGTAGCCTTAGTTTCCTGTTCTTAGCTGAAAGGAGTGGTACCCGTGTGGTCTTCTGCTGCTGTAGCCCATCTGCCTCAAGGTTCGACGCACTGTGCGTTCAGAGATGCTCTTAGGCCTACCTTGGTTGTAACGGGTGGCGATTTGAGTCACTGTTGCCTTTCTATCAGCTCGAACCAGTCTGCCCATTCTCCTCTGACCTCTGGCATCAACAAGGCATTTCCGCCCACAGAACTGCCGCTCACTGGATTTTTTTTCTTTTTCGGACCATTCTCTGTAAACCCTAGAGATGGTTGTGCGTGAAAATCCCAGTAGATCAGCAGTTTCTGAAATACTCAGACCAGCCCTTCTGGCACCAACAACCATGCCACGTTCAAAGGCACTCAAATCACCTTTCTTCCCCATACTGATGCTCGGTTTGAACTGCAGGAGATTGTCTTGACCATGTCTACATGCCTAAATGCACTGAGTTGCCGCCATGTGATTGGCTGATTAGAAATTAAGTGTTAACAAGAAGTTGGACAGGTGTACCTAATAAAGTGGCCAGTGAGTGTATATGGGTTGTATTATCCACACAAGATATATAAAAAATTCTTTGTAATTTATATATTCGTTATTTATTATTAGATTTGATGTGGCATCCTACAGATATCCTGTGATACCCTGTATTTTATCTACCTTACTGTTTTCCCCTGTATTTCTTAATTTTATTATTCTTTTTCAATAAAATCATGATTTTCTATACATATTGAGTTGTGCATCATATTTATAGGTTATATAGCTTCTCAGAGAGAATAAGCTATATGCAAAACTTTGGAAATGTGTTTTTTCGGTTCAGGAGTTGCCTTTCTTGGGTTATATTGTGTCTGCTTCTGGTTTCAAAATGGACGCCGCTAAGGTGCAAGCAGTGTTGCATTGGGAACGGCCTGATAACCTAAAAGCTCTTCAGCGGTTCCTTGGGTTTTCTAACTACTATAGGAAGTTTATCAAAGATTTTTCTATCATTGCTAAACCGCTAACAGACATGACTAAAAAGGGTACCAATTTCTCCGTTTGGCCTGAGGCCGCTGTGCGCACATTTGAATTTCTTAAAAACAGTTTTGTTTCGGCTCCCATTCTTGTGCAGCCAGACTTATCAAAACCTTTTGTTGTGGAAGTCGATGCGTCGGAGGTTGGTGTGGGGGCGGTGCTGTCACAAGGCTCATCCTTGAGCGGTTTGCGACCATGCGCATATTTTTCCAAGAAACTGTCGCCCGCCGAACGTAACTACGATATCGGCAACAGGGAGTTGTTGGCAATCAAATTGGCCTTTGAGGAATGGCGACACTTCTTGGAGGGGTCGGTTCATCAGGTTACTGTTATTACCGACCATAAGAATTTGCTTTATTTGGAGTCTGCCAAGCGTCTGTCTCCCAGGCAGGCTCGCTGGGCATTGTTTTTCACGCGGTTCAACTTTGTTGTCACTTACAGACCTGGGTCTAAAAACACTAAGGCGGATGCTCTGTCCAGGTGTTTTCCAGGGGGAGAACCTCGGGAAGATCCAGTACCCATCCTCCAAAAGGGTGTTGTGGTTTCGGCTCTCACTACCGAGGTTGAGGCTGAGATTGCCGAGGCCCAGGAGGAGGTACCATCTGAGCTTCCCATCAACAAAACGTTTGTACCGCTTCATCTCCGCTTAAAGGTTTTGGCGGAGCATCATGATGCTGTCCTGGCTGGCCACCCAGGGGTTAGGGGTACCTTGGAGTTGGTGTCATGTCGGTTTTGGTGGCCCAAGATCTGACAGGATGTGGTCTCATACGTGTCAGCTTGCACCACGTGCGCTAGGGCTAAGACACCCCGCTCCCGTCCTGTTGGCACACTACTTCCTCTCGAGGTACCTAGTAAGCTATGGACGGAAGTCTCCATGGATTTTATCACTGACTTGCCCTCCTCAGCTGGGAACACGGTCATCTTGGTGATTGTTGATCGGTTCTCAAAAATGTCACACTTTGTGCCTTTACCTTCATTGCCTAACGCTAAGACTCTGGCTCAGGTATTTGTGCAGGAGGTGGTCAGACTTCATGGGGTTCCATCTGACATCATTTCTCAGTTTCAGGGGTCTCAGTTTGTGGCAAAATTTTGGGAAGCATTTTGCTCACGGCTGGGGATCAAGTTGTCTCATTCTTCGGCGTTTCATCCTCAGTCAAATGGTCAGACCGAGCGTATGAACCAAAATTTGGAACAGTACTTACGCTGCTTTGTTTCTGATAACCAGGAGGAGTGGTCGACGTTCCTTCCTTTGGCTGAGTTTGCCATCAATAATCACCACCAGGAGTCTTCTGGGGAGTCTCCGTTTTTTGTGTTTACGGGCTACATCCTCAATTTTGTACTTTGAGTCAGGGGGGCTCTTCCGGCATCCCGGAGGAAGACCAGTTAGGAGCACAATTATCATCAGTCTGGAGGAGAGTTAAACAGCGCCTGTTGAGTGTGGGTGCTAGGTACAAACGTGTGGCTGACAGTAGGCGTGTGCCAGGTCCGGACCGGAGTGTGGATGACTGGGTGTGGTTATCCACAAAAAACATAAGACTCAAAATACTATCCCTTAAATTGGGTCCAAGGTTTATTGGTCCATTTAGGGTCGTCGCCGTCATTAACCCAGTAGCGTACCGGTTGGAGCTTCCTACGGTGTATAAGATACACAACGTGTTCCACAGATCGTTGCTAAAAAAGGTGGTGGGTCTTGTGGACGCGACACCAATGCCTTCTCCAGTCTTGGTGGATGGTAATTTGGAATTCAAAGTCTCCAAGGTGGTTGACTCTCGTGTAGTGCGACGCACTTTACAGTACTTGGTACACTGGCGTGGTTATCGGCCTGAGGAAAGGTCCAGGGTACCAGCCTCGGATGTTCATGCGGATCGGCTGGTCAGTATGTTTCACCGCCGTCATCTGGACAAGCCGGGTCCTATAAGCCGTGAGGGCCCTGGGGTCCCTCGTAGAAGGCGGGGTACTGTCATGTTGGACGCTGTTCATACCAGGGCGTTCGACAGACAGCGGTAATTCCGCTTTTGTCCACTATGTGCTCAGTGGCGTTGGCTAGATTTTATCTAGCTGGTCCGGGGTTAATTTAGCTGGTGCTCGGATTGGAAGCTGTGCCACGCCCACTGCCTTTAAATAGTTCTTCTGAACATTGGGCGTCGCCGATTATAGCTTCTGTCTTGTGCTTGGTTATCTCGTTCTGGAGTGGTGAGCTAGGAGTTGGAGTATCATTGCTGGTGGTGTATTTCCCTTTGTCTTATTTTCTCCTTTCTACATTTGCATTTATTTTGCCCTGTGCACTTATAGTGTATTCCTGAGTGACTGCGGCGTGTTGCATATTTTTCCGTTATCCTTGTCTGTGCTAACTGTGGGTATTGGTGTGTGGTCTCTTCACTGGGTGGTGGGTGCTGGTTTCAGCCTAGGGTTGAAACAGGAGACAGGGTGAGGGTGGAGGCCCAGACATGTACACCATCAGTGTAAACTCTGGGAGAGGGTCAGTCAGGGTTTCCCTAGTCTGAGGGAAATCGCAGGGGCCCGGGTCATTAGCTCTTGCATACCTAGGTCTCCCGTAACAGCATCAAACATGGATCCTCCAGAAAAAGGGAAAATATATTTATTTTCCTCTGTGGATACTGATGAGCTTCTTGGGGCTGTAAGACATACGATGTAGATAGAAGAGCCCCCGGTTACTCTCTCAGTTCAGGATGAAATGTTTTGGGGGGCTACGGTCGCAAACTTCAAGGGTCTTCCCAGTCAACTCCCATATACGTTCTATGATTCTAGAGGAATGGGAAGAAGCAGAAAAGAGACTAGTGATTCCCAGGGATTTAGACTACGATTACCGTTTGATCCTGAGGAGATCAAAGTCTGGGAAGATATCCCTAAGATAGACATCCCGGTAGCAAAAGTGTCCAAAAGAATGGCTATTCCTTTTGAGGATTCCTCTAATCTCAAGGAACCTATGGACCAAAAGACTGATGGGCTTCTGAAAAGGACCTGGGAGAGTTTGGCGGCAATAATACGTGCCAACATAGCAGCTACATCTGTAGCACGATCTATGCATATATGGGAAGAGGATTTAGAGGAGAGTCTCACATCTAAAACCCCTAGGGAATCTATCCTAAGGTCCCTTCCCCTACTGAAATTGGCAACTGGGTTCCTGGCAGATGCGTCAGCTGAATCTATTAGATTTGCGGCCAGAAATCAATCATTGTCCAATGCAGCTCAAAGATCCATCTGGCTAAAGAGCTGGTCAGGGGACACGCAATCGAAAAATAAACTTTGCGCTATTCCTTTTTCAGGAGGAAATTTTGGGTCCATTCTGGATGACATTCTAGAGAAGGCCTCAGATGAAAAAAAGGGGTTTCCTGAGGAAAAACGCCAAAAATATCAGCCCTTTCATAGGTCTCGTTTCAATCAAAAAACAGACTATAGAGGGAAAGGGAAGTCAGGGAGGTGGAGCTATCCCAAAGGGCTTCCACTCCTCGACAAAATTGACGCCATCCGAGTAGGGGGGCGTCTGACGGGGTTCCTGGAGGGTTGGCAAAATATTTCCGAAAGCCCTTGGGTTCTTCTGGTTATCTCTCAGGGTTACAGGATATAATTCGAGGGTCTACCTCCAGGGAGATTTCTCGTAACAAGATCCAAGCTTGTTTCAACCTCTCCTATATGGTCAGATATTCAGGACCTCTTAGAGATAGCCACATTTGTTCCAGTTCCCCCTCAGGAAGAAGGCAGAGGTCACTACTCGAGTCTCTTCTCGATAAAAAACAATCAGGAGAATCCAGAACAATAATAAACCTAAGACCACTAAACAGATGGATAAGGTACAAGAGGTTCTAAATGGAATCCATCCGATCCACAGTACCCCTCTTAGGCAGGGATGTGGTTATGTGCACTCTAGACTTAAAAAGTGCATATTACCATGTTCCAATCCATGTAGATCACCATAAATATGTAAGGTTTGCTGTAGAGAGAGAAGGCAGCTTTTACCACCACCAGTTTCGCTGCCTTCCTTTCGGGCTCTCATCAGCTTCCAGAATTTTCACGAAGCTGATGGTAGAAGGGGTGACTTACCTGAGAAAATGCAACATTACTGTAATCCCCTACCTAGATGATTTTTTGGTAGTGGCAGATTGTGTACAACAGCTCAGGATTGACTGTCAGTCGTTGATCTCCACACTGCTGAAGTTGGGTTGGATCATAAACTGTAAGAAATCGGATCTAGTACCCAAACCAAAAATAAAATTTTTGGTAGTCATGTTAGACTCAGTGGCAAGAATGTCTTTACTACCAGGAGAAAAGTAAGCCAACATAAGAGACAGGATTCGTCAATTTACATGAAGCCGGATCTCCATCAGAGATGCTATGAAGATCCTAGGACTGATGACATTCTGCATTTCCTGTGTGAGCTGGAGCCAGTTTCATTCTCGTGGTCTTCAACAGGCGATCCTAGCCACATGGAACAGGAAGCAGAGCTTGCTAGACAGAAAGATGGTGCTGTCCCCGCAGGTCAGAAGATCTCTAGATTGGTGAACCATTTCCAGAAATCTCCAGAGAGGTGTTGTGTGTGTCCAGTCCCCGTGTGTCGTGGTCACCACGAATGCGAATCAGCAGGCATGGGGCGGACACATGCAGGGGAGATACTTCCAAGGGCTTTGGAGTCCAGAAGAGAGCAGGAACTCATCCAACTTAAGGTAGTTGCACGCGGTTTTGGAAGGTTCTGTCTCAGTCCCAGTCCATAGTGGAAAACAAACATGTATTGTCTGACAGTATCTTTACAACGACAGTGGCCTTACTGCGACATCAGGGCGGTCCAAGGCATATTCTGTACAACAGCTCAGGATTGACTGTCAGTCCTTGATCTCCACACTGCAGAAGTTGGGTTGGATCATAAACTGGAAGAAATCGGATCTATCACCCAAACCAAAAATACAATTTTTGGGAGTCATGTTAGACTCAGTGGCAAGAATGTCTTTACTACCAGAAGAAAAGCAAGCCAACATAAGAGACAGGATTCATCAATTTACATGAAGCCGGATCTCCATCAGAGATGCTATGAAGATCCTAGGACTGATGACATCCTGCATTTCCTGTGTGAGCTGGAGCCAGTTTCATTCTCATGGTCTTCAACAGGCGATCCTAGCCACATGGAACAGGAAGCAGAGCTTGCTAGACAGAAAGATGGTGCTGTCCCCGCAGGTCAGAAGATCTCTAGATTGGTGGACCATTTCCAGAAATCTCCAGAGAGGTGTTGTGTGGGTTCACTCCCCGTGTGTCGTGGTCACCACGAACGTGAGTCATCAGGGATGAGGCAGACACGTGCAGGGGAGATACTTCCAAGGGCTTTGGAGTCCAGAAGAGAGCAGGAACTCATCCAACTTCAGGTAACTGCACGCGGTTTGGAAGGTTCTGTCTCAGTCCCAGTCCATAGTGGAAAACAAACATGTAAAGATACTGTCGGACAATACAACGACAGTGGCCTTCCTCTGACATCAGGGCGGTCCAACTTTGCAGAGTCTGGCAGGACAGATCTTCAGATGGGTGGAGAGATCGGTTCTATCAATCTCAGCGGTACATCTGGAAGGCACCAAGAACCAGATGGCACATTTTCTTAGCAGGTGGAAAGTACCTGCAACAGAGTGGGAATTGAACGACGAAGTGTTCAACATATTATGCCATCACTGGGGAAAACCAGACATAGATCTATTTGCGGTCAGGGAAAATGCAAAGGTCAGGACCTTCTACTCCTTGAACCCTCTGGGGGTCCAGCAGGGGTCGACACCCTTTCCCAGTCATGGAACAAGGGTCTGTTGTATGCATTCCCACCTCTCTCTCTAATTCCAAGAACGCTCAGAAAAATATACGACGACAGGGCCACAGTGATACTGGTAGTACCTTTTTGGCCAAAGGAGAGCTGGTTCCCCTTACTAAGGAAGATGTTGGAAGAAGAACCCCTGTTGCTTCCAAAAAGAAAAGATCTTCTCCTCCAAGGTCTGGTTCTGCACCCCAATCCGGGAGCCCTCCAGCTATCAGCCTGGATCCTGCACACCAAGTCTTAAGATCTAGAGGCCTGTCAGATGAAGTTATCTCTACCCTACAAGCAAGTAGAAAGCCAGTAACCGCAATTTATAGGAAGATTTGGAAAAATTTCTGCAGTTACTGTGGAGAGGCGACAGTCGATACTGACCAGCCAGATTTCCCCAAGATTCTTGATTTCTTACAGTCAGGGTTCAAAAAAGGGCTTAGGCCTAGTACCTTAAGGGTGCAGATTGCAGCCCTCAGTGTATTTTATGACTCCTCCTTGTCTTCCCACCCTTGGATAGGTTTTTTCAAAAGCGGTTCAGAAGCTGAAACCCTTAATACGGAAGACCGGCCCTCCTTGGGACCTTAATTTAGTGCTTAACACATTATGTAGGCACCCCTATGATCTAGCAGAACATATAGAGATCGGTAAACTTTCATTCAAAACAGTATTCCTAGTGGCCATCACATCGGCAAAGAGACTAGAGGAGCTTCAAGCCCTATATATTCAGAACCCTTATCTCCAGGTGTTCGATGACCGTTTAGTTTCGAGACTAGATACAGCTTTTCTCCCGAAAGTCATATCTGAGTCAAATATGAATCAGGAGGTGGTGCTTCCTTCATTTTGTCATTTCCCTTAAAATCCAAAGGAAAGGTCCTACCATAATTTGGATGTCAGGGAGACGGTTCTCAAGTATCTGGAAGCATCCAGGAACTGGAGACAAGATAATAATCTATTTATTCAGTACAGGGGTCCAAATAAGGGAAAAAAAGCATTTAAGTCCACTATAGCCAGGTGGGTCAGATCCACAATGAACTTAGCCTATGCGGCACAGAGGAAGAGCCCCCATTCAACTAGAGCTATGGCTGTTTCTTGGGCGGAGAAAGGGGGCCTCAGCAGAGCAGATCTGCAGGGCTGCATCCTGGTCAAGTCTTAGTACCTTAACCATGCATTATAAACTAGATTTGGTGTCGACTCAATTAACTTTTGGCAGAAAAGTGCTTCATGCAGTAGTCCCACCCTAGGACCATTATACTTTGGTATTTCTCCATGGTGCTGTCAGGTGATGACCTGGAAAACGGTAATTAGATCTACCGGTAATTGTATTTCCAGGAATCCATCCTGACAGCACTATTAGTTCCCTCCCTATTGCAAACTATTCCGTACTTATGTGATGTAACATTTGTGTGACAAGTAGTGTTGAGCGATACCGTCCGATACTTGAAAGTATCGGTATCGGATAGTATCGGCCGATACCCGAAAAGTATCGGATATCGCCGATACCGATACCCAATACCAATACAAGTCAATGGGACACCAAGTATCGGAAGGTATCCTGTATGGTTCCCAGGGTCTGAAGGAGAGGAAACTCTCCTTCAGGCCCTGGGATCCATATTAATGTGTAAAATAAAGAATAAAAATAAAAAATATTGATATACTCACCTTTCCGACGCAGCCTGGACCTTACCGATGTAACCGGCAGCTTCCGTTCCTAAGAATGAGCGCTTGAAAGACCTTAGATGACGTCGCGGCTTGTGATTGGTCGCGTGGCGGTCACGTGACCGCTCATATAAATACCTGGCCCAGCTCGCAGCACTCTAACAATATGCACTATTGAGGAGATATATATCACACAAAAACAGGTGCTGTAAGTGTGATGGTGTTTACCAATCAGTATCAAGCTGGTATGCCCCTGATAGCAAAAATAGACCAGGATGCACAAGACTAGAAACAGCTATACCCATATATCATGACCAAAAATACCTATCCTAATAGTAGTCCAGGGGGCCGAAGCCCAACGCGTGTCGCCACCGAAGTGGCTTCGTCAGGGGCAGGCTTTTGTCCAGGGGGAGGTCCCCTTTTTAGGGATCTATGATATCATACTTGTGTGTTTTTAAATGTTTTTAATTGTAGTGTGTTTTATGTTTTTTTGGCCGACATAAATAAAACATTTTGTGGTTATTCTTATATATTTGTGTGATTGTTTGGTGGTTCCCCTTACATAGCATGACATCTTTTCTTGGTGTTTATTAATTATTAAAATAGGGGATGTATTACAATAAGTAAGCACTGGGGCATTATTACCATATGGAGGGTGCAGTATTATGTTCCTTAACATTATACTTGTTAACGATATTCTAATAATGAAAAAAAAATAATTTTCATATACATAGAAGACAATAAAGCTATAAACATAATTTTCTGTGAATTATAAAACATCTTTAAATAATACTAATAATTTAAAAGTCAAACAGTTACCAAGTAATACCTTTATACACATAAGAGTAAGCGGATAAGTTCTCGGATTATCAAGCTTGAGTTAAAATTCCTGAATATGCGGTTTCACTCAAATTAGAATTGTTAGAATCTGTTTACTTTGTGACTATCAGCCATTTTCTTGTAGAGTTCTGGCTGCTGGTCTTTTTCCTGTGGTGCTGGGTTTGCCTTGGGTCAGGACTCGGAGTTTGTTTTACTTTTTATTAACCAGCACCTTCCTCCCAGTCCTTGCTGGACAACAGTGTTTATGTGCTTGAGCTCTAGCTTGGTGCTTTGCTTTGTCTTCTGTGTGTATTATTTGTGCAGTGCTGGTACCTCTGGTTCTGCTAGCCTTAGTTTCTGTTTTCTATTGGTTTCTGCAGCCTTCTCTTTGTTTTTCTATTAGGAGGTGACCCATTTTTGTACCAAGTCCTTAGTTCTTTAGGGAACCCCTTCCCCTTATCAATAGGTCTTCGCTTGAGATTAACCTAGGATCGTCAGTGGGTCTATTCGCAAGGAATGGGTCGCCCACTCCATCGTAGGGTGTCAGCCTAGTCATAGTGCAGGGTCAGTTTTCCCCCTTCTACCTTAGATCTGTGTTACAGATCCATAACAAGAATATCTTGAAATTCGATTTGCCATTTTCAAAGAATAATTGCACAGCACCATTTCCCATACTGCTGAAGCATTAAAGAGTGGACAATGGTCAATTTGCAATGTCGTGAAAGCTTCCCCACAATGCTTTGCAGCTATGACATGTTACGGATTATCACAACTTGTATAGTGGTGGTCAGTACCTGGAACATCACAGATCAGCTGTTGTCAGTAGAGTGTAAGCTCTTGTGGTCAGCAGAGTCCTCTCTCTTTCTTTCTCTCTATCTTTCCTGTAAAGGGTAAGCTCTTCTGGTCAGCAGTTCCCTCTCTCTCTTTCTCATCTTGTAAGGTGTAACCTCTTTTGGTCAGTAGGTCCTCTATCATGTGGAAAACGTTCCTCTCTCTTTTTCTCTCTTCTATAGCATGTATGCTCTTATGATAGTTGGGTCCTCTCTCTATTGTAGAGTATAAGTTGATCAGCATAGTCCTCTCTCACCTGTAAAGTGTAAGCTCTTTTGGTCAGTCGGATTCTCTCTCTCCCTATTTTATTTTCCCACACGTGTATTTTGCAAACAATTATAAGCATTGCAGTATTGAGATTTGAGTGAATTTTTTTGCCACAAATCAAATTTTTTGGAAAAATTCAGGGAAGTTAGTGAATTTGAATTTCAAAAGATCCGCTAATCTCTACTATATTCAGACATGCATGAAAATATTTCATTTTTATCTACCATTTTTAGGAACAGACAGACGGAAATAATTTGCAGAAATGATCCACTGCATAACTGATCTGACCAAAAGCAGAGTGACTCCTTTGATTATAATTATTATTGGATTCAACCGGGTAAAGATCTGTATGATACATTTTTGCTTCTATTCTATTTCATAAAAGTGGACACATAACACAACACAGATGAATTTCATAATAATCCATGAAATCCCTCTACTCTACTTCTATTTGCATTAGCTAGTACATAGGATTAATTTGGAAAATAATTCCATTGATCTGGAATGTCCTAAAAGAAGTTTGAATGTCATTTCAATGTATTATCAGTCACCATACTGTTACTGAACAAAATCCAGCATATTACTAACAATCATGCCACATAATGCCACTCTATAGTAACTGAATTATGCCTACAAAAGATGCCAATAATGCCAACATATTGATTATTACCTAACACAAATGTACTTATGTCACATAATGGTATCAATGCTGCAATATAGGAGGCAAATATCACCACACCATAATCTCCTTTTACCAGCAAATACATCAGCACTTGAGGGGTCCAGCTTCTGTAGATTTTGGATCCATCATCATAGCCACAGTAGTTGGACGAGTGACACATTCTCTTGTGAGAGCCTCTTTATGGCATTGGCAATGGGGTGTGCAGATGGAGACCAGAGACATTAACCCCTTCACCCCGAGCTTGTTTTCACCTTCATGACCAGGCCAAACTTTAACATTCTGACCAGCGAAAATGTATGTGGTAACAACTCTGAAACGCTTCAATGGATCCCACTGATTCTGATAATTTTTTTGAGACATATTGCACTTTATGACAGTGATAACATTTATTCGATATGACTTGCGTTTATTTGTGAAAAAAACGGAAATTTGCAAAAAAATTTGAAAATGTAGCAATTTTCAAATTTTTTATTTTTATGTCGATAACTCAGAGTTAGGGTTGAGCGACTTTCATTTTTTTAAGATCGAGTCGGGTTTTGTGAAACCCGACTTTGTCCAGAGTCGAGTCGAGTGCAGTGGGCCGATTATCGCTAAAAGTCGGGGATCGACCGAAACACGAAACCCAATGCAAGTCAATGGGGAAGCATAGTCGGCAGTGAGTGGAGGCCAGGAAAACACCTACAGTGCCCATTTTAATGCCAAAAACATCCATTCTTGTTTCTGAAGCTTGTCAATCTTAAGTAACTTTATAATAATAGTTGTTCAATGGAACTTGGGGGTCATTTGGCAAATTTGTGAGGGGTAGGGCTGGTTCAAGGTTTTAGTGGGCCCAGGAATCGTGGACTACATCATGGCGGTGGAGCAGGGAGAGGAAAGTATTTCAACGTTGCAAGTGCTGTGATCCTGAGCAAGCAGGGGGGAACACTTGTTCGCATTGGCACTGGCACAGGGCCCCTCAAAGTACAGCGGTGTGTTTGCATGGCAGGGGCGCCTCCCACCAGCAGCGACACTTTTGCATACTCTGAGGGGCCCTGTGCCAGTGACGTCGCCAACGTGTATGCCCCCCCCCCACCTGATGAAGGAACCTGCACTTTCATCTGCACCTTCCTCTTTGTCCCTGTGTAAGGTGGTATAACATGCGGGAAGGGGAACCTTACTTTCAGCAGGGTCAGATTCTGGCTGTGTAGAGTGCAAGGGGAATGTAGTGGTCTAGGTCAATGTACCAGCAGACTCATCTAGCAGTGGCTGGGCAATGGGCAGGATGAGGAGGAAACAGATATAGGGCCAAAGAATAAAGTAGGCTAAATGTAGTTCAAAATTGGTAACAGGACAGGACTAAACAGGCGGCATTGCTTTGTTCAGTGGAGTAGCAAACCCAGGAGCAGCAGACACTGTTTTAAGGGCCCAACCACACTAGTAGGCCAAATGCAGTTTAATATCTGATACTATAGGCCGAAAGCCAGAAGGTTGAAGCTCAGCTTTATTCAGTTGAGGGCAAACACCAGGGAGGGGAAGACACCGTTAGTAGGCCCTAACCACCAATTTTTAAAAACACAGCACTTAATGAGAGCCAGAAGGTTGAAGCTCAGCTTTATTCAGTTGAGGAAAAACACCAGGCAGGGGCAGACACCGTTAGTAGGCCGTAACCAAAGTTGAAGGCCAAATACAGTTTCATATCTGATACTATAGGTCGAAAGCCAGAAGGTTGAAGCTCAGCTTTATTCAGTTGAGGGCAAACACCAGGGAGGGGCAGACACCGTTAGTAGGCCGTAAACAAAGTTGAAGGCCAAATGCAGTTTCATATCTGATACTATAGGCCGAAAGCCAGAAGGTTGAAGCTCAGCTTTATTCAGTTGAGGAAAAACACCAGGGAGGGGCAGACACCGTTAGTAGGCCCTAACCACCAATTTTTAAAATAACAGCACTTAATGAGAGCCAGAAGGTTGAAGCTCAGCTTTATTCAGTTGAGGGCAAACACCAGGTAGGGGCAGACACCGTTAGTAGGCCCTAACCACTAATTTTTAAAATAACAGCACTTAATGAGAGCCAGAAGGTTGAAGCTCAGCTTTATTCAGTTAAGGGCAAACACCAGGGAGGGGCAGACACCGTTAGTAGGCCCTAACCACCAATTTTTAAAATAACAGCACTTAATGAGAGCCAGAAGGTTGAAGCTCAGCTTTATTCAGTTGAGGGCAAACACCAGGGAGGGGCAGACACCGTTAGTAGGCCGTAACCAAAGTTGAAGGCCAAATGCAGTTTCATATCTGATACTATAGGCCGAAAGCCAGAAGGTGGAAGCTCCTATTTAGACAGTGGAGGACAATTTGAATTAGGGACTGCAGACAGACTTAGTAGGCTGTCCCCTGTGGACCATGCATCCAACACATTAACCCATTGCGCCGTAATGGACACGTAATCTTCCGTGGCCATGCCTACAGGTCCATGCGTCTGTTGTCAGGTGCACCTTTGTACTCACAGATTGCCAGAGTGCATGGACAATGCGGTCTTCTACATGCTGGTGGAGGGTTGGGATGGCTTTTCTCGCAAAAGAAGTGTCGACTGGTTAGCTTGTAGCGTGGTACAGCGTAGTCCATCATGGCCTTATTAATAGTAAATAAAATATATAACTAGGCTCTATGAACTTTTAAATAGGTTCCAGGGGTACACGGGCAGCATTGGTGTGGTCAGTGGAGGAGTATTGCAAGTAGGGGCCGCAGACAGGCTATCAAAGGCCTAAAATAACAAACAATAGGCTCATGGCAGTTTTATATCGGTTACATGGATACACGGGCAGGCAGCATTGTGGTCAGTGGAGGAGTATTGCAAGTAGGGGCCGCAGACAGGCTATCAAAGGCCTAAAATAACAAACAATAGGCTCATGGCAGTTTTATATCGGTTACATGGATACACGGGCAGGCAGCATTGTGGTCAGTGGAGGAGTATTGCAAGGAGTGTCTGACACAGTTAGTACTCCAAAAAAACAAATAGATGTTAATGTCTCGCAAAACAACTATAAGTAAAAAAAGGGTGGCATGCTTAGGTACAGGGGTGGGCTCATCTGCAGAGTTTATGGCAAAGTAATTTGGCAGTAAATTAGTATTTACTGGTGTCAATATAGGACACTGACCCAGACTACTTTAACTAGCATCATAGATGCAAACAAATTGGTATTGTTTGTCAGTGCCAGGCATTGAATGATGTCAGTGCATAGACTACACATTGGTGGAGCTGTGCGAGATAATTTTGCACATGGTACAGCACAGTTTGAGCTGGGGGGGGGAACTCTCTTGTGGCCGGCGGTACCGCCCCAGGGCCCCTCATGTTACAACGGCGTGTCTGACGTTGGGTGCGCACCACCACCGCCAGAGACACTGGCGACCAAAAGCGGGCACACCCGCCTCTTCAGACAATCAGCACTGTAACGGGTGCTTGCGCCAAGTGGCGAGACAATGGCCCGGTGGGGGGATTTTTCCCATTGGGGGAGGTGTAAACATGTCGTATGCTGGACAAACAGCTGCTGCAAATTAACAGATTGGAACACTCAGTAAGACCAGTCCACAAGCAAGACTTTTTTATAGGAAAGCTAGGTGTCAGCCGGGAAAGGTGGGGCAAAATAATTTGAAATCCAGGAGTGGTTCATTTTAATGAAGGTGAGATCATCCACATTTTGGGTAGCCAGACGAGTCCTTTTTTCGGTTCATATTGAACCAGCAGCACTGAATACTCTTTCTGATAGCACACTAGCTGCTGGGCAAGCAAGCTCCTGCAACGCATATTCTGCCAATTCAGGCCAGGTGTCTAATTTTGATGCCCAGTAATCAAATGGGAATGACGGTTGAGGGAGAACATCCATAAGGGAAGAAAAATAGTTAGTAACCATACTGGACAAATGTTGTCTCCTGTCACTTTGAATAGATGCTGCAGTACCTGTCCTGTCTGCGGTCATTGCGAAATCACTCCACAACCTGGTCAGAAAACCTATCTGTCCAACGCCTCTTCTGATCTGTGCACCCCTAACACCTCTGCCATGTAGCCCCCTGCAGCTTGTGTGAGAACCATCACCGGCGCTGTGTTCTGGGAATGCCTGAATCAAACGGTCTACAAGAGTAGCTTGTTTGGTTGCTAAGATTTGTTCGAGGTTCTCATGTGGCATAATATTTTGCAATTTGCCTTTATAGCGAGGGTCAAGGATGCAGGCCAACCAGTAATCGTCATCGCTCATCATTTTAGTAATGCGTGGGTCCTTTTTGAGGATACGTAAGGCATAATCCGCCATGTGGGCCAAAGTTCCTGTTGGCAAATCTGCGGTTGTGCTGGTTTGAGGGGCAGTTACAGGCAAATCTACGTCACTTGTCTCCCTTAAAAAAACAGAACCCGGCCTTGCAACGCCACTAATTTCTGTTGGCCCAGGAGAAGCGTCCTCATTAAAAAAGTACTCATCCCCATCATCCTCCTCGTCCTCCTCCTCCTCTTCGCCCGCTACTGCGTCCTCTACACGGCCCTGACCAGACAATGGCTGACTGTCATCAAGGCTTTCCTCTTCCAAGGCTGCAGACGCCTGCTCCTTTATGTGCGTCAAACTTTGCATCAGCAGACGCATTAGGGGGATGCTCATGCTTATTATGGCGTTGTCTGCACTAACCAGCCGTGTGCATTCCTCAAAACACTGAAGGACTTGACACAGGTCTTGTAGCTTCGACCACTGCACACCTGACAACTCCATGTCTGCCATCCAACTGCCTGCCCGTGTATGTGTATCCTCCCACAAAAACATAACAGCACGCCTCTGTTCGCACAGTCTCTGAAGCATGTGCAGTGTGGAGTTCAACCTTGTTGAAATGTCGATGATTAGGCGATGCTGGGGAAGGTTCAAAGACCGCTGATAGTTCTGCATACGGCTGGAGTGTACGGGCGAACGGCGGATATGCGAGCAAAGTCTGCGCACTTTGAGGAGCAGGTCGGGTAACCCCGGATAACTTTTCAGGAAGCACTGCACCACCAGGTTTAAGGTGTGAGCCAGGCAAGGAATGTGTTTCAGTTGGGAAAGGGCTATGGCAGCCATGAAATTCCTTCTGTTATCACTCACAACCTTGCCTGCCTCAAGATGTACAGTGCCCAGCCATTACTGAGTTTCATTCTGCAAGAACTCGGACAGAACTTCCGCGGTGTGTCTGTTGTCGCCCAAACACTTCATTGCCAATACAGCCTGCTGACGCTTGCCACTAGCTGTCCCATAATGGCACACCTGGTGTGCAACAGTGGCAGCTGCGGATGGAGTGGATGTGCGACTGGGGTGTGTGGACGAGCTCTCGCTTCTGCATGAGGAGGAGGAAGAGGAGGAGGGGGGGCGAACGCCTACAGCCAACTCTTTCCTTGCCCATGGACTAGGCAAAACTGTCCCAATATTGCTGTCCCCTGTGGACCCTGCATCCACCACATTCACCCAGTGTGCCGTGATGGACACGTAACGTCCCTGGCCATGCCTACTGGTCCATGCATCTGTTGTCAGGTGCACCTTTGTAGTCACAGACTGCCTGAGTGCATGGACGATGCAGTCTTTAACATGCTGTTGAAGGGCTGGGATGGCTTTTCTAGAAAAGAAGTGCCGACTGGGTAGCTCGTAGCGTGGTACAGCGTAGTCCATCAGCGCTTTGAAAGCTTCGCTTTCAACTAACCGGTAGGGCATCATCTCTAATGAGATTAGTCTAGCAATGTGGGCGTTCAAACCCTGTGTACGCGGATGCGAGGATGAGTACTTCCTTTTCCTAACAAGAGTCTCATGTAGGGTGAGCTGGACTGGAGAGCTGGAGATCGTGGAACTAGCGGTGGTGCCGGTGGACATGGGTGACTGAGAGAGGGTTGGAGATGATATTCTTGCCGGTGCCCTACATGCAGTGTTTCCTACTACTAACCTGGTGATTCCCTGACTGCTTTGGCCTGGCGACGAAAGCTGCACAGATACTGCAGGTGGTGTGGGAAATGGTCGGCTTACAGGGAGGGAAGGGATGTAACGTTGCTGACTAGCTTCATTGGGCGAGGGTGCTGCAACCTTTAGGGACGTTTGGTAGTTAGTCCAGGCTTGCAAATGCATGATGGATAAATATCTATGCATGCAACTTGTATTTAGACTTTTAAGATTCTGACCTCTGCTTAAGGTTGTTGAACATTTTTGACAGATGACTTTGCGCTGATCATTTGGATGTTGTTTAAAAAAATGCCAGACTGCACTCTTTCTACTATCGGATACCTTTTCAGGCATTGCAGACTGAGCTTCTTTAACCGGATGGCCACGCTGTCCTCCAACTGGTTTTGGTTTTGCCACGCGTTTTTGGCCAGATACGGGCCCGGTAGATGGAACCTGTTGTGATGTTGATGCCTGCTGCGGCTCCTCCTCCTCCGCTTCAGAACTACTGCCGCCTGCACCCTGTTCCCCCAATGGCTGCCAATCGGGGTCCACAACTGGGTCATCTATGACCTCCTCTTCTATGTCGTGTGCGATTTCGTCTGTGTCACCGTGTAAGCCGGTGGTATAGCGTCCGTGAGGGGGCACCATAGTCTCCGCTGGGTTTGATTCTGCCTCAGTACACTGCGAGGGCAATGTTCTGGTCTGAGTCAAAGGAACAGCATAGTAATCTGGCTGTGGCTGTGCATCTGTGCACTCCATGTCCGATTCAACTTCTAATGGACATGGCCTGTTAACTGTTTCACTGTCTAACCCAGGAACGGTATGTGTAAAGAGCTCCATGGAGTAACCCGTTGTGTCTCCTGACGCATCCTTCTCTCTTGTTCTGGGTGAAGAAGACAAGGAAGCGACTTGTCCCTGACCGGGAGCATCCACTGACGATGCACTGCTCTGACATTTGGCACTTTCCGAGGAGGAGGCGAAAGAGCTAGAGGCAGAGTCAGCAATGAAAGCCAATACTTGTTCCTGCTGCTCCGGCTTCAAAAGTGGTTTTCCTGCTCCCAGAAAAGAGAGCGTTCGAGGCCTTGTGTAGCCAGACAAGGAACCTGGCTCAACAACTCGAGACTTAGGTGCTGTTCTGCTTTTACCACGACCACCTGATGCTCCACCACCACTACCAACATTACCAGCTGACAATGACCGCCCACGGCCACGACCTCTTCCACTAGACTTCCTCATTGCTTGCAAAACGTAACCAAAGTAACACTATTTGTTACTGTAAAACAACTTATAAGGTGAACTCAAACTTCTGTAGGATTTATATATACCTTTATAGGTGCCTGACACTCAAAGGAAAATCAGGCCCAATGTTACACAATAGGTTTTCTGTGGCCCAATAATTTGAGACAGATGGCACACACAGGCCCAGCACTCAAGCAGAAATGCCAATCTTAATCTCCCACTATTTTTTTTTTTTCTGGGAGAATTTACCTTCCCCCCCAAAAAAAAAGGCCCAGTATTACACAGTGTTTTCTGTGCCACACAATGAGAGAGAGATGCCACACACAGCAATGGCACGGAGTCAGACTTGACAATATTTATCTCCCACTAATTTTTTTTTTGGAAAAGGGAGAATTTAGGAAAAAAAAAAAAAGGACAAGTATTACACAGTGTTTTCAGTGCCACACAATGAGAGAGAGATGCCACACACAGCAATGGCACGGAGTCAGACTTGACAATATTTATCTCCCACTAATTTTTTTTGGGGAAAAGGGAGAATTTAGGAAAAAAAAAAAAAAAAGGCCAAGTATTACACAGTGTTTTCGGTGCCACACAATGAGAGAGAGATGCCACACACAGCAATGGCACGGAGGCAGACTTGACAATATATTTGTCTCCCACTAATTTTTTTTTGGAAAAGGGAGAATTTAGAAAAAAAAAAAAAAAAGGACAAGTATTACACAGTGTTTTCAGTGCCACACAATGAGAGAGAGATGCCACACACAGCAATGGCACGGAGTCAGACTTGACAATATTTATCTCCCACTAATTTTTTTTTTGGAAAAGGGAGAATTTAGGAAAAAAAAAAAAAAGGACAAGTATTACACAGTGTTTTCAGTGCCACACAATGAGAGAGAGATGCCACACACAGCAATGGCACGGAGTCAGACTTGACAATATTTATCTCCCACTAATTTTTTTGGGGGAAAAGGGAGAATATAAGTAAAAAAAAAAAAAAAGGACAAGTACTACACAGTGTTTTCAGTGCCACACAATGAGAGAGAGATGCCACACACAGCAATGGCACGGAGGCAGACTTGACAATATTTATCTCTCACTAATTTTTTTTTGGGAAAAGGGAGAATTTAGAAAAAAAAAAAAAAAAGGACAAGTATTACACAGTGTTTTCGGTGCCACACAATGAGAGAGAGATGCCACACACAGCAATGGCACGGAGGCAGACTTGCCAATATTTATCTCCCTGCAGTTATCTCAGAAAAGTTTGGCAGGCAGCTGAAAAGGACTGCTGCACACAAAAGTGTGGACAAACACACAAGATAGCTGTGCAGAAAGGAAGGAAAAACAGGATTTGTGCTTTGAAAAAAGCAGTTGGTTTACACAGCGGCGTACACACAAAGCAACGCAGCTATCAGGGAGCCTTCTAGGGCAGCCCAATGAGCTACAGCGCTGAGGAAAAAAAAATGTAGCTTCCACTGTCCTGCAAACAAAAGGTGGTATTGGACAGTGGAAATCGCTACAGCACAAGCGGTTTGTGGCTTTATGTACCCTGCCTATCACTATCCCTGCTTCTGAAGAAGCGGCAGCAACCTCTCCCTATGCTCAGATCAGCAGCAGTAAGATGGCGGTCGGCGGGAACGCCCCTTTATAGCCCCTGTGACACCGCAGAAAGCAAGCCAATCACTGCAATGCCCTTCTCTAAGATGGTGGGGACTGAGATCTATGTCATCACGCTGCCCACACTCTGCGTCCACCTTCATTGGCTGAAAAATAGCGCTTTTAGCGTCATTGAAACGCGACTTTGGCGCGAAAGTCGCGTACCGCATGGCAGACCCCACACAGGGATCGGCTCGGTTTCATGAGACGCCGACTTTGCCAAAAGTCGTCGACTTATGAAAATGAACGATCCGTTTCGCTCAACCCTACTCAGAGTTATGTCACGCAAAATAGTTAATAAATAACATTTCCCACATGGCTACTTTACATCAGCACAATATTTTAAACATATTCTTTTACGAAGGAAGGAAGGGTTAGGAAGTTAGAAAAGTACATCAAAATTGACAAAAACTTTTTTTAGGGACCACATCACAAACAAAGTGACTTTGAAGGGCCTATATGACAAAAAATGCCCCAAAGTGACACTTTTCTAAAAACAGCACCCCTCAAGGTGCTCAAAACCTCATTAAAGAAGTTTATTAACCCTTCAGATGCTTCACATGAATTAATGCAATGTGGAAGGAAAAAATGAACATTTATCTTTTTTCACAAGAATTTTAATTTAGACACGTTTTTACTTTAACAAGGGTGACAGAAGAAAATGGACTACAAAATTTGTTGTGCAAATTCTCCCGAGCACGCCGAACTACTGTTTGGGTGCTCGGCAGGGCTTGGAATCAAAGGCGTACCATTTGATTTTTTGAACACAAAATTTGCTGGAACAATTAGTGGACCCTATGTCACATTTGGAGAGCCCTTGATTTGCCTAAGCAGTGGAAACCCCCCACAAGTGACTCCATTTTGGAAGCTAGACCCTTCAAGGAACTTATATAAATGTGTGGTGAGCACCTTGAACCCACAGTTGCTTCAAAGAAGTTTATAACATTGAGAAAATTAAAAAATCTAATTTTTCCCTCAAAAATAATTTAGCCCCAAGTTTGGCATTTTCACAGGGGTAAAAGGAGAAATTGCACAATATAATTTGTTGTACAATTTTTCCTGAGTATGCTGATGTCCTATATGTGGGGGAAAACTACTGTTTGGGCACACAGCAAGTCTCAGAATGGAAGGAATGCCATTTGAATGAAATATTTTCTGGAATAATTAGTGAACATCATGTCGCATTTAGAGATCCCCTGATGTGCTTAAGCAGAGTAAACTCCACACCAGCGACACCATTTTGGATACTGGACCCTTTAAGGAACTTCATTTTTTTATTTTCACAAGGGTAACATCAGAAAATGGATTCTAAAATTTGTTCTTCAATTTCTCCTGAGTACCCTATACCCTATATGTGGGATAAAATTACTGTTTGGGTGCACTTCATGGTTCGGAAGGGACAGAACGTCATTTGACTTTTGAAGGTCAAAATAGGATGAAATCATTGACGGACGCCATGTTGGGTTTGGAGAGCCCTTGATGTGCCTAAACAGTGGGAACCCCCACAAGAGACCCTATTTTGGAAACTTGACTCCTCAAGGAATGTATCTAGATTATCTAGGTGTGTAACAGCACCTTGATCTCCCAGGTGCTTCACACAAGTTAATAACGTAGAGCCATGAAAATAAGACAAAAAAAAATTTTCCACAAAAAATTCTGTTGTGCAATTTCTTCTGAGTACGCAGCTGCTCTACTACTGTTTGGGCACACAGGAGAGTTCAGAAAGGAAGGAGTGACGTTTTGGAACACAGACTTTGATAAAATTGTCTGCAGGTGTCACGTTGCATTTGGAGAGCCCCTGATGTGCCCAAACACTGGAAACCCCCCACAAGTTACACTATTTTGCAAACTAGAGCCCTCAAGGAATGTATGTAGATGTGTGGTGAACACCTTGAACCCACAGGTGCTTCACCAAATTTTACAACGTTGATCTGTAAAGATGAGAAAAAATTACTTTTCTCACAAAACTGTTATTTTAGTCCCAATTTTTTTCATTTTCTCAAGGATAGCAGGAAAAAACGGAACCCAAAATTTGTTGTACAATTTCTCTTGTTACACTAATACCCATAAGTGGTTGAAAACTATTTATGACGCACAGTGTAAAGGGAAGGAGTGACATATTGGAGTTCACATTTTGCTGGACAGGTTTGAGGGTGCCATTTCACAATGACAGGGCTCCTGAGGTGCCAGAATGGCAGAACCTACCATAAGTGACCCCATTTTACAAACTACACCTCTCAATGAAATCAACAAGGTGTGCAGTAATCATATTGACACCACAGGTGTGTCAGGAAATGTTCTACTATTGGGCATGAAGAGAAAATAATTACATTTTTACACCTAAGCTTTGTTTTAAAGGAAACCTGTCACCCCGTTTTTTCAGTATGAGATAAAAATACCATTAAATAGGGCCTGAGCTGTGCTGGACAATAGTGTATTTTGTGTACCCTGATTCCCCACCTATGCTGCCGAAATACCTTACCAAAGTTGCCATTTTCGCCTGTCAATCAAGGTGGTCTGGTCAAATGGGCGTGGCGAAATCGCTTCTTCTCCCCCAGATCTTGCTTATCTTTCCGTTGGTGGCGTAGTGGTTTGCGCATGCCCAACAGCGGAATGCACTGCGCAGCTGAAGAAAAAGAGCGCGATCTGCGCTATTCACCACTTTATCGCTGGCGGTGGCCATCTTCCTGAGGCCGCGCGTGCGCAGATGGAGCGCTCTGCTGTCCGGAGCTTCAGGAAAATGGCCGCGGGATGCCACGCGTGCGCAGATGGAGATCGCGGTGGCCATTTTCCTGAAGCCGATATGCGAACTCAGATCCAAACCCTAACCCTACCCCTAACCCTAACCCTAGGGATCCTAACCCTAACCCTAACCCTAACCCTAGGGATCCTAACCCTAACCCTAACCCTACCCCTAACCCTAACCCCAACCCTAGCTATTTCTATTTATAGTGGGTTTTCTAGATGATTTTGATGATTGGCAGCTGTCACACACTTCTCAGCATGCGTTTCAAAAACGCAAACGCAGGAAAAACGCATGTAAACGCGTCAAAATGCCATGTTTTTTTTACCGCATGAGAAAACGCATGCGTCTAAAAAACGCAGCGTTTGCACGCATTTACATGCGTTTTTTTCACCACCTGCGTTTGCGTTTTAAACGCTGCGTTTTTAAACGAAAAATGTGAAACTAGCCTAATTTCAGATTTTACATTTTCACATTGGGAAATGGGTAAAAATGGCACCAAAATGTGTCCCACAATTTCTGCTGAATGTAGAAATACCCCACATATGGCTGTAGAGTACTGCTTAGCCATATGGCAAGTTTCGGGAGGGACGGAGTGCTATTCGCCTTCTGGAGTGCCAATTTTCCTAGAATAGTTTGCAGACTCCATATACAGAGTCCCTAAGTGCTAGGAGAGCAGAATCCCACTCAATTAGCCAAACAAAAATTATTTTTTAGAACCCCAGTTTTGTATTTTTCCAAGGGTAAAAGTTGAAATTGGACCCCAACAGTTGTTGTCCAATTTGTCCTGAGTACGCTGATACCCCATTTGTGGGGGGAACCACCGTTTGAGCGCATGGCAGAGCTTGGAAGGGAAGGAGCGTCATTTGGAATGCAGACAGATGGATTGGTCTGCAAGTGTCACATTGCGTTTAGAGCCCCTAATGTACCTAAACAGTAGAAACCCCCCACAAGTAACCCCATATTGGAAACTAGACCCCCCAAGGAACTTATCTAGATGTGTTGTGAGAAATTTGAACCCCCAAGTGTTTCACTACAGTTTATAATGCAGAGCCGTGAAAATAAAAAATCTTTTTTTTCCCCAAAAATTATTTTTTAGCCCCAAAATTTTCCCAAGGGTAACAGGAGAAATTAGACCACAAAAGTTGTTGTCCAATGTGTCCTGAGTAGTGTTGAGTAGGGTTGAGCGACTTTCATTTTTTAAAGATCGAGTCGGGTTTTGTGAAACCCGACTTTGTCCAGAGTCGAGTCGAGTGCAGTCGGCCGATTATCGCTAAAAGTCGGGGATCGGCCGAAACACGAAACCCAATGCAAGTCAATGGGGAAGCATAGTCGGCAGTGAGTGGAGGCCAGGAAAACACCTACAGTGCCCATTTTAATGCCAAAAACATCCATTCTTGTTTCTGAAGCTTGTCAATCTTAAGTAACTTTATAATAAGTTCTACTGCCTCCTACTACAGATCCTCTCTTCCTTTGGGGTCAAAGACCTCGCCCTATCTTGGATCTCCTCATACCTTGCCAACCGCACATTTAGCGTTTCCTACTCCCATACTACCTCTTCATCTCGCCCCCTCTCTGTTGGTGTCCCTCAAGGCTCTGTCCTAGGACCCTTACTCTTCTCAATCTATACACTCGGCCTGGGACAACTCATAAAGTCCTATGGCTTCCAGTACCATTTATATGCCGATGACACTCAGATCTACCTCTCTGGTCCAGATGTCACCTCCCTGCTCTCCAGAATCCCAAAGTGTCTATCAGCCATATCCTCCTTCTTCTCCTCTCGCTTCCTCAAGCTCAATGTGGACAAATCTGAACTAATTATCTTTCCTCACTCTCGCATATCTTGCCTACCTGATCTATCTATCAAAATAAATGAAATCACACTTTCCCCTGTCCCCAAAATCCGCTGCCTCGGAGTAACCCTTGACTCTGCCCTGTCCTTCAAACCGCACATCCAAGCTCTCGCCACCTCCTGTCGCCTCCAGCTCAAAAATATTTCCAGAATCCGTCCTTTCCTCAACCCACACTCTACCAAAATGCTCGTGCATGCCCTAATCATCTCCCGCCTCGACTACTGCAACATACTCCTCTGTGGCCTACCTTCTAACACTCTCGCACCCCTCCAGTCCATCCTTAACTCTGCTGCCCGTCTAATTAATCTCTCTCCTCGCTACACTCCTGCTTCCCCTCTTTGCAAATCCCTTCACTGGCTCCCAATTTCTCAGCGTATCCAGTTTAAATTACTAACACTGACCTACAAAGCCATCCATAATCTTTCTCCTCCGTATATTTCCACACTAATCTCTCAATATCTTCCCTCACGTAATCTCCGGTCCTCCCAAGACCTCCTCCTTTCCTCCACGCTTATTCGCTCCTCACCCAATCGCATCCAAGACTTCTCCCGAATATCACCCATCCTCTGGAATTCAGTGCCCCAACACATCCGGTTATCCACTACTTTTGGATCCTTCAAAAGAAACCTGAAAACCCATCTCTTCAAAGAAGCTTACAGCCTGTAAAGACTACACGGCCACCTCAACACCACTGAAGCTACTGCAACCCTTGACCTACTGTCTCCTTCCCCACAATCCTGTAGATTGTAAGCCCGCAAGGGCAGGGTCCTCTTCCCGCTGTACCAGTCTGTCATTGTTAGTTTTGTTTACTGTAAGTGATATTTGTATTTTGATGTAACCCCTTCTCATGTACAGCACCATGGAATTAATGGTGCTATATAAATAAACAATAATAATAATAATAATAATAATAATAGTTGTTCAATGGAACTTGGGGGTCATTTGGCAAATTTGTGGGGGGTAGGGCTGGTTCAAGGTGTTAGTGGGCCCAGGAATCGTGGACTACGTCACGGCGGTGGAGCAGGGAGAGGTAAGTATTTCAATGTTGCAAGTGCTGTGATCCTGAGCAAGCAGGGGGGCACACTTGTTCGCATTGGCACTGGCACAGGGCCCCTCAAAGTACAGCGGTGTGTTTGCACGGCGGGGGCGCCTCCCACCAGCAGCGACACTTTTGCGTACTCTGAGGGGCCCTGTGCCAGTGACGTCGCCAATGAGTATGCCCCCCCACCTGATGAAGGAACCTGCACTTTCATCTGCACCTTCCTCTTTGTCCCTGTGTAAGGTGGTATAACATGCGGGAAGGGGAACCTTACTTTCAGCAGGGTCAGATTCTGGCTGTGTAGAGTGCAAGGGGAATGTAGTGGTCTAGGTCAATGTACCAGCAGACTCATCTAGCAGTGGCTGGGCAATGGGCAGGATGAGGAGGAAACAGATATAGGGCCAAAGAATAAAGTAGGCTACATGCAGTTCAAAATTGGTAACAGGACTAAACAGGCGGCATTGCTTTGTTCAGTGGAGTAGCAAACCCAGGAGCAGCAGACACTGTTTTAAGGGCCCAAACACACTAATAGGCCAAATGCAGTTTAATATCTGATACTTTAGGCCAAAAGCCTAAGACTGAAGCTCAGCTTTATTCAGTTGAGGGCAAACACCAGGGAGGGGCAGACACCGTTAGTAGGCCCTAACCACCAATTTTTAAAAACACAGCACTTAATGAGAGCCAGAAGGTTGAAGCTCAGCTTTATTCAGTTGAGGACAAACACCAGGCAGGGGCAGACACCGTTAGTAGGCCGTAACCAAAGTTGAAGGCCAAATGCAGTTTCATATCTGATACTATAGGCCGAAAGCCAGAAGGTGGAAGCTCAGCTTTATTCAGTTGAGGGCAAACACCAGGGAGGGGCAGACACCGTTAGTAGGACCTAACCACCAATTTTTAAAAACACAGCACTTAATGAGAGCCAGAAGGTTGAAGCTCAGCTTTATTCAGTTGAGGACAAACACCAGGCAGGGGCAGTGTTATGATCCCAATGGCAGAGGATCTCTGATATTCCGGCAAGATAGAAAAAATATAAATACTGCTCTAGGGAGGTGGAAACTGGGCTAACCGCATACCTGATCCTGACACAAACAACTAAAAGTAGCCGGTGAACGTGCCTACGTTGGTTCTAGACGTCTCGAGCCAGCCGGAGAACTGACTACCCCTAAAGGGAAAAAATAAGACCTCGCTTGCCTCCAGAGAAATTGAACCCCAAAGATATAGAAAGCCCCCAACAAATAATAACGGTGAGGCAAGAGGAAAACACAAACGTAGAGATGAACTAGATTCAGCAAAGTGAGGCCCAATAGTCTAGATAGCAGAAAATAGATAGTGGACTATGCGGTTAGCAGAAAACCCTACAAAACATCCACGCTGAACATTCAAGAACCCCCACACCGACTGACGGTGTGGAGGGAGAATATCAGCCCACTAGAGCTTCCAGCGAGTCAAAAATCAAATGTAAAGCAAGCTGGACAAAAACACTGAATAATGCAAACGATCCAAATTGTACAAAACAGACTTAGCTTTTTTTGCATGAGGCAGACTGAAAGGAATCCAGAGGAGACCAAATAGGTCTGGATACAACGATGCCAGGCAAGAGACTGAGTCCAGAGGAGACTCAAATAGGAAACACCCGCTGCTTAATGACACAGCTGGAGCTCAGGCCTGCAACAAGACATACCTAACACAATATCGTTAGTGACCACCAGAGGGAGCCCAGAAACACAGTTCACAACAGTACCCCCCCTTGAGGAGGGGTCACCGAACCCTCACCAAGACCCCCAGGGCGATCAGGATGAGCAGCGTGAAAGGCATGAACCAAATCAGCCGCATGAACATCAGAGGCGACAACCCAGGAATTATCCTCCTGACCATAGCCTTTCCACTTAACTAAATACTGGAGTTTCCGTCTAGAGATACGAGAATCCAGAATCTTCTCCACCACGTACTCCAACTCGCCCTCAACCAAAACCGGGGCGGGAGGCTCAACAGCAGGAACCACAGGCACCACGTACCGCCGCAACAAGGACCTATGGAACACATTATGAATAGCAAAAGACGCTGGAAGATCCAAGCGAAAAGACACCGGGTTAAGGATTTCCAAAATCTTATAAGGACCGATAAAGCGAGGCTTGAACTTAGGAGAGGAGACTTTCAAAGGAACATGCCGAGAAGACAACCAAACCAAATCCCCAACACGAAGTCGGGGACTCACACCGCGGCGGCGGTTGGCAAACCGCTGGGCCTTGTCTTGTGACAATTTCAAATTGTCCACCACATGGTTCCAAATCTGCTGCAACCTATCCACCACAGAATCAACCCCAGGACACTCAGAAGGTTCAACCTGACCCGAGGAGAAACGAGGATGAAAACCAGAGTTGCAGAAAAAGGGTGAAACCAAGGTGGCAGAACTAGCCCGATTATTAAGGGCAAACTCGGCCAGTGGCAAAAAGGTAACCCAGTCATCCTGATCAGCAGAAACAAAACATCTCAAATAAGTCTCTAACGTCTGATTAGTTCGCTCGGTCTGGCCATTAGTCTGAGGATGAAAAGCCGACGAAAAAGACAAATCAATACCCATCTTAGCACAAAAGGATCGCCAGAATCTGGACACAAACTGGGATCCTCTGTCAGATACAATATTCTCAGGGATGCCATGCAAACGAACCACATTCTGAAAGAACAAAGGAACCAAATCAGAGGAGGAAGGCACCTTAGGCAAGGGCACCAAATGGACCATTTTAGAAAAACGATCGCACACCACCCAGATGACAGACATCTTCCGAGACACCGGAAGATCCGAAATGAAATCCATGGAAATGTGCGTCCAAGGCCTCTTTGGGATAGGCAAGGGCAAAAGCAACCCGCTGGCACGAGAACAGCAAGGCTTAGCCCGAGCACAAATCCCACAGGACTGCACAAAAGAACGCACATCCCGTGACAAGGAAGGCCACCAAAAGGACCTGGCCACCAAATCTCTGGTACCAAAAATCCCAGGATGTCCCGCCAACACCGAAGAATGAACCTCAGAAATAACTCTGTTGGTCCATCCATCAGGGACAAACAATCTCTCTGGTGGACAACGATCGGGCCTATCAGCCTGAAATTTTTGCAGCCCTCGTCGCAAATCTGGGGAAATGGCAGACAAAATTACTCCCTCTCTGAGAATACCAGCCGGCTCAGAGACTCCCGGAGAATCAGGCACAAAACTCCTAGAAAGTGCATCAGCCTTCACGTTCTTCGAACCAGGCAGGTACGAGACCACAAAGTCAAAACGGGAGAAAAACAATGACCAAGGGGCCTGTCTAGGATTCAGGCGCTTGGCAGACTCGAGGTAAATCAGATTTTTATGATCAGTCAAGACCACCACACGATGTCTAGCTCCCTCGAGCCAATGTCGCCACTCCTCAAATGCCCACTTCATGGCCAACAACTCCCGATTACCAACATCGTAGTTCCGTTCAGCAGGCGAAAATTTCCTTGAAAAGAAGGCGCATGGCTTCATCACGGAGCCATCAGAACTTTTTTGCGACAAAACAGCCCCTGCACCAATTTCAGAAGCATCAACTTCAACCTGGAAGGGAAGAGAGACATCCGGCTGGCACAAGACTGGCGCTGAAGTAAACCGACGCTTCAGCTCCCGAAAGGCCTCCATGGCCGCAGGAGACCAATTCGCAACATCAGAACCCTTCTTGGTCATATCCGTCAAAGGTTTAACCACGCTGGAGAAATTAGCGATAACGACGGTAAAAATTAGCAAAGCCCAAGAACTTCTGCAGGCTCTTAACAGACGTGGGCTGAGTCCAGTCATGAATGGCACGGACCTTAACTGGGTCCATCTCCACAGTAGAAGGGGAAAAAATAAAACCCAAAAAAGAAACCTTCTGTACCCCAAAGGTACATTTTGAGCCCTTCACAAATAGAGCATTCTCCCGCAAAACCTGAAACACCATCCTGACCTGGTTCACATGGGACTCCCAATCATCAGAAAAAAACAAAATGTCATCCAGGTAAATAATCATAAATTTATCCAGATATTTCCGGAAGATGTCATGCATGAAGGACTGAAACACAGAAGGAGCATTAGATAATCCGAAAGGCATCACCAGGTACTCAAAATGACCCTCAGGCGTATTAAATGCCGTTTTCCATTCATCTCCCTGCTTTATGCGCACAAGGTTATACGCACCACGAAGATCTATCTTGGTGAACCAACTGGATCCCTTAATCCGAGCAAACAAATCAGACAACAATGGCAAAGGATACTGAAATTTAACAGTGATCTTATTCAGAAGACGATAATCAATACAAGGTCTCAGAGACCCGTCTTTCTTGCCCACAAAAAAGAATCCCGCACCAAGAGGGGACGAGGATGGGCGAATATGTCCCTTCTCCAAAGACTCCTTTATATAACTCCGCATCGCGGCATGCTCTGGCACAGATAAATTAAAGAGTCGTCCCTTAGGAAACTTACTACCAGGAATCAAATCTATAGCACAATCACAGTCCCTATGAGGAGGAAGGGCACTGGACCTGGCCTCATTAAATACATCCTGAAAGTCTGACAAAAACTCAGGGATCTCAGAAGGAGTAGAAGAAGCAATAGACACCAATGGAGAATCGCCATGAATCCCCTGACACCCCCAACTAGACACAGTCATAGCTTTCCAATCTAAAACTGGATTATGGGCCTGTAACCATGGCAGACCCAAAACGACAACATCATGCATTTTATGCAGTACCAAAAAACGAATCACCTCCTGATGTACAGGAGTCATGCACATGGTCACCTGCGTCCAATACTGAGGTTTATTCTCTGCCAATGGCGTAGAATCAATTCCTCTAAGAGGAATAGGATTTTCCAAAGGCTCCAGGACAAAACCGCAGTGCTTGGCAAACGACAAATCCATCAGACTTAAAGCAGCACCAGAATCCACAAAAGCCATAACTGAGTAAGAAGATAATGAACAAATTAAAGTCACAGACAAAATAAACTTAGGCTGAAAAGTACCAATGGCGACAGGATTAACTTTTTTCTTTAAACGTTTAGAGCATGCTGAGATAACATGTGTTGAATCACCACAGTAGAAACACAACCCATTTTGACGTCTATGATTTTGTCGCTCGGCTCTGGTCAGAATTCTGTCACATTGCATAGAATCAGGTGACCGTTCAGACAGCACCGCCAAAGGATTATCAGATTTGCGCTCCCGCAAACGTCGATCAATTTGAATGGCTAGAGCCATTGAATCATTTAGACCTGTAGGTATAGGAAACCCCACCATCACATCTTTAATGGCTTCAGAAAGACCATTTCTGAAATTTGCGGCCAGTGCACACTCATTCCACCGAGTAAGCACGGACCATTTCCGAAATTTTTGGCAATATACCTCAGCTTCGTCCTGACCCTGAGAGATAACCAGCAACACTTTTTCAGCCTGATTTTCAAGATTAGGCTCCTCATAAAGCAAACCAAGTGCCAGAAAAAACGCATCAACATTCACCAATGCAGGATCTCCTGGCACCAGAGAGAAGGCCCAATCCTGAGGGTCGCCGCGCAAGAAGGAAATAACAATCTTAACTTGCTGAGCGGAATCACCAGAGGAACGAGGTTTCAGAGACAGAAACAATTTACAATTATTCCTAAAATTCAGGAATTTAGATCTATCTCCAAAAAACGGCTCAGGAATAGGTATTTTTGGTTCAGACATAGGGCTATGGATAACAAAATCCTGAATGCTTTGCACCCTAGCAGCAAGCTGATCCACACTAGAAGTCAGAGTCTGGACATTCATATCTGCAGCAGAGTTTCAGCCACTCAGAGAAAAAGGGGATGGAAGAAGCTAGGCAAACTGCAGCACAAAAAAAAACAAAACAAAACTCAGAACTTCTTTTTAATCCCGCTTCTGCGATGCATTAAACATTTTCTTTTTGGCCTGGCATTCTGTTATGATCCCAATGGCAGAGGATCTCTGATATTTCGGGAAGATAGAAAAAATATAAATACTGCTCTAGGGAGGTGGAAACTGGGCTAACCGCATACCTGATCCTGACACAAACAACTAAAAGTAGCCGGTGAACGTGCCTACGTTGGTTCTAGACGTCTCGAGCCAGCCGGAGAACTGACTACCCCTAAAGGGAAAAAATAAGACCTCGCTTGCCTCCAGAGAAATTGAACCCCAAAGATATAGAAAGCCCCCAACAAATAATAACGGTGAGGCAAGAGGAAAACACAAACGTAGAGATGAACTAGATTCAGCAAAGTGAGGCCCAATAGTCTAGATAGCAGAAAATAGATAGTGGACTATGCGGTTAGCAGAAAACCCTACAAAACATCCACGCTGAACATTCAAGAACCCCCACACCGACTGACGGTGTGGAGGGAGAATATCAGCCCACTAGAGCTTCCAGCGAGTCAAAAATCAAATGTAAAGCAAGCTGGACAAAAACACTGAATAATGCAAACGATCCAAATTGTACAAAACAGACTTAGCTTTTCTTGCATGAGGCAGACTGAAAGGAATCCGGAGGAGACCAAATAGGTCTGGATACAACGATGCCAGGCAAGAGACTGAGTCCAGAGGAGACTCAAATAGGAAACACCCGCTGCTTAACGACACAGCTGGAGCTCAGGCCTGCAACAAGACATACCTAACACAATACCGTTAGTGACCACCAGAGGGAGCCCAGAAACACAGTTCACAACAGGGCAGACACCGTTAGTAGGCCCTAACCACCAATTTTTAAAAACACAGCACTTAATGAGAGCCAGAAGGTTGAAGCTCAGCTTTATTCAGTTGAGGACAAACACCAGGGAGGGGCAGACACCGTTAGTAGGCCGTAACCAAAGTTGAAGGCCAAATGCAGTTTAATATCTGATACTATAGGCCGAAAGCCAGAAGGTGGAAGCTCAGCTTTATTCAGTTGAGGGCAAACACCAGGGAGGGGCAGACACCATTAGTAGGCCCTAACCACCAATTTTTAAAAACACAGCACTTAATGAGAGCCAGAAGGTTGAAGCTCAGCTTTATTCAGTTGAGGACAAACACCAGGCAGGGGCAGACACCGTTAGTAGGCCCTAACCACCAATTTTTAAAAACACAGCACTTAATGAGAGCCAGAAGGTTGAAGCTCAGCTTTATTCAGTTGAGGACAAACACCAGGGAGGGGCAGACACCGTTAATAGGCCGTAACCAAAGTTGAAGGCCAAATGCAGTTTAATTCATGATACTATAGGCCGAAAGCCAGAAGGTGGAAGCTCCGATTTAGACAGTGGAGGACAATTTGAATTAGGGACTGCAGACAGACTTAGTAGGCTGTCCCCTGTGGACCATGCATCCACCACATTAACCCATTGCGCCTTAATGGACACGTAATCTTCCGTGGCCATGCCTACAGGTCCATGCGTCTGTTGTCAGGTGCACCTTTGTACTCACAGATTGCCAGAGTGCATGGACAATGCTGTCTTTTACATGCTGGTGGAGGGTTGGGATGGCTTTTCTCGCAAAAGAAGTGTCGACTGGTTAGCTTGTAGCGTGGTACAGCGTAGTCCATCATGGCCTTATTAATAGTAAATAAAATATATAACTAGGCTCTATGAACTTTTAAATAGGTTCCAGGGGTACACGGGCAGCATTGGTGTGGTCAGTGGAGGAGTATTGCAAGTAGGGGCCGCAGACAGGCTATCAAAGGCCTAAAATAACAAACAATAGGCAGGCATGGCAGTTTTAAATCGGTTACATGGATACACAGGCAGGCAGCATTGTGGTCAGTGGAGGAGTATTGCAGGTAGGGGCCGCAGACAGGCTATCAAAGGCCTAAAATAACAAACAATAGGCAGGCATGGCAGTTTAAAATCGGTAACATGGATACACAGGCAGGCACTCCAGGCAGCATTGTGGTCAGTGGAGGAGTATTGCAAGTAGGGGCCGCAGACAGGCTATCAAAGGCCTAAAATAACAAACAATAGGCAGGCATGGCAGTTTTAAATCGGTTACATGGATACACAGGCAGGCAGCATTGTGGTCAGTGGAGGAGTATTGCAGGTAGGGGCCGCAGACAGGCTATCAAAGGCCTAAAATAACAAACAATAGGCAGGCATGGCAGTTTTAAATCGGTTACATGGATACACAGGCAGGCACTCCAGGCAGCATTGTGGTCAGTGGAGGAGTATTGCAAGTAGGGGCCGCAGACAGGCTATCAAAGGCCTAAAATAACAAACAATAGGCAGGCATGACAGTTTTAAATCGGTTACATGGATACACAGGCAGGCACTCCAGGCAGCATTGTGGTCAGTGGAGGAGTATTGCAAGAAGTGTCTGACACATTTAGTACTCCCAAAAAATAAATAGATGTTAATGTCTCGCAAAACAACTATAAATAAAAAAAAGGGTGGCATGCTTAGGTACAGGGGTGGGCTCATCTGCAGAGTTTATGACAAAGTAATTTGGCAGTAAATTAGTATTTACTGGTGTCAATATAGCACACTGACCAAGACTACTGTAACTATCATCATAGATGTCAACAAATTGGTATTGATTGTCAGTGCCAGGCATTGAATGATGTCAGCGCATAGACTAAACATTGGTGGAGCTGTGCGAGATAATTTGGCACGTGGTAGAGCACAGTTTCAGCTGGGGGGGGGACTCTCTTGTGGCCGGCGGTACCGCCCCAGGGCCCCTCATGTTACAACGGTGTGTCTGACGTTGGGTGCGCACCACCACTGCCAGAGACACTACATTGTACTATGAGGGACCCAGTGGCAGTGCCATCGACCAAAAGCGAGCACACCCACCTCTTCTGACAAACAGCACTGTAACTAACGGGTGCTTGCGCCAAGTGTCGAGAGTGAGACAACGGCCCCGTGGGGGGAGTTTTCCCATTGGGGGATGTGTAAACATGTCGTATGCTGGTCAAACAGCTGCTGCAAATTAAGAGATTTTAACACTCAGTAAGACCAGTCCACAAGCAAGACCTTTTTATAGGAAAGCTAGGTGTCAGCCAGGAAAGGTGGGGCAAAATAATTTGAAATCCAGGAGTGGTTCATTTTAATGAAGGTGAGATCATCCACATTTTGGGTAGCCAGACGAGTCCTTTTTTCGGTTAATATTGAACCAGCAGCACTGAATACTCTTTCTGATAGCACACTAGCTGCTGGGCAAGCAAGCTCCTGCAACGCATATTCTGCCAATTCAGGCCAGGTGTCTAATTTGGATGCCCAGTAATCAAATGGGAATGACGGTTGAGGGAGAACATCAATAAGGGCTGAAAAATAGTTAGTAACCATACTGGACAAATGTTGTCTCCTGTCACTTTGAATAGATGCTGCAGTACCTGTCCTGTCTGCGGTCATTGCGAAATCACTCCACAACCTGGTCAGAAAACCCCTCTGTCCAACGCCACTTCTGATCTGTGCACCTCTAACACCTCTGCCCTGTAGCCTCCTGCAGCTCGTGTGAGAACCATCACCGGCGCTGTGTGCTGGGAATGCCTGAATCAAACGGTCTACAAGAGTAGCTTGTTTGGTTGCTAATATTTGTTCGAGGTTCTCATGTGGCATAATATTTTGCAATTTGCCTTTATAGCGAGGGTCAAGGATGCAGGCCAACCAGTAATCGTCATCGCTCATCATTTTAATAATGCGTGGGTCCTTTTTGAGGATACGTAAGGCATAATCCGCCATGTGGGCCAAAGTTCCAGTTGGCAAATCTGCGGTTGTGCTGGTTTGAGGGGCAGTTACAGGCAAATCTACGTCACTTGTCTCCCTTACAAAACCAGAACCCGGCCTTGCAACGCCACTAATTTCTGTTGGCCCAGGAGAAGCTTCCTCAGTAAAAAAGTACTCATCCCCATCATCCTCCTCGTCCTCCTCCTCCTCTTCGCCCGCTACCGCGTCCTCTACACGGCCCTGACCAGACAATGGCTGACTGTCATCAAGGCTTTCCTCTTCCTCGGCTGCAGACGCCTGCTCCTTTATGTGCGTCAAACTTTGCATCAGCAGACGCATTAGGGGGATGCTCATGCTTATTATTGCGTTGTCTGCACTAACCAGCCGTGTGCATTCCTCAAAACACTGAAGGACTTGACACAGGTCTTGTAGCTTCGACCACTGCACACCTGACAACTCCATGTCTGCCATCCAACTGCCTGCCCGTTTATCCTCCCACAAATACATAACAGCACGCCTCTGTTCGCACACTCTCTGAAGCATGTGCAGTGTGGAGTTCCACCTTGTTGCAACGTCGATGATTAGGCGATGCTGAAGAAGGTTCAATGAACGCTGATAGTTCTGCATACGGCTGGAGTGTACAGGCGAACGGCGGATATGCGAGCAAAGTCTGCGCACTTTGAGGAGCAGGTCGGGTAACCCCGGATAACTTTTCAGGAAGCACTGCACCACCAGGTTTAAGGTGTGAGCCAGGCAAGGAATGTGTTTCAGTTGGGAAAGGGTTATGGCAGCCATGAAATTCCTTCCGTTTTCACTCACTACCTTGCCTGCCTCAAGATGTACAGTGCCCAGCCATGACTGAGTTTCTTTCTGCAAGAACTCGGACAGAACTTCCGCGGTGTGTCTGTTGTCGCCCAAACACTTCATTGCCAATACAGCCTGCTGACGCTTGCCACTAGCTGTCCCATAATGGCACACCTGGTGTGCAACAGTGGCAGCTGCGGATGGAGTGGATGTGCGACTGCGGTCTGTGGACGAGCTCTCGCTTCTGCAGGAGGAGGAGGAAGAGGAGGAGGGGGGGCGAACGCCTACAGCCAACTCTTTCCTAGACCGTGGGCTAGGCAGAACTGTCCCAATATTGCTGTCCCCTGTGGAGCCTGCATCCACCACATTCACCCAGTGTGCCGTGATGGACACGTAGCGTCCCTGGCCATGCCTACTGGTCCATGCATCTGTTGTCAGGTGCACCTTTGTAGTCACAGACTGCCTGAGTGCATGGACGATGCGGTCTTTAACATGCTGTTGGAGGGCTGGGATGGCTTTTCTAGAAAAGAAGTGCCGACTGGGTAGCTCGTAGCGTGGTAGAGCGTAGTCCATCAGCGCTTTGAAAGCTTCGCTTTCAACTAACCGGTAGGGCATCATCTCTAATGAGATTAGTCTAGCAATGTGGGCGTTCAAACCCTGTGTACGCGGATGCGAGGATGAGTACTTCCTTTTCCTAACAAGAGTCTCATGTAGGGTGAGCTGGACTGGAGAGCTGGAGATCGTGGAACTAGCGATGGTGCCGGTGGACATGGGTGAGTGAGAGAGGGTTGGAGATGGTATTCTTGCTGGTGCCCTACATGCAGTGTTTCCTACTACTAACCTGGTGATTCCCTGACTGCTTTGGCCTGGCGACGAAAGCTGCACAGATACTGCAGGTGGTGTGGGAAATGGTTGGCTTACAGGGAGGGAAGGGATGTAGCGTTGCTGACTAGCTTCATTGGCCGAGGGTGCTGCAACCTTTAGGGACGTTTGGTAGTTAGTCCAGGCTTGCAAATGCATGGTGGATAAATGTCTATGCATGCAACTTGTATTTAGACTTTTAAGATTCTGACCTCTGCTTAAGGTAGTTGAACATTTTTGACAGATGACTTTGCGCTGATCATTTGGATGTTGTTTAAAAAAATGCCAGACTGCACTCTTTCTACTATCGGACACCTTTTCAGGCATTGCAGACTGAGCTTCTTTAACCGGATGGCCACGCTGTCCTCCAACTGGTTTAGGTTTTGCCACGCGTTTTTGGCCAGATACGGGCCCGGTAGATAGAACCTTGTCATGATTCTCAATGGCGAGAGAACATAGCCCAGCATATATGAGAACTAACTCTTGGAAGATGGAAACTATACTGACCATGAACTAAACCTGCCGCACAACTAGAAGTGGCCGGGTAGCATGCCTACGTTTTTTTATCCCTAGATGCCCAGCGCCAGCCGGAGAACTACCTAATCCTAGCAGAGGAAAAGACAGTCCTGGCTCACCTCTAGAGAAATTTTCCCAAAAGGCAGACAGAGGCCCCCACATATATTGGCGGTGATTTTAGATGAAAAGACAAACGTAGTATGAAAATAGGTTTAGCAAAAATCGAGGTCCGCTTACTAGATAGCAAGAAGACAGAAAGGGCACTTTCATGGTCAGCAGAAAACCCTATCAAAACACCATCCAGAAATTACTTTAAGACTCTAGCATTAACTCATAACACCAGAGTGGCAATTTCCGCTCACAAGAGCTTTCCAGACACAGTAACAAAACAGCAGCTGTGAACAGGAACAAAATGCAAAAACACACAAGGACAAAAGTCCAACTTAGCTGGGAGTAGTCTAGTAGCAGGAACATGCACAGAAAGGCTTCTGATTACATTGTTGACCGGCATGAAACTGACAGAGGAGCAAGGTTATATAGCGACTCCCACATGCTGATAGGAGCAGGTGAACAGAGGGGATGATGCACACAAGTACAATTCCACAAGTGGCCACCGGGGGAGCCCAGAATCCAATTTCACAACAGTACCCCCCCCTCAAGGAGGGGGCACCGAACCCTCACCAGAACCACCAGGGCGATCAGGATGAGCCCTATGAAAGGCACGGACAAGATCGGAGGCATGAACATCAGAGGCAGTGACCCAAGAATTATCCTCCTGACCGTATCCCTTCCATTTGACCAGATACTGGAGTTTCCGTCTGGAAACACGAGAGTCCAAGATCTTTTCCACAACGTACTCCAACTCACCCTCAACCAACACCGGAGCAGGAGGCTCAACGGAAGGCACAGCCGGTACCTCATACCTGCGCAACAATGACCGATGAAAAACATTATGAATCGAAAAGGATGCAGGGAGGTCCAAACGGAAGGACACAGGGTTAAGAATCTCCAATATCTTGTACGGGCCGATGAACCGAGGCTTAAACTTAGGAGAAGAAACCCTCATAGGGACAAAACGAGAAGACAACCACACCAAGTCCCCAACACAAAGCCGAGGACCAACACGACGACGGCGGTTGGCAAAAAGCTGAGTCTTCTCCTGGGACAACTTCAAATTGTCCACCACCTGCCCCCAAATCTGATGCAACCTCTCCACCACAGCATCCACTCCAGGACAATCCGAAGATTCCACTTGACCGGAGGAAAATCGAGGATGAAACCCCGAATTACAGAAAAACGGGGACACCAAGGTGGCAGAGCTGGCCCGATTATTGAGGGCGAACTCCGCCAAAGGCAAAAAAGCAACCCAATCATCCTGATCCGCAGACACAAAACACCTCAAATATGTCTCCAAGGTCTGATTAGTCCGCTCGGTCTGGCCATTAGTCTGAGGATGGAAAGCAGACGAAAAAGACAAATCTATGCCCATCCTAGCACAGAATGCCCGCCAAAATCTAGACACGAATTGGGTCCCTCTGTCAGAAACGATATTCTCCGGAATACCATGCAAACGAACAACATTTTGAAAAAACAGAGGAACCAACTCGGAAGAAGAAGGCAACTTAGGCAAGGGAACCAGATGGACCATCTTAGAGAAACGGTCACACACCACCCAGATGACAGACATCTTATGAGAAACAGGCAGATCCGAAATAAAATCCATCGAGATGTGCGTCCAAGGCCTCTTCGGGATAGGCAAGGGTAACAACAATCCACTAGCCCGAGAACAACAAGGCTTGGCCCGAGCACAAACGTCACAAGACTGCACAAAGCCTCGCACATCTCGTGACAGGGAAGGCCACCAGAAGGACCTTGCCACCAAATCCCTGGTACCAAAGATTCCAGGATGACCTGCCAACGCAGAAGAATGAACCTCAGAGATGACTCTACTGGTCCAATCATCAGGAACAAACAGTCTACCAGGTGGGCAACGATCAGGTCTATCCGCCTGAAACTCCTGCAAGGCCCGCCGCAGGTCTGGAGAAACGGCAGACAATATCACTCCATCTTTAAGGATACCTGTGGGCTCAGAATTACCAGGGGAGTCAGGCTCAAAACTCCTAGAAAGGGCATCCGCCTTAACATTCTTAGAACCCGGTAGGTAAGACACCACAAAATTAAACCGAGAGAAAAACAACGACCAGCGCACCTGTCTAGGATTCAGGCGCCTGGCAGACTCAAGGTAAATTAAATTTTTGTGGTCAGTCAATACCACCACCTGATGTCTGGCCCCCTCAAGCCAGTGACGCCACTCCTCAAAAGTCCACTTCATGGCCAAAAGCTCCCGATTCCCAATATCATAATTCCGCTCGGCGGGCGAAAATTTACGGGAAAAAAAAGCACAAGGTCTCATCACGGAGCAGTCGGAACTTCTCTGCGACAACACCGCCCCAGCTCCGATTTCAGAAGCGTCGACCTCAACCTGAAAAGGAAGAGCAACATCAGGCTGACGCAACACTGGGGCGGAAGAAAAGCGGCGCTTGAGCTCCCGAAAGGCCTCCACAGCATCAGGGGACCAATCAGCAACATCAGCACCCTTCTTAGTCAAATCAGTCAATGGTTTTACAACATCAGAAAAACCAGCAATAAATCGACGATAAAAGTTAGCAAAGCCCAAAAATTTCTGAAGACTCTTAAGAGAAGAGGGTTGCGTCCAATCACCAATAGCCTGAACCTTGACAGGATCCATCTCGATGGAAGAGGGGGAAAAAATGTATCCCAAGAAGGAAATCTTTTGAACCCCAAAAACACACTTAGAACCCTTCACACACAAGGAATTAGACCGCAAAACCTGAAAAACCCTCCTGACCTGCTGGACATGAGAGTCCCAGTCATCCGAAAAAATCAGAATATCATCCAGATACACAATCATAAATTTGTCCAAATAATCGCGGAAAATGTCATGCATAAAGGACTGGAAGACTGAAGGGGCATTTGAAAGACCAAAAGGCATCACCAAATACTCAAAATGGCCCTCGGGCGTATTAAATGCGGTTTTCCACTCATCCCCCTGCTTGATTCGCACCAAATTATACGCCCCACGGAGATCAATCTTAGAGAACCACTTGGCCCCCTTTATACGAGCAAACAAATCAGTAAGCAGTGGTAATGGATATTGATATTTAACCGTGATTTTATTCAAAAGTCGATAATCAATACACGGCCTCAAAGAGCCGTCATTCTTAGACACAAAGAAAAAACCGGCTCCTAAGGGAGATGACGAAGGACGAATATGTCCCTTTTCCAAGGACTCCTTTATATATTCTCGCATAGCCGCGTGTTCAGGCACAGACAGATTAAATAAACGACCCTTAGGGTATTTACTACCCGGGATCAAGTCTATGGCACAATCGCACTCCCGGTGCGGAGGTAGTGAACCAACCTTGGGTTCTTCAAAAACGTCACGAAAGTCAGACAAGAATTCAGGAATCTCAGAGGGAATAGATGATGAAATGGAAACCAAAGGTACGTCCCCATGAGTTCCTTTACATCCCCAGCTTAACACAGACATAGCTCTCCAGTCGAGGACTGGGTTATGAGATTGCAGCCATGGCAATCCCAGCACCAAAACATCATGTAGATTATACAGCACCAGAAAGCGAATAACCTCCTGGTGATCCGGATTAACACGCATAGTCACTTGTGTCCAGTATTGTGGTTTATTACTAGCCAATGGGGTGGAGTCAATCCCTTTCAGAGGTATCGGAGCCTCCAATGGCTCCAAATCATACCCACAGCGTTTGGCAAAGGACCAATCCATAAGACTCAAAGCAGCGCCAGAGTCGACATAGGCGTCCGCGGTAATAGATGACAAAGAACAAATCAGGGTCACAGATAGAATAAACTTAGACTGTAAAGTGCTAATTGAAACAGACTTGTCAGGCTTCTTAGTACGCTTAAAGCATGCTGATATAACATGAGTTGAATCACCACAATAGAAGCACAACCCATTTTTTCGTCTAAAATTCTGCCGCTCGCTTCTGGACAGAATTCTATCACATTGCATATTTTCTGGCGTTTTCTCAGTAGACACCGCCAAATGGTGCACAGGTTTGCGCTCCCGCAGACGCCTATCGATCTGATTAGCCATCGTCATGGACTCATTCAGACTCGCAGGCACAGGGAACCCCACCATAACATCCTTAATGGCATCAGAGAGACCTTCTCTGAAAATCGCCGCCAGGGCGCACTCATTCCACTGAGTAAGCACAGACCATTTGCGGAATTTTTGGCAGTATATTTCAGCTTCATCTTGCCCCTGAGACAAGGACATCAAGGCCTTTTCCGCCTGAAGCTCTAAATGAGGTTCCTCATAAAGCAACCCCAAGGCCAGAAAAAACGCATCCACATTGAGCAACGCAGGATCCCCTGGTGCCAATGCAAAAGACCAGTCTTGAGGGTCGCCCCGGAGCAAGGAAATTACAATCCTGACCTGCTGTGCAGGGTCTCCGGCAGAGCGAGACTTCAGGGACAAAAACAATTTGCAATTATTTTTAAAATTTTGAAAGTGAGATCTATTCCCCGAGAAGAATTCAGGCAAAGGAATTCTAGGCTCAGACATAGGTGCATGAACAACAAAATCTTGCAAATTTTGTACCTTTGTGGCGAGATTATTCAAACCTGTAGCTACACTCTGAAGATCCATTTGAAACAGGTGAACACAGAGCCATTCAAGGATAAGAAGGAGAGAAAGAGAGGAAGGCTGCAGTATAGGCAGACTAGCAAGTGATTCAATTAAGAGCACACTCAGAACTAGAGGAAAAAAAAAAAAAAAAAAAAATTGTAGCAGACTTCTTTTTTCTCTCCTTTCTCAGCCAGTAATTTAACCCTTTTTTTCGGGCCGGTCAAACTGTCATGATTCTCAATGGCGAGAGAACATAGCCCAGCATATATGAGAACTAGCTCTTGGAAGATGGAAACTATACTGACCATGAACTAAACCTGCCGCACAACTAGAAGTGGCCGGGTAGCATGCCTACGTTTTTTTATCCCTAGATGCCCAGCGCCAGCCGGAGAACTACCTAATCCTAGCAGAGGAAAAGACAGTCCTGGCTCACCTCTAGAGAAATTTTCCCAAAAGGCAGACAGAGGCCCCCACATATATTGGCGGTGATTTTAGATGAAAAGACAAACGTAGTATGAAAATAGGTTTAGCAAAAATCGAGGTCCGCTTACTAGATAGCAAGAAGACAGAAAGGGCACTTTCATGGTCAGCAGAAAACCCTATCAAAACACCATCCAGAAATTACTTTAAGACTCTAGCATTAACTCATAACACCAGAGTGGCAATTTCCGCTCACAAGAGCTTTCCAGACACAGTAACGAAACAGCAGCTGTGAACAGGAACAAAATGCAAAAACACACAAGGACAAAAGTCCAACTTAGCTGGGAGTAGTCTAGTAGCAGGAACATGCACAGAAAGGCTTCTGATTACATTGTTGACCGGCATGAAACTGACAGAGGGGCAAGGTTATATAGCGACTCCCACATGCTGATAGGAGCAGGTGAACAGAGGGGATGATGCACACAAGTACAATTCCACAAGTGGCCACCGGGGGAGCCCAGAATCCAATTTCACAACAGAACCTGTTGTGATGTTGATGCCTGCTGCGGCTCCTCCTCCTCCGCTTCAGAACTACTGCCGCCTGCACCCTGTTCCCCCAATGGCTGCCAATCGGGGTCCACAACTGGGTCATCTATGTTGTGTGCAACTTCGTCTGTGTCACCGTGTAAGCCGGTGGTATTGCGTTCGTGACGGAGCACCATAGTCTCCGCTGGTTTTGATTCTGCCGCAGTACACTGCGAGGGCAATGTTCTGGTCTGAGTCAAAGGAACAGCATAGTAATCTGGCTGTGGCTGTGCATCTGTGCACTCCATGTCCGATTCAACTTCTAATGGACATGGCCTGTTAACTGTTTCACTGTCTAACCCAGGAACGGTATGTGTAAAGAGCTCCATGGAGTAACCTGTTGTGTCGACTGACGCATCCTTCACTGTTGTTTTTAGTGAAGGACACAAGGAAGCGACTTGTTCCTGACCGGGAGCATCCACTGACGATGCACTGCTCTGACATTTGGCACTTTCCGAGGAGGAGGCGAAAGAGTTAGAGGCAGAGTCAGCAATGAAAGCCAATACTTGTTCCTCCTGCTCCGGCTTCAAAAGTGGTTTTCCTACTCCCAGAAAAGAGAGCGTTCGAGGCCTTGTGTAGCCAGACAACGAACCTGGCTCAACAACTCGAGACTTAGGTGCTGTACTGCTTTTACCACGACCACCTGATGCTCCACCACCACTACCATCATTACCAGCAGACAATGACCGCCCACGGCCACGATCTCTTCCACTAGACTTCCTCATTTTTTGCAAAACGTAACCAAAGTAACGCTATTTGTTACTGTAAAACAATTTATCAGGTGAACTCAAACTTCTGTAGGATTTATATATACCTTTATAGGTGCCTGACACTGAAAGGAAAATCAGGCCCAATGTTACAAACTAGGTTTTCTGTGCCTCAATAATTTGAGACAGATGGCACACACAGGACCAGCACTCAAGCAGAAATGCCAATCTTAATCTCCCACTATTTTTTTTTTTTTCTGGGAGAATTTACCCTAAAAAAAAAAAAATGGCCAAGTATTACACAGTGTTTTCGGTGCCACACAATGACAGACAGATGCCACACACAGCAATGGCACAGAGGCAGACTTGCCAATATTTATCTCCCACTAATTTTTTTTTTGGAAAAGGGAGAATTTAGAAGAAAAAAAAAAAGGGCCAAGTATTACACAGTGTTTTCGGTGGCACACAATGAGAGACAGATACCACACACAGCAATGGCACGGAGGCAGACTTGCCAATATTTATCTCCCACTAATTTTTTTTTTGGAAAAGGGAGATTGTACCACCCCCCCACAAAAAAATGGCCAAGTATTACACAGTGTTTTCGGTGCCACACAATGACAGACAGATGCCACACACAGCAATGGCACGGAGGTAGACTTGCCAATATTTATCTCCCACTAATTTTTTTTTGGGAAAAGGGAGAATTTAGAAAAAAAAAAAAGGGCCAAGTATTACACAGTGTTTTCGGTGGCACACAATGAGAGACAGATACCACACACAGCAATGGCACGGAGGCAGACTTGCCAATATTTATCTCCCACTAATTTTTTTTGGGAAAAGGGAGAATGTACCCAAAAAAAAAAAAAAAAATGGCCAAGTATTACACACTGTTTTCGGTGCCACACAATGAAAAAGAAAAAAACACAAGGCGCCCCCAATGTGTCACACTGTATATGAATAAATACAGACTTTGTAGGGAATGTGCTCACCTATTGAAGTTGTGAAAATAGGTCACAACTCCCATACAGGTGTAACCGTAGCAGCAGGTCTCCACAAAAAATCCAAAAGGATGTTGAGGGTAGTAGTCTTAGGCAAAATGAAGACCGCGCTCACGGGATATATTTTAGATGGTTTATTTGAGCCTACGCGTTTCAAGAGCGTTCTTGCTCTCTTCCTCAGGGCATGTAGTACATAGCACATTATGGGTATATTTATAGAAAGGAAGGGGAGGGGCAGCCAGGCCCTTGTATTATAATACATAAACTAGATTAAAAACATATATATATAGTAAAACGGAAGCAATACACATTACTATTAATAACCTAAAACAATAATTAATATAAAAATAAAAACAGAAAAAATTGAAAAAAAAAACAAAAAAACAGGGATCTAAGTATAAAAAGACTGGGATCTCAGGTAGCCCAACGAGTATTCGAACCAGGGACCCTTGTGTGATAATTCTATTATTTAGGCTGTTCAAGTCATTGTGCCACAGGTTACTAATAGGTTCTTTTTTGATTTTTATTGTGGAAATAAAAGAACCCAGAACTAATCCTATAAGAAAAAGGAGAACAAACAATCTTGCAAAAAGGATGTACACTGTAGTTAATTATACAATAAATAATGTTATAATTTTTATACTATAATATGTACTAAAAACCCTCCAAGAAACCAGAGATAATTATTAGAATGAAATTCAGTCATTATAACCACACTTCAGTTCAGGATTTTGTTAGGTCAAAGGATATCTGCTATTACATTTAGCCCTTCAGGTTCAAGGGAATTCAAAGTGTATATCCAAAAAACCTCTTTCCTATTAAGTGACTGTGTGCGATTAGAAACATGTGCAGGAACGTGATCAATGGGGTGAACTCGGAATAATAAAGGATTGCAATTGTGTGCGATACTAAAATGTTTGGAAAGACCATGTTTAAGATAACCTATTTTAATATTGTGTCGGTGGGAATTCATGCGGAGGTGGAGTGGTTGTGTAGTCCTACCAACATATATCTTGTTGCATGGACAAGTGATAATGTAAATAACAAAGGAAGTGGTGCAGGTGAAAAAATGACTGATTGGAAAAGAATAAGGAAAGGAGGGATGTTTAAATGCTGTACTGGTATGGGCTATAATACCACAACACAGACATTTTTTGTGGAGACATTTAAAAATCCCTGGTTTTTGTGCAACAAATGATTTTTTTCTTTCATCAAGAAGTCTGCTGGGAGCCAATTTATTTTTCAGGCTTGGTGCTCTCCTAAAAATAATTTTAGGATGTTGTGGCATCAATTTACCAAGTATATTATCCTCTCTTACTATATGCCATAACTCATTAATAGATTTTTTAATGAATTTGTGGTCTGTACTGAATGTGGTTAAAAAACTACAGGTGTATTCTTCTAAACTAGCTGCAGTGTCAGCTTTTTCTTTTTTTAATAACATTTCTTGATTAAAATTCTTAAAAACGTGTTCAATTGCTCTGTTTACCAACTCCCTGGGGAATTTTTGTGCTAAAAACTTATTTTTTAAAACCTCCGATTGATCCTTAAAATCATTATCAGAAGAACAATTTTTCCTAATGCGCATGAACTGGCTTTTTGGAATATTACAGAGCCATTTATCAAGATGGTTGCTATTGTAATGAACATAGCTATTACTGTCTACTTTTAAAAAAAAATTGTTTGTATGAATCTCTCCATCCACAATAAAAAATATCACATCTAGATAATTAATAGCAGTTTTGTTAAAAACAGAGGTAAAATCGAGACCCCAGGGGTTGTTTTTCAGCTCTGATATTAAAAATTCAGGAGGTTTAAAAGTTGTATCCCAAATAAAAACAAGATCATCAATATAGCGTCCATAAAAAACCATACAATCAGTAAAAGCACTATTATAAATAAAAGAATTCTCAAAATGACCCATAAATAAATTAGCATATGTTGGTGCTACCCGTGATCCCATTGCTGCACCACGTGTCTGGTGGTACAGTTCACCCAAAAAAGTTAAATAGTTATTTTTTAAAATAAAACTCATTCCCGACATTAAAAATTGTTTTTGTTTATCCGATAATCTCGGATCTGTATCCATAAATAGTTTCATACTTTCTAGTCCAATTTCATGTTTGATATTTGTATATAGCGAACAAACATCAACTGTAACAAATACATAACTGTCTTTCCATTTAATATTTCTGATACGTCTGATCACATGTGCAGAATCCTTAATATAGCTTCTCAATTGGGTAACATGTACCTGCATAATACTGTCTATATAGCTAGATAGGTTTGAGGTCAGGGACCCAATACTAGAAATAATGGGACGACCCGGGGGATTTTTTAGACTCTTGTGAATTTTAGGAATATGGTACATAAAAGGTACGCTTGGGTTTGTTATAGAAAGAAACTTGCTCTCATTCTCATTTAGGACACCACTATCAAAGGCTTCCTTGATCATGAATTTATAAGCTTTTTGCATTTCTGAAAAGGGATCATTAGTTATTTTGGAATAGAACTCATGGTCAGACAATATATTATAGGCTTCTTTTATATAGTCACCTCGGTCCTGCACCACTATACCACCTCCCTTATCCGCAGCTTTAATGACTATCTCCTTGTTATTTTTGAGTTTTAAAAGAGAAGCTTTCTCATCTGGTGTTAAATTCCCACCTACATTATCATTAATATTATGCACACATTTTTTAAAGAGACACCATGAAATTAAAAAATGTGTGCATAATATTAATGATAATGTAGAACCATCTAATACACCTGAACTTACAGGGTTACATTTGGATGTTAAAAGAAAAAGTAAATTTGCCAATATTTATCTCCCACTAATTTTTTTTTTGGAAAAGGGAGAATGTACCCAACAAAAAAAAAAAATGGCCAAGTATTACACAGTGTTTTCGGTGCCACACAATGACAGACAGATGCCACACACAGCAATGGCACGGAGGCAGACTTGCCAATATTTATCTCCCACTAATTTTTTTTTTGGAAAAGGGAGAATTTAGCAAAAAAAAAAAAAAAGGGCCAAGTATTACACAGTGTTTTCGGTGCCACACAATGACAGACAGATGCCACACACAGCAATGGCACGGAGGCAGACTTGCCAATATTTATCTCCCACTAATTTTATTTTTGGAAAAGGGAGAATTTAGAAAAAAAAAAAAGGGCCAAGTATTACACAGTGTTTTTGGTGGCACACAATGAGAGACAGATACCACACACAGCAATGGCACGGAGGCAGACTTGCCAATATTTATCTCCCACTAATTTTTTTTTTGGAAAAGAGAGAATGTACCCCCCCCCAAAAAAAAAAAATGGCCAAGTATTAGTGTTTTCGGTGCCACACAATGACAGACAGATGCCACAGACAGCAATGGCACGGAGGCAGACTTGCCAATATTTATCTCCCACTAATTTTTTTTTTGGAAAAGGGAGAATTTAGAAAAAAAAAAAAGGGCCAAGTATTACACAGTGTTTTCGGTGGTACACAATGAGAGACAGATACCACACACAGCAATGGCACGGAGGCAGACTTGCCAATATTTATCTCCCACTAATTTTTTTTGGGGAAAACGGAGAATGTACCCAAAAAAAAAAAAAAATGGCCAAGTATTACACAGTGTTTTCGGTGGCACACAATGAGAGACAGATGCCACACACAGCAATGGCACAGAGGCAGACTTGCCAATATTTATCTCCCACTAATTTTTTTTTTGGAAAAGGGAGAATGTACCCAAAAAAAAATAAAAAATGGCCAAGTATTACACAGTGTTTTCGGTGGCACACAATGAGAGACAGATACCACACACAGCTATGGCACGGAGGCAGACTTGCCAATATTTATCTCCCACTAATTTTTTTTTTGGAAAAGGGAGAATGTACCCAAAAAAAAAAAAAAAATGGCCAAGTATTACACAGTGTTTTCGGTGGCACACAATGAGAGACAGATACCACACACAGCTATGGCACGGAGGCAGACTTGCCAATATTTATCTCCCACTAATTTTTTTTGGGGAAAAGGGAGAATTTAGCAAAAAAAAAAAAATGGCCAAGTATTACACAGTGTTTTCGGTGGCACACAATGAGAGACAGATACCACACACAGCTATGGCACGGAGGCAGACTTGCCAATATTTATCTCCCACTAATTTTTTTTTGGGAAAAGGGAGAATGTACCCAAAAAAAAAAAAATGGCCAAGTATTACACAGTGTTTTCGGTGCCATACAATGAGAGACAGATGCCACACACAGCAACGGCACGGAGGCAGACTTGCCAATATTTATCTCCCACTAATTTTTTTTTTGGAAAAGGGAGAATGTACCGGAAAAAAAAAAAAATGGCCAAGTATTACACAGTGTTTTCGGTGCCACACAATGAGAGACAGATGCCACACACAGCAATGGCACGGAGGCAGACTTGCCAATATTTATCTCCCACTAATTTTTTTTTTGGAAAAGGGAGAATGTACCGGAAAAAAAAAAAAATGGCCAAGTATTACACAGTGTTTTCGGTGCCACACAATGAGAGACAGATGCCACACACAGCAATGGCACGTAGGCAGACTTGCCAATATTTATCTCCCACTAATTATTTTTTTGGAAAAGGGAGAATGTACCCCCCCCCAAAAAAAAATGGCCAAGTATTACACAGTGTTTTCAGTGCCACACAATGACAGACAGATGCCACACACAGCAATGGCACGGAGGCAGACTTGCCAATATTTATCTCCCACTAATTTTTTTTGGGGAAAAGGGAGAATTTTGCAAAAAAAAAAAAAAATGGCCAAGTATTACACAGTGTTTTTGGTGGCACACAATGAGAGACAGATACCACACACAGCAATGGCATGGAGGCAGACTTGCCAATATTTATCTCCCACTAATTTTTTTTTTGGAAAAGGGAGAATGTACCCCAAAAAAAAAAAAATGGCCAAGTATTACACAGTGTTTTCGGTGCCACACAATGAGAGACGGATGCCACACACAGCAATGGCACGGAGGCAGACTTGCCAATATTTATCTCCCACTAATTTTTTTTTTGGAAAAGGGAGAATGTACCCAACAAAAAAAAAAAATGGCCAAGTATTACACAGTGTTTTCGGTGCCACACAATGAGAGACGGATGCCACACACAGCAATGGCACGGAGGCAGACTTGCCAATATTTATCTCCCACTAATTTTTTTTTTGGAAAAGGGAGAATGTACCCCCCAAAAAAAAAAAATGGCCAAGTATTACACAGTGTTTTCGGTGGCACACAATGAGAGACAGATGCCACACACAGCAATGGCACGGAGGCAGACTTGCCAATATTTATCTCCCACTAATTTTTTTTTTGGAAAAGGGAGAATGTACCCAACAAAAAAAAAAAATGGCCAAGTATTACACAGTGTTTTCGGTGCCACACAATGAGAGACGGATGCCACACACAGCAATGGCACGGAGGCAGACTTGCCAATATTTATCTCCCACTAATTTTTTTTTTGGAAAAGGGAGAATGTACCCCCCAAAAAAAAAAAATGGCCAAGTATTACACAGTGTTTTCGGTGGCACACAATGAGAGACAGATGCCACACACAGCAATGGCACAGAGGCAGACTTGCCAATATTTATCTCCCACTAATTTTTTTTTTGGAAAAGGGAGAATGTACCCAAAAAAAAATAAAAAATGGCCAAGTATTACACAGTGTTTTCGGTGGCACACAATGAGAGACAGATACCACACACAGCTATGGCACGGAGGCAGACTTGCCAATATTTATCTCCCACTAATTTTTTTTTTGGAAAAGGGAGAATGTACCCAAAAAAAAAAAAAAAATGGCCAAGTATTACACAGTGTTTTCGGTGGCACACAATGAGAGACAGATACCACACACAGCTATGGCACGGAGGCAGACTTGCCAATATTTATCTCCCACTAATTTTTTTGGGGGAAAAGGGAGAATTTAGCAAAAAAAAAAAAATGGCCAAGTATTACACAGTGTTTTCGGTGGCACACAATGAGAGACAGATACCACACACAGCTATGGCACGGAGGCAGACTTGCCAATATTTATCTCCCACTAATTTTTTTTTGGGAAAAGGGAGAATGTACCCAAAAAAAAAAAAATGGCCAAGTATTACACAGTGTTTTCGGTGCCATACAATGAGAGACAGATGCCACACACAGCAACGGCACGGAGGCAGACTTGCCAATATTTATCTCCCACTAATTTTTTTTTTGGAAAAGGGAGAATGTACCGGAAAAAAAAAAAAATGGCCAAGTATTACACAGTGTTTTCGGTGCCACACAATGAGAGACAGATGCCACACACAGCAATGGCACGTAGGCAGACTTGCCAATATTTATCTCCCACTAATTTTTTTTTTTGAAAAGGGAGAATGTACCCCCCCCAAAAAAAAAATGGCCAAGTATTACACAGTGTTTTCGGTGCCACACAATGAGAGACAGATGCCACACACAGCAATGGCACGGAGGCAGACTTGCCAATATTTATCTCCCACTAATTTTTTTTTTGGAAAAGGGAGAATGTACCGGAAAAAAAAAAAATGGCCAAGTATTACACAGTGTTTTCGGTGCCACACAATGAGAGACAGATGCCACACACAGCAATGGCACGTAGGCAGACTTGCCAATATTTATCTCCCACTAATTATTTTTTTGGAAAAGGGAGAATGTACCCCCCCCCAAAAAAAAATGGCCAAGTATTACACAGTGTTTTCAGTGCCACACAATGACAGACAGATGCCACACACAGCAATGGCACGGAGGCAGACTTGCCAATATTTATCTCCCACTAATTTTTTGGGGGGAAAAGGGAGAATGTACCCCAAAAAAAAAAAAAAATGGCCAAGTATTACACAGTGTTTTCGGTGCCATACAATGAGAGACAGATGCCACACACAGCAATGGCACGGAGGCAGACTTGCCAATATTTATCTCCTACAAATTTTTTTTTGGAAAAGGGAGAATGTACCAGAAAAAAAAAAAAATGGCCAAGTATTACACAGTGTTTTCGGTGCCACACAATGAGAGACAGATGCCACACACAGCAATGGCACGTAGGCAGACTTGCCAATATTTATCTCCCACTAATTTTTTTTTGGGAAAAGGGAGAATGTACCCCCCCAAAAAAAAAAAATGGCCAAGTATTACACAGTGTTTTCAGTGCCACACAATGACAGACAGATGCCACACACAGCAATGGCACGGAGGCAGACTTGCCAATATTTATCTCCCACTAATTTTTTTTGGGGAAAAGGGAGAATTTTGCAAAAAAAAAAAAAAATGGCCAAGTATTACACAGTGTTTTTGGTGGCACACAATGAGAGACAGATACCACACACAGCAATGGCATGGAGGCAGACTTGCCAATATTTATCTCCCACTAATTTTTTTTTTGGAAAAGGGAGAATGTACCCCAAAAAAAAAAAAATGGCCAAGTATTACACAGTGTTTTCGGTGCCACACAATGAGAGACGGATGCCACACACAGCAATGGCACGGAGGCAGACTTGCCAATATTTATCTCCCACTAATTTTTTTTTTGGAAAAGGGAGAATGTACCCAACAAAAAAAAAAATGGCCAAGTATTACACAGTGTTTTCGGTGGCACACAATGAGAGACAGATACCACACACAGCAATGGCACGGAGGCAGACTTGCCAATATTTATCTCCCACTAATTTTTTTTTTGGAAAAGGGAGAATGTACCCCCCAAAAAATAAAAATGGCCAAGTATTACACAGTGTTTTCGGTGCCACACATTGAGAGACAGATGCCACACACAGCAATGGCACGGAGGCAGACTTGCCAATATTTATCTCCCACTAATTTTTTTTTTGGAAAAGGGAGAATGTACCCCCAAAAAATAAAAAAATGGCCAAGTATTACACAGTGTTTTCGGTGCCACACAATGACAGACAGATGCGACACACAGCAATGGCACGGAGGCAGACTTGCCAATATTTATCTCCCACTCATTTTTTTTGGGGAAAAGGGAGAATTTAGCAAAAAAAAAAAAAAAATGGCCAAGTATTACACAGTGTTTTCGGTGGCACACAATGAGAGACAGATACCACACACAGCAATGGCACGGAGGCAGACTTGCCAATATTTATCTCCCACTAATTTTTTTTTTGGAAAAGAGAGAATGTACCCCCCCCCAAAAAAAAAAAATGGCCAAGTATTACAGTGTTTTCGGTGCCACACAATGACAGACAGATGCCACACACAGCAATGGCACGGAGGCAGACTTGCCAATATTTATCTCCCACTAATTTTTTTTTTGGAAAAGGGAGAATTTAGAAAAAAAAAAAAGGGCCAAGTATTACACAGTGTTTTCGGTGGTACACAATGAGAGACAGATACCACACACAGCAATGGCACGGAGGCAGACTTGCCAATATTTATCTCCCACTAATTTTTTGGGGGGAAAACGGAGAATGTACCCAAAAAAAAATAAAAAATGGCCAAGTATTACACAGTGTTTTCGGTGGCACACAATGAGAGACAGATGCCACACACAGCAATGGCACAGAGGCAGACTTGCCAATATTTATCTCCCACTAATTTTTTTGGGGGAAAACGGAGAATGTACCCAAAAAAAAAAAAAAAAGGCCAAGTATTACACAGTGTTTTCGGTGGCACACAATGAGAGACAGATGCCACACACAGCAATGGCACAGAGGCAGACTTGCCAATATTTATCTCCCACTAATTTTTTTTTTGGAAAAGGGAGAATGTACCCCCCCCCAAAAAAAAAATGGCCAAGTATTACACAGTGTTTTCAGTGCCACACAATGACAGACAGATGCCACACACAGCAATGGCACGGAGGCAGACTTGCCAATATTTATCTCCCACTAATTTTTTTGGGGGAAAAGGGAGAATGTACCCCCAAAAAAAAAAAAAATGGCCAAGTATTACACAGTGTTTTCGGTGCCATACAATGAGAGACAGATGCCACACACAGCAATGGCACGGAGGCAGACTTGCCAATATTTATCTCCTACTAATTTTTTTTTGGAAAAGGGAGAATGTACCAGAAAAAAAAAAAAATGGCCAAGTATTACACAGTGTTTTCGGTGCCACACAATGAGAGACAGATGCCACACACAGCAATGGCACGTAGGCAGACTTGCCAATATTTATCTCCCACTAATTTTTTTTTGGGAAAAGGGAGAATGTACCCCCCCAAAAAAAAAAAAATGGCCAAGTATTACACAGTGTTTTCAGTGCCACACAATGACAGACAGATGCCACACACAGCAATGGCACGGAGGCAGACTTGCCAATATTTATCTCCCACTAATTTTTTTGGGGGAAAAGGGAGAATTTTGCAAAAAAAAAAAAAATGGCCAAGTATTACACAGTGTTTTTGGTGGCACACAATGAGAGACAGATACCACACACAGCAATGGCATGGAGGCAGACTTGCCAATATTTATCTCCCACTAATTTTTTTTTTGGAAAAGGGAGAATGTACCCCCAAAAAAAAAAAATGGCCAAGTATTACACAGTGTTTTCGGTGCCACACAATGAGAGACGGATGCCACACACAGCAATGGCACGGAGGCAGACTTGCCAATATTTATCTCCCACTAATTTTTTTTTTGGAAAAGGGAGAATGTACCCAACAAAAAAAAAAATGGCCAAGTATTACACAGTGTTTTCGGTGCCACACAATGACAGACAGATGCCACACACAGCAATGGCACGGAGGCAGACTTGCCAATATTTATCTCCCACTAATTTTTTTTTGGGAAAAGGGAGAATTTAGCACAAAAAAAAAAAAAATGGCCAAGTATTACACAGTGTTTTCGGTGGCACACAATGAGAGACAGATACCACACACAGCAATGGCACGGAGGCAGACTTTCCAATATTTATCTCCCACTAATTATTTTTTGGAAAAGGGAGAATGTACCCCCCAAAAAATAAAAATGGCCAAGTATTACACAGTGTTTTCGGTGCCACACATTGAGAGACAGATGCCACACACAGCAATGGCACGGAGGCAGACTTGCCAATATTTATCTCCCACTAATTTTTTTTTTGGAAAAGGGAGAATGTACCCCCCCAAAAAAAAAAAAATGGCCAAGTATTACACAGTGTTTTCGGTGCCACACAATGACAGACAGATGCGACACACAGCAATGGCACGGAGGCAGACTTGCCAATATTTATCTCCCACTAATTTTTTTTGGGGAAAAGGGAGAATTTAGCAAAAAAAAAAAAAAAAATGGCCAAGTATTACACAGTGTTTTCGGTGGCACACAATGAGAGACAGATACCACACACAGCAATGGCACGGAGGCAGACTTGCCAATATTTATCTCCTACTAATTTTTTTTTGGAAAAGGGAGAATGTACCAGAAAAAAAAAAAAAATGGCCAAGTATTACACAGTGTTTTCGGTGCCACACAATGAGAGACAGATGCCACACACAGCAATGGCACGTAGGCAGACTTGCCAATATTTATCTCCCACTAATTTTTTTTTGGGAAAAGGGAGAATGTACCCCCCCCCCAAAAAAAAATGGCCAAGTATTACACAGTGTTTTCAGTGCCACACAATGACAGACAGATGCCACACACAGCAATGGCACGGAGGCAGACTTGCCAATATTTATCTCCCACTAATTTTTTTGGGGGAAAAGGGAGAATTTTGCAAAAAAAAAAAAAAATGGCCAAGTATTACACAGTGTTTTTGGTGGCACACAATGAGAGACAGATACCACACACAGCAATGGCATGGAGGCAGACTTGCCAATATTTATCTCCCACTAATTTTTTTTTTGGAAAAGGGAGAATGTACCCCAAAAAAAAAAAAATGGCCAAGTATTACACAGTGTTTTCGGTGCCACACAATGAGAGACGGATGCCACACACAGCAATGGCACGGAGGCAGACTTGCCAATATTTATCTCCCACTAATTTTTTTTTTGGAAAAGGGAGAATGTACCCAACAAAAAAAAAAATGGCCAAGTATTACACAGTGTTTTCGGTGCCACACAATGACAGACAGATGCCACACACAGCAATGGCACGGAGGCAGACTTGCCAATATTTATCTCCCACTAATTTTTTTTTGGGAAAAGGGAGAATTTAGCAAAAAAAAAAAAAAAATGGCCAAGTATTACACAGTGTTTTCGGTGGCACACAATGAGAGACAGATACCACACACAGCAATGGCACGGAGGCAGACTTGCCAATATTTATCTCCCACTAATTTTTTTTTTGGAAAAGGGAGAATGTACCCCCCAAAAAATAAAAATGGCCAAGTATTACACAGTGTTTTCGGTGCCACACATTGAGAGACAGATGCCACACACAGCAATGGCACGGAGGCAGACTTGCCAATATTTATCTCCCACTAATTTTTTTTTTGGAAAAGGGAGAATGTACCCCCCCAAAAAAAAAAAAATGGCCAAGTATTACACAGTGTTTTCGGTGCCACACAATGACAGACAGATGCGACACACAGCAATGGCACGGAGGCAGACTTGCCAATATTTATCTCCCACTAATTTTTTTTGGGGAAAAGGGAGAATTTAGCAAAAAAAAAAAAAAAAATGGCCAAGTATTACACAGTGTTTTCGGTGGCACACAATGAGAGACAGATACCACACACAGCAATGGCACGGAGGCAGACTTGCCAATATTTATCTCCCACTAATTTTTTTTTTGGAAAAGGGAGAATGTACCCCCCCCAAAAAAAAATGGCCAAGTATTACACAGTGTTTTCGGTGCCACACAACGAGAGACAGATGCCACACACAGCAATGGCACGGAGGCAGACTTGCCAATATTTATCTCTCACTCATTTTTTTTTTGGAAAAGGGAGGATGTACCCAAAAAAAAAAATAAAATGGCCAAGTATTACACAGTGTTTTCGGTGCCACAAAATGAGAGACAGATACCACACACAGCAATGGCACGGAGGCAGACTTGCCAATATTTATCTCCCTGCAGTTATCTCAGAAAAGTATGGCAGGCAGCTATAAAAAGGACTGCTGCACACAAAAGTGTGGACAAACACACAAGATAGCTGTGCAGAAAGGAAGGAAAAACAGGATTTGTGCTTTGAAAAAAGCAGTTGGTTTGCACAGCGGTGTACACACAGGCACAGCAGCGCAGCTATCAAGGTCAGGGAGGCTTCTAGTGCAGCCCAATGAGCTACAGCGCTGAGGAAAAAAAATGTAGCTTCCACTGTGCCTGCAATCAAAAGGTGGTGTTGGACAGTGGAAATCGCTACAGCACAAGCGGTTTGTAGCTTTATGTACCCTGCCTATCACTATCCCTGCTTCCAAAGAAGCTGCAGCAACCTCTCCCTACGCTCAGATCAGCAGCAGTAAGATGGCGGTCGGCGGGAACGCCCCTTTATAGCCCCTGTGACGCCGCAGAAAGCAAGCCAATCACTGCAATGCCCTTCTCTAAGATGGTGGGGACTGAGAACTATGTCATCACGCTGCCCACACTCTGCGTCCACCTTCATTGGCTGAGAAATGGCTCTTTTAGCGTCATTGAAACGCGACTTTGGCGCGAAAGTCGCGTACCGCATGGCAGACCCCACACAGGGATCGGCTCGGTTTCATGAGACGCCGACTTTGCCAAAAGTCGGCGACTTATGAAAATGAACGATCCGTTTCGCTCAACCCTAGTGTTGAGCATTCCGATACCGCAAGTATCGGGTATCGGCCGATATTTGTGGTATCGGAACTCCGATACTGAGTTCCGATATTTTTGCGATATCGGGAATCGGGATCGGGATGCATATTCATGTGTAAAATAAAGAATAAAAATAAAAAATAGGGATATACTCACCCTCTGACGTGCCCTGGGTGTAACCACTGCAACCGGCAGCCTCCTTTCCTAAGAATGAGCGAGTGAAGGACCTGTGATGACGTCGCGGTCTTGTGATTGGTCACGTAACCGCTCACGTGACCGCTCACGTGACTGCGACGTCATCGAAGGTCCTTCACTCGCTCATTCTTAGGAACGGAGGCTGCCGGTTGCAGCGGTTACAACCAGGGTGCGTCAGAGGGTGAGTATATCCCTATTTTTTATTTTTATTCTTTATTTTACACATGAATATGGATCCCAGGGCCTGAAGGAGAGTTTCCTCTCCTTCAGACCCTGGGAACCATCCAGGATCACTTCCGATATTTGTGTCCCATTGACTTGTAGTGGTATCGGGTATCGGTATCGGCGATATCCGATACATTTTGGATATCGGCCGATACAATCCGATACCGATACTTTCAAATATCGGAAGGTATCGCTCAACACTAGTCCTGAGTGCGCTGATACCCATATGTTGGGGTAAACCCCTGTTTGGGCGCACGGGAGAGCTCGGAAGGGAAGGAGCAGTGTTTTACTTTTTCAACGCAGAATTGGCTGGAATTGAGATCGGACGCCATGTCGCGTTTGGAGAGCCCCTGATGTGCCTAAACAGTGGAAACCCCCCCAATTATAACTGAAACCCTAATCCAAACACACCCCTAACCCTAATCCCAACGGTAACCCTAACCACACCCCTAACCCTGACACACCCCTAACCCTAATCCCAACCCTATTCCCAACCGTAAATGTAATCCAAACCCTAACCCTAACTTTAGCCCCAAACCTAACCCTAACTTTAGCACCAACCCTAACTGTAGCCTTAACCCTAGCTTCAACCCTAGCCCTAACCCTAACCCTAGCCCTAACCCTAACCCTAGCCCTAACCCTAGCCCTAACGGGAAAATGGAAGTAAATGTATATTTTTAATTTTTTAATTTTTTAATTTTTCCCTAACTAAGGGGGTGATGAAGGGGGGTTTGATTTACTTTTATAGCAGGTTTTTTAGCAGATTTTTATGATTGGCAGCTGTCACACACTAAAAGACGCTCTTTATTGCAAAAAATATATTTTGCGTTACCACATTTTGAGAGCTATAATTTTTCCATATTTTGGTCCACAGAGTCATGTGAGGTCTTGTTTTTTTGCATGACAAGTTGACGTTTTTATTGGTAACATTTTCGGGCATGTGACATTTTTTGATCGCTTTTTATTCCGATTTTTGTGAGGCAGAATGACAAAAAAACAGCTATTCATGAATTTCTTTTTTTGGGGGGGCGTTTATACCGTTCCACGTTTGGTAAAATGGATAAAGCAGTTTTATTCTTCAGGTCAGTACAATTACAGCGATACCTCATTTATATCTTTTTTTATGTTTTTGCGCTTTTATACGATAAAAAATATTTAATAGAAAAAATAATTATTTTTTCATCGCTTTATTCTGAGGACTATAACTTTTTTATTTTTTCGCTGCTGATGTCATATGGTGGCTCATTTTTGCGGGACAAGATGATGTTTTCAGCGGTTCCATGGTTATTTATATCTGTCTTTTTGATCGCGTGTTATTACTTTTGTTTGGTGGTATGATAATAAAGCGTTGTTTTTTGCCTCGTTTTTTTTTTTTTTTTTTTTACGGTGTTCACTGAAGGGTTTAACTAGTGGGACAGTTTTATAGGTTGGGTCGTTACAGACGCGGCGATACTAAATATGTGTTCTTTTATTGTTTTTTTATTTAGATAAAGAAATGTATTTATGGGAACAATATATATATATTTTTTTTAACGAATGTTTTTAAATTTTTTTTTTACACATGTGAACATTTTTTTTTACACTATAACATTGCCCCGGGGGAGGGCATCATGTTATAGTGTAAGATCGCTGATCTGACACTTTGCTGTGCACTGTGTCAGATCAGCAATCTGATGTGCACTCCTGCAGGATTACCAGCGCTTGCTCTGAGCAGGTGCTGGTAAGCCACTTCCCTGCAGGACCCGGATGCAGCCCCGCGGCCATTTTGGATCCAGGGTCTGCAGGAAGGAAGGGCTAGGAGACCCTCGGAGCAGCGTGATCACATCGCGTTGCTCCGAGGGTCTCAGGGAAGCATGCAGGGAGCCCCCTCCCTGCGTGCTCCGAGGGTCTCAGGGAAGCATGCAGGGAGCCCCCTCCCTGCGTGATGCTTTCCTATACCGCCGGAACACTGTGATCATGCTTGATTGTAGTGTGCTGGGGGTTAATGTGCCAGTGGCGGTCTGTGACCACTCCTGGCACATAGTGTCGGATGTCAGCTGCGATAGTCAGCTGACACCTGGCCGCGATCGGCCATGCTCCCCCCGTGAGCGCAGCCAATCACTATGATGTACTATCCCATCGGTGGGCATATGGGCCCACCCCACCTCGACGGGATAGTATGTCTAATGTCAGAAAGGGGTTAAATCATAATGACAACCCAAAACATCCAAATGACCCTGAACAAAAGTTCACATACCCTGGTGATTTTGGCTTGATAACATGCACAGAAGTTGACACAAATGGGTTTGAATGGCTACTAAAGGTAACATCCTCACCTGTGACCTGTTTGCTTGTAATCAGTGTGTGTGCATAAAAGCTGAGTGAGTTTCTGGGATCCAGACAGACTCTTGCATCTTTCATCCAGCCACTGACCTTTCTGGATTGTGAGTCATAGGGAAAGCAAAAGAATTGCCAATGTGTCAACGGGAAAAGGTAGTTGAACTGTATAAAACAGGAAAGGGATACAAAAAGATATCCAAGGAATTGAAAATGCCAGTCAGCAGTGTTCAAACTGTTATTAACAAATGGAAAATCAGGGGCTCTGTAAAAACAAAACCAAGGACAGGTAGACCAACAAGAATGTCATCCACAACTGACTGGAAAATAGTTCGAGATGCAAAGAAAAACCCACAAAATAACATGAGCTGAAATACAGGACTCTGAAAACTAGTGGTGTGGCTGTTTCAAGAAGCACAATAAGGAGGTACTTGAAGAAAAATGGGCTGTATGGTTGATTCGCCAGAAGAAAGCCATTTCTGTGCAAATGCCACATAGTATCTCACCTACAATACACAAAACAGCACAGAGACAAGCTTCAAAACTTCTGAAACAAGGTAATTTGGAGTCATGAGACCAAAATTGAACTTTTTGGCCACAACCATAAACGTTACATTTGGAGAGAGGTCAACAAGGCCTATGATGAAAGGAACATCATTTCTGCTGTAAAGCACAGAGGTGGATCACTGATGTTTTGGGGATGTGTAAGCTACAAAGGAACAGAAAACTTGGTGAAAGTTGAAAGAAAGATGAATGCAGCACGTTATCAGCAAATACTGGTGGCAAATTTGCACTCACCAGCTGAAGTTGCGCATGGGACGTACTTGGACGTTCCAACATGACAGTGATCCAAAACACAAGGCCAAGTCAACCTGTCATTGGCTACTGCAGAACAAAGTGAAGGTTCTGGAGTGGCCATCTCATTCTCCTGACTTCAATATCATTGAGCCACTCTGGGGAGATCTCAAACGCGCAGTTCATGCTAGACAGCCCAGCACTTTACAAGAACTGGATGCTTTTTGCCAAGAAGAGTGGCCAACTTCACCATCTGAGAAAATAAAGAACCTCATACACAACTACCACAAAAGACTTCAAGCTGGCATTGATGTTAGAGGGGGCAATAAATGGTCATTTGTATGTTTTGGGTTGTCATTATTATTTAAAAAGAGAAAACACATTAGTTAGACAATAAATGTCTTCACCCAACCACTAACCATGTGTGGAGAAAAAGTTTTGGTGTTACCTTCTCTAAAAAAAAGGCCAAGAAAAAAAAATTCTGCTGGGGTATGTAAACTTTTGAACACAACTGTATTGTACCCATTAATAAATATTTTTATGGAAAAAAAAACTGTATATCTACAATTTGTTTTTTACTTTTTTTTAACTTAGTCCCACTATGGGACTTTCAAGTCAACAGTCTGATCACAGTTCTAATACACTGCAAAGGACAAGCATTGCTATGCTTTATAACCTGTCAGTGCTGCAGACACAAGCTTGTTAGATCATCTACTGCACATATTCAATCAAGCCTTCTAGACATCGAGTCACCATGGTACCGCTCGCCTTGACGCTGATCATAAAGCAGAGGGGGCCACCTCCCTCTGCCTGCCTTCTAAATTCTGCAATCGATATCAATCACAGCATTTAAGCTACCTGTAGTGGTGCGGGCACCGCTACTGGCAGTGAATGCCGAGTGTCAGTTTTCATATCAGCTGTACACCCGGCGGCGATCTCCCATGCAAAGTCTCTTGTGCCCAGGCAATTGCCATGATGTATATATACTTCATCGGTCGGGAAGAACTTCCCAAGCATGATGTACTGTATATATACTGCAAATGTTGAGAAAGAGTTAATGGAGCAATGGAGGTTGGAATGAAAGTCTACAGTCTTCAGTGATGAGTCTCGCTTGCATCATGAACACAATGATCTCCAGAGACTGTTCTTAAGATCTTGTGGGCGTCACCCATCTTCATGTGGAAATGTCACACAAAGCCAGGCCATATATTGCTTGTCCTACTGTGAGCAACATGTGTGGCCTAGACATACTATCATGGCCTAAAACATCTCCAAACTTGTCACCCATTGAGCACATCTGGGATCTCATTAGTCGATAATCACAAAGAGTGCTGCCAGTAGTGGATCTTGATGATTTGCATTCCCAGATTCATTCAGCATTGCAAAACATTTTTCAGACAACCATTAGTAACGTCATTAATAGCATTCCAAGGCTAGTAAGTGCAAGTATTTCTGCACATGGCAGTCAGACTCAATACTGAATAAATTGAGTTGTTTTAAAACTTTAGTCCCTACCATGTCTGTCAGAGCCATATTTGAATAGAGATCCAGATGAAGGGTAGTAGGTGTGGGTTTGTGTGGGAATGCGTGGGGGTGAGGTAATATGGGCCTATGGGCCTATGGGCCTGTGTCCTTTAAAAAGCAAACAAACAAAAAACCCTCTAAAACTGAGAGCCAATATTTTACAACTGCACCATTACTGCAGTATAGTTTAATATATGCCATCTATATAATATTTTTCTCATATTGAGGAATTAAAAAATGCTTGAAAAAGTCACTGCAAGAGTCCGTCATCCATTTGTGTCATCTAAGGAATAGTCTATCCAAGATATCATTAATTACATTTATTATTTTCATGCTTTAACTAGTTAAAGGAAATTTGTTTAAATTACATAATATTATTGTATTTGTTATGTGTTAGTTTTTGTGGCTATCTTTGAGAATCATAATTCCTTCCTGTATTATTTGTATATATATTACAGCAGATTTTTATCTTTAGGCAGCTGAAATCAATGGAAGTCAATTGACAGAGAAAGATTACAGACTATTGCAGTCTATTAGACAAGCTTCTGAAGATTAATCTCCTGTTATATTGAAGAAGATCCCAGTTTAGCTTCCCTGACAGAATAATTATGGTCTTTTTGCTTATTCTGGAGAACTCAGAGGAAAAGAAAATCATACTGCCCTTCTAACATATAGAGATGGGACAGGGCACTGCCTACCCATGGGATGTTTTGCTCAGGATTGATAACAAAACATAAATAAGAAAAAGGACATGTAAAAATTAAAATATAACACAAAATATGTTGTGACATGATTGAAGAGGATGAGTGAAAGGCCAATATGCTAAACTCCTTTTTCTCTTCAGTATATATACAAGACAATCCAATGACATAGAATATGATCAGGAGGCACTAGAAATTCTCCACTAAATGTCACCAGCTTAACCTGGCAGGAGGTACAATACTGCCTCAGAATCACTAAATTAATAATTCGCAGATGGCATACATACCGGGGTACTGAAGGAATTAAAAAAAGCCAAGAGCCCTGCGCTGTCTATGGTTTAGCACGCAATACATATAGTTCATATGCACATATTGATTTCTAACTGTACTTTAAACTGAGACATTTAGCAAGCAATTGATCAATTCTTTGAGCTACCCCGCCACTTCCCGGCATTCTCAGATAGGGGCAGTCCTACTCTACATTTTTTATATACACTGTGCGATTATGTCCTCCTAAATGTATTAAAAGCAAGACTATATTAAATGCAAACGTACCTGAAACATTTCTCAAACACTCCTATGGCGCCAAAAGGGCAAGCGCAGATAAAGGCCGACCAGGTCCGGACAAGACATCCGGACATTTCAGATCTGACCTCCACACTGCCAAGCCAGCAACCATGGATGAAGGGTGAAACAGGCCCAGACACAGATGCATTATCAAGTAGAGCCTATAAGGGGAGGGTAGGGCAGCTGCAAGTGTGTACAACAGCCTAGATCAATCACAATAAAGACAGATAAAATGGCGTGCTTGGTTTGTGGCTGACCCTCACTTCTGTCTTTATATTGATTGATCTAGGCTGTTGTACACACTTGCAGCAGCCATCCCCTCCCCCATCGGCTCTACTTGATTGCCCATTGGGTCTGCTCTGTTTAGCATAGACTGTATATAAATCCTATGCAGAGGAGTTTGCAGGGACTTCATGCTATGTAGTAATATTTGTAAGGAACAAGCTAGTGTATTTCAGTGGGAGTTTACACATTTATAACTCCATATGTTTATGTGCACTCCACATCTTTGAGTGTTGTTTGACTTATGCACCTTGCACTTAGAAAAAAAGGGGAAAACTTTTTCATTTTTCGCTTTGAGAATTTTACCTTTTAGAGATATGTAATAAAGGTTATATTTTACTCCAAAATGCTGACACATAGGCTGGGAAGGCGCCTATTAATAACAGCCCCCAGCTGTCTGCTTTGCCTCACGTAATTTTTTTCCAGCATGTTTAATAACCAGCAAAGGCAAATCAGACACCTGGTGGCTGATTTATTAGTAACAGCTGGTAAGGTCCATGGATATTGGCCCTTTCCGGGTATAATAAGACCAGCTCACAGCTGTCTGCTTTCTCTTGGCTAATTATTAAAAATGTGGGGGACCACAAATCATTTTTTTTATTATTTATTTGTTACACTGTCCCTGACTTGAGCTGTCCCTACGCTAGTCAGAGCTCAGTGGCAACACTGTCCGTTATACGGCGGTTAAACAGACTGGGTCATGGGTGGCAACGGCCATTCACAGCCATGCCAATAATTGTCAAGGCTGTGATGGCTGCATACGTGCCCACAGCCTAAAAGGTGGCTGTTTAGTTGTGCTGCAGCCATTCAACATCTTTTATCTCTAACCTCCTCTTTCGGCCTCTCGCAGCATACTAACTCTTCAACTCATGAAGACGGAAACTCCCTCGACTTGGTCTTCTCCTGGCTTTGCTCAGTGGATGATTTCACAAACTCCCCTCTCCCGCTCTCTGACCACAACCTTCTTTCATTCTCTATCAAGAACTGCCATCCCGCTCAGGTCACCCCAACTTTCCACACTTATAGAAACATACAGGCCATTAACACCCAGAAACTTATGAAGAACTTGCAGTCCTCATTGGCCCCTATCTCCTCCCTCTCATGTCCTGATTCTGCACTGAAGCATTACAATGAAACCTAGCAAAGTGCCCTGGATGAAATTGCACCTCCTATACATAGAACAACTCGGCACAGATGGCGACAACCGTGGCACATGCTGCAAACACATTTCCTACGGCGGTGCTCCAAGTGCACCAAACACCTGTGGAGAAAACCTAATCTACTCGAATATTTCATCCATTATAAGTTTATGTTTAAAACATACAACTCTGCCCTTCACCTCTCCGAACAAACCTATTTCAACACCCTCATCACCTCACTGTCTAATAACCCTAAGCGTCTCTTTGACACTTTTTATTCCCTACTCAACCCAAGAGTGCAGGCCCCAACCACGGATTTCCATGCTGATGATCTGGCCAATTATTTCAAAGAAAAAATTGACCATATCCGACAGGAAATTATCTCCCAATCTCTTCATACCATGCACTGTCCTCCCTCCCCCACTGCATCTAGCTCACTCTCTGACTTTGAACCAGTCACAGAAGAAGTAGTAATCAGCCTCCTTGCATCTTCTCGCCCAACCACTTGCACCAGTGACCCCATTCTGTCACATCTCCTCCAGTCCCTTTGATACCTCTCATTTAACAAAAATATTCAATCTCTCTCTCTTCTGGTATCTTTCCCACCTCATCTAAGCATGCCATCATACATCCATTACTTAAAAAACCATCCCTCGACCAAAAATGTGCCGCTAACTATAGACCTGTCTGTCATGATTCCCAATGGCAGGGACATAGGCAAAAACAGGACTAGCTCTAGGAAGATGGAATCTAAGCTGACCGCGATGCTGAACCTAACGCACAACTACCAGTGGCCGGGGAACGTACCTGCGTTTTATCCCTAGACGTCTCGCACCAGCCGGAGATCTAGCTACCCCTACCAGAGGAAACACAGACCTGGCTTGCCTCCAGAGAAAACCCCAAAGTAATAGTAGCCCCCAACATATAATGACGGTTAGTTAAGAAGAAAACACATACGCAGTATGAATACAGGTTCAGCAAAGAGAGGCCCACTAACTAGATAGCAGAAAATACAAAAGTGGACTTCGCGGTCAACTCAAAACCCTACAAAATACCATCCTGAAATGACTTTAAACTCCGGTATCAACTCATGACACCGGAGTGGTCATTTCAGTTCACTAGAGCTTCCAGCAGCAAGATTAATATAAATGCACGCTGGACAAAAGGTACAAATGATCAAACTTATCTGACTCAGCAGACTTGGAGCAGGTAGCAAGTAACAGAGGAGCTCTGGTAACATTGATAGCCGGCAAGTAAATGAGTGAGAAACCAGACTATATAGGAAACTCCCATTTCCTGATGGGAACAGGTGCACTGGAGATAGAAGACAGAAGTCAACCAGTACCACCAGTAGCCACCAGAGGGAGCCCACAAACAGAATTCACAACAGTACCCCCCCCTTGAGGAGGGGGCACCGAACCCTCATGAGAACCACCAGGGCGATCTGGACGAGCCCTATGAAAGGCGCGAACCAAATCAGAGGCATGAACATCAGAGGCAGTCACCCAAGAATTATCCTCCTGACCGTATCCCTTCCATTTAACCAAATATTGAAGTCTCCGTCTGGAAATGCGAGAGTCCAAAATCTTCTCCACAACATACTCCAATTCACCCTGCACCAGCACAGGAGCAGGAGGCTCAACAGAAGGAACAACCAGTATCTCGTACCTCCGCAACAAAGACCGATGGAAGACATTATGAATAGTGAAAGATGCCGGTAGGTCCAAACGAAACGATACAGGATTAAGAATCTCCAAAATCTTATAAGGACCTATGAACCGAGGTTTAAACTTAGGAGAAGAGACCTTCATAGGGACAAAACGAGAAGATAACCATACCAAGTCCCCAACGCGAAGACGATTACCAGCACGACGATGACGATTAGCAAACTGCTGAGTCTTCTCCTGGGACAACTTCAAGTTGTCCACCACATGACTCCAAATCTGGTGCAATCTATCCACCACAGTGTCCACTCCAGGACAATCCGAAGATTCCACCTGACCAGATGAAAAACGAGGGTGAAACCCCGAATTGCAGAAGAAAGGAGAAACCAGAGTGGCAGAACTAGCCCGATTATTAAGGGCAAACTCCGCCAACGGCAAAAAGGCGACCCAGTCATCCTGATCAGCAGACACAAAACACCTCAAATAAGTCTCCAAGGTCTGATTAGTACGCTCTGTCTGGCCATTCGTCTGAGGATGGAAAGCAGACGAAAAAGACAAATCAATGCCCATCCTGGCACAGAACGCCCGCCAAAATCTAGACACAAATTGGGATCCCCTGTCAGAAACGATGTTTTCCGGGATACCATGTAGACGAACCACATTTTGAAAAAATAGAGGAACCAACTCCGATGAAGAAGGCAACTTGGGCAAGGGTACCAAATGAACCATTTTAGAAAAACGGTCACACACCACCCAGATGACGGTCATTTTCTGAGAAACCGGGAGATCCGAAATAAAGTCCATAGAGATGTGTGTCCAAGGCCTCTTCGGAATAGGCAAGGGCAACAACAATCCACTAGCCCGAGAACAACAAGGCTTGGCCCGAGCACAAACATCACAAGACTGTACAAAAGTACGCACATCCCAAGACAGGGAAGGCCACCAGAAGGACCTGGCCACCAAATCTCTGGTACCAAAGATTCCAGGGTGGCCTGCCAACACAGAAGAATGAACTTCCAAGATGACTCTACTGGTCCACTCATCTGGAACAAACAGTCTCCCAGGCGGACAACGATCAGGCCTATCCACTTGAAACTCCTGCAAAGCACGTCGCAAGTCTGGAGAGACAGCAGACAATATCACCCCATCCTTAAGGATACCCGTAGGCTCAGAATCACCAGGGGAGTCAGGCTCAAAACTCCTAGAAAGGGCATCTGCCTTCACATTTTTTGAACCTGGTAGATATGAGACCACAAAATTAAACCGGGAGAAAAACAACGACCAGCGCGCCTGTCTAGGATTCAGACGCCTGGCTGACTCAAGGTAAATCAGATTCTTGTGATCAGTCAAGACCACCACCTGATGCCCAGCACCCTCAAGCCAATGACGCCACTCCTCAAAGGCCCACTTCATAGCCAAAAGTTCCCGATTACCAACATCATAATTTCGCTCGGCGGGCGAAAATTTTAGAGAAAAGAACGCACATGGTCTCATCACCGAGCAATCAGAACCTCTCTGCGACAAAACCGCCCCCGCTCCGATCTCTGAAGCATCAACTTCAACCTGAAAAGGAAGTGAAACATCAGGTTGGCGCAACACAGGAGCAGAAGAAAAGCGGTGCTTAAGCTCCCGAAAGGCCTCCACAGCCGCCGAGGACCAATTGGAAACATCAGCACCCTTCTTAGTCAAATCCGTTAGAGGCTTAACGACACTTGAAAAACCAGTTATAAATCGACGATAGAAATTAGCAAAGCCCAAGAATTTCTGAAGGCTCTTAAGGGAAGTCGGTTGCGTCCAATCACAAATAGCCCGAACCTTGACAGGATCCATCTCAATAGAAGAAGGGGAAAAAATATACCCCAAAAAAGAGATCTTCTGAACCCCAAAAATACACTTTGAACCCTTTACAAACAAAGAATTAGCCCGCAAAACCTGAAAAACCCTCCTGACCTGTTGAACATGCGACTCCCAGTCATCGGAAAAAATCAAAATATCATCCAGATACACAATCATAAATTTATCCAGATATTCACGGAAAATATTGTGCATAAAGGACTGAAAGACTGAAGGGGCATTAGAAAGACCAAAAGGCATTACCAGATACTCAAAATGGCCCTCGGGCGTATTAAATGCAGTTTTCCACTCATCTCCCTGCTTAATCCGCACCAAATTATACGCACCCCGAAGGTCAATCTTAGAGAACCACCTTGCCCCCTTAATACGAGCAAACAAATCAGTCAACAGTGGCAAAGGATACTGATATTTGACTGTAATCTTATTCAACAGCCGATAATTATTATTATTATTATTATTATTGTTTATTTATATAGCACCATTAATTCCATGGTGCTGTACATGAGAAGGGGTTACATCCAAATACAAATATCACTTACAGTAAACAAAACTAACAATGACTGACTGGTACAGCGGGAAGAGGACCCTGCCCTTGCGGGCTTACAATCAATACAAGGCCTCAGGGAACCATCTTTTTTACCCACGAAAAAAAAACCTGCTCCTAAAGGGGATGAGGATGGACGAATATGTCCCTTTTCCAAGGACTCCTTAATATACTCTCGCATAGCAGCATGCTCTGGCACAGACAGATTGAACAAACGACCTTTAGGAAATTTGCTGCCAGGAATCAAATCTATAGCACAATCGCAATCCCTGTGAGGAGGGAGCGAACTAAGTTTAGGCTCCTCAAAAACATCACAATAGTCAGACAAAAATGCCGGAACCTCAGAGGAAGTAGATGAAGCAATGGAAACCAAGGGTACTCCCCCATGAACCCCCTGACATCCCCAGCTTAATACGGACATTGTCTTCCAGTCAAGAACTGGGTTGTGAGTTTGTAACCATGGCAATCCAAGCACTAAAACATCATGCAAATTATGCAACACAAGGAATCGAATCACCTCCTGATGGTCTGGAGTCATACACATAGTCACTTGTGTCCAGTATTGAGGTTTATTCCAAGCCAATGGTGTGGAGTCGATACCCTTCAAAGGAATAGGGACTTCCAGAGACTCTAGACTAAACCCACAGCGCCTTGGAAAGGACCAATCCATAAGATTCAAGGCGGCGCCAGAGTCCACATAGGCATTCACATTAATAGATGATAACGAACAAATCAAAGTTACAGACAAAAGAAACTTAGACTGCAAGTTGCTAACTGCAAAAGACTTATCAACCCTTTTAGTGCGTTTAGAGCATGCTGATATAACATGAGCAGAATCGCCACAATAGAAACACAACCCATTTTTACGCCTATAATTCTGCCGTTCACTTCTGGACAGAATTCTATCACATTGCATATTCTCCGGTGCCTGCTCAGAAGACACCGCCAAATGGTGCACAGGTTTGCGCTCCCGCAAACGCCGGTCAATCTGAATAGCCATTGTCATGGACTCATTCAGACCTGTGGGCGTAGGAAACCCCACCATGACATCTTTAACGGCGTCAGAGAGACCCTCTCTGAAATTCGCCGCCAGGGCGCACTCATTCCACTGAGTAAGCACAGACCATTTATGAAACTTTTGACAATATATTTCAGCTTCATCATGCCCTTGAGAGAGGGCTATCAAGGCCTTTTCAGCTTGAATCTCCAAATTGGGTTCCTCATAGAGCAACCCCAGCGCCAGAAAAAACGCATCCACATTGAGCAGCGCAGGATCCCCTGGCGCCAATGCAAATGCCCAATTCTGGGGGTCACCCCGCAGCAAGGAAATAACAATCTTAACCTGCTGAGCAGGGTTTCCAGCGGAGTGAGGTCTCAGAGAAAGATACAATTTACAATTGTGCTTGAAATTCAAAAAACGAGATCTATCTCCAGAAAAAAACTCTGGTATAGGAATTTTAGGTTCAGACATAGGAGCATGTATGACGAAATCTTGTATATTTTGAACCTTAGAAGCAAGATTATTCAGATTTGAAGCTAAACTCTGGATATCCATTTTTCAGCAGCTGAGATCTGAGCCATTCAGGGATTAAGAGGAGGGAAAGAAGCAGACTGCAATTATGGCTAAACAGTAGTGTTGAGCGATACCGTCCGATACTTGAAAGTATCGGTATCGGAAAGTATCGGCCGATACCGGCAAAGTATCGGATCCAATCCGATACCGATACCCGATACCAATACAAGTCAATGGGACTCAGGTATCGGACGGTATTCCTGATGGTTCCCAGGGTCTGAAGGAGAGGAAACTCTCCTTCAGGCCCTGGGAACCATATTAATGTGTAAAAGAAAGAATTAAAATAAAAAATATCGCTATACTCACCTCTCCGACGCAGCCGGGACCTCAGCGAGGGAACCGGCAGCGTTGTTTGTTTAAAATTCGCGCTTTTACTTGGTTACGTGAGGTCCCGGCTTGTGATTGGTCAGGGCGGCCATGTTGCCGGGACGCGGACCAATCACAGCAAGCCGTGACGAAATTACGTCACGGCTTGCTGTGATTGGTCCGCGTCCCGGCAACATGGCCGCCATTAACCAATCACAAGCCGTGACGTCACGGGAGGCTGGACATGCGCGTATTTTGAAAAGCGCGCGTGTCCAGCCTCCAGTGACGTCCCGGCTTATGATTGGTCACGGCGCCATGTTGCCGGGACGCGGACCAATCACAGCAAGCCGTGACGAAATTACGTCACGGCTTGCTGTGATTGGTCCGCGTCCCGGCAACATGGCCGCCATTAACCAATCACAAGCCGTGACGTCACGGGAGGCTGGACACGCGCGCTTTTCAAAATACGCGCATGTCCAGCCTCCCGTGACGTCCCGGCTTGTGATTGGTTAATGGCGGCCATGTTGCCGGGACGTCACTGGAGGCTGGACACGCGCGCTTTTCAAAATACGCGCATGTCCAGCCTCCCGTGACGTCACGGCTTGTGATTGGTTAATGGCGGCCATGTTGCCGGGACGTCACTGGAGGCTGGACACGCGCGCTTTTCAAAATACGCGCATGTCCAGCCTCCCGTGACGTCACGGCTTGTGATTGGTTAATGGCGGCCATGTTGCCGGGACGCGGACCAATCACAGCAAGCCGTGACGTAATTTCGTCACGGCTTGCTGTGATTGGTCCGCGTCCCGGCAACATGGCCGCCCTGACCAATCACAAGCCGGGACTTCACGTAACCAAGTAAAAGCGCGAAATTTAAACAAACAACGCTGCCGGTTCCCTCGCTGAGATCCCGGCTGCGTCGGACAGGTGAGTATAGCGATATTTTTTATTTTAATTCTCTTTTTTACACATTATTACATTAATGTTGTTGCGATACCCGATACCCGATACCACAAAAGTATCGGATCTCGGTATCGGAAATTCCGATACAGCAAGTATCGGCCGATACCCGATACTTGCAGTATCGGAATGCTCAACACTACTAAACAGACTTCAGAGTAAAAAAAAAAAAAGGTGTCAGAGACTTCTTTTCTCTCCTACTTCAGCCAATACTTAACACATTTGGGCCGGCTATACTGTCATGATTCCCAATGGCAGGGACATAGGCAAAAACAGGACTAGCTCTAGGAAGATGGAATCTAAGCTGACCGCGATGCTGAACCTAACGCACAACTACCAGTGGCTGGGGAACGTACCTGCGTTTTATCCCTAGACGTCTCGCACCAGCCGGAGATCTAGCTACCCCTACCAGAGGAAACACAGACCTGGCTTGCCTCCAGAGAAAACCCCAAAGTAATAGTAGCCCCCAACATATAATGACGGTTAGTTAAGAAGAAAACACATACGCAGTATGAATACAGGTTCAGCAAAGAGAGGCCCACTAACTAGATAGCAGAAAATACAAAAGTGGACTTCGCGGTCAACTCAAAACCCTACAAAATACCATCCTGAAATGACTTTAAACTCCGGTATCAACTCATGACACCGGAGTGGTCATTTCAGTTCACTAGAGCTTCCAGCAGCAAGATTAATATAAATGCACGCTGGACAAAAGGTACAAATGATCAAACTTATCTGACTCAGCAGACTTGGAGCAGGTAGCAAGTAACAGAGGAGCTCTGGTAACATTGATAGCCGGCAAGTAAATGAGTGAGAAGCCAGACTATATAGGAAACTCCCATTTCCTGATGGGAACAGGTGCACTGGAGATAAAAGACAGAAGTCAACCAGTACCACCAGTAGCCACCAGAGGGAGCCCACAAACTGAATTTACAACACCTGTCCTAATCTTCCCTTCGTTTCTACACTCATCAAATGCCTGGTCCACTCCCACCCTACATCTCTTCCCTGGTCTCAGCCTACCATCCTACCGTGCTCTCCATTCTGCTAATGACCTGAGGTTAGCATCCTCAATAATCAGAACCTCCCATTCCCCCCTCCAAGACTTTTCACGTGCTGCGCCAATTCTTTGGAATGCACTACCCAGGTTAATACGATTAATCCCCAATCCCCACAGTTTTAAGCGTGCCCTAAAAATGCATTTGTTCAGACTGACCTACCGTCTCAACGTATTAACCTAACTACCCTCTGTGGGCCATTCAAAAAACTTAAACCATAGTCAGGTTCCTCGCATCCTGTTCTGTTACCATCCACCTCTCTTGTCTCCTCTTTTTCCTCATAGTTTGTAAGCTTATGAGCATGGCCCTCATTCCTCTTGGTATTTGTTTTGATCTGTGTTTATTGTTATGCTGTAATGTCTATTATCTGTACAAGTCCCATCTGTACTGTAAAGCGCTGCGGAATATGTTGGCACTATATATAGAAAAATTATTATTAGTATTAGGCATTTGATTCCCAAACAGTAACATAGACTTCTCACAGACTTCCGGGAAAAGGTCCCTGCCCCGAGTTCAGCACCAGACACAGTTTGGGTTCGCTCATCTCTAATATCAAACTTGGCATGGTAATCAACAAATAGGATAATAATTTAAGATTACAGAGGGATTTAGGTAAGCTGCAGACTTGGACTGGGAAATAGCAAATTAAATTTAATGTAGATAAATTTAAGGTTATGCATTTGGGCAGAGGACATAAAATATATAATTATATTCTAAATTGTAAAACACTGTGTAAAACTGTCACTGAAAAAGACTTGGGTGAATGGCAAACTCCACTCTAGTGATCAGTATCAGGCACCTGCTGACAAGGCAAATACAATAATAGGATTCATTAAAAGAGACATAGATGATCATGATGAGTAAATAGTTTTGCCTCTATACAAGTCACTAGAGCAGCCAGCCGTAGAATACTGTGCACAATTTTGGTCTCTGGTATATAAGAAGGATATAGCTGAACTAGAATAGGTGCAAAAAAGAGCAACCAAGGATTTTAAGGGAATGGGTGATATCAAGATAGGTGGGATAACTTGTAGTTACTCAGTTTTGACAAATGAACGCTTAGGGGTGACTGCAATGTACAAATATATGAGGGGACAGTACAGAGATCTTTCTAATGATCTTTTACACTTTGGCCTGTGACAGGGACAAGGAGGCACCCTCTACATCTAGAGGAAAGAAAGTTTAATCATACTCACATATGCAGATTCTTTACTGTAAGAGCAGCAAGACTATTGAACTCTCAGCCACATGATCATCAGTCCTTTGGAAGTGCATTGAGCTGTTGGTTGGGTTGGTGCTAAAGGAAAAAAAACTCTTTAAATCTTCCTTAATGAGTTTGAACGAGCTGAGTGTGACCGGAGCGTAAGTGCAAACGGAAGTAAGTGTGAGACTTGTGATTCGGTGACTTTGGATTCAGGGAGCTAACAACGGAGGAATTACCGAATTGCTGTTTGTATTTTATAAATACTCTACATTTCTTTTTACTTAACTTTTCTGTCTGGTGCAATCCCCTTTAGGAAATGAGCTCCATATTTGACAATGCCATCCAGTGTACATCTTGCCACATGTATGCAATCCTTGAACAGTCGGTCGAGGGTGCATACTGCTGTGCGAGATGTGAGCACGTTGGGCATTTGGAAGCCCAGGTTTTGGATCTAAATGTGCAGCTGACAACACTGAGATCTATAGACAATATGGAAAGGAGTCTGCTGCTCACTGAGCAGATGCTCAATGGGATAGATGGGGGATAGTAGTAAGTAACTGCAGGACAGTGAGGCAGCTAACTGGGTGACAGTTAGAAGGCGGGGTAGAGGGAAGAGTGTCAGGGAGGCTAGTCCTGATCTGGCACACCCCAATAAGTTAACTAAGTTGGCTGATGGGGGGGTGTCAGTAAAGAGATAGCACTGCTGCAGTAAGGCATGTCCTCTGAAACCTGGAGGAGTGTCTGCTCCAGTATGGGAGGAAATTGGAGAGCAGGGCAGGCCAGACAGGTGCTGGTATTGGGGGACTCAATTATTAGGGGAACAGATAGGGCAATCTGTCAAAAGATAGGGATCGTCGAACAGTATGCTGCCTACCTGGCGCTCGAATATGACACATCACTGATCGGGTTGACAGATTACTGGTAAGAGCTGGTGAGGAACCAGCGGTCATGGTGCACATTGGCACAAATGACAAAGTTAGAGGTAGGTGGAAGGTCCTTAGAAAGGATTTCAAGGTATTTGGCTGCAAGCGTAAAGCAAGGACCTCCAAGGTGGTATTCTCTGAAATACTGCCTGTACCATGTGCCATGCCAGAGAGGTAACAGGAGATTAGGAAGATAATTAAGTGGCTCAGGAATTGGTGTAGGAAGGAGGGGTTTTGGTTTCTGCAGAATTGGGCCGACTTCTCAGTTGGCTACAGGTTCTACGCTAGGGATGGGCTGCACCTCAAAGGGGAGGGTGCAGCTGTGCTGGGGAGAGAATGGCTAGAAGGTTGGAGGAGTGTTTAATCTAGAGATTGGTGGAGGGTAAACATTTTATAAAAGGGGAAGATAGTGCAGATAGAGACCTGGGCACAAATAATGAAATTGAGGTGGAATGGGGGTGGAGGTGGCAATGGGGTGGGGTTAGAACAGTTAATAATTTAAGAAAGAATAGAGCTACAGAGAGATACATAAAGTGCATGTATACTAATGCCAGGAGCCTCACCAGCAAAATGGAGGCATTAGAATTAATTTTGTTGGATCATAATTATAACATGATGGGGATATCTGAGCCATAACTGTGCTATTAATTTACAGGGTTATAGTCTGTTCAAAAATGACCATATTAATAAGCGAGAGGGGCTGTGTATATGTAAAATCATCCTTGAAGCCCATCTTGCATGATAATATATGTGAATCCAATGAAAATGTAGAGTCACTGTGGGTGGAGATAAGGGGAGGGGGAAAAAGTAAATTACTGATAGGTAGTGTTGAGCATTCCGATACTGCAAATATCGGGTATCGGCCGATATTCGCTGTATCAGAATTCCGATACCGAGTTCAGATATTTTTGTGATATCGGAAATTGGAATCGGAAGTTCCTATAACTTCCCAGGCGTGTGCTGTGCGTATGGTTCCCAGGGTCTGGAGGAGAGGAGACTCTCCTTCAGGCCCTGGGATCCACATTCATCTAAAAAATAAAGAATAAAAATAAAAAATATGGATATACTCACCCCTCCGACGGACCCTGGACCTCAGCGGTGCAACCGGCAGCCTCCGTTCCTAAGAATGCAGTGAGTGTAGGACCTGCGATGACGTCGCGGTCTTGTGATTGGTCGCATGACCGCTCATGTGACCGCTCACGTGACCGTGACATCATCGAAGGTCCTTCACTCTCTGCATTCTTAGGAACGGAGGCAGACGCTTGCAGTGGTGACAGCCAGGGCTCATCCGAGGGTGAGTATATCCATATTTTTTATTTTTATTCTTTATTTTTTACATGAATATGGATCCCAGGGCCTGAAGGAGAGTTTCCTCTCCTTCCGACCCTGGGAACCATCCAGGATCACTTCCGATATTTGTGTCCCATTGACTTGTATTGGTATCGGGTATCGGTATCGGCGATATCCGATATTTTTTGGATATCGGCCGATCCAATCCGATACCGATACTTTCAAATATCGGTAGGTATCGCTCAATACTACTGATAGGGGTTTGTTATAAGTCACCAAAAATAATGGAAGCAATGGAGAATATCCTTGTAAAGCAAATAGATGAAGCTGCGACTCAAGGAGAAGTTATTATTATAGAGGACTTCAACTACCCTGAAATACATTGGGGAACAGAAACCTGCAGTTCCAGCAAAGGTAATCGGTTTTTGACAACTATGAGAGACAATTACCTTTCACAACTAGTTCAGGACCCAACAAGAAGGGGGGCACTGCTAGACCTAATATTAACCAACAGGCCAGACCGCATATCAAATATAAGGGTTGGGGGTCACTTGGGTAATAGTGATCACAAAATATTAAGTTTTCATGTATCTTTTAATAACATGGGTAGTAAAGGTGTTACAAGGACACTAAACTTCAAGAAGGCAAATTTCAAGCGGTTGAGAGATGATCATAGTGCAATAAACTGGGATGATTTCCTGAGACATAAAAGTACACAAAGAAAATGGGAGACGTTTATTAGCATCCTGGATAGGACCTGTGCACAATATACTGTATACCCTATGGGAATAAACATACTAGAAATAGGAGGAAACCAATATGGCTAAATAGAGCTGTAAGGGGCGCAATAAGTGACAAAAAGAAAGGATTTAGAGAATTAAAGCAAGTACCGTACTTTTCGGCGTATAAGACGACTGAGCATATAAGACAACCCCCATCTTTTCCATTTAAAATATAGAGTTTGGGATATACTCGCCGTATAAGTCAGGGGTCTTCTTATATGCCGGGTGTCGTCTTATACGGCGTGTGCAGAGCTCTGAGATTGCCGTATATGATGCAGGGAGCGGTCCCGGATGGTTCCCAGGGTGTGGAGGAGAGGAGACACTCCTTCAGGCCCTGGGATCCATATTCAAGTAAAAAAAATAATAAAAATAAAAAATAGGGATATTCTTATCTTCTGACGGCCCCCGGAGTTCTCACGGCTCTCAGCGATGTATGTGGCAGCTTCCATTCCCAGGGATGCATTGCGCAAAGGACCTTTGTGACGTCACGGTCGCGGTAGGTAGTGATGAGGCATTAAATAAATGCATAAATAATTACATAAATAGTAAGAAAGTAAAAAATGATAGTGTTGGTCCCCTTAAAAATAGTCTGTGTGAAATGGTGGATGAGGATGAGGAAAACGCCAACATGCTAAATGACTTTTTTTCAACGGTATTTACACAAGAAAATCCCATGATGGACAACATGATCAGTGATAACAAATGTTCCCCATTAAATGTCACCTGCTTAACCCAGCAGGAAGTATGGCGGCCTCTAAAAATAACTAAAGTTGACAAATCCCCGAGCCCGGATGGGATACATCCCCGAGTACTACAGGAATTAAGTACTGTCGTAGATAGACCATTATTTTTCATCTTTAAAGATTCCATAATAACCGGGTATGTGCCACAGGACTGGCGTATAGCAAATGTGGAATCAATATTCAAAAAGGGGACAAAAATTGAACTAGGAAATTATAGGCCAGTAAGCTTATCCTCTACTGTGGGTAAAATCCTGGAGGGTATTCTAAGAGATGCTATGCTGAAGTATCTGAAGAGGAATAACCTCATGACCCAATATCAGCATGGGTTTACTAGTAGAGACTGTTCCTGTCAGACTAATGTGATAAGCTTCCATAAAGATGACACGCAGATCTACCTATCTGGATCAGACCTCACCTCCTTACTGACCAAAATCCCACAATGTCTGTCTGCTATTTCAGCTTTCTCTTCTGCTCGCTTTCTAAAACTGAACATGGACAAAACAGAATTCATCATCTTTCCCCATCTCACTCTACTCCTCCACGAGACCTATCCATCAATGTCAATGGCTGCTTACTTTCCCCAGTCCCACAAGCTTGGTGCCTTGGGGTGATCCTCGACTCTGCCCTCTCTTTCAAGCCACATATCCAAGCCCTTGCCTCCTCCTGTCGGCTCAAACTCAAAAATATTTCCCAGATCTATGCATTCCTTGACCATGAAACCACAAAAACGCTAGTGCCCCACCCTTATCATCTCCAGCCTCGACTACTGCAACCTCCTACTTTCTGATCTCCCCTTTAGCACTCTGGCACCACTCCAATCCATCCTACACTCTGCTGCCTGACTAATCTGCAACACTCCAGGTAACTGGTGATGTTGCCTTCCTTTCAGGGATGGCGATATCATGCGTGGAGGCAATGGAGTTCTCTTTATCAGGTAAGGCACCCACATGCAACACATTCCAAATCCAGGCCAGAAGAGGGAGCCCAGGACCCGGTTTCAGGGGAGCTTCCTTAGACTTTATGTATCCTGTCCTGGAGGAGGAGCTAGTTAGTCTCCGGGAGGGAGAGATAGAGGAAGGACGTCTGAAACAGACAGAGATGCATGACAGCCACGTGAGAGCTGCTGCTTCTGGAAAGAGAGATAACCTGAAGGGTTGTATGTGGTGGAGCTACAGAGGAAAGGAGCACAGGTGTGGAAAAGGTCTCAGAGGGGAACTGTGACCGGGAACCCTCAGAGCCAGAGCGCAGCAACCGGGCATCAGGAGCCGGAGGCTTTAGTGGGACTCTAGGACACTTAGCAGAACTGGAGGGCTAAGATCTTTATGTGATTGGCCCACACCACACCTAAGACGCACCAGCACCTGAAGAGCCCGGGGCATGATAGAGTTCCTATAAAACTGCTCAAGCTGCCTGTCATGCAGGTACCTGTTCTAGGACAGGGGAAAGAGGACTTTGCCAGTAAGCTTCAGGCAGCAGGGACCTCATACAACAGCGCAAGGAGGAAAGGCTCATGGACCTCAACTGGGAAAGGGATCCTCTATTGCCTCCAAGCCGCCCGGACCACAGCTACACCTGTACCTGGTACTCTGGACTGAGATGCACTACTACCATCAGTAAACCAGGTAAAGACTTTACAACTTGTGTCCTCCACTTATTCTTTGGCATACAACATCCTTGCCACACACCTTGGGAGCCCTGGGGACTCCACTTCACCTGTGGGAAGCGTCACCAACCAGCCATCGTGCCATCACCCCAGAGGACCCCTTTAAGTGGCATCAGTCCCTGTTGACCGAATATCACAGGTGGCATCACGAACATAGACATTACAAATCCCCTTAAAGATCTTTACTTTTTACATGGACGCCCAGGGCCACGGACCGGGTTGCCGCAGTGACACGTCCACTTGAGTACTGGACCCGGTAACGGGAGCCCTGCAGCCCTGGCGGCATTCCAAATCCACCTATCTCCCCATTTTTCCCCAGCCTCTCGTCTCTGCCATGCCCTTCACTGGCTTCCTATTGTCCAGAGGCTCCAGTTCAAATCCCTAACTATGACATACAAAGCCATCCACAACCTGTCTCCACCATACATATGTGACATGGTCTCCTGGTACTTACCCAAACACAACCTTCGATATTGTCAAGATCTCCTTTACTACTCCCCTCTTATCTCTTCTTCCCACAATCACATACAAGACTTCTCCCGTGCTTCCTCCATACTCTGGAACTCTCTACCCCAACACATCAGACTCTCGCCTACCACGGAAACCTTCAAAAAGAACCTGAAGACCCACCTCTTCCGAAAAGCCTACAACCTGCAGTGAACCCTAGTCTGCTCAAGCACCACTCGACCAGCTCTATCCTCTCCTAGTGTATTCTCACCCATCCCTTGTAGACTTTGAGCCCTCATGGGCAGGGTCCTCTCTCCTTCTGTACTTGTGTGTGCCTTGGTTTGCTCATGTCTATTGCACTTGTCTATATTTGCCTCTTTCACGTGTAAAGCGCCATGGAATAAATGGCTCTTTAATAATAATAATAATAATAATAATGATAAGTGAGAGGGCAGATGAAACAGCAGGGGCTTGCAGCTGATACTTCATGAGGTAACTCACTACCCTGCCTTAGGGTCTAAGGGGTAATGTTTCTCCTTATGGAGAGTGACATACCAACACTGGCTTGTCAAGGTAAGGAGGCTTATTCGCCGTGCAATGCTCCTCAGGCAAATATAATATGCAAATTGCCTCTTCAGAGAAAAAGAGGACTTAAACTCTATAGCCCCACCTGTTGGAAGTAGCGATCCTACAAGTCACAATCAACCCTTTAACGAGTCGTGCAATATGACTTAGGATAAAAGCCAAATCAGTATCTCAATTCGCAGACACAGTGTCTTTTTCTCTGAAGAGGCAATTTGGCTTTTATCCTAAGTCATATTGCATGACTCGTTAAAGGGTTGATTGTGACTTGTAGGATCGCTACTTCCAACAGGTGGCGCTATAGAGTTTAAGTCCTCTTTTTCTCTGAAGAGGCAATGTGCATATTATATTTCCCAGAGGAGCATTGCACGGCGAATAAGCCTCCTTACCTTGACAAGCCAGTGCTGGTATGTTACTCTCCATAATGAGAAATGTTACCCCTTAGACCCCAGTCCAGAGCCTCTCATCTAGCCAAATTAGCTCTCATGCTTTGCACTGACGATGGCCAACAGCCCGAAACACTGTGTCTGCGAATTGAGATACTGATTTGGCTTTTATCCTAAGTCATATTGCACGACTCCTTAAAGGGTTGATTGTGACTTGTAGGATCGCTTCTTCCAACAGGTGGCGCTATAGAGTTTAAGTCCTCTTTTTCTCTGAAGAGGCAATTTGCATACCCTGCCTTAGATAACACATTTCCTTGTATTATCACAGGAGTGAGTGTTTCTGCCATGTCACCAGTCATGTGAGGTCATGATAAATCAAATCAGTGACATATAAGCTTAGAGGTCACTGGTGCTCCTTTTTCACTCACTTGATTTATGATGAGTTCAGAGGGTTGGAGATGCAGTAGAAATCTTCACTCCTGTGTTACCTCAGACAGGGAAATGTGTTGCCTCAGAAAGCAGCTGACGGGAGCCTGCTGTGTTGACTGTATACTGACCAATGCTTCACCCACTATGGTATCTGCTGATCATGAACTGGAGCAGCGCTCCATGTTTGAACACAACAAATAACAGTACATAGCAGGGACACATTTATAAGATTATCTCAGCACAGCAACTTTTTTTTAGCGCATTAAATTGTTCAACCTTGTTATTATCTTAAGATCTTATCTATAAAAAGTATTTTTTTTGTGTGACAACCCCTTTAAATTATATCTAATTTTTCACTCTTCAGTATATTCCTTTTAAATTTGAATTTGGAACAACCAATTCAAAGGCCTATTGGGCAGATTAAAAGATTCCATCTGTTAATAGTGCTTGAAGCTAAATGTAATTTTTTCCAGTCCATTAATCCTGCTTTCACAGTTTTATACTTGATAACAAGACCGATATTAAAAAATAAAACAAAAACAGTAGTAAAAAAAACCCCTCATAAATACATTTCAGCACTTTTAGTGTAAGTATATTTAAAAGGAATATTTGATCAGCAGGTCACAGCTACACAAATTTAGAAATATGGACAATGACATTAAGAGCAAAGTGCATTTAGTTCAAGAGCCTCATTAAATGACCAATTAATAGGCAATGCAATTACAATGCTGCTAATATATTGTAAACAATTAAAGAACATAAAACCTCAGCTATCTCTAATGCAATGGTTTGATATATACATTTTTAGAATGTAAGCATTTAATAACCTGAAACTACATTTTTTTTTTTTTTTTTTTAAATAAATGCAAAATATAATTTTTTTCGTGATGTATTCTGCAAGGAAGTTTATACTTAGAATATCAGACTGTGGTAGGAAGTGTAAAATTGGAACCTCCTGCTTGACACCACATAAGTAAAGAAATGCTGAATATAGTTATAAACTGCATTTAAATGAGTACTTGCTGCGGCACTAGCAGAATAAATATTCTTATATCTCAATAGATCAAAAAGGAAGTTCTCAGTGCTAAGTGTTTCCAAACTTGACATTGAAAAGTCAAACTGCTTAAATTGTGCCTAGTCTTAGCCTGGACAGCTGATATAGTGAAAACATCTTTATATTCCAGCTATTTCAGCTAATTTAAAATTAACAACTAATTGTAAGCAGAAAACTCTTATTAAAATTTTCACTAGCCAAATAATTCTGATATTCATCATGACTACTACTATTACAGATGTGACACTTCTGGTGTTGTTAGCATATTACTGTTTAGATCCACCCAGGAGTCACATTACTTCTGGGTTGCACCAGAAATAGGTAATTGCCGTCATAACACAGCACAGTCTTTTTCACTTTAGACAGCTCGATAATCCAGATGCCTGCACTACAACAAACCAGCATCTTACCCTAGCGATAATTCGCATTTCCATTAGCCATTCAAGGCCACACTCGCTGCAGCAAAACAAACCTACTTCTCATCTCTCATATACTCCCTGTCTCAAGACCCTAAACAGTTATTCAACACTTTCAATTCTCTTCTCCGTCCCCCAGCATTCCCTCCCTCTCCGCACATCTCGACCAAAGACTTTGCCTCGTATTTCAAGCAGAAGATCGATAACATCAGAGACAGTTTTGGAAGACAACCCCCAGATCCCTTCCCCCTAACTGCTCAGCCCTCCTACTCCAAAACCAACTTCTCCACTCTACTCTCAAGATCACATCTCATCTCACCACCTGTGCACTTGACCCAATCCCATCCCTCTTCATCCCAAACCTCACCACAGTCTTCATTCCAACACTAACCCATCTCTTCAACCTATCACTAACAACTGGTGTTTTCCCCTCAAGCTGCAAATATGCCTCATTCACACCTATCCTCAAAAAGCCCTCTCTTGACTCATCCTCTGCATCTAGCTATCGCCCCATATCACTTCTCCCCTATAATAATAATAATAATTTTTTATTTATATAGCGCCAACATATTCAGGAGCACTTTACAATTAAGCGGGGACATGTACAGACAATAAATTCAATACAAGTTAAGAAAATTTAACAGTGACATTAGGGATGAGGTCCCTGCTCGCAAGCTTATAATCTAGAAGGAAATGGGGGGACACAATAGGTGAAAAGTGCTTGTTATTTCAGGTCTGGCAATTATAATAAATAGGGATTTTCATATAAAGCTGCATGATCCGGTAATCAGCCCCTGTGCTTAAGTGCAATAGTCAAGTATCAAGTGCAGTTATCATGTGCATTGAGGGTGTGGAGACAGATGAATAGTAGGGTGCAGATTCAGAATAATATTTGGAAGGAGGGAACAGGGCAAAGTTATTTTACTGAGTAGTTGATGTGGTAGGCTTGTTTGAAGAGATGGGTTTTCAAAGCGCGCTGGACCCTGTAGCGAATGGGTAGCCAATGTAATGACCGGCACAATATGGAGGCATCGGTGAAGCGGCTGGACAGAAATATGACCCTGGCTGCTGCATTCAAGATGGGTTGGAGAGGAGAAAGTTTGGTAAGAGGGAGACCGATCAGAAGAGAGTTGCAATAGTCCAGACGAGAAAGAATAAGAGCGACAGTAAGGGTCTTAGCAGTTTCAATGGTGAGAAAAGGAAGGATTCTGGAGATGTTTTTAAGATGCAGGTGACAAAAGCGAGTGAGAGATCGGATATAGGGAGTAAAGGAAAGTTCGGTATCGAATATGACCCCAAGACAGTGGGCATGCTGCTTGGGAGTTATGGTTGAACCCTCCAGGGAAATTTCGATGTTGGGTAGAGTGAGGTTAGTAGAAGAGAGAAACACAAGAAGTTCTGTTTTGGAGAGATTAGGAGGGAGGACATGATGTTAGAGACAGCAGACAGACAATCCTTGGTATTTTGAATTAGGGTAGGGGTGATGTCAGAGGAAGAAGTGCATAATTGGGTGTCGCCAGCATAGAGATAATACTGGAACCCAAATCTGCTGATTGTTTGTCCAATAGGGGTAGTGTATAGAGAGAAGAGGAGGGGGCCTAGGACTGAGCCCTGCGGAACCTCGATAGTAAGGGGACGAGGAGAGGAAGAAGAGCCAGCCAATGATACAGTGAAGGAGCAGTCAGAGAGGTAGGAGGAGAACCAGAAGAGGGCTGTGTCCTTGAGGCCTAAAGAGCGGAGCATAGTGAGGAAGAGCTGGTGATCCACAGTGTCAAATGCGGCAGAGAGATCCAGGAGAATCAGCAGGGAGCAATGACCTTTGGATTTAGCTGTCATTAGATCATTAGAGACTTTAGTGAGGGCAGTTTCAGTGGAGTGTAAAGAGCAGAAACCAGATTGTAAGGGGTCGAGAAAAGAGTTATCCAAGAAATAGCGGATTAGACAGGAGTAGACCAAGCGTTCCAGGAGTTTAGAGATGAAGGAAAGGTTAGAGATAGGTCTCTACTTAACAGTGCATTTCTGGTCCAGGGATGGCTTTTTAAGTAAAGGGGTTAGGATTGCATGTTTAAATGAGGAGGTAAAGATACCTGAAGAAAGAGAGAGGTTAAATATTTTAGTCAGGTGAGTGGTGACTAGGGTTGAGCGACCTTTAGTTTTTTAGGGTCGAGTCGGGTTTTGTGAAACCCGACTGTCTTAAAAGTCGAGTCGAGTGAAATCGGCCGACCACCGTGAAAAGTCGGGTTTCGGCCGAAACACGAAACCCAATGAAGAATTTTTTTTTTTTTCTCTCTCTCTCTCTCTCTCTCCCCCCTCCGTCCCAGCACAGAAAATTTCGTATTGCACATTCCAAATCCCTGCTGCGCACAAGCGATAACATGACGATAGGCGTTCACTCCCCTAAGACCTATGTCATCACTCTGCCCATGCTCATTCATTGGCTGAAAAAATGGCGCTAAACGCGTCATACGAAATGCGACTTTAGCGCCAAGATCGCTTACCGCATGGACGACCCCGCACAGGGATCGGGTCGGGTTTCATGAGACGCCGACTTTGCCAAAAGTCGGCGACTTATGAAAATGAACGACCCGTTTCGCTCAACCCTAGTGGTGACCACTGGTGAGAGAGATTGCAGGAGATGTGAAGGAATGGGGTCACTGTTGCAGGTTGTAGGCTAAGCAGAAGTGAGGAGCTTGGAAACTTCTTCTTCTGAAGCAGGCTTAAAGATGTCTAGTGAGCTTGAGGTGCAGCAGGGAAGGGGATCCAGGCATTGAGGAGATTGGGCTGAGATATCCTGATGGATGTGGTTGATTTTATCTAGGAAATAAGTGGCCAGATCGTCATCACTGAGGTTGGTGATGGGGGCCTGTACTTTAGGTTTCAGGAGGGAGTTTAAGGTTTCAAAAAGTCGTTTTGGGTTGTTGGATAGTGAGGTGATGAATGTGGTGAAGTAGGATTGTTTGGCCAGATGAAAGGCAGAGTTATATGTTTTGAGCATGAACTTATAGTGGATGAAGTCTTCTGCTAAGAGAGATTTTCTCCACTGCCGCTCTGCACACCTTGAGCAACACTGAAGAAAGCGTGTTTGCATAGTGTGCCAGGGCTGCCGTTGTCTGTGTCGGGTCTTTCTGCGTGTAGAAGGTGCTGCTTCATCTAGGGCATTCTTCAGTGTATTATTGAAGTATGAAAAGGCTAAGTCTGGACAGGAGAGGGAGGAGATGGGCCTAAAGATGTGTGGAGATTGTCCATAAGCTGCTGGGTATTAATGGTATGTGTATTCCGATTAGTGTGGTAAGTGGGGTTGTCCCGGGTGAGGAGACAATTCTTGACAAAGAAGGTAAGAAGGTTGTGGTCCGAGAGTGGGAGAGGGAAGTTAGTAAAGTCATGTAGTGAGCTGGGACGGGAGAAAACCAGGTCCAGAGTATTCCTGTCCACATGCGCAGGACAATTAGCAAACTGTGAGAGGCCGAATGAATAAGTTAGAGAAAGAAGATGAGAGGCAGATTGGGAGAGGGATCATTGATGGGGATGTTAAAGTCTCCCATGATGAGGGCGTGCATTGAATATAATTTAGATTGTGAGCCCCATCTGGGACAGTGATGATAATGTGTGCAAACTGTAAAGCGCTGCTGAATATGTTAGCGCTATATAAAAATAAAAGAGAGAGAGAAAAGAGAGAGCAGGGTTTCTATATGTAGCTGGAGGAGAGTAATGTATGCTGGTGGAGGGAGGCCTGCAACTAGCAAAAGGAGAAAAAACAGAAAGAGCAGGTGGTGGGATGATTTGTATGAACGTTTTGAGTGCTGCATGGAGGTATTGGATGGTTTGGAGTGGGTAAGAAATGTCAGTAGAGCCTCAAAGTTATACATGGGAGAGGGGAGATGGGAGGGGTGGATATGGAAAGAGTGCACAGAATGTGTTAAAGGGCGGGCGAGTTGTGAGAAAGCACAAGTAAAAACAAAGAAGAAGCAGATAGATATGATCAATGCATAATGTAGTAGGACTGACTAAGAAGCATGATTGTTTGAAAAACATATGCACCTTACCTGTCTCCTGCCCTGTCCAACTGCCATTGTCTAACTGCCAAGCACTTTATGCTGTTGCACTTAATATCTGTGGCGCGCGTGACCCCCCGCATGTGTTATCCCAGCCAGACAAAATATATATAAAATGAAATGACTGCTAGCATCAGGCACCAAATGGCCACAATCAGCAATTAACCAATTAGCATAAGGCCAGAGCAGGCATTACTATGCAGGGTAAACAACCAATGTTGAACAAGGCCATAAAACAGTTGGAAAAAAAATAGCTTTGAATACTTTAAAGCTGAAACCAAAATGTCTCAAAACTACTGGAACAACACATCCATCTTGAACTGTCCTCCCAAACTCTCTTCCTGCTCTCTCTCTTCGACCGCTTTCAATCTGGCTTTTGGCCGCATCACTCCACTGAAACTTCCCTAACTAAATTCACCAATGACCTATTAACTGCCAAAGCCAAGCAACACTACTCTGTCCTCCTCCTAGACCTGTCCTCTGCCTTTGACACAGCAGACCATTCCCTACTATTACAGACCCTCTCATCTCTTGGCATCACTCACTTGGCCCTATCTTGGATTTTGTCATACCTAACAAACTGGACATTCAGCGTCTCCCACTTGCACTCCACTTCCTCACCTCGCCCCCTATCTGTCGGAGTCCCGCAAGGTTGAGTCCTAGGGCCTCTGCTCTTCTCCATCTATACCTTTGACCTCAGACAGCTCATCATCTCTATGCCGACGACACACAAATCTACATCTCTAGACCAGATATCACCATTCACCACCCTACTAACCAGCATCCCACAATGTCTGTCTGCTATTTCATCTTTCTTCTCCGCTAGATTTCTAAAACTTAGTATGGACAAAACAGAATTCATCGTCTTTCCCCCATCTCACTCGACTCCCCCAACAGACCTATCCATTAAAGTAAATGGCTTCCCACTCTCCCCAGTCCCACAAGCTTGCTGCCTCGGGGTAATCTTTGACACTGATCTCTCCTTCAAACCACGTAGGCAAGCACTTTCCCCTTCCTGCCGACGTCAACTCAAAGATATTTCCCTGATCCCTACATCCCTAAACCAAGAATCTGCAAAAATCCTAGTCCAAGCCCTCATCATCTCCTGCCTTGACTACTGCAACCTCCTGCTCTGTGGCCTCCCCTTTAACACTCTCGCACCCTCCAATCTATTCTAAACTCTGCTGCCCGACTAATCCACCTGTCCCCCTCTATTCTCCAGCCTCTCCCCTCTGTCAATCCCTGCACTGGCTCCCCATTACACAATGACCCCAGTTCAAAACCCTAACCATGACATTCAAAGCCATCCACAATCTGTGTCCTCCATACATCTGTGACCTCGTCTCCCTGTACTTACCTGCACACAACCTCCGATCCTCACAGGATCTCCTTCTATACTCACCTCTTATCTTCTCTTCCCACAATCGCATGCAAGATTTCTCCCACACATCCCACATGCTCTGGAACTCTCTACTCCAACACATCAGTCTCTGGCCTACCATGGAAACCTTCAAAAAGAACCTTAAGACCTACCTCTTTCGACAAACCTACAAACTGCAGTAACCACCAATAGACCAAACTGCTGCACGACCAGTTCTACCCTCACCTACTGTATTCTCACCCATCCCTTGTAGATTGTGAGCCCTCATGGGCAAGGTCCTCTCTCCTCATGTATTCCTCCTCCAGTCATGACTTGTATTGATTAAGAGGGGAAATAAACTCCAAGCAAATGTGGTGCTAAGCACCTTAGGATTTATTGAATGCATCCACTTCCAGCGAAAAATGTTAATAAAAATTCATTTATTTTCTCAAAGCAAAAAAGGAAAAAAAATAAAAAATTAAATAAATAAATTATATTTGTAAAATATTTTTAAAATACAGTACAACGCGTTTCGGCTGCTATTTTTACAGTGCAGCCTTCATCAGGTAGCAAAAAAAACCAGACATACAATAAGCACTATAAAGTGGGACTTTATAGTGCTTATTGTATGTCTGTTTTTTTTTCTGCTACCTGATGAAGGCTGCACTGTAAAAATAGCAGCCGAAACGCGTTTTACTGTATTTTAAAAATATTATTTATTTTTCCTTTTTTTGTTTTGCGAAAATAAATGAATTTTTATTAACATTTTTCACTGGAAGTGGATGCACTCAAAAAATCCTAAGGTGCTTAGCACCACATTTGCTTGGAGTTTATTTTCCCTATGAATTCGCCACCTATGTGGATCCAAAGCAGGATCAACACATAGTTCTCCAAAGTGAGCTGCACACCTTATTGGATTATACAACATACAGAGAAGAGATGCCTAAAGAATTGATTCCTTGAGAATCTCAACATGCATTTGCAGCGCCCCAGAGTCCTGGTCGTTGCAGTACTGTGGCTCCGCCACTATGGGGAGCTATGGTGCGTCTGATGGCACTGAAGGAGTTCATCTGATCAGGTATCACAGACACCAATACATTTCACAGTCGGGCCTCCGGGGGGAGCTAAGGGTGCTATTCATTAGGCCACTCCCCACCATAGTGGGTAAACTGGGGGTCAGGCAGGAAGTTAGATGAGAAAGCTGACTGGGTTGGAACCAGGCAACACCTTGTGGCAGAGGGTGTTGTGGGGGAAGATACAGTAGGGTCTCTGTCAGGGGTGGGATCCTGACAGAGGCTTGGCAACAAGAAAGAACGTAACGGGACCGTGCCTGCTCCGGGTAGCGGCGGTACCCAAGGAAGGATTAGAAGCGAGATAGATTGTGCTGAGTGAGAAACGAGATCACGCAAAGGAGAAATACCAGTAGGAGTCGTGCTGTAAGACCGAAGCAACATCCTACTGAGGCGCACTACCGGTGGCCGGAACGCCGAGGGAGTATCATAACATTCAGCTTCAAGCAATACTCCAAACAGCGGCAGGACAGTCAGTCTAAGGCGGGCTGTCTAACTTTAATCACCTATGCAGTCTTGGGGGGCAACTTGTGGAGAGGGGTGACTCTAGGGTCCCGGAAGAGCTCCGAGCCTACCCGTCAAACGGGTTCCGTCCCAACCAGAACACCAGGGAGGGACGGAGGATTAGCAGAACATCATCTAATCGAGTTGTGAGGGAACTTAAGAAACAGACACAACAGTTGTGGGGGACTTTCCGTAAGCACAGCAGGGAAGGACCACAACACATAGCGCTAGTAGGAAGGCACCGATTTCCACCTGTGAAGAGAACTCTGGAGGTGCCATTGGACCGGCCGGACTTGCGCAGCCTGGTGAACCGTGTTCCGGACTGAGGACCCAGAGATCTTCAGTAAAGAGGTAAAGAGACTGCAACCTGGTGTCCTCGTTATTTACTGCACTGCACCACTACAGCGTCACTACTATCATCCATATCCATCATTCACTGTGCGCCCCACGGCAGGGTCACGGACCGGGGCCTAGCCGCCGTGACAACCCCAGAGCAGAGACTCACAGGCCCGGTACCGGGTACCCCTCGGCCCTGCGGCAGTGGGGGCGCTACAACTTGGCGTCACGAACAGGATCTACTTAAGCCTGAAGAATCAGGTCATGTGTGCCTTGGAACTGTGATTTCTTGTACTTTATTGAGAGACTGTGTGCTGCGCCATTTACCGCCAAAAATCCGCCGCCATTGCAGCGCTGAGGAAAGCGCAGGAGAAGAGGAGGGGCGTGGAGTAGGCGTAGGCAAGCTAGAGAGCGCGAATAACAATGGCCGCCTAGTCTAAATATTGCTGTGTCCTGAGGACGTGTCCGTCAGCAGTCGAGACCCGCCTCCTGATTTTCTATGCTGGGCGGAAACCGAAGAAACGAAACTATGACTCAGATGAGGTGGAACTGGAGACCAGGACAGGCCTGCAGAAAAGAATGGCCTCGCATCGACCCCCGTCACCAGTGGATTACTCTGATATGCCCCCGCTGGAAGAGTTGGACCCGTGGGAGCTGCCGAGGGGGCACCCCGTGCCTGAATGGTCTCCGGCTCGTACGCCTTCCGCAGGAGAGGAGAGCGGCGCCGAAGGAGCTACCGTGGATGAAGGTACCCAATGCCGCGACTCCCGGGGAGGCCACCTCACCTCTGCACACGACCCAGCCCCTGCTGCGACCAGTGGCGCCCCGATGTCCCCGCCGTCTGGCACCAACGCACCGGGGGGGCATGACCTCGGGCCCTTCCCCTGGGGGGAATATCGGAACCACCTGATCACAGAATTCCAGCGAGAAGTGGAGCGGGAGGCGCGAGGTGAACTGCTGGAGGGCTCCCTGCCGAAGTGGGGCGTTGTGGTTGTGTACCTGCCCCAGACGGGAAAGGGCTTCGTGCAGGAGATCGGGACAGCCCTGAGAGTCCACATTACCCGAGAAGAAGTGGAGCCCTGCCTGTGTGGAGACGGCGCCAAATCCTCCCTGAAGCCGGGGGATGTGGTCACCTACCGCCGGCACCTAAAGGGGAGCGGCTGGTGGGCCCGGGATATGCAGCGCTGCACCGCCGTTCTGGCGGTATCCCGCACCGAGGGGGAGGAGCTCGCCGCTGAAGCTGCTGCTGCAGCCGCTGCTGCTGCCAGCATTATCCATCGGCCCACACAGACCCTCATTGCAGCGCACAACCTGGTTGTGCAGAAGACCCGAACCCACGGGGTGTACCTGGCCGCGGGAGTGAACTTGGAGGCCGACCTGCCTGGGTCGCAGAGGGCCACCTGCCAGGTGAAGCCTCGGTGGGGGCTACCGAAAGATGAGTAAGCATAATTGCTTTATCAATATGTAAATAGTTACTGTTCTCTTATGTTGCTGCTAAACCCGTCCAGGGTTAACTCTTAAAGGGATCCTTCTGTTGACTCGGGATCCCTATTGTTTGTTTTTGTTTGCTTTTCCAAAGTTTTTGCACAAGTTTATAGTTGAAAAGAACTGCTGAAATCATGAACAGTGCATGATCTGAACTTCTTGTACATAGTTTGCACCTTATTAAAGGCGCTCCCTACTGGTTTTACTTAAAGAAGGACTCTTTGTGAAGATACCACACTGGAACCTTTGCTGAGTATGGACTGGTGGCTTGAGAAGATATGCTACCTCATAGAGACTTGTTCCCCTCTTAAAGGGGATGTTCATTTGTCGCACTTAAACGATGATATTGCTTTAAGACAGGTAGCAATAATGTTTTGACGAAAGAAAGTGATGATAATGTTTACATGAGTAAGTTATATGTATTTGACTAGTTAATTGTGAAGAAATACTGATGATGTTCTCTGAAAAGAAAAAAATGAAAGATAGAAGAAGGGTGCGGTGGGCCCGTAGAGATAGACGTGGTGTCCAGCATGCATGATAGTGAGAAAGATAATGAGAAGGCTTAATGTTCAATAGAAAATGTTTTTGATAATGTTGATAGATAGTTAGGATAGAAGGTAAACCCTGAGTCCTCATAGGAGTCATGTAGAGATGGCTCAGTTCTCTTAAACTGAAAGTAATGTTATGTTCTATACTGTGTATAGTAGTAGAAAAGGCAGTAGGCCCGGGCTGAACGGGGCGGTCCTGCATAGAAAGGAGAGGCAGTAGGTCTGGTGCCGTTAGGACAGGCGGTCCTGCAGATTTAAAGGAGGAGAATGTAAAAGTTAAATTGCCTTATAATGTGATTATAGGAAGGTCTTTAGTGGATTCAGAGTGTATGTCCTTAAAGGCAATGTTAAATTATTGTTCAACAATTTTGCACTTAGTAGAATACCCGGTTGGGTACGAAGAGTTATTTATAGCATGTTGCTATGATATTTAACCATGTTTGTAACGTTCAAGTGTCCTTACCTCCCATAAAGGGAAGCCTGTTCAAGTATACTTATTGTTATTGCACTCAACAAAACTGTATGTCTTTTTGCTAACTTGTATTGTTGTTTTCTTCCCAGTCCCGGAGTACTGTGTTTAACCAGGGGGGAGTGCAGCGCCCCAGAGTCCTGGTCGTTGCAGTACTGTGGCTCCGCCACTATGGGGAGCTATGGTGCGTCTGATGGCACTGAAGGAGTTCATCTGATCAGGTATCACAGACACCAATACATTTCACAGTCGGGCCTCCGGGGGGAGCTAAGGGTGCTATTCATTAGGCCACTCCCCACCATAGTGGGTAAACTGGGGGTCAGGCAGGAAGTTAGATGAGAAAGCTGACTGGGTTGGAACCAGGCAACACCTTGTGGCAGAGGGTGTTGTGGGGGAAGATACAGTAGGGTCTCTGTCAGGGGTGGGATCCTGACAGAGGCTTGGCAACAAGAAAGAACGTAACGGGACCGTGCCTGCTCCGGGTAGCGGCGGTACCCAAGGAAGGATTAGAAGCGAGATAGATTGTGCTGAGTGAGAAACGAGATCACGCAAAGGAGAAATACCAGTAGGAGTCGTGCTGTAAGACCGAAGCAACATCCTACTGAGGCGCACTACCGGTGGCCGGAACGCCGAGGGAGTATCATAACATTCAGCTTCAAGCAATACTCCAAACAGCGGCAGACAAGTCAGTCTAAGGCGGGCTGTCTAACTTTAATCACCTATGCAGTCTTGGGGGGCAACTTGTGGAGAGGGGCGACTCTAGGGTCCCGGAAGAGCTCCGAGCCTACCCGTCAAACGGGTGCCGTCCCAACCAGAACACCAGGGAGGGACGGAGGATTAGCAGAACATCATCTAATCGAGTTGTGAGGGAACTTAAGAAACAGACACAACAGTTGTGGGGGACTTTCCGTAAGCACAGCAGGGAAGGACCACAACACATAGCGCTAGTAGGAAGGCACCGATTTCCACCTGTGAAGAGAACTCTGGAGGTGCCATTGGACCGGCCGGACTTGCGCAGCCTGGTGAACCGTGTTCCGGACTGAGGACCCAGAGATCTTCAGTAAAGAGGTAAAGAGACTGCAACCTGGTGTCCTCGTTATTTACTGCACTGCACCACTACAGCGTCACTACTATCATCCAAATCCATCATTCACTGTGCGCCCCACGGCAGGGTCACGGACCGGGGCCTAGCCGCCGTGACAACCCCAGAGCAGAGACTCACAGGCCCGGTACCGGGTACCCCTCGGCCCTGCGGCAGTGGGGGCGCTACACATTTCTTACCGATAGAAGGTGAGCATAACCACAACTAAAAGATTTTTTTTTAATGTTGGTAAAAACGTATTATGCTCATTGGAAGCGCCGCACTTGTCTCTTTTTTTTTCCTCTTTACCTAAACCAGGGTATTTCTAAAGGATTGTATTGATTAAGATTATTGTATTTGTTTTTTATTATGTATACCCCTCCTCACATGTAAAGCGCCATGGAATAAATGGCGCTATAATAATAAATTATAATAATTATAATAGTTTACATCCCATATCTTCTTTGTTCTTCACCATCAATCCAGTTACTGGATTGACATTAATATATGCATTGCTGCTTAACAGGTATCAGAGATAGAGATGAGCAGATCGATCTGCAGAGAATCAAATTCACGTCAAATTTTCTGAAATTCAAGGTTTCACATGGATTCAAACATTTTGAGATTAAGCTCACAATTTGCAAAAAAAAAAAAAAAAACTTGCCCATCAACATATACCACACTACTGAAGTATCAAAGAGCTGGCTAATGCCATTTTATTTTTGATTGGACTTCCCCAAAGAATAATGCAGCTATAACTTCTAGCAGATTATCATACCTTGTAAAGTTACGGGACATCACAGAACAGCAGTTCCCAGTGGATCACATTTTGAACAGCAAACTAATTTTCTGTCTTTAGAGCCATTGGGTAAGTCTATCTGTTCAGTAGAGAATAAGTTGTTATGGTCAGTGGGGTCCTCTACGCTAGCCTGTAAAGTGTAAGCCCTTGCTGTCAGCGGAGTCCTCTTTCTCTGATGGAGTGTAAGCTCTTATGGTCAGCAGGGTCTTCTCTCTCCTGAAGAGTGTGTCCTGGGTTTACCATGATAGAGAGGAGCTAGAAGACCACAGCATCTGATTTCTCCTTCTCCTGCACTGATTTGAAGCACTTCATCTTCACATTAAATGGTGTAAATTTATTTTAGCAGTGCAGGGATTAATCTGCTCAGTTTAGAGCTCATGGAAGCTTTCTGGTATTAAGGGTCTCAGCTGTACAGTGTTAGCCACTCCCATCTCCTATATAAACTGGGCCCTGGCTAGCACTCATTGTCAGAGTTCTGGGAAAGCTTTGGTAGATTTACCTGTGACTGTTCCTAGCTTTTGAGTGTGTGATAATTCCCTTTCTTCTCCTACTTTGGTTTAACCCCATCCTCCACTCCCCAGTGTTTACCTCTGTTGTTTATGTGTATATTTGTATGATTGGTATTTTTCTTTATCCCTGTTTATATTACCTTGTTATGTTGCTTGGTTGGTTTATTATGGTACACTACTACTCCCCTCTTCCCTAGGTGGTGGATGGGTGCACAATGAGGGCAGATTTAGGAGCTAAGACAAGGTATGTGGCCCTTGCATCTTCACCATCAGAAGTAATTCAGGGAACAGGGTGAGCTATTGTGCCACTAGTGTTAGGGACAAGGAAGGAGTCCCTGGTTCTGGGACATCAGACAACAGACACGTGACATTAGGTCTGACAGAAATAGTTTTTTGATTCATTCTGGATCTTATCACTGCTCCAACAGAGCAACTGCAGCAGCTAAGCCTGGTGGTGGCAGATCTACGCACTGTTGTTTTACAGCACACTAATACATCAGGTTTGGGGACCATGACTCCCAGACAACACTTAGTGTAGCTCAAGGTCACTTTACCTGACAGGTTCTCTGGGGGACAGGAAAAGTTTGTTGTTTTCACTGTACATGTTTTCATGTGTTCAATGTACATATCTCCTCCATGGGTAGGACACCAATTTTTCTGCCTGCTTAAATCTATCTGGGCAAAAATGAGGTGGTTGTTTCTGCCTGTCTGGACATTGGGGCAGGGTTAACTTGATCGATGCTAGGTTCATCCAGGTCCAGGGCCTTAAACCATATACACTGTCCAGACCCATACTCATAATCTCCATCGACTTTGCAAACTTGAGATAGGGGTATTTTACTCAAGTCATCCAATGGTTACATCTACAGGTAGAGGCCTGTTGTGAATTTGCTTTTTGCTCCCTCTAGTGGTTACTAGTTTTTTGACTCTGGTTTTTCTGTCATTCCTTTTATCCGCACCTGGGTCGTTAGTTAGGGGTGTTGCTATATAAGCTCCCTGGACCTTCAGTTCAATGCCTGGCAACGTAGTTATCAGAGCTAGTCTGCTGTGCTCTTGTCTACTGATCCTGGTTCCAGTTATATCAGCTAAGTCTGCCTTTTGCTTTTTGCTATTTGTTTTGGTTTTGTATTTTTGTCCAGCTTGTTCCAAATCTATATCCTGACCTTTGCTGGAAGCTCTAGGGGGGCTGGTGTTCTCCCCCCGGACCGTTAGACGGTTCGGGGGTTCGTGAATTTCCAGTGTGGATTTTGATAGGGTTTTTGTTGACCATATAAGTTACCTTTCTTTATTCTGCTATCAGTAAGCGGGCCTCTCTGTGCTAAACCTGATTCATTTCTGTGTTTGTCATTTCCTCTTACCTCACCGTCATTATTTGTGGGGGGCTTCTATCCAGCTTTGGGGTCCCCTTCTCTGGAGGCAAGAAAGGTCTTTGTTTTCCTCTACTAGGGGTAGCTAGATTCTCCGGCTGGCGCGTGTCATCTAGAATCAACGTAGGAATGATCCCCGGCTACTTCTAGTGTTGGCGTTAGGAGTAGATATATGGTAAACCCAGTTACCACTGCCCTATGAGCTGGATTTTTGTATTCTGCAGACTTCCACGTTCCTCTGAGACCCTCGCCATTGGGGTCATAACAGTTTGCCAGGCCAGTATTAAATGTTTAATGCATTGCAGAAGAGGGATTATAAGAAAGAAGATTCTGAGTTTTTTTTTTTTCTTCTTCCCCTTTACCTCAGAGTGGCTATGCTTGCTGCAGACATGAATGTCCAGACCTTGATTACAAGTGTGGACCAGCTGGCTACTCGTGTGCAGGGCATACAAGACTATGTTATCAGAAATCCTAGGTCAGAACCTAAAATACCGATTCCTGAACTGTTTTCCGGAGACAGGTTTAAGTTTAGGAATTTCGTGAATAATTGTAAATTGTTTTTGTCCCTGAGACCCTGTTCATCTGGAGATTCTGCTCAGCAAGTAAAAATTGTTATTTCGTTCTTACGGGGCGACCCTCAGGATTGGGCTTTTTCGCTGGCGCCAGGAGATCCGGCATTGGCTGATCTTGATGCGTTTTTTCTGGCGCTCGGTTTACTTTATGAGGAACCCAATCTTGAGATTCAGGCAGAAAAGGCCTTGCTGGCTATGTCTCAGGGGCAGGACGAGGCTGAAGTGTATTGCCAAAAATTTCAGAAATGGTCCGTGCTGACACATTGGAACGAGTGTGCACTGGCCGCTAATTTTAGAAATGGCCTTTCTGAAGCCATTAAGAATGTTATGGTGGGTTTTCCCATTCCCACAGGTCTGAATGATACTATGGCACTGGCTATTCAAATTGACCGGCGGTTGCGGGAGCGCAAAACCGCAAATTCCCTCATGGTGTTGTCTGAACAGACACCTAATTCGGTGCAATGTGATAGAAAAACCGCAAATTCCCTCATGGTGTTGTCTGAACAGACACCTGATTTAATGCAATGTGATAGAATCCTGACTAGAAATGAGCGGAAAATTCATAGACGCCGGAATGGCTTGTGCTACTACTGTGGTGATTCTACACATGTTATCTCAGCATGCTCTAAACGTATAGCTAAGGTTGTTAGTCCTGTCACCGTTGGTAATTTGCAACCTAAATTTATTCTGTCTGTAACTTTGATTTGCTCACTGTCATCTTATCCTGTCATGGCGTTTGTAGATTCAGGTGCTGCCCTGAGTCTCATGGATCTCTCATTTGCTAAGCGCTGTGGTTTTGCTCTTGAACCATTGGAAAATCCTATTCCTCTTAGGGGTATTGATGCTACACCATTGGCAGCAAATAAACCGCAGTATTGGACACAGGTTACCATGTGCATGACTCCTGAACACCGCGAGGTGATACGTTTCCTGGTTTTACATAAAATGCATGATTTGGTTGTTTTAGGGCTGCCATGGTTACAGACCCATAATCCAGTCCTGGACTGGAAGGCTATGTCAGTCTCAAGTTGGGGCTGTCGTGGTATTCATGGGGATTCCCTGCCTGTGTCTATTGCTTCTTCTACGCCTTCGGAAGTTCCGGAGTATTTGTCTGATTATCAGGATGTCTTCAGTGAGTCTGAGTCCAGTGCACTGCCTCCTCATAGGGACTGTGACTGTGCTATAGATTTGATTCCAGGCAGTAAGTTTCCTAAGGGAAGACTGTTTAATCTGTCTGTACCTGAACATACCGCTATGCGTTCATATATCAAGGAGTCTCTGGAGAAAGGACATATTCGTCCGTCTTCTTCCCCTCTTGGTGCAGGATTCTTTTTTGTGGCAAAAAAGGACGGATCTTTGAGACCTTGTATTGATTATCGGCTTTTAAATAAGATCACTGTCAAATTTCAGTATCCTTTACCGCTGTTGTCTGACTTGTTTGCCCGGATTAAGGGTGCCAAGTGGTTCACCAAGATAGACCTTCGTGGTGCGTACAACCTTGTGCGCATTAAGCAAGGTGATGAATGGAAAACCGCATTCAATACGCCCGAAGGTCATTTTGAGTACTTGGTGATGCCTTTTGGGCTCTCCAATGCGCCTTCAGTTTTTCAGTCCTTTATGCATGACATTTTCCGGAAGTATCTGGATAAATTTTTGATTGTTTATCTGGATGATATTTTGGTTTTTTCTGATAATTGGGATTCGCATGTGGAGCAGGTCAGGTTGGTCTTTAAAATTTTGCGTGAAAATTCTTTGTTTGTCAAGGGCTCAAAGTGTCTCTTTGGTGTACAGAAGGTTCCCTTTTTGGGGTTCATTTTTTCCCCTTCTGCTGTGGAGATGGACCCAGTCAAGGTCCGAGCTATTCTTGATTGGACTCAGCCCTCGTCAGTTAAGAGTCTTCAGAAGTTCTTGGGCTTCGCTAACTTCTACCGTCGTTTTATTGCTAATTTTTCTAGCATTGTGAAACCTTTGACGGATATGACCAAGAAGGGCTCCGATGTAGCTAACTGGGCTCCTGCTGCCGTGGAGGCTTTCCAGGAGTTGAAACGCCGGTTTACTTCGGCGCCTGTTTTGTGCCAGCCTGACGTCTCACTTCCCTTTCAGGTTGAGGTGGATGCTTCGGAGATTGGGGCAGGGGCCGTTTTGTCGCAGAGAGGCCCTGGTTGCTCTGTTATGAAACCTTGTGCCTTTTTCTCTAGGAAGTTTTCGCCTGCCGAGCGAAATTATGATGTGGGCAATCGGGAGTTGTTGGCCATGAAATGGGTATTTGAGGAGTGGCGTCATTGGCTCGAGGGTGCTAAGCATCGTGTGGTGGTCTTGACTGATCACAAAAATCTGATGTATCTCGAGTCTGCTAAACGCCTTAATCCGAGACAGGCCCGCTGGTCATTGTTTTTCTCCCGCTTTGATTTTGTTGTCTCGTATTTACCAGGTTCAAAGAATGTGAAGGCCGATGCTCTTTCTAGGAGCTTTGTGCCTGATGCTCCTGGAGTCGCTGATCCTGTTGGTATTCTTAAAGATGGAGTTATCTTGTCAGCTATTTCTCCGGATCTGCGACGTGTGTTGCAGAGATTTCAGGCTGATAGGCCTGAGTCTTGTCCACCTGACAGACTGTTTGTCCCGGATAAGTGGACCAGCAGAGTCATTTCCGAGGTTCATTCCTCGGTGTTGGCAGGTCACCCGGGAATTTTTGGCACCAGAGATCTGGTGGCCAGGTCCTTTTGGTGGCCTTCCTTGTCAAGGGATGTGCGGTCATTTGTGCAGTCCTGTGGGACTTGTGCTCGAGCTAAGCCTTGCTGTTCTCGTGCCAGCGGTTTGCTCTTGCCCTTGCCTGTCCCGAAGAGACCTTGGACACATATCTCCATGGATTTCATTTCTGATCTTCCGCTATCTCAGGGCATGTCCGTTATCTGGGTGATATGTGATCGCTTCTCCAAGATGGTCCATTTGGTTCCTTTGCCTAAGCTGCCTTCCTCTTCCGATCTGGTTCCTGTGTTTTTCCAGAACGTGGTTCGTTTGCACGGCATCCCTGAGAATATTGTGTCAGACAGAGGATCCCAGTTCGTTTCCAGGTTCTGGCGATCCTTTTGTAGTAGGATGGGCATTGATTTGTCGTTTTCGTCTGCTTTCCACCCTCAGACTAATGGACAGACGGAGCAAACCAATCAGACTTTGGAGGCTTATTTGAGGTGTTTTGTCTCTGCTGATCAGGACGATTGGGTGACATTCTTGCCGTTGGCTGAGTTTGCCCTTAATAATCGGGCTAGTTCCGCCACCTTGGTTTCGCCTTTTTTCTGCAACTCTGGTTTCCATCCTCACTTTTCTTCGGGTCATGTGGAGCCTTCTGACTGTCCTGGGGTGGATTCTGTGGTGGATAGGTTGCAGCAGATCTGGAATCATGTGGTGGACAACTTGAAGTTGTCACAGGAGAAGGCTCAGCGCTTTGCCAACCGCCGCCGCGGTGTGGGTCCCCGAGTACGCGTTGGGGATTTGGTATGGCTTTCTTCCCGCTTTGTTCCTATGAAGGTCTCCTCTCCCAAATTTAAACCTCGTTTTATTGGGCCTTACAAGATATTGGAAATCCTTAATCCTGTATCTTTTCGTCTGGATCTTCCTGTGTCGTTTGCTATTCACAATGTATTTCATAGGTCCTTGTTGCGGCGGTACATTGTGCCTGTAGTTCCTTCTGCTGAGCCTCCTGCTCCGGTGTTGGTTGAGGGCGAGTTGGAGTACGTGGTGGAGAAGATCTTGGATTCTCGCCTCTCCAGGCGGAGGCTTCAGTACCTGGTCAAGTGGAAGGGCTATGGTCAGGAGGATAATTCCTGGGTGGTCGCCTCTGATGTTCATGCGGCCGATTTAGTTCGTGCCTTTCATGCCGCTCATCCTGATCGCCCTGGTGGTCGTGGTGAGGGTTCGGTGACCCCTCACTAAGGGGGGGGTACTGTTGTGAATTTGCTTTTTGCTCCCTCTAGTGGTTACTAGTTTTTTGACTCTGGTTTTTCTGTCATTCCTTTTATCCGCACCTGGGTCGTTAGTTAGGGGTGTTGCTATATAAGCTCCCTGGACCTTCAGTTCAATGCCTGGCAACGTAGTTATCAGAGCTAGTCTGCTGTGCTCTTGTCTACTGATCCTGGTTCCAGTTATATCAGCTAAGTCTGCCTTTTGCTGTTTGCTATTTGTTTTGGTTTTGTATTTTTGTCCAGCTTGTTCCAAATCTATATCCTGACCTTTGCTGGAAGCTCTAGGGGGGCTGGTGTTCTCCCCCCGGACCGTTAGACGGTTCGGGGGTTCTTGAATTTCCAGTGTGGATTTTGATAGGGTTTTTGTTGACCATGTAAGTTACCTTTCTTTATTCTGCTATCAGTAAGCGGGCCTCTCTGTGCTAAACCTGATTCATTTCTGTGTTTGTCATTTCCTCTTACCTCACCGTCATTATTTGTGGGGGGCTTCTATCCAGCTTTGGGGTCCCCTTCTCTGGAGGCCAGAAAGGTCTTTGTTTTCCTCTACTAGGGGTAGCTAGATTCTCCGGCTGGCGCGTGTCATCTAGAATCAACGTAGGAATGATCCCCGGCTACTTCTAGTGTTGGCGTTAGGAGTAGATATATGGTCAACCCAGTTACCACTGCCCTATGAGCTGGATTTTTGTATTCTGCAGACTTCCACGTTCCTCTGAGACCCTCGCCATTGGGGTCATAACAGAGGCCATGCACTCAGTAGGTATTGACTGTTATGTGCTAGAGGGTCTTCCCTCTTTTGTGGTTCTTGGACTTCATGGGTTACTCTGTACAACCCTGTGGTAGCTTGGCAGACTTGGGAGGTGGTAAAGTGGAGTGAGTATTGTCAAGGACACTGTTTGGGCACCCAGCTTGCAAGGTTGGGTAACCAGTCTGTGTCTAAATACCTGTCTGACTTTTTGGGGATGTGTTTTTTCGGGGCAGGGGTGCCAAGAACTTCCTCTTCATCGTCCTTTTGAGTGTGCCGTTAATCTTGACCCTGGAGCCAAGCTGCCAAAAAGCAGACTATATAATATCTCTGGTCCAGAGAGATAGACCATGAAGGACTATATCGCAGAAAGTTTGACAAAGGGTCATATCAGACCATCCTTGTCCCTCATTACTGCAGGATTTTTCTATGTAAAGAAGAAAGACAGGGGATTAAGCCTCTGCCAAGATTTCCACCAACTCAACCAGATCACGGTCCAGGATCCGTATCCACTCCCTCTCATCCCAGACCTCTTTAATAAGATTGAAGGAGGAAAATGGTTTTCTAAACTGGATCTCAGGGGGGCATATAATCTCATTTGTATTAAAAAGGGGGATGAGCGGAAGACAGCTTTCAATATGCCTGAGAACCTTGTGATGCCATTTGGGTTGACTAATGCTCCCACTGTCTTTCAGCACTTTGTAAATGACATCTTTAGTAACCTGGTAGGTCTATTTGTGGTAATTAGTGTTGAGCATTCCGATACCGCAAGTATCGGGTATCGGCCGATACTTAGCGGTATCGGAATTCCGATACCGAGATCCGATACTTGCCGCGTATCGGATACCGGAATCGGAAGTTCCCAGGATTCAAACTGCACAAATTTGCACGAAATCAGCCAATGCGAATGATTCCAAGTGTGGGCACATCCTGTTCAGCATGAAGGGCATGAAACTACTGGCAAGGCTGTGATTGGCTGCTGAAATGATGTCATGATGCAGTTTAAAAGTCGCTGGCGCCATTTTTCGCTCACTCTGCTGTGAATTCAGTTAGTGACAGGACGCTGTTTGCTGACTGAGGGCCAGTTTAGAGATAGCGATTTGCTTCTTTGTGCTTTTCCAAGGCTAATTTAGCAACCGCTGTGTTCACCTACTAATCACCTTGCTTTTGCCTTGCAGCGCTGTTTTCACAGCGATCTGCAAGGTCTGTGTGTGTGTGTGTGTGTGTGTGTGTGTGAGTGCAGCCCACTCTCTGGTCTGTGTGCAGCCATAGGCCATCCATAGCTGGTTGTATTCAGTTCAGGGAGGGTGGTTCATTGCCTCATACTGTTCTTTTTTTTTTTTTTTTTTTTCAAGTAGTGTAGTCTGCTGCTCATTTTTTGTAATAATTCCTATTAGTGACTTTCCACCCGTATCCAGCTAACTTGTGGAAAAGCACTACATAGGATAAAGTAGAGGAGGTTTTTTGGGCCTTGCAGCGCCGTTTACGGCTGTCTGCACGGTCTCCGTGTGACTGCAGCTCGCCCTGTAGTCTGTGAGCAGCCATAGCCTGGTTGTATCCAGCTCAGGGATCTTCACTGCATCATACCGTAAAATCAATTTTCCTTTTGTTTTAAGTAGTGCAGGCTGCTGCACATTTTTTCAAAAAATTCCTATTAGTGTCTTTCCACCCGTATCCAGCTAACTTGTGGAAAAACACAACATAGGATAAAGTAGAGGAGGTTTTTTGGGCCTTGCAGCGCCGTTTACGGCTGTCTGCACGGTCTCCGTGTGACTGCAGCTCTCTCTGTTGTCAGTTCAGCCCCAAAAAAATAAATAAATAATAAAGTTCACCAAACACACCACTTTACATTTGTGTAGGCCACATTAGCTCATATTAAAGTCTAGTCCACACTTTAGAAAATTAGTGTTTCCTATACCTGTTAGGACTCGGAGCTGTTCAGGAATAAGCACACAAAGCCGTTAGTACTTTTCTGCTTATCTTTATCAGTCAACCAAGATGAAGAAGGCAGGGAGTAAGGCACTTGGGTGCGGAGCAGGGAGAGGACGTGGGGATTCTGTGCCTGCTGCGGGCACCAGTGACTCCTCAGCACCCAGTTTCACCAGGGAAGTCCTTCATGCGCAGCTTTGTCGCAGAGCGCCGTACACCGCTGCTGCGTGAAGACCAAATTGAAGCCGTTGTCGGATGGATGGCAGCTAACGCATTGACTTCAATTAGTGCCACATCCTCTCAGACACAGAGCACTGGAGAGCAGCCATCTGTCTCTTCACCACCTGCCAAATTGGCCAGGCAGACAGAGAGCCCAGGACAGGAGCCGTCTCTACTTCTGTTCTCTGAATCTCTTGGCTTGGAAACAGGGGGCCAGCCAAGCAGCATTGGAGAAATGGAAGAAGAGGCAGGGTGCAGTGATGCCCAACAGCTTTTTCTCTCTGAGTCTGAAGAGGCGGGTGGGCCAGTGCCTCCAGTCACCACATCGCAGGCCGCATCCGCTGATGATGACACTCAGGTGCCACTTTCTGGTGCGTGCTCTGCTGCTGAGACTACCCAGGAGGAGCAGTTGGTGGCAGAGGGTAGTGTAGATGATGAGGTCCTTGACCCATCGTGGCGTGAGGGACAGGAAGGTGGTGGGAGCAGCTCCGAGGAAGAGATTCCTAGAACGGGCCAAAGAGGTAGAGGGAGGGGGAAGACTGCGCAGCCTGTAGCCTCCACTTTGGCACCCGTTAGGAGCATGTCTGTTCCAAAAGCCAAAAAGGGCGCTCCCAAGACTTGCAGTGTCTGGCCCTTTTTTGACACAGTTGCAGATGACATTTGCTATGTCAAATGCAAGGTGTGTCATCACAAAGTCAAAAGAGGTCGAAATGTCAGCAACCTCAATACCTCCAACATGTGGAAACATGTGCGCAACAGACACGGGGCGGAGTTAGAAAAACACACTGAAGAGCTAGGCCAACCAACAGCGGCAGCTACCACCTCTTCAGCTCGTGTTGCCTCTTCCTCCAGCTCACACGCAGCTGGTTCGGCTTCCTCCCAGGATTGCCGTGGAAGAACCTCTGGCCCTGTTGTCCAGAGACCCACTGTAATTCCACCCGCAGCACCACTTTCCCAGTCATCCACACACTCCCAGCCCAGTCTACAGCCATCGGTAGTACAGGCATGGGAGAAAAGGCGGCCTTTCTCGTCAAACCACCCACGAGCACAGGCTCTGACTGCAGGCATTGCCAAACTTCTGTCACTGGAAATGCTGTCATTCAGGCTGGTGGAGACTGACAGCTTCCGTGACTTGATGTCATTGGCAATCCCACAGTACAATGTGCCCAGCCGCTTTTACTTCAGCAGGCAAGCTGTCCCTGCCCTGCACAAGCATGTGGAGGGACACATAAAACACGTGCTACTGAACGCCGTCAGTAGCAAGGTCCACCTCACCACCGATGCGTGGACCAGTCAACATGGACAGGGGCGATACCTTTCCCTCACGGTACAGATCGTGCGAGTGGCGCAGGACGTGTCCTGCCCACTCCAAGGATTGCAGGAATCCATTCTGTATGCATTGACTCCTCCTCTTACACCAGTTCCTCAGAATCATCGCTGCAGGAGCCGTCACAGTCCACCTCCACATGGACCCGTGATGAACGTTTACCTGTTACGACCGACATGAGCACAGCCGTGGCCAAACGTCAACAGGCCGTCTTGAAATTAATTTCTTTGGGGAATCGAAGCCATACAGCGCAGGAGCTCTGGAATGCCATCAAGCAGGAGAGCGATGTGTGGTTTGTGGCAGCGAATCTCCAGCCAGGCATGGTAGTGTGTGATAATGGCCGAAATCTGGTGGCAGCTCTGGGCCTCGGCAACCTCACTCACATCCCATGTCTGGCACATGTGCTCAATTTGGTTGTGCAGAGTTTTTTGAGGGACTATCCGGATCTTGATACACTGCTGCACAAGGTCCGCCTAGAGTGTGCTCACTTGCGGCGTTCCAGCACGGCAAAATCGCGCATTGCGGCTCTGCAGCGCCGACACCGCCTGCCGGAACATCGCATCATATGTGACCTACCTACCAGGTGGAATTCCACGTTACATATGTTGGAGCGGTTGTGTGAGCAGCATCAAGCTGTAATGGAGTACCAGCTGCATCAGGCGCAAAGAAGTCGCACTCCGCGCCGTTCAGACTTCACAACCACAGAGTGGGCCACTATGAAGGACGTCTGCCAGGTTTTGCGTCCCTTCGATTATTCCACGTGGATGGCGAGTGCAGATGATGCACTAGTCAGCATGACTGTCCCCCTTATCTGCCTGCTTGAAAAATCACTGCAAGCGCTAAGGGATGATGTTGTGGAAGAGGTGGAGGATGAGGATTCACTATTTCCATCATCTTCTGGACAGTCAGCGCCATGTGGTTCCTCACAAACGCGTAGGCAGGGGACACTTTGTGAGGAGGATGAGGAGGAGTCAATGGAGGAGGAAGACATCCGTCCAGAGGAGGGAGTTACACAATTGTCCAGTACTCAGTGTGTACAGCGAGGGTGGGGTGATGACGAGCGGGCAGAGATCACGCCTCCAGCAGGGGACAGCGTTTCTTGGCCAGTTGGCAGTCTGCAGCACATGGTGGATTACATGCTGCAGTGCCTGAGAAACGACTGCCGCATCGCCCACATTCTCAACATGTCTGATTATTGGGTGTTCACCCTCCTCGATCCTCGCTACCGGGACAACGTAGAAAGCCTCATCACACCGTTGAACCGGGAGCGAAAAAATCCGGAGTACCAAGACACACTGGTGAATTCCATCATCTTCTCCATTCCAACTGAGAGAAGTGCTGCTAGTGCATTACAAAGCAGCTCAGTGCGTCCAGGCAGTGGAGGAGGCTCTGCACAAAGAGGGAGCAGAAGCAGTGCCTCTGCCCAAGGCAAGACCAGTATGGCCCAACTGTGGCACAGTTTTGTGTGCCCGCCACAAAAGTCTACACCATCACAGACGGCTCCAGTCAGCAGGAGGCAACGGTTCCGTCAGATGGTGACAGACTACATGTCTTGCCCTCTTGCTGTACTCCCAGACGGCTCTTCCCCTTTCAAGTTTTGGGTCTCAAAGCTGGATACATGGCCAGAGCTAAGCCAGTATGCATTGGAGGTGCTGGCTTGCCCTGCGGCTAGTTTATTATCGGAACGCGTCTTTAGTGCTGCAGGTGGTGTACTAACTGACCGTCGCATGCGACTATCCTCCGATAACGTTGACCGGCTTACTTTCCTGAAAATGAACAAGGCCTGGATCTCGCAGGAATTTGCCACTCCTCTTCCTGATTAAATAATTAGGTGACTGTCTACAGTATCCAGGTCTCCTGTTGTGTTCATCTTTCTACCACCTGAACTTTAATTCCTGGGCTCCAACACCGCCAGTTGAGGCTCAGAAGTGCTGTCTGCACAGTCAAAACATATGACTCAGTGTTCTTGGGTTTCAGTAACGCCAGCTGATCCCCAGCTGTGTAGCCGGCAATGTGTCCTGCGACCGCCACGCTGACACAACAACTGAAATGTAAGGGAACCTGTCCCCCTCCCCCATTGCATTTGTTACTGAAAGAGCCATCTTGTGCAGCAGTAATGCTGCACAAGGAAAAGGTAGCTATTTTTGTTTAGCTCCTTGCACACGCAGAACTTAACACTTATAAAATGTGTCCACTGATACCGTAAAACCGTCATGGAGGTGGGACTTTCCTTCGTAATATGACGCAGCACAGCTGTCATTCCTACCCCCTTGGCGCCGTGCCCCGGCTCCTCAGCGTTGTTTGATTCCATCCCGGAGCCTGCGCTGTTATGTTATCCCTTGGCCAGGCACACTTAGCGCTGCCCCTCTTCTAACATCATTTGGTGTCAGGCTGACTGCGCCTGTGCATCCGCGCTGGCCGAGAGCCCGCCTCGCAGTGTCTTCTGATTTAATCCCACTGGGGGCCTGAGATCCATGGACATGCGCAGTGCATATCTGAACCTCCGCTTCACACTCATCTCCCTACGCTTTCTTCAGACTGTGCGCCGTCAGCTGATCCCTAATAGCATGCCACGGCCGTGACACCGCACAGTCTGAAGAAGCCGTAGGGAGGGGAGTGAGAGGCGAGGATATGCACTGCGCATGGCCACGGATCCCAGGCCCGCGGTGGGATTACATTAGACGACACTGCGAGGCGGGCTCTCGGCCAGCGCGGCCGCACAGGCGCAGCCAGCCTGACACCAAATGATGTCAGAAGATGGGCAGCGCTAAGTGTGCCTGACCAAGGGATAACATAACAGCGCAGGCTCCGGGACGGAATCAAACAACGCTGAGGAGCCGGGGCACGGCGCCAAGGGGGTAGGAATGACAGCTGTGCTGCATCATAATACGAAGGAAAGTCCCACCTCCGGGACGGTCTCACGGTATCAGGGGACATATTTTATAAGTGTTTAGTTCTGTGTTTGCAAGGAGCATAATGAAAAGAGCCACCTTTTCCTTTTGCATCCTTTGTGCTGCACAAGCTGGCTCTTTCAGCTACAAACGCCTTGGGGGGGTTTAAAGGTTCCCTTTCGACTTTCTCCAATCAGGCTTCGGCCTACACTGTGTTCCTCTGCTCCTCCTGCTGTCCCTGGGCTCCAACACCGCTAGTTGTTGCCTGGTAGTGCTGTACGCACAGTCAACAGTCGCTCCTCTGTTATTGGGGTTCAGTAACGTCAGCTGCTCCCCAGCTGTGTGTGTGGCAATCCCTCCTCTCTCCTCCACCTCCTCCTCCTCCTTTTGTCCCTGGGCTCCAAAACCGCTAGTTGTTGTCCGGAAGTGCTGTCCGCACAGTCCACAGTCGCTCCTCTGTTATTGGGGTTCAGTAACGTCAGCTGTTCCCCAGCTGTGTGTGTGGCAATCCCTCCTCTCTCCTCCACCTCCTCCTCCTCCTTCTGTCCCTGGGCTCCAACACCGCTAGTTGTTGTCCGGAAGTGCTGTCCGCACAGTCCACAGTCGCTCCTCTGTTATTGGGGTTCAGTAACGTCAGCTGTTCCCCAGCTGTGTGTGTGGCAATCCCTCCTCTCTCCTCCACCTCCTCCTCCTGCTGTCCCTGGGCTCCAACACCACTAGTTGTTGCCTGGTAGTGCTGTCCACACAGTCAACAGTCGCTCCTCTGTTTTTGGGGTTCAGTAATGTCAGCTGTTCCCCAGCTGTGTGTGTGGCAATCCCTCCTCTCTCCTCCACCTCCTCCTCCTTCTGTCCCTGGGCTCCAACACCGCTAGTTGTTGCCTGGTAGTGCTGTACGCACAGTCAACAGTCGCTCCTCTGTTATTGGGGTTCAGTAACGTCAGCTGTTCCCCAGCTGTGTGTGTGGCAATCCCTCCTCTCTCCTCCACCTCCTCCTCCTTCTGTCCCTGGGCTCCAACACCGCTAGTTGTTGCCTGGTAGTGCTGTACGCACAGTCAACAGTCGCTCCTCTGTTATTGGGGTTCAGTAACGTCAGCTGTTCCCCAGCTGTGTGTGTGGCAATCCCTCCTCTCTCCTCCACCTCCTCCTCCTGTCCCTGGGCTCCAACACCGCTATTTGCTGTCCAGAAGTGCTGTCCGCACAGAGCCAAACACCTCGCCAATGTGTTAGTGGGGTTCAGCACCGCCAGCTGTTCCCCTGCTGTGTATACGGCAACGTGTCATGCGACCGCCACGCAGGCACAACAACTTAAATTTAAGGGAACCTGTCCCCCCCCCAAGGCGTTTGTTACTGAAAGAGCCACCTTGTGCAGCAGTAATGATGCAAATGGAAAAAGTGCCTCTTTTCGTGGTGCTCTTTGCAAATGCTGAACCTAACACTTATGAAATGTGTCCCCTCACACCGTTAAACCGTCCGGTAGGTGGAACTTTCCTTTGTCATGTGATGCAGCACAGCCGTCATTCTTACCCCCTTGGCGCCGTGCGCCGCCTCCTCAGCGTTGTTTGAATCTGTCCCGGAGCTTGCGCTGTTAGGTTAGCCCTTGGCCATGCACATATTTTGCGCTGCCCGTCTTCTGACATCATTTGGTGTCAGGCTGGCTGCGCTGGCCAAGATCCCGCCTCGCAGTGTCTTCTGATTTAATCCCACTGGGGGTCTGAGATCCATGGACATGCGCAGTGCATATCTGAACCTCCACCTCTCACTCATCTCCCTACGGCTTCTTCAGACTGTGCGGTGTCAGCTGATCCCTAATAGCATGCCACGGCCGTGACACCGCCCAGTCTGAAGAAGCCGTAGTGAGGGGAGTGAGAGGTGAGGATATGCACTGAGCATGGCCACGGATCCCAGGCCCGCGGTGGGATTACAGTAGACGACACTGCGAGGCGGGATCTCGGCCAGCGCAGCCGCACAGGCGCAGCCAGTCTGACACCAAATGATGTCAGAAGACGGGCAGCGCAAAATGTGTGCATGGCCAAGGGCTAACCTAACAGCGCAGGCTCCGAGACTGATTCAAACTACGCTGAGGAGGCGGCGCACGGCGCCAAGGGGGTAAGAATGACGGCTGTGCTGCGTCACATCACAAAGGAAAGTTTCACCTACCGGACGGTTTAACGGTGTGAGGGGACACATTTCATAAGTGTTAGGTTCAGCATGTGCAAGGACCATAATTAAAAGAGCTAAGTTTACCTTTTCCAGCATTACTGCTGTACACGATGGCTCTTTCAGCTACAAACGCCTGGGGGGGGGGAATTAAAGGTTCCCTTTCAACTTGCTCCAGTACAGGCTTCGGCCTACACTCTGCTCCTCCTGCTGAATCTGGGCTCTAACACCGCCAGTTGGCGCCCGGAAGTGCTAGCTGCACAGAGACAAACACCAGCCAATGTGTCAGTGGGGTTCAGCACCGCCAGCTGTTCCCCTGCTGTGTAGCCGGCAACGTGTCCTGCAACAGCCACGCAGACACAACAGACCCAAAGCTGCCGCCAGTGCAGGCTTCGGCCTACACTCTGCTCCCTCTCCTCCTCCTGCTGACCCTGGGCTCTAACACCGCCAGTTGGGGCCCAGATGTGCTAGCTGCACAGAGAAACACACCAGCCAATGTGTCAGTGGGGTTCAGCACCGCCAGCTGTTCCCCTGCTGTGTAGCCGGCATCGTGTCCTGCAACAGCCACGCAGACACAAGAACTGAAATTGAAGGGAACTTGTCCCCCCTCCCCCAGGTGTTTGTATGTTTCACAGCCACCTTGTACAGCAGTAATGCTGCATGTGTGCAAGGTGGCTCAGAAACTTATTCTCCTTGCACACGTGGAACTGAACACGTCTAAAATGTGTCCTCTGTGACCATTAAACCGTCCCTGAGGTGTGACTTTCCTTTGTAATGACACGCTGCAACCCCCTTGGTAGCGCTGCCCGTCTTCTGGCATCATTGTTTGGCTGGCTGCGCCTCTGCGGCCGCCCTGGCCCACAAAACGCCCCTCGGTGTCTTATTTATTTTGACTGCGAGGGTGTGATTGATGGGCATGAGCAGTGCATATGTTCGCCTGTCCCTCATCTCCTTCGGCCTTCTTCAGACTGTGCGGCTTCATGGCCATGGCATGCGACAAGGGATCAGCTGACGCCGCACAGTCTGAAGCAGGTGTAAGGACCCGAGTGTGAGAGGCGAACATATGTACTGCGCCAGGCCATGAATCCCAGCCCTGCAGTGTTTTAACAATGTAAAGACACTGCGGGGCTGGGATTCATGGTCATCGCGAACCGCACCGGCCAACATTAAATGATGTCAGAAGATGGGCAGCGCTAGCAGCGCAAGGCCAAGGGATAACACGACAGCGCAGACGCCTGTGCAGCAAATAACGACGCTCAGGATGCCGCGCCCAGCACCAAGGTGGGATTTTTGACAGCTGTGCTGCGTCTCATTACAAAGGGAACTCACGCCTCCAAAACAGTTTGACTGCTTAAGGGCCTAAATGTTATACGTGTTTCTTTCTGCGTGTGCAAGGAGCAAAGTTAAAAGAGCAACCTTTTACTTGTGCAGCATTACTGCTGCCCAAGCTGTGGCTCTTGTAGTTTGTAACCCCTGAGGGGGGGTTAAAGGTTACCTTTAAAATCGGTTCAATTAGGCTTTGGCCTACACTGTGCTCCACCTGTAGAGCCCGGGCTCCAACACCGCTAGTTGCTGTCCGGAAGTGCTGGCTGCACAGAGCAAAACACACGCCACTCTGTAAGTGGGGTTCAGCACCGCCAGCTGTTCCCCTGCTGTGTAGCCGGCAACATGTCCTGCAACAGCCACGCAGACACAAAGCTGCCGCCAGTGCAGGCTTCGGCCTACACTCTGCTCCATCTCCTCCTGCTGACCCTGGGCTCTAACACCGCCAGTTGGGGCCCGGTACTGCTAGCTGCACAGAGAAAAACACCAGCCAATGTGTCAGTGGGGTTCAGCACCGCCAGCTGTTCCCCTGCTGTGTAGCCGGCAACATGTCCTGCAACAGCCACGCAGACACAAAGCTGCCACCAGTGCAGGCTTCGGCCTACACTCTGCTCCCTCTCCTCCTGCTGACCCTGGGCTCTAACACCGCCAGTTGGGGCCCGGTACTGCTAGCTGCACAGAGAAAAACACCAGCCAATGTGTCAGTGGGGTTCAGCACCGCCAGCTGTTCCCCTGCTGTGTAGCCGGCAACGTGTCCTGCAACAGCCACGCAGACACAAGAACTGAAATTGAAGGGAACCTGTCCCCCCTCCCCAGGTGTTTGTATGTTTTACAGCCACCTTGTACAGCAGTAATGCTGCATGTGTGCAAGGTGGCTCATAAACTTATTCTCCTTGCACCCGTGGAACAGAACACGTCTACAATGTGTCCCCTGAGACCATTAAAACGTCCCTGAGGTGTGACTTTCCTTTGTAATGACACGCAACAACCCCCTTGGTAGCACAGCCCTTCTTCTGACATCATTGTTTGGCTGGCTGCGCCTCTGCGGCCGCCCTGCCCGACACAACGCCCCTCGGTGTCTTATTTATTTTGACTGCGAGGGTGTGATTGACGGGCATGAGCAGTGCATATCTTCGCCAGGCTGTCACTCAGCTCCTTCCGCCTTCTTCAGACTGTGCGGCTTCAAGGCCGTGGCATGCGATAAGGGATCAGCTGACGCCGCACAGTCTGTAGCAGGTGTAAGGACACGAGCGAGAGGCGAACATATGTACTGCGCCAGGCCATGAATCCCAGCCCCGCAGTGTGAAACACTGTAAAGACACTGCGGGGCTGGGATTCATGGGCATCGCGAACCGCACCAGCCGACATGAAATGATGTCAGAAGACGGGCAGCGCATGGCCAAGGGATAAAGCAACAACGCAGACTCCAGTACAGCAAAATGCGATGCTCAGGAGGCCGCGCCAAGCACCACGTTGGTATTTTTGCCAGCTGTGCTGCGTCTCATTACAAAGGGAACTCCCGCCTCCAAGACAGATTGACTGTATAAGGGCCAAAATGTTGTACGTGTTTCATTCAGCTTGTGCAAGGAACAAAATTAAAAGAGCAACCTTTGACTTGTGCGGCACTACTGCTGCATAAGGTGTGGCTCTTCTAGTTTGTAACACCTGAGGGGGGGTTAAAGGTTACCTTTAAAATTGGTTCAATTAGGCTTCGGCCTACACTCTGCTCCCTCTCCTCCTGCTGACCCTGGGCTCTAACACCGCCAGTTGGGGCCCGGAAGTGCTAGCTGCACAGAGAAAAACACCAGCCAATGTGTCAGTGGGGTTCAGCACCGCCAGTTGTTCCCCTGCTGTGTAGCCGGCAACGTGTCCTGCAACAGCCACGCAGACACAAAGCTGCCGCCAGTGCAGGCTTCGGCCTACACTCTGCTCCCTCTCCTCCTGCTGACCCTGGGCTCTAACACCGCCAGTTGGGGCCCGGTACTGCTAACTGCACAGAGAAAAACACCAGCCAATGTGTCAGTGGGGTTCAGCACCGCCAGCTGTTCCCCTGCTGTGTAGCCGGCAACGTGTCCTGCAACAGCCACGCAGACACAAGAACTGAAATTGAAGGGAACCTGTCCCCCCTCCCCCAGGTGTTTGTATGTTTTACAGCCACCTTGTACAGCAGTAATGCTGCATGTGTGCAAGGTGGCTCATAAACTTATTCTCCTTGCACCCGTGGAACAGAACACGTCTACAATGTGTCCCCTGAGACCATTAAAACGTCCCTGAGGTGTGACTTTCCTTTGTAATGACACGCAACAACCCCCTTGGTAGCACAGCCCTTCTTCTGACATCATTGTTTGGCTGGCTGCGCCTCTGCGGCCGCCCTGCTCGACACAACGCCCCTCGGTGTCTTATTTATTTTGACTGCGAGGGTGTGATTGACGGGCATGAGCAGTGCATATCTTCGCCAGGCGGTCACTCAGCTCCTTCCGCCTTCTTCAGACTGTGAGGCTTCAAGGCCGTGGCATGCGATAAGGGATCAGCTGACGCCGCACAGTCTGTAGCAGGTGTAAGGACACGAGCGAGAGGCGAACATATGTACTGCGCCAGGCCATGAATCCCAGCCCCGCAGTGTGAAACACTGTAAAGACACTGCGGGGCTGGGATTCATGGGCATCGCGAACCACACCAGCCAACATGAAATGATGTCAGAAGACGGGCAGCGCATGGCCAAGGGATAACGCAACAACGCAGACTCCTGTACAGCAAAATGCGATGCTCAGGAGGCCGCGCCCAGCACCAAGGTGGGATTTTTGCCAGCTGTGCTGCGTCTCATTACAAAGGGAACTCACGCCTCCAAAACAGTTTGACTGCTTAAGGGCCTAAATGTTATATGTGTTTCTTTCTGCGTGTGCAAGGAGCAAAATTAAAAGAGCAACCTTTGACTTGTGCAGCATTACTGCTGTAGAAGCTGTGGCTCTTGTAGTTTGTAACCCCTGAGGGGGGGTTTAAAGGTTACCTTTAAAATCGGTTCAATTAGGCTTCGGCCTACACTCTGTTCCACCTGCAGAACCCGGGCTCCAACACCGCTAGTTGCTGTCCGGAAGTGCTGGCTGCACAGAGAAAAACACCAGCCAATGTGTCAGTGGGGTTCAGCACCGCCAGCTGTTCCCCTGCTGTGTAGCCGGCAACGTGTCCTGCAACAGCCACGCAGACACAACAGACCTACAAATGCCTCCAGTGCAGGCTTCGGCCTACACTCTGCTCCCCCTGCTGACCCTTTGCTCCAACACCGCTAGTTGGGGCTCTAGGAAGACAAGCTTGAATAGGTCCCCATCCTGGTTCCAGCACCGTCAGCTGGTTCCGGGCAGAGCCTTTGGCTTAGGTGCCTCCCTCTGGGTATCCGAGTTCCACCAACGTCAGGTGGTCCTTGGTAGTGCTTTCAGGCACGGTTACCTCCTGCTTAGTAACCGGGTTCCAGTAACGTCAGCTGGTCCTCGGTAGTTCCATTAGCTCTTGGACCTTCGGCTACCCATCCGGGTTCCAGTACCGTCAGCTGGTTCTCGGCAGTGTCTTTTGCTCTTGTACCTTCTCCTCCCCATCCTGGTTCCAGTACCGTCAGCTGGTTCCGGGCAGAGCCTTTGGCTTAGGTGCCTCCCTCTGGGTATCCGAGTTCCACCAACGTCAGGTGGTCCTTGGTAGTGCTTTCAGCACAGGTACCTCCTGCTTAGTAACCGGGTTCCAGTAACGTCAGCTGGTCCTCGGTAGTTCCATTGGCTCTTGGACCTTCGGCTACCCATCCGGGTTCCAGTACCGTCAGCTGGTTCTCGGCAGTGTCTTTTGCTCTTGTACCTTCTGCTCCCCATCCTGGTTCCAGTACCGTCAGCTGGTTCCGGGCAGAGCCTTTGGCTTAGGTGCCTCCCTCTGGGTATCCGAATTCCACCAACGTCAGGTGGTCCTTGATAGTGCTTTCAGGCACGGGTACCTCCTGCTGTTCCAGTAACGTCAGCTGGTCCTCGGTAGTTCCATTGGCTCTTGGACCTTCGGGTAGCCATCCGAGTTCCAGTTCCATCAGCTGTTTCTCAGCATTTTCTCAGCCTTCTTGTACCTTCTGCTACATTTCCAAGTTCAAGACCCTAAAGATGACGACCCGGAAGACCACCCCTAAGATGACGACGACACCAGAGACGACAACCACTGAGATGACGACGACCCTGGAGACGATGACCCTGAAGACCACCCCGATGACGACGACCCCAGAGACGACGACCCTGGAGACGACGACGACCTGGAAGACCGAGAAGCAGAAGAACAAGAGGCTGCAGAACAAAGAGCAGAAGAACATTAAGCATAAGACTAAATATCAGAGCAAAAGATATTATCTAATTTATAAGCAGAAGAAGACTTAGCAGTGTATGGGGGTGAGTCCGTTCCTCCTCGTGGTGCCCCTGGATAAAGCCTGATGCTGCAGGCCAAACTGAACGCGGACAAATGTAACTGTTTTGTGACAGGCAGAACGGAAGGTGTAATCTTCAAACTTTTATAGATAACAACTACGGGAATGCCTGTCACAAATAAGAATATGATGAAGAAGTTGAATATGAAGAAGATAATAGTAAAATAAAAAGAATATGAACAATGTAACAAAAAAATAATAGGTAGAAGATGAAGAAGAAGATGAATAAGGTGAAGAAGTTGATGTCAAAGAAGCTGATGATGAGGATAATGAAGAAGAAAGTGTGGGAGAAGTAAAAAAGAAGGTGAAGGGCGTGGAAGTAGTGAAACATCAATATCTGACAAAATAAAAAAAAAATTAACATAGTCAAAATCTTTCTAACGCCGAACGTCATAAAAAACAAAACAAAATCCTGCTATTCTATTAGATTGGGCTAAACCTCTGTGCCTTTAATGTCTCCGCCACCTCCCCCAATACATCCTACATTATTCTTCGTTGTTTTCCTTCATGTAGAATGAACCTACAAGTTAAGAAAGGGTTTATTTTAATTCCGATATTTTCGTCCCATTGACTTGCATTGGGATCGGGTATCGGTATCGGATTAGATCCGATACTTTGACGGTATCGGCCGATACTTTCCGATACCGATACTTTCCGATATCGGAAGGTATCGCTCAACACTACTGATAAGAGATGCAGCCAAGAGGCCCATGATCACTCTGGATGAACTGCAGAGATCTACAGCTGAGGTGGGACAGTCTGTTCATAGGACAACAATCAGTCATACTCTGCACAAATCTGGCCTTTATGGAAGAGTGGCAAGAAGAAAGCCATTTCTCAAAGATTTCCATAAAAAGTGTTGTTTAAAGTTTGCAACAAGCCACCTGGGAGACACACCAAACATGTGGAAGAAGGTGCTCTGGTCAGATGAAACCAAAACGATATGTTTAGCGTAAAGGCAACACAGTTCATTATCCTGAACAGGGGCGGACATACCGCCGGTTCAGCCTGTGCAGCTGCACAGGGGCCCCAAAGGAGAGGGGGCCCGATCAGCTGCTGAAATGTCTTGTTCTGTCACAGAGGCAGCGGCAGCATCTCCAGTAAGTGGAGAGGAAGGGGGCCGGTACCTGAGTGATTTGCCGTTAGAAAGGGCCCTGCAATCTGCAGCAGACGCTGTAAGGGGCCCTTCTCTCTTGATGCTGCTGCTGGCTCTATGATGCAGGTCAGGAGAATCGCAGCATTGCTTTCAGTTCCACTTGCAGGGGCGTGGCTAGGCAGTAAATACATTATTTACTGCCTAGCCACGCCCCTGCAAGTGGCCCCTGCAAGGGAGGCTATGGAATCAAACTCTAATTTAGTATAGTTTGATTGCAAACTTCCATAGCGTCCCTTGTGCACACACGCTGAGCTGGTCCGCGAAGCTTCTCGTCTGGGTCCTCTTTGCTTGTTGTCACATGCCTGCTGCTCCAGCATCCATCCTGTGCAGAGCGTGTCTCCTGCAGCTGCTACAGACCTCAAGGCCTCTTCTCTTGGAGCACAAGGTGAGGGATGGCCGGGAGTTAAAACTGCTGCTGGTTCGTATCTGCAGAGCTGCAGTGTCAGGAGGCACCGTGTCCATGACAGCAGTGACTGAGTGACTGTGCGCTCGGTGCTTCCTGGTCGGTGCAGTGAGTGGCTGAGGAACCTGATCCTGCACCGATCAGATAGCAGGGAGCTGCATCACAGGCACTAATTCACTGCTTCACTGCTTGTAATCACTGACCCCAGATGCCTCCTGCCATTACTGATGCAATATCTCCAGGCTCAGAGTGACCAATGACCCCAGCCTTCCTCCTGTTCTGTATTTTGTATTGCTGCACTTAATATATACAGTATAATTCTGTATAATATGCGCACACAAACAATATAGTACACAGATGTGTATTTTATGAGTATATTCCACTTGTGTATTAAATATAGAGGTATATACTGTCTCATTGATAAAGGCAACCACTGTATGTCCCTTTTGCCTAAAGGTACCTTCACACATAACGATTTCGTTTACGATATCGTTGCAACGTCACGCTTTTTGTGACGTAGCAACGATCCCGCTAACGATCTCGTTATGTGTGACAGCGACCAACGATCAGGCCCCTGCTGGGAGATCGTTGGTCGTAGGGAATGATCAGGACCTTTTTTTGGTCGCTGATCACCCGCTGTCATCGCTGGATCGGCGTGTGTGACGCCGATCCAACAATGTGTTCACTTGTAACCAGGGTAAACATCGGGTTACTAAGTGCAGGGCCGCGCTTAGTAACCCGATATTTACCCTGGTTACCATTGTAAAAGTAAAAAAACAAAACCGTACATACTCACATTCCGATATCTGTCACATCCCCCGTCGTCAGCTTCCCTGCACTGACTGTCAGCGCCGGCCGTAAAGCAGAGCACAGCGGTGACATCACCACTGTGCTCTGCTTTACGGCCGGCGCTGACACAGTCAGTGCGGGAAGCTGACGGTGGGGGACATGACAGACATCGGAATGTGAGTATGTACTGTTTTTTTTTTTTTTTACTTTTACAATGGTAACCAGGGTAAATATCGGGTTACTAAGCGCGGCCCTGCACTTAGTAACCCGATGTTTACCCTGGTTACCCGGGGACTTCGGCATCGTTGGTCGCCGGAGAGAGCTGTCTGTGTGACAGCTCCCCAGCGACCACACAACGACTTACCAACGATCACGGCCAGGTCGTATCACTGGTCGTGATCGTTGGTAAATCGTTTAGTGTAACGGTACCCTAACAAAAGAGGACGGTATGAAATAAAGACCAGGGCACTGTAAATAACAGTACTGTATATAACGAGAAGGAACTGTGTAATAAGAGATGGTGTTACACATAACAAGAGAAGGCACTGTAATAAGGGACTGTGCGTTATATAACAAGAGAGGGCACTGTGTAATAAGGGGCGGCAATATACATGAGGTTACTATGTAATACATGTATACTGTATATCTGTACATTGGTAGCCATAAAAGGAGGGGGGCCCAAACACATTTCTTGCACAGGGGCCCCAAATCGTCTGTGTCCGCCCCTGATCCTGAACACACCATCCCCACTGTCAAACATGATGGTGGCTCCATCGTGGTTTGGGCCTGCTTTTTTTCAGCAGAGACAGGGAATATGGTTTAAATTGTATGGAAGATGGATGGAGCCAAATACAGGACCATTCTTGAAGAAAACCTGTTAGAGTCTGCAAAAGACCTGAGACTGGGACAGAGATTTGTCTTCCAACAAGACAATGATCCCAAACATAAAGCAAAATCTACAATGGAATGGTTCACAAATAAACATATTCAGGTGTTAGAATGGCCAAGTCAAAGTCCAGACCTCAATCCAATTGAGAATCTATGGAAAGAGCTGAAAACTGCTGTTCACAAACGATCTCAATCAAACCTCACTGAGCTCGAGCTGTTTGCCAAGGAAGAATGGGCAAGAATTTAAATCCCTCCATGTACAAAACTGATAGAGACATACCTCAAGCGACTTGCAGCTGTAATCACAGCCAAAGGTGGCGCAATTAAGTATTAAGTTAAAGGGGCAGAAAAATATTGCACGCCCCACTTTTTAGTTTTTGAATTTCCATAAAAATTTAAATAACCAATGAATTTTGTTCAACTTCACAATTGTGTTTCACTTGTTGTTGATTCTTCACCAAAAATTTACATTTGTTATCTTTATGTTTGAAGCATGATATGTGGGAAAAGGTTGAAAAGTTCCAGGGGGCCGAATACTTTCGCAAGGCACTGTATATAGGATGTGGCATTTTAGTGTTCCCTTTATTTTTTTTGAGCAGTGTATATGTATGGTCAGTAAAAAGAAATGGCACATGACTTATTCCTTCCAAGGACCATACTATGGACCAGGGGGCACTCATTACGGGTGGAAGAAAGGCGATTCAGACAGCTAAATAGGAAAGGGTTCTTTATAGTTAGAGCAGTCAGACTGTGGAATGCCCTACCGCAAGAGGTAGTAATGGCAGACACTATAACAGCTTTTAATAAAGGGCTGGATGATTTCATCAATACACATAACATTGTGGGTTATAGTTAATTTAGTGACAAAAACAATTTGAGGAGAAAGGTTGAACCTGATGGACATATGTCTTTTTTCAACCTATGTGTTAGGTGTCGAGTTCCCGCCGCTGCACAGGGGGAATCTCGAACCATGTCCGCTGCTGTCTGCCATTCTTCTCCAGCTGGAGTGAAGCCTGCTCAGCAGAGACGTCGGTTGTTATGATCTGGTGACCTTGGAGCCGCATGAAAACTTTCTCATTATGGGACAGTTGTACAAAAAGTTCCACAATCTAACTAAAGACATGGAATGTATATCTGCCACTCCAGAGAATCCAGCAAGACTGAGAAAATACTGACACAGTCTAAGCTGGACAAAAAAACACAAAGAATAGCACTGAATTGTGAAGCACACAGCATGTGAGCCACAGGAAAAAAAAACAGACACTTATCTTTGCTGATTTGGCAGAAAGGCAGGATGAACCAGACAGAGGTCCATAACTTCCCAACAACAATTGACAACTGGCAAGGACTAATGAATCCTGCACACCTAAATACCCCAGTCAGAACTGCAATCAGCAGACACACCTGACCAGGACTGCAACCCAGGGACAACTGCATTACCACCTACTATCACCGGAGGGAACCCAAAAGCAGAATTCACAACAGTACCCTCCCCTTGAGGAGGGGTCACCGAACCCTCACCAGCGCCCCCAGGCCGATTAGGATGAGCCAGATGAAAGGCACGGACCAGATCAGCAGCATGGACATCAGAAGCAAAAACCCAAGAATTATCCTCCTGGCCATAACCCTTCCATTTGACAAGGTACTGAAGCCTCCGCCTCGAAAAACAAGAATCCAAAATCTTCTCAACCACATACTCCAACTCCCCATCAACCAAAACAGGGGCCGGAGGATCAACAGAGGAAACAACGGGCACCACATATTTCCGCAATAAAGATCTATGGAAGACATTATGGATAGCAAAAGAGGCCGGAAGCGCCAATCGAAAAGACACCGGATTAATAATCTCAGAAATCCTATAAGGACCAATAAACCGAGGCTTAAACTTAGGGGAAGAGACCTTCATAGGAACATGACGGGAAGACAACCAAACCAAATCCCAAACCCGAAGCCGGGAACCAACACACCGACGACGGTTAGCAAAACGTTGAGCCTCCTCCTGAAACAACACCAAATTGTCCACCACATGAGCCCAAATCTGCTGCAACCTGTTAACCACAGAATTCGGTGTGTTGGTTCCCGGCTTCGGGTTGGGGATTTGGTTTGGTTGTCTTCCCGTCATGTTCCTATGAAGGTCTCTTCCCCTAAGTTTAAGCCTCGGTTTATCATATAATAATCCTAAAGCCTGAAAAAAGGAATCTACATTAATCAAGGCCAGTTGTACTGTTATGATCTGGTGACCTTGGAGCTGCATGAAAACTTTCTCATTATGGGCCAGTTGTACAAAAAGTTCCACAATCTAACTAAAGACATGGAATGTATATCTGCCACTCCAGAGAATCCAACAAGTGAGAAAATACTGACACAGTCTAAGCTGCACAAGAAAACACAAAGAATAGCACTGAATTGTGAAGCACACAGCATGTGAGCCACAGGAAAAAAAAAAACAGACACTTATCTTTGCTGATTTGGCAGAAAGGCAGGAGGAACCAGACAGAGGTCCATAACCTCCCAACAACAATTGACAACTGGCAAGGACTAATGAATCCTGCACACCTAAATACCCCAGTCAGAACTGCAATCAGCAGACACACCTGACCAGGACTGCAACCCAGGGACAACTGCATTACCACCTACTACCACCGGAGGGAACCCAAAAGCAGAATTCACAACAGTCGGTCCCAGCATCTGGCTCAGGCAGATACTGTGCGCTTGGTTACTGCTGCCCTTCCAGGTCCAGCCATTGTAACCAGCACTGATCAGCGGCGAGCAGACGCTCCTGGGACTAAGACCGGCTTTTCCTCTACTGAGCATGCCCAAGGGACGACCTCTCATTGGAGGTCGGGGGTCACATGCTCAGGTCCTGTAGCAGCTCCTATTAGATCACTAGGAAGGTCCCAGAGAGCTTCTGCTATAAAAGGTTCGCATGGCCGCATGGCCATGCGCTAGTTTAAACTTGATAACGTGTGTGTGTAGATGAATGACTGTCGATGGATGAAAGCTCCTTAATCATTCCCATTCCTTGTGTTGTTGACTGCTCGCGAATGGTGGAAGCTATCTAGCACCCGACAGTGCTACCTGCACACATAGCACACGTTACAGTGCCTTTTTGCAGTGCCTGTCTGTACGGCACCGTGCTCAATCAGTGCGCTTTCCTGACAGCCTGTCAGTGTAGGGTGGGAATTCCCGCTTGGACTCTGCATCTGATTCGGGGCATCCTCAGGCACGGGCTCAAAAGCCACCGAGGGTCAGAGCGAGTCCAATCACCAGTTTAGTGGGGGTGATTCATAGGGATCCCACTAGTGTCTTGCAGCTGCACCCTGTGACTGCTAACAGGGCGCAGCATATTTTGGCGACTCTGTGAAGCAACAGAGTTCGCTTCCATACACACTGGGTGAAGTCTACCCAATGTGTGAGCAAGTGTCCATCCGCCATTACTCAGCAGCAGGTACCATCACTGCACGGTGGACCCTGGGCTGCTAACGCACCTCATATCTACCTCTTTATTATTAGGTGCGTTCCGCTAGCCCTAACACTATATAACTACGTAACTATGTAATACTTGTATATCAGACCATGAAGGTACCAGGTATAATGCTATGACTATATTAGTATTAGGAAACATTACTTATCTTAGGGCCACTTTTTGCTGTCAGTGTATGCATTATCAGCACTACATAGTGGCTGTTTTTTTTTTCGGATATCCCCATAGGACCCAGCATTCAGGTATTGGCAGTTGCATGAAAGCTGTACCCCAGTGCTATTTTTTATTTTTATGTCAGTGGTGCTCCACTTTTTTTCTGTTTTATACTTGTCTAATATCAGGAGTAGTGCTGAGCGATACCTTCTGATATCAAGAAGTATCGGTATCGGATTGGATCGGCCGATATCCAAAAAATATCGGATATCGCCGATACCGATACCCGGTACCAATGCAAGTCAATGGGACACAAATATCAAAATGTAAAAAAGCCCTTTCTGTTCTTCTATATCATGTTCCGGAGGGGGGAAGACTGTGGGCAGTGCGTGGGCGGACACTGTGCATGTCTGTGTGTGGGCGGGGTCTGTGCGGCCTGCTGGGGATCTGTACGGGCATCTCGGGGGACTGTGCGGTGTGCCGGGTCTCTGTGCATGCCTGCCGGGGCTCTGTGCGGGCTGCTGGGGCTCTGTGCGGGCTGCCGGGGCTCTGTGCGGCGTGCCAGGGCTCTGTGCTGGGTTCTGTGCAGCATGCCGGTGCTCTGTGAGGGGCTCTGTGCGGCGTGTCGGGGCTCTGTGCGGTGTGCCGGGGCTCTGTGCGGCATGCCGGGGCTCTGTGCGGCTTGCCAGGGCTCTGTGCGGGGCTCTGTGTGGCATGCCGTGGCTCTGTGAGTGTGCCGGGGCTCTGTGCTTGTGTGCAGGCATCATCCGATGGGACTTAAAGTCCCATCGGACAATGCCTGCAACAGTGACAGTGATTGACACATTAGCCAATGATGGGACAGTAGTAGTCCCATCATCCAGCTAATGTGTTGAATGTAAAAAAAAAAACAAAAACAAAACAAAACATACATACTACATACTACATACATACTACATACAATACATTCATACATTATATACAATACATACATATAGACATACAGTACATTAAACATAGATTTCATACTCACCATTACTTGTCACTTTGTTCCCCGAAGCCAGTGTCATCTGTAAAAAAGATTAAAACAACAAACAACCAATATACTCCCTGTCCGCAGAAATCCACGAGTGTCCCACGACGATCTCCCGTGGAAAACGGCAGCATCAGCTGATGCGACCGCTCGCTAGGGGCTTCAGGAATACAATGATGGGAGGAAGGTATCCTTCCGCACTGTATTCCTCCGCCGCTGAAAAAAAATAGTCCCTAGTCTCACTTTTGGCATTGCTGTGTGAGAAATTTTCCCAGGCAGCAATTGCCATAAAGTGAGACTTTGCCCTAAGGTAACCTCTCAGTGATGCACTGCAGGAGCCATTGTCTCCTGTCAGTGTGTCACTGAGGGTCCTATAGAGCAGTGACATCACCCGATGTCACTGTTCTATAGGGGAGATCGTCGTGGGACACTCGTTATTAATTGGACTACGGCGGACAGGTAGTATACGGTTTATTATTTTACGTTTTTGCAGGTACATTTTCTAATGTGTGTGTGTTTTATTAACCCTTTCCTACTATTGGATTTATAATGGATAGGCGTCTTATTGATGCCTTTCCGTTATTAACCCGGCTTAATGTCACCTTACAATAGCTAGGTGACATTAACCCCTTATTACCCCATATCCCACCGCTACACGGGAGTGGGAGGAGAGGGGCTAAGTGCCATTTCTGGGGCGGCTGCAGACTGGTATTTGTAGCCGGGGGGGCCAATATCCATGGACCCTCTCTAGGCTGTGAATATCAGCCCGCAGCTGTCTGCGTAGCCTTTCTGGCTATAAAATATAGGGGGACACCACGTCATTTTTTGGGGGGGTCCCCCTATTTTAATAGCCAGTAAAGGCTACACAGACAGCTGCGTATGTAATATGTATGTAGTATGTATGTAGTATGTAAGTATGCAGTATGTATGTAGTATGTACTGTATGTAGTATGTATGTAGTATGTATGTAGTATGTATGTAGTACGTATGTAGTATGTATGTATGTAGTATGTATGTATGTAGTATGCATGTAGTATGTATGTATGTAGTATGTATGTAGTATGTATGTATGTATTATGTATGTAGTATGTAGGTAGTATGTATGTATGTATATAGTATGTAGTACGTATGTAGTAAGTATGTATGTATGTATATAGTATGTAGCATGTATGTAGTATGTATGTATGTAGTAGTATGTATGTAGTATGCATGTAGTATGTATGTAGTATGTATGTTGTATGCATGTAGTATTTTTTTTTACATTCAACACATTAGCCGGATGATGGGACTACTACTGTCCCATCATTGGCTAATATGTCAATCACTGTCACTGTTCCAGGCATCATCCGATGGGACTTGTAGTCCCATCAGACGATGCCTGCACACACGCACAGACCCCCGGCAGCCCGCACAAAGCCCCAGCACGCCGCACAGAGCCCCAGCACGCCACACAGAGCCCCGCACAGAGCACCGGCATGCCGCACAGAGCCCCGCACACAGCCCCGGCACATCGCACAGAGCCCCACACTGAGCCCCGGCACTCCGCACAGAGCCCCGGCATGCCGCACAGAGCCTGGCACGCCACACAGAGCCTTGGCACACTGCACAGAGCCCCGGCACGCCGCACAGAGCCCTGGCAGGCTGCACAGGGCCCCGGCAGGCATGCACAGACCCTGCTCGCACACACACACACAGTCTCCACTCACGCACCGCCCACACTCCATTATAGTGCATAATTGCTCTATGGGAACTTCCGATTCCGGTATCCGATATCGCAAAAATATCGGAACTCAGTATCGTAATTCCGATACAGTGAATATCGGCCGATACCCGATATTTGCAGTATTGGAATGCTCAACACTAGTCAGGAGTAGTGTTGAGCATTCCGATACCGCAAGTATCGGGTATCGGACGATACTTGCGGTATCGGAATTCCGATACCGAGTTCCGATACTTTTGTGGTATCGGGAATCGGTATCGGAACCATATTCATGTGTAAAATAAAGAATTCAAATAAAAAATATGAATATACTCACCTCTCCGGTGGCCCCTGGATCTTACCGCTGTAACCGGGAGCCTTTGCTCCTAAGAATGAGCGCATGAAGGGCCTTCGATGACGTCACGGCTTCTGATTGGTCGCGTGACCGCTCAAGTGACCGCTCACGCGACCAATCAGAAGCCGCGACGTCAGCCGCGACGTCATTGAAGGTCCTTCACGGGCTCATTCTTAGGAACAAAGGCTCCCGGTTACAGCGGTAAGATCCAGGGGCCACCGGAGAGGTGAGTATATCCATATTTTTTATTTTAATTCTTTATTTTACACATGAATATGGATCCCAGGGCCTGAAGGAGAGTTTCCTCTCCTTCAGACCCTGGGAACCATTCCGATACTTTGCGTCCCATTGAAATGCATTGGTATCGGGTATCGGTATCGGCGATATCCGATATTTTTCGGGTATCGGCCGATACTATCCGATACCGATACTTTCAAGTATCGGATGGTATCGCTCAACACTAGTCAGGAGTGCAAATATCATTAGTTTATGAAGGCTTTATCATTAATGAAGGAATTCACGTGTTGCAGACTTGCTTCTGCTTGGTTTTTGGTTGCCGAGAGTCTTAGTTTGTTGCCAGTTTCCTCACAGATTGATACCTTTCTGTTTCTCGCACCAACTATAATTGGATATTTTCTATTTTGTGCCAGAAAATGACAAATATCACTTACCAGTTTGTCAAATTTTAATACCCGTCTTAGGCACAGCTCCATTTCTAGACAGTTTTCTAAACTGTTTTGTGAGGTACAAGTTTCTAAAACCAATATAAAGTCCGGTGCTTATTTTGGCATTTTTTTTGGAGACAGAATTGTGTTGCATTTTGAATAGTAAATGCCTCTATATATTTAAAGGGAATTAGGAGCTCTGTATAATAGAATAGTGACTAGTCATAAGCGAGTATACTCGTTGCTCAGATTTTCCCGAGCACGCTCGGGTGGTCTCTGAGTATTTGTGACTGCTCGGAGATTTAGTTTTCATCGCCCCAGCTGAATGATTTACAGCTACTAGCCTGCTTGATTACATGTGGGGATTCCCTAGCAACCAGGCAACCCCCACATGTACTCAGGCTGGGTAGTAGCTGTAAATCATTCAGCTGCGGCAATGAAAACGAAATCTCCAAACAATAACAAATACTCGGAGATCACCCGAACGTGCTCGGGAAAACCCGAGCAATGAGTACACTCGCTCATCACTAATAGTGACATCAACTCCCATAAAGATGATGAAAAATTAATTTGCTCAGATGTGTGTTGACCAAACACCATATTACAATTTCCCTTTAAGTTTATTAAGAAGAATTTCTTTGAATTTCCTTTTTATAACATATCACATTACAAAAATCCCATAAGTATTGTAATGCACTATTCAGATCTAAAAATGCAGACTCTCACTTTCCGAATAGTGTTATTTACTCAGCACTGCAACCTTACTTGACCTTTAGCAGGATTGTATATTATTTAATGTATTTGTGTTTGTCTTGAGGATACTGCACCATGCTGAGTAAATGTGTCTCTCCTCCTCAGTGCTGCTTCCTTCTGCTTTTTCATGTTTCTGCTCAGTTTACACTTCTAGCTGTTGGCTCTCAGTGGCAAGACTCTCGAGGGCTATATTTTACAAGTTTCTCCTGCATACAGTATTAAATGAGAATACAGTGAAGCAGACATTATCTGGGTGTAAATAGGAATGAGTCTTGTGGAACACACTGCTAAAAATTGTTATTGAATTTTTTTCAACTATGAATTTTGTTAAAGAGGCATTTCTAATTATTTTAGCTTAACCTGTGTAAAAATGTGTCTAATGTAGTGAAAGTGTGTTAATATACTTATCAATTGCTGTCTTCCCTGGTCTTTTTCTCACTCATGTGCTTTTTATTCTGACTCACCAACTCACACTGTTGTCTATGTATGAGGCGGAAGTCACTTTTACAATGTAAGTCCATGGAGCATAAAAACAAGGCTCCGCAGACATTGTAAAAGTGACTTCCGACTCATGCGTAAACCCCAGTGTGAGTTGGTGAGTCTGAATAAAAATCACATGTGTGAGAAGATCAGAGCTGAGCTAGAAGCATTTGCTGAACATATTGTAGTGACCCAGTCCAGAGTGTGTCCATCCCTTTAAGTAACCCTGTACCGTGAGTAGCTTCTGTACACTGCAACTCACTCTTAAGTTATCCTCTTGCTGTTATATGGTTTAAATTAATCAAAAACTCACTAATCTCTTACATTCCTCAAGTATGTGTTTCAGTGTTCTATTAAGAGCACTTTTCATTTGTTGTGTTGCTTTATATATTAATCTCACAATGTGAAGTCGGACACAAGAATTGAGAGTTATCCTATTGGTCAGTGACCCTGTCACCATGGTTCAATGGCAGGAGCTACCTCCAGTCTCTGGGGAGACAAGACAGAGTTCTGAAAAAATGTGACCCAGAGCAGACCTCTGGTGAAGGGTCTCCTGACCCCTCCAGGCTTCAAACCTGGAGGTTCATCCTTCTCTTCATTTCAAGACTTATAGCCAGGCCTAATGCCTTGGATCTTCCCTTGGCTTCTGCAGCCAAGATGGCTAAAGGCTTTTAACCCTTTTAACCTTGGATCCCCACTGTCCGGTTTAGGGCATGTTTCTCCATGATAAGGTCGCACTAAATGAGTACAGAAGAACCTATTTCTCCACCTGTTGGGGAAATCAAGGGTATCCCACCTCACCGCAAATTAAACATTATTTACTTCAAGTATATTTCTGCACATACTGTGACCAGCTGAGAAAATAAATACGGGATTTCAGATCTGTACATCTGCCCCTGTTCCCTCTTCTGCCTTTATGCTACCAAGAGACTTTTAACTCTCTTATAATTACCTGCAAAGTACTGCTTCTAACTAACACAGGTTCTTAAAGCTCCAGAACCTCAATTCTGTGTCAGAATCCAACCCTGAACTGTATTGGCAGTGGATTCCCAGCATGTACTGTTTCCATGATAAATCCCCTGTTCTGCCGAAGTAAAGCAGCTGTTATCCCCGAGACCTGTTGTCTGTGGTTATTCATTCGGCTGTGGACACTGCGTGGGGGTGGATAACAAGGAACAGAATAGCTCCAACCAGGGCTATTGCAATATTATCACATTTATACTACATTTAGACACATATTAGCACAGGTTTCAAGACCCATGGAAGCACATTTGCGCGAAACGGCCGTCGTCTTGTGGAAGCCTGTTTTTCTCTCCTGTCCCGCATTTGACATGTTGTCAGAATAAAGTTTGGATTTTACCTGGATGGTGAGTGCCCGCTTTTTCTTCTACTCATTTGCAGTGGTGTTTTGGACTCATTTCAAGCGTGAGCACCGGCCATCCGTTTTTTGCTTCTTGGTATCAGCGTCACACACAGATAGTTCAGGTGATAGAACCAGCTGGTTGTGTGGTTTCTTTTTTCTGTTTTTTGGATTAGCACACGTTTAGCTAATAAAAAAATGGCTGTACAGAGTGTGCTTCTTTAAAGATTTTGTCCTACTCTGGACAACACCTTCTCAATCCTTATGCTTCCCCCTTTTAAAACAACAACACTTGGGGTACATTCCCACGGTGAGTAAACGCTGCGGGTTGGATGCTGCGTATATCTGCAGCGTAGAACCGGCAGCATTCAGATGTTACAGCATAGTGGATGGGATTTCAAGAAATTCCATACCCACTATACGTCCAGAGACACCCGCGAATCACCCGCAGAGACGGACATGCAGCGCATCTTTCCAGACTGCAGCATGCCAATTTATCTTGCGGAGACGCGAGTCTCCACAAGATAAATGTCACCCGTACCAATGTATTGGACTTGGTGATTCCACACAGTTCAATGAACACATGCGGAATCACCTGCATTCAAAAGCCGGCAGTGCTTTGGATGTAGTAGACATGTGCTGCCAAACACTGAACGTCTGCACATACCCTTATACTCTCCTCAGGCGAAGGTGCAGTTCTAGCTGTGTCAGCAATGTCTCTCATCGCAATTGCGTTCCAGTTTGACATCACACAAATTCTTCTGCCGCTTCACTTTCCCCACCTGCAGACAACTCTCATCCAGACTAAAGCTGGAGTCACACTAAACGACTTACCAACGATCACGACCAGCGATACGACCTGGCCGTGATCGTTGGTAAGTCGTTGTGTGGTCGCTGGGGAGCTGTCACACAGACAGCTCTCTCCAGCAACCAACGATCAGGGGAACGACTTCGGCATCATTGAAACTGTCTTCAACGATGCCGAAGTCCCCCTGCAGCACCCGGGTAACCAGGGTAAACATCGGGTTACTAAGTGCAGGGCCGCGCTTAGTAACCCGATATTTACCCTGATTACCATTGCTGCTGCCGAGAGCTTCCCTGCACTGAATGTGTCAGCACCGGCAGTAACAGCGGTGACGTCACCGCTGTGCTCTGCTTTACGGCCGGCACTGACACAGTCAGTGCAGGGAAGCTCTCGGTCGGAGCGCGTGCATTAGCAGCACTCCTGCCGAAAGCAGTGTTAACCCTGTGGACGCCGGGGGACGTGACAGACATCAGAATGTGAGTATGTACTGTTTCTTTTTTACTTTTACAATGGTAACCAGGGTAAATATCGGGTTACTAAGTGCGGCCCTGCGCTTAGAAACCCGATATTTACCGTGATTACAAGTGAACACATCGCTGGATCGGCGTCACACACGCCGATCCAGCGATGACAGCAGGTGTTCAGCGACCCAAAAATGGTCCTGATCATTCCCCAACGACCAACGATCTCCCAGCAGGGGCCTGATCGTTGGTCGCTGTCACACATAATGAGATCGTTAGCGGGATCGTTGCTACGTCACCAAAAGCGTGACGTTGCAACGATATCGTTAATGATATTGTTATGTGTGACTCAGCCTTAAGTGAAAGAGCTTGGGAAACAAATGGATTGAGAAGAGGTTGTCCTGACTTGAGTAGTGGACTACTCCTTTAAAATATAAAAGGTTTGCACTGTAGCAATGTACAAAGAAGTCAACAACTGCTTAACTACATAAAAAATAATTGTGTCAAAATAACAAGTACTAATAAAATCAACAAGGAAAAATAAGGGAAAATAGGAATGGAAAATGGGCAGATGGTGTGACAATGATAATAGAGTGTATTACCAAATAAATAAAGAGAAGGTATAGACAAAGGTAAGATGAATAAAAGAAATAAGATAGGGTGGAAGAAGGAGGAAAACTAAAGAGGACCAAATCTCATAGAAGAACCAAGATACCAAGTTGGATATGTAGTTAAAAGATTAAGGAGGGCTGAAATGGTACCTGGACAGAAAATACATGTAGGCCAATGGTACCACAGGTAGGTCAAATTTTCATACATGTCTTCTAAACTTGAGTAAAGCTTCTCATTGACCATACACCAGGAAACAATGTCTTTTATTTCTATAAGAACTAAAAACTGTTCATTCCAGGCTTTAGCAATCCAAATGTAAATTTAAAAAAATATATTAGAATAATTCAGGGTATAAATCTTTCCAGGTATTCCCCTGATTTTTTGTCCTTGCATGGTCTCCCAGTGGTCTTTTATGACTACAGTATACCTATGACTTTCCTAATCTACAGAAACTTGTATTACATTTTTAGACTTTTAGAATATCTGTCACCAAAATGCTTTTCGATGTTTATTCCCAAATCATATTTAGGAAAAACTTTACAACTTTACAAGTGATATTTCAGTTTTAATCTAGATCTTTTTCAGACATGTGGACTGTATTAGTGTAGGAGAGTAGAATCACTGATGTATAATTAAAAACACTAGTTATTGCAAACAACTTTGCACTATCTACATTCAATCCCAGACCTTTTCTAGTGACACTTGTTACACTAATTACAGTGTTCTTATAGATAAGTGATTTGTCTAATCTCCTAAATTGGTATAATCCATGTTTCTATAGGTCTACATTCTGAAACTAAATCATCAATAACAAATTCCAGTTATTAATTTGCCATCACCTGTAGGTGTCACAAATTATTTCCTAAAAATTGCGTTATGGGGTGGAACCTCACTTGAGAATGCCAGGTATCTAATCTATTGTTTATTCATATCATGTTACTATATTTTATACTAATATTATATACAATGCAAACCATTATATCTTCATCAAGCTGTTAAACGTGAGCTTCAAGCAGCACGAGAAATTTAACTCTTGTTTAAATCATGATTTTACAGCAAAAATTAAGAGACCACTGCAAAATGTTCAGTTAGTCTGATTTTTCTCTTTATAGGTATATTTTTGAGTAAAATGTAAATTGTTCTTTTAGTCTATAAACTTCTGACATGTCTCTGAATTTCCAAGCAATAAATTTTGTATTTTTTTTCTGACAAAGAAAAATGGTCAAAATAGAAAAAACAGTACTTTCAGACCTCTAATAATGCAAAGAAAACAAGTTCATAATCGTTTAGAAACAACAATACTAATGTTTTAACTCAGGAGGAGTTCAGAAATCAATATTTTGTGGATAACCATGATTTTTAATCACAGCTTTCATGCGTCTTGGCATGCTTTCCATCAGTCTTTCACACTGCTTCTGGCACAAAAATTTAAGCAGTTCTTCTTTGTTTGATGGCTTGTGACCATCCATCATCCTCTTGATTACATTCCAGAGGTTTTCAATGGGGTTCAGGTCTGGAGATTGGGCTGCCCATTACAGGGTTTTGATGTGGTGGTCTCTTAATTTTTGCCAGAGCTGTAAGTTAAATGTATTTTGATTTTTGACAATGTTAATTTTTTTCATAACTCAGTTTCTATAAAAACAGAAATCTTGAATGTTTCATACTTGCCACTGGGACTAATTATAAAGTATGTTGTTTTCTAACAATACATTTCCATTCCCTTTAAGAATAGATAATTTAGTAACTTCTTCTATAAGTTGAAAGCTATTTGACCCACAATTTGACTATTGTGATATTTTTGCTCAACAATCAATATGAATAAAGACCTCTGCAAAGCTTCTTATTTAAGACTCATTAAGGAATAAGTAAAACTGCTAGCCCCATTCCTCTCTAAGTAAAATAACTTGATACATGCTCACCAGGACACTTAAGTGAATCCTCCCATGATAATAATATATGGTAATATAAAACTGTTTTTACAAAAAAAAAAAATGATGACAAATGTACTTTGATATACTGTACAGTTTATTCCTCTAGTGTTTTTTGTTTCTTGTAATTTTATTATTTATGCCTTTTGCTTTTCTGTATAATATATTGCTATATATTCCCAGATCAACTTTAATTGACATCTAAAGAGTCTGTCAAGAAGAATATGTGAAAAGATGAAGGTGAAATTAAAATTCCCGGACGGGCATGATCTTCTGAGCTTGCCAATCATAATCTGCCAAACATATAATATACAATGACTAGTATAAATGCTACAGCCAACATATTTAGATACTTGCTATTACACAAGCATTGATATAAAAATGAACATCATTAGCAGGTTTTCTGTGATAGAAATCCTTCCTGTTTCAGCCCGTTATTCAATAATTTACAAGAGCTTTTGTAGATGTCTTTCAACCTGTATGCTTATATTGCCAAAAGTGATGTAAAACCTGTACGCATATATTCAAAACAGGGATGAACACTGCAAGTTTTAATTTGAATACAGATTACTTGAATAATGAAGGTCATGACATTGTGAAAAGAGACTCTTAAAATGGAAGCCCATAAAGGAAGGATACCAAAGAAAGTCGTTTAACCTAGGTTACAAAGGAGTATGACAAGGGAGGAGAATGAATGCAGCAAAAAGAAAAAAAATGAGAATTTTCAGAAAGTCATAAAAGCCAATAAAATATCTATACATCTACAAGTACATGCATGACTTCTATTCTCTAACATTCACTACAGCATTGGACTATTATCCGATATAGTAATGGCTGGACATGCCCAAAATACAACTGTCACGTTCCATTTTTGGATTTGTGACAGCTCTGGTTCCACACACATTAAAGCTTTTTTCCTTTCATGCCATTGGGGGTTAAATGCAGCTTTTCCTCCACTGGCAACCTGGTTTTACTGCAATATATGAGATAATATACGGCTGGTGGTGGAAACAGATGTAGCGCTGAGTCATGGAGACATCGCCCCCTTTCCCAGATGCAGTGATGCTTCGCGGGTACTGACAACATTTACTTAGTGAGCTGTGAAAAATTGTCCCTTGCCATAGTTGCTCCAGTTATCTATAGTGCAGTGCACTTTCGAGTAGGAGGAAGAGGCATATCTGGTGCACAACAAGCAGTAGATGAGGATGATTATGATGATGGTGGTGATGATGGCACCAAACAGGTGCTCATAGAACCTGCAACACAGATTGCCATTTGAGTCATGTTGTCCATCTCCAGCACCATGTGTTAGGGTTGGCGGATTGCACTAAATAAGATAAACAATAAAGTGCAATCGCAACCTAGGTTCCACTGTGCAGATTTGTTAAACTGAAATCATATAGAAAGAAAGCACCAACAAATACCAAGTATGATAAAAATTACAATATTTTATTAAATCTATTAAAAGGTAAAAAACCAAAATAAACAAAAGGGATGTGACAGGGTAAACCAGAAGCAGGTGGCACCATAACCAGAGACAGGTACATTCAGGTACAAGTAAATACAATAATATAATGTATTTGCTCAAAAACTAAGTGATCAAATACTATGCAGAAAACCGCAACTAGACCAAGTGCACAAAGGAGGCTGTATACCACCAATAAAGTTTGAGCAAAAGTGGTCAGATGAAATGTCCAAGTAACAAAGGTAGATTACCTGAATGGACACTGGAGCTCTGAGGTGCCACCGTCCCCAACGCGCGTTTCGGCGCTCTTGCCTTCTTCCAGGGGATCAATATGTTAAACTGCTAGTGAGCAATAACGTAACAGTTGGCAAGCAATTACTTGTACACACTGAGTTAACACCAGGGCACTGAGTTCCAAACTCAGCTACTCCACAGAAAGGAAGAGTACACACGAGTACTAAGTGCTATGTCCTGTTAAATGACACAGGACAACCAAATGAACTGAACTCGCTCTGCCACAGAACCGTGTCAATCGCACACAGGAACGAAAAAGATTCTGTGCATAATATGCTTTCTAAGGGTTGAGCTTGCTCTGAAACTCTACTGTGCTAACCGTACACATGTAGGTAACAGATGCTAAGCCAAATGGCTAATTGCCCCCAGTGATGCTAGCTGCCTGCCTACATGTACAGTCCCAAAGCTAGACAGTCATACAACACTTTCAGACAGAGTGGTGGGGTCTCCACTCACATAGCCACACATAAATGATACTAGCATGCCCGCGGGCGCCATTGGGAGTCTTTTATACAAAAGGCTCCACCCCTAGCACTCACACCCAGTCGGCCGAGACATCGACCGCGGACTAATCCGGAACTGCCACATCACCAGAGCCAGAGACATCTAACCACCAATAGGAAGATGCCACATCATGGACATGCTCAGTAAGGTGATTTCTGGACTCCAGAGCGTCAAGTCGCCGCTGCCTATTGATGGATACTATAGATTTGGCTGGAGAGCCAGCATTAACCAAACAAACACCACGAGCTTAAGCAAGACACTGGGACGACATCTATGCTCAGCAGCACCTGCGCGGCCGAACCTGAATGGGAGACCGCAGAGGCAGATAAAGCTTGGGATCTAACCCGTGCAACGGGAGAAACCCAAAGCCTAACACCATGTCTTCTCAGAACAAAGACTGACTGTTTGTATCTTCCAAAACATACACTGGATGAAGTTTTTATGGTGTAGTATGTTCTTTAGCCCCCAAAGTACTGTGCTTTAGAGGACAATGGCACATAACAGAATCAGGTATAATTGATGGATTGATTATTACGCTATGTATAACAATAACTGGTTTGGCGGTGGTGAAGATGATTCCAGCTGATAATGCCACTTTCAGAGGCTACATCATAGCGCTGTGATTAACATGAGGGATGGGACATATACCCCATTATGCCATCGGCTTCATCATTATGAATGCATGGCAACCACATTCTTATTCATGATATTAGTCTTTTTTTCACATCAACCTGCCACATCTGTCACCTGTGCCATGTTGGGGTTTAGCATATATTTTGACCAAAAGTTTAATGCTTGATTTGTTTATAAACTTTGAGAACAAACATGACCAATTTGTGGTTTAACATTCTCCCACTCGTGTCAAAAAATCTTAACACTAAATACAAAGGTTGGTTTGCTTTGCAGGTACACACACAGAAAATAATTTGAGACAACAGCCAACAGTATTGTGGTGCCTGCGATTGTTAAATGAGACTAGTAAAACAGTTGCAAACTTTCACCTCATATTGTTGTTTTATGTTTTTCATTTTTTGTTCATTGTAAATAAAGTCATTCAAACTTACTGAAAAGTAATTTAATAAAACCAAAAATGCTAGATTCTGAAGTTGCTATGCCTAGGTTCATGATCGGTAACACACATGCGGCATCAATGGCAGCATGGTCAATGGGTATTTTACAAATAAAAAAAGACCTTTGTTTTAAAAAGAAGGAAAAAATAAAGGAAGGCCTTGTGCATTTACAAAATAGGATGATAAATAAATGGCTTTTCTTTCGTTTTTTGAACTTTGTACATTCAAGGGTGTGGATCCCCTTTTAGGATGTGCATATTGTCTATATAGCTTTCTATCGACAATTGGAAAACAGTTTGGGTCCTGCTCTCTGAACTGCAAGAGCTAGTGTCCATCCTGATTGGGTACACTGTGTCATGGGGGCATGGCTTTTAGACTCTTTTTATCAAAATGCTGTCAACTAAGTACTCCATGTTATTTACATGTAATACTACTATTTATTTATTTATTTATTTACTTCTGGGTAGTTGCTCATTTGCTCATTTGGTTTTGTCTGTTAAATATCTGTTAAATGGCCAAAATATGAAAGTGCACCTACAAATTGCACTTATACCAACATGTGTTCTGGCTCATTTCTTTGTTTTTTTCTTTAGTTTTTTGTGTACCTTGTAAATTCAAAGTCGTGAATCCACCTTTTTGGGTGTGCATCTTGTCTATAGAGCTTTCTATAGACAGGTGCAAAACAGTCAGGTCTGGGTTATGCTCTGCCCCCTGTCTGAGGTCTATTGGCACAAAGCGAGGTATACTCCAAAAGTTAGGGTCCATCCTGATTGGATACACCTTGCTGTGGCAGGATGGCTTTTATGCTCTTTTCATCAAAATAGTGTAAATTAAGTACTAACTAGTACTATTATTATTTAGTATTACTACTTACTGCAAGGTATTTACTTGTTTGTTTTGATCCTTGGTTTTGAACATTGGCACTTAAGTAGTTCACCAAAATTGCATTAGGCCTCTATCTACCCCTATGCGGTGTATTCTGAGCACTCCTATCCCTACACAGTCTAAACATAAAATGGTGTTTCTTCGCTGGCCCCTAAATTTTATACTGCCTGTGATATCCCTAATGATTGGCTGCGCTACACAATGGAATCGGATTGCTTCAGGGCATTATGGGGAAACACAGGTTGCTCTGCCTGATGCCTTCAGCCCACTCACTGAGTATACAGCGTGTGTTAAATGGCGCCAAGCTTTTCTTTCATTTGTTAACATTCATGAAGAATCAAATCACATACTGGAACCTCAGATTTTAAGAAATCCAAGTCAAATTTGATCCTCCATGGATTGATTCACTTGTCTCAAAGGACCTTTTTTATACTGGATTTCCTTCTCTGCTCTGGCTTTTTTCCCTGACTGCAAGAGAGCAGTCAGGAGGAGATAAATATATAACTGTACAAGTGATGACTTGTTTCAGATGAAATACTTCTTTAAGGCCACAGTCATACATTGTGGCCACATATAGGATTTTTTACGCAATTGCGACAGATGTAAAGTGACCGATGGTGGCATCCATGGACGAGATGCTGCTCCATAACAGCCTGGCACTTTTCAGGAAAATTGTGTCCCAGTCCCAATGTGCCACCCAGTGTGGGATGCATCACACTTGCTTGTAGGCCGCAGGCCTCCATTTTCTCCAGGCCTCCATCTTCAGGAGTTGCTGCATATAACTCAAGGGACTCGCGGTTCATTTCAACAAGCAAAAGTTTACTGGACAGATCAAGTTCATTAAATTATAACAGATAGAATTGTTGCATAGCAATTCTTAGTTCTTGTTTCTTTAGTACAGTACTTCTTCAGCATCACTATCCATTACTCCTGGACTTTCCCTATATTTACTGTACCTGTCAGCCCCAGGGATATCCTATCCAACCTTGAGCTTTGGACATTGCAGGAATGTCCTCAAGTGATTCCAGGAAGGCTTTCCATTATCCCAAACGGTAAGGCTTGACCACTGCAACTTGGGCTAGTCCTGAATCTTTAACTATGTCTGCCCCTATGTCTGTAGCTGACATATATACCTTTACAAACATTATGCATGCATTTGCAAAGATTAATCATGTTACATTTGTACTGCTTACCAAAGTCTATCATATTTTATGGTCACTACCTTATGTCCTAAAGTCTAACCTATGTAATATATCACTTATCTTATACTTTTCACTTCCTGTATTCCTACTGCACCCTATGTCTATGGTACTAACAATACTTATTTCCCATGATACATTAAAGAGGTTGTCTACTACTTTTACGTTGATGACTTATGCTTAGGATGGGTCATCTTTGTCTGATCATCCAGGGTCTGACACCCGGCACCACCTCTGATTACCTGCCATCGGTGTTGTCAGCGGCTGCCACCTGCCAGAGGTTCTCACTTGCTGAGCTGGCTGTCTTTTGATAGTTTTCACTGAAGGGTAGTTTTTCCGTCTCCTATTGATTTGAATAGGAGGTAGATTTGCAGTACCAAGCCCCAGTCACTACCAGAAGACGAAGCAGCTCGGCAAGTGAGTATTTCCAGCTGATACCAATAACAGCTGATCGGTGGGAATGCTGGATGTTGAACCCCAACCAATCAGATATTGATGACTTATCCTAAGGATAGGTCATCAATGTAAAAGTAGTGGACAACCTCTTTAACCAGCTTACGTCTATATTGCTTATCAAAGAGATGATTTTTTTTTCTATTCTTAGCAGTTCATGTATTTATTATTTTCAATGGGTTTCGTGTTCTGGTAGAAGTTTGGGTATTGTTCTGGTACCCGAATCGAACTTTTTAAAAAGTTTGGGTCAGGTACCAGAACCCGAACTACTCACTATTACTTTTTGATTATATTACCTTGTGAATAATTTTTTGTCAGATATTGTTTCTCCGTTTACTCTGTCAAATGTAAAGCACTCTGGAGTCTGCTGAAAATGTAACAAAATGAGGGAAAAGTATGTGTCTTTATATAGCTATAAATTCCTCTTCATTGAATTTTCTCAATGTTCTCTCAGCAAATGTAAAAGAACATTGCGCACATCTCTACAGCTCTGACTTCTTAAATTGGACATTGATGTACAGGTTTTCGACTAATAAGACAAGTATTATGATTTTTATTTCTTGCAATCCGAATCCTTGTTGGATAATAGGCATGCATAAACAGACATTTTCTACAATACGAATAGGCTTGCATTAAAATTATTTGTAGAAATAATAACATGAAGCATTATCATGCTCTAACTACATTTTTTCCTCACACAATAATAAAGTAAATTGAGCTTATTAATGATAATTGGCATGTTAATGGCTTTAAATTTATAGCGGCCTTACCATGTAACCATACAGGATTCCAGTTCAGGACAGATATAATAAACTGTCATCTGTTCTTTTTAAAGTGAATTGTACATCCCCTTTTTACGTTAGTACTTCCCTTAACAATTTTTTTTCAGAGTAAGAAACTTTAGCAGTTCTGCTATTATTCTTAAATGTATGTTAGTGACTATCTGTTGTTTAATTTCCTTTTTCCCAGCATCACATCTAACACATATGGCTAATATCATTCCCATAATTTGTGTAATTTCCTCACAAAATGATGAGCATTCCTCTACCTCTTATTCCTATTTAGCAATGCACCGTTACTATATTTGAACCTATTATGTTTTGTCCTGAACAGTGTTCAGCATTTGCAATTTTAGCTGAATTCTCTCTGAAGTTCTTTGCATTCTGCATAACCTTTGTTACCATCCAACCTTGATATGTGGTTTCAGTGACTGGAAGAACAATGAAGTGACTTGTTTGAATGGCTGATATACAGTAAGTGCAGTAATCACACATTCATTTGCGCAGCAGAAAACAACATTTCCTTCTGTGTAGCTGAGCAGTTCTGCTGGCATCTGCATTATGATAACATCAATTATAAAGATAACAATATTTCAATTATACATTTATGGTGGTGTTATTCTACTGTATATAGAAAAATTTAAAAATGTTAAACATTTTTCTCCAATTTATTCATATTTGAAAATTAAATGTCAGTTGAAATAAATAGGGATAGAGTAAACTCTCCAATAACCCCTTCACGACATGTGCCGTATATCTATGCGCTGGTGGAGCTGCGTTTCTGCAAACCGCAGTATATATACAGTGTGATGATCAAGTGGGCTAACGCTGAGCACTGCTGCAATCAAATGTAGATGTCAGCTCTATATGAGGGATGAAACCCTGCAGCAATGCCCATAATCAGCACAGATTGCGGGCTTTAACCTCTCTGATGCAACTGTCAATACTGACAGTGACGTCAAGGGGCATTGCAAAGGGGCTTCCGCTCTGCTCCTATCTGAACAATGCAATTGCGTTGTGCAAATGGGCTCCATGGTGACCCCGAGACAAAATATGGCCACGAGGTCACCCACGGATGAAGGCCTGTAAACTCCTGCTCAGAGCAGGAGCTGACATGCCTCCTCCCTGCCTCCTCTACTGTACTGCAAAGCAGAAGCATTGTAGAGTATTATAGGTGCTTCTCACAAAATTAGAATATCATCAAAAAGTGAATTTATTTCAGTTCTTCAATACAAAAAGTGAATCTCATATTATATAGAGTCATTACAAACAGAGTGATCTATTTCAAGTGTTTATTTCTGTTAATTTTGATAATTGTGGCTTACAGCCAATGAAAACCCCAAATTCATTATATTGGTAAATTAGAATACTTTATAACTTGAATAGCTTGAAAAATTATTTTAAAATCCAAAATGTTGGCCTACTGAAATGCATGTTCAGTAAATACACTCTATTATTATTATTATTATTTATTTTTATAGCACCATTGATTCCATGGTGCTGTACATGAGAAAGGGTTACATATAAATTACAGATATCACTTACAGTAAACAAACTAACAATGACAGACTGATACAGAGGGGAGAGGACCCTGCTTTTGCAGGTTTACATTGTACAGGATGGTGGGGAAGGAAACAGTAGGTTGGGGGGTTGCAGCAGAGCAGGTGTTCGTGAGGCGGTAGCTCCGGTAGTTGTGAGGAAGAAGCGGGGTCATTGCAGGCTGTAGGCTTTCTTGGTTGGGGATCCTTTTGCATCAATTATTGCATCAATGCAGTGTCATGGAGGCGATCAGTCTGTGGCACTGCTGAGGTGTTAAGGAAGCCCATGTTGCTTTGATAGCAGCTTTCAGACCATTTGCATTGTTGGGTCTGATGTCTCTCATCTTCCTCTTGACAATACCCCATAGATGCTCTAAGGGGTTATGGTCAGGCAAGTTTGCTGGCTAATCAAGCACAGTGATACTGTTGTTTTAAAACTAGATATTGGTACTTTTGGCAGTGTGGACAGGTGCAAAGTCCTGCTGGAGAATAAAATTTACATCTCCAAAAAGCTTGTCAGCAGAGGGAAGCATGAAGAGCTCTAAAATTTCCTGGTAGATGGCTGCGCTGACTTTGGTCTTGATAAAACACAGTGTACTTACACCAGCAGATGACATGGCTCCCCAAACCATCACTGATTGTGGATGCTTCACACTAGACCTCAAGCAGATTGGATTGTGTGCCTCTCTACTCTTCCTCCAAACTCTGGGACCTTGATTTCCAAATGAAATGCAAAATTTACTTTCACCTAAAATTAACACCTTGGACCACTGAGGAACAGTCTAGTTCTTTTTCTCCTTGGCCCAGGTAAGATGCTTCTGACATTGTCTATTGGTCATAAGTGGCTTGACACAAGTAATGCAACACTTGTAGCATTAATTTATGAAAAAATGGAAATTTGGCAAAAAATTTGAACATTTTGTAATTTTTAAACTTTTAATTTTTGTGCCCTTAAATCAGAGAGTCATATCGCACAAAATAGTTAATAAATAACATTTCCAACATGTCTACTTTATATCAGCACAATTTTGAAAACATAATTTTTTTGTTAGGAAGTTATATGGGTTAAAAGATGACCAGCGATTTTTCATTTTTTCAACAACATTTACAAAACCATTTTTTTAGGGACCACCTCACATTTGAAGTGACTTTGCGAGGTCAATATGACAGAAAATACCCAAAAGTTACACCATTCTAAAACTTTACCCCTCAAGGTGTGCAAAACCACATTCAAGAAGTTTATTAACCCTTCGGGGGCTTCACGAGAACTAAAGCAATGTCGAAGGAAAAAATAAACAGTTTACTTTTTTCACAAAAAAATTATTTTTATTTTCACAAGGGTGTCAGGAGAAAATGGACCAAAAAATGTGTTGTGCAATTTCTCAAGAGTCTACCGATACTCCATATGTGGGGTAAAGCCAATGTTTGGGCGCATGGCAGGGTTCAGAATTGACGGAGCACCATTTTACTTTTTGAGTGCAAAATTGGCACCATTTGGAAACCCCATGATGTACCTAAACTGTGGAAACCCCCCAATTCTAACTTTTACCCTAACACAGCCCTATCTCTGACCCTAACCCCAACACCACAACTGTAACCCCAACAACACAAAGGTAACCCCAACCATAACCCCAACACAACCCTAACCCTAGCCCCAACCCTAATCCTAGCCCCAACCCTAACCCTGTCTGCTCCCAACCCTAACCCTAGCCCCAACCCTAATCCTATCTCTAACCCCTACCCTAACTCTAGCTCCAATCCAAACCCTAACCCCAGCAATAACCCAAGCTCTAACCCCAATCCTAACCCTAGCCCCAATCCTAACCCTATTCCCAACCCTGACCCTAAATGCAGAGTGGAAAAAAAATACATTTTTTTATTTTATTATTTTTACCTAAGGAGGTGATAAAGGTGGTTTGATTTACTTTTTTTTATTTTGACCACTGTGATAGGGTGTATCACAGTGATGAAAATTAACCAATAGAAAAAATCTATTGGTGCCGGGTGCCGTCCATCAGATCTCAGCGGGTGCACTGCGCATGTGCCCACCAATTTCTTCCAGGAAGAAGACACCAAGGGCTGGGGGACAGAGCCAGAGAGTCTAGGGATATAGAAGGTACCGGGGGAGCTCCGAGGACCCCATTTCTTTCTCCTCTGGTATGCTAGATCATATCAGAGGAGAGAGAAATGAATGGAATACTGTTCTTTTTTTTTTGCTGTCACAAGAGTGGGGACAGTAAAAACTTACCCGAATCATGTTCTCATGTTCTCTGGGGTCTCACCTACCTCCAGTAGCTGAGACCTCAAAGATTATCCGATGCTGTGAGGCACTATAACATTATTTCTCAGCACCGTTAAAAGGCGTATCGGCAGTTGTCAGCGGGTTAATTCAATACATTTATTTATCTAACATCAAAAAATAAACAAAAAAAGTGCACATATTTGGTATTGTCGCATCTGTAATGACCTGGCCTGTGAAACTGTCCTGCTACGAAACCCCTTCAGTGAACATCATTAAAAAATAACAAAGACAAATATAAATAAAAATGGTATCTCTAAAAATGTCATCTTGTCCCGCAAAAAACAAGCCACCATACAGCTCAGTCAGCAAAAAATAAAAAAGTTATAGCTTTTAGAACAAAGCAATGCAAAAATGTATATTTTTTTATAAAGTAGTTTTTATTGTGTAAAGAGAGAAAACATACAAAAACTGTATACGTGTGGTATCGCTGTAATCGTACTGACTTGAAGAATAAAGCTGCCTTATTATTTTTGCCACATGCGTAACGTCATAACAAATAATCCTGAATTGATGGTTTTTGTTCATTCTGCCTTTTAAAAATTGGAAAAGAAAGCGATCAAAAAATGTCATGTGCACCAAAAATTGTACCAATGAAAAAGTCAGCTCTTACGACAAAAAACGAGCCCTCACATGACTCTGGTAGCTGAAATTTGGAAAAATTATAGCTATCAAATATAAAGAGATAAAAACTTGTTTTTGCAATAAAAAGCATCTTTTAGTGCGTGACAGCAGGCAAACTTAAAAACCTGATATATATCTGGTATTGCTGTAATTGCCGCAACCCAAAGAATAAAGTCGTCTAATCACTTATGCTGCACAAAGAACAGAGGAATGCATCAAACAATATTCTATACATTTTATCAAACACTTTATTAATGCAATTTACAGCACAAAAATATATAAATGTTGATGTATATTAAAGTAATTTTAGCATGTGCATTACCTTTTCCCATGTTCACTCTAAATATCTCTAGAGGATACAAGAAGAAGCCACTAGATGTAACACATTTGAATGCATAATTCTGTTATTAACCAAGAAACCTTCCCAACAAGGACAAAAAATAACTAGAGTATATTATTAATACTCTAGATGGGGAAAAAAGAACGTCCTTGGGCTCATAAAAAGTGCATTACCTATGTTACATCTTGCATCAAACGAGAAACTTCAAGAGCCACAAAAGGATTCTGTTCATTCCCTGGAAACCAATTACCAGCATGTAGTAGCTGTGTAACTTAATAATACACATGGAAAATGAGCAGAGTTATGTCCCCCAAATGTCACAGACTTAAAAAAAAAACACTGATGTCAACTTCCACTATATTTAGCTGCAATGTCTAATGTACAATAATGTTAATTGCTTAAGGGTAGGGTTGAGCGAAACGGATCGTTCATTTTCATAAGTCGCCGACTTTTGGCAAAGTCGGCGTCTCATGAAACCGAGCCGATCCCTGTGTGGGGTCGGCCATGCGGTACGTGACTTTCGCGCCAAAGTCGCGTTTCAATGACGCTAAAAGCGCCATTTCTCAGCCAATGAAGGTGGACGCAGAGTGTGGGCAGCGTGATGACATAGATCTCAGTCCCCACCATCTTAGAGAAGGGCATTGCAGTGATTGGCTTGCTTTCTGCGGCGTCACAGGGGCTATAAAGGGGCGTTCCCGCCGACCGCCATCTTACTGCTGCTGATCTGAGCGTAGGGAGAGGTTGCTGCAGCTTCTTCGGAAGCAGGGATAGTGATAGGCAGGGTACATAAAGCCACAAACCGCTTGTGCTGTAGCGACTTCCACTGTCCAACACCACCTTTTGTTTGCAGGACAGTGGAAGCTAAATTTTTTTTTTCTCAGCGCTGTAGCTCATTGGGCTGCCCTAGAAGGCTCCCTGATAGCTGCGTTGCTTTGTGTGTACGCCGCTGTGCAAACCAACTGCTTTTTTCAAAGCACAAATCCTGTTTTTCCTTCCTTTCTGCACAGCTATCTTGTGTGTTTGTCCACACTTTTGTGTGCAGCAGTCCTTTTACAGCTGCCTGCCATACTTTTCTGAGATAACTGCAGGGAGATAAATATTGGCAAGTCTGCCTCCGTGCAATTGCTGTGTGTGGCATCTCTCTCTCATTGTGTGGCACCGAAAACACTGTGTAATACTTGTCCTTTTTTTTTTTTTTTCTAAATTCTCCCTTTTCCAAAAAAAAAATTAGTGGGAGATAAATATTGTCAAGTCTGACTCCATGCCATTGCTGTGTGTGGCATCTCTCTCTCATTGTGTGGCACTGAAAACATTGTGCAATACTTGGCCATTTTTTTGGGGGGGGGTACATTCTCCCTTTTAAAAAAAAAAAAATTATTGGGAGATAAATATTGGCAAGTCTGCCTCCGTGCCATTGCTGTGTGTGGCATCTCTCTCTCTCATTGTGTGCCACTGAAAAAACTGTGTAATACTTGTCCTTTTTTTTTTTTTTCTAAATTCTCCCTTTTCCAAAAAAAAATTAGTGGGAGATAAATATTGGCAAGTCTGCCTCCGTGCCATTGCTGTGTGTGGCATCTCTCTCTCATTGTGTGGCACTGAAAACACTGTGTAATACTTGTCCTTTTTTTATTTTTTCTAAATTCTCCCTTTTCCAAAAAAAAAATTAGTGGGAGATAAATATTGTCAAGTCTGACTCCATGCCATTGCTGTGTGTGGCATCTCTCTCTCATTGTGTGGCACTGAAAACATTGTGCAATACTTGGCCATTTTTTTTTTGGGGGGGGGTACATTCTCCCTTTTAAAAAAAAAAAATTATTGGGAGATAAATATTGTCAAGTCTGCCTCCGTGCCATTGCCTTGTGTGGCATCTCTCTCTCATTGTGTGGCACCGAAAATACTGTGTAATACTTGTCCTTTTTTTTGGGGGGGGGGTAAATTCTCCCAGAAAAAAAAAAAATAGTGGGGGATTAAGATTGGCATTTCTGCTTGAGTGCTGGGCCTGTGTGTGCCATCTGTCTCAAATTATTGGGCCACAGAAAACCTAGTGTGTAACATTGGGCCTGATTTTCCTTTCAGTGTCAGGCACCTATAAAGGTATATATTAGTGTTGAGCATTCCGATGCTGCAAGTATCGGGTATCGGCCGATACTTGCTGTATCGGAATTCCGATACCGGGATTCCGATACTCTTGTGGTATCGGGTATCGGGTATCGGAACAACATTAATGTTAAAATGTGTAAAATAGAGAATTAAAATAAAAAATATCGCTATACTCACCTGTCCGACGCAGCCGGGACCTCAGCGCAGGAACCGGCAGCGTTGTTTGTTTAAAATTCCCGCTTTTACATGGTTACGCGAAGTCCCGGCTTGTGATTGGTCAGGGCGGCCATGTTGCCGGGCCGCGGACCAATCACAGCAAGCCGTGACGAAAATACGTCACGGCTTGCTGTGATTGGTCCGCGTCCCGGCAACATGGCCGCCATTAACCAATCACAAGCCGTGACGTCACGGGAGGCTGGAAACGCGCTCATTTTAAAAAGGGCGCGTTTCCAGCCTCCCGTGACGTCACGGCTTGTGATTGGTTGCGTCGCGGTCAACCAATCACAAGCCGGGAGGCTGGACACGCGCCCATTTCAAAATGAGCGCGTCCAGCCTCCCGGCTTGTGATTGGTTGATCGCGGCGCAACCAATCACAAGCCGTGACGTCACGGGAGGCTGGACACGCGCCCATTTCAAAATGAGCGCGTCCAGCCTCCCGGCTTGTGATTGGTTGATCGCGGCGCAACCAATCACAAGCCGTGACGTCACGGGAGGCTGGACACGCGCCCATTTCAAAATGAGCGCGTCCAGCCTCCCGGCTTGTGATTGGTTGATCGCGGCGCAACCAATCACAAGCCGTGACGTCACGGGAGGCTGGACACGCGCCCATTTTAAAATGAGCGCGTGTCCAGCCTCCCGTGACGTCCCGGCTTGTGATTGGTCAGGGCGGCCATATTGCCGGGACGCGGACCAATCACAGCAAGCCGTGACGTAATTTCGTCACGGCTTGCTGTGATTGGTCCGCGTCCCGGCAACATGGCCGACCTGACCAATCACAAGCCGGGAATTCACGTAACCAAGTAATAGCGCGATTTTTAAACAAACAACGCTGCCGGTTCCCTCGCTGAAGTCCCGGCTGCGTCGGACAGGTGAGTATAGCAATATTTTTTATTTTAATTCTTTCTTTTACACATTTATATGGTTCCCAGGGCCTGAAGGAGAGTTTCCTCTCCTTCAGACCCTGGGAACCATCAGGGATACCGTCCGATACTTGAGTCCCATTGACTTGTATTGGTATCGGGTATCGGTATCGGATTGGATCCGATACTTTGCCGGTATCGGCCGATACTTTCCGATACCGATACTTTCAAGTATCGGACGGTATCGCTCAACACTAGTATATATAAATCCTACATAAGTTTGAGTTCACCATATAAGTTGTTTTACAGTAACAAATAGTGTTACTTTGGTTACGTTTTGCAAGCAATGAGGAAGTCTAGTGGAAGAGGTCGTGGCCGTTGGCGGTCATTGTCGGCTGGTAATGATGGTAGTGGTGGTGGAGCATCAGGTGGTCGTGGTAAAAGCAGTACAACACCTAAGTCTCGAGTTGTTGAGCCAGGTTCCTTGTCTGGCTACACAAGGCCTCGAACGCTCTCTTTTCTGGGAGCAGGAAAACCACTTTTGAAGCCGGAGCAGCAGGAACAAGTATTGGCTTTCATTGCTGACTCTGCCTCTAACTCTTTCGCCTCCTCCTCGGAAAGTGCCAAATGTCAGAGCAGTGCATCGTCAGTGGATGCTCCCGGTCAGGGACAAGTCGCTTCCTTGTCTTCTTCACCCAGAACAAGAGAGAAGGATGCGTCAGGAGACACAACGGGTTACTCCATGAAGCTCTTTACACATACCGTTCCTGGGTTAGACAGTGAAACAGTTAACAGGCCATGTCCATTAGAAGTTGAATCAGACATGGAGTGCACAGATGCACAGCCACAGCCAGATTACTATGCTGTTCCTTTGACTCAGACCAGAACATTGCCCTTGCAGTGTACTGAGGCAGAATCAAACCCAGCGGAGACTATGGTGCCCCGTCACGGACGCTATACCACCGGCTTACACGGTGACACAGACGAAATCGCACACGACATAGAAGAGGAGGTCATAGATGACCCAGTTGTGGACCCCGATTGGCAGCCATTGGGGGAACAGGGTGCAGGCGGCAGTAGTTCTGAAGCGGAGGAGGAGGAGCCGCAGCAGGCATCAACATCACAACAGGTTCCATCTACCGGGCCCGTATCTGGCCAAAAACGCGTGGCAAAACCAAAACCAGTTGGAGGACAGCGTGACCATCCGGTTAAAGAAGCTCAGTCTGCAAGGCCTGAAAAGGTATCCGATAGTAGAAAGAGTGCAGTCTGGAAATTTTTAAACAACATCCAAATGATCAGCGCAAAGTCATCTGTCAAAAATGTTCAACTACCTTAAGCAGAGGTCAGAATCTTAAAAGTCTAAATACAAGTTGCATGCATAGACATTTATCCACCATGCATTTGCAAGCCTGGACTAACTACCAAACGTCCCTAAAGGTTGCAGCACCCTCGGCCAATGAAGCTAGTCAGCAACGCTACATCCCTTCCCTCCCTGTAAGCCGACCATTTCCCACACCACCTGCAGTATCTGTGCAGCTTTCGTCGCCAGGCCAAAGCAGTCAGGGAATCACCAGGTTAGTAGTAGGAAACACTGCATGTAGGGCACCGGCAAGAATACCATCTCCAACCCTCTCTCAGTCACCCATGTCCACCGGCACCACCGCTAGTTCCACGATCTCCAGCTCTCCAGTCCAGCTCACCCTACATGAGACTCTTGTTAGGAAAAGGAAGTACTCATCCTCGCATCCGCGTACACAGGGTTTGAACGCCCACATTGCTAGACTAATCTCATTAGAGATGATGCCCTACCGGTTAGTTGAAAGCGAAGCTTTCAAAGCGCTGATGGACTATGCTGTACCACGCTACGAGCTACCCAGTCGGCACTTCTTTTCTAGAAAAGCCATCCCAGCCCTCCAACAGCATGTTAAAGACCGCATCGTCCATGCACTCAGGCAGTCTGTGACTACAAAGGTGCACCCGACAACAGATGCATGGACCAGTAGGCATGGCCAGGGACGTTACGTGTCCATCACGGCACACTGGGTGAATGTGGTGGATGCAGGGTCCACAGGGGACAGCAATATTGGGACAGTTTTGCCTAGTCCACGGTCAAGGAAAGAGTTGGCTGTAGGCGTTCGCCCCCCCCTCCTCCTCTTCCTCCTCCTCATGCAGAAGTGAGAGCTCGTCCACACACCCCAGTCGCACATCCACTCCATCTGCAGCTGCCACTGTTGCACACCAGGTGTGCCATTATGGGACAGCTAGTGGCAAGCGTCAGCAGGCTGTATTGGCAATGAAGTGTTTGGGCGACAACAGACACACCGCGGAAGTTCTGTCCGAGTTCTTGCAGAATGAAACTCAGTCATGGCTGGGCACTGTACATCTTGAGGCAGGCAAGGTTGTGAGTGATAATGGAAGGAATTTCATGGCTGCCATAGCCCTTTCCCAACTGAAACACATTCCTTGCCTGGCTCACACCTTAAACCTGGTGGTGCAGTGCTTCCTGAAAAGTTATCCTGGGTTACCCGACCTGCTCCTCAAAGTGCGCAGACTTTGCTCGCATATCCGCCGTTCGCCCGTACACTCCAGCCGTATGCAGAACTATCAGCGGTCTTTAAACCTTCCCCAGCATCGCCTAATCATTGACATTTCAACAAGGTGGAACTCCACACTGCACATGCTTCAGAGACTGTGCGAACAGAGGCGTGCTGTTATGTTTTTGTGGGAGGATACACATACACGGGCAGGCAGTTGGATGGCAGACATGGAGTTGTCAGGTGTGCAGTGGTCGAAGCTACAAGACCTGTGTCAAGTCCTTCAGTGTTTTGAGGAATGCACACGGCTGGTTAGTGCAGACAACGCCATAATAAGCATGAGCATCCCCCTAATGCGTCTGCTGATGCAAAGTTTGACGCACATAAAGGAGCAGGCGTCTGCAGCCGAGGAAGAGGAAAGCCTTGATGACAGTCAGCCATTGTCTGGTCAGGGCCGTGTAGAGGACGCGGTAGCGGGCGAAGAGGAGGAGGAGGACGAGGAGGATGATGGGGATGAGTACTTTTTTAATGAGGAAGCTTCTCCTGGGCCAACAGAAATTAGTGGCGTTGCAAGGCCGGGTTCTGTTTTTTTAAGGGAGACAAGTGACGTAGATTTGCCTGTAACTGCCCCTCAAACCAGCACAACCGCAGATTTGCCAACAGGAACTTTGGCCCACATGGCGGATTATGCCTTATGTATCCTCAAAAAGGACCCACGCATTACTAAAATGATGAGCGATGACGATTACTGGTTGGCCTGCATCCTTGACCCTCGCTATAAAGGCAAATTGCAAAATATTATGCCACATGAGAACCTTGAACAAATCTTAGCAACCAAACAAGCTACTCTTGTAGACCGTTTGATTCAGGCATTCCCAGCACACAGCGCCGGTGATGGTTCTCACACAAGCTGCAGGGGGCTACATGGCAGGGGTGTTAGGGGTGCACAGATCAGAAGTGGCGTTGGACAGAGGGGTTTTCTGACCAGGTTGTGGAGTGATTTCGCAATGACCGCAGACAGGACAGGTACTGCAGCATCTATTCAAAGTGACAGGAGACAACATTTGTCCAGTATAGTTACTAACTATTTTTCTTCCCTTATCGATGTTCTCCCTCAACCGTCATTCCCATTTGATTACTGGGCATCAAAATTAGACACCTGGCCTGAATTGGCAGAATATGCGTTGCAGGAGCTTGCTTGCCCAGCAGCTAGTGTGCTATCAGAAAGAGTATTCAGTGCTGCTGGTTCAATATTAACCGAAAAAAGGACTCGTCTGGCTACCCAAAATGTGGAACCACTCCTGGATTTCAAATTATTTTGCCCCACCTTTCCCGGCTGACACCTAGCTTTCCTATAAAAAGGTCTTGCTTGTGGACTGGTCTTACTGAGTGTTCCAATCTGTTAATTTTCAGCAGCTGTTTGTCCAGCATACGACATGTTTACACCTCCCCCAATGGGAAAAATCCCCCCACGGGGCCGTTGTCTCGCCACTTGGCGCAAGCACCCGTTACAGTGCTGATTGTCTGAAGAGGCGGGTGTGCCCGCTTTTGGTCGACGGCATTGCCACTGGGTCCCTCATAGTACAATGTAGTGTCTCTGGCGGTGGTGGTGCGCACCCAACGTCAGACACACCGTTGTAACATGAGGGGCCCTGGGGCGGTACCGCCGGCCACAAGAGAGTTCCCCCCCCCCCCCAGCTCAAACTGTGCTGTACCACGTGCAAAATTATCTCGCACAGCTCCACCAATGTTTAGTCTATGCACTGACATCATTCAATGCCTGGCAATGACAAACAATACCAATTTGTTTGCATCTATGATGCTAGTTAAAATAGTCTGGGTCAGTGTCCTATATTGACACCAGTAAATACTAATTTACTGCCAAATTACTTTGTCATAAACTCTGCAGATGAGCCCACCCCTGTACCTAAGCATGCCACCCTTTTTTTGCTTATAGTTGTTTTGCGAGACATTCACATCTATTTATTTTTTTGGAGTACTAACTGTGTCAGACACTCCTTGCAATACTCCTCCACTGACCACAATGCTGCCTGCCTGTGTATCCATGTAACCGATGTAAAACTGCCATGAGCCTATTGTTGGTTATTTTAGGCCTTTGATAGCCTGTCTGCCGTCCCTACTTGCATTACTCCTCCACTGACCACAATGCTGCCTGCCTGTGTATCCATGTAACCGATATAAAACTGCCATGACTGCCTACTGTTTGTTATGTTAGGCCTTTGTGAGCCTGTCTGCGGCCCCTACTTGCAATACTCCTCCACTGACCACAATGCTGCCTGCCCGTGTATCCATGTAACCGATATAAAACTGCCATGAGCCTATTGTTTGTTATTTTAGGCCTTTGATAGCCTGTCTGCGGCCCCTACTTGCAATACTCCTCCACTGACCACAATGCTGCCTGGAGTGCCTGCCTGTGTATCCATGTAACCGATGTAAAACTGCCATGACTGCCTACTGTTTGTTATGTTAGGCCTTTGTGAGCCTGTCTGCGGCCCCTACTTGCAATACTCCTCCACTGACCACAATGCTGCCTGGAGTGCCTGCCTGTGTATCCATGTAACCGATGTAAAACTGCCATGACTGCCTACTGTTTGTTATGTTAGGCCTTTGTGAGCCTGTCTGCGGCCCCTACTTGCAATACTCCTCCACTGACCACAATGCTGCCTGGAGTGCCTGCCTGTGTATCCATGTAACCGATGTAAAACTGCCATGACTGCCTACTGTTTGTTATGTTAGGCCTTTGTGAGCCTGTCTGCGGCCCCTACTTGCAATACTCCTCCACTGACCACAATGCTGCCTGGAGTGCCTGCCTGTGTATCCATGTAACCGATTTCAAACTGCCATGACTGCCTACTGTTTGTTATGTTAGGTCTTTGTGAGCCTGTCTGCGGCCCCTACTTGCAATACTCCTCCACTGACCACAATGCTGCCTGGAGTGCCTGCCTGTGTATCTGTTGTGAATTTGGATTCTGGGCTCCCCCGGTGGCTACTGGTGGAATTGAACTGGTGTTGTCATCTTCTCTGTTCACCTGTTCCCATCAAGATGTGGGAGTCGCTATATAACCTTGCTGCTCTGTTAGTTGCTTGCCGGTCAACAATGTTATCAGAAGCCTCTCTGTGCTTGTTCCTGCTCCTAGACAACTACTAGATAAGTTGGACTCTTGTCCATGTTTGTTTTTGCATTTTTGTTCCAGTTCACAGCTGAAGTTTCGTTACTGTGTCTGGAAAGCTCTTGTGAACAGGAATTGCCACTCTGGTGTTATGAGTTAATGCCAGAGTTTTAAAGTAATTTCTGGATGGTGTTTTGATAGGGTTTTCAGCTGACCATGAAAGTGTCCTTTCTGTCTTCTGCTATGTAGTAAGTGGACCTCAAATTTGCTAAACCTATTTTCATACTACGTTTGTTATTTCATCTTAATTCACCGCCAATACATGTGGGGGGCCTCTGTCTCCTTTCGGGGTATTTCTCTGGAGGTGAGCTAGGACTAGTATTTTCCTCTGCTAGCATTATTTAGTCCTCCGGCTGGTGCTGGGCATCTAGAATCAACGTAGGCATGCTACCCGGCCACTGCTAGTTGTGCGTTAGGTTTAGTTCATGGTCAGCTTAGTTCCCATCTTCCAAGAGCTAGTTCCTATATATGCTTATGCTATGTTCTCTTGCCATTGAGAACATGACAGTTTGACCGGCCCACTAAAGGGTTAAAATCCTTGGCTGAGAAAGGAGAGAAATAAGAAGTCTGCTGAGAATTTTTTTTTTTTTTCTCCTTCTAATCTTTGAATGGCTCTGTGTCCACCTGTTTGTAATGGATCTTCAGAGTGTAACTGCAGGTTTGAATAATCTCGCCATGAAGGTACAAAATTTGCAAGACTTTGTTTGTCATGCACCTGTATCTGAGCTGAGAATTCCTTTGCCGGAATTTTTCTCGGGGAATAGATCTGGGTTTCAGAATTTTCGAAATAATTGCAAATTATTTTTGTCCCTGAAATTTCGCTCTGCCGGAGACCCTGCACAGCAGGTCAGGATTGTGATTTCCTTGCTCCGGGGCGAACCTCAAGACTGGGCTTTTTCATTGACACCAGGGGATCCTGCGTTGCTCAATGTGGATGCGTTTTTTCTGGCCTTGGGGTTGCTTTATGACGAACCTCATTTGGAGCTTCAGGCAGAAAAAACTTTGATGTCCCTATCTCAGGGGCAAGATGAAGCGGAAATTTACTGTCAAAGATTCCGTAAATGGTCTGTGCTTACTCAGTGGAATGAGTGCGCCCTGGCGGCGACTTTCAGAGAGGGTCTCTCTGATGCCATTAAGGATGTTATGGTGGGGTTCCCTGTGCCTGCGGGTCTGAATGAGTCCATGACAATGGCTATTCAGATCGATAGGCGTTTGCGGGAGCGCAAACCAGTGCACCATCTGGCGGTGTCCACTGAGAAGTCGCCAGAGAGTATGCAGTGTGATAGAATTCTGTCCCGAAGCGAGCGGCAGAATTTTAGACGGAAAAATGGGTTGTGTTTCTATTGTGGTGATTCTACTCATGTTATATCAGCATGCTCTAAGCGCACTAAAAAGCTTGATAAATCTGTTTCCATTTGCACCTTACCGTCTAAGTTTATTCTATCTGTGACCCTGATTTGCTCTTTGTCATCTATTACCACGGACGCCTATGTCGACTCTGGCGCCGCTTTGAGTCTTATGGATTGGTCCTTTGCCAAACGCTGTGGGTATGATTTAGAGCCTTTGGAGACTCTTATTCCTCTGAAGGGGATTGACTCCACCCCATTGGCTAATAATAAACCACAATACTGGACACAAGTAACTATGCGTATTAATCCGGATCACCAGGAGATTATTCGCTTTCTGGTGCTGCATAATCTACATGATGATTTGGTGCTAGGATTGCCTTGGCTGCAATCTCACAACCCAGTCCTCGACTGGAAAGCAATGTCTGTGTTGAGCTGGGGATGTAAGGGGGCTCATGGGGATGTACCTGTGGTTTCCATTTCATCATCTATTCCCTCAGAAATTCCTGAGTTCCTGTCTGACTATCGTGACGTCTTTGAAGAATCCAAGCTTGGTTCATTACCTCCGCACCGAGAGTGCGATTGTGCCATAGATTTAATCCCGGGTAGTAAATACCCAAAGGGTCGTTTATTTAATCTGTCTGTGCCTGAACATGCTGCTATGCGAGAATATATAAAGGAGTCCTTGGAAAAGGGACATATTCGTCCATCGTCATCTCCCTTAGGAGCCGGTTTTTTCTTTGTGTCAAAAAAAGACGGCTCTTTGAGACCATGTATCGATTATCGGCTTTTGAATAAAATCACTGTAAAATATCAATACCCATTGCCGTTGCTGACTGATTTGTTTGCTCGCATAAAGGGGGCCAAGTGGTTCTCTAAGATTGACCTTCGTGGGGCGTATAATTTGGTGCGAATCAGGCAGGGGGATGAGTGGAAAACCGCATTTAATACGCCCGAGGGCCACTTTGAGTATTTAGTGATGCCTTTTGGTCTTTCAAATGCTCCGTCAGTTTTCCAGTCCTTTATGCATGATATTTTTCGCGATTATTTGGATAAATTTATGATTGTGTATCTGGATGATATTCTGATTTTTTCGGATGACTGGGACTCTCATGTCCAGCAAGTCAGGAGGGTTTTCCAGGTTTTGCGGTCTAATTCTTTGTGTGTGAAGGGTTCTAAGTGTGTTTTTGGGGTACAGAGGATTTCCTTTTTGGGATATATTTTTTCTCCCTCTTCCATTGAAATGGATCCTGTCAAGGTTCAAGCTATTTGTGATTGGACGCAGCCCTCTTCTCTTAAGAGTCTTCAGAAATTTTTGGGCTTTGCTAACTTTTATCGTCGATTTATTGCTGGTTTTTCGGATATTGCTAAGCCATTGACCGATTTGACTAAGAAGGGTGCTGATGTTGCTGATTGGTCCCCTGACGCTGTGGAGGCCTTTCGGGAGCTTAAGCGCCGTTTTTCCTCTGCCCCTGTGTTGCGTCAGCCTGATGTTGCTCTACCTTTTCAGGTTGAGGTCGACGCTTCTGAGATCGGAGCTGGGGCAGTGTTGTCGCAGAAAAGTTCTGACTGCTCCGTGATGAGGCCTTGTGCCTTCTTTTCCCGTAAATTTTCGCCCGCTGAGCGGAATTATGATGTTGGGAATCGGGAGCTTTTGGCCATGAAGTGGGCTTTTGAGGAGTGGCGCCATTGGCTTGAGGGGGCCAGACATCAGGTGGTGGTATTGACTGACCACAAAAACTTGATTTATCTTGAGACCGCCAGGCGCCTGAATCCTAGACAGGCGCGCTGGTCATTATTTTTCTCTCGGTTTAATTTTGTGGTGTCATACCTACCGGGTTCTAAGAATGTTAAGGCGGATGCCCTTTCTAGGAGTTTTGAGCCTGACTCGCCTGGTAACTCTGAGCCCACAGGTATCCTTAAGGATGGAGTGGTATTGTCAGCCGTTTCTCCAGACCTGCGGCGGGCCTTGCAGGAGTTTCAGGCGGATAGACCGGATCGTTGCCCACCTGATAAACTGTTTGTTCCTGATGATTGGACCAGTAGAGTCATCTCTGAGGTTCATTCTTCTGCGTTGGCAGGTCATCCTGGCATTTTTGGTACCAGGGATTTGGTGGCAAGGTCCTTCTGGTGGCCTTCCCTGTCACGAGATGTGCGAGGCTTTGTGCAGTCTTGTGACGTTTGTGCTCGGGCCAAGCCTTGTTGCTCTCGGGCTAGTGGATTATTGTTGCCCTTGCCTATTCCTAAGAGGCCTTGGACGCACATCTCGATGGATTTTATTTCAGATCTGCCTGTTTCTCAGAAGATGTCTGTCATCTGGGTGGTGTGTGACCGTTTCTCTAAGATGGTCCATTTGGTTCCTCTGCCCAAGTTGCCTTCTTCTTCCGAGTTGGTTCCTCTGTTTTTTCAAAATGTTGTTCGTTTGCATGGTATTCCTGAGAATATCATTTCTGACAGAGGGACCCAATTCGTGTCTAGATTTTGGCGGGCATTCTGTGCTAGGATGGGCATAGATTTATCTTTTTCGTCCGCTTTCCACCCTCAGACGAATGGCCAGACCGAGCGGACTAATCAGACCCTGGAGACATATCTGAGGTGTTTTGTGTCTGCTGACCAGGATGATTGGGTTGCTTTTTTGCCATTGGCGGAGTTCGCTCTCAATAATCGGGCCAGCTCTGCCACTTTGGTGTCCCCGTTTTTCTGTAATTCGGGGTTTCATCCTCGATTTTCCTCTGGTCAGGTGGAAACTTCGGATTGTCCTGGAGTGGATGCTGTGGTGGAGAGATTGCATCAGATCTGGGGGCAGGTGGTGGACAATTTGAGGTTGTCCCAGGAGAAGACTCAGCTTTTTGCCAACCGCCACCGTCGTGTTGGTCCTCGGCTTTGTGTTGGGGATTTGGTGTGGTTGTCTTCTCGTTTTGTCCCTATGAGGGTCTCTTCTCCTAAGTTTAAGCCTCGGTTCATCGGCCCGTATAAGATATTGGAGATTCTTAACCCTGTTTCCTTCCGTTTGGACCTCCCTGCATCCTTTTCTATTCATAACGTTTTTCATCGGTCATTATTGCGCAGGTATGAGGTACCGGTTGTGCCTTCCGTTGAGCCTCCTGCTCCGGTGTTGGTTGAGGGTAAGTTGGAGTACGTTGTGGAGAAAATCTTAGACTCTCGTGTTTCCAGACGGAGACTCCAGTATCTGGTCAAGTGGAAGGGATACGGCCAGGAGGATAATTCTTGGGTGAATGCATCTGATGTTCATGCCTCTGATCTGGTTCGTGCCTTTCATAGGGCCCATCCTGATCGCCCTGGTGGTTCTGGTGAGGGTTCGGTGCCCCCTCCTTGAGGGGGGGGTACTGTTGTGAATTTGGATTCTGGGCTCCCCCGGTGGCTACTGGTGGAATTGAACTGGTGTTGTCATCTTCTCTGTTCACCTGTTCCCATCAAGATGTGGGAGTCGCTATATAACCTTGCTGCTCTGTTAGTTGCTTGCCGGTCAACAATGTTATCAGAAGCCTCTCTGTGCTTGTTCCTGCTCCTAGACAACTACTAGATAAGTTGGACTCTTGTCCATGTTTGTTTTTGCATTTTTGTTCCAGTTCACAGCTGAAGTTTCGTTACTGTGTCTGGAAAGCTCTTGTGAACAGGAATTGCCACTCTGGTGTTATGAGTTAATGCCAGAGTTTTAAAGTAATTTCTGGATGGTGTTTTGATAGGGTTTTCAGCTGACCATGAAAGTGTCCTTTCTGTCTTCTGCTATGTAGTAAGTGGACCTCAAATTTGCTAAACCTATTTTCATACTACGTTTGTTATTTCATCTTAATTCACCGCCAATACATGTGGGGGGCCTCTGTCTCCTTTCGGGGTATTTCTCTGGAGGTGAGCTAGGACTAGTATTTTCCTCTGCTAGCATTATTTAGTCCTCCGGCTGGTGCTGGGCATCTAGAATCAACGTAGGCATGCTACCCGGCCACTGCTAGTTGTGCGTTAGGTTTAGTTCATGGTCAGCTTAGTTCCCATCTTCCAAGAGCTAGTTCCTATATATGCTTATGCTATGTTCTCTTGCCATTGAGAACATGACATGTATCCATGTAACCGATGTAAAACTGCCATGACTGCCTACTGTTTGTTATGTTAGGCCTTTGTGAGCCTGTCTGCGGCCCCTACTTGCAATACTCCTCCACTGACCACAATGCTGCCTGGAGTGCCTGCCTGTGTATCCATGTAACCGATTTCAAACTGCCATGACTGCCTACTGTTTGTTATGTTAGGCCTTTGTGAGCCTGTCTGCGGCCCCTACTTGCAATACTCCTCCACTGACCACAATGCTGCCTGGAGTGCCTGCCTGTGTATCCATGTAACCGATGTAAAACTGCCATGACTGCCTACTGTTTGTTATGTTAGGCCTTTGTGAGCCTGTCTGCGGCCCCTACTTGCAATACTCCTCCACTGACCACAATGCTGCCTGGAGTGCCTGCCTGTGTATCCATGTAACCGATGTAAAACTGCCATGACTGCCTACTGTTTGTTATGTTAGGCCTTTGTGAGCCTGTCTGCGGCCCCTACTTGCAATACTCCTCCACTGACCACACCAATGCTGCCCGTGTACCCCTGGAACCTATTTAAAAGTTCATAGAGCCTAGTTATATATTTTATTTACTATTAATAATGCCATGATGGACTACGCTGTACCACGCTACAAGCTAACCAGTCGACACTTCTTTTGCGAGAAAAGCCATCCCAACCCTCCACCAGCATGTAGAAGACCGCATTGTCCATGCACTCTGGCAATCTGTGAGTACAAAGGTGCACCTGACAACAGACGCATGGACCTGTAGGCATGGCCACGGAAGATTACGTGTCCATTACGGCGCAATGGGTTAATGTGTTGGATGCATGGTCCACAGGGGACAGCCTACTAAGTCTGTCTGCAGTCCCTAGTTCAAATTGTCCTCCACTGTCTAAATCGGAGCTTCCACCTTCTGGCTTTCGGCCTATAGTATCAGAAATTAAACTGCATTTGGCCTTCAACTTTGGTTACGGCCTACTAACGGTGTCTGCCCCTGCCTGGTGTTTGTCCTCAACTGAATAAAGCTAAGCTTCATCCTTCTGGCTCTCATTAAGTGCTGTGTTTTTAAAAATTGGTGGTTAGGGCCTACTAACGGTGTCTGCCCCTCCCTGGTGTTTTTCCTCAACTGAATAAAGCTGAGCTTCATCCTTCTGGCTTTCGGCCTATAGTATCAGATATTAAACTGCATTTGGCCTACTATGTGGCTGGGCCCTTAAAACAGTGTCTGCTGCTCCTGGGTTTGCTACTCCACTGAACAAAGCAATGCCGCCTGTTTAGTCCTCTCCTGTTACCAATTTTGAACTGCATTTAGCCTACTTTATTCTCTGGCCCTATATCTCTTTCCTCCTCATCCTGCCCATTGCCCAGCCACTGCTAAATGAGTCTGCTGGTACATTGACCTAGACCACTACATTCCCCTTGCACTCTACACAGCCAGAATCTGACCCTGCTGAAAGTAAGGTTCCCCTTCCCGCATGTTATACCACCTTACACAGGGACAAAGAGGAAGGTGCAGATGAAAGTGCAGATTCCTTCATCAGGTGGGGGGGCATACTCGTTGGCGACGTCACTGGCACAGGGCCCCTCAGAGTACGCAAAAGTGTCGCTGCTGGTGGGAGGCGCCCCCGCCGTGCAAACACACCGCTGTACTTTGAGGGGCCCTGTGCCAGTGCCCCCCTGCTTGCTCAGGATCACAGCACTTGCAACGTTGAAATACTTACCTCTCCCTGCTCCACCGCCGTGACGTAGTCCACGTTTCCTGGGCCCACTAAAGCCTTGAACCAGCCCTACCCCCCACAACTTTTGCCAAATGACCCCCAATTTCCTATGCCCAACTATTATTATAAAGTTAATTAAGATTGACAAGCTTCAGAAACAAGAATGGATGTTTTTGGCATTAAAATGGGCACTGTAGGTGTTTTCCTGGCCTCCACTCACTGCCGACTATGCTTCCCCATTGACTTGCATTGGGTTTCGTGTTTCGGTCGATCCCCGACTTTTAGCGATAATCGGCCGACTGCACTCGACTCGACTCTGGACAAAGTCGGGTTTCACAAAACCCGACTCGATCTTAAAAAAATGAAAGTCGCTCAACCCTACTTAAGGGCTCATTCACATGTCAGTGTTTCACATACGGTCTGGTGTCTGTGGGGGCCAATGTAGCACCTCTACTTTATTGTCATTAAACCATTTCTTTGGCAATCTCGATGTATGCTTAAGGTCTTTGACCTGCTGGAACAATATGTCATCCTTATCATACCAATAGTACTCGATTGCACAAAGTAACTCAGTTTGTAGGTTACTCACTTATAGCTCAGCACTGAGACCACTATCGATCCCGGTCAAGTATCCAATGCCTTTGGCAGTGAAACAACTCCATATCTTCAGTGTCATGATCCAGACCGGGTTTTGAGTCCTGTCTTCCCCTTTTTCCGGTCTGGTCATGCCAGGGGTTAACTTTCTCAGCCTGAGTCTGGTCTCAGGTTTGCTATTTATCCCTGCTGTGTCCTGCAGACCATTTCAGTTATAGGGTTTGCCTAGTGCTGCTGTAGCTGACTCTGATTACTCTGATTGAGGATCCTCTCCATTGCTATCAGTGTCTGAGGCAAGGAAAGCATATGCCTCCTCCACTGAATAGCGTTGTTGGGACGATCGGAATGAACGGGACGACTTTTTTTTATAAATATGGTGATTGTGTTAGTACTTTATTTTTAACTGTTTGTGTGTGTGTGGGGGGGTGATAGTGCTTGGTGTAAACATTTGTCTGAAAAGAAAGAGCTGAAAGAAAAAAAGGACAACCAGGGAGAAAAAAATGTCTGTGAAAAGAAAAGTGTAACACAGCAGGCACGAGCTCTAATGAGTGAACTGCATCACTAATCAAAGTTTGGTGGCTGCTGGATGTGTACAAGAAGGTTGGGAAGAACAAATGTGTCTAAAACAGCAGGCGCGAGCTCAGATGAGTAAACCATCACTGATCAAAGTTTGGTGGCTGCTGGATGTGCGCACGGTGGTTGGGAAGAAGAAATGTGTCTAAAACAGCAGACAAGCTCTGATGAGTGAACTGCATCACTTATCGAAGTTCGGCGCCTGCTTGATGTGCGCACGGAGGTGGCGAAAATAAAAGTGTCTAAAACAGCAGGCACAAGCTCTGATGAGTGAACTGCATCACTAATCAAAGCTTGGCGGCTGTTAAATGTGCGCTGGATGTGCGCACGGAGGTGGCGCAAAGGGGGGTGAAAAAGAAAAGCGAGCACGAGTGTTGATCGGTGAACTTTGTCACCAATCAGTGCTCAGTGGCTGCTAAATGTGTGCACGGAGGCTGTGCAAAAGGGGGTGGAGGGGGTAAAAAGAGGGGGAAAGGGAAGGGGGTGGATGAAGAGAGATCGGGCAGGGATCAGGGATCAAAACACTTACAGTTGTAGTCTCTCTTCTTTTTTCTGTCTTGTCTTTTTTTCTTCTGCAGGCTTCTGTGACACCACGAGGCCCAGCACAGCAGGAGATCCTGTAGCATGGCTACCGCAGTGCAGGAATCCTCAACTAGTGTGAGGACCTGCAGTGTGGTCACAGACATGTGACGGACAGCTCACAGCGGTCATACCACTGCTGTGACCTGTCATTGGTGCGATCGATAATGACATCGAACACACCAATCAGAGTTTGCCCTAGTGATGCCAATGTTGCTAGGCACTGACCTAGGATAGGAGCTCAAAGCTCTGAGGTCACAGCGCAGCCACACTGTGGCTGTGCCCTGTGATTGGCGCGATCGATGTAATCGATAGCACCAATCAGCAGCTCCAGGCAATGCCTGGCCTTTGCTAGGCACCGGCCTAGGATCGGTGCTCTCACACCACCGATCCTAGGCAGGTCACCAGCAGGGAACAACGTGGTCACACCGCGGCTGTGTCCTGCAATTGGCATGATCGATATAATCGCCGATCGCACCAACAGAGCAGTTTTCGGTGATGCCTGGCATTGCCATGCACCAGCCTAGGATCGAGTACATTGGTACTCGATCCTAGGCTGGGACATCACTGTTGCAGGCAATCTGATTGCCTGAAACAATGAGAAAGGCTGCGATTGGCTGTTCAAAATTGAACAGCCAATCACAGCAACACCCCCCCAGGAAGACGGCACCATCAACCCACACTTCACTTCACTTCGGTCGCAAACAAATGACGTAATATTCCATCCATGGTCAAACAGGCCCAGGTTACATGGATGATATATTATGTCGGATGTCAGAAAGGGGTTTATAATTGGAAATTCAACATAATAACTCTGTTAGCATGCGCCATATAATGCTGACATACGCAGCACCCCAGTATGTGAGCGGAATGCCTGGGTACAAAATCTGTGTCTGAGGGTGAAACCACTGGCCCTTCTCCTGTGTTATGTCCTTTCCTATCTGCTGTCCAAGAAGTAGGCACTGATGCCTCTTGCCCACAACCTGTAGTTGCACAGGCACAACAGTCAGCAACCACGTCCAGTTTGTTGTCCCAGCTCAACATTCAGTGGTCCCATGTCATCATACTGTATATGTCTCTTCCCAAATTGTTAGTTAGATAGGGCATACATATTCGTTAGCACTTTACATTGTCCATTGCTGGACAAAGACCATTGCTGGCTTTTCCAGTCTCCTAAATGAGACTAGTGTATCTTTATTAAACTGTCGCTTCCCTTAAATTTTCTAAATTTGGGTAAAAAAAAAATAGTGGCAGGATATTAGCCAGTTTCTGTACATTTTAAGCAGGACAAAGAGACTGGGTTAATGCATTCCACAGACCTATTCAGGCAGCAGCCTTACACATATTGGAACATGGTCATTGCCACGCTAAGACCTTTACCTGAGCTGTGCAGCACTGCCTGTCACCTGAGTAAGGGCTCATACTCACCTGTGAGAAACTCGGATGAGTCTTGCACATCAATGCCTGGCACTGCACCCGGCACTCAGGAGCGGAGTGTGTGGCTGCATGCATTGCTATGCGGCCGCACGCTCCGCTCCTGAGTGCCGGGTGCAGTACCGAGCATTGATGTGCAAGACTCATCCGAGTCTCTCGCAGGTGAGTATGAGCCCTAATACACGCCACTCTCTGGGACATATGCTGTTATTAGTCCACTGTTGCTCAAAACCATGCAAAAAATAAATTCTGCCTGGCTTGGTAGTTTCCAGAAGAGGTGAGTAGGCTGGTGCAGATTGGTCAATAGCACTCCTGCCCCTTTCCTTTGAGGAGGCTGCTTCCAAGTAAAATAAGGCTTGTACATGTTCCTGACATGGGTTTCAGGCATGACTGACTGACCACAATACAGGTACTCGCTTTCATACACTCTATTCAGAATTTAATTCTAATGCTCTTGGTGTCTCGTAGAATCCAATTTACTAGCATTCAGCAAACAGCTACCCCAACTCCTGTATTATATTCACCTTAATACGGCTTTACTTACTATGATAGTGGCTCCTTTGGGATCCAGTGGGTACAATAAACTGTGGAGCTCACAAAACTCAGGTTTCACAGCATCTGCTGGCCCTCTGAAAATGTCAAGCGAGGGCTGCATAATGACATGGCGGTGGATGTGGTGGTGGTTCAAATTGGTATATTTCAGCTGGCATTGTAAAGTGATGGGGAATATCTATTCCACTATCTAGCTAACAATTTTGAATGAGGGAAAGACCTTCCAAATGTAGGAGTGAGAGCCCTTCCCAATGTATGATATAGGGCCACCTGAGGGCCCTTCCCAAACTCAGATTTCATGGCACCTGCTAGCCCTCTGAAAATGTCTAGTGAGGGCCGCATAATGACATGGCGGTGGATGTGGTGCTAGTGGTGGGCGAAGCTCAAAATTCAAATGGGCATGTTTTAGCTGGCATTGTATAGTGGTGGGGAATATGTATTCCACTATCTAGCTAACAATTTTGAATGAAGGAGGGATCTCCCAAATGTAGGAGTGAGAACCCTCACAATTGTAAAAGGAAAAACTAAAGCCAAAATGCTGCATGTGAACATATGATAAAGGGGTGGTATACCGTATATACTCGTGTATAAGCCGAGTTTTTCAGCACTTTTTTTTGTGCTGAAAATGCCCCCTCGGCTTATACACGAGTTACGGTACAGAAAGCCGGTGGGGGCGGGGAGCAGCGGATGCCAGGAGCCGGCGCACACATCATACTCACCTACCTGCGCACCCTCGGTGCTGGTATCCTGGCCACCGGTGCCTGCCTGCAGCTCTTCCTGTGCTCAGCAGTCACATGGTACCCCTCATTAACGTGATGAATATGGATGTGTCTCCACTCAAATAGGCGTGGAGCGCATATTCATAGCCTTAATGAGCAGTACTACGAGACCGCTGAGCATAGGAAGAGCTGCAGACAGGCGCCGGTGGCCAGAATGAGATGCAGTGCCAGCACCCAGGGCGCGCAGGTAGGTGAGTATGATGTTTTGTTGTTTTTTTTTCAACAGGAAACATGCACACAGGGATAGGGAATAAGGAGGCATGCATACAGGGATGGAACAGGGGAAGCATTCATACCAGGGCAGGGAAAGGGAGGCATGCATACAATAACAGGGACAGGGGAGACATGCAGACAGGGTCAGGGATGGGGAGGCATTAATACCAGGACAGGAAAGGGGAGGCATGCATACAATAACAGGGACAGGGGAGGCATGCAGACAGGGATGGGGAGCCATGCATAGCAGGACAGGGATGAGGGAACAATGCATACCCGGCTTATACTCGAGTCAATAAGCTTACCCAGTTTTCCGTGGCAATAGTAGGTGCCTTGGCTTATACTCGAGTTGACTTATGCTCAAGCATATATGACAATTTTTTTTTAATTTAAAAAAAAATAAATTCTGTTATATATTATAATTACCCTATTTTTCGGACTATAAGATGCACTGGACCATAAAACGCACCTAGATTTTAGAGGAGGAAACTAGAAAAGAAAATTGAAGCAAAAAATATTGTCAATTCTATACTTAACCCCTTTCCAACAATGGATGTAAATTTACTCCGATGTTGGGCTACCTCCATTTGATGTGGGCACTGGTGGTGAGCCCACATCTTTTCTGGCACATGTCAGCTGTTTTAAACAGCTGACATATGCCCGGAACAGCGGTGGGTGGAATTGTGATCCACCCGCTGCTATTAACCCGCTAAATGCTGCTGTCAAACGCTGACAGCGGCATTTAACAAGTGTTTCCGGCAATCGTGCCAGAAATCCACCCACCGGTGACCCCGTCATGTGATCACGAGTCACCAATGGGTTGGCATGACAAACAGAGGTCTCCTGAAGACCTCTATGGTTGTCACTGCCAGCTTGCTATGAGCACCACCAGGTGGTCGGCGCTCATAGCAAGTGTGTAATTCAACGACATACAGGTGATCTGATCATTGCCTATATGTAGCAGAGTCGATCAAGTTATGGCAGCATCTAATCTCCCATAGAGACTATTGAAGCATGGCAAAAGTAAAAAAATTATGTTTTTAAAACTAAAAAAATAATAAAAATATAAAAGTTCAAATCACCCACCTTTCTCCCATTCAAAATAAAACAATTTTTAAAAAAATCAAACATTCACATATTCAGTATTGCTGAGTTCAGAATCGCACAATCTATATATAAAAAAATAAAGGATTCACCTGATGGCTAAACTGCGTAGCGAGAAAAAAAGTCAAAATGCCAGAATTACATTGGTCATCGCAACATTGAATTAAAATGCAATAACGGGAGATCAAAAGATCGTATCTGTACCAACGTGGTATCATTAAAAATATCAACTCGTCTCGCAAAAAATAAGCTCTCACCCAACCAAAGATCACAAAAAATGGAGACGCTAATGGTATCGGAAAATGGCACAATTTTTTTTTTTCAAAGTTTGGATTGTTTATTCACCACTTAGATAAAAAAGAACCTAGACATGTTTGGTGTCTATGAACTCGTAATGACCTGTAGAATCATAATGAGAGGTCAGTTTTAGCATTTAGCGAACCCAGTAAAAAAGCAAAACAAGTGTGGGATTGCACTTTTTTTGTAATTTCACAGAACTTGGAATGTTTTTTCCATTTTTGAGTACACGTCATGGTAAAACCAATGGTGTCATTCAAAAGTACAACTCGTCCCACAAAAAACAAGCCCTCACTTGGCCATTCCGACAAAATAATAAAAAAGTTATGGCTCTTGGAAGAAAGGGACCAAAAAATAAAAATACAAAACCAAAAATACCTCTGGTCGTTAAGGAGTTAATATCCCCCATCCTGGTATCCATGGCTCCCTTATCCTTATTCTGGTATGCAGGGTCCCTATCTTTTTCCTGGTATGCATGGCCCCCTCATCCCCATCCTGGCATGCAGCGCCCCAATCTCTGTCCTGATATGCATGGCCCCATTCTTATCCTGGCATGATTGGCCCCCATCCCCAGCCTGGAATGCAGGGACCCATCCTTATCCTGGTATGCAGGGACCCAATCTCCATCTTGGTAATCCATGGCCCCATCCTTATCCTGATATGACTGACCCCCAGTCCCATCCTGGTATGCATGGCCCCATCCTTTACTTGGTATGATTGTCCCTATCCCCATCCTGGTATGCATGTGCAGTGCCCCAGGGTCCTGGTCGTTGCAGTAATATAATTCTCCTCTAGGGGGAGTGATGTTGCATTTGAAGGCAATAAAGGAGATCTCTTTATCATGTATCACAAACCATGCAACACACTTCACACTCCAGTCCACCAAGGGGAGCTATGCTCCTATATATTAGGGCACTCTTCACAATTAGGTAAAACTGGTGGCCTGGATAGGAAGTTAGTCAGTTCCTGTCAGGCAGACAGAGAGGAAGGAGTAACATCAAGGAGTTGCTGACAGAGTGGTCCCTGACAGGGGTGGGATCCTGTCAGAGGCCTAGACAGAAGGCCACAGGGCTGCGCCTGCCCCATGTGCGTCAAAATCCTAAGAAAGAGACATGAACAGCGAATTGTATTGTAGAGGGTGAGAAACTAAGTCATAGCAAAAGGAGAGGAAACCAGAAGGAGTTCTGCCCTACAAAGGCTGCCTTCTTCTGAGGCACAGGATCCGGTAGCCAGAACACCGAGGGAGCAACAGTCTCTATGCCTTGCTCCAGAGACCGGCAGGACAGCTAATTCCAAGTTACTGATCCGCCCTATACCCAGGAGGCATGGTGGCAACTTGTGGGGGCCGGGGCGTGCTAGAGTCCCTGTAAAAAGCCTCAGGCCATCAGTCATAAGGGTTTGTTCCAATCCATCTGGGGGACAGAGATAAACACAACATCTAGAACATCTACAACAGTTGTGAGGACCTTATGAGAGGCTCAGCAGTAAGGTACTACAACACCCAGGCGCTAGAGGAAGGCTACTGATTTCCACCTGGATAAGGGGACTCTGGAGTTGCCTTCAGACCGGCCGGACTCTGCCTGCCCTGTGATCTGGTGCTCTGGACTGTGGATGCTAAAGCCTTCAGTAAAAAGGTAAAGAGACTGCAACCTTGTGTCCTCGTTCTTCACTGCACCTCACACCATCCACCATCTACACTCTGGGAAGCCCTGGGGATACACTTCACCTGTGGGAAGGTATACCATCTAGCTGCCATAACATCACCCCAGTGGACCCCTAAGCAGCATCGGTCACCCTGACCGAATACCACAGGTGGGGTCACAAACATTTCCCCTTTAAAGACCTTTCCCCCTTTTACAACGGACCTCCCAAGGGCCACGGACCGGGACAGCCAGTGTGACATCCCCCTTGAGAACCAAAGGGCCCAGTACCGAGTACCCCACTGCCCTACGGGGGTGCTCCAAATCCCCTCAGCATTATCCTGGTATGATTGGCCTCAATCCGTATCCTGGGTTGCAAGGACCCCATCTCCATCCTGGTGTGCATGGCCCCATCCTTATCCTGGTATGCATGGCCCCATCCTTATCCTGGTATGATTAGCCCCATCCCTACTCTGGAATGAAGGGATGCCATTTCCATCCTGGTATGCATGGTCCCATTGTTATCCTGGTATGCATGGTCCCATCCTTAACCTGGTATGCATGGTCCCATCCTTTTCCTCCATGCATAGCCCCATCCTTATCCTGGCATGACTGTCCCCAATCCCTATCGTGGTGTCCATGGCCTCATCCTTATCTTCATATGATTGCCCCATGTCCGTCCTGATATGCATGGCCCCCTTCCCCATTCTGGTATGAATGGCCACCAGCAGAAAAAAAAAACATTCTTACCTTCTCTGTGCGCCCTTGCAGCTTCCTGCTCCATTGCCAGCAACTGCTTTATGTTTGTAAGCAGCGCGTGACAGGGATGTCATGCGCTGCTTACAAGCTGCAGAGGACAGCTGCTGGAATACTCACTGTTCTCCGCACCGGGACTGTGTGCGTGGAGCGCAGTGAGTATTCATTGCTCTTTAGCGAGCATAGTGTCAGCCACAGCTGCTGGTTCCTGCAGCTGCTGGGCTTTCACGTGTGCCACTGCTAAAGGGAAGGAATATTCATTGCCTTAAGTAGCCAGAACACTCTAACGCCTGGCAGCTGCAAAAAGCCGGCTGCAGCGGCTAACACTGTGCTCGCTATGAAAGAGAAATTAATATTCACTCCTTTCCATGCCTATGGGAGTGGAATGGACTGAATATTCATTTCACTTTAGCAGTGGGCACAGGAGTTAGCCACAGCAGCCGGCTCCTGCCTCCTGTGACCCGCTGCTCCTGCCGCTGCTGTTCCCCCTTCTCCCCACCACAGCCAGATTAGGGACATCTGGACTATAATATGCATCCCCCAGTTTCCTCCACATTTTTGGTTTAAAAAAGTACGTCTTATAGTCCAAAAATAGGGTATGAAGGAAAATTGTTTCTTAACATTTTTCCCTTTAAAAAATATGTAGGTTTGGTTTGGTAGGTCTTCTTATAAATCCGTAAAACGGCGCAATAGTCTGACAACATTATTCCTAGATACCATATATGAATCAGAAAGGCATGCAGGCATCTTCTCCATGCTGTTCCCATTTAATTTTAGCACATTCCCATCCATTTCATCTTTGTTCTCAGGCCCCAAGTCCTGTTTGTTGGGTCAAGCAGAAAAATATTCAGCTTTCCCATTGACTTGTATTGGATTTGTTATTCGGTATGAATACACAGATGTTAGAAATTATTCATGCCGATTTTCCCGAATCCATGTATTTCACTATTCGCTCATCACTAGTTATGACTGATCATTATACAGTTTGTATGCTCACACAAAAAATCAGTAATTATCTGTTAGAGCTATAAAAAGCAAGAAGTCATTATATACTGCATTACACTATAAATGCTCAAAAAGCATATAGTTCATAATAAAGTTTTGTTTTCGGCTGAGGACAAAAGATTATTACACAATATGGCTTTTTTAGCATTCTGACCCTTTCTTTGAGCTTTGGGCTGACCGCTTCACAAATAGTTATTGCTCCTGGCTATGTCCTTTTCATAGTAGTAGCACTTACAATTAATCAATACAGCTCTAGCGAGGCGGCTGACAACATATTGGAAAAGTCCTTTTTGTAACATTTATCTATGGAGACTTCTTGGCTCTATGTTTGATTTTATATACCTGTTAGTGATGTTTGCGGAGTGCCATATAGTGAGACTTATTGAAACTATTAGTGCTGATGTCAGTTACTAATGAGCTCAGAACTAAGGACTCTGATGTAGTTAAAGTATAATGCTATGTTTGACATAATGTGATAACACAATAAAGTGCTTAGATAATGTGATAATGGATGTTAGGAGGGAAGTGGTTAACCCATATTGCTTCATTTTTACATGCAGTTTTTAGTGACTCAGCATTGTTGTCTTAATTGTCCTTAATGAACCACTAATGTAGTTATAATTGCTCCCTCTTCCAGACAAATATTCTCCTTATAGATGTCTTGTACATTCTTGGATAACGGCAACAGTGAGTAAAACTGCTGCATTGCAGTAGCCAATATGTCCCAATAGATCAAAATAAAATTCTTCCCAAGCTAAAACAAATCTCACAAGGGTCGTATAACACTGATCTTCTGAAAAAGTGTCCAGTAAAACACTGATATTATTTCTCACAATGAATAGCGAGTAACTGCCATAAATGTGACTCAGTAAAGACTGGGGCTGGTAAACATTATAACCAGAGCTAAGTATTTGCATCAGTTGCTCTGTGTTATATGCAAATAAAAACCGAGATGACAAAAAAATGGATCTGCGTGTATACTGTAAAATGTTCTGCCTGTACTTAGTTATATTTCTAACCCTGACATCATCCACAGCCTAATACAAAATATAAAGGGTTGTTTGTCCCCTGTCGCTAACATAATGTCCTCCCTCTATCTGAAACTGAATCTCTCTAAAACTGAACTTTTGGTGTTTGCTCCTACTACTAACCTTACTCTACATGGCATTGAATTTATCTTGGAGGGTTCAACCATAACTCCCAAGCAGCACGCCCTCTGTCTTGGGGTTATACTTGACACTCAACTTTCCTTTATTTTCTATATCCGATCACTCACTTGCTCGTGATACCTACATGTTAAAAACATTTCCAAAATCTAACCTTTTCTCACCTTTCAAACTGCTAAAACTCTTACTATTGTTTTTATTCATTCTCATCTGAACTACCGCAACTCTCTTCTTGTCTTGCTCTTACTAAACTCTCACCTCTCCAATCGGGGTCATATTTCTGTCCAGTCGCTTCACCGAAGCCTCCACCTCGTGCCAGTCATTACACTGGTTACCAATCCAATACAGAGTACAATATAAACTAATACCTCACACCCACAAAGCTCTCCACAGTTCTGCACACCCTGTATCTTTTCCCTCATCTCTGTCTATCTCCCTACAGGTTCCTTCAATTCTGAAACTGACCTAAAACTAAAATCTCCATAATTCGAACCTCGCCCCTGCTCTACGTCAACAGACATGGGAGATGTGCTAACTGACCCGCTAGTACCTGAACCCTCACCCCTGAAACTGTACAGACAAAAAGACACCATACACTGGAGGCACCCTAAATTGGACCTAATGGGATTCCCCGTAGAGGCCAAAGCAGCAGCCAGTAGTGTAAAAATGATAGAAAATGAGGAATACTGCAGACAACAAATATTAAAACTTGCTGCAGAAGAAAAAATGCATAGAGCTAAGTGGGAGATAATGGGCGAAAGAAATATACTAGCTAAAGCCAGGTCCCACAAAATTAAACCAGCAAAAAAAGGACCCTTAAGAACAGGAACATTGGTCACCTTTAACCTGGACAGAGGATGGGGGTTCATAAAAGAACATGGAGAACATACAGAATTGTTTGTGAATCACAGAGATGTTGAGTCACAACTGTGAAAGGGACACCCTGACCGTGACCTTTACCCAGGAGAAAAAGTAACCTTTACCCGGCACCATGGTGACAGTGTAGCCACTGAGAGTGGAGTGCATAACCAGGCTACATAAACCCCTGTTGATGGACTGTTTTCAGCAGAGTCACCAGTTGTGACATATAACAAAGAACTTCCCCAGACAGGAAGCTGTGGACACCAGGTTCTACCCTTTAAAAAAAAGTAAATAGACATTTACCTGCTTGAAAATATTGTTGATTATGTTTTGATTATGTTTTATTGATGTTTCTTACAGTTTAAAGAGTCAGTAGGGTAATGAATGGTACTTACCTGAGAACTTTCCCATGTAAATAGTTGGCACCTCTTTAGGTGCCCCTTATTGGTTTTACCACACTCAGGCAGCATGTGTGGAACCCCTGTTTACCTTGTTTGTTTTACAGATGGGAGAAAAACCATCTGGAGTGGCTGAAGACCAGGTCTGGCTGTTATGCCTTGTAGCACGCCAAAGCCCTACATTGGGGGTTTATGACGTGTCCCCCACATTATTGATATTATTGGTACACAAAGACACCCTATGTTGAAATGTTTGCAATTTTCACATGTTTTCACTTTTCAAATGTCTACATTTTTGTAACTGTTATACAACATTTAAAGAACCGTACCTCCCATAAAGGGAAGCCTAGGTTTTACCTGTTAAACCTGTTGACATGCATGTCCAAAAATATTTACATCTTTAACCTAAATTGTTGTTTTTCTTTTCCCAGTCCGGGAGTATTGGAGTTAATGGGGGGATGTAACACCCCAGGTAACAGGTTGTTACAGTGATGTTGCCTTCCTTTCGGGGAAGGTGATGTCATGCTTGGAGGCAAGGAGGATTTCCTTTACCAGGTGAGCACCTACATGCAAGACATTCTGAATCCAGGCCAGAAGGGGGAGCTCTGAACCTGGATTCAGGGGAGCTTCCCCCAGATATATATTTTCTGGTCTGGAGGAGGAGTTAGTCAGTTGGTAGCAGAAGTGGAAGAGAGAGGAGTGAGAGCAGAGAGTGGGGCCTTGCAGCCACATGTGAGCTGCAGCTATAGGAACGGAAGATAACCTGAAGGGTTGGAATGTAGTGAGTATCTGAGGAAATGAGCAAATGAGAAGGAAAGGGCTTAGAGAGGAACTGTAACCGGGCACCCTCTAAGCCGAAGCACAGGAACCGGGCATTGGGAGCCCAAGGTTGTGTTGAACTCTAGGTCACACAGCATAACTGGAGCGCAAAGGACTTTATGTAATCTGCCCGCACCCACACCTGAAGGTGCAGCAGTACACGAATAGCCCGGGTCACGATAGAGACCCTATACAAAGGCTGGCACTGCCCACCATATGGGTAACTGTCCCCGGAAAGGCAAGAGAGGACTTTGTCAGGGAGCCACAGGCAGCAAGGACCTCGCATACCAGCATGAGCAGGAAGGCTTATGGACCTCACCTGTGAGAGGGATCTACCATTGCCTCCAGGCTGGCCAGACCACATCACCACCTGTTGCTGGTACCCTGGACTTTGGCCTGATTCAACCAGTAAACCAAGTAAACACGTTACAACTCTGTGTCCTCCATTTATTTACTGGCACCACACCATCCCTGCCCAGCACACCTGGAGCCCTGGGGACCCAGCTTCACCTGTGGGAAGCGATACCATCTTGCTGCCATACCATCACCCCCAGAGGACCCCTTTAAGCAGCGTCGGTCACCCCTGACCCAGTACCACAGGTGGCGTCACAAACCTTTATAGCTTTGCAACTCCCTTTAAAAACTATCCCTTTTACTTGGGTGCCCAGGACCACGGACCGGGTCGCCACCACCGTGACCATCCCTTTAACAATGACCGGACCCGGCACCGAGTACCCCTAGGCCCTGGCGAGCAGCTCACCTAAAATGGGAAAGGTTTAATCTGATTTCATGTCATATATTGAGAAAAACATGCATGTGCCTTTTTATATAGTGTATGTAAACTTGGTTGATGACTGTTCACATTAGTTTAGATGTGCTGGCCCTTTTTTCCTTTTAAACTTCTGGTTTCAACTATATGAATAAATATGAAATTTAATGGTGGGTCAACTTTTTAAAGTTGTTTCAGGATTGAAATGTTTTTTTTTTTAACCCTGCTTTTGGAGCGATCACTTTTTGGGGAGAATTCTTCAGTGATGAAACATGCATTGGAAATAAGCCTTCAGTATGTGCTACTGATCTTTTACAGTATGGGTTGTTAGCACTATATTGACATGCAAATCTTGGTTTAGTTTGATAGGTAACATATATTCCATGTCACTGTGCAGTACTAACATTATGTATATATTTACGTGATATCACTCTACAGTATATGTACCTTAACCCCTTCATCAATGGGCAATTTTCCGTTTTTCATTTTTACTTCCCCTTCTACCAAGAGCCATAGCAATTTTATTTTTCAGTCAACTTAGTCATTTGATGGCTTGTTTTGTTTGCGGGACAAGTTTTACTTTTGCATGACACCATTTATTTTACCATAGTGTACTGGAAAGCGAGAAATAAATTCCAAGTGAGGCAAAATTGCAAAAAAGTGCATTTCCACAATAGTTTTTTGGGTTTTTTATTTATCATGTTCACTACATGGTAAAATAACCTGGCAGTACAAAGAAGCAGATACCAAACTTGTATAGGTTCTTTTTTATTTAAGTAATGAAAAAAATGTTGGCAGATATGCAACAGATATAGACTTATTTGTGTGCAGGAGAAGTTTACACTTTTCTGACAGTAGTTGGCGATGTTGTTACTGTTATATGCTTAGTTGAATGTAATGCATATAGTTGTTGTACTCTGGTTTCACTTTCTCTCTGGTAAAAGGTCTTTTTAGACTTCCTGTTATGCTGTATTAAGAAGCTGATGCATGTACTTCATGTTCTGTGTAGATAAAAGTTGAATTACCCCATATAATCTACTCTCACAAGTTTCTTGTGTGGACAAACTATACAACTTTACAACTAATATTAGGAATTTAGGACCTGAGAATTACGTCACGGCTTGTGATTGGTCGCGTGGCGGTCACATGGGCGGCCGCGACCAATCACAAGCCATGACGTCATCTAAGGCCCTGAACGCGCTCATTCTTAGGAAGGAAGGCTGCCGGAAAGAAGCCGAGGGTGAGTATATTCCTATTAGGTATATACTCACCCTCGGACGCGCCCTGCTTCTTTCCGGCAGCCTTCCTTCTTAAGAATGAGCGCGTTCAGGGCCTTAGATGACGTCACGGCTTGTGATTGGTCGCGGCCGCCCATGTGACTGCCACGCGACCAATCACAAGCCGTGACGTAATTCTCAGGTCCTAAATTCCTAGAATTTGGAATTTAGGACCTGAGAATTACATCACGGCTTGTGATTGGTCGCGTGGCGGTCACATGAGCGGCACGCGACCAATCAGAAGCCGTGACATCATGGAAGGCCGTAAACGCGCTCATTTTAAGCAAAGAAGGCTGCCGGTTACCAGCGGCGATGTCCAGGGGCCTCCGGATGGGTGAGTATATCAATATTTTTTATTTTAATTCTTTATTTTACACTTAAATGTGGATTCCGATACCGATTTCCGATATCGCAAACATATCGGAACTCGGTATCGGAATTCCGATACCAGATTCAGAAGATCGCCGACCTCATGGCCGACCCCACACAGGGGTCGGGTTTCATGAAACCCGACTTTGCCAAAAGTCGGCGACTTCTGAAAATGGCCGACCCGTTTCGCTCAACCCTAGCGCCAACATATTTCGCAGCACTTTACAATTAAGCGGGGACATATACAGACAAATTCAATACAAGTTAAGACAATTTAAACAGTGACATTAGGAGTGAGGTCCCTGCTCGCAAGCTTACAATCTACAAGGAAATGGAGGGGACACAATAGGTGAAAAGTGCTTGTTATTTCAGGTCTGGCAATTATATTAAATAGGGATTTTCATATAAAGCTGCATGATCCGGTCATCAGCCCGTGTGTTTAAGTGCAATAGTCAAGTATCAAGTGCAGTTATGTGCATGGAGGGTGTGGAGACAGATGAACAGTAGGGTGCAGATTTAGAATAATATTTGGAAGGAGGGAACAGGGCAAAGTTGGTTTACTGAGTAGTTGATGTGGTAGGCTTGTTTGAAGAGATGGGTTTTTAGAGCACGCTTGAATAGGTTGGGGCTAGGTATCAGTCTGATTGTCTGGGGAAGTGCATTCCAGAGAGCTGGCGCAGCACGAGAGAAGTCTTGGAGACGGAGGTGCGAGGTTCGGATTACGGGGGATGTTAGCCTTAGGTCATTTGTAGAACGGAGGGCACGTGTAGGGCGATAGACAGAGATAAGAGAGGAGATATAAGGCGGTGCAGAACTGTGGAGGGCTTTGTAGGTGAGAGAGATGAGTTTATACCGGACCCTGTAGCGAATGGGTAGCCAGTGTAATGACTGGCACAAGATAGAGGCATCGGTGAAGCAGTTGGACAGAAATATGACCCTGGCTGCCGCATTCAAGATGGATTGGAGAGGAGAAAGTTTGGTAAGAGGGAGACTGATCAGAAGAGAGTTGCAGTAGTCCAGACGAGAATGAATAAGAGCGACAGTTAAGAGTCTTAGCAGTTTCAAAGGTGAGAAAAGGTCGGATTCTGGAGATGTTTTTAAGATGCAGGTGACAAGAGCGAGTGAGTGATCGGATATAGGGAGTAAAGGAAAGATCGGTGTTGAATATGACCCCAAGACAGCGGGCATGCTGCTTGGGAGTTATGGTTGAACCCTCCAGGGTAATTTCGATGTTGGGAAGAGTGAGGTTAGTAGAAGGGAGAAACACAAGAAGTTCCGTTTTGGAGAGATTTAGTTTCAGATAGAGGAAGGACATGATGTTAGAGACAGCAGACAGACAATCCTTGGTATTTTGAATTAGGGTAGGGGTGATGTCAGGGAAAGAAGTGTATAATTGGGTGTCATCAGCATAGAGATGATACTGGAACCCAAATCTGCTGATTGTTTGTCCAATAGGGGCCATGTATAGAGAGAAGAGGAGGGGGCCTAGGACTGAGCCCTGCGGAACCCCGATAGTAAGGGGACGAGGAGAGGAAGAGGAGCCGGCAAAGGATACAGTGAAGGAGCGGTCAGAGAGGTAGGAGGAGAACCAGGAGAGGGCTGTGTCCTTGAGGCCTATGGAGCGGAGCATAGTGAGAAGGAGCTGGTGATCCACAGTGTCAAATGCGGCAGAGAGATCCAGGAGAATCAGCAGAGAGCAATGACCTTTGGATTTAGCTGTTATTAGATCATTAGGGATAATTGATATAAGTGGTGCACCCCTGCACAACAACATGGAGATGGGGTGCAAAACCTGGTCAGTAAATGGAATACTATGAACACAAAAGAAAAAAGACTCGACCAATAATGGTATGCACACCCATAAAGTATGTGAAAATATCAAAACATTTTTAATTACACCTCAAAGAACATGACAAACATATAAAACCATTTAAAAAGGTCTGAGTGCAGAACCATGAATCACCACCCCTAAGCACAAATATAATAAAATAACAACACTGTATGGATAAAATGCTATATATATATATATATATATATATATATATATATACCAAATGTATCCTGTCTAAACATGTAACGGTCCAATATAACATGCATGAATATATAATGGCCGAAACAAATGCATACGTAAACCTGTAGTTGTGCACTGACAGATAATCTAGCAATAAAATTACTGCAATTCAGTGTTTGGTATATAACAGTATAAAGTGTTATATCAGCATGCTGTTTAGCCAAGATGATGGCAGTACCAAGATAGGTATTTTAGTCGTATACTGACAGATAATCTAGCAATAAAATTACTGCAATACAGTGTGTGGTATGTAGCAATATAAAATGTTATATCAGCATGCTGTTTAGCTAAGATAATAGCAATGACAAGTTAGGTATATAGATGCGGGCTACAAGCATGTGCCCAAAAGCCTCAAATAGGCATACACTGGTACTCCCCTACAATCAAATAATAACCCAATGGGTGCCAAGATGTAAGAAAAGATGGGGGAGTAAAGAGAGGAAAAAATATTCCAAAGGAACGGCATGAACTCTGAACAATGGTATACCATGAGCCCAGATACCTAATAGAGACAGGAGACAGGCTTAAGGGGTGAGGCGAGAGCCCCACGCGTATCGCTGCAGACGCAGCTTCGTCAGGGGAAGTTATTAGATCATTAGAGACTTTAGTGAGGGCAGTTTCAGTGGAGTGTAAAGAGCAGAAACCAGGTTGTAAGGGGTCGAGAAGAGAGTTATCCGAGAGATAGCGGATTAGACGGGAGTGGACCAAGCGTTCCAGGAGTTTAGAGATGAAGGAAAGGTTAGAGACAGGTCTGTAGTTAGCAGTACAGTTCTGGTCCAGGGATGGCTTTTTAAGTAAAGGGGTTATGATGGCATGTTTAAATGAGGAGGGAAAGATACCTGAAGAAAGAGAGAGCTTAAATATTTTAGTCAGGTGAGTGGTGACCACTGGTGAGAGAGACTGCAGGAGAGGTGAAGGAATGGGGTCACTGTTGCAGGTTGTAGCCCGAGCAGAAGCGAGGAGCTTGGAAACTTCTTCTTCTGAGACAGGCTCAAAGATGTCTAGTGAGCTTGAGGTGCGGCAGGGAAGGGGATCCAGGCACTGAGGAGATTGGGCTGAGATATCCTGATGGATGTGGTTGATTTTTTCTAGGAAGTGGCCAGATCCTCACCACTGAGATTGGTGATGGGGGCCTGTACTTTAGGTTTCAGGAGGGAGTTTAAGGTTTCAAAAAGTCGTTTTGGGTTGTTGGATAGTGAGGTGATGAGGGTGGTGAAGTAAGATTGTTTGACCAGATAAAGGGCAGAGTTATAGGTTTTGAGCATGAACTTACAGTGGATGAAGTCTTCTGCTAAGAGAAACTTTCTCCACTGCCGCTCTGCACACCTTGAACAACGCTGAAGAAAGCGTGTTACATAGTGTGCCAGGGCTGCCGTTGTCTGTGTCGGGTCTTTCTGCGTGTAGAAGGTGCTTCTTCATCTAGGGCTTTCTTCAGTGTATTATTGAAGTGTGACAATGCTAAGTCAGGACAGGAGAGGGAGTAGATGGGGGCTAAAGATGTGTGGAGATTGTCCATAAGCTGCTGGGTATTAATGGAACGTGTATTCCGATAAGTGTGGTAAGTGGGGGTGTCCTGAGTGAGGAGACAATTCTTGACAGAGAAGGAAAGAAGGTTGTGGTCCGAAAGCGGGAGAGGGGAGTTAGTAAAGTTGTGCAGCGATCCGGGACGGGAGAAAACCAGGTCCAGAGTATTCCCGTCCTCATGCGTAGGAGAATTAGTAAACTGTGAGAGGCCGAATGAAGAAGTTAGAGAAAGAAGATGAGAGGCAGATTGGGAGAGGGGATCATTGATGGGGATGTTAAAGTCTCCCATGATGAGGGTGGGGATGTCACAGGATAGAAAGTGAGTAAGCCAGGTGGCAAACTGGTCTAGAAACAGGCGGGAGGAGCCTGGAGGGCGGTAAACAACCGCCACCCGCAAGGAGAAGGGCTTATAGAGTCTGATGGCGTGGACTTCAAAGGAAGGAAATGTAAGTGAGGGAACCGGGGGATGACCTGGAAAGCACATTGTGATGAAAGGAGCAAACCAACACCCCCACCCTGTCTGTTTTCAGGTCTGGTGGTATGTGAAAATTTCAGCCCACGAAACGAGAGAGCGGCAGCAGCGGTGGTGTCTGAATGCTGGATCCAGGTTTCTGTAACAGCCAGAAGGTTAGGGGAATTACAGAGGAAAAGATCGTGAATGTAAGTTAGTTTGTTACACACAGACCGAGCAATCCAGAGTGCACATTGGAAAGCTATAGGAGAAGGCATGCACTGAATGTTAATAAGATTAGCAGGGTTTCTATATGCAGCTGGAGGAGAGTAATGTATGCTGGTGGAGGGTGACCCAGGGTTCGGGGAGATGTCACCTGCAATTAGTAGAAGGAGAAAAAACAGAAAGCGAGAAAGAGCAGGTGGTGGGATGATTTGTATGAATGTTTTGAATGCTGCATGGCGGTAGTGGCAGGTTTGGAGTGGGTAAGAAATGTCAGTAGAGCCTCAGAGTTATACATGGGAGAGGGAGAAGGGAGGGGTGGATATAAAGAGAGTGGCCAGAATGTGTTAAAGGGTGGGCGAGCTGTGAGAAAGCAGAAGTAAAAACAAATAAGAATCAGATTGATATGATCAATGCATAAAGTAGTAGGACTGACCAAGAAGCAAGATTGTTTGAAAAACTTATGCACCTTACCTGTCTCCTGCCCAACTGCCATTGTCTAACTGCCAAGCACTTTATGCTGTTGCACTTAATATCTGTTGCACACGCGACCCTGCACGCGGGCTATCCCAGCCAGACTAAATATATATGAAATGAAATGACTGCTAGCATCAGAAACCAAATGGCCACAATCAGCAATTAACCAATTAGCATAAGGCCAGAGCAGGCATTACTATGCAGGGTAATCAACCAATGTGGAACAAGGCCATAAAACAGTGGGAAAAAAAATAGCTTTGAACACTTTGAATCAGAGACCAAAAGCAGAGAAAAAAAAAACATAAACACAGGAGTGATGGAAAAATTACCATGAGCAAAGCTTGCTAAATATGGATCTGTTCACACTTGCAGTCAGTTGACATCATAAGCATTTATTTATAGTAATTTCAAGGCAGAAAGTTCACGTACCAGAGCCTAACCACCTGTGCTTGCTAAGTACGTGATTTAATCATAGCAAAGCATTCTAGTCTCATTATATTACTACTTATTATACATTCATGATTGGTTGTCCAAGGAAGAGGTTGAACATGTAATTGCATTACATAAAGCACAGTGGGAATCATTGGAGCTCAATTAGTTACTACAGCAAAGGAAGACAAAAGAAAATGCATATTTATCTCAGTTGACCATTTAGTGTAACACAACAAATCTGTACGAGATACGTAGCAGTAACTATTATTTAATATGAAGTATCATCATTTCCCAAAAATTGTATTCTTTTCGGAGGATAAATTGATGAAATGAATAGTGTGGAAACAGAAACTGACTGTGAATATGATTTTGTGTTCATCATTATCTCTTCCTTTATGTTATGTCTGATCTTGTTTTTCTTGGTTCTTTGTGTCTCTTACTAGAGCAATAGCCAGATGTCAAACAATGTAATTAAAAAAATAATGTGGGGAACCCTATTAACTAAATATTGTAAACATTATGCAGGAGCAACTGATGTAATAGTGAACCAGATCACCATAAAGTGGAACTGCTTGATTTGTTTTTTTTAACCCATTTTGGGGCAGAGCTGTGATCTGTGACTACAATTTGGCTCCATGAAGTCTATAACAGCCTGAAATCCACCTCCTGTTGCCTTTAAAAGGATCATGTCAGCTTCCCTTGTTCCACCAAACCGCAACCATGTATTTATTGGTATTTATTGATCCCTTTATACCCTTCCTAACAATCCCCTTTCAATGGCTTATTGATGTCTGCATATGCGACAAATCATTTTTATAACTGTAGTCACAACATGCTAATTATATTGGGTGATAAATCATGTGGTCATTGATTTCCCCACTACTTGGCCCACTAATAATGTGGCCGTGAGTTTCTTGATTAACAGGAGCAGCATCATGGCCAGCAATTTGCAAATCTCTGCCTCCCTGACAATGCATAGTGAAGTCATGTGTATGCTGTCTGGATTCATCGCTACTCTGCACTTGCCCATGGAGGCAGTGGTTTCGCAAGACTCAGCAGACAGTTACTGCCGGCTCCGCAAGTCTCACAGCTGCCTGTGTCCTACATCTCTGCAGACTCCATTGGCATGTGCAGTGCACAGATGAAGCCGGTGTACACCATGCTTTACTGCACATTGCCAAGGAGGTACAGATCTGCAATCAGCCAATGGTGGCACCACTTTTGCAAAAGATGTGAATCACATTGGAAGGGGCACGATGAGGCCGGGGTCACACTAGCGTAGAATACGGACGAATACGGACGAGTGCTATGCGATAAAACATCGCATAGCACATGGACCACTGTTAATCTATGAGGCATTTCACAGCACGTTTTTTTTTCTCGGGCATATTCAGCTTGCGAGTGAAATCGCAGCATGCTGTGATTTTACGCGTATATAGGCCGATTCTCTCCAATGCAAATCTATGGGTGTGAGAACAAATCGGACAACACATGAATCATCAGTGTAGCTTGCGAGAAATATGCAACCATTTTCCAGGTGACAGGAAATTGCCTCATCCATTATCAGGAAGCTTCAGCATGCAAATTTCCTTGGAAACCTCTCAAAAAAGCCTGGAACACGTCTCCGCGGATACCAACAACATGGCCAGACATATTAATGTGGAAATACTGATAGTTCTGGTGCAGGACAGGCCAGAAATATAGGACCAACATGACGCACATTATGCGGACCGCCATTGTAAGAATGCAACTTGGAGACGAATATGTAGCCAGATGTTCCCCAATTATGGTAAAAGCCCACGTGAGGTGCAGTAGGCAATTAGTAAGTAAAATAAAAAATACACAATTATGTTTAATTAGTAAGGCCGCAACAAATTAACATAACATCATCATACGTGATGTTCTTTGTAATATCCTGCCTGTTTCTCACTTTACACTTGGCAAGTAGCATGCCACTTTACCCTCCAACCTATATTTTGAAATGCAAACATGGTGATCAAATTTATAAACATTTATTGTGTTACTTTGCAGTGTGTGATGTCACTAGATAGTGGCGCAGCTGCCGTGATCAGTACCACCGTGAGCACCAGCAGCGGACCTGGAGTGGTGCAGCAGCCACTAAAAAGTGCAAATATATCTATTATTAACCGATTGAATTTCCTTGCTCCCATTATGGATCTACGTTTGTAAGTGCATGTGTGAGCACACATTTTACACATGGCCTTAAGGTCCAAGATTATTTTTTTTAATCTTTTTTAACTTTGTGAACAGGGGCACAAATAAAAGACCTCATCAGCAACCATGACATAAGGCACCATTTCCATAGTAGACCCTGGTAGCTGACGTGGGGGTGCTCGATCTGGGGAAAGAAATCAGGGAGAGGTGTACAGATGGGAAAATGAACTCTTATATCGGGAAAATTCTGCCCAGAGAAACCCTGGTCCTGTGTCCATCAGACCATGGTAACCCAGCATTACCAACTACAACTCCTGCACTTGGCTTATGAAGTCCCTGCAGCTGGGCATATGGTGGTCAAAAAGACCTTGGCCTGTCTGCTGCATAGTTTCTTTTGGCTAAGGGTCACTCAAGAGGTGCATAAATACCAATTCTCTTGTCTGGTCTGTTAACGAATGGAGAACGCACCCTATCATGCCCCTCTCCAATCCATGCCCTTGATAGGCAAATCATTCTAGAGGGTTGTCAACAATTTAGTGGGCCCCATTGCTGTCTCCAGCTGCATTGGAAGCAGGTTCATCCTCACTATGGTTCGTGCCACCTGCTACCCGGAGACTATTGTCCTATCATCCATGGATGCAAAGCAAGTGATTCAAGCTCTACTGGACATTTTTGGTCTAGTTGGGTTTCCAAAGGAGCTATTGACCGACCAGGGGACCCAGTTCCAAATACGAGTTGATTCAGTCCCTTTGTGAGAAACATGGGTCCACCCAAAGCATGCCACCCCATGATGGTTTGTCAATTTTCATATTTTAAGAGAGAGAGATGCTTATAATTCGATCCTATAGATCGAACAGCATGTCCATCCTAAACTGTCCTCCAACCTCTCCTCCTGCTCCCTCTTTGACCGGTTACAATCTGGCTTCCGACTCCATCACTCAACTGAAACTTCCCTAACTAATGTGATCAATGACCTACTAACCGCCAAGAGCAAGCAACACTAATCTGTCCTCCTTCTCCTGGACCTGTTTTCTGCCTTCAACACTGTGGACCACTCCCTCCTGTTACAGATTCTCTCATCTCTTGGCATCACAGACTTAGCCCTATCCTGGATCTCATCATATCTAACAAATAAGACATTCAGTGTCTCCCTCTCCCACACCACCTCCTCATCTCACCCCCTGTCTGTCGGTGTTCCCCAAGGCTCAGTTCTAGGCCCTCTACTCTTCTCCATCTACACCTTCGGCCTGGGACAGCTCATAGAATCCCACGGTTTACAATATGTTCTCTACGCTGATGACACGCAGATCTACCTATCTGGACCTGACCTTACTTCCTTACTGACCAAAATCCCACAATGTCTGTTTGCTATTTCATCTTTCTTTTTTGCTCGCTTTGTAAAACTGAACATGGACAAAACAGAATTCATCATCTTTCTCCCACCTCACTCTACCCCTCCACCCGACCTATCCATCAATGTCAATGGCTGCACACTTTCCCCGGTCCCGCATGCTCACTGCCTCGGGGTGATCCTTGACTCTAGACTCTCGTTCAAGCCAGATATCCAAGCTCTTGCCTCCTATTGCCGATTCCAACTCAAAAACATTTCCCAGATCTGTGCATTCCTTGACCATGAAACCACAAAAAACACTAGTACATGCCCTTATCATCTCCCGCCTCGACTACTGCAACCTCCTACTCTCTGGCCTCCCCTCTAGCACTCTGGCACCACTCCAATCCATCCTAAACCCTGCTGCCCGACTAATCCACCTGTCTCCCCGTTATTCCTCAGCCTCTCCTCTCTGCCAGGCCCTTCACTGGCTTCCTATTGCCCAGAGGCTTCAGTTCAAACCACTAACAATGACATACAAAGCCATTCACAACCTGACTGCCCCATACATCTGTGACATGGTCTCCCAGTACCTACCTACATGCAACCACCCATCATCTCATGATGATCTCTTTCTCTACTCCTCTCTCATCTCTTCCTCCCACAACCTCATCCAAGACTTCTCCCGTGCTTCCCCTATACTCTGGAACTCTCTACCCCAACACATCAGGCTCTCGCCTACCACGGAAACCTTCAAAAAGGACCTGAAGACCCACCTCTTCCGACAAGCCTACAACCTGCAGTGATCCTCAGTCTACTGAACCACCGCTTGACCAGCTCTACCCTCTCCTAGTGTATCCTCACCCATCCCCTGTAGACTGTGAGCCGTCGCAGGCAGGGTCCTCTCTCCTCCTGTACTTGTGTGTGCCTTGTTTTACTCATGTTTATTGTACTTGTCTATATTTGCCCTGTTCACATGTAAAGTGCCATGGTATAAATGGCGCTATAAAAATGTATTATAATAATAATAATAATTAGGCCATAAAGCATGTATTGTAAAAACACCAAAGAAAAGATACTTAAAACAGACCAACCAAAGAAAGTATAATACTAAATTTCATTGAGACACATCATAAGACCAAGCCTTAAAAGGGCAAACATGTAAACAGACAAAAGACCACAGATTTGGTGGAAAAACCCGAACAAATTGTATAAAGGTAAACTACATAATAAACAGTTGATCATAAAAATATAGTGGGGCAGGAGCAATATACAAAGGAAAACAGGGTGTCAGCTTTTTTCCATATATGCCAGGTGTAACCTTTGGACAACAAATCATGACAGAATAAGCATGACTACATATAGCTTAAACAATGTTAATTAGTCTATGTACTGTAAGGGTACTGTCACACTCTGCAACTTTCCAACGATCACGACCAGCGATACGACCTGGCCGTGATCGTTGGAAAGTCGTTGTGTGGTCGCTGGGGAGCTGTCACACAGACCGCTCTCCAGCGACCAACGATGCCGAGGTCCCGGGTAACCAGGGTAAACATCGGGTTACTAAGCGCAGGGCCGCGCTTAGTAACCCGATGTTTACCCTGGTTACCAGCGTAAAAGTAAAAATAAAAAAAAACGTACATACTCACATTCCGGTGTCCTTCAGGTCCCTTGCCGTCTGCTTCCCGCACTGACTGAGTGCCGCAGTAAAGTGAAAGCAGAGCACAGCGGTGACGTCACCGCTGTGCTCTGCTCTTACATTCCGGCCGGCAGTCAGTCAGAGCGGGAAGCAGACGGCAAGGGACCTGACGGACACCGGAATGTGAGTATGTACGTTTTTTTTTTTTTTACTTTTACGCTGGTAACCACGGTAAACATCGGGTTACTAAGCGTGGCCCTGCGCTTAGTAACCCGATGTTTACCCTGGTTACAAGCGAACGCATCGCTGGATCGGTGTCACACACACCGATCCAACGATGACAGCAGGAGATCCAGCGACGAAAGAAAGTTCCAAACGATCTGCTACGACGTACGATTCTCAGCAGGGTCCCTGATCGCAGTAGCGTGTCAGACACTGCGATATCGTATGGATATCGCTGGAACGTCACGGATCGTACCGTCGTAGCGACCAAAGTGCCACTGTGTGACAGTACCCTAAGGCATAAATGAGAAGTCTGGCAACAGAATATGATTAATATTAAACTACTCACTTACCCTACGTTCACATTTGCGGTGTGCGCCGCAGCGTCGGGCGCCGCAGCGTCGCCGCATGGGTCATGCGCTCCTATATTTAACATGGGGGCGCATGGACATGTGTCGCACTTGCGTTTTGGGCCGCATGCGTCCCTGCGGCGCCCGCGTCTGGGCGCAGAGGACGCAGCAAGTTGCATTTTTGCTGCGTCAAAAATTTATGAAAAAAAGGACGCATGCGGCGCAAAACGCAGCGTTGTGCATGCGTTTTGCTGCGTTTTTGTTTGCGTTTTGCGTTGCGGCACCGACGCTGCGGCGCACAACGCAAATGTGAACGTACCATTATACCTTGAGTGATATATGTTGATGTACATAATCACATAACAGAGAATAAGCCTTATGGAAATAAATATGTATATACCTGCATCATGCCAGTAAAAAAGTGGCTATATATCCATTACCTTCTAAATTTAGAGTGGTCCAGGAGTCTACCACACCAGACATGTGTTTCCTGTTGAAATGTTCATGCATTCATAAGACCCTGGTTAAGTACCTATTTATGGTGTCATTAGCCAATAGAAGAGAAAAGGTGTTAAATCCCCATTCAAATTCAAATAGCTGCTGCACAGTAGTATTAATGCCTTTGCCAGGACAATGGTCACATGAGCAGGAAAGGGAGGAACACCCCAGTGTCATAACACAATCACATCACGACTAGGCATGCCAAAGTTAACATCATCTCAATGTCAGAGGTTACATGGTTGGGAGATCCCATCATTAGTAGGCGGCGCCAAACAAGTGCCGCAAGAAGCCAGTGCTTAGTGACATGGACAGGTTTGTCTGATCACGTGACCAACCTGATCAACCTGATCAGATGGTCTGATGACGTTACCAAGGGGTCCCTGTCATGTGATCAATAAGGTCACATGATAAGGTTAAATCATGAGATTCAAGGGAAATGCTAACTGTGGCAAAATGAAGGATATATTTATACAGTGCTGTGCAAATTAATTGGGACAAAGCATTTTTTAAGTGGTGAGTATTTTTGTTGTTTATTATTTTTTTTACAGGAGACAATGGCTTCGATGGAATGGGTGTAAGATGAGTACTGTATAACTGTGTTTGTCATTTTTAAATAAGTTAAAGTATGTTTTTTTATTACAAGTAAAGACTTTATTCTGGGTGTGTTTATATACAATATAACTATAGGATTAGTATTGGATAGGCGTCTGATAGACTTGCTACACAAGTCTTGGAATTTCCAAGGCTTGCAAGACAGACCTCTATATTTAACACTTTCTCCACTGCTTCTGCCTCCTCCTCTATCTAATGTAGGGCCTCCATCTGTGCTTTCATCCTCTGCTTTAAAGAGATACGTGTTCCAACAGTGCATAGTGGATCCCCACCACCTCCGTACTGCGCAGCATACGAGATTAATACAAGGAGTGCGAAATGCACGTTCAGGACAGGTTGGTTAAGTATATTACATTTCGGCTGCTCTATTATGGTTTGCATTACGGACAATATGCACATGGGTATCTTGTATTAATAGATTGTTCCCTGGATATACTCATACAGCTAAATTATGAACTTTCAGGCCATACTATGGCACTAAGCACTTTATTATGAATTATTGTCCTGATTTATTATATTGTTGAGTATATATTCTCCTTTTTGATACTGACATGGTGACTTTTGGGTATATATATATGGTTTAATCGTTCTTTTGCATGTTCGCTCAGTTTACATTATAGCACTAGGCACTTTATTGTGAATTATTTTCACTATTACTCTAGTAATTATCTTTATTATTTATGAGTAGGATTAATTTATTAAATGTAGTTTTGATTTTTATGTAACTGAGTTTATGCGCATGGACATCACTTTGTGTATTTTGCATGAAATAATTTCCCAAATAATATTTACTTGGAATACATACTTTGCCTTGATTGAGCAGCCTTTTTCAAATTTGATCTTTACTTATATTTCCAACTTTCTCCTGTACTGACGTGGCATTATGGTGTTGCTCAACTTTTTTTTAATTGTGTCTTACTGTTTTTGCTTATGTATAAAATATTGTCTGAATAAAAATATGACTTTTTTTTATCTAGCTCAGTTGCCCATTTTCTTTTTGTTTTTTTTATGGAACTGAGTAATCTTCTAGAGGACACAGATGTTAGTCACGGGTTCCCAAGAATCCTCCTCAGGTGGATACCCCTGCCATCTTATAAGGTACTGAAGTAGAATCTTTGATTTCATCCACCAAGAATTGTTCCTGCCCATCTACCAGTCTGGGTTGTGGAGGGGGCACAATGCATCCCTGGAAGCTATTAGGAGAGACAGGCTTCAATACAGAGACATGAAATACTGGGTGTACCTTCATAGTCCTTGGCAACTTAAGACGGCAGACAACAGAACTCATGATACCACTGATCTTGAAAGAACCGATGAATTTCTGTCCCAGTTTCTGTGATGGAACGTTCAGTCTTAGATTCCGGAAACCGGTACCCATGTACAAGGTAGGAGACCCAGTGTGGTTATCCACCAAGAATCTATCAGCTGATCTCTTGTAATGTTCCTGAGCTGAACTTAATGATTCTTTAAGGACTTCTAAATTCTCCCTCAAAGCAGTCAACCTCTCCTCCACTGCCAGAACTGGAGCATCCATCTGAGATCTAGGAAAGATGCTTAGATGATAACAATGCGAAGAAAGGCGTTACCTTAGTGGAGGTATTCTGAGAATTATTGTAGGAGAATTTCACTAGAGGAAGTAGCCTCAACCAATCATCCTGAAGATGGCAAATGTAACATCTTAGATATTGCTCCAAAATCTGATTGGTTCGCTCGGTCTGACCATTCGTCTGAGGGTGATATTCAGAAGAAAGATAAACATTAATATGAAGTGAAGAAAAAAAACCTTCCAGAATCTTGAGGTGAATTGTACTCCATGGTCAGAGATAACTTCATCTGGGACCCCATGCAGCTGAAAAATATTCTGTATCACTAAGTTCACATTCTCCTTAGCTGAGGGAAGACCAGCACATGAAACAAAATGAGCAGCCTTAGTCAGACGATCAGCCACCACCAGGATCATATTCATGCCACCAGATGTAGGAAGATCCACAATGAAGTCCATAGAGATTTACCCCCATGGACGAGATGGAACTGGTAGTGGTTGAAGTAGACCCGTAGGAGAAGCATGAGAGAGAATATAGACCTTAGTATCCTTCAGTGTCATGAATCCCCAATGGCTAGGGATAGCACAGGACAAGCAAAGTATAACAAATATCGGATGAGCTCTAGGGTGATGGAACCTGGGCTGACCGCTGCCCTACGCCTGACAAACGCAACTAGAGATAGCCAGGGAGCGTGCCTACGTTGGTTCTAGACGCCACGCACCAGCCTAAGAGCTAACTAGTACTGCAGAGAAAACAAAGACCTCACTTGCCTCCAGAGGAATTAACCCCAAAAGGTATAGTTGCCCCCCACATGTATTGACGGTGAAATGAGAGGAAGGCACACACATAGAGATGATGTATATAGCTTTAGCAAATTGAGGCCCGCTGAAAACTAGAAAGCAGAATGATACAAAAGGGGACTGAGCGGTCAGCAAAAAACCCTAATCGAAAACACCATCCTGAGATTACAAGAACCCATGTGCCAACTCATGGCACATGGGGAGAACCTCAGTCCACTAGAGCAACCAGCTAGCATAGAGACATTCTAAGCAAGCTGGACCAAAAACCAAACAACTGAAAATCAGCACTTAGCTTATCCTGAAAGATCTGGGAGCAGGTAGGCAGGAACCAAACAGAGCACATCTGAACACATTGATAGCCGGCAAGGGAAATGACAGAAAGGCCAGGTAAAATAGGAAACACCCAGCCTCTGATGGACAGGTGGAAACCAAAGGCCGCAACCCACCAAAGTCACCCAGTACCAGCAGTAACCACCAGAGGGAGCCCACAAACAGAATCCACAACAGTACCCCCCCCTTGAGGAGGGGTCACCGAACCCTCACGAGAACCCCCAGGGCGATCAGGGTGAGCTCTATGGAAGGCGCGGACCAAATCAGTCGCATGAACATCGGAGGCGACCACCCAGGAATTATCCTCCTGACCATAACCCTTCCACTTAACCAAATACTGGAGTTTGCGTCTGGAAACACGAGAATCCAAGATCTTTTCAACAACATACTCCAATTCTCCCTCCACCAGCACCGGAGCAGGAGGCTCGACCGAAGGAACAACGGGCACCTCATACCTCCGCAACAACGACCGATGGAACACATTATGAACAGCAAACGATGCTGGGAGATCCAAACGAAAAGATACAGGGTTAAGAATCTCCGAGATCCTATAAGGACCGATGAACCGAGGCTTGAACTTAGGAGAAGAGACCTTCATAGGGACAAAACGAGAAGACAACCACACCAAGTCCCCAACAAGAAGTCGGGGACCCACGCGGCGACAGCGATTAGCAAACTGCTGAGTCTTCTCCTGAGATAACTTCAAATTGTCCACCACCTGATTCCAAATCTGATGTAGCCTGTCCACCACCACGTCCACTCCAGGACAATCCGAAGATTCCCCCTGACCAGAGGAAAAACGAGGATGAAACCCCGAATTACAAAAAAAAGGAGAGACCAACGTGGCAGAACTAGCCCGATTATTAAGAGCAAATTCGGCCAGTGGCAAAAAAGCAACCCAGTCATCCTGATCAGCAGAAACAAAACACCTCAAATAAGTTTCCAAGGTCTGATTAGTTCGCTCCGTCTGGCCATTCGTCTGAGGATGGAATGCAGACGAGAAAGACAAATCAATGCCCATCTTGGCACAAAACGTCCGCCAAAATCTAGACACAAACTGGGATCCCCTGTCAGAAACGATATTCTCCGGAATCCCATGCAAACGAACCACGTTCTGAAAAAACAAAGGAACCAACTCAGAGGAGGAGGGCAACTTAGGCAAGGGCACCAAATGAACCATCTTAGAAAAGCGGTCACACACAACCCAGATAACGGACATTTTCTGTGAAACCGGGAGATCAGAAATAAAATCCATGGAAATGTGCGTCCAAGGCCTCTTCGGAATGGGCAATGATAACAACAACCCACTAGCCCGTGAACAGCAAGGCTTAGCTCAAGCACACACTTCACAAGACTGCACAAAGGTACGCACATCCCTAGACAAGGAAGGCCACCAAAAAGACCTGGCCACCAAGTCTCTTGTACCAAATATTCCAGGATGACCAGCCAACACAGAAGAATGGACCTCGGAGATGACTCTACTGGTCCAATCATCCGGAACAAACAGTCTTTCTGGTGGACATCGATCCGGTTTATCCACCTGAAACTCCTGCAATGCGCGTCGCAAATCCGGGGATACGGCGGACAATATTACCCCATCCCTAAGGATACCAGCAGGCCCAGTGTCTCCAGGAGAGTCAGGCACAAAACTCCTGGAAAGAGCATCTGCCTTCACATTCTTTGAACCTGGCAGGTATGAAACCACGAAATTGAAACGAGAAAAAAATAACGACCAACGAGCCTGTCTAGGATTCAAACGCCTGGCAGACTCAAGGTAAATGAGATTCTTGTGATCAGTCAAGACCACCACGCGATGTTTAGCACCCTCAAGCCAATGACGCCACTCCTCAAATGCCCACTTCATGGCCAAAAGCTCCCGATTACCCACATCATAATTGCGCTCGGCGGGCGAGAATTTTCTAGAGAAGAAAGCACATGGCTTCATCACCGAGCCATTAGAACTTCTCTGTGACAAAACCGCCCCCGCTCCAATCTCGGAAGCATCAACCTCCACCTGAAAAGGAAGTGAAACATCTGGTTGACACAACACAGGAGCAGAAGAAAACCGGCGCTTAAGTTCCCGAAAGGCCTCCACGGCCGCAGGAGACCAATCAGCAACATCAGCACCCTTTTTAGTCAAATCAGTCAAAGGTTTAACAATACTGGAAAAATTAGCAATGAACCGACGATAAAAATTAGCAAACCCCAAGAACTTCTGAAGGCTCTTAACAGATGTAGGTTGTGTCCAGTCACAAATAGCCTGAACCTTAACGGGATCCATCTCAATAGTAGAAGGAGAAAAAATGTACCCCAAAAAAGAAATCTTCTGGACTCCGAAGAGACACTTTGAGCCCTTCACAAACAGAGAATTGGCCCGCAAAAACTGAAACACCTTCCTGACCTGTAGAACATGAGACTCCCAGTCATCAGAAAACACCAAAATATCATCCAAATACACAATCATAAACTTATCCAGATATTCACGGAAAATATTGTGCATAAAGGACTGAAAGACTGACGGAGCATTGGAGAGTCCAAAAGGCATTACCAAATACTCAAAATGGCCCTCAGGCGTATTAAATGCGGTTTTCCACTCATCACCCTGTTTTATCCGCACCAGATTATACGCACCACGAAGATCTATCTTAGTGAACCACCTAGCCCCCTTAATGCGAGCAAACAAATCAGTAAATAATGGCAATGGATACTGGTATTTGACTGTAATCTTATTCAGAAGGTGATAATCTATACAAGGCCTCAGGGAACCATCTTTTTTTGCCACGAAAAAAAAACCTGCTCCCAGAGGGGATGAAGATGGACGAATATGTCCCTTTTCCAAGGACTCTTTAATATAATTCCGCATAGCAGTATGCTCTGGCAGTGACAGATTAAATAAACGACCCTTAGGGAACTTACTGCCAGGAATCAATTCTATAGCACAGTCACACTCTCTATGAGGAGGGAGCGACTTGAGCTTAGGCTCCTCAAAAACATCTCTATAATCCGACAAAAACGCAGGGATCTCCGAAGGAGTGGATGAAGCGATAGAAATCGGAGGTGCATCATCATGAACCCCCTGACATCCCCAACTTAGCACAGACATTGTTTTCCAGTCCAGGACAGGATTATGAGTTTGTAACCATGGCAGACCAAGCACTAGTACATCATGTAAATTATACAGTACAAGGAAGCGAATCACCTCCTGATGAACGGGAGTCATGCGCATGGTCACTTGTGTCCAATACTGCGGTTTATTCATAGCCAATGGTGTAGAATCAATTCCCTTCAGAGGAATAGGAACTTCCAGAGGCTCTAGACTAAAACTGCAGCGTTTAGCAAATGACCAATCCATAAGACTCAGGGCAGCGTCCGAATCCACATAGGCATCGACGGAAATGGAAGACAGTGAAAAAATCAGAGTCACAGACAAAATGAACTTAGACTGCAGAGTATCAATGGCAAAAGATTTATCAACCCTTTTTGTGCGTTTAGAGCATGCTGATATAACATGAGCTGAATCACCACAATAAAAACACAAACCATTTTTCCGCCTATAATTTTGCCGTTCACTTCTGGACTGAATTCTATCACATTGCATAGTCTCAGGTGCCTGTTCAGAAGACACCGCCAACTGGTGCACGGGTTTGCGCTCCCGTAAACGCCGATCAATCTGAATGGCCATAGCCATAGACTCATTCAGACCTGTAGGCGCAGGGAACCCCACCATAATATCCTTAATGGCCTCAGAAAGACCATTTCTGAAGTTTGCAGCCAGGGCGCACTCATTCCACTGAGTAAGCACCGACCATTTCCGAAATTTCTGACAATATATTTCCGCTTCATCATGCCCCTGAGAGAGGGCTAATAAAGCCTTTTCAGCCTGAATCTCTAGGTTAGGTTCCTCATAGAGCAATCCCAATGCCAGAAAAAACGCATCCACACTGAGCAATGCAGGATCCCCTGGTGCCAATGCAAATGCCCAATTCTGAGGGTCGCCCCGTAGGAACGATATAACAATCTTGACCTGTTGAGCAGGGTCTCCAGAGGAGCGAGATTTCAAAGAGAGAAACAATTTACAATTGTTCCTGAAATTCAGGAAGGTAGATCTATCTCCAGAAAAAAAACTCTGGAATAGGAATTCTAGGTTCAGACATGGGAGTGTGAACAACGAAATCCTGTATGTTTTGAACCTTAGCCGCGAGATTACTCAGGCTGGAAGCCAATCTCTGGACATCCATGATAAACAGCTAAGATCAGAGCCATTCAAGGGTTAAGAGGAGGTAAGAAGCAGCTAGACAGCAATTAAGGGCTAGGCAGCAAAACTCTGAAGGAAAAAAAAAAAAAAAAAAAATTTCCCTTGAACACTTCTTTTTCTCCTGCTTCAGCCCAAACAATTAACACTTTGTGGGCCGGCTATACTGTCATGAATCCCCAATGGCTAAGGATAGCACAGGACAAGCAAAGTATAACAAATATCGGACGAGCTCTAGGGTGATGGAACCTGGGCTGACCGCTGCCCTACGCCTGACAAACGCAACTAGAGATAGCCAGGGAGCGTGCCTACGTTGGTTCTAGATGCCACGCACCAGCCTAAGAGCTAACTAGTACTGCAGAGAAAACAAAGACCTCACTTGCCTCCAGAGGAATTAACCCCAAAAGGTATAGTTGCCCCCCACATGTATTGACGGTGAAATGAGAGGAAGGCACACACATAGAGATGATGTATATAGCTTTAGCAAATTGAGGCCCGCTGAAAACTAGAAAGCAGAATGATACAAAAGGGGACTGAGCGGTCAGCAAAAAACCCTAATCGAAAACACCATCCTGAGATTACAAGAACCCATGTGCCAACTCATGGCACATGGGAAGAACCTCAGTCCACTAGAGCAACCAGCTAGCATAGAGACATTCTAAGCAAGCTGGACCAAAAACCAAACAACTGAAAATCAGCACTTAGCTTATCCTGAAAGATCTGGGAGCAGGTAGGCAGGAACCAAACAGAGCACATCTGAACACATTGATAGCCGGCAAGGGAAATGACAGAAAGGCCAGGTAAAATAGGAAACACCCAGCCTCTGATGGACAGGTGGAAACCAAAGGCCGCAACCCACCAAAGTCACCCAGTACCAGCAGTAACCACCAGAGGGAGCCCACAAACAGAATCCACAACACTTCAGGCAAGTTGGCCACCAGGAAAATCGGCTCAGGAATTCTTGTGTCTTCTGTACCATGCTATGACCAGCCAACTTGGAGTTATGTACCATCTTGAGGATCTGCAGATATACGTCTTCAGGAATGTAGATACGTCAGTCACGGAACCACAAGCCTCCCTTAAGGATAAAATTGAGATCCACAGGCGAGTTAGGAAGAAATACACCATTGTCATAGGCCTCCTTGACCTCTGTCCACAGGTCCGGATCATGGATTACTCCGATGAAGTTGGCAACTGATAAAATGGTCTTGGGCAGGGATCCAGGTATGGAATCCGCAGAATGGATTTGGGACAAAGCATAAGCCTTCCCATTACGAGAACCTGGATGGTATGAAACAACAAAATTAAATTGGTTTAAAAATAAACTCCGCTGAGCTTGACGTGGAGCATGGGTAGACATATCACCTGTTCAACCGGTGTGGCTGCAGCGTGGCCCAGAGGCAGCTAGTAATAAGGGCAATCTGGCCAGTTTATCCAGCTCTGGGGGGCCTGTCCCTGGCCAGATTGCCCTTGGGCAGGGAGCGATCCCTGCAGCGGAGAGAAAATGGCAGCGGAGCTGCAGGGAATAATCGATCCGTCCTGCTTCCTGCCCATGCTTCCTGTCTCACACAGCAGCGGCTGAATGACATCATCATTCAGCGCCGCGGCTGTGCGAGACAGAAAGCTGCGGGCGATGGTGCTGCTTCAGGATATCGTGCGTAGAGGTGAGGTGTGTGTATGCAGAGCAGTGAATGGTGCTGTGTGTGTGTAAGTGGAGGGGAAGGCAATAATGGGGGTGATGGGGCAGAAGGAATGATTGGGTTAATGGAGATGACAATGATAGGGGTGGTGGGGAGAAAGCAATGATGGGGTGGTGGAAAGGGGCAATAATGGGGGTGGTGCGGGAGGAGGAAATGATGGAGGTGGTGAATGGGCAATTATAGTTTGGGTGGTGGGGATGAGGAAATGATGGAGGTGGTGTAATGGGCAATGATGGGGTGGTGGGGGAAAAGACAATGATGGTGGTGGTGGAAAGGGCAATGGTGGGGATGGTGAGGGAGGAGGAAATGATGGAAGTCGTAGAATGGGTAATGATGGGGATGATGGGGGAGAAGACAATGATGATGGTGGTGGAAAGGACAATGATGGGGTGGTGGGGAGAAGGCAATGATTGAGGTGGTGGAATGAGTAATGATGGGGTGGTTAGGGAAAAGACAATGATGGTGGTGGTGGAAAGGGCAATGGTGGGGATGGTGAGGGAGGAGGAAATGATGGAGGTCGTAGAATGGGTAATGATGGGGATGATGGGGGAGAAGACAACGATGATGGTGGTGGAAAGGACAATGATTGGATGGTGGGGAGGAGGAAATGATGGAGGTGGTGGAATGGGTAATGATGGGGTGGTGGGGGAGAAGGCAATGATGGTGGCAGTAGAAAGGACAATGATGGGGGTGGGGGGAGGGAGCAATGATAGAGGTGGTGTAATGGGCAATAATTTTGTCATGTGTAACACCGTCCCTTAATATGTATCATCCTCTCTAGTTATATATGATTCCCTTCCTTATTATATAGCTTTCTCTGCTGTTATGTGTGCTGTCTCTTACATAGTGTATTTTTGTTATTCATAGCGTCCTCTTTTATTACATAGTCCCCTCTCTTGTTAGATATAACATGACAGCTGATTGAGAAGCCGGTGACCAAATGACCAGTCCATCAGCTCCTCCTTTAGAAAAGAAGCTTTCCCATGCTCCATCAGCCATCATTGCATTATAGAGCTAACAAGACAGGATGGTATACAATAAAGACAGGGCTCTATAAAATCCAATATGTAAGGGACAGTGCTGTATATAACAAGAGAGGGCACTGTATAATTAGGGATGGCAATATACATAATAGACTATGTAATATGTATGTGAATGTGGCTATATATATATGTGTGTATGTGTGTATGTTTGTAGCTTTTTTGTCACCTTAAAAGGAGGGTGCCCACCCAGACACATTTGCTGCACAGGGGCCCCAAACTGTCTGTGTCCTAACTCCTGATGTGGAGACAGACATTTTGCAGATCTGCAATGATCAGTCAGCACTACGATCTATTGTGCAGCACCTTGCAGGTGGTGCCTCCATTCCTTAAAGGCTGCAGTAATCACCAGAAGTTCCTTGTCTCCCACATCGTAGTTCCTCTCTGCAGGGGTAAGTCTACAGGAAACGAAAGCACAAGGATGTAACAGAGCCTTCTCTCCAGTTCTTTGAGAGAGAATGGCTCGCAACTCCCAATCAGAAGTATCCACCTCCACAATGAAAGAAAGTGTTGGGTCTGGGTGAATTAAAAGTGTAGCCGAAGTGAAACATTACTTAAGCCAATCAAAAGCTTCCTGAAACTGTGACGACCACTTAAAGGATCTCTCCTTCTTAGTCAGAGAAGTGATGAGATGGACAATCTCTGAAAAATTTCGAATGTAACGTCCATAAAAATTTGCAAAGCCAATAAAGAGCTGAACTTCTTTAACATTTTTAAGCACCAGCCAATCAAGGATTGCTTGAATCTTACCAGATTCCATGGTTAGCCCCTGGGTAGAGATGACATAAGCTAACAATTGTATCTCAGAATGATGAAACTCACACTTCTCTGGCTTGATATAAAGATGGTTGTCTTGCAAACTCTTGATGTTCTTGATGCTCCTGTAGAGAGTAAAAAAATTAAAATGTCGTCCAGTTAGATCACAGCAAACTGGTCCAGTAAATCTCTAAAATTATCATCGCCAAGATGTTGAAAAGTTGAGGGGGCACTGCACAGCCCAAAAGGCATCACCAAGTATTCAAAATGTCCATAACAACATCTGAATGCCGTCTTCCATTCATCACCGGGATTATACCCCCGCGAAGATCCAGTTTAGAGAATACTTTGGCATGGCAGATTCTTTCCAATAATTCTGGAATCAAAAGCAAGTGATATCGATTCTGGATTGTCACCTTATTAAGTTCCTGATAGTCAATACAGGATCTTAAGGTCCCATCCTTCTTTTTTACAAAAAAGATAGGCGCCCCTGCTGGTGAGGAAGAAGTATGTATTAAGCCCTTGGCCAAATTTTCATCTTTTTACTCCTTCAAAGCTTGGAGCTCAGGAGCCGCCAACGAATATGTATTACTAAAAGGAATCGCTGCCCCTGGAAGCAACACAATAGGACAATCATAATGCTTGTCTAGAGCTGGAGCAGCGCGCGCTGCTCAAACAGGGAGGGAGCAGGACAGACGCGCCACAGGGCTCATACAGATGTTATACTAATTTACTTCTTTTGTTCCTCTAGAGTCACTTATACTAAATGTACTGGAATATAAATCACCGGGATATCACTCACCACAGCCTCTCTTTTCTACCTATGTGCTCACCTACTTGGACACAGTTCACAACAGGGCAGGCAGTCTCTGAATAAGAGTCCCGAAAACAGTGCAGAGCTGTGAGCCTCTTAGGAAGTCCAGAACAGTCAATCATACTGCCATTGCACATGTGCAAAATCAACTGAAGCAGGCCAAGCTGACGTGTCCAAAGTGGGCAGGCTGAGGCAGATGCAGAGAACACACACACAGCTTGTCGCAGGTGCAACACTGAGATCTGGAGAGGTTTGCTTGAAGGGCTGAACTGGATCTTCTGGAGAGGAGCAGTCTCTTGTAGAACTGAGCCTGTGATTCAAGCAGAATACATAAGCTTGGACTGGAAGGCAAATTAGGGTGTTAGGTGTCGAGTTCCCACCGCTGCACAGGGGGAATCTCAAACCATGTCCTATGCGGTCTCCCATTCTTCCCCAGCCGCAGTGGAGTCTACTCAGCGGTGACATCGGTCCCAGCATCTGGCTCAAGCTGATACTGTGCATCTGGTTACAGCTGCCGCCCCAGGTTCAGCCTTTGTAACCAGCATTGCTCAGTGGTGAGCAGATGTTCCAGGGACTAAGTCCTGCTATTTGTCTACTGAACATGCCCGTGGGATGACCTCTCATTGGAGGTCAGGGGTCACATGCCCAGGTCTTGTAGCAGCTCCGATTGGACCACTAGGAAGGTCCCGGAAGGCTACATCTATAAAAGGCTTGCATGGCCACTCGGCCATGCGCTAGAATAAATCTGAAATTGTGTGTGTGTGGATGTATGAATGAAACTGGTGAAAGCTCCTTAGTCATTCCCATTCCTAGTGTTGTTGAAAGTAATTGGGTGATTGAGCTACCTAGCACCAGATTGTGCCATCCAGCACTAGACACGAATTACTGCGTCAATTAGCAGCCATCGACAGTGCGGCGCCGTGCGCAACCAGTGCACTTTCCTGGCCCTAGTTAGGGTGGTTAGTGGCGTCCGCCAGAGCGGCACTGTACGCACTCTGTGCAGTAAATCTTTTGTTAGTCCTGAAATATAGCCAAAAAACTAATATAAACAATATCTTTATTTCAATCAAAAATTAGGAATAAAAACTGACACAACACCCAAACCCCTATCAGTGGGAGTGGGTCAATGAAAATCTGGCCCGGTATTACAAGGGCAATAGATGGGAGCACAGTATTGAATTATAAACTCTGCGCGTCCCTAAAGTGCTCCCTGCCTGTCTGCGGAGGTTGGCACCCTCTTGGACGCAATGTGGCGCCCCCACTCCTCGACGGCTAGCCCTATAAAGCCCTATGAGTCCCTCAAATAATTTGGAGATGCTATACTCTGTAGATATCCTAAAATTACCCACACCACAGGGCCCAAAAATATTACACACAAATCGATGCCAGATGGAAATTCACCAAAATGTATAACAGAGGAGGTTTGGTTTGACCGTACACAACCCCTAACTAGTGTGCTAGGCCTATTCTAATGACTATAACACCCTCCAAAATCCCTACTCAGACCACCCTACCTACCAGCGGAGGTTGGCACCCTCTTGGACGCAAAATGGCGCCCCCGCTCCTCGGCGGCTATCCCTTCCTAGCCCTAGCCGAGTCCCTATAAAATATAGGGATACTCTGAAAGGGTGGTGCCTATGGGGCTACAATAGTGAACCCCAAAGGTAGGGAGATATATGATGGTCTAACTAATATCAGAGCCCAAGCCAAAACGTTATCAAGATAATCACAACTCTACAGGCTTGGTTGCGACAATATAACCAACACAATAGTACAACTTACAGGTGTCACCTGCAATCAGGCACAGCACGTATCTCTGATGTGATTGAAGCACACAGAATGTCTATTTCCCATTTGCCTCCTGAGTGTAAGTGGAAAAAGCAATTTCTGTGAGTCCTTTGTCACTATTTTTAGACCAGCTCGTAAACCAATACAAGAGAGTCCAAGTCTTACACATGGTGAACAAATAGAGAGGATGCAGCAGGAGTATCTAGAACTGAATATCAGTATATCATCAGAGAGGGTTTGGACCCTTTTCACATTTGTGTCTTCAGCACTGCCTGTGGTATCCTGATGGATAAACACAGCCGGCTGTCCCCTGAAAGTGTAGACTGCCTAACTTTCATCAAAATGAACACGTCATGGATTTCCAAGGACTTTTGCACCCCAATCGCAGACTGTACAGACTAGACAATGTTGCTTTTTTTAGTATGCTGCATTAATCTTGCATAACTGCACTCTGTGATATGTTTAGTGTGGCTTATTCTTTCATGAGTTATTTACAAGTTTATGACCACTTATAAAATGTGTTCAAAGTGCTGCCAATTGTGTTGGATTGTCAATGCAACCCTCTTCTTCCACTCTTGACACACTGATAGCAACACTGCAGAAGAAATGCTATCCTTTGCTTCAGATGCTGCACATCTCGTATATTCAAATCATAGACAATTGCCTTCAGATGACCCCAGAGATAAAAGTCTAAGTGGGTCAGATCGGGAGACCTTGGTGACCATTCAACTTGCCCACGATGACCAATCCACTTTCCAGGAAACTGTTTATGTAGGAATGCTCGGACATGACACCCATAATGTGATGGTGCACCATCTTGGGTGTCAGGTCCAGGCATTCCTACATGAACAGTTTCCTGGAAAGTGGATTGGTCATCGTGGGCCAGATGAATGGCCACCAAGGTCTCCTGACCTGACCTCCTTAGACTTTTATCTCTGGAGTCATCTGAAGGCAATTGTCTATGCTGTGAAGATACGAGATGTGCAGCATCTGAAACAACGGATACTGGAAGCCTGTGCTAGCATTTCATCTGCGGTGTTGCTATCAGTGTGTCAAGAGTGGGAGAAGAGGGTTGCATTGACAATCCAACACAATGGGCAGCACTTTGAACACGTTTTAAAAGTGGTCATAAACTTGTAAAACTAAGCACACCATTGTTTTTCTTGTGAAATCTAATATATAAAGCTGAATGTGTGTATGTGTGTATGTGTGTATGTCCGGGATTGGCATCTGAACCGTCGCAGCTACAGCCACAAAATTTTGCACAGTCACACATCTGGACCCCGAGAGCGTCATAGGCTATGTTGTGAGGTGAAATTTTAACCCCGCGCTTTCCAATTCACCAAACAATTTTGCCCCTATCTACATAATGGGGAAAAAGTGAAAGGAAAAGTGTTGGAGGCGTCGCAGCTACAGGCACAAAATTTTGCACAGTCACACGTCTGGACCCCGAGAGCGTCAAAGCTATGTTGTGAGGCGAAATTTTAACCCCGCGCTTTCCAATTCACCAAACAATTTTGCCCCTATCTACATAATGGGGAAAAAATGAAAGGAAAAGTGTTGGAGGCAAATTAACAGCTGCCAGATGTGAACAAGAGGGACTTAAAGAATGAGAGCAATGGCGCCTAAGAGTATATACTGTACAGTTGCTAAGGTGGGGCCCCGACATGGGATAATCACCACACCACCACGGGGATATGAACACACACACAAAATGCGCCACACACTACCACGTGCTCGAACACATATACCACCCTCAGCGCACATTTCACCACACATACACCAACCTCGCCACATAAAAGTCGAAACACAAAAGTCGCCGCTCAAAACTCGCCACGCGCAAAACTCTCCACATGCAAAACTCGCCACACGTGCAAAACTCACCTCATGGAAAACTCGCCACACGCAAAACTTGCACACGCGGAAAAATTGCCACATGCACAAAAGTTGCAACACATGCAAAAGTTGCCTCACACAAAACTTGCACATACTCAAAAGGCACCACACATAAAACTCGCCACGCGCAAAACTCGCCATGCGCAAAACTTGCTGCACACAACTTGCTACACTAACCTGTCACATGCAACTCGACACACAAAAAGTTGCTACACGCATGTCGCCACACAAAAATCATCTCACAAAAGTCGCTACATGCATGTCGCCACACGCAACTCAACACACACAACTTGACACACAAAACTTGCCCTAAAACACACACAAGTCTGGTATTATCCTTCAAAAATAAAAATCTGATTAATAAGCAGACAAACTACAAGAGCAACAAATGTACCATATAGGAATCCGGCAGCTGTCAGTCACATGACCTGTCTATTATGTGTATGTGTGAGCTAATATATACTGCCAGGGGGTGGGCTTACTGTTGGCTGGGGATTTATCAGGCTGCCAATTTAGCTTACAAATACTGAGGTAAAAATACTGACCAAATAAGGTGTGAACAAGGTCTAATACAGGAGGAGATGACATACAGATATATACTATTTACAGGGGAGATGACACACAGGTATATACTATATACACTAGGAGATGACATACAGGTATATACTATATACAGGAGATATAATACACAGGTATATACTATATAGAGGAGGAGATGACATACAGGTACATACTACATACAGGAGGAGATGACATACAGGTATATACTATATACAGGAGGAGATGACACACAGGTATATACTATATACAGGAGCAGATTACCTACAGGTATATAGTATATACAGGAGGAGATGACATACAGGTATATACTATATACAGGAGGAGATGACACACAGATATATACTATATATAGGTGAGATGACACACAGGTATATACTATATACAGGAGGAGATTACATACAGGTATATACTATATATAGGAGGAGATGACATACAGGTATATACTATATACAGGGGAGATGACACAACAGGTATATACTATATACAGGGGAGATGACATACAGGTATATACTATATACAGGAGATGACATACAGGTGTATACTATATATAAGGGAGATGACAAACATGTATATACAGAGGTGAAAATGAGAGGTGTGAGGTGAAAATGAAAAGGTGTGAGTGCAAAATGAGAGGAGTGAGGGAAAATAGTGGAGTGATCAGAAAATGACAGATGTGAGGTCGAAATGACAAGTGTTAGGGGGGAATGAGAGGAGTGAGGGGGAAAATAAGAGGAGTGAGGGGGAAAATGAGAGGTGTGAGGGAGAAAATGAGAGATGTGAGGGGGGAAATGAAAGATGTGATGGGGAAAATGAGAGGCGTGATGGGAAAATAAGAGAAGTGAGGTGCTATAACTAACCACAGATATTTACTATGCCCAGGCAACGCCGGGCTCTTCAGCTAGTTCTTAATAAGTTTGATGTGTCACATGACCCTCTTCCCTTTGAAAAAATAAAGTTGGATCCAAAATGGCTGCCATGATCACCACCCATCTTGAAAAGTTTCCCCCTCCCATATACTAATGTGCCACAAACAGAAAGTTGATATCACCAACCATTCCCATTTTATTTAGGTGTATCCATAGAAAATGGCCAACCCTGTTGTTATTATTACTGTAATTATTCACAACTGACTCAACAATATATTGATATGCATGAAAAACATTAATGCAACATGTGTAACATAAAATGAATAAATTGCATAGCAAAAAAAGCATAGAAAACTAAGAGTTAGTGCTTTGAATTCTCTTATTGCCCTTATGTTATAAATATGTTTACTGTTATTCTCTGTTTTTATATGTAATAAATAATATGGTGAAAAATACTGACCTGATAAAACAATGTTGCTTTAATCATTGATTGTAATTCATCAATCACGATTTTTAAGATACGTTAATTATGTTTTGATATTACAGAACAACTAAGACAATGTAGCACAATGTGAACTCATAGACTTTAAAAATTACTAAGTGAGACAAAGAAGGTAGAATCAATAGTTCTGGTCAAATAATATATCATGTCATTTAATGGAAACCAAATGATAAATTACTTGGCTTGTCACCTCTGTTATTTAATATATATTACAAGCTCACACAAGGTTTTTATTAGTTACCTAATTGCTTGCATTTAAGAAGAGCCTTCATATAATCTACTCAATCGATATGAATACATGGAATGTATTTCATTCAAATATATTGGAGTGTCAGTGCTGCTGGTAGAATATAAATGGTATAAGGCCTCAAATAGAATTTGATGTCTATGTGGAATACTTTATGAAAGTTTTATTTTACCAGTTTAAAAAAATAGCACTTTGTGCTATTGTTATGGTAAATATATAGTCACCTTGACAGTCATACATTTGCATATATTTTCAACACATTTTGTGACATTTACAAAAAGGAAAAGGTGAAAAATTATAAGAATTTTTTTGCGTCTTGGCAAAATTCCCTTGTAGCTCTTTCAAAGAAAGGTTGAGAAATATGTTCTTATGGTCAGTCCATTCCTTCTTTACAGAGAAATAAGAGTTTGAACTGAGTCTGGAACTTTTTTAAAGAGAGTTCTCAGACAAAGGTTGGTCATTGGCAACCTGTGCCAGAGGCGTATCTAGTGTGTGTGGGGGGGCAGCTGGGGCATGTGCCCCCGGCGCAGCAAGTAGGGGGGCGCATTCGGGCCACTTGATGTGATGGTCCTCTGTGTCTCGTCTGGCCGGCTGCCACCCCCGAACTAGTGGTTGTCAAGCTGACAGCCAACACAGAGAAGCTGCAGTGTACCAGCTGCCGGTATTCAATAGTAATAGCATCTAACAGATGTGAGTACAATTGAAGCTCTGACCGCCAGGAGAGAGTGATGCCAGCAGCGAGATCAGGTCATGTGACCATGCTGCTGTAGTCAATGGCACGCGTTGCAGAGGCGAACACTGGTGGTAACTGCTCCAGTGGAGCTGAAGACACCGAAGATTAAGTGCACAGGGGGATTTAGAGTGGGGATGGGGGATTTGGAGTGGGAATAGGGGATTTGGAGTTGAGATGGTGCAATTTAATGTGTGTGGGGAGATTTGGAGTGGGGGTGAGGGCATTTAATTTGTGGTGGGAGATTTGGAGTGGGGATGAGGGATTTAATGCTTGGTGGGAGATTTGGAGTGGGGATTAAATGTGTGGGGGGAAATATGGAGTGGCAATGGGGGATTTAATGTGTATGGGGATATTTGTGTGATGGGGATTTAATGTGTGGGTGGAGATTTGGACTGGGGATGGGGGATATAATGTGTGGGGGAGATTTGGACTGGGGATGGGGGGATTTAATGTGTTGGGCAGAGATTTGTACTGGAAATGAGGGATTTAGGGCATGCATGAGGAAACAGTATAGGGGCATGTATGAGGAAATAGTATAGTATGGGGGATAGGTGCAGACACAGTATGGTGAATGGGGGATGGGTGCAGACAATATGGTGGGCGAATGGGGGAAAGTATGAAGACATAGTATGAGTAGTGATGGGATGAATGTATGTGGACACAGTATGGTGAGATAGGGTGATGCGATGTGTGCAGACACAATATGTGAAGTCAGGGATCTGTGTGAGAAGGCAGTATAGAGAGTGAGGGGGTTAATATATGAGGAGACAGTATGGTAAACAGAGGGGATGTGAGAGGAGACAGTATGAGGAGGGAGGGGAATAGTGTGAGGAGACAGTATGGGGAGAAAAGTGAGTGGGCACAGAGTAGACAATGAGCAGTGGGGGCATAGTATGGGGGAACAATGCAAGGGTACAGCCAGGAGGAAACAGTATACCAAGGAGGGGGGTGTTATGAGAGGGATCAATATAGAGACTGGACCCTATAGGGAGGATACAGTGTGAGAGGACAGTGTGAAGAGGGGTTTCAGGATGGAAAGGAGAGGTCAGTGTGAAGAGCATGTACCATAAGAGGAACATAGTAAATATAAGAAAACTGACTGAACAGCAATATAGTCTGAACTGGTGCATAACCAGAAAAGTCATATAGCAAATAGATCAATGGCTGCACTCAAAATTAACTGTGCTAAGGCAAGAAAATGTGCAATACATGAAATGTGAATAGCATAATGGCTTGGGAAATTTATGAAAAAACACATGAGATTCTTAGCACAAGATTTGGCCAAAAGTTGTGAGCCCATCCACCAAATGTCAAGGTAATCTCAAAACGGATGGGTACCTGAGCTGACTGCCTAGTGTGAACACTTACCTATGGCTAATAACATGATAAAGCCTGCTTTTATAGGAAGCTCATAACCAACTGTGTCCATAAGAGGAACAGTTTGGGGGTCGTATTTTGTGCAGACAATATAGTGAGGTGCAATTATTTATTCAGGGGCTCAGCGTAGGGTAGATAATTTTGTTCAGGAGCATTATAATAATACTGCTATCTTTAGGGCATCATATGGAGATTTGCAGCAAAAGATGGGAGAAGATGGTAGTCTGCAGAGACGGCTGTGAATGAGAGAACTCATCATGGGGTCTGGACAAGATGAAGAAAAGAAGAACGACTCCAGAGACAACGTCATCTATAAGGTACCTAGATGTAAATATTATTTGTGATACTGACTAATTCTCATGTTTTTATTTACAGCGGAAAAAAAGTATTTAGTCAGCCACCAATTGTGCAAGTTCTCCCACTTAAAAAGATGAGAGAGGCCTGTAGTTGACTTCACAGGTAGACCACAACTCTGAGAGTCAAAATGAAAAAACAAATCCAGAAAGTCACCTTGTCTGATTTGGCAAGATTTATTTTGCAAATTATGGTTGAAAATAAGTATTTGGTCACTAACAAAAGTTTATCTCAATATTTTGTTATATATCCTTTGTTGGCAATTACAGAGGTCAAACGTTTTCTCTAAGTCTTCACAAGGCTGGCATACACTGTTGGTGGTATGTTGGCCCATTCCTCCATGCAGATCTCCTCTAGAGCAGTGATGTTTTGGGCCTGTCGCTGGGCAACACAGACTTTTAACTCCCTCCAAAGGTCTTCTATGGTGTTGAGACCTGGAGACTGTCTAGTCCACTCTAGGACCTTCATATGCTTCTTAAAAAGCCACTCCTTCATTGCCATGGCAGGGTGCTTGGGATCAATATCATGCTGAAAGACCCGTCCACGTTTCATCTTCACTGCTGATGGAAGGAGGTTTGAACTCAAAATCTCACAATACATGTACATGGCCCCATTCATTCTTTCATGTCCATGGATCATTCGTCCTGGTCCCTTTACGGAAAAACAGCCCCAAAGCATGATGTTGCCACCCCCATGCTTCATAGTAGGTATGGTGATTTTGCATGCAACTCAGCATTCTGTCTCCTCCAAACATTACTATTTTTAGTTCTACCAAACAGTTCTACTTTGGTTTCAACAGACCATATGACATTCTTGCAATACTTTTCTGGATAATCCAAATGCTCTCTAGCAAACTGCAGATGGGCCCAGTATTGGTTTAAGCAGGGGGACACGTTTGTCCCTGGTGGCATAGTGTGTTACTGATGGTAGCCTTTGTTGTTGGTTCTTGGATTTTTGCTCACCGTTCTTGTGATCATTTTGACCCCATGGGGTGAGATTTTGCGTGGAGGGCCAGATCGAGGGAGATTATCAGTGGTCTTGTATGTCTTCCATTTTCTTATTATTGCTCCCACAGTTGATTTCATCACACCAATCTGCTTGCCTATTGCAGATTCAGTCTTCCCAGCCTAGTGAAGGGCTACAATGTTGTTTCTGGTGTCCTTTGACAGCTCTTTGGTCTTCACCATAGTGGAGTTTGGAGTATGACTGTTTGAGGTTGTGGACAGGTGTCTTTTATACTGATAACAAGTTCAAACAGGTGCCATTACTACAGGTAATGAGTAGAGAACAGAGGAGCCTCTTAAAGAATAAGTTACAGGTCTGTGCGAGCCTGAAATCTTGCATGCTTTTAGGTGACCAAATACTTATTTTCCACCATAATTTGGAAAATTAATCTTGCAAAATCAGATAAGGTAATTTTCTGGATTTGTTTTCTCATTTTGACTCTCATAGTTGTAGTCTACATATGATGTTAATTACAGGCCTCTCTCTTCTTTTTAAGTGGGAGAACTTGCACAATTGGTGGCTGAATAAATACTATTTTCCCACTGTATGTTAGGAGCATTAAAGGGGTTGTCCAGGTTTGTGCTGAGTCTGCAGTCATTCTATGTGACTGTAGACTTCTTAATTCTCACAGTGCTCACTGCATGCTGTTAGGATTCTCTTGTACCGGTGATTTACATACATGCAGTCACATGCTGACTAGATATTCATGGCCTCACTCAGTGATAATGAACTGAGTGAGGCCGGGCACATCTAATCGGAATGTGGCTAGAAGTATACAATTCATTTTGCTTGTGCTGACATAACAGTCCACTCTTGCCACCAGCAAGGGAGAATACTAAAAGTGTGCAGTGCATTCGTTGTGAGAATTCAGAAGCCTGCAATGTCAGTTCACTGTCAGGATTCAGCTCTTCAGGTTCCAGTAGTCATCACATGGCCACTTCACTCATATTTGATTTTCATACCTATGGTCCTGTGGCAATGAGCTTCCCTTCCTGCTTCTCTCAGTTTTTCACTGAACATTGAGAGCATTAGGGAGAACAACTTGTCAGTACATGACTAAGTGTACTTGGGATGGGTGGGGGGCACCAAACTGAATTCTTACCCCGGGTGCCAGAAAACTAAGATACACCTCTGACCTGTGCCATGCCAAGATCAGCAGGGGCCTGACCACTAAGAGTGTAATCTCCACCACCAGCACAATCAGGCACATGTAATCTAAGCACCCGACTCAGTGGGCTGAACGCCTGGGTCCAAGATTGGGGCCAGAGGGTGACACAACTGACACTTCCCCTGTGCTTTATAGGTGCTTCCCAATCCCCTGTCCATGACACTGGCGCAGATGCCTCGCCGTGCACCTGTCCTTGCATGTTCTGAAGCACCATCACCAGGCACTTCCAAGTCTATTTTCCAGCACAGCAACTAGCTGTCCCTACCCCAGGCCTTGGAACAAAAAAAAATTTGCAGCCACCCACCCACAGGCCCAAAGCCTTAGTAGGCACATTTCCAGGCTGCTTGCCATAGTATCCTCCACATCATACATCAGTTCCAGCACTCCCTCCTGCTCCTAGCTATCCTTCATCTCTGATGTGGTATCTCAAAGCATGCTGTCATCATCAGCCAGAAGCTGGAAACTCTGCAGCACTGCTCAGCATAACGGCAACAGGCTCTGTTGAAACTAATTTGTCTAGAAGACAAACTGACACTAGGCAGAGTTACTTAAAGGAATAACAAACTAGACAGATCTGTGGCTTTTGCCGCTGAACCTCCAACCAGGCATGGTCATGCGTGAAAATGGCCGCAACCTGGCGGTGGCTGTGAAGCTTGGCAAATTCACACATGTACCATGCTTTGTACTCAACTTGTTACTCAAACATGACATTACCATTTTGTCGTACCGTGTGTCCTGCACTCCCCTGTACTGCACATATGCACTTTTTGTTCCCAACTTGGTAGTTCAGCAGTTTCTAAAAACATATCTAGATTTGTTAGAGCTTCTGGTCGAGGTGCGCCGCGTGAGAGCCCACTTTCTCAAGTTGGCTACAACTGCCGCCACTCTGGCAGTGCTGCAGCAGGGGATGTAAGTGCCTGCTCATCAACTGGTATGTGATGTGAACATACACTGTAACTCCACACTGCACATGCTGGCAAGGCTTTGTGATCAGTAGAGGCCAGTTGTTGAGAACCAGCTCCAACACGCCTTTCAGTATTCTGGTCTGCCTCCACGCATAATAACTGAAGAGTGGTCATGGATGTCTGACATTTGTGCTGTTGTCCAAAATTTCGAGGACTCCACAAAGATGTTGAGCAGTGATGACTAGGGTTGAGCGACTTTCATTTTTTTAAGATCGAGTCGGGTTTTGTGAAACCCGACTTTGTCCAGAGTCGAGTCGAGTGCAGTCGGCCGATTATCGCTAAAAGTCGGGGATCGACCGAAACACGAAACCCAATGCAAGTCAATGGGGAAGCATAGTCGGCAGTGAGTGGAGGCCAGGAAAACACCTACAGTGCCCATTTTAATGCCAAAAACATCCATTCTTGTTTCTGAAGCTTGTCAATCTTAATTAACTTTATAATAATAGTTGTTCAATGGAACTTGGGGGTCATTTGGCAAATTTGTGGGGGGTAGGGCTGGTTCAAGGTTTTAGTGGGCCCAGGAATCGTGGACTACGTCATGGCGGTGGAGCAGGGAGAGGAAAGTATTTCAATGTTGCAAGTGCTGTGATCCTGAGCAAGCAGGGGGGCACACTTGTTCGCATTGGCACTGGCACAGGGCCCCTCAAAGTACAGCGGTGTGTTTGCACGGCGGGGGCGCCTCCCACCAGCAGTGACACTTTTGCGTACTCTGAGGGGCCCTGTGCCAGTGACGTCGCCAACGAGTATGCCCCCCCACCTGATGAAGGAACCTGCACTTTCATCTGCACCTTCCTCTTTGTCCCTGTGTAAGGTGGTATAACATGCGGGAAGGGGAACCTTACTTTCAGCAGGGTCAGATTCTGGCTGTGTAGAGTGCAAGGGGAATGTAGTGGTCTAGGTCAATGTACCAGCAGACTCATCTAGCAGTGGCTGGGCAATGGGTAGGATGAGGAGGAAACAGATATAGGGCCAAAGAATAAAGTAGGCTAAATGCAGTTCAAAATTGGTAACAGGACAGGACTAAACAGGCGGCATTGCTTTGTTCAGTGGAGTAGCAAACCCAGGAGCAGCAGACACTGTTTTAAGGGCCCAACCACACTAGTAGGCCAAATGCAGTTTAATATCTGATACTATAGGCCCAAAGCCAGAAGGTTGAAGCTCAGCTTTATTCAGTTGAGGGCAAACACCAGGGAGGGGCAGACACCGTTAGTAGGCCCTAACCACCAATTTTTAAAAACACAGCACTTAATGAGAGCCAGAAGGATGAAGCTCAGCTTTATTCAGTTGAGGACAAACACCAGGCAGGGGCAGACACCGTTAGTAGGCCGTAACCAAAGTTGAAGGCCAAATGCAGTTTAATATCTGATACTATAGGCCCAAAGCCAGAAGGTTGAAGCTCAGCTTTATTCAGTTGAGGAAAAACACCAGGCAGGGGCAGACACCGTTAGTAGGCCCTAACCACCAATTTTTGAAAACACAGCACTTAATGAGAGCCAGAAGGTTGAAGCTCAGCTTTATTCAGTTGAGGAAAAACACCAGGGAGGGGCAGACACCGTTAGTAGGCCCTAACAACCAATTTTTAAAAACACAGCACTTAATGAGAGACAGAAGGATGAAGCTCAGCTTTATTCAGTTGAGGACAAACACCAGGCAGGGGCAGACACCGTTAGTAGGCCGTAACCAAAGTTGAAGGCCAAATGCAGTTTAATATCTGATAATATAGGTCGAAAGCCAGAAGGTTGAAGCTCAGCTTTATTCAGTTGAGGGCAAACACCAGGGAGGGGCAGACACCGTTAGTAGGCCGTAACCAAAGTTGAAGGCCAAATGCAGTTTAATATCTGATACTATAGGCCGAAAGCCAGAAGGTTGAAGCTCAGCTTTATTCAGTTGAGGGCAAACACCAGGGAGGGGCAGACACCGTTAGTAGGCCGTAACCAAAGTTGAAGGCCAAATACAGTTTAATATCTGATACTATAGGCCGAAAGCCAGAAGGTTGAAGCTCAGCTTTATTCAGTTGAGGAAAAACACCAGGCAGGGGCAGACACCGTTAGTAGGCCCTAACCACCAATTTTTAAAAACACAGCACTTAATGAGAGCCAGAAGGTTGAAGCTCAGCTTTATTCAGTTGAGGACAAACACCAGGGAGGGGCAGACACCGTTAGTAGGCCCTAACCACCAATTTTTAAAAACACAGCACTTAATGAGAGCCAGAAGGTTGAAGCTCAGCTTTATTCAGTTGAGTAAAAACACCAGGCAGGGGCAGACACCGTTAGTAGGCCGTAACCAAAGTTGAAGGCCAAATGCAGTTTAATTTCTGATACTATAGGCCGAAAGCCAGAAGGTGGAAGCTCCGATTTAGACAGTGGAGGACAATTTGAATTAGGGACTGCAGACAGACTTAGTAGGCTGTCCCCTGTGGACCATGCATCCAACACATTAACCCATTGCGCCGTAATGGACACGTAATCTTCCGTGGCCATGTTTACAGGTCCATGCGTCTGTTGTCAGGTGCACCTTTGTACTCACAGATTGCCAGAGTGCATGGACAATGCGGTCTTCTACATGCTGGTGGAGGGTTGGGATGGCTTTTCTCGCAAAAGAAGTGTCGACTGGTTAGCTTGTAGCGTGGTACAGCGTAGTCCATCATGGCCTTATTAATAGTAAATAAAATATATAACTAGGCTCTATGAACTTTTAAATAGGTTCCAGGGGTACAAGGGCAGCATTGGTGTGGTCAGTGGAGGAGTATTGCAAGTAGGGGCCGCAGACAGGCTCACAAAGGCCTAACATAACAAACAGTAGGCAGTCATGGTAGTTTTATATCGGTTACATGGATACACAGGCAGGCAGCATTGTGGTCAGTGGAGGAGTAATGCAAGTAGGGACGGCAGACAGGCTATCAAAGGCCTAAAATAACAAACAATAGGCTCATGGCAGTTTTATATCGGTTACATGGATACACGGGCAGGCAGAATTGTGGTCAGTGGAGGAGTATTGCAAGGAGTGTCTGACACAGTTAGTACTCCAAAAAAATAAATAGATGTTAATGTCTCGCATAACAACTATAAGTAAAAAAAGGGTGGCATGCTTAGGTACAGGGGTGGGCTCATCTGCAGAGTTTATGACAAAGTAATTTGGCAGTAAATTAGTATTTACTGGTGTCAATATAGGACACTGACCCAGACTACTTTAACTAGCATCATAGATGCAAACAAATTGGTATTGTTTGTCAGTGCCAGGCATTGAATGATGTCAGTGCATAGACTAAACATTGGTGGAGCTGTGCGAGATAATTTTGCACGTGGTACAGCACAGTTTGAGCTGGGGGGGGAACTCTCTTGTGGCCGGCGGTACCGCCCCAGGGCCCCTCATGTTACAACAGGGTGTCTGACGTTGGGTGCGCACCACCACCGCCAGAGACACTACATTGTACTATGAGGGACCCAGTGGCAATGCCGTCGACCAAAAGCGGGCACACCCGCCTCTTCAGACAATCAGCACTGTAACGGGTGCTTGCGCCAAGTGGCGAGACAACGGCCCCGGGGGGGAATTTTTCCCATTGGAGGAGGTGTAAACATGTCGTATGCTGGACAAACAGCTGCTGCAAATTAACAGATTGGAACACTCAGTAAGACCAGTCCACAAGCAAGACCTTTTTATAGGAAAGCTAGGTGTCAGCCGGGAAAGGTGGGGCAAAATAATTTGAAATCCAGGAGTGGTTCATTTTAATGAAGGTGAGATCATCCACATTTTGGGTAGCCAGACGAGTCCTTTTTTTGGTTAATATTGAACCAGCAGCACTGAATACTCTTTCTGATAGCACACTAGCTGCTGGGCAAGCAAGCTCCTGCAACGCATATTCTGCCAATTCAGGCCAGGTGTCTAATTTTGATGCCCAGTAATCAAATGGGAATGACGGTTGAGGGAGAACATCGATAAGGGAAGAAAAATAGTTAGTAACCATACTGGACAAATGTTGTCTCCTGTCACTTTGAATAGATGCTGCAGTACCTGTCCTGTCTGCGGTCATTGCGAAATCACTCCACAACCTGGTCAGAAAACCCCTCTGTCCAACGCCACTTCTGATCTGTGCACCCCTAACACCTCTGCCATGTAGCCCCCTGCAGCTTGTGTGAGAACCATCACCGGCGCTGTGTGCTGGGAATGCCTGAATCAAACGGTCTACAAGAGTAGCTTGTTTGGTTGCTAAGATTTGTTCGAGGTTCTCATGTGGCATAATATTTTGCAATTTGCCTTTATAGCGAGGGTCAAGGATGCAGGCCAACCAGTAATCGTCATCGCTCATCATTTTAGTAATGCGTGGGTCCTTTTTGAGGATACGTAAGGCATAATCCGCCATGTGGGCCAAAGTTCCTGTTGGCAAATCTGCGGTTGTGCTGGTTTGAGGGGCAGTTACAGGCAAATCTACATCACTTGTCTCCCTTAAAAAAACAGAACCCGGCCTTGCAACGCCACTAATTTCTGTTGGCCCAGGAGAAGCTTCCTCATTAAAAAAGTACTCATCCCCATCATCCTCCTCGTCCTCCTCCTCCTCTTCGCCCGCTACCGCGTCCTCTACACGGCCCTGACCAGACAATGGCTGACTGTCATCAAGGCTTTCCTCTTCCTCGGCTGCAGACGCCTGCTCCTTTATGTGCGTCAAACTTTGCATCAGCAGACGCATTAGGGGGATGCTCATGCTTATTATGGCGTTGTCTGCACTAACCAGCCATGTGCATTCCTCAAAACACTGAAGGACTTGACACAGGTCTTGTAGCTTCGACCACTGCACACCTGACAACTCCATGTCTGCCATCCCACTGCCTGCCCGTGTATGTGTATCCTCCCACAAAAACATAACAGCACGCCTCTGTTCGCACAGTCTCTGAAGCATGTGCAGTGTGGAGTTCCACCTTGTTGAAATGTCGATGATTAGGCGATGCTGGGGAAGGTTCAAAGACCGCTGATAGTTCTGCATACGGCTGGAGTGTACAGGCGAACGGCGGATATGCGAGCAAAGTCTGCGCACTTTGAGGAGCAGGTCGGGTAACCCCGGATAACTTTTCAGGAAAAACTGCATCACCAGGTTTAAGGTGTGAGCCAGGCAAGGAATGTGTTTCAGTTGGGAAAGGGCTATGGCAGCCATGAAATTCCTTCCGTTATCACTCACTACCTTGCCTGCCTCAAGATGTACAGTGCCCAGCCATGACTGAGTTTCTTTCTGCAAGAACTCGGACAGAACTTCCGCGGTGTGTCTGTTGTCGCCCAAACACTTCATTGCCAATACAGCCTGCTGACGCTTGCCACTAGCTGTCCCATAATGGCACACCTGGTGTGCAACAGTGGCAGCTGCGGATGGAGTGGATGTGCGACTGCGGTCTGTGGACGAGCTCTCGCTTCTGCAGGAGGAGGAGGAAGAGGAGGAGGGGGGTCGATCGCCTACAGCCAACTCTTTCCTTGACCGTGGGCTAGGCAGAACTGTCCCAATAATGCTGTCCCCTGTGGAGCCTGCATCCACCACATTCACCCAGTGTGCCGTGATGGACACGTAACGTCCCTGGCCATGCCTACTGGTCCATGCATCTGTTGTCAGGTGCACCTTTGTAGTTACAGACTGCCTGAGTGCATGGACGATGCGGTCTTTAACATGCTGTTGGAGGGCTGGGATGGCTTTTCTAGAAAAGAAGTGCCGACTGGGTAGCTCGTAGCGTGGTACAGCATAGTCCATCAGCGCTTTGAAAGCTTCGCTTTCAACTAACCGGTAGGGCATCATCTCTAATGAGATTAGTCTAGCAATGTGGGCGTTCAAACCCTGTGTACGCGGATGCGAGGATGAGTACTTCCTTTTCCTAACAAGAGTCTCATGTAGGGTGAGCTGGACTGGAGAGCTGGAGATCGTGGAACTAGCGGTGGTGCCGGTGGACATGGGTGACTGACAGAGGGTTGGAGATGGTATTCTTGCCGGTGCCCTACATGCAGTGTTTCCTACTACTAACCTGGTGATTCCCTGACTGCTTTGGCCTGGCAACGAAAGCTGCACAGATACTGCAGGTGGTGTGGGAAATGGTCGGCTTACAGGGAGGGAAGGGATGTTGCGTTGCTGACTAGCTTCATTGGCCGAGGGTGCTGCAACCTTTAGGGACGTTTGGTAGTTAGTCCAGGCTTGCAAATGCATGGTGGATAAATGTCTATGCATGCAACTTGTATTTAGACTTTTAAGATTCTGACCTCTGCTTAAGGTTGTTGAACATTTTTGACAGATGACTTTGCGCTGATCATTTGGATGTTGTTTAAAAAAATGCCAGACTGCACTCTTTCTACTATCGGATACCTTTTCAGGCATTGCAGACTGAGCTTCTTTAACCGGATGGCCACGCTGTCCTCCAACTGGTTTTGGTTTTGCCACGCGTTTTTGGCCAGATACGGGCCCGGTAGATGGAACCTGTTGTGATGTTGATGCCTGCTGCGGCTCCTCCTCCTCCGCTTCAGAACTACTGCCGCCTGCACCCTGTTCCCCCAATGGTTGCCAATCGGGGTCCACAACTGGGTCATCTATGACCTCCTCTTCTATGTCGTGTGCGATTTCGTCTGTGTCACCGTGTAAGCCGGTGGTATAGCGTCCGTGACGGGGCACTATAGTCTCCGCTGGGTTTGATTCTGCCTCAGTACACTGCGAGGGCAATGTTCTGGTCTGAGTCAAAGGAACAGCATAGTAATCTGGCTGTGGCTGTGCATCTGTGCACTCCATGTCCGATTCAACTTCTAATGGACATGGCCTGTTAACTGTTTCACTGTCTAACCCAGGAACGGTATGTGTAAAGAGCTCCATGGAGTAACCCATTGTTTTCTCCTGACGCATCCTTCTCTCTTGTTCTGGGTGAAGAAGACAAGGAAGTGACTTGTCCCTGACCGGGAGCATCCACTGACAATGCACTGCTCTGACATTTGGCACTTTCCGAGGAGGAGGCAAAAGAGCTAGAGGCAGAGTCAGCAATGAAAGCCAATACTTGTTCCTGCTGCTCCGGCTTCAAAAGTGGTTTTCCTACTCCCAGAAAAGAGAGCGTTCGAGGCCTTGTGTAGCCAGACAAGGAACCTGGCTCAACAACTCGAGACTTAGGTGCTGTACTGCTTTTACCACGACCACCTGATGCTCCACCACCACTACCATCATTACCAGCTGACAATGACCGCCCACGGCCACGACCTCTTCCACTAGACTTCCTCATTGCTTGCAAAACGTAACCAAAGTAACACTATTTGTTACTGTAAAACAACTTATAAGGTGAACTCAAACTTCTGTAGGATTTATATATACCTTTATAGGTGCCTGACACTGAAAGGAAAATCAGGCCCAATGTTACACACTAGGTTTTCTGTGGCCCAATAATTTGAGACAGATGGCACACACAGGCCCAGCACTCAAGCAGAAATGCCAATCTTAATCTCCCACTATTTTTTTTTTTTCTGGGAGAATTTACCCCCCCCCCAAAAAAAAGGCCCAGTATTACACAGTGTTTTCAGTGGCACACAATGAGAGAGAGATGCCACACACAGCAATGGCACAGAGTCAGACTTGACAATATTTATCTCCCACTAATTTTTTTTTGGGAAAAGGGAGAATTTAGAAAAAAAAAAAAAAAAGGACAAGTATTACACAGTGTTTTCAGTGGCACACAATGAGAGAGAGATGCCACACACAGCAATGGCACGGAGGCAGACTTGACAATATTTATCTCCCAATATATATATTTTTTTTGAAAAGGGAGAATGTACCCTGTTGTGAATTAGACTTTTTTGGCTCCCTCTTGTGGTCACTAGTGATATGACTCTGGGATTGTCTTTCCTCAGTTTGGCACCCACCTGGGTCGTTAGTCCAGGGGTGTTGCTATATGAACTTCCTGAATCCTCAGTCTGGTGCCTGGCATAGTTGTAATCAGTCCTTTCTGTTTGCTCCTGTCTGCTGGTCCTGGTTCCTGCAAAATTAAGCTAAGTCCTGCTTCCTTGTTTTTTGGTTAATTGCTTTGCTCTTATTTTTTGTCCAGCTTGTACTAAATGTGATTCCTGATTTTGCTGGAAGCTCTAGGGGGCTGGTATTCTCCCCCCGGGCCGTTAGACCCTAGTTCATTCTTACGTTTGTCTTTTCTTCTTACCTCACCATTATTATTTGTTGGGGGCTTGTATCCAACTTTTGGGGTCTTTTCTCTGGAGGCAAGAAAGGTCTATCTTTTCCCTTCTAGGGTTAGTTAGTTCTCCGGCTGGCGCGAGACGTCTAGAACCAACGTAGGCACGTTCCCCGGCTGCTGCTATTTGTGGTGCTAGGATTAGATATATGGTCAGCCCAGTTACCACTGCCCTATGAGCTGGTTTTTTGTGTTTGCAGACTTGGTATTTACTTCTGAGACCCTCTGCCATTGGGGTCATAACAGTATGCCAAGGCCAAAGTTGAATGTTTAATGCATTGCAGAAGTGGGATAATAAGAAAGGAAATTCTGAGTTTTTTTTTTTTTTTCCTGTCTTTCTTCCTCCCCTTTACCTCTGAGTGGCTTAAGCTTGCTGCAGACATGAATGTCCAGACTTTGATTACAAGTGTGGATCAGCTTGCTGCTCGTGTGCAGGGCATACAAGATTTTGTTACCAGTAGTCCAATGTCTGAACCTAAAATACCTATTCCTGAACTGTTCTCTGGAGACCGATTTAAGTTTAGGAATTTCAGAAATAATTGTAAATTGTTTCTATCTCTGAGACCCCGTTCGTCTGGAGACTGAGCTCAGCAAGTTAAAATTGTTATCTCTTTCATGCGGGGCGACCCTCAGGATTGGGCTTTCTCGCTAGCGCCAGGAGATCCCGCATTGGCGAATATTGATGCGTTTTTTCTGGCGCTCGGATTGCTTTACGAGGAACCCAATCTTGAAATTCAGGCAGAAAAAGCCTTGCTGGCTATTTCTCAGGGCCAGGATGAAGGTGAAAGTGTATTGCCAAAAATTTCGGAAATGGTCCGTGCTTACTCAGTGGAATGAGTGTGCTCTGGCCGCAAATTTCAGAAATGGCCTTTCTGAAGCCATTAAGAATGTGATGGTGGGTTTCTCCATTCCTACAAGTCTGAATGATTCCATGGCACTGGCTATTCAAATTGATCGGCGTTTGCGGGAGCGCAAAACTGCTGATCCTCTGGTGGTGTTGTCTGAACAAACACCTGATTTGATGCAATGTGATAGAATTCAGACTAGAAATGAACGGAAAAATCATAGACGTCAGAATGGGTTGTGTTTTTACTGTGGTGATTCTACACATGTTATATCAGCATGCTCTAAACGCCTAACAAGGGTTGTTAGCCCAGTCGCCATTGGTAATTTGCAACCTAAATTTATTTTGTCTGTGACTTTAATTTGCTCATTGTCTTCCTACCCTGTTATGGCGTTTGTGGATTCAGGTGCTGCCCTGAGTCTTATGGATCTGTCATTTGCCAAGCGCTGTGGTTTTGTTCTTGAGCCGTTGGTAAATCCTATCCCTCTTAGAGGTATTGATGCTACGCCATTGGCAGAAAATAAACCGCAGTTTTGGACACAGGTAACCATGTGCATGACTCCTGAACATCGGGAGGTGATTCGTTTTCTTGTTCTGCATAAAATGCATGATTTGGTCGTTTTGGGTCTGCCATGGTTACAGACCCATAATCCAGTCTTGGATTGGAAGGCAATGTCTGTGTCAAGTTGGGGCTGTCAGGGAATTCATGGTGATTCCCCGCCGGTGTCTATTGCTTCCTCTACTCCTTCGGAAGTTCCTGAGTATTTGTCTGATTATCAGGATGTATTCAGCGAGTCCAGGTCCAGTGCTCTTCCTCCTCATAGGGACTGTGACTGCGCTATAGATTTGATTCCAGGTAGTAAATTTCCTAAGGGAAGATTATTTAATCTGTCTGTACCTGAGCATACCGCAATGCGTTCGTATATCAAGGAATCTCTGGAGAAGGGGCATATCCGTCCATCCTCTTCCCTTCTTGGTGCGGGATTCTTTTTTGTGGCCAAGAAGGACGGATCTTTGAGACCTTGTATTGACTATCGGCTTCTGAATAAAATCACTGTTTTTAGTATCCTTTGCCTCTGTTGTCGGACTTGTTTGCCCGGATTAAAGGTGCCAAGTGGTTCACCAAGATAGATCTTCGTGGTGCGTACAACCTTGTGCGCATTTAGCAAGGAGATGAATGGAAAACTGCATTTAATACGCCCGAAGGTCATTTTGAGTACTTGGTGATGCCTTTTGGGCTCTCTAATGCTCCTTCAGTGTTTCAGTCCTTTATGCATGACATTTTCCGGAAGTATCTGGATAAATTTATGATTGTTTATCTGGATGATATTCTGTTTTTTTCTGATGATTGGGACTCGCATGTGGAGCAGGTCAGGATGGTGTTTCAGGTTTTGCGTGAGAATGCTTTGTTTGTTAAGGGCTCAAAGTGTCTCTTTGGAGTACAGAAGGTTCCCTTTTTGGGTTTTATTTTTTTCCCCTTCTGCGGTGGAGATGGACCCAGTCAAGGTCCGAGCTATTCATGATTGGACTCAACCCACGTCAGTTAAGAGTCTTCAGAAGTTCTTGGGTTTTGCTAACTTCTACCGTAGTTTTATCGCTAATTTTTCTAGCGTTGTTAAACCTTTGACGGATATGGCCAAGAAAGGTTCTGATGTTGCTAACTGGGCTCCTGCAGCCGTGGAAGCTTTCCAAGAGTTGAAGCGCCGGTTTACTTCGGCGCCTGTTTTGTGCCAGCCTGATGTCTCACTTCCCTTTCAGGTTGAAGTGGATGCTTCTGAGATTGGGGCAGGGGTAGTTTTGTCGCAGAGAGGCCCTGGTTGCTCTGTAATGAGACCATGTGCTTTTTTCTCTAGGAAGTTTTCGCCTGCTGAGCGGAATTATGATGTTGGCAATCGGGAGTTGTTGGCCATGAAGTGGGCATTTGAGGAGTGGCGTCATTGGCTCGAGGGTGCTAGGCATCGTGTGGTGGTCTTGACTGATCACAAAAATCTGATGTATCTCGAGTCTGCTAAACGCCTGAATCCTAGACAGGCCCGTTGGTCATTGTTTTTCTCCCGTTTTGACTTTGTGGTCTCGTATTTACCAGGTTCAAAGAATGTGAAGGCTGATGCTCTTTCAAGGAGCTTTGTGCCTGACTCTCCTGGAGTCGCAGAACCAGTTGGTATTCTTAAAGAGGGAGTAATCTTGTCAGCCATTTCTCCGGATTTGCGACGTGTGTTGCAGAGATTTCAGGCTGGTAGACCTGACTCTTGTCCACCTGACAGACTGTTTGTTCCTGATAAGTGGACCAGCAGAGTCATTTCCGAGGTTCATTCCTCGGTGTTGGCAGGGCATCCGGGAATTTTTGGCACCAGAGATTTGGTGGCCAGATCCTTCTGGTGGCCTTCCTTGTCACGGGATGTGCGGTCATTTGTGCAGTCCTGTGGGACTTGTGCTCGAGCTAAGCCTTGCTGTTCTCATGCCAGCCGAAGAGGCCTTGGACACACATTTCCATGGATTTCATTTCAGATCTTCCGGTGTCTCAGGGCATGTCTGTCATCTGGGTGGTATGTGATCGCTTTTCCAAGATGGTCCATTTGGTATCTTTGCCTAAGCTGCCTTCCTCTTCCGATCTGGTTCCTTTGTTCTTTCAGAATGTGGTTCGCTTACACGGCATTCCTGAGAATATCGTGTCTGACAGAGGATCCCAGTTTGTTTCCAGGTTCTGGCGATCCTTTTGTGCTAAGATGGGCATTGATTTGTCGTTTTCGTCTGCCTTTCATCCTCAGACTAATGGACAAACGGAGCGAACTAATCAGACTCTGGAGGCTTATTTGAGGTGTTTTGTTTCTGCAGATCAGGATGATTGGGTGACCTTCTTGCTGTTGGCTGAGTTTGCCCTTAATAATCGGGCTAGTTCCGCTACTTTGGTTTCGCCATTTTTCTGCAACTCTGGTTTCCATCCTCGTTTTTCCTCGGGACATGTGGAACCTTCTGACTGTCCTGGGGTAGATTCTGTGGTGGATAGGTTGCAGCAGATTTGGAATCATGTGGTGGACAACTTAAAGTTGTCACAGGAGAAGGCTCAGCGTTTTGCCAACCGCCGCCGCGGTGTGGGTCCCAGACTTCGTGTTGGGGATTTGGTATGGCTGTCTTCTCGATTTGTTCCTATGAAGGTCTCCTCTCCTAAATTTAAGCCTCGCTTTATCGGTCCTTACAAGATATTGGAAATCCTTAATCCTGTGTCCTTTCGCTTGGATCTTCCGGTGTCGTTTGCCATTCACAACGTGTTCCATAGGTCTTTGTTGCGGCGGTACGTTGTACCTGTGGTTCCTTCTGTTGAGCCTCCTGCTCCGGTGTTGGTTGAGGGCGAGTTGGAGTACGTGGTGGAGAAGATCTTGGATTCTCGTCTCTCCAGGTGGAGGCTTCAGTATCTGGTCAAGTGGAAGGGCTATGGTCAGGAGGATAATTCCTGGGTGGTTGCCTCTGATGTGCATGCGGCCGATTTAGTTCGTGCCTTTCACGCTGCTCATCCTGATCGCCCTGGTGGTCTTGGTGAGGGTTCGGTGACCCCTCCTTAAAGGGGGGGTACTGTTGTGAATTAGACTTTTTTGGCTCCCTCTTGTGGTCACTAGTGATATGACTCTAGGATTGTCTTTCCTCAGTTTGGCACCCACCTGGGTCGTTAGTCCAGGGGTGTTGCTATATGAACTTCCTGAATCCTCAGTCTGGTGCCTGGCATAGTTGTAATCAGTCCTTTCTGTTTGCTCCTGTCTGCTGGTCCTGGTTCCTGCAAAATTATGCTAAGTCCTGCTTCCTTGTTTTTTGGTTAATTGCTTTGCTCTTATTTTTTGTCCAGCTTGTACTAAATGTGATTCCTGATTTTGCTGGAAGCTCTAGGGGGCTGGTATTCTTCCCCCGGGCCGTTAGACGGTTCGGGGGTTCTTGAATATCCAGCGTGGAAATTTTGATAGGGTTTTTGCTGACCGTATAAGTCATCTTACTATATTCTGCTATTAGCCAGTGGGCCTCTCTTTGCTAAATACCTAGTTCATTCTTACGTTTGTCTTTTCTTCTTACCTCACCTTTATTATTTGTTGGGGGCTTGTATCCAACTTTTGGGGTCTTTTCTCTGGAGGCAAGAAAGGTCTATCTTTTCCCTTCTAGGGTTAGTTAGTTCTCCGGCTGGCGCGAGACGTCTAGAACCAACGTAGGCACGTTCCCCGGCTGCTGCTATTTGTGGTGCTAGGATTAGATATATGGTCAGCCCAGTTACCACTGCCCTATGAGCTGGTTTTTTGTGTTTGCAGAATTGGTATTTACTTCTGAGACCCTCTGCCATTGGGGTCATAACAGTACCCCCCAAAAAAATAGCCAACTATTACACAGTATTTTCAGTGGCACACAATGAGAGAGAGATGCCACACACAGCAATGGCACGGAGGCAGACTTGCCAATATTTATCTCCCAATAATTTTTTTTTTTTTGAAAAGGGAGAATGTACGCCCCCCAAAAAAATGGCCAAGTATTACACAGTGTTTTCAGTGGCACACAATGAGAGAGAGATGCCACACACAGCAATGGCACGGAGTCAGACTTGACAATATTTATCTCCCACTAATTTTTTTTTTGGAAACGGGAGAATTTAGAAAAAAAAAAAAAAAGGACAAGTATTACACAGTGTTTTCAGTGGCACACAATGAGAGAGAGATGCCACACACAGCAATGGCACGGAGTCAGACTTGACAATATTTATCTCCCACTAATTTTTTTTTTGGAAACGGGAGAATTTAGAAAAAAAAAAAAAAGGACAAGTATTACACAGTGTTTTCAGTGGCACACAATGAGAGAGAGATGCCACACACAGCAATGGCACGGAGGCAGACTTGACAATATTTATCTCCCAATATTTATTTTTTTTTGAAAAGGGGGAATGTACCCCCCCCAAAAAAAATGGTCAACTATTACACAGTGTTTTCAGTGGCACACAATGAGAGAGAGATTCCACACACAGCAATGGCACGGAGTCAGACTTGACAATATTTATCTCCCACTATTTTTTTTTTTGGAAAAGGGAGAATTTAGAAAAAAAAAAAAAGACAAGTATTACACAGTGTTTTCAGTGGCACACAATGAGAGAGAGATGCCACACACAGCAATGGCACGGAGGCAGACTTGCCAATATTTATCTCCCTGCAGTTATCTCAGAAAAGTATGGCAGGCAGCTGTAAAAGGACTGCTGCACACAAAAGTGTGGACAAACACACAAGATAGCTGTGCAGAAAGGAAGGAAAAACAGGATTTGTGCTTTGAAAAAAGCAGTTGGTTTACACAGCGGCGTACACACAAAGCAACGCAGCTATCAGGGAGCCTTCTAGGGCAGCCCAATGAGCTACAGCGCTGAGGAAAAAAAAATGTAGCTTCCACTGTCCTGCAAACAAAAGGTGGTATTGGACAGTGGAAATCGCTACAGCACAAGCGGTTTGTGGCTTTATGTACCCTGCCTATCACTATCCCTGCTTCCGAAGAAGCTGCAGCAACCTCTCCCTACGCTCAGATCAGCAGCAGTAAGATGGCGGTCGGCGGGAACGCCCCTTTATAGCCCCTGTGACGCCACAGAAAGCAAGCCAATCACTGCAATGCCCTTCTCTAAGATGGTGGGGACTGATGTCTATGTCATCACGCTGCCCACACTCTGCGTCCACCTTCATTGGCTGAGAAATGGCGCTTTTGGCACGAAAGTCGCGTACCGCATGGCAGACCTGTTATGATTCTCAATGGCAAGAGAACATAGCCCAGCATACATAGGAACTAGCTCTTGGAAGGATGGAAACTTAAACTGACCATGAACTAAACCTGCCGCACAACTAACAGTAGCCGGGTAGCGTAGCCTGCGTTTTATCCCTAGACGCCCAGCGCCGGCCGGAGGACTAACTAATCCTGGCAGAGGAAAATATAGTCCTGGCTCACCTCTAGAGAAATTTCCCCGAAAGGCAGACAGAGGCCCCCACATATATTGGCGGTGATTTAAGATGAAAATGACAAACGTAGTATGAAAATAGGTTTAGCAAAATCGAGGTCCGCTTACTAGATAGCAGGAAGACAGAAAGGGTACTTTCATGGTCAGCTGAAAACCCTATCAATACACCATCCTGAAATTACTTTAAGACTCTAGTATTAACTCATAACATCAGAGTGGCAATTTCAGATCACAAGAGCTTTCCAGACACAGAAACGAAACTGCAGCTGTGAACTGGAACAAAATGCAAAAAACAAACAAGGACAAAAGTCCGACTTAGCTGGAAGTTGTCTGGTAGCAGGAACATGCACAGAAAGGCTTCTGATTACAATGTTGACCGGCATGGAAGTGACAGAGGAGCAAGGTTAAATAGCGACTCCCACATCCTGATGGGAACAGGTGAACAGAGGGGATGATGCACACAAGTTCAATTCCACCAGTGGCCACCGGGGGAGCCCAAAATCCAATTTCACAACAGTACCCCCCCCTCAAGGAGGGGGCACCGAACCCTCACCAGAACCACCAGGGCGATCAGGATGAGCCCTATGAAAGGCACGGACCAGATCGGAGGCATGAACATCAGAGGCAGTCACCCAAGAATTATCCTCCTGACCGTATCCCTTCCATTTGACCAGATACTGGAGTTTCCGTCTGGAAACACGGGAGTCCAAGATTTTTTCCACAACGTACTCCAACTCGCCCTCAACCAACACCGGAGCAGGAGGCTCAACGGAAGGCACAACCGGTACCTCATACCTGCGCAACAATGACCGATGAAAAACATTATGAATAGAAAAAGATGCAGGGAGGTCCAAACGGAAGGACACAGGGTTAAGAATCTCCAATATCTTGTACGGGCCGATGAACCGAGGCTTAAACTTAGGAGAAGAAACCCTCATAGGGACAAAACGAGAAGACAACCACACCAAGTCCCCGACACAAAGCCGAGGACCAACCCGACGCCGGCGGTTGGCAAAAAGCTGAGTCTTCTCCTGGGACAACTTCAAATTGTCCACCACCTGCCCCCAAATCTGATGCAACCTCTCCACCACAGCATCCACTCCAGGACAATCCGAAGATTCCACCTGACCGGAGGAAAATCGAGGATGAAACTCCGAATTACAGAAAAAAGGAGACACCAAGGTGGCAGAGCTGGCCCGATTATTGAGGGCAAACTCCGCTAAAGGCAAAAAAGCAACCCAATCATCCTGATCTGCAGACACAAAACACCTCAAATATGTCTCCAAAGTCTGATTCGTCCGCTCGGTCTGGCCATTAGTCTGAGGATGGAAAGCAGACGAGAAAGACAAATCTATGCCCATCTTAGCACAGAATGCCCGCCAAAATCTAGACACGAATTGGGTTCCTCTGTCAGAAACGATATTCTCCGGAATACCATGCAAACGAACCACATTTTGAAAAAACAGAGGAACCAACTCGGAAGAAGAAGGCAACTTAGGCAGGGGAACCAAATGGACCATCTTAGAGAAACGGTCACACACCACCCAGATGACAGACATCTTCTGAGAAACAGGAAGATCCGAAATAAAATCCATCGAGATGTGCGTCCAAGGCCTCTTCGGGATAGGCAAGGGCAACAACAATCCACTAGCCCGAGAACAACAAGGCTTGGCCCGAGCACAAACGTCACAAGACTGCACAAAGCCTCGTACATCTCGTGACAGGGAAGGCCACCAGAAGGACCTTGCCACCAAATCCCTGGTACCAAAGATTCCAGGATGACCTGCCAACGCAGAAGAATGAACCTCAGAAATGACTTTACTGGTCCAATCATCAGGAACAAACAGTCTACCAGGTGGGCAACGATCAGGTCTATCCGCCTGAAAATCCTGCAAGGCCCGCCGCAGGTCTGGAGAAACGGCAGACAATATCACTCCATCCTTAAGGATACCTGTAGGTTCAGAATTACCAGGGGAGTCAGGCTCAAAACTCCTAGAAAGGGCATCCGCCTTAACATTCTTAGAACCCGGTAGGTATGACACCACAAAATTAAACCGAGAGAAAAACAATGACCAGCGCGCCTGTCTAGGATTCAGGCGTCTGGCGGACTCAAGATAAATTAAATTTTTGTGGTCGGTCAATACCACCACCTGATGTCTAGCCCCCTCAAGCCAATGACGCCACTCCTCAAAAGCCCACTTCATGGCCAAAAGCTCCCGATTCCCAATATCATAATTCCGCTCGGCGGGCGAAAATTTACGAGAAAAAAAAGCACAAGGTTTCATCACGGAGCAGTCGGAACTTCTTTGCGACAAAACCGCCCCAGCTCCGATTTCAGAAGCGTCGACCTCAACCTGAAAAGGAAGAGCAACATCAGGCTGACGCAACACAGGGGCGGAAGAAAAGCGGCGCTTAAGCTCCCGAAAGGCCTCCACAGCAGCAGGGGACCAATCAGCAACATCAGCACCCTTCTTAGTCAAATCAGTCAATGGTTTAACAACATCAGAAAAACCAGCAATAAATCGACGATAAAAGTTAGCAAAGCCCAAAAATTTCTGAAGACTCTTAAGAGAAGAGGGTTGCGTCCAATCACAAATAGCCCGAACCTTGACAGGATCCATCTCGATGGAAGAGGGGGAAAAAATGTATCCCAAGAAGGAAATCTTTTGAACCCCAAAAACGCACTTAGAACCCTTCACACACAAGGAATTAGACCGCAAAACCTGAAAAACCCTCCTGACCTGCTGGACATGAGAGTCCCAGTCATCCGAAAAAATCAGAATATCATCCAGATACACGATCATAAATTTATCCAAATAATCACGGAAAATGTCATGCATAAAGGACTGAAAGACTGAAGGGGCATTTGAAAGGCCAAAAGGCATCACCAAATACTCAAAGTGGCCCTCGGGCGTATTAAATGCGGTTTTCCACTCATCCCCCTGCTTAATTCGCACCAAATTATACGCCCCACGGAGATCTATCTTAGAGAACCACTTGGCCCCCTTTATGCGAGCAAACAAATCAGTCAGCAGTGGCAACGGATATTGATATTTAACCGTGATTTTATTCAAAAGCCGATAATCAATACACGGCCTCAAAGAGCCATCTTTCTTAGACACAAAGAAAAAACCGGCTCCTAAGGGAGATGACGAAGGACGAATATGTCCCTTTTCCAAGGACTCCTTTATATATTCTCGCATAGCAGCATGTTCAGGCACAGACAGATTAAATTATCGACCCTTAGGGTATTTACTACCCGGAATCAAATCTATGGCACAATCGCACTCCCGGTGCGGAGGTAATGAACCAAGCTTAGGTTCTTCAAAAACGTCACGATAGTCAGACAAGAATTCAGGAATCTCAGAGGGAATAGATGACGAAATGGAAACCAAAGGTACGTCCCCATGCATCCCCTTACATCCCCAGCTTAACACAGACATAGCGTTCCAGTCGAGGACTGGGTTATGAGATTGCAGCCATGGCAATCCAAGCACCAACACATCATGTAGATTATACAGCACAAGAAAGCGAATAATCTCCTGATGATCCGGATTAATTCGCATAGTTACTTGTGTCCAGTATTGTGGTTTATTACTAGCCAATGGGGTGGAGTCAATCCCCTTCAGAGGTATAGGAGTTTCAAGAGGCTCTAAATCATACCCACAGCGTTTGGCAAAGGACCAATCCATAAGACTCAAAGCGGCGCCAGAGTCGACATAGGCATCCGCGGTAATAGATGATAAAGAACAAATCAGGGTCACAGATAGAATAAACTTAGACTGAAAAGTGCCAATTGAAACTGACTTATCAAGCTTCTTAGTACGCTTAGAGCATGCTGATATAACATGAGTTGAATCACCACAATAAAAGCACAACCCATTTTTTCGTCTAAAATTCTGCCGTTCGCTTCTGGACAGAATTCTATCACATTGCATATTCTCTGGCATCTTCTCAGTAGACACCGCCAAATGGTGCACAGGTTTGCGCTCCCGCAGACGTCTATCGATCTGGATAGCCATTGTCATGGACTCATTCAGACCCGCAGGCACAGGGAACCCCACCATAACATCCTTAACGGCATCAGAGAGACCCTCTCTGAAATTCGCCGCCAGGGCGCACTCATTCCACTGAGTAAGCACAGACCATTTACGGAATTTTTGGCAGTATATTTCAACTTCATCTTGCCCCTGAGATAGGGACATCAAGGCTTTTTCCGCCTGAAGCTCTAAATGAGGTTCCTCATAAAGCAACCCCAAGGCCAGAAAAAACGCATCCACATTGAGCAACGCAGGATCCCCTGGAGCCAATGCAAAAGCCCAATCTTGAGGGTCGCCCCGGAGCAAGGAAATCACAATCCTGACCTGCTGAGCAGGATCTCCAGCAGAGCGAGATTTCAGGGACAAAAACAACTTGCAATTATTTTTGAAATTTTGAAAGCAAGATCTATTCCCCGAGAAAAATTCAGGCAAAGGAATTCTAGGTTCAGATATAGGAACATGAACAACAAAATCTTGTAAATTTTGAACTTTCGTGGTGAGATTATTCAAACCTGCAGCTAAACTCTGAATATCCATTTTAAACAGGTGAACACAGAGCCATTCCAGGATTAGAAGGAGAGAGAGAGAGGAAGGCTGCAATATAGGCAGACTTGCAAGTGATTCAATTGAAAGCACACTCAGAACTGAAGGAAAAAAAAAAAAAAAAAAAAAATTTTTTAGCAGACTTCTTTTTTCTCTCCTTTCTCTGCCAATTAATTTAACCCTTTGTGGGCCGGTCAAACTGTTATGATTCTCAATGGCAAGAGAACATAGCCCAGCATACATAGGAACTAGCTCTTGGAAGGATGGAAACTTAAACTGACCATGAACTAAACCTGCCGCACAACTAACAGTAGCCGGGTAGCGTAGCCTGCGTTTTATCCCTAGACGCCCAGCGCCGGCCGGAGGACTAACTAATCCTGGCAGAGGAAAATATAGTCCTGGCTCACCTCTAGAGAAATTTCCCCGAAAGGCAGACAGAGGCCCCCACATATATTGGCGGTGATTTAAGATGAAAATGACAAACGTAGTATGAAAATAGGTTTAGCAAAATCGAGGTCCGCTTACTAGATAGCAGGAAGACAGAAAGGGTACTTTCATGGTCAGCTGAAAACCCTATCAATACACCATCCTGAAATTACTTTAAGACTCTAGTATTAACTCATAACATCAGAGTGGCAATTTCAGATCACAAGAGCTTTCCAGACACAGAAACGAAACTGCAGCTGTGAACTGGAACAAAATGCAAAAAACAAACAAGGACAAAAGTCCGACTTAGCTGGAAGTTGTCTGGTAGCAGGAACATGCACAGAAAGGCTTCTGATTACAATGTTGACCGGCATGGAAGTGACAGAGGAGCAAGGTTAAATAGCGACTCCCACATCCTGATGGGAACAGGTGAACAGAGGGGATGATGCACACAAGTTCAATTCCACCAGTGGCCACCGGGGGAGCCCAAAATCCAATTTCACAACACAGACCCCACACAGGGATCGGCTCGGTTTCATGAGACGCCGACTTTGCCAAAAGTCGGCGACTTATGAAAATGAACGATCCGTTTCGCTCAACCCTAGTGATGACGCCATGCTCAGAGTGACGATCCCTCTTCCATGCCTACTTAAACAGTCGCTACTCACAATTAAACAAGAAGCTATGTATGCGGACCAGGTGGAGATGGAGGAAGACCTGAGACAGGGAGATACTACCCAGCCCATCTCATCTGCTCAGTGTAGATTGGGTAAGAATGAGGAGGTGGAGGCTGAGAAGGAGGAACAGGAGCGGAGAGGCTAGTACCCACACAAGCTTCATCCTGTCACTCCTATGTGGATGGGCTCAAGAGGGGAATGAGGAGGAAGCATTGGATAGCCGACATCATGGTGGAGACAGGGAAATGTTTGCTGTAGGGAGCTTGGCACACATGGCCGACATTATATACTGCTGCCTTTCCTGCGACCCTCACGTTATATTTATCTTAGCAAAAAGAAAAATGTTTCTTTACTCTACCAGACCTATGCAACAAGGAGAACTTTGCAATTCTCCTTCTTGAGGCAGAGAGGTCTTTTAAAATGGTGCTATAACAGACGGCCATTATAGAAATTATGTTTAAAAAAATTCACATCCGGCAACACTAGCGGCAGGGGGCATGCTTCATCCTTGCCCAACCAATTAGGAGAGGCGAGAGAGACATACAGCATAGACTGTGGTACACTGACAAAGGCCTTTTCTAATTTCATGACATCATCCCAGAATACAGGGCCTGATGACCAGGTCTTTTTGACAAGGAGGGAAATGTTTTTAAAAATGGTCAAGCAATACCTGGTTGACCAAAGCAGCATATTCCCTAATTTATCTGTGATCTTCAACTATAGGTCAATAAAAGGTAAAGAACCAGCGCTCCATCCAGGTGTAGCATTTCAGGTGAAAACTTTATTAGGCCATGTAGCAGCAACGTTTCAACCCGAAGGTCTTTATCAAGCTTGATAAAGACCTTCGGGTCGAAACGTTGCTTCTACATGGCCTAATAAAGTTTTCACCTGAAATGCTACACCTGGATGGAGCGATGGTTCTTTATCTTTTATTGGACTATGTGATTATCCAGCAAGGTTCTCTGGATCAGGACTGGGCGCCCTAAATCTGTGAGTGCTGTCAGTCTTTTTTCTTCTTCTTCAACTATAGGTCATCTCAAAGCTGGATACCTGGCATGAGCTGTACCTCTATGTCTTTGAGGTGTTGTGCTGCCCTGCTGCTAACATCTTGTCTGCGTGGTTTTTAATGCCGCCAGGGAGGTCATAACAGATAGGTGCTTTTGCCTGTCAACAGACAATGCTGACAGGCTCACTCTGATAAGAATGAACAAAGCCTGGATTACTCCTCACATTTCCACACCACCAGATGACACCTGGTGTCATAAAATGTTTTTTCCTGGCTTTGCACTTTCTGTTAAGCCTTTATGAGTATGAGAGTACAGCAACTACACTTTCAAAATATTTGAATGAGGCCCACCAGTTGGTGCCTTTCAGGAGTCTATGGAAAACTGGATGAACCTCACAATTTTTTCCTGGCTTTGCGCTTTCTGCTAAGTCTTTATGAGTGTAGAAATACAATTACACTTTCAAACTATTTACATTCAAAAACATTTTCTCGATTCAGTGAGTCATCTATCCATTTTCATGCTGTTATTGTTACATTACGGTGGTAAGTAAAACTCCCAAAAAGCATTAAAAACTTTGTCTTGATTCAATTAGTCATCCATAGACTATTATGTGCTTTCGGTGGTATATAGCGCGCCAAAAAAACATTAAAAAAGATTTTTGGATTCAATTGGTCATCCATAGATTATTAGTTGCTTTTTCTGTTACATATTGATGGATTATAACACTCCAAAAAAACATTGAAAAAGATTTCTGTATTCAATTAGTCATCCATAGAGTATTAGATGATTTCTGTTACATTTCCATGGTAAATAACACTCCAAAAAATCATTGAAAAATGTTTCTGGATGTAATTACTCACCCACAGACTATTACTTGCTTTCTGTTAAATGTTAGTGGTATAACACCAGAAAAAAAGAGTTGTTTTTTTTTCTGAATTCAATTAGTCATTCATAGAGTAGTACGTACTTTCTGTTACATTTTGGTGGTATATAACACTCCAAAAAAAGCTAAAAAGTATTTCTGGATGCAATTAGTCACCCATAGAGTATTAAGTGACTTCTGTTACATTTCGGTTCTATATAACACTGCGAAAAAAGCTTTGAAAAAATGTTTATGGATTTAATTAGTCATTCATAGAGTATTCGGTGCTTTCTGGGGCATTTCAGTGGTATTTAACCCTCCAAAAAAGTGTTGAAAAATTTTTCTGGATTCAATTAGTCTTCCTTAGAGTATTAGGAAATTTCTGTTACATTTCGGTGGTATATAACTAGTGATGAACTTTCGGTAAAAAGTGCGGAAAAATATTTCCGTTGCCACAAAAGTATTTTCATCACTTTTGCAACTATAATGATGGTGTATCATGAGCGTGGGGCACGTGTTTAATGAGGGGAGGGTGTTTGCAAGGCTCAGAGGCGTGGCATGCCTGTAAACAGTAATTTTTTTTCCCTAACTTTATGTGTGCACATTGCGTCTAGCCAATCAGGTCGCAGGAAACATCCACAATGACCTGACACAACTGCTTGTGTCATTGGCTACTGAAATGACATGTCCCTCACCATATAAAGAGTGGACATCTTGTTTTAGCGCCATTTTGACACTGTAACAGCACAGAGACTTCTCCTGATGCTGGCAGTGTTAGCAGCTAGATTTTAGGTAGTTAGCTAGGCGGCTGTTTCTTACACAGATAGTTTAGCTAGGTAGTATCCTGTCTGGCTGTGAAATCGACCTTCCAGCAATTATTTTCTATTTTTTGTCAATACTGAGGTCCACAGAAAAAGACATCAGGGCACATGTCATACAAGTTTGTTGAGCACTTATATTGTGCTCCATGTACGAGTATAGCATTCTAAATCTTATTTTGTCACTAGCTAAATCTGAAACAGCATGCCATATCCCATTTTGTCATTTAGTGGTATGGTGACATTGTTCTGTGATTTGAGCTATTGTGTATTAAGAAATATTTTTTTTGAGGCAGCTGCTACCGTGATTCACCATGCCATTTCTCACCTTGTTATTTAGTTTATTTAGTGGGGGTGAAATTCCACAGTGTGCATGTCATGAACATTAAAAAATATATTATTTTTTTCTGTTGCTAAATGTGATACAGCCCTCCGTATTCCAAGTTGTAATTTTGTGGCGGTAGTATGAAGCTGTCTTAAGACCTAACGCAGATTAAAAAGCAAAAATTATATTTTTTTATGTTGCAAAATGTGATACAGCCCGCTATATCCTATGTTGTAATTTTGTGGTGGTGATATGAAGCTGTCTGCAGACCTCACGCACATTAAAAAAAAAAAATTTCTGTTGCTAAATGTGATACAGCCCGCTCTTATTCAACCTTGTAATTTAGTGGCATTGAAATTGTACTGCGTGTAGAGCTGTTGCACATAATTTTTTTTTTACAAACGTGATACAGCAGCCGAGAGCTGAGTTTGAAATTGTCTTGAGCCCATCTTCTAGATTATATGCATCTTTGGCAACCACTTTCTCATGGGAATCTTTTACGCCTAGCTTGAGACACGCATCTGTTACACCTATCTTTTGACAAGCATCAAACGCTCTCTGGTAATTGGTGTTGGGTAAATGAATAATCTTTATAGGCTGGATCCTGAATCTCATACCTCCCATAGCCACCGTGTTATTGATCCTGTTGTACATTCCCATTCCTGCCATCATCATGCTCCTTTTCCTGATCAGTGCACCTAACGACACATCAGCCATATTTGTTAGGTAAAACTGCACCTTACCAGTAGTGATGAGCGAGTGTACTCGTTGCTCAGGTTTTCCTGAGCACGCTCACGTGACCTCTGAGTATTTATGACTGCTCGGAGATTTAGTTTTCATCATGGCAGCTGAATGATTTACAGCTACTAGCCTGCTTGATTACATGTGGGGATTCCCTAGCAACCAGGCAACCCCCACATACACTCAGCCTGGCTAGCAGCTCTAAATCATTCAGCTGCCACAATGAAAACTAAATCTCCAAGCAGTTACAAATACTCGGAGGTCACCCGAGCGTGCTTGGGAAAACCCGAGCAACGAGTACACTCACTCATCACTACTTACCAGCAGAAACTGTAGGAAAGAGGATGTTACAACACCACGGATAATCTTCTAGATTATACAGGTCTCTTCCACACTAAAAGTATATTTTTTATGTTACTAACGTGATACAGGAGGAGAGATCTCAGTTTGAAATTGTTATGAGCATCTAGTCAATGTTATACAGGTCTCATCAACAAGCCCCCAAAAATGTCAGTTACTAACGTCATACAGTAGGTGACATCTACTTTAAAAATTTTTTGGAGCATATCTTCATTGTCATCCAGCCCTCATTCACACTTAAACAATTCTTTCTTCTGTTACTAGCATAATAAAGTTGGGGACATCTCACTTAGAATTTGTTTGTAGCATCTAGTCAATGTTATACAGGTCTCATCAACAAGCCCCCAAAAATGTTGTCAGCTACTGACATCATATAGTAGGGGGTATCTAACTAAAAAATGTTTGAGCATATCTTCATAGTCATCTAGCCCTCATCCACACTTAAACAATTCTTTCTTCTGTTACTAACGTAATACAGTAGATGACATCTCACTTAGAAATTGTTTGTAGCATCTAGTCAATGTTATAAAGGCCTCATCCACAGGTCTCCCAAAATTTTTTGGAGCAGATCTTCTTTATTATAAAGGCTTCATCCACACTAAAACAATTCTTTCTTCTGTGAGTAACTTGATTCATCACGCCATACTTCACCTTCTAATTTTGTCCCGCTGAAATGCAGCTGTGTTCAGAGCTCGTGCAGAGTAAAAAATCTAATTTTTAGTTGCTAATGGTGTGCTCCTAGCGCACTATCTTAGCAGCATGAATGGGAAAAAGCGAGGTCATGGTGGAAGGGAGTTTAGGCTTGGTGTTCGGGGTGTATGTGGGGTAGGTGTTAATGTTTCTGAAAGCACTAGTGAACAATGTGACGTCCTATCCAAAGACAACTGACAACTTCTGCTACTTTATGTTGTATTTTTTAATGTGTTGCATTGTTCTCACAAAATTGCAGTCTCTGATATCTTTAGTGGGGCTTATGTGCCTGCTGTTGCTGCTGCTGCTGCTGTTGGAGATGTTAACACTAATTTGTGGAAATGTGAAAGGTCCTGCTTGGGTGTCCATATGCTGGGTTGGGTGTAGTGGAAGACCTGTCGTTCCCTATTATATTTCTACTGTGGTAAAACTGATGCCACTTTGTTAGCGTCTGCCACTTATTTTTGGAAATGTGAACACTCTTGGTTGGGTGTCCATCTGCTGGGTTGGGTGTAGTGGAAGAACTGTCAGACCCTATTATAATATTTCTACTGTGGTAAAATTGATGCTACTTTGTTAGTGTCTGCCACTAATATTTGGACATTTGAACACTCCTGGTTGTGTGTCCATCTGTTGGGTTAGGTGTAGTGGAAGACCTGTCGATCCCTATTAGACATCATCTACTGTGATGAAATTGATGTCACTTTGTTAGTGTCTGCTAATTCATTTTTGTAAATGTGTAGACTTCTGGTTGGTTCTCCTTCATGTGTGTTGCCTGTAGCAGTAAGTTCTCCGATACCGACAGTCCTTAAGTCTCTTTCAGTCAATTACATGTGTTACTATCTTTACATTTTTCTGACAATAGTAATTATGAAACTGACTGTGTGCCACCTGAGTGTGGCTGAGCATGAATTTCAATTTTTTTTTGTTTTATCATTTATATAATGCCATTTACAGGCATTACTGGTACTGTCACCATTAGGGCTCACAATCTGTTAGGGCTAGAGGAACGCACCAAATAATTAGAAGGATGGTATACAGTGCGTTCGCAGCCCGGGGTCCACTGTGCAGAGATGGAACCTGCTGCTGAGTAATGACAGACTATATGGTGGTTTAATGTGGATACACACATGGGTTAGCTTCACCCACTATGAAGGAAGCGAACCCTGTTGCATCTCAGGGCCGCGGTACCGCACAAAGAGCGCAAGCAAAGAGTCACAGAACTCCGTCCTTAGACTCAGGGAAAGAGTTCCTCTAGACCTCTTGTGCTCGACACCACTACTGGGGTGTCAGAGATAAACAGAAATAATAATTTAATGCACAAGAGTGTGTGCAGTGCCGCTCTGGTGGACGCCACTAACCACCCAGACTTGGGCCAGAAAAGCGCTCTATTAGCGCACAGCGCCGTACTGGCTGTCACTGCTATCAGACGCTGTATCGTGTGCTAGCTGTGCGGAATAGCACTGACAGGCGCTAGGTGGCTTCTACCATTCGCGAACAGTCAACAACACTAGGGATGGGAATGATTCGGAGCTTTCATCCATCGACAGGCATACATCCACACACACACACGTTAATAAGTTTATACTAGCGCATGGCCGTACGGCCATGCAAACCTTTTATAGCGGAAGCTCTCCAGGACCTTCCTAGTGGTCCAATAGGAGCTGCTACAGGGCCTGAGCATGTGACCCCCGACTTGCAATGAGAGGTCATCCCTTGGGCATGTTCAGAAGAAGAAAAGCAGGACTTAGTCCCAGGGATGCCTGCCCGCCGCTGATCAGTACTGGTTACAATGGCTGAGCCTGGAAGGACAGCAGTAACCAGCCGCACAGTATCAGCTTGAGCCAGGGACTGATGTCTCAGCTGAGCAGGCTCCACTGCGGCAGGAGGAGAATGGGAGACTGCAGCGGAGATGGTTCGAGACTTCCCCTGTGAAGCGGTGGGAACTCGACACCTAACACAATCTAAATTTACTATCTGCATGTCTTTGTAGTGTGGGGAGAAAAATAATTAATTGGAGTAAGCTCTCGCAAACACGGGTAGAACATACAAACTGTTTGCAGATGCTGTCCTTGGTGGGGTTGGAACACAGGACTACAGTGCTGCAAGACTGCTAATGTTTTTGGCGGGATAAAACTCAAGCTTTCTTCCTTCAGCCCCTCCTGACAACCACGGACAACAGAGAGAATCATTATTGTCTTCATCTTCTAATGGTTGTGCATCCATCACCTCTTCCTTCATCCTTTTTATGGTCCTTCTCTATTTGTTCTTCCCATGGCAACTGCCTGTAAGACGACAAACCTTAACTTATAGATATTGTTAACCCTGAAGGTATCTTCCTCAACCTTCTTCTCTTTCCCTGGGATCACCACCTCCACCTCCTCTGGAAGTCTATTTAAAGTGTGCTCCAGCATGCAGATGATAGTAATAGTGATGCTGATGATAGCATTGTCACCGCTAACCATCTTAGCAGCCATTAAGAAACCATGCAGAAAGGTGCAGAGATCTTTCATTTGTGTCCACTATGCAAGTGTGAATTGCACCACGTCCGTACTGTGTTCAAGGCTATGAAAAATGTCATATATATGTCAAATAAGCACCTCTAATTTGAGTCACCCCCACCTCATTGTACATTGTAAGCTCTGAAAAGCATGGTTGTCATTATTTTTGCTTAAGTTGCTTGATTATCTTAAAATTGGTAAGTTTTGACTATTTTATATGAACTGCTGACTTGTAAAGCTATGCGTAATATGTTTGCAATATATATAAAGGTTATTATTATTAGTAGATTGAAGATGATGAAGTTCAAGCTCTTCGCTTTCCATGTGTAGGAGGAAAGAATCTTTTATGTGAGCACAACTGAACAAACGAGGGCTAACTGCTGTGCTGACACAGGGTGAAGTAGGGTGAACACGACAATCTGCTGGACTGTGAGATGTGCAGGCAGAATTGTTGCAGTGGATTGAGAACCTTGGGGTGTACTTGTTATGTAAGATCAGTCAAAAACTATGGACATGTCTACTTCCGTATCAGCTCACAGGAACTCAGTCACCCCAACTATAGGGGGTAAACAAGTGGAGGTTCTGTGGCCGGAAACCTGTGTGACAACACTTGAAACGGTGAGGGAGGAGGAAGAATCAGAAAAAGCGGATAATGGGGTGGATGGTGGTTGGTGAAGCCCATTAGTTTGCATTTTAGCACAGTGAGATTCCCAGATTACCGCATGTTGAACGCGCATGTGCCAGTTCATGCATGTAGTACTCAAATTATTTCACTTTTTAAACTTTACTATGTATTTTTTTAAAAAGTTAATAGATAGCGTGATTTTTTAGATTTTCGCCAGTCTGAAAATAAGCTAGGCAACTGCCAAACTGCGAATGATGCTGTCCACTGCCAGGGTTCGGGATCAAGATGCATTGGTTGTTGCAGTTGCATACTTCTTTGCCTACATAACCTTGCCTTCCTCCTCCTCTTCTGCTGAGCTACTCAGCTGTATGCCTCTGGGTTGACATCAAGTGTGATCTACTACCTCATTGTCATCCTCTCTGTTCTACCACTCCTCGCCCTGAGTGTCACCCACCTCCTCTTCCTGCCTTGACAACACAGTACGGTCTGCGTGCACCTCAAGTATCTTAATCTCATCATGAATGGGTCACATTTACCCAATGGGGTTAATTTCTATTGACGACGGTTTGGATTATGCTCGGACCCAAATTCGTCTGGCTCTGGGTCAAACTGAGAAACAATTTGGCCATCGGTACAGATGACTTGCTCCTCTTGACTCTGTGAATCTTTTGGTATACACTTCCGATGCCCATGGCATAAAATGTGTAAACAGATCTGCAGACTCAGCCATCTGTGGTTCCCAACAGTCAGTTGGGCGGTTGGAGAGTTGTGATGTGAGGGAATACAAGGGAAATTGGGGTGCCACCACTGAGGACCCTACTGTGTTCGATGTTAAGGTGAAGGAAAAGGAGCAGAGGCCACTTGATGCAGCGCTTGCCATATAATGCGGAACATGTTCTTTTTGGCCCTCATCTACAAAGTGTACCATAGTATGGCTGCCAAAGAAAGGGAGTGAAGTAGCCTGTCCAATAACAGAAGCAATAAAAATGCTGCGCAATTGCTCACTGCAGCAAAACAAACCGACTACTCATTCCTGATATCATACCTGTTTCACAACACTAAACAGCTATTCAGTACTTTCAATTCTCTCCTCCATCCACCATCTCCCCTCCCTCTCCTCTCATCTCAGCTGAAGACTTTGCCTCAATACCTGTGAACTTGACTCAATAATGTCCCACCTCATTCCAATCCTTACAACAATCTTGATCCCATACCTAACCCACCTCTTCAACCTGTCACTAACAGCTGGTATCTTCCCTATTGACTTGAACATAACTCAATTACATCCATCCTCAAAAAGCCCACCCTTGACCTATCCTCTGTGTCTAGCTATTGCCCCATAAACTTTCTCCCCTATTCCCCCAAACTATTGGAACAAGTCCATTTTCAACTGTCCTCTTATCTCTCATCTTCCTCCCTCTTTGAAAACTTACAATCTGGCTTCAGATTGCACCATTCCATTGAAACTGCCCTGACTAATGTCATCAACGACCTACTAACCGCCAAATGAAAGCAAAGTGAGTTTGTCCTCCTCCTCTTGGACCTGGTCTCTGCATTTGACACAGTGGCCCATTCCCTCTTACTACAGACTTTCTGATCTGTTGACATTACAGACTTGGCCCTTTGTTGGATCTCCTCGTACCTAACAGACAGGACATTCAGTGTCTCCCACTCACACACCACCTCCTCATCTCGCCCCCTATGTGTTGGTGTCCCCAAGGTTCAGTTGTAGGCTCAGGCACTATTCTTAGGGAAGGCACGCTCCCTCCCTCTTAAAGGGACTGCCCATGTCAACCTAAGGCATTCCCAGCCTATAGCTGGGCGACACCTTCTATTTAACGCTTCTCCTCCAATATGCAGGTGCCTGAGCTACGTTGTTAGTTTGCCTTGAATGCTTGCTAGTTGTCAGGTTCCCCAGGTCTGCCCATCTGCTACTCTACCCTGTACCATCTACTCGTACCTGTCTGTGCCCATCTGCTTGTACCTGTCTCTGCTCTTCTGTCCATCACCTGGTCCAGATTGCACCTGCCAGTGCCCATTGTTTATGCATTTGTTTTGCCTCCATTGACTACAATGTCATTCGGCTATGTTTGGTGAATATTCGACTAATAAATTGGCGAATATTGCAAATTCTGCGATCATAATCCGAACCTGACATTGAAATATTCGCTCATCTCTATATTTAACACTCCAAAAAAGAGCTGAAAAATATTTCTGGATTCAATTTGTCATCCAGAGTATTAGGTCCTTTTTGTAACATTTCAGTGGTATATAGCAATCCTAAAAAGCGTTGAAAATATTTCTGGGTTCAGTTAGTCAGCCATAGAGTGTTAGGTTAATGCTGTGACATTTTGTTGGTATATAACATTCCAAAAAAGTGTTGAAAAATTTGTCTGTAATCAATTAGTCATCTATAGAGTATTAGGTGCTTTCTGTTAACCCCTTTACCACCTTGGGATTTTCCGTTTTTGAGTTTTCATTTTTTGCTCCCCATCTTCCCAGAGACATAATGTTTTAATTTTTCTGTCAATATGGCCAATATGGCCAGTTGTAATTTTGAATGACACCATTGGTTTTCCATATAGTGTACTGGAAAACGTGAAAAAAAAAAAAAAAGTGTGGTGAAATTGTAAAAAAAAGTGAAATTCCCCATTTGTTTTGCTTTGCTTCTTTACCATGATAACTAAATGCAAAGTTTGTAGATACTAAACACATCTTGGTTCTTTTTTATTTCAGTTGTGAAAAAAATCCAAAGTTTATAAAAAAAAAAAAAAAAAATTAAAAGTCGCCATTTTCTGAGACCCATGGCATCTCCATTTTTCATTATCTGGGACTGGGTAAGGGGTTACTTTTTGCTTGCCGTGCTGACATTGCTATTGGCACAATTTGGAGGTAGATTCAATATTTTGATCGCCCATTAGTGCATTTTAATGCAATGTTGTGTCGACTAAAAAAATATAATTCTCTTTTTTTCTCTTTACGCCGTTTACAGATTGGATTACTTCTTTTTATACAGTGATAGATCGGGAGACTCTGAAGTTTGGCAATATCAAATATATTTTTTTTTATTGTTTTATTTTGAATGGGGCAAATGGGGGATTCATTTGAATTTTTATAAAAAATTTTAAAAAATATATAGTTTTTTACTTTACATTTGCTTCAATAGTCTCCATGGGATCATCCGATGATCATCGGATCATCCATAGATTATTAGGTGCATTATGTTACATTTCAGTGACACATAACACTCCAAAAAAGCATTGAAAAATTTGTCAGGATTCATTTAGTTATCCATAGACTATTAGGCCGGCGTCACACTCAGCGTATGGAAATACTGTCCGTTTTTTATGGCCGTAATACGCAGTAATTGTCCCAAAACACTGTTCCGTATTTAATGCAAGGATGCAATTTTTACGCTCAAATTTATCCGTGTGTCATCCGTATGGCATCCGTATGGCTTCCGTACAGAGTTTTTTTCTGGCAGGCTTGCAAAATGGACATATCATGTATCCATCGGCTCAAATATTCTTAAAAACATATATACTGTCTATATATATATATATATTTGTCAGTGAGACACATATATATATACTAATATGTAATTCAGCGCTAGATAGCAGAAAAGCCGGTAATTCAATTGCCGGCTTTTCCTATCTCTTTCACAAACCCGATAAGATAGGAGACATGGTTTACATACAGTAAACCATCTCATATCCCTTCATTTATTACATATTCCTCTTTACTAATGTACGACGTGTCTCTGTGTAAAATTTGGGGGCTCTAGCTATTACATTAAAGGGTTAAATCTCGGAAAGAATTGGCCTGGGCTCCCGCACAATTTTCTCCGCCAGAGTGGGAAAGCAAGTGACTGAGGACAGATATTAATAGCCTAGAGAGGGACCATGGTTATTGGCCCCCCCTTGGCTAAAAACATCTGCCCCCAGCCACCCCAGAAAAGGCACATCTGTCATTCATAGACTATTAGATGATTTATGTTACATTTCAGTGGTATATAACACTCCAAAAAAAGTTCAGAATTTTTCTTGGTATTCAATTACTCATCCATAAAGTATTATGTGCTCTGATGTACATTTTAATGGTATATAATACTTAAAAAAAGCGTTAAATTTTTTTTTTTATTGAATTAGTAATTCATACAGTTTAACATGCATAGTGGGCGACAAGGAGACAAAAATTGCAGAATCTCGCGATACTTCTGAGGGAGCAACCAGTGGAATATCTATGCCAGACCAAGCTGGCGCAACATCAGAGGTGGCATTAGCCTGTGGTCGAGGATCATCCACTTTCGAAGAACAACCATGGCACGAACCCAGGCCGCAGCCCTCACCACTATGGTTCTTGTAGACTGCAGACAGTATAGCTAGAATCCAGCAACTAGTGAATGGACTTTGGAGCCTAGGCTGGGGTGAGGAGAGAATAGGCGGCAAGCCAGGACCATGGCTGGATAAAAGCTAGGAGGCCCGCTAGCCGCAAGGTACGGACAGTTGACATCCCAAGAGGAGGTCATTACGTACAGTATGACCAGCAGTGAAGATGGGTGTCCATAGAAATGTTTGAGTCCCATCATCACATCTCTTTCAACCAGCGGGCAGTAGAGATGGATTACGTTCCTTGAAGGTTGCAAGTACTGATAGCTGGAACCAAGGTCACTTTCCTCAAAATAGATGGTCAACATCGCTGGTATGTGGTGGGTGTGATCTGAGAAGGAAGGGAGCAGGATCAATCCTTCTTGATAAATGAATGGGCCTGGGAGAGGAACTTTGAGGCGGCTTGACACAGTGTTACCACCCCCGAGATATCATATTGTCGTTGGTGTTCCCCACCTCATATGTGGGAGCAGCAGATGGTGCAAGCAACACAGGAGGCTATCGCCCATTTCTACATGTCAAGGGCCCAGAACTACCCAAAGCTGGACCATTTACAGCTCAGGCACCTGGAAATCGTGATATTAAGCAGGTGGAGGCAGCCCCACCAGCCACTCGAGGTAAGAGAAGAAGAAGCAGACACTTGAAGAGGACTACTGTATTACCCTTCTTACAATTCTTTCCTGGCTTTACACTTTCTGCAAAGAGTTTATGCATAGGAGTACAGCAACTACACTTTCAAAATATTTATGTGCAACATTTTTTTTTGGATTCAGTTAGTCATCCATACAGTTTAACTTGCTTTATGTAAAATTACAGTGGGTTAAAAATTAAAAAAACATTTTGTCTAGTACAATCCACAAAATATTTTTGTTCTAAAAATTGACTATACTGTAGATCCTGCTTTGTGTGAAATTTCATAGGTTTGAAATACAAACCAAAAATGGCCTGCTACTGGTGTACAATTTGTTCAAAAAGTGACTATTGTCATACATACACTAACATTCGATTTGTGTGGATTTTAATTGCTTTGAAATAAAAAACAAAATTAGCCTGCTACTGGTGTATTTTTGCTCATCAGCTATGGTTATCTTGTGTCTTATACCTTCTGTCAACTTTTCGGCTATGTTCACACGCTGCGGATTTTGCTGCGGATCCGCAGCGTTTCCGCAGCTGCGGATCCGCAGCAGTTTCCCATGCATTTAAAGTACTATGTAAACCTATGGGAAACACAATCCGTAGTGCACATGCCGTGGAAAAAAACATGCGGAAACACAGCGGTTTACATTCCGCAGCATGTCAATTCTTTGTGCGGAATCCGCAGCAGTTTTACACCTGCTCCATAATAGAAAACCGCAGGTGTAAAACCGCAGTGGAATCCGCACAAAAACCGCGGTAAATCCATGGTAATTCCGCAGGAAATCAGCAGGTAAAACGCAGTGCCATTTACCTGCGGTTTTCACAAATCTGCTGTGGAAAAATCTGCAGACCTCAAGAATACGTGTGCACATACCCTAAAACTATTCTTTAATAAAATTCATTTTTTATATACTTATGTGCCTTGCACTTATTCTTTGTAGGTTTTGTTTCTGGTCCTTAAGTGGTTAATCATTTAATTAATTTATTCATTCTCATTCAGGCTGCATTTACACATTGCTGGGATTTTTTTAAAATTGAAGCAAAGACATTGCAGAATTACAGCAAAAAACAAAAAAACCACTGCAGCCACAATGTGTGAACACAGCCTCAGTCTTATTGCCATGGGTATATAAAATCCAGTTCCTAGTCTGAATTCACCAATATTTGTGAAACAATGGGCTGTTCAATAGAGCTTACTGATACCAGTATGGTCCCGTAATAGGATTTCACTGTTGTAAGTCAGTTTGTGAGATTTTCTCCCTCTTAAAATTGTCTACTATCACTTCTGAGTTGTATTATTGAAAAGTAGAAGTGTTTAGCATTCACACCAACTCAGCCAGACCACATAAAATTACCGAGCAGGGAGGTTACCGAATGCTGAGACACATAAAACTTGCCAACACTCTGCTGGCTAAATAACAGCAAGGCTCCAAATCTCCTATAGTTTTTATTTCAGCACAAAAAAAGATGTGCCAGAAGCATCATGGGCATGGCATTATTTTTCATGGGCAAGTAAATCATGAAAAAAAAATCTATACATATTTAGTACTCCAACATTTTAAATATCCTTGATAAGGTTATGATGCTATTTGCACTGCATGGCTGCAGGGTGAACATCATAAATTAATTAAAAACATAATGCCAGAAGTGCTGTTGTTAATTTCTAATGAGTTCTATGTACCTTAAAATTCCACAAATGAAAACTAAAATCCATCCCCAAAAGTCAAGCAATCCTACAGCTATATCATCAGAAAAATAAAAAATGCATATAATTCTTTTGCAAAGCAATAAAAAACTAAATACATTGTTGCAACTTGAAGGCCATTTTGGGAATATTTTATCAGAAAATGACTTATTACTCAAATCTTTCAATTTTCTAAATCTCCATTAAGGCTATGTTCCGATGTCCAGTAATCATCCATTAGAACAGATCCAGCAGCGATCTGTTGACAAAAAAGTTGTGCAAACACAACTTTTTTGTCCGGCTAAAAAAAATTGATTTAAACTTGTTCTGTTTGTTTAACATTGAAGTCTATGGAAACTAGATCCATTATATGCCCATCCGTTTTTCTTTTATTTGTTTACTGGATCAGTTTCAAATGGAATAAAACTGAAGGCTATTTAATAGATCAGTTTTCCATAGACTTCAAGATTGAAAAAAGTATCCAGTTGAAATCAGTTTTTTCAGCCGGTCTGTTATGATCCGGTGACCTTGGAGCCGCATGAGAGACTTTCTCAGGAGTAGGTGGTACCTGTACTGACCGCAAACCCTAAACTAACTCCGCAACTAGAAGTAGCCGTGGGATGTACCTAACACGTCCTAGACACCTCAACACAGCCGGAGGACTAAATACCCCTATAGATGGAAATTGGAATTCTATCTTGCCTCAGAGCAGAACCCCAAAGGATAGGCAGCCCCCCACAAATATTGACTGTGAGTATAAGAGGAAAGACACACGCAGGCAGAAAAACAGGATTTAGCAAAAGAGGCACTTCTAGCTAAATAGAAAAGGATAGGACAGAATTCTAAGCGGTCAGTATTAAAATCCTAAAAAATATCCACAGCAGATAATACAAATATTCTACATCTAACTAAAGACATAGAAAGTATATCTGCATCTCCTGAGAATCCAGCATGACTGAAAAATCCAAACAAAGTCTCAGCTGGACAAAAACACAATGAATTGCACTGAATTGCAAAGCACACTGCATGTGTGCACAGAGACAAAAAACCAGACACTTATCTTAGCTGAATTGGCAGCAGGGCATGAGGAACCAGAGAGAGATGCAATCCCTCCAAAAACAATGGACAACTGGCATGGACTCATGGATCCTGCACACCTAAATACCTAATAGAGCTGCAATCAGAGAAACACCTGCCCGGATTACAACCCCAAGACAACTGCACTACCACCAACAACCACCGGAGGGAGCTCAAGAGCAGAATTCACAACACCGGTCAAAAAGTTGCATCTGTGCAACTTTTTTGTCAACAAATTTCTGCTGAATCAGTTCTGTCAAAAATAGACATGTCAACATACCCTAAGCCTATTCTGCTCACAACTTTTCAGAAGTCATTATCATTACAGGCAAGTCATCAATGACACATATCTCTACATACAGGAGTATGGATGAGCGTACTCGAACTGGAAACTGGTTTGTACCGAACACCTAGTGTCTGGTACCAAACCCAGAACACAGACTTTTTATTGCATTTTCGGTTTCCTGTTTGGGTTTGCCAGTCTAAACTTGTTGAAAGGCTGCAGTTCAGTCAATCAACAAGCATTTAGACTATGTGCTCTTCCAGAGCCATCACAGTCATGCCAAGTGCTGGCTGTCATGATCTCCATGGCCAGAGAACTAGCATAAGCCTCAATAGGAACAAGCTCTTGGAAGATGTAACTGTACTGACCATGAACTAAACCTACCGCATCATCTAGAAGTAGCCAGGTAGCATGTCCTACTTTTTATCCCTATATGCCCAGCGCCGGCCGGAGAACTAAATAATGCTAGCAGAGGGAAATATAAGACCTGACTCACCTCTAGAGAAATGCCCAAAAAGGAGACAGAAGCCCCCCACATATATTGGCGGTGATATGAGATGAAACAACAAACGCAGCAGGAAAATAGTTTTAGCAAATTTGAGGTCCGCTTTCTAGATAGCAGAAGACAGAAAGCATACTTTCATGGTCAGTAGAAAACCCTAACAAAACACATCCAGAAATTACTTTAGGACTCTGGCATTAACTCATAATACCAGAGTGGCAATTCCTGATCAACAAGAGCTTTCCAGACACAGTAACGAAACTGCAGCTGTGAACTGGAGCAGGAACAAGCACAGAGAGGCTTCTGATAACATTGTTGACCGGCAAGCATCTAACAGAGAAGCCAGGTTATATAGCGACACCCAGATCTAATCAGAACAGGTGAACAGGGAAGATGATGTCACAAGTTCAATTCCACCAGTAGCCACCGGGGGAGCCCAGAATCCAAATTCACAACAGTACCCCCCCCTCAAGGAGGGGGCACCGAACCCTCACCAGAACCACCAGGGCGATCAGGATGGGCCCTATGAAAGGCACGAACCAGATCAGAGGCATGAACATCAGATGCAGTGACCCAAGAATTATCCTCCTGGCCGTATCCCTTCCACTTGACCAGATACTGGAGTCTCCGTCTGGAAACACGGGAGTCTAGGATTTTTTCCACAACGTACTCCAACTCACCCTCAACCAACACCGGAGCAGGAGGCTCAACGGAAGGCACAACCCATTTTTCCGTCTAAAATTCTGCCGCTCGCTTCTGGACAGAATTCTATCACACTGCATGTTTTCTGGCGTCTTCTCAGTGGACACCGCCAGATGGTGCACTGGTTTGCGCTCCCGCAGACGCCTATCGATCTGAATGGCCATTGTCATGGACTCATTCAGACTTGCAGGCACAGGGAACCCCACCATAACATCCTTAATGGCATCAGAAAGACCCTCTCTGAAAGTAGCCGCCAAGGCACACTCATTCCACTGAGTAAGCACAGACCATTTACGGAATCTTTGGCAGTAAATTTCAGCTTCATCTTGCCCCTGCGACAGGGACATCAAAGTCTTTTCTGCCTGAAGTTCCAAATGAGGTTCCTCATAAAGCAAGCCCAAGGCCAGAAAAAACGCATCCACATTGCGCAACGCAGGATCCCCTGGTGCCAATGCAAAAGCCCAATCTTGAGGGTCGCCGCGGAGCAAGGAAATCACAATCCCAACCTGCTGTGCAGGGTCTCCAGCAGAACGAGATTTCAGGGACAAAAATAACTTACAATTATTTCTAAAATTCTGAAAGCTAGATCTATTCCCTGAGAAGAATTCCGGCAAAGGAATTCTCGGCTCTGATACCGGAGCATGAACAACAAAATCTTGCAAACTTTGTACTTTCGTGGCGAGATTATTCAAACCTGCAGTTACACTCTGTAGATCCATTATAGACAGGTGAACATAGAGCCATTCAAAGATTAGAAGGAGAGAGAAAAAAAAGAAAGACTGCAGCATAGACAGACTGGCAAGTGATCCAATTAAGAGCACACTAACTACTAGAGAAAAAAAAAAAAAAAAAATTTCTCTCCTTTCTCAGCCAAGGATTTTAACCCTTTAGTTGGCCGGTCAAACTGTCATGATCTCCATGGCCAGAGAACTAGCATAAGCCTCAATAGGAACAAGCTCTTGGAAGATGTAACTGTACTGACCATGAACTAAACCTACCGCATCATCTAGAAGTAGCCAGGTAGCATGTCCTACTTTTTATCCCTATATGCCCAGCGCCGGCCGGAGAACTAAATAATGCTAGCAGAGGGAAATATAAGACCTGACTCACCTCTAGAGAAATGCCCAAAAAGGAGACAGAAGCCCCCCACATATATTGGCGGTGATATGAGATGAAACAACAAACGCAGCAGGAAAATAGTTTTAGCAAATTTGAGGTCCGCTTTCTAGATAGCAGAAGACAGAAAGCATACTTTCATGGTCAGTAGAAAACCCTAACAAAACACATCCAGAAATTACTTTAGGACTCTGGCATTAACTCATAATACCAGAGTGGCAATTCCTGATCAACAAGAGCTTTCCAGACACAGTAACGAAACTGCAGCTGTGAACTGGAACCAAAATACAAAAACAAAACATGGACGAATGTCCAACTTATCTAGTAGATGTCTGGGAGCAGGAACAAGCACAGAGAGGCTTCTGATAACATTGTTGACCGGCAAGCATCTAACAGAGAAGCCAGGTTATATAGCGACACCCAGATCTAATCAGAACAGGTGAACAGGGAAGATGATGTCACAAGTTCAATTCCACCAGTAGCCACCGGGGGAGCCCAGAATCCAAATTCACAACAGCTGGCATGGCTGAGATTGGCTGGCTCAGCATTAAGGTAGGATCAAGAGTGCCATTGCCATCATGCTCTCATTGTGGCCGCAAGCACAGAAATACATTTTGGCATGACAACGCGCCTCAAGAAAACCCTCTCAATTAATTAATTCCTGACAATGTTCTGAATTTATCTTCAAGAAATTTATCAGATGAACAGCTAAAAGTGTTATTATATGGTTTGAATTTTGCTGTGGACCTGGATTTTGATTTATTTTCCACTATTCTTGATGTAAATAAATTCATGCGTGATTTGACAGTGAAAAGACATTTTTTTGAAGAAGATTTTTCCAGTTCAGTGTATACCTCTGATGTGGTCACTAATGAATTTCATGGGTTGGATTTTCAGGAACAATATTCGGTATTAATGCTTCAGGAACTCAGTTCACAAACCAACATGTCAAGTGACTCAGTAAATCAGTACACAGGCTTCAAAGTGAGAAATCCATCATTTTATCCGATTCAATCTGGATCTGATTGTATGGACAGATTTCAGGTGGTAATAGAGCGTGAATTAAAATCGCTCAAAAACAACACAAGAAGAAAAGTTAATAAAAATAATTTGTCAAAAAAACATCAAAATGCCATTTCAGAATTGAAAAAATGACGGACATAATAATCAAAATGTCTGACAAGGGCGGTGTGATAGTTATCATGAACTCTGAGGATTATAGAGATGCAATGGAGAAAATGTTGGGTGATAATTTCATATATAAAAAACTACAGGAGAATCCAACAGTGCAATATAAACTAGAAACTGATAGAATTATCCAGGATGAACTGAGTTTGGGGGTTTTGTAAAAAAACAGGCAGAATTTCTGCAACTTGATTATCCTATTTTACCCATTTTGCATGGTTTGCCAAAGATACACAAACCAGGATTCATTTCCATCTATGAGACCCATAGTCTCGGGAATAGGGGCTGCAAATGAACACTTATGTGAAAGGCTTGACTCATTGCTTCAGCCAATAGTTCAACGTACACCGGGATATATTAAAGATTCCAGGGACATTCTCAGTGTTCTATCAAATAGAAAGTGGTCATCAACTTATACCTGGCTAAGTGTGGATGTTATATCATTATACACATGTATACCACATGATTTGGCAATGAGATCACTGAATTTTCATCTGACAAGATACAGTAATTATTCCCAAGACTTAATCAATTATATTTTGCAGGTTGCATTTTTTTTGTTAACTCACAATTTTTTTTCTTTTGATCAATGTTTTTATTTACAGCGCACTGGGGTGGCCATGGGTGCAAAATTTTCACCTTCATTAGCAAATTTGGTCATGGCTTTTTGGGAATTTCAGTTTTTGTTTTCTGACTCTAATCTTTTTATTTCTGCCATTGTTTGGTATGGCAGATACATTGATGACACGCTCTTCATATGGGGTGCCGATGTATCTGCCATACCAGATTTCATCAGCTACATCAACTGTAATAATTTGAATATCAGGTTTACTCATGTCTTTGATAGACATCAGATTTCTTTTCTGGATTTGAAATTATGTGAGGTTCAGGATTGCAAGATTTCCACACAAACGTATCATAAACCAAGGAGTGGCAACACAATTCTTCATGCCAAAAGCTGTCATCCTAAACACACCATCAGGTCTATACCTGTTGGTGAGTTTACTAGAATTAAACGTAATTGTAATGATCAACAAAACTTAAATACAGAACTAAAGCAGTCTTGTAAGAATTAAAAAAAAAGGGATTATCCCAATTGGATGCTAAATAGAGCTCTAAATAGAGTGGCAACCAAAAATCATGAGGAATTGATTTCCTCTTATAATTCTAACAATATAACATGACTCTGTTGTTCGTACAATATAGTTCTCAATTTTATTTAATCTGAAATATCATCAAAAAATTCCTTCCAATTTTGCATGAGGATCCCACACTTGCATTGATATTACAAAGTGTATGCAATACAGTAGCAAGAAAGGCACCCACTATAGGTAACGTTTTGTCTCCTAGCATGTATACATCTCGTACTTCTCAGGAGACATGGTTGAGCACAAAGGGTAGCTATAAATGTGGAACAACAAATTGCAAAACATGCAAACAAGCTATCAATTCCAAATTTTTTCACAATCATGACAATACTCAAAAATTCAATATTAGGAGTTTTATTAATTGTAACACTAAGTCAGTGGTTTATAAAATTGATTGTACCATCTGTAAATTAGCCTATGTAGGCTGCACAATAAGAAAGTTAAAAACTCGCATAGCTGAACATTTAAATTATATTTCTAATGGTACTGACACTAACCTTTCCCGTAATATACCTTCAGTAGTAAAACATTTCGTTCAGGGACATGCCGGTAACATTTCCTCACTACAAGTTTGTGGACTGGAGAAGGTTAATAACTCACTACGTGGTGGAGATGGCAGACGCCGACTATTAACCCAAGAAGCCTACTGTATTTCTTACCTAGGCACCAGATTTCCAGACGGACTGAATAGACGCAATGAAATTATGTTTAATTATCAATGAATTTGTCTTTTATTCATTTGCTTTGTATATTCTTTTTTGTAGGAGTGTTTTTATCTCATTTTTGTATATTTTGTTTGTTCACAATCAATGTTGTAGGACCTTATGTGTCATGTGATTTGTGACTCTGAATGGATTGGTTCAGTCTGTTTATATATATCCTTCATTTGTAGCATATAGCAGCTTTGATAAAGATTAGAGTTGAGCGACTTTTACTTTTTTCGGATCGAGTCGGGTTTCGCGAAACCCAACTTTGTCAAAAGTCGGGTCAGGTGAAATCGGCCGATTATTGCGAAAAAAGTCGGGGGCCGACTGAAACACGAAACCCAATGCAAGTCAATGGGGAATCAAAGTCGGCAGTGAGTTGAGGACAGGAAAACACCTACAGTGCCCATTTTAATGCCAAAAACATCAATTCTTATTACTTAAGCTTGTCAATCTTAATTTACTTTATAGTAATAGTTAGGCATTGAAAACTGGGGGTCATTTGGCTAAAGTTGTGGGGGGGTAGGGCTGGCTCAAAATTTTCGTTGGCGCAGGAAACGCAGAATACGTCACGGCGGTGGAGCAGGGAGAGGTAAGTATTTCAACTTTGCAAGTGCTGTGCTCCTGAGCAAGCAGGGGGGCCCACTCATTTGCACTGGCACAGGGCCCCTCATAGTACGGCGGTGTGTTTGACGGCGGGTGGTGCCTCCCACTGGCAGAGACACTTTTGCATACTATGAGGGGCCCTGTGCCAGTGACGTCGCCAACGAGTATGCCCCCCCCACTTGATGAAGGAACCTGCACTTTCATCTGCACCTTCCTCTTTGTCCCCATGTAAGGTGGTATAGTACGCGGGAAGGGGAACCTGACTTTCAGCAGGGTCAGATTCTGGCTGTGTAGAGTGCAAGGGGAATGTAGTGGTCTGGGTCAATGTAGCAGCAGACTCATCTAGCAGTGGCTGGACAATGGGCAGGATGAGGAGGAAACGCAGATATAGGCCCAAATAATAAAGTAGGCTAAATGCAGTTCAAAATTGGTAACAGGACTAAACAGGCGGCATTGCTTTGTTCAGTGGAGTAAAACTGTAATGAGTGGCAGACACATTTAGTAGGCCCAAATAATAAAGTAGGCTAAATGCAGTTCAAATGTGGTAACAGGACTAAACAGGTGGCATTGCTTTGTTCAGTGGACGAAAACTGTAATGAGTGGCAGACACAGTTAGTAGGCCCAAATAATAAAGTGGGCTAAATGTCTGCCAAAAAAATGTTCATAAATAAACAGGTGGCTTAGCTAGGTACAGGGGTGGGCTCCTCTGCTGAGTAGCAGACAGTGGTAGTAGGCGCAAAGTATTAACTGGTCTAAATGGAGGCCAGGGCCCCTGTATATTTTAACTATCATCTATCATTTCAACAAATTTTTATTGGCAGTGCCATTGAAGGATTTAACAGCACAGAGTACACAGTGGTGGAGCAGGGAGAGGTAAGTATTGCAAGTGGTAGAGCACTGTTCGAGCTGGGGGGAACACTCTCTCGTGGGCGGTGGTACTGGCACAGGGCCCCTCATATTATGACGTGTCTGGCATTGGTTGTGCACCACCACCATCGGTACCAGCTGGCAATGACCGCCCATGGGCTCTTCCACCAGACTTCCTAATTTTTTGGAAAATCTAACCAAAATAACAACCGTTATATGGTTCTGTAAAACAAGGTAGAAGGCTCGTATATAAACTTGTTGAGAATTTAAATCTCCCTTTTTTGGGGGGAGACTGAACCAAAACTCAGGCCCAGTGTATATAACAACGCAATCTAAGTGGCAGAAAGTGGCTGGTTGACATACGACAAACTAACAGGACTGAAGTATATCCATTTTGTGAGAATTTGAATCTCACTTTGTTTTTGAGAGACTGAACCAAAACTCAGGCCCAGTGTATTAAACAACACAATGTAAGTGGCAGAAAGTGGCTGGAAGATATCTGAAAAAATCCAAGGACTGTAGTACAATTTCAATCTCCCTACAATGATCTCAGGACAAGTATGGCAGCAGTAAAAAGGACTGCTGCACACAAAAGTGTGAACAAATAAACAAGATAACTGTGCAGAAAGGAGCAACAGGATTTTTGCTTTTAAAAAAGCAGTTGGTTTGCACAGCAGCGTGCAAACAGCAATGCAGCTATCAGGGAGCCTTATAAGGCAGCCTAATAAGCTACAGAGCTGATGCACAAAAATATAGCCTCCACTGTCCCTGCAAAAAAAAAGGTGGTGTTGGACAGTGGAAATCGCTACAGCACAAGCAGTTTGGGGGTTAATCTTCCCTCCCTAACTATATCCCTTCTTCTGATGAAGCTGCAGCAACCTCTCCCTATGCTAAGATCGGCAGAAGTAAGATGGCGGTCGGTGTGCACGTCCCTTTATAGCCCCTGTGATGCCGCAGAAAGTAAGCCAATCACTGTCATGCCCTTCTCTAAGATGGTGGGGACCGAGACCTATGTCATCACGCTGCCCACACTCTGCGTCCTCCTTCATTAGCTGAAAAATAGCGCTGAAAGCGTCATATGAAACGCAACTTTTGCGCGCAGATCGGCAACCTCATGGCCGATCCCACACTAGGATCGGGTCGGGTTTCATGAAACCTGACTTTGCCGAAAGTCGGCGATTTTTGAATTTGTCTGATCTGTTTTGCTCAACCCTAATAATGATCGCTCTTGTGATCAAAACGCATCACCTGCTGTTTCTGTGTGCACATGGTGTGGTCTTGGAGCATGCCTTTTGTCATTTTTAATTGATTAAATAAATTTTGAAGATTTTATCTAAGGAGCTGGAACAAAGACCTTTTTTTTCTCATTGGTACTTTTGGCAGTGTGGACAGGTGCCAAGTCCTGATGGAGAATTACATTTCCATCTCCAAAAAGCTTGTTGGCAGAGGAAAGTATGAAGTGCTCGAAAATTTCCTGGTAGATGGCTGTGCTGACTTTAATCTTGATAAAACACAGTGGTCTTGATAAAATACAGTTGACCTACACCAGCAGATGACATGGCTCTCCAAACCATCACTGATTGTCGAAACATCACACTAGACCTCAAGCAGCTTGGATTGTCTGTCTCTCCACTCTTCCACCAGACTCTGTGACCTTGATTTCCAAGGTCTAGTGTGAAGTATCCACAATCAATGATGGTTTCGGGAGCCATGTCGTCTGCTGGTGTAGGTCAACTGTATTTTATCAAGACCAAAGTCAGCGAGCCGTCTCCCAGGAAATTTTAGCGCACTTCATGATTCCCACTGCCGCCAACCTTTATGGAAATGGAAATTGAATTCTCCAGCAGGACTTGGCACCTGTTCACAATGCCAAAAGTACCAATAACTGGTTTAAAAATAACAGTATCACTGTGCTTGATTGGACAGCAAACTCATCTGACCTTAACCCCAGAGAAAATTTATGGGGTATTGTCAAGAGGAAGATGTGAGACACCAAACCCAACAATGCAGAAGAGTTGAAGGCTGCTATCAAAGCAACCTGGGCTTCCATAACACCTCAGCAGTGCCACAGACTGATCGTTTCCATGCCACACCACATTGATGAAGTAATTAATGCAATAGAAGCCCCAACCAAGTATTGAGTGCATTTACTGAACATCCATTTCGGTATGCCAACATTTCGGATGTTAATATCATTTTTTCAAGCTGGTAGTATAAAGTATTCTTATTTACTGAGATAATGACTTTTGGGTTTTCATTGGCTGTAAGCCATAATCATCAACATTAACAGAAATAAACACTTGAAATACATGACTCTATTTGTAAAGACTCTATCTAATATATGAGTTTCACTTTTTGTATTGAAAAACTGAAATAAATTAACTTTTTGATGATATTCTAATTTTGTGAGATGCACCTGTATTTAATCAACAGCAGAGCAATTATTTTTTATTTCGCTTTTATGACACATGCCAACAGCAGAATCAGGAAAATTACTGGTAAATAGTACCATATGTACCATATGTGAGCAGGCTTTGTGCCAGTTGCACAACTACTAGATAAATATGCACTATTTCAGTAATAGGCTAGGAATATTAATTAGCTCTAAAACAGATGTTTAGTATATGCTGGCACTGAGGAATGTTATTTAACTGTAAAAAAAAATGGTTTTGCATATGCTGGTGCTGAGAAATATTATTTTGCACTAAAAAGAGCTGATTTGTATATTATGGTACTGGATATGAAACCCTGCCTCTCTCCTCCATAATCTGTTCCTACACTATACACAATGCAACGTAGCAGAGAACTGCAGCACGTACTTGCAATGCTAACACCCTGCCTGCCTTTCCCTCTCCCTCAAAGACTTGAAAGCCGAGAATACTGAAATAGCATTTCAGGAGTATAAAGATCTAAATAAGAAATGTAAATTAGAAATCAAGCTGGCAAATTTATTTACAGAGAAACAAATTGACAACGACATTAAAATAAGTCCCTTTTCATCTGTAAAGATCACAGGGTGACAGTGGTAAATTTGCCAACCCTGGTGTTCTGTGGCAAATGCCAATCGTCCTGTACGGTGTTGGGCTGTGACCACAACCCCCATCTGTGGATGTCGGGCACTCTGACCATCCTCATGGAGTCGGTTTCTAACTGTTTTTGCAGACACATGCACATTTGTGGCCTGCTGGAGGTCATTTAGCAGGGCTCTGGCAGTGCTCCTCCTGTTCTTCCTTGCACAAAAGCTGAGGTAGCAGTCCTGCTGCTGGGCTGTTGCTCTCCTACGGCCCCCTCCACGTCTCCTTGTGTACTGGCCTGTCTCCTGTTAGTGCCTCCAAACTCTGGACACTACAATGACAGACACAGCAATCCTTCTTCAGAAGAAAAAAATAGTCAAACAGCACCCTATATTCATCACGTCTCCAAGGACACAAGGGCACACGGTCCAAACCGGGGAGGTTATCCCAGAAAAATGCCAAATCCAAAAAAGGTCAAAAAGACAGCACCACAACAGATGGTGATAAAGTACAGCTTACATTTTATTCTGCCTCCTGCGGCGACGTTTCGGTCAACAGACTTGATAAAGGTCTGTTGACCGAAACGTCGCTGCAGGAGGCAGAATAAAATGTAAGCTGTACTTTATCACCATCCATTGTGGCGCTGTCTTTTTGACCTTTTTTGGATACAGCAATCCTTCTGGTCACAGCTCGCATTCATGTGCCATCCTGGATGAGCTGTACTACCTGAGCCACTTGTGTGGGTTGTAGAGTCCGGCTCATGCTACCACGAGTGTGAAAGCACAACCAACATTCAAAAGTGACCAAAACATCAGCCAGAAAGCATTGGTACTGAGATGTGATTTGTGATCCCCACCTGCAGAACCACTCCTTTATTGAGTGTGACTTGATAATTGCCAATAATTTCCATCTGTTGTCTATTCCATTTGCACAACAGCATGTGAAATTGATTGTCAGTGTTGCTTCCTAAGTGGACAGTTTGATTTCACAGAAGTTTGATTCACTTGGAGTTATATTCTGTTGTTTAAGAGTTCTCTTTATATTTTGAGCATTGTATATATTCATATGGGTAAGGAATTGGCTAAATGACAAGAAACAAAGAGTTGTCATAAATGGTATGTTCTTTAAATGGGACATAGTCAGCAGTAGGGTGATGTGGGGATCTGTACTAGAATTGATTCCTTTTTAAACTCTTTATAAATTACCCTGTGGATGGAATTGAGAATAAAGTGTTCGTTTTTGCTGACAACACGAAACTATATAGGAAATTAAAATCTGACCTTGACATTACAATTTTGTAAAATGATCTGAATAAGATGACCAAATGGGCAAACACTTGACAAATGAGGTTTAATGTAGATAAATGTAAAGTAATGGACCTAGGACAGAGTAATCCTATTGCTGCATATGCATTAAATGGGAGTATAAGCAGGTTGCGGCATGCAGTGCCAGACAGGAGGCAGACCAAGGGTTAACAAGGGGCTTAATAAACAGTAGTTACTCCTCGCAGGGAGATTTGTACACAAGGAGCAAGGTTATACCTAATACAGAGAGAACTAATAGGGGGAAGGTTTTTTATCGAACAGGGGAGAATAATACAAATAATACTCTTAACACTTTGGGCATCAGCCACTGGTGTGTTCCTGCCCGTGACTGAGGAAGTTTAGATTACATGACAAAAAAAGGATCTGTCACAGTTCTGTGAAAAAAATGGGGGAAACTTCCCTGGCAATAATGGTGTCCTCCTGTGGTCCTGATGATGGCGGTGTCCTCTGGTGGTCCTAACAGTGACGATGTCCTCTGGTGAACCTGGCGATGGCCGTGATAGTCTGTGGTATTATCACAAGCACTGGCCCCAATGGATGAAGGGAGGAAGGAGGAATAGTCTCTTCCCTCAGCGGTGAGAGTCCCTACACTGCCAGACCCTGTGACACTGTCCCGACACACTCTATAACGGCCAGCTCAGTCCACTGTGCCGTACCGATGAGCGCCTGTATCCCGTACACAGACCTTGCTTCTCACGGTCAGTACTTCCGGCCGGGGTGGTCTTGTCAGAGTCGTCGGCTGAGTCGATAGTCTCTTAAAGGTCCACAATGTAAGCAAAGACAGCGGTATTAGAGAGGACAGCGTTATCTGTGGTGTCTCAGCGGGTCCCCGTTGGTTGTTTCCTGTCAGCGCGTCCGCTCATCCCCATTGCCTCACAGCTGATCTATTCTGACAGGACTCTCGCGTGCATGCTGTTCCTGCCTGAACTGTTTGAATTTCTGCACGCGCATTAACTGTCTGCTTAGCCATGCCCATTCTCTCGAGCACAGGGACACCCCATGCTCTCCCCCTTGTATCCTAGCTGACAGACCCGATGGTTCCGGACCCGTTGTGGATGAGGCAAACCTGGTTAGTTTCTCCCCCTTACATTAGTATACTCGGAACTACAGAACAAGAGAAGGACTTGGGTATTCTGGTTACAAGTAATCTGAGCAGCAGTACTCAATGACAAGCAGCAGCTGCAAAAGCAAACAAGAATTTAGGATGTATAAAAACAGAGATAAAATCCTGCAATCCCAACATATTATTACCCCTTTATAAATCACTGGTGAGGCCACATCTAGAATATGGAATCCAGTTTTGGGCCCCACATTTTAAAAAGGATATTCAGAAGTTAGAATCCGTTCAAAGGCAGGCAACTTGATTATTACAAGTGATGAAAGGCCTCCCATATGAGAAGAGGTTGAAAAAGTTGGGCTTGTTTAGCTTAGAAAAAAGACGCCTCAGAGGGGATCTCATTTACACGTATAAATATGTAAGGCCAGTACAAAACACTGGCACATGACTGATTCCTTCCAAAGCACTCATTCAGGTTGAAGAAAGGCGATTCCGGCAGCTATTCAGGTTTTTTACCGTTAGAGCAGTCAGACTGTGGAATGCCCTACGACAAGACGTAGTAATTAGTGATGAGCGAGTATACTGTTGGTCGGGTTTTCCCGAGCACGCTCGGGTGGTCTCCAAGTATTTGTTAGTGTTCGGAGATTTAGTTTTCATCGCCTCAGCTGTATGATTTACAGTTATTAGCCTGCCTGATTACCTGTGGGGATTCCCTAGCAACCAGGCAACCCACACATGTACTCAGGCTGGCTAGTAAATCATTCAACTGCGGTGCATGAGAATACTCGCTCATCACTAGTAGTAATGGCAGACACTATAACAGCTTTTAAAAAAAGGGTGGATGATTTCCTTGATACACATAACATTGCGGGTTACAGTTAAATTAATGATGAAATGTACACTTGGTGGTTGAACTTGATGGACCTGAGTATTTTTTCAACCTACGTAACTATGAAACTATGTAACTAAACAACCAGAGAAGATTCTTGATTGGTGAGGACAACGAAAGAAATTGTGCAGAAAAAATGCAGTATTTACGCAATGCGTTAACATGACCTTATAGACACAAAATAGTAAGTACTTATATTATGAAGCTTACGTAAAAATGAAAATGTTATTGCTGCTAGAACTATTTATAAATGAGCAAAAAAGTCTTGGATTTGCATCTAGGCCCTGCGATTCTGGGCGGTTTGCTGATTGTCTACCATGCCTGCTCTTACATCTCTTCCGGCCAGGGTTAACCCCTTAACACCCAATGACATGCAGTGTCCGACATTGGGTGCCTCCCCCTGTTTGGTGAGGGCTCCTGTGATCAACCTGCAAATTTTTCGGGCACATAACAGGTCATCTGATCAGCTGTCATGTGACCCTAACAGCCACGGGTTGAAACACAATCCACCCTCTGACAGCGGCATTTAACATGCATGAGCCAGGAGCATGTCACAAACCACGCCCTTGGCGCCCATGTCACATGACCTCAGGTCACCGGCAGGTTGGCATGACAAACCACGGTCTGCAGCAGACCCCTGTGTAAGTCATTGCCGGATCACTGGGCAGTCTCACGGAGACTATGGAAGTTAGTGAAAAGTGAAAAAAAAAAGTATTTAAAAATATATTTAAAAAAATATATATTAAAGTTCAAATCACCCCCCATTCTCCCCATTCAAAATGAAAAAAAAAAAATATATATATATATATATGCACATATTTGATATCATCAGAATTGTCCGATCTATCAATATATAAAAAGAATTAATCTAAACGGCATAACACAAAAAAAAATTCAAAACACCAGACTCTACATGAAAATGGTTTCAGTAAAAACGTCAGCTTGGTGCCCAAAAAATAAGCCCTCACTCAACCCCAGATCACAAAAAATGGAGACGCTACGGGTCTTGGAAAATTACAATTTTTATTTATTTTATTTTTTTTTAGACAAACTTTGGATTTTTTTTTCACCATTTAAATAAAAAAGAACCTATACATGTTTGGTATCTACAGACTCATAATGACCTGGAGAATCATAATGGCAGGTCAGTTTTAGCTTTTAGTGAACATGGTAAAAAAAACAAAAAACATTGTGGAATTGCACTATTTTTGCAATTTCACTTTTTCACTTAAATTTTTTTTCTCAATTTCCAGTACACTATATGGCAAAACCAATTATGTCGTTCAAAAGTACAACTCGTCATGCAAAAAACAATTCATCACATGGCCATACAGACGAAAAAATGAAAAAATGAAAAAAATTATGGCTCTGGGAATAAGGGGAGCAAAAAATGGAGACGCAAAAGTGGAAATACCCCTGGCCCTTAAGGGGTTAAAGAAATTGCAAATGGGTGTGGCTTGTGAATGTGACTAGCATGGTACTTTGTGCATAGTTCCTCATTCTTTTCTGTAAAAGTTGGGAGGTATGCCTCATTCAGGCTCATAAAGACTGTTTTTCACATTCGAGTTCTATCCATGTTTTTCACAGAACTCATACCCTTTAAAGTCAATGGAGCTGTTCACATGTGCGTGTATTTTCACAGACTAAGTGAGCCACACAAAATAATGGCAACATATCCGATTTTTATCCGAGCCTTGGATTGCTCTCATCAATGCAAGTCTATGGGTCCATGAAATGTTTGGATGGCACTCGGATTCCATCAGTGTGCTCTCTGTACTTCATGGATTGTTTGATATGACAAGGTTGAGAGACCTTCATATAGTAATTTGTTTAAAGGGAACCTGTCACCCCGTTTTTTGAAGATGAGCTAAAAATAGCGTTAAATAGGGGCAGAGCTGGGCGTTACATTAGTGTCTTTGTGTGGCTTTATTACCCACCTATGCTGCGATCTCCATCTGCGCACGCGCGGAATCCCGCGGCCATTTTCCTGAAGCCCCGGGCAGCAGAGCGCTCCATCTGCGCACGCGCGGCCACAGGAAAGATGGCCGCGCCCACCGGTAAACGGCTGAATAGCGCAGATCGTGCTGTTTTTCATCACCTGGGCAGTGGATTCGCCTTTTGGACATGCGCACACCACTACGCCACCAACGTAATGATGAGCAGGATTCTGGGGGAGAAACAGCGCTGTCACCACGCCCATAGGACCAGACCAGCGTGAGTGACAGCAGAAAACGGCGACTTTACAATTTCGGCAGCATAGGTGGGTAATAAAGGCACACAAAGACACTAATGTAACGCCCAGCTCTGCCCCTATTTAACGCTATTTTTAGCTCATCTTCAAAAAACGGGGTGACAGGTTCCCTTTAATTATCTGAGAAAAACTGATTAAACTTTGACCAAACTCTGATGCTAGAAACTGATCACTGACCAAACATCTGACAAAACTGGTGAAACTTGGAACGTTTTTGCATATAAGAAAAATCACTGACATCTGAAAGAGCCCTAAGTCAGTGATTATTTAGGTTATTGTCACTTAATTAATCCTCTATGCTCATTACAGAAGAAACATTTACTTATAAAGCTTGTCATTGTTAAGTACAAAAAGTAGTAAATATAATTTATTTTTATTCCTGAGCTACTTTTTTTCTTAATGTAATTTCAATCATAGACCTCTGACTTTAGGAAGGTCTGGTATCTGAATTATAACTAGGACAGTGGAACATCATCTGTAATTGGCAGAGCAAAATTAGAATACCTGAAAAATATGAACGGCACTTGAAGATAATCTCCTCAAGGAGCAGACAGGAGACAAGCATTGAATTAACAATAGAATTGGCCATAGGGATGGGTGTCATTATCTATCCATCTACAGACAAAATTCTCTCCTGGTATTTGAATGTAAAATAAAATGCATCAGGAAGGCAGGAACATGTCTATCATGGAAATGAAATAAGACAAGGATTGAGCTTGGTTATTGTTATATTCTCTGGCTGTTACGCATGGGCGGATCAGGTCATGTTAGTAGAACAAGTTACTGATATCTCAAGTATTAATGCTGTGTAAATATAGCTTTTGCAGACTACGTAAGTGGCAGATTTACAGATTTCTGAATGCTGAAAAGTTGATAATGGCACATTAATAATTGTAGAATTTTTCCGATATAACATTTGGCTGCAAACACTGAGATCCAAGCTTTGAACTAATTTTAACAATATACATATCTTAAATTGTGATTTTCCATTATAATGCAACGTTGCAATTAAAAAATGAAATATTTATCTATCTAAAAGCATTTCATAGTTAGGCCGCATTCATACATCCATTGTACGCTTCTATGTGTTCCCTTTTCATAGCCATTTTATGCAAAAAAAAGAGAAAAAAAATATGTTTGTCCAATGCTATATTACCCAAAAATTCAAATAATATGCATACGTAATATTATTTAAAGGAGGACCCAAAAGGAATTTATTTTTCATTAAATCTGTGTATATGTGATATGTACATATAGTGTAATGTGAGTGCATTTATATACTCACCTACCACTGTCTCCTCCAGAATCCAGCACCATTCCGCTCATCTTCTGAGTGATGTCACTGATCTTCAGACTGTCCAGGTCACGCTGCCCTCAGTGTGACCCAGAAGTGACTGTTACAATGCAAGTGTGACGCTAGTGACAAATACCAAAAGATCACGTAGTAAACCAAGGAAAATACAAAGTCGTAAGTGAGGTCACATGCCAGGGTCAGAATACCAGAAAAATAGCTGATAAGAGGTAATAACAAACGGGTAGTCTGAACACAGTCCAAAAGTCAGCAGCAGAATATCAGATGCAAAGGGGCAATAACAAACGGGTAGTCTGAACACGGTTCAAAGGTCAGCAACGTAATATCAGATGCAAAGGGACAAATAAATGGGAAGTGTGAACATGGTCCAAAGGTCAGCAGCAGAAGATCAGAACTTACAGTACAGAGTACAGGTGAACACTCCGGAGAGCAAAAGCTTAAAACAAGCTTTTGACTGGCAATGATCTGGGCCAGACAGCTCACCTAAGTAACAGGACAATTACCAAGAACATAGAGCACCTGTGGAAATCTTGGCCTCTTCCAATCAGATAGGTCAACGGAGTTGTCAATCAAAGCACCGACAGTTCAGCGTGCCACAGCACAGGATAGGACGACAGAGCGGTCCATCACAGTGTCCCAGACATTCTCGTGACAGTAAGTCTATGAAATATCATATTGAGGATCCATGGGCTTACATTGTAAAAGAGATTTCTGGCTCACACATAGAGCAGAGAGTGTGCCAGTCAGTCACAATTGTGGTGACATCACTATGAAGAGGAGGAAAACAGAGCTGAAATATGGATAGGTGATAGGTGAGTATATTCGCGCACTGACAGTATACTACACATACACATAGGTTTAATAAAAAAAAATCATGATAGTACTACTTTAAACTCCTGCCCTTTTCACCCATTTTGGTCAATTTTACTTGTGACATGGTGAATTGTATAGGACCAATTAACTGTTTGAGTCTGCTCTTTTGACTTAATAAAAGAGTGAGCAGCCCATACTGGTGATTTCCCTAAGTATAAGTTAAGGCAAAAAGTGTTCAGATATACAGGTGCATCTCACAAAATTAGAATATCATCAAAAAGCTCATTTATTTCAGTTCTTCAATACAAAAAGTGAAACTCATATACTGTATTATATAGAATCATTACAAATAGAGTCATGTATTTCAAGTGTTTATTTCTGTTATTGTTGATGATTATGACTTACAGCCAGTGAAAACCCAAAAGTCATTATCTCAGTAAATTAGAATACTTGATAACACCAGCTTGAAAAGATGATTTTAACATCTGAAATGTTGATTTGCTGAAATGTAAGCTCAGTAAATGCGCTCAATACTTGGCCTGGGCTCCTTTTGCATTAATAACTGCATCAATGAGGCGTGGTATGAAGGCAATCAGTCTGTGGCAATGCTGAGGTGTTATGGAAGCCCAGGTTGCAGCCTTGGAATGCATATATATATATATATATATATATATATATATATATATATATAGATTTCAGTGGCACTCACATACATACAGTATATGTATTTTTATTGCATAGAGAGATAGAAGAAAAGCCGGTAATTCAGCACCCGTGAGAGTGTAAAATCACAGCAGGAGCCGACAAGATAGAAGAGATTGATTACATACAGTAAATACATATGGAATAGGTAGATATATAAATGTCAGTGACAAATACAATTAGTACAGTGTGTGTGCAGCTAAGTGTACATGTATTTAATTAATTAAAGATTATTTTTCAGGAAAAAATGGCGTGGGCACCCACACAATTTTCAAAACCAGCAGACTGGGGGCAGATGTTTATAGCCAGGGAAGGGGACAATACCCATGGAGTTTCCCAGGCTATTAATATCAGCTCACAACTGTATACTTAGCCTTTACTGACTGGCTATTAAAATGGGGGACCCCCCAAAAAATGACGTGGGGTCCCCCTATAATTAATAACCAGCAAAGGCTATGCAGACAGCTGCAGGCTGATATTAATAGCCTAGGAAGGGGCCATGGATACTGCCCCCCCTGGCTAAAAACATCAGCCAATTCTGGCACTTAGCCTAGCTCTTCCCACTTGCCCTGTAGCGATGGCAAGTGGGGTAATAGTTGGGGGGCCCCGAGGTTAGTAATAGAGAGGGTCAATAAGACGCATTTTTCCACTGTACAGAGTTCACTGCAGTTCAGGCTGTGAGAGAGTGCAGCTTTAGTGACATCACCACTAGTCACTGAAGCTGCTCTCACGGCATCTCATTCACCAGTGGTTTTCAGCTGGGATGGTCGCTTCTTATCACCGTCCAGGTTGAAAACTGTATATCCCCCAGATATGGATTACTAAGTGGGACACAGCAACAGACGGGTATGGGTATATTGTTGTTTTTTTTTTATTTACTTTTATTACAGGAGAATGAGGGCTTCACTGGGATTAGGCATTTAAATAAAAATGGAAAACTGTGTTTAGTGTTATTTGAAATAAAGGACTTTATTCTGGCTGTGTCTTTATTTACAAACAATACAATTATAGGATTAGTAATGGGTAGGTATCTTATAGACACCTACTGTGCCGTGGGCTTGATGTCACCTAAAAAAACAGTGTGGGGACCCCTCTATTCTTGATAACCAACCTTGCAGAAACTGACAGCTGAGGGTTGCAGCCCCCAGCTGTGAGTTTTGTCTGGTTGGTTCTAGGAAATAGGGGGAACCCATGTCAAGTTTTTCATTCATTTATTTATTTAGATCGCAGGCGGCGGCTGTGGAATACCCCAGTCATCCGCTCCTGCTGTCACTGTTATTATAAGAGTCCCAAAAGCCCCCGCCTGCTGCCATAGTTCGGACATTATTCTCCTCTGCTCGCGCCAATCACCGGCAGAGAAGGGGAGAATGATGAGAGCCTGTTTCAGCACCAGCCACTGGGGAACAGCCCTTACTGAAGTGCTTCTTCCCCGTCGGCCGTCCATGTGATACTGATACATCACACAGATAGCATCCATGTGCGGCACGTGTTTACACGAACCCATTAACTTGAATGGGTGCATGTGATCCATGAAGCTGCACAAAAATGGACATGTCTACGTGTGGGTCAGTCGAACACACGGTACATGAAAAAACACAGATATGTGCACAGACCCAATCTTTTGAATGGGTCTACGTGTGTCTCCAGTACGTGTTAAAGCTGTCACCACACATACTGGAGACACTAAAGTGTGAAAGAGGCCTAAGGGTTAGCTCACACTTGTGTGTAAAAAATCAATCCCATTCTCAGCCAGGAGAGTGGGACAATTTTTTATCACTTCTGTGTGCAGTACGTATACAATACCTTTTTTATTCAGCAACTATTCATCTTTTACAGGACCATTTACATTTTCGTATGTGACAGAATTAATAATGTAATGTATCTGGATGCCATGCTGATGGTCCATATGGCATGCGATTTTCGTCTCACACTTTTTGATTTTGGAGTCAAATCACTGCATGCTGCAATATTTTTCTCTTGCCAAATACAGCTGAGAAAAAATATGCAGATCTGCTCTCCAGATTTTTTTTTTCATTGGATTGCACTTGACCGCTTTGTACGCAAGTGTGAGCGAAACCCATTGGCTCTTTCACAGTAATCTCACCATAATTCATAGACATTACATTTTCCCTTGAAAAGTACTCATCGACATGACATTTTCTGGATCCAAGTGGGGTCAGCTACAAATACTAAGGCACTTATGCAGAGCAATCCGTGGAATATTGTGGTTTAGTGATTTGACTTAAAGGTTTCATAGTGTTTGGCTTTGCAATGAACTGTTTACCTTCTTTTTAGATGTTTTGGCAACCCCCTAATAGATATAAACGTTACATTTATAGTGGAAATAATTTTTAAAAGTTATTCTGGAAACCATATTAACCCCTTCATGACCTTGGGATTTTTCGTTTTTCCGTTTTCGTTTTTCGCTCCCCTCCTTCACAGAGCCATAACTTTTTTATTTTTCCGTCAATTTGGCCACGTGAGGGCTTATTTTTTGCGGGACGAGTTGTACTTTTGAAAGACATCATTGGTTTTACCATGTGGTGTACTAGAAAACGGGAAAAAAATTCCAAGTGCAGTGAAATTGCAAAAAAAGTGCAATCCCACACTTGTTTTTTGCTTGCCTATTTTGCTAGGTTCACTAAATGCTAAAACTGACCTGCCATTATGATTCTCCAGGTCAGTACGAGTTCATAGACACCTCACATGTCTAGGTTATCTTTTACCTAAGTGGTGAAAAAAAATTCCAAACTTTGCAAAAAAAAAAAAAAAAAATTGCGCCATTTTCCGATACTCGTAGCGTCTCCATTTTTCGTGATCTGGGGTCAGGTGAGGGCTTATTTTTTGTGTGCCGAGCTGGCGTTTTTAATTATAGCATTTTGGTGCAGATACGTTCTTTTGATCGCCCGTTATTGCATTTTAATGCAATGTCGCGGCGACCAAAAAAACGTATTTCTGGCGTTTCGATTTTTTTTCTCATTACGCCATTTAGCGATCAGGTTAATGCTTTTTTTTTATTGATAGATCGGGCGATTCTGAACGCGGCGATACCAAATATGTGTAGGTTTGATTTTTTTTTTATTGATTTATTTTGATTGGGGCGAAAGGGGTGTGATTTAAACTTTTATGTTTTTTTTATTTTTTTCACATTTTTAAAAACTTTTTTTTTTCACTTTTGCCATGCTTCAATAGCCTCCATGGGAGGCTAGAAGCAGGCACAGCCCGATCGGCTCTGCTACATAACAGCGATCATCAGATCGCTGTTATGTAGGAGAATTGCAGGTGTGCTGTGAGCGCCGACCACAGGGTGGCGCTCACAGCCACCGGCGATCAGTAACCATAGAGGTCTCAAGGACCTCTATGGTTACCATTCAGAAGCATCGCCGACCCCCAATCATGTGACGGGGGTCGGCGATGACGTCATATCCGGCCGCCCGGCCGGATGCGGTAGTTAAATGCCGCTGTCTGCGTTTGACAGCGGCATTTAACTAGTTAATAGGCGCGGGCAGATCGCGATTCTGCCCGCGCCTATTGCGGGCACATGTCAGCTGTTCAAAACAGCTGACATGTCCCGGCTTTGATGCGGGCTCACCGCGGAGCCCTGCATCAAAGCAGGGGAGCTGACCTCGGACGGTATAGTACGTCCGAGGTCAGTAAGGGGTTAAAAATGTATGTAAGTTGCACGGCATATAAAATATTGAAATGCATTAAGTTAATAAGCAATTTCTGCTGTCTTCTCGTATTAATTAAGGACTCATCTACAAATAAATTGGAATAAAATTCAGTGCAACTGTTTCAGTAAAAGTAATCTGTCACAAATACAGCCTGACACGAGAAGGTAGTTGAGCCACTAATGATTGGCAATACACACACATTTTTTATGATGATAACAGAACAGTGTATAAAAAAAGAATGTCTTGTGTTTCTTAGGTTAGCATTTTTATATAGACACTGAAAGTAATTCTTAACTCCTTAATCCCATATGACGTACTAGCCCGTCGAGGTGACCTGGGACTTAATACCCAGTGACGGGATAGTACGTCATATGCAATCGGCCACGCTCACAGGGGGAGCGCAGCCAATCGCGGCCGGGTGTTAGCTGACTATCACAGCTGACATCCGGCACTATGTGCCAGGAGTGCCTCGGCACATTAACCCCCGGGACACTGCGATCAAACATGATCGCAGCATTCCGGGGGCATAGGGAAGCATCGCACAGGGAAGGGGCTCCCTGCGGGCTTCCCTGAGACCCTCGGTACAAGGCGATGGGCTCACCTTGTACTGAGCGTCTCCTCCCTGCAGGCCCCGGATCCAAAATGGCCACGGGGCTATTTCTGGGTCCTGCAGGGAGGTGACTTACTATCGCTGATCTGACACAGTGCTCTGCAAAGTGTCAGATCAGCGATCTGTCACTATATAGTGATGTCCCCCCCCGGGACAATGTGATAATGTAAAAAAAAACATTTAGATGTGTAAAAAATAAATAAATAAAATACCGTATTTTCCGGCGTATAAGACGACTTTTTAACCCCTAAAAATTGTCCCAAAAGTCGGGGGTCGTCTTATACGCCGGGTGCGGCGTGTGCAGGGAGCGATCCTGGATGTTCCCAGGGTCTGAAGGAGAGGAGACTCTCCTTCAGGCCCTGGGATCCATATTCATGTTAAAAATAAAGAATAAAAATAAAAAATATGTATATACTCACCCCTCCGAGAAGCCTGGCTCTCACCGGTGTAAGCGTCTGCCTCCGTTCCTAAGAATTGCAGCATGAAGGACCTTCGATGACGTCACAGTCAGGTGACTGGTCACATGAGCGGTCACGGACCAATCACAGGCCAGTCACCTGACCGTGACATCATCGAGGGTCCTTCATGCTGCAATTCTTAGGAACGGAGTCAGACGCTTACACCGGTGAGAGCCAGGCTTCTCGGAGGGGTGAGTATATACATATTTTTTATTTTTATTCTTTATTTTTAACATGAATATGGATCCCAGGGCCTGAAGGAGAGTCTCCTCTCCTTCAGACCCTGGGAACCACACGCTGTATAAGATGACTGGGCGTATAAGATGACCCCAGTCTTATACAGCGGGCATATCACACATTCCATATTTTATATGGAAAAGTTGGGGGTCGTCTTATACGCCCAGTCGTCTTATACACCAGAAAATACGGTAATTCCTAAATAAAGAAAAATAATATATCGTTCCCATAAATACATTTCTTTATCTAAATAAATTAAAAAGATCAATAAAAGTACACATATTTAGTATTGCCGCGTCCGTAACGACCCGACCTATAAAACTGTCCCACTAGTTAAACCCCTTCAGTGAACACCGTTAAAAAAAAACGAGGCAAAAAGCAACGCTTTATTATCATACCGCCTAACAAAAAGTGAAATAACACGCGATCAAAAAGACGGATATAAATAACCATGGTACGGCTGAAAATGTCATCTTTCCCGCAAAAAATGAGTCACCATACAGAATCATCAGCGAAAAAAGTAAAAAAGTTATAGTCCTCAGAATAAAGCGATGCAAATATAATTATTTTTTCTATAAAATAGTTTTTATCGTATAAAAGCGCCAAAACATAAAAAATGATATAAATGAGAAATCGCTGTAATCGTTCTGACCCAAAGAATAAAACTGCTTTATCAATTTTACCAAACATGGAATAGTATAAACGCCCCCTAAAAAAGAAATTCACGTATAGCTGGTTTTTGGTCATTCTGCCTCACAAAAATCGGAATAAAAAGTGATCAAAAAGTGTCACGTGCCTGAAAATGTTACCAATAAAAACGTCAACTCGTCCTGCAAAAAACACGACCTCACATGACTCTGTGGACCAACATATGGAAAAATTATAGCTCTCAAAATGTGGAGACGCAAAAACTATTTTTTGCAATAAATAGCGTCTTTTGGTGTGCGACAACATCCAATCTCAAAAATCCGCTAAAAAACCCACTATAAACATAAATCAAACCCCCCTTCATAACCTGCTTAGTTAGGGAAAAATAATAAAATTTAAAAAATGTGTTTATTTCCATTTTCCCATTAGGATTGATTAGGGCTAGGGTTAGGGTTAGGGCAAGGGTTAGGGTTAGGGCTAGTATTAGGGCTAGGGTAAGGGTTAGGGCTAGGGTTAGGGCTACGGTTAGGTTTGGGGTTAGGGTAGGGGCTAGGGTTAGGGTTGGGGCTAGGGTTAGGGCTACAGTTACGGTTTGGGCTAAAGTTAGGGTTAGGGCTGGGGCTAAAGTTAGGGTTAGGGTTGGGGGTGTGTTGGAGTTAGGGGTATGGTTAGGGTTGGGATTAGGGTTAGGGGTGTGTTGGGGTTAGGGGTGTGTTTGGGGTTAGGGGTGTGGTTGGGATTAGGGTTAGGGGTGCGTTTGGGTTAGAGTTTCAGTTACAATTGGGGGTTTTCAATGTTTAGTCACATCAGGGCTTTCCAAACATGACATGGCGTTCGATCTCAATTCCAGCCAATTCTGCTTTAAAAAAGTAAGACAATGCTCCTTCCCTTCCAAGCTCTCCTGTGCGCCCAAACAGGGGTTTACCCCAACATATGGTGTATCAGCGTACTCAGGACAAATTGGACAACAACTTTTGAGGTCCAATTTCTCTTGTTACCCTTGGGAAAATAAAAATTGGGGGGGGCAAAAAAAAACATTTTTGTGGGAAAATAATGATCTTTTATTTTCACGGCTCTGCGTTATAAACTGTAGTGAAACACTTGGGGGTTTAAAGTTCTCACAACACATCTAGATAAGTTCCTTGGGGGGTCTAGTTTCCAATGGGGGGTCACTTGTGGGGGGGTTTCTACTGTTTAGGTACATCAGGAGCTCTGCAAATGCAACGTGACGCCTGCAGACCAATCCATCTAAGTCTGCATTCCAAATGGCGCTCCTTCCCTTTCGAGCTCTGCCATGCGCCCAAACGGTAGTTCCCCCCATGTATGGGGTATCCACGTATTCAGGACAAATTGAACAACAACTTTTGGGGTCCAATTTCTCCTGTTACCTTTGGGAAAATACAAAACTTGGGGCTAAAAAATAATTTTTGTGGAAATAAAAAGAATTTTTATTTTCACGGCTCTGCGTTATAAACTCTCTAACACTTCAAAGCTCTCACCACACATCTAGATAAGTTCCTTAGGGGGTCTACTTTCCAAAATGGTGTCACTTGTGGGGGGTTTCAATGTTTAGGCACATCAGGGGCTCTCCAAACGCAACATGGTGTCCCATCTCAATTACAGTCAATTTTGCATTGAAAAGTCAAACGGCGCTCCTTCCCTTCCGAGCTCTGCCATGTGCCCAAACAGTGGTTTACCCCCACATATGGGGTATCAGCGTACTCAAAACAAATTGCACAACAACTTTTGGGGTACAATATTTTCTGGTACCCTTGGGAAAATAAAAAATTGGGGGCAAAATTTCATTTTTGTGAAAAAATATTATTTTTTATTTTTACGGCTCTACTTTATAAACTTCTGTGAAGCACTTGGTGGGTCAAAGTGCTCACCACCCATATAGATAAGTTCCTTAGGAGTCTACTTTCCAAAATGGTGTCACTTGTTTGGGGTTTCAATGTTTAGGCACATCAGTGGCTCTCCAAACGCAACATGGCATCCCATCTCAATTCCTGTCAATTTTGCATTGAAAAGTCAAACAGCGCTCCTTCCCTTCTGAACTCTGCCATGCACCCAAACAGTGGTTTAGCCCCACATATGGGGTATCAGCATACTCAGAAAAAATTGAACAATGACTTTTGGGGTCCAATTTCTTCTCTTACCCTTGGGAAAATAAAAAATTGGGGGAGAAAAGATCATTTTTGTGAAAAAATATGATTTTTTAATTTTACGGCTCTGCATTATAAACTTCTGTGAAGCACTTGGTTGGTCAAAGTGCTCAACACTCATCTAGATATATTCCTTAGGGGGTGTACTTTCCAAAATGGTGTCACGTGTGGGGGGTTTCAATGTTTAGGAACATCAGGGGCTCTCCAAACGCAACATGGCATCCCATGTCAATTCCAGTCAATTTTGCATTGAAAAGTCAAACGGCGCTCCTTCCCTTCCGAGCACTGCCATGTGCCCAAACAGTGGTTTACCCCCACATATGGGGTTTCAGCATACTCAGGACAAATTTTAAAACAACATTTGAGGTCTATTTTCTCCTGTTACTCTTGGTAAAATAAAACAAAATTGGAGCTGAAGTAATTTTTTTGTGAAAAAAAGTTAAATGTTCATTTTTTTTAAACATTCCAAAAATTCCTGTGAAACACCAGAAGGGTTAATAAACTTCTTGAATGTGGTTTTGAGCACGTTGAGGGGTGCAGTTTTTAGAATGGTGTCACACTTGGTTATTTTCTATCATATAGACCCCTCAAAATGACTTCAAATGTGATGTGGTCCCTACAAAAATGTTGTTGAAATTTGGTGAAAATTTTGAATATTTTGCAATTTTCAAATTTTTAATGTTTATTCTGTTAAACGAGAGAGTTATGTGACACAAAATAGTTAAAAAATAACATTACGCACATGTCTACTTTACATCAGCACAATTTTGGAAACAACATTTTTTTTGCTAGGAAGTTATAAGGGTTCAAATTTGACCAGCGATTTCTCATTTTTACAACGAAATTTACAAAACCATTTTTTTAGTGACCACCTCACATTTGAAGTCAGTTTGAGGGGTCTATATGGCTGAAAATACCCAAAAGTGACACCATTCTAAAAACTGCACCCATCAAGGTGCTCAAAACCACATTCAAAAAGTTTATTAACCCTTCAGGTGCTTCACAGCAGCAGAAGCACCATGGAAGGAAAAAATGAACATTTAACTTTTTAGTCACAAAAATGATCTTTTAGCAACAATTTTTTTTATTTTCCCAAGGGTAAAAAGAGAAACTGGACCCCAAAAGTTATTGTACAATTTTTCCTGAGTACGCCGATACCCCATATGGGGTGGAACCACTGTTTGGGCGCATGACAGGGCTCAGAAGGGAATGAGCGCCATTTGACTTTTTCAATGAAAAATTGGCTCCAATCTTTAGAGGACACCATGTCACGTTTGGGGAGCCCCTGTGTGCCTAAACATTGGAGCTCCCCCACAATTGACCCCATTTTGGAACCTAGATACCCCAAGGAGATTAACTAGATGCATAGTGAGCACTTTGAACCCCAAGGTGCTTCACAAATTGATCCGTAAAAATGGAAAAGTACTTTTTTTTCACAAAAAATTTCTTTCAGCCTCAATTTTTTCATTTTCACATGGGCAACAGGATAAAATGGATCCTAAAATTTATTGGGTAATTTCTCCTGAGTATGTGGGGGTAAACCACTGTTTGGACACATGGCAGGCTCGGAAGGAAAGGAGCGCAATTTGACTTTTTGAATGAAAAATTAGCTCCAATCGTTAGCGGACACAATGTCGTGTTTGGAGAGCCCCTGTGTGCCTAAATATTGGAACTCCCCCACACGTGACCCCATTTTGAAAACTAGACCTCCCATGGAACTAATCTAGATGTGCAGTGACCACTTTAAACCCCCAAGTGCTTCACAGAAGTTTATAACGCAGAGCCGTGAAAATAAAAAATCATTTTTCTTTCCTCAAAAATTATGTTTTAGCAAGCAATTTTTTATTTTTGCAAGGGTAACAGGAGAAATTGGACCCCAATAGTTGTTGCCCAGTTTGTCCTGACTATGCTGGTACCCCACATGTGGGGGTAAACCACTGTTTGGGCGCATGTCAGAGCTCGGAAGGGAGGGAGCAGCATTTGACTTTTTGAACGCAAGATTGGCTGGAATCAATGGTGGCGCCATGTTGCGTTTGGAGACCCCTGATGTGCCTAAACAGCGGAAACCCTTCAATTCTAACTCCAACATTAACCCCAACACACCCCTAACCCTAATCCCAACTCTAGCCATAACCCTAATCACAACCCTAACCCCAACACACCCCTAACCCTAATACCAACCCTAATCCCAACCCTAACCCTAATCCCAACCCTAACCACAACCCTAACCCCAACATACCCCTAACCTTAACCATAACCCTAACCACAAGCCTAATCTTAACCCTATTTCCAACCCTAACCCTAATTCCAACCCTAACCCTAAGTCTATGTGCCGACGTTGCGGATTCATGTGAGATTTTTCCGCACCATTTTTGAAAAATCCGCAGGTAAAATGCACTGCGTTTTTTACGTGCAGATTTACCGCGGATTTCCAGTGTTTTTTTGTGCGGATTTCATCTGCGGATTCCTATTGAGGAACAGGTGTAAAACGCTGTGACATCTGCACAAAGAATTGACAAAATACAATGCAGCGTTGCCACGCGGTATTTTCCGCACCATGGGCACAGTGGATTTGGTTTTCCATAGGTTTACATGGTACTGTAAACCTGATGGAGAACTGCTACGAATCCGCAGCAGCCAATTCACTGTGGATCTGCAGCCAAATCCGCACCGTGTGCACATAGCCTAATTCTAACCCTAATTCTAACCCTAACCCTAGCCTTAACCCTAGCCCTAGCCCTAACCCTAACCCTAATTCTAACCCTAATTCTAACCCTAGCCCTAACCCTAACCCTAACCCTAGTTCTAACCCTAACCCTAGTGGAAAAAAAAGTAAGTATATTTTCTTTATTTTTATTATTGTCCCTACCTATGGGGGTGATAAAGGGGGGTTCATTTACCATTTTTTTTAATTTTGATCACTGTGATAGGTTTTATCACAGTGATCAAAATGTACCTGGAATGACTCTGCCGGCCGGCAGATTCGGCGGGCGCACTGCGCATGCGCCCGCCATTTTGGAAGATCGTGGTGCCCATGGAGCAGACTGACAGACACCGGGAGGCTCGGTAAGTATGAGGGGGGATCGGAGCACGGGGGTGGGATCGGAGCACGGGGGAGCGGACAGGAGGACGGGGGAGCGGACAGGAGGACAGGGGAGTGGACAGGCGGACGGAGGGGAGCGGAGCACAGGACGGAGGACTGGGGAGGCGATCGGTGGCGGTGGGGGGGGCAGATCAGGGTTTCCAGCCATGGCCGATGATATTGCAGCATTGGCCATGGCTGGATTGTAATATTTCATCATTTTCATAGGTGAAATATTACAAATCGCTCTGATTGGCTGTTTCACTTTCAACAGCCAATCAGAGCGATCGTAGCCACGGGGGGCGAAGCCACCCCCCCCAGGCTGAAGTACCACTCCCCCTGTCCCTGCAGATCAGATGAAATTGGAGTTAACCCTTTCACCCGATCTGCAGGGACGCGATCCCTCCATGATGCCACATAGGCGTCACAGGTCGGATTGGCACCGACTTTCATGACGCCTACGTGGTGTCACAGGTCAGGAAGGGGTTAAACATGTGCGTGAAAAAAATGGTACTGTGTCATCAGTGTTTTCCATCAGTGTGTCATCCCTGTGTTATCCTTTTGACCATAAAGATGCAAAGGATAAGTTAACCAATATAGGCATGATGTACTTACTGAGTGAGCCTGGGTGCTGGTGGTGAGTTGGTCCCTGCCGCCCCAACGCACGTTTCGTCGAGACTTCTTCAGGAGGCGTGCATTGGGGAGGGGGTTCCAACTATTTAAACACACACTGACCAATCGGAACGAATAATTCCTAATTGCCGAGATATTGCAGACCATATCATGAACACACAGTCCACTGCCGTTACATCATGTCCGGTATTAGTGGCGCATGCGTCATCTCCATGGCCGCCGACTAGGCCATCACTGGAGCAGCAATGGAGCGCAAGCACAGAGCGCCGTCATGGAGACGGCGTCCATGTGCAGCGCGCCGGATGCCACCCACGCAATGACCCGGCGCCACAGAAGCGGCGCATGCGCACACCGGACATAAGGGAATTTTAGCCGGAGAGGTACAGAATGAATGAATGCAACACCTATACAATGAGCACATACTGATGTGGTGAGAGTGAAAACTAGAGCCAAAGAGGCTCAAGATGAATAAGTGCAATAGCTATACAATGGGCGCATACTAATGTGGTGAGGTGATAACTAAGGCCGGAAAGGCTCAGGATAAATAAGCATAACAACTATGCAATGTGATGATAGAGATAGCTAGAGCAAAGAGGCTCAGGATGAATAAATATAAAAGCTATACAATAAATGCATACTAATGTGAAGATAGTAATATCTAGATAAAAATACTATACAGTGATAACATACAGCAGCAGTGCTGCGGATGAAAGCCTTCTTCCATTTAGCCCCGCCCACTGCTGCGCCTCTTCCATCAGCTCCGCCTACGTCTGCATGCGTCCTGTGTACCCTATCTTTAACATTGGGTACGCAGGCCATGCGGATGTATGCGGATGCCTACCTTTGTTGCGGTCGGCGGCATCCGCATACATCCACATACATCCTCATGGCCTGCGTACCCAATGTTAAACTCATCTCTGCAGAATGTAACATACAGACATCTTTGGCGTACTGTTTTTCCAGCGCCTTCATCAGATTTCTCCACTTCTACTATAATCATGTAGTGTTAAAATCAGTACACTAGACAGTAATAATGCCCTCTCTCTTCCTTGTACAGTAATAGTACCCTCTTTTTTCCTTCACTTCATAACAGTGTCCTCTCTGTGCCCCTACACAGTAAAATGTTCCGTCTGTACTTCCTTTTAGTAATAATGTTCCCATTTGACCATTTTACTACTACTAATAATAATAATAATAATAATCCCCTTGTGCTTAATTTAATAATAATCCCCCTGTGCTTTCTTAGAATAATCCCCCTGCGCTTTCTTAATAATAATGATCGCACACTTCCTTATAATTTTAAAATGCCGACACCCCCATTTACTTATAATAATAATAATAATAGACCTGTACTTACTTATAATGATAATGATCCCCCATTGTTCCTCCTTATAATGATACCCACAGGCCCCCCATATGCAGAAATGAAATGTAAAAAAAACAAATCAAGATAGCAAAGTTATCTACAGAGAAACAAATTGCCAACAACATTTAAAATAAATCCCAATTTTTTTTATAAATAAATCAATGCCAAAAAGAAAAAAATAGATGGTATCGGCCCTTTAAAATATGACAATAACAAGATGATTACAGAGGATAAAGAAAAGGCTGAGATATTAAACAGACAGTTTTCATCTGTGTTCACCAATAAACTGTCTCTTACAGGGATCATTTAACAAGGCAAAAATCAACATTCACAACCTGATATAACTAGTTTAACACAAAAATAAGTACATCTACATCTGAGCAATTTAAACATTAACAAATGCCCTAGCCCATATGACATTCATCCACAGATACTGACGGAATTGAGCTCAATAATTGACAGACCACTGTATCTCATATTCTTAGACTCTTGTAACAGGGGTGGTGCCACAGGATTGGAGGATGGCTCACGTGGTACCAATATTTAAGAAAGGTAAGAAGGTGGATCCAGGCAACTACTGGTAAGCCTGACATCAGCAGTGTGCCATATTTTGTAGAGCATTATAATGGATGTCGTGTCTAACTAACTATGAGGAGGTGAGTGCAAATCTGGATGTTGGAAATGTGGCTGATGTGATTTGTCTGGACTTTGCAAAGGCATTTGATACTGTTCTACATAACAGTCTTAGGCTAGTTTCACACTAGCGTTTTGAGGAGCTGCATGCGGCCTGCATGCGGCCTGCGTACCTATCTTTAACATTAGGTACGCAGGTTGTGCAGCTGTATGCGGATGCTTCCGCATGCGTCGTTTTGATGATGCGGCGAAAAAAAAATTGCAACCAGCTGCGTCCTATGCTGCTCGTCGCATCATCAAAACGACGCACGCGGAAGCATCCGCATACAGCCGCATGACCTGCGTACCTAATGTTAAAGATAGGTACGCGGGCAGCATGCAGAAGTAGGCGGAGCTAGCGGCGGAGGAGCGGCCGAGGGCGGGGATTCACGGAGGAAGTCCGCAGCCCTCCACAGCTCCTCAAAACGCTAATGTGAAACCGGCCTTATACTGAAGCTACAGAAGCAAGGACTGGGGTAAACTATATGCAGATGGGTAAGGAATTGGCTAAATGACAGGAAACAAAGAGTCGTCATAAATGGTATGTTCTCTAAATGGGATATTGTCAGCAGTGATGTACCACAGGGATGTGTGCTAGGACCGATTCTTTTTAACCTCTTTATTAATGACCTTGTGGATGGAATTGAGAGTAAAGTTTCAGTCTTTGCTGACGACAGCAAGCTATGTAGGATATTAAAATCTGAACTTGACATTACAATATTGCAAAACGATTTGATTAAGATGACTGAATTGGCAAACACTTAGCAAATGACATTTAATGTAGATAAATGTAAAGTAATTCACCCAGGACAGAGTAATCCTATTGTTGCATATGCATTAAATGGGACCATACTCGTGACTACAGAACAGGAGAAGCACCTGTCTTATATATTGCATTGTTTCTGTGCTGTGTTGTGCATAAATATGTGACTCTTCAGATTTTGTATTAGTCTATGCCTGATGAAGAGACCTGAGTTGTCTTGAAAGCTTTCAATTTGTTACCATCTTTTTAGTTAGCCATCAAAAGCTATCAACCACTGAGGACTCTCAATTCTAAATATTTTTCTATCTACTGGCTAACACAGTACGAAGATATATATTTTTCCTGTATCAAAACTTGAGAATGCATTTTAGTTAAGTGCTTAGTCAGTTCAATCACAAACTTAGTCAAAGTGTCATATTGCATAGACAACTGCTGAGGGAAGTACAATCCTAGCCTGGGAGCACTTTCAAATAGGATTTCATATGGGCTAAGTTTGGTTGGAGCAGCTGGTATGTGTCTGACACTAAACAAGGTGAGGGGAAGACTCTCATGCCATGGCTTCCCTGTCTTTTGTGCTGCTTTGATGCTTTGAGCATTTTACCTTTAAGTGTCCCATTTAACATCTCAATCTTGCCACTCTGCAGATGGTATGGGGGGTGTAGAGCTAACTCTGTTCCTAAGGCCTTCTATATCTATTTTGTAAGATTGCCTGTGAGTACAGGCCTTTGGTCAATTTTTATGGTCTCTAGAAGCCCATATCTACACACTATCTCAGAGAGAAGCTTTATTGCAGTTGTTTTGTCTGACTGGTTTTTCACCGGAAAATCTTCTGGCCACCCTGAGAAAATGTCTACCACCACTAAGGCATACTGAAACCACCCTGAATGCAGCACTTGTATGTGATCTATCTGTCTGCGCTGGAAAGGGTGTATAGGTCTAAATGTGCACCTCTGAGGTGTTTTTTCTGCTTTCCTGGATTGTAGCTGGCACTGACAAGGCATCCCTTTGCGACATTTGCGGCTACTGTTGAGAAGGCTGTTGCATGGTAGAACTGTCTCACAAGATTGTGCATCTTTATTTTTGATTGGTGGATCGTGCCATGAGTCCACCATTTGGCCAACATGGGGTGGAGGACTCTTGGAGGTAGGGCTTTCCTCTGTACATCATTATATGTCTTTAATCCTGTGTAGCTCCATCTTGGGTCCATTTCTCTTTTTCTACTTCAGATGCTTGCTTCTGGAGTGCCGAAAGCATCTTCTCCTAGGATTGTCCATCAATTCCATTTTTCTGTGTTTCTGGATCCATTACGGAGTAAAGATGAGATGCTTCTGTGTCAAGTTGTAACATTGCTGCTTCTTTTGCTGTTACATCAGCCAGTCTGTTGCCCACTGATTCTCTTGAGGTTCCTCCAGTGGGTGCCTTAACCTTCACCACCATAACTCTTTCTGGCATCAAAAAGGACTTTATCAGTTCTTGTATGGCTTTATGGTGTCTTACAGGCGTTCCACTGGCCATGATGAGGTCTCTTGCTCTCCAGATTGGTCCACAGTAATGACAAACACCATGCATGTAGCAAGAATCGCTGTATATGGTCACTTTCCGTTGGGCAGACATCTTGAATGCTTCTTTCAAGGCTCGCAGACCTACCTCTTGTGCAGAGGATGATGGAGCAGTGGCTGTGCTAGCAGTACGGTATCTTCTGTGGCCACTGCTATAACTGTATGGAAACAGTCTTACTGATCTGCATATCTGTATCCATCCACAAAGAGAGTCAGCTAAGGATCTTCCAAAGGTACTTCAGTGACAGAATCAAATCCAGAGGTTTCTTGCCTCATGAGAGCGAGACAATCGTTTTGAGCCATCTCAGAGTCAACTACCTCTTCCAATAGTGTGTCAGAGATGTGATCTTCAACCTCTTTCCTCCTTGGCAATGGTAGGAGAGTAGCTGGGTTAAGGACAGCACATCTGGAGATAGTAACATTGACTTGGAGTAGAAGGGAGCATTGTAGACGTAGGTGATGGGCTGTAGATAGGTGTTTTGACTGTGTTTGGACCAGAATGGCAATAATGTCATGGGGTGCCATTATCTTCAGCTGGTGGCCCAGAATGATGTCAGAAGTCTTATCCAGCAATAGGTGGGTTGCAAACACAGCTCTCATGCAGATTGGTGCTCCACGGGCAACTGGGTCCAGTCTGGCAGAGTAGTACCCAAGAGGGCGTTGTCTTCCTCCTTTGCCAAAACTTCATAAACTTCAGGACTGCTCTAGGTTCTGCTACACCTGAAGGTTGCTACGTGTGTGGGGTTATATAACCTCCTGGACTCTATGTCGTGCAGTAATGTGCCTTCTGGATTGTAAACAGTTAACCTTGCTTGTATATTTCATCTAAACACGTTTAACTCTGGAAATGCAATGGAATAAGCTATATACCCTGTGTTAATTCTTTTTTTTCTTTTGCTGCGAAGGGTGGCTCTACTACTTTGGTTACACGCCAACCTTTTTGTGAGATACCAAGCTCTAACGCTTGAACGCAATCAGGGCACATCATCTGATCGATGTGTCCAGTCGTGAAATGATTAAAACTTCGCACAAAACAGTTAAACATCTTATCACTACTGCAGTGGAAACTCCAACCTTGGCTGATCAGCAGCGGTAATGCTGCGCCAACTGTTAGGCTGGGGTCACACTTGCGAGTGCAATGTGAGAAACTTGCGCGAGTCTTTCGCCTCAATACATGGCACTGCCCCCGGCAAGCGGGACTGGAGTGTGCGGCTGCCTGTATTCCTATGCAGCCGCATGCTCGACCCTAAGGTTGAACCATGTATTTCTATGCAGCTGAATGCTCCAGTCCCAAGTGCCGGCTGCTGTGCCAGGTATTGATGCGAGAGACTTGTGCGAGTTTCTTGCATTGCACTTGCAATTGTGACCCTGGCCTCACACTAAGGGCTCATACTCACCTGCGAGAAACTCGGATGAGTCTCACACAGCAATGCCCGGTGCTGCTGCCAGCACTCAGGAGCAGAGCATACGGCTGCATGTATTCCTATGCAGCCGCACGCTCCGATCTGAATGCCGGGTGCAGTACCGGGTATTGCCATGCGAGACTCATCCGAGTTTCTCGCAAGTGAATATGAGCCCTAAGCTGTGTCATTATCTTAATTGTCTGTGGTCAAATTGAATATCAGAGAGATTTACGTGTACATGGTGAAAAACTACTAGTAATTGAACACACAGTCACGAAAAGAAAATCTATTTTATTTCCAGAAAGGCACATTCTTTTATAGGTTATCACTTGTCATACTGATTTTTAGTAAAACTCCCTAACTTCTTCTCCCTCAGGAGGACTTTATTCATTATTCATTAGCGTTTATTATTCTGTTTTCCTCCTAAGCATTAATTCATTATTTATTAATTTAAAATGGACGCGCTATCATATCAAAGTCCATATAAGTGTTCTAAAACTACTGACAGGTATGATTCGAGCACGTACACACATTAATCAGTTGCTTTGATTCATAATGTTCATATAAGCATCCATTTTGTGTGTATACATTCAATTTCGATATCATCAATCAAATACATATCCTTAACAGGCCCATGTGCAGCTGCACAGGTTGCACCAATTATATGTCCTTCCCTGATGAATCGTGCATATGAGACGTGTATAATGGTGGAATCTAACATTTTTATAATTATGCATATTTTGCAGTAAATGTTTTTATGCTACAAAAATATGTGCAGTTTACGTATGACATCGTAGCCGGTATCTGTCCTGCTGCATTGAATTACAATTATGTATTTTTTCTTTCCTAATGCTCTAAAATGCAGAAACTATGCAACACAATAATTTATATAGAAGAAAAAATCTGAAATCAGTATCAGGCTTGTCACAAGCCCTACACTGAGTTTTTGCATTATTTTGTAATTGTTTTTTATGAAGAGGGGAATAATTGATTTTTAAAAATGTCGAAAGGAAATTCTCTAAAATCCTGACATTTAACAATGAATGTCTACCTTACAAAGTGTGCATATCACAAACCATTTTCTTTATTTTTCCCCTGTGTTTTACTAGTCAAACTATACATCCGTACATGTACTAATGCAGCATCCTTTTGCAGGCACTGGCTTTTTCCCCTTGTAATTACCAATAATTTGTTATTTTGTTATTTTTTGTAATGATGTTGAATTTTATTCTTTTTAACCCCTTAACTTCCAATGACGGACATAGTCAATCATGGCCGAGTGTCAGTTCCCGCACCAGGACAGACTGTGTCCGTCATGCATTTAAAATATCACTGTTTAAACACGCAGTGATAGTTCAGTGCCAACAGCTGTCTGTGATAGCTGAGAAGCACGGGAAGAGGTGCTAGTTCCCTCACCCAGATCGCTGTGATCAGTCAGTCAATCTGTCTGCCCGATCATAGCATGGTCTCAGAAGCTTTCAGTATACGTATAATGCACTGCAATGCTAGTGTATTGCAATGCATTATACCTTCAATCAAAGTAAAAAAAAGTGAAAGTCCCATAAAGGGACTAGGTAAAAAAAGAAAAAAATGTTTAAAAATATATAAAAAATTACAAAGAAATAATAATAATAATAATAATAATAATAATAACCCACTAAAAAATACACATTTTTATGTAAAAAAATTTCAATAAACAAAAAAAGTACACTTGTTTAGTATCGCCACGTCTGGAAAAATCCGATCTATAAAAGTGTCATGCTATTTAACCCCTTCAGTGAACGCCGTAAAAAAACCCACAAAATAGTTTCAAATTATGCTTTATCATCATACCGCTTGGAAAAAGTGGAATAAAATGAAATCAAAATGACAAATGTAACGCCATCTTCTCCTGCAAAAAATAAGCCACCAAACAGCTCCATCAGCGGAAAAATAAAAAAGTTATAGCTCTCAGACTAAAGCAATGCAAAAATAATTATTTTTTTTTTTTAAATTTTATTGTGTAAAAGGGTCAAAACATAAAAAAATAAATGTGGCATCGCTGTAATTGTACTAACCTAAAGAAAAAACTAACTTATCAATTTTACCCCATGTAGAACGGAGAAAAAAAAACAAAACAACGATTCCTGAATTGCTCGTTTTTGTTCATTCTGCCTCCACAAAAATTAGAATAGAAATTAATAAAAAAAAGTCATGTGCCAAAAAATAGTACCAATAAAAAAGTCAGCTTTTTCCACAAAAAACAAGCCGCGTAAAAAATAAAACCAATTCTTCATCTGCTGTGGATTTGTTCATTCTGCCTCCCAAAGATCGCAGTAAGGCTCAGCGTACATTTATCCTGCGCTCTACACTGAGCACTTATTTCGGGGTTTTCATGTAAATTTCTGAAATACGTGATTCAGACAGAACCGCTAGCAGAAGATTCCCTATAATCAGGCAGATGGAGGCACTGTGAACGCCATAGGATCTGTGATCTGGTTGTGTCTGTCTTTTTAGGCATGCAAAAACGCAGTCCACCATAGTTTTATGCACCTCTGAAAGGAAGGACAACACTGAATAGTAACAGTAACTCTGCTGCCCCATTATAGTGAATGAATCCATCGGGGGTTTCATCTGTCACATAGCTCAGCATAGAGTCCTGGATAAATGTGATCCCAAACGTTATGAAAAATGTTTCCAATAAAAGCTTCCACTCAGTCCACAAAAAAGCAAGTCCCCTCTCAGGTCCATCATCTGTTAACAGATATATAGGAGGTTTCCACATTACTGGTAGCACAAAGGCTCTGGAAAAGCAAAATGGCTCATTGCCCCAAAAAGAAATTCAGCAAATTCTTCGCTCCCAAATACAAATGCTCCCTTTCCCTTCTGAGTCTAGGTGTGCATAAACCATCTTTAGTGTTCACATTTGGCAGGGGTATCATTTCCAAAATGATGTCACTTGGGGGGTGGGGTATTCTGCTCTCTAGCACTCTGTATATGGAGTCCAGGAAAACTATTCTTGGAAAATTTGCGCTCCAGGAGGCAAATAGCGCTACATCCCTACCGAGACACTCTGTATGGCTAAGCAGTACTGTACAGCCGGTGTATTTCTATATTCAGCAGAAATTGTGGGACAAATTTGTGGGACAAATTCTGGTGCCAATTTTACCCACGTCTTGTGTGAAAATGCTAAATCTTGGGCTAAACAAAATTTTTGTGGTAAAAATGTAATTATTTTTTTCTTCACTGCCCAATGGTATAAAATTCGGTGCCACACCCTTGGTATCAGTATGATAATTACACCCCTAGAATTCATAGAGAGGTGTAGTTTGTAAAATAGGGTCACTTATGGGGTGTTCTACTGTTCTGGCACCTCAGGGCCAGAAAAAATCTGCAGTATAATATAGCGCTTCTTCCATTTTGAGCTTTGCACTGTGTCTCAAAAGTAGTTTTCACCCATACATGGGGTATTGGCACACTCAGGAGAAATTGCACAACAAATTCTTGGGTTCATTTTCTCCTGTTATCCTTGAGAAAATAAAAATTGGGGGCTAAAAGAAAAATGTTGTGGGAAAAATGTGTTTTTTTATTTTCATAGGTCTGTTATAAACTTCTGTAAAGCATCTGGTGGTTCAAGATGCTCACCACACATCTAGACAAGTTCCATGAGGGGTTTACTTTCCAAAATGGTATCACTTGTGGGGGGTTTCCACTGTTTAAGCACATCAAGGGCCCTCCAAAAGTGACATGGCTTCCACTCTCGATTCTAGCCAATTTTGTGTTCAAAAAGTCAAACCTTTCTCCTTTCATTCCGGGTCCTGCCATTCGTCAAAACAGTGGTCTTCCTCCACACATGGGATATGTACGTACTCACACAACAATTTTTAGAGTCCATTTTCTCCTGCTGCTACTTTTGTTAAAATAAAAAATTGATGCTAAAAATGATTTTTGTGAAAAAAGTGTGATTTTTTATTTTTACGGCTATACGTCTCAAGCTTATGTGAAGCATCTGGGGCTTCAAGGCACTCACCAAACATCTAGACAAGTCCCTTGAGGGGTCTAGTTTCCAAAATGGGGTAATTTGTAGGGGGTTTCCACTGATTAGGCACATCAGGGGCTCACCAAAGGAGACATGGTGTCTGTTCTCGATTTCAACCAATTTTGTGTTCAAAACATGAAACGGCCCAAACAGCGGTCCTCCTCCACATTTGGGGTATCGGCGTACCCAGGAAAAATTGCATAACTAATTTTATGGATAATGTTCTCTTGATACCCTTGAGAAAATAAAAAAACTGTTTCTGAAGTAAAATTTTTGTGAAAAAAAGTTAAATGTTCATTTTTTCCTTCCACATTGCTTCAATTTTTGTGAAGCACCTGAAGGGTTAATAAACTTTTTGAATGTGGTTTTGAACACCTAGAGGGGTGCAGTTTATAAAATGGTGTCACTTTTGGGTATTTTCTGTCATATAGGCCCCCAAAGTCACTTCAAATGTGAGGTGGTCCCAAAAAAATGGTTGTGTAAATTTTGTTGGAAAAATGATAAATCGCTGGTCAACTTTTAACCCTTATAACTTCCTAACAAAAAAATTATGTTTCAAAAACTGCTGATGTAAAGTAGACATGTGGGAAATGTTATTTATTAACTTTTTTTTTTACCAAATTTACATTTTTTCACAAATAAACACAAGATATTTTGAAGAAATTTTGCCACTATCATAAAGTACAGTATGTCATGAAAAAATAGTCTCAGAATCAGTGGGATCTGTTGAAGCGTTCCAGAGTTATAACCACATAAAGTGACAGTGGTCAGATTTCAAAATTAAGGCCTGGTCATTAACCTACAAAGTGGCTTGGTCCTTATATGGTTAAAAAACCACAAAGTGTAAACATTTAGCATGTTTGTTTTGGGGATTTTAAAAGTAATGTCTCTCCTTGTGGAAAGAAATGCCAGTGTGAGGAGTCTTACAGGTCATGTAATGATCTTCAGAGAAATTATATGCACAAATTACCTCTTCAGAGAGGAACAGACCTTGAACTATGGTGTCACCTAAGGGAAGTAGCAATCTTTAAAGGGAACCTATCAGCAGGATGTTGCCCAGTAACCTACAGACTGTGTCAGGTCGGCGCCGTTATACTGATTATAATGATATCTTGGTTGATTAAATCCATCTTGTGGTTGTTGCTTAATCTTTACTTTTATTTTTCAGTTAATGATATGCTTGTGCACTAAGGCATCCTGTGGGGGGGTCTCATGTGGTGCTCTGCTTAGATATTCATTATGCAGACTGCTGACAGGTCACTGATCCCTCAGAGATATATCCCTAGTTTGCACAATGAATACCTGTATATACTGAAGAAAAAAAAACATCTGCAGGCATAAACACATATTTAATCTACTATATAATTGTCTAAGGGTCACTTCTGTCTTTCTGTCTGTCTGTCTGTCTTTCTGTCTGTCTGTCACGGAAATCCCAAGTCGCTGATTGGTTGCGGCCAGCTGGCCGCGACCAATCAGCGACGGGCACAGTCCGGCCGCGAAATGGCTGCTCCCTACTCCCCTGCACTCAGTGCCCCCTCCATACTCCCCCCCAGGCAGTGCCCACTACCCACATAGCGTTGTAGCAGTCCATTAAACCGACTGTGTTACACCGCGGCATAACGCGGTGTAACACAGTCTGTTAACGCTGCTATTAACCCTATGTGACGAACTTTTTACTATTGATGCTGCCTTTGCAGCATCAATAGTAAAAAGATCTAATGTTAAAAATAATTTAAAAAATACAAAATCGTGCTATTCTCACCTTCCAGCGCCTTTCCCGTTCCTTGTGATGCTCCGGGCCATGCATTGCGGTCTCGTGAGATGATGACATACGCTCTCGCGAGACCACTACGTCATCATCTCGCGAGACCGCAATGCAGTCTTGGGACCGGAGCGTCGCGAGGAGCATCGCTAAACGCCTCGCCTGGATCCGGGGGCCGCCGGAGGGTGAGTATATAACTATTTTTTATTTTTATTTTTTTTTTACCGGGGATATTGTGCCCACACTGCTATATAGTACTTGGGCTGTGTTATATACTGTGTGGCTGCTATATACTGCGTGGGCAGTGTTATATGCTACGTAGGCTTTGCTATATATTACGTGGGCAGTGTTATATACTACGTGGGCAGTGTTATATACTGCGTGGGCTGTGTTATATACTATGTGGGCAGTGTTATATACTGTGTGGGCTGTGCTATATACTACGTGGGCAGTGTTATATACTGCGTGGGCAGTGTTATATACTATGTGGGCAGTGTTATATACTGTGTGGGCTGTGTTATATACAACGGGGGCAGTGTTATATACTACGTGGGCAGTGTTATATACTATGTGGGCAGTGTTATATACTACGTGGGCAGTGTTATATACTGCATGGGCTGTGTTATATACTGCATGGACTGTGTTATATACTGCGTGGGCAGTGTTATATAGTGCGTGGGCTGTGTTATATACTACGTTGGCAGTGTTATATACTACGTGGGCAGTGTTATATACTATGTGGGCTGTGTTTTATATACTACGTGCCTGTGTTATATACTATGGGGGCTGTGTTATATATTACGTGGGCTGTGCTATATATTACGTGGGCTGTGTTATATACTACGTGGCTGTGCTATATACTACGTGGGCAGTGTTATATACTAAGTGGCTGCTATATAATAAGTGACTGCTATATACTACGTGGCTATGCTATATACTACGTGGCTGTGCTATATACTACGTGGCTGTCTGTGTTATGTGGGCTGTGTTATTACTGCGTGGGCTGTGCTATATACTGCGTGGGCTGTGTTATATACTACGTGGCTGTGCTATATACTGCGTGGCTCCTATATACTACATAGCTGTGCTATATACTATGTGGCTGCTATATATTATGTGGTCTGTGTTATATACTACGTGGCTGTGTTATATACTATGTGGCTGCTATATACTACGTGGCTCCTATATACTGCGTGGCTGTGCTATATACCACGTGGCTGTCTGTGTTATGTGGGCTGTGCTATATACTATGTGGCTGCTATATACATACATACACTCACCGGCCACTTTATTAGGTACACCTGTCCAACTTCTTGTTAACACTTAATTTCTAATCAGCCAATCACATGGCGGCAACTCAGTGCATTTAGGCATGTAGACATGGTCAAGACAATCTCCTGCAGTTCAAACCGAGCATTAGTATGGGGAAGAAAGGTGATTTGAGTGCCTTTGAACGTGGCATGGTTGTTGGTGCCAGAAGGGCTGGTCTGAGTATTTCAGAAACTGCTGATCTACTGGGATTTTCACGCACAACCATCTCTAGGGTTTACAGAGAATGGTCCGAAAAAGAAAAAAAATCCAGTGAGCGGCAGTTCTGTGGGCGGAAATGCCTTGTTGATGCCAGAGGTCAGAGGAGAATGGGCAGACTGGTTCGAGCTGATAGAAAGGCAACAGTGACTCAAATCGCCACCCGTTACAACCAAGGTAGGCCTAAGAGCATCTCTGAACGCACAGTGCGTCGAACTTTGAGACAGATGGGCTACAGCAGCAGAAGACCACACCGGGTACCACTCCTTTCAGCTAAGAACAGGAAACTGAGGCTACAATTTGTACTACAAGCTCATCGAAATTGGACAGTAGAAGATTGGAAAAACGTTGCTTGGTCTGATGAGTCTCGATTTCTGCTGCGACATTCGGATGGTAGGGTCAGAATTTGGCGTAAACAACATGAAAGCATGGATCCATCCTGCCTTGTATGGAGCATCTTTGGGATGTGCAGCCGACAAATCTGCGGCAACTGTGTGATGCCATCATGTCAATATGGACCAAAATCTCTGAGGAATGCTTCCAGCACCTTGTTGAATCTATGCCACGAAGAATTGAGGCAGTTCTGAAGGCAAAAGGGGGTCCAACCCGTTACTAGCATGGTGTACCTAATAAAGTGGCCGGTGAGTGTACATACATATTCTAGAATACCCAATGCGTTAGAATCGGGCCACCATCTAGTGCCCTAATAATAACTGTTCTTGATGTTACTGGGCAAGTGCAAAAAAAAAACAATTTGAAAATGGCAACCACCGTGCCTACGCACTAGCAGTTCAGTGTGAATAGAGATCCGGCACCATCTTGCTGGAGAAGAAAAAAAATGTCCTCCTTCCAAGATGGCGCCACCCATGCCTACACAGTAGCAGCTCTCGGAGATCGACGAGAGCTGTTACTGTACAGGCGCAGGCAGCGCCACCTTGGAGGAGGAAATTTTTGCTGCACCTGCATGTAGAAGGTTTTTTTTTCAATTTGTATATATAATATTAATTATGTAATTTAGGGGGCAGGTCAGTGAGGGATCAGTGACCTGTCAGCAGTCTTCATTATGAATAGCTAAGCAGAGGACCACATGAAGACGCCCCCGACAGGCCGCCATGGAGAACGAGAATCTCATTAACTCAAAACTGAAAATACAGATTAAACAACAACCACAAGAAGGATTTCATCAACCAAGGTATCATTTGAATCAGTATAACGGCGCTGACCTGACACTGTCTGTAGGTTACTGTGCAGAATCCAGCTGACAGGTTCCCTTTAACCCCTTCATGACCCAGCCTATTTTGGCCTTAATGACCTTGCCGTTTTTTGCAATTCTGACCAGTGTCCCTTTATGAGGTAATAACTCGGGAACGCTTCAACGGATTGTAGCGATTCTGAGATTGTTTTTTCGTGACATATTGGGCTTCATGTTAGTGGTAAATTTAGGTCGATAATTTCTGCGTTTATTTGTGAAAAAAATGGAAATTTGGCGAAAATTTTGAAAATTTTGTAATTTTCACATTTTGAATTTTCATTCTGTTAAACCAGAGAGTTATGTGACACAAAATAGTTAATAAATAACATTTACCACATGTTTACTTTACATCAGCACAATTTTGGAAACAACATTTTTTTTTGCTAGGAAGTTATAAGGGTTAAAATTTGACCAGTGATTTCTCATTTTTACAACAAAATTTACAAAACCATTTTTTTTAGGGACCACCTCACATTTGAAGTCAATTTGAGGGTTCTATATGGCTGAAAATACCCAAAAGTGACACCATTCTAAAAACTGCACCCCTCAAGGTGCTTAAAACCACATTCAAGAAGTTTATTAACCCTTCAGGTGTTTCACAGCAGCAGAAGCAACATGGAAGGAAAAAATGAACATTTAACTTTTTAGTCACAAAAATGATCTTTTAGCAACAATTTTTTTATTTTCCCAAGGGTAAAAGGAGAAACTGGACCACGAACTTTGTTGTCCAATTTGTTCTGAGTACGCTGATACCTCATATGTGGGGGTAAACCACTGTTTGGGCGCACGGCAGAACTCGGAAGGGAAGGAGCGCCATTTGACTTTTTGAATGAAAAATTGGCTCCAATCTTTAGCGGACACCATGTCGCGTTTGGAGAGCCCCCGTGTGCCTAAACATTGGAGCTCCCCCACAAGTGACCCCATTTTGGAAACTAGACCCCCCAAGGAACTTATCTAGAAGCATAGTGAGCACTTTAAACCCCCAGGTGCTTCACAAATTGATCCGTAAAAATGAAAAAGTACTTTTTTTTCACAAAAAAAATATTTTAGCCTCAATTTTTTAATTTTCACATGGGCAACAGGATAAAATGGATCCTAAAATTTGTTGGGCAATTTCTCCTGAGTACACTGATACCTCACATGTGGGGGTAAACCACTGTTTGGGCACATGGTAAGTCTCGGAAGGGAAGGAGCGCAATTTGACTTTTTGAATGAAAAATTATCTCCATCGTTAGCGGACACCATGTCGCGTTTGGAGAGCCCCTGTGTGACTAAACATTGGAGCTTCCCCACAAGTGACCCCATTTTGGAAAGGAGACCCCCCAAGGAACTTATCTAGATGCATAGTGAGCACTTTAAACCCTCAGGTGCTTCACAAATTGATCCGTAAAAATGAAAAAGTACTTTTTTTTCACAAAAAAATTCTTTTAGCCTCAATTTTTTAATTTTCACATGGGCAACAGGATAAAATGGATCCTAAAATTTGTTGGGCAATTTCTCCTGAGTACGCCGATACCTCATATGTGGGGGTAAACCACTGTTTGGGCGCATGGCAAGGCTCGAAAGGGAAGGCGCGCCATTTGACTTTTTGAATGGAAAAGTAGCTCCAATCGTTAGCGGACACCATGTCGCGTTTGGAGAGCCCCTGTGTGCCTAAACATTGGAGCTCCCCCACAAGTGACCCCATTTTGGAAACTAGACCCCCCAAGGAACTTATCTAGATGCATAGTGAGCACTTTAAACCAACAAGTGCTTCACAGAAGTTTATAACGCAGAGCCATGAAAATAAAAAATAATTTTTCTTTCCTCAAAAATTATTTTTAGCCCAGAATTTTTTATTTTCCCAAGGGTAACAGGAGAAATTGGACCCCAAATGTTGTTGTCCAGTTTGTCCTGAGTACGATGATACCCCATATGTGGGGGTAAACCACTGTTTGGGTGCACGGCAGGGCTTGGAAGGGAAGGCACGCCATTTGGCTTTTTGAATGGAAAATTAGCTCCAATCATTAGCGGACACCATGTCGCGTTTGGAGAGCCCCTGTGTGCCTAAACATTGGAGCTTCCCCATAAGTGACCCCATTTTGGAAACTAGACCTCCCAAGGAACTAATCTAGATGTGTGGTGAGCACTTTGAACCCCCAAGTGCTTCACAGAAGTTTATAACGCAGAGCCATGAAAATAAAAAATATTTTTTCTTTTCTCAAAAAAATTTTTTTAGCCCTGAATTTTTTATTTTTCCAAGGGTAACAGGGGAAATTTGACCCCAATAGTTGTTGTCCAGTTTCTCCTGAGTACGCTGATACCCCATATGTGGGGGTAAACCACTGCTTGGGCACACGTCGGGGTTCAGAAGGGAAGTAGTGACGTTTTGAAATGCAGACTTTGATGGAATGCTCTGCGGGCGTCACGTTGCGTTTGCAGAGCCCCTGATGTGCCTAAACAGTAGAAACCCCCAACAAGTGACCCCATTTTGGAAACTAGACCCCCAAATGAACTTATCTAGATGTGTGGTGAGCACTTTGAACCCCTAAGTGCTTCACAGAAGTTTATAACGCAGAGCCGTGAAAATAATAAATACGTTTTCTTTCCTCAAAAAAAAATTTTGTAGCCCTGATTTTTTTATTTTCCCAAGGGTAACAGGAGAAATTTGACCCCAAGATTTGTTGTCCAGTTTCTCCTGAGTATGCTGATACCCCATATGTGGGGGTAAACCACTGTTTGGGCACATGCCGGGGCTTGGAAGTGAAGTAGTGATGTTTTGAAATGCAGACTTTGATGGAATGCTCTGCGGGCATCACGTTGCGTTTGCAGAGCCCCTGATGTGCCTAAACAGTAGAAACCCCCCACAAGTGACCCCATTTTGGAAACTAAACCCCCAAGGGAACTTATCTAGATGTGTGGTGAGCACTTTGAACCTCTAAGTGCTTCACAGAAGTTTATAACGCAGAGCCGTGAAAATAATAAATACGTTTTCTTTCCTCAAAAAAAATTTTTTAGCCCTGATTTTTTTTATTTTCCCAAGGGTAACAGGAGAAATTTGACCCCAAGAGTTGTTGTCCAGTTTCTCCTGAGTACGGTGATACCCCATATGTGGGGGTAAACCACTGTTTGGGCACATGCCGGAGCTCGGAAGTGAAGTAGTGACGTTTTGAAATGCAGACTTTGATGGAATGCTCTGCGGGCATCACGTTGCGTTTGCAGAGCCCCTGATGTGCCTAAACAGTAGAAACTCCCCACAAGTGACCCCATTTTGGAAACTAAACCCCCAAGGGAACTTATCTAGATGTGTGGTTAGCACTTTGAACCCCCAAGTGCTTCACAGAAGTTTATAACGCAGAGCCGTGAAAATAAAAAATCATTTTTCTTTCCTCAAAAATAATTTTTTAGCCCGCAATTTTTTATTTTCCCAAGGGTTACAGGAGAAATTGGACCCCAAAAGTTGTTGATCAGTTTCTCCTGAGTACGCTGGTACCCCATATGTGGGGGTAAAGCACTGTTTGGGCACACGTCGGGGCTCGGAAGGGAGAGAGCACCATTTTACTTTTTCAACGCAAGATTGGCTGGAATCAATGGTGGCGCCGTGTCGCGTTTGGAGACCCCCTGATGTGCCTAAAAAGTGGAAACCCCTCAATTCTAACTCCAACACTAACCCCAACACACCCTAATCCCAACCCTAACCACAACCCTAACCCCAACACACCCCTAACCCTAGTCTTACCCCTAATTCCAACCCTAAGGCTATGTGCTCACGTTGCGGATTTGTGTGGATTTTTCTGCAGTTTTTGAAAAATCTGCAGGTAAAACGCACTGCGCTTTACCTGCGGATTTACCGCGGATTTCCAGTGTTTTTTGTGTGGATTTCACTTGCGGATTCCTATTATGGAGCAGGTGTAAAACGCTGCGGAATTGCACAAAGAATTGACATGCTGCGGAAAATACAACGCAGCGTTTCCGCGCTGTATTTTCCGCACCATGGGCACAGCGGATTTGGTTTTCCATAGGTTTACGTGGTACTGTAAACGTGATGGAAAACTGATACGAATCCGCAGCGACCAATCCGCTGCGGATCCGCAGCCAAATCCGCACCGTGTGCACATAGCCTAATTCTAACCCTAATTCTAACCCTAAGTGCAACCCTAGCCCTAAGTGCAACCCTAGCCCTAAGTGCAACCCTAAGTGCAACCCTAGCCCTAAGTGCAACCCTAAGTGCAACCCTAGCCCTAAGTGCAACCCTAAGTGCAACCCTAAGTGCAACCCTAGCCCTAAGTGCAACCCTAAGTGCAACCCTAAGTGCAACCCTAGCCCTAAGTGCAACCCTAAGTGCAACCCTAAGTGCAACCCTAAGTGCAACCCTAGCCCTAAGTGCAACCCTAAGTGCAACCCTAAGTGCAACCCTAGCCCTAAGTGCAACCCTAGCCCTAAGTGCAACCCTAAGTGCAACCCTAGCCCTAAGTGCAACCCTAAGTGCAATCCTAAGTGCAACCCTAGCCCTAAGTGCAACCCTAAGTGCAACCCTAAGTGCAACCCTAGCCCTAAGTGCAACCCTAAGTGCAACCCTAGCCCTAAGTGCAACCCTAGCCCTAAGTGCAACCCTAAGTGCAACCCTAAGTGCAACCCTAAGTGCAACCCTAGCCCTAAGTGCAACCCTAAGTGCAACCCTAAGTGCAACCCTAAGTGCAACCCTAAGTGCAACCCTAGCCCTAAGTGCAACCCTAAGTGCAACCCTAAGTGCAACCCTAAGTGCAACCCTACCCCTAACCCTAACCCTACCCCTAACCCTAACCCTAATGGAAAAACTAAAATAATTATATTTTCTGTATTTTATTATTATCCCTACCTATGGGGGTGATAAAGGGGGTGATTTATTTACTATTTTTTTTATTTTGATCGCTGTGATAGAACTTATCACAGCGACCAAAATGTGCAGGAACGAATCTGCCGGCTGTCAGATTCGGCGGGCGTACTGCTCATGCGCCCGCCATTTTCCAAGATGGCGGCGCCCATGAAGCAGACGGCCGGACACCGGGAGGGACATCGGAGCTAGGTAAGTATGGGGGGGTGGGACCGGAACACGGGGGGGGGATCGGAGGACCTGGGGAGCGGACAGGAGGACCGGGGGAGCCGACAGGAGGGAGGAGGGGAGCGGAACGGACATCGGGGCAAAAAGGACGACTGGGGGGGCGATCGGTGGGCTGGGGTGGGGGCAGATCGGGGTCTCCAGCCATGGCAGATGCTATTGCAGCATCGGCCATGGCTGGATTGTAATATTTCACCATTTTCATAGGTGAAATATTACAAATCGCTCTGATTGGCAGTTTCACTTTCAACAGCCAATCAGAGCGATCGTAGCCACGGGGGGGTTAAGCCACCCCCCCCTGGGCTGAAGTACCACTCCCCCTCTCCCTGCAGATCGGGTAAAATAGGAGTTAACCCCTTCACCCGATCTGCAGGGACGCGATCATTCTGTGACACAGCATATGCGTCACAGGTCGGGAAGGCACCGACTTTCATGACGCATACGCTGTGTCACAGGTCGGGAAGGGGTTAAAGTCAACATTAACATTTTATTGAGCCTTGTCACATGACTTAGGATAAAAGCCAAACCAGACACTACACTTGCAGTTTTTCAAGGTGTTTGCCCTTCATCAGTGCAAAATAAGAGTTCTGATTTGGCTGGATGATAGACTTCCGACGGGATCGAAGGGGTAATATCTTTCATTTGAGAGTGACATGCCAGTTATGTGACATGTCTGTTTTTGCACACCTGTTTTACTAGTCCAATTTGACAACTACACATACTACATTTATACTGCAGTCTCTTGCCACCTTTTCCTTTCTGTTCATGTACCTACCTAGCTAACCTTTTTCACTGCAAGTTTTAAAAAATTGGAGTTTAAAACATAGTCAAAAGTAAATTACAGCATTGTACAAAATGTATGGTAAATAAAAAAAATGGCAATGGCAATGGACAAGGGAAAAGGTAAAATAAAAACACACAGCTAAGAATATGGGAGCTGCTAGCAGCAGCACAAGCACCATCAGCACTGGTATCAGTTGTCTGGGCATATTAGTGTGGAGGAAGTGGAGGTCATTATGGAACAAGTGACAAATTATGTGCTTCAGTCGCAACAGGATGATGTTACCTCTATCAGCGACACCATAGGTTTGAGTCAGAGTTCTGCACAGAATGGTCTTAGAGTGTTATTCACATTTTTTCAGGCCATTTCTAATACCTGCAGTTTGTTGCAAATTTATTTGCCGTGAATCAAATTTTCTGTAAAAATTTGCCACACCTGGCCATTTACAATATCAAAAGATCTGATAATTTCTAGTTAAGTCAATAGGGATGCTGAAATGTAGAGTACATGAAAACTGTTCAGCGACAGTTCCAGTGTACACCAGGAGCTCCAAACAAGAGAGGCAGTAATATGAATTTTTAACTTATTCTAAACTGTAAATAATCTTAATTATAGAAATCCTGATATACTTATATAAATTTTACAACTAGAAACTCCAGTGGCATGGCACTACTATGTTCAGTAACCTGGATAACCTACAATATCCACTGAAGATGATTTTTTTTCTTTGCTCTGATGCCATTCACTTAATGCTAGCTTTGTTATTTTCTTTCCAATAACATTTTGATTGCAGCCGAAAAAGCAATTTTAAGTTACACACTCTAGACTCTTAACAGGCAGCACTTACACCTAGACTTGCAAATAAAAACTAAAAATATGTCTCCCGTAAGAAATGGCATTTTGCAAAGAGGTGAAATACACTTCATGTCCCCAATCAGAGAGCATAACTGTGCAACTCTCAGGATTATAATGTTGAGAACACGCAGAGTTGCTTAAAAGGTGGAGAGGAGAAGCTGCTTATCGAGTTCGGTTGCAAAGCCACCTGCTATGCCAGTTCACAGCGCAGTAGAATCAAAATGTTTTTAGCCATGCTGAGATTAAACTTTACTTAATAGTGCAAAAAAAATACTTACAAAACAGTTTATATATAGGTCACAAAATGTATAACATATAGATGATGCCAAGATATCACTGCAGGTCGTGGGGAGATAATATATTCTATATTATTCAGATTTTCCAAGATATGGAAATTGTTGCTACTTGTTATTGTCATTTTTATTTACGGTACATCCAGTTAAGAACATGTTAAAATATTCAGGTCATTGTATTCATATGTAAGGATAAACGGCATAAACATTCACAGCCTATAAATTGCTACTCTATATAGATGGCTATGTAGGGCTCCTAAAAACAGTGGCATGTAAATGTTTGAGCACCGCTGGCCAAATTACTGTTATTGTGTAACAGTAAAGCAAGTCGAAGATGAAATGATCTCTAGAAGCCCTAAAGTTAAAGATGACATATTTCCCTTGTATTTTAGGCAAAAACAAAAACAAACAAACAAACAAACAAAAAAACAAAATATATATATATATATATATATATATATATATATATATAATGTATTTACAGCTATTGTATCTTACAGTTATTAGGTTATTATAGTTATTATAGTTATTACAGTTATTAGATTCTTTAGAAGGACATAGAATATAGGCTGAACTGCGCTAACAATGTTACTATGTTGCTGTGTGTGTGTATATGTATATATATATATATATATATATATATATATGTATATATATAAATATACTTTTTAAAAAATAAAGGGAACACTAAAATCCCACATCCTGGATATCACAGAGTTAGGCTACGTTCACATTTGCGTTGTGCGCCACAGCGTCGGCGACGCAACGCACAACGCAAACAAAAACGCAGCAAAACGCATGCAAAACGCTGCGTTTTGCGACGCATGCGTCCTTTTTTTGGTTGATTTTGGACGCAGCAAAAATGCAACTTGCTGCGTCCTCTGCGCCCGGACGCGTGCGCCGCAGTGACGCATGCGTCGCAAAACGCAAGTGCAACGCATGTCCATGCGCCCCCATGTTAAATATAGGGGCGCATGACGCATGCGGCGACGCTGCGGCGCCCGACGCTGCGGCGCAGACCGCAAATGTGAACGTAGACTTAAATATTCCAGTTATAAATCATTATTCATTACATAGTGGAATGTGTTGAGAACAACAAAGCCTGAAAATGATCAACGTAAATCACAACTAATATCCCACGGAGGTCTGGAGTTGGAATGATGCTCAAAATCAAAGTGGAAAATGAAGTTACAGGCTGATCCAACTTCAGTGGAAATGCCTCAAGACAAGGAAATGATGCTCAGTAGTGTGTGTGGCCTCCACATGCCTGTATGACCTCCCTACAATGCCTGGGCATGCTCCTGATGAGGCGGTGGATGGTCTCCTGAGGGATCTCCTCCTAGACCTGGACTAAAGCATCTGCCAACTGCGGGACAGTCTGTTGTGCAATGTGATGCTGGTGAATGGTGGGAGACATGATGTCCCAGATGTGTTCATTCGGATTCAGGTCTGCTGAACAGGCAATGCCTTCATCTTGCAGGAACTGCTGACACACTCCAGCCACATCTGGCATCTGAGGTCTGGCATTGTCCTGCATTAGAAGGAACCCAGGGCCAACCACACCAGCATATGGTCTCACAAGGGGTCTAACGGCAGTCAGGCTACCTCTGGCAAGCACAGACCTGCTGCTCGGTTGTTGCCCTCCTAGGGCCGCCTCCACATTTCGTGGTGTACTGGTCTGTCTCCTGGTAGCGACTCCAGCCTCTGGACACTACGCTGACAGACACATCAAGCCTTCTTGCCACAGCTCACATTGATGTGCCATTCTGGATGAGCTGCACTACCTGAGCCACTTGTAGAGTCCATCTCATGCTACCACGAGTGTGAAAGCTCAACCAACATTCAAAAGTGACCAAAACATCAGCCAGAAAGCATTGGTACTGAGATATGGTCTGTGGTCCCCACCTGCAGAACCACTCCTTTATTGAGTGTGTCTTGATAATTGCCAATAATTTCCATCTGTTATCTATTCTATTTGCACAACAGAATGTGAAATTGATTGTCAAACAGTGTTGCTTCCTAAGTGGACAGTTTGATTTCACAGATGTTTGATTTACTTGGAGTTATATTCTGTTGTTTAAGTGTTCCCTTTATTTTTTTGAGCAGTGTATATATATATATATATATATATATATATATATATATATATAATATATAAAGCTGAATGTGTGTGTGTATGTACGTGTGTGTGTATGTCCGGGATTGGCATCTGCGCACACTACCATGTGCTTAAACACATATACCACTCTCAGCACACATTTCACCACACATACACCAACCTCGCCACATAAAAGTCGAAACACAAAAGTCGCCGCTCAAAACTCGCCACGCGCAAAACTCGCCACATGCAAAACTCGCCACGTGCAAAACTAGGCTCACGCAAAACTCGCCACACGTGCAAAACTCACCTCATGGAAAACTCGCCACATGCAAAACTTGCACATGCGGAAAAATTGCCACATGCACAAAAGTTGCAACACATGCAAAAGTTGCCTCCCACAAAACTTGCACATACTCAAAACGCACCACAGATAAAACTCGCCACGCGCAAAACTCGCCAAGCGCAAAACTTGCTGCACACAACTTGCTACACTAACCTGTCACATGCAACTCGACACACAAAAAGTTGCTACATGCATGTCACCACACAAAACTCATCTCACAAAAGTCGCTACACACATGTCGCCACACGCAACTCAACACACACAACTTGACACATGAAACTCACCATAAAACACACACAAGTCTGGTATTATCCTTCAAAAATAAAAATCTGATTAATAAGCAGACAAACTACAAGAGCAACAAATGTACCATATAGGAAATACAACGGCTGTCAGTCACATGACCTGTCTATTATGTGTATGTGTGAGCTAATATATACTGCCAGGTGGGAGGGCTTCCTGTTGGCTGGGGATTTATCAGGCTGCCAATTTAGCTTACAAATACTGAGTTAAAAATACTGAACAAATAACGTGTGAATGAGGTCTAATACAGGAGGAGATGACACACAGATATATACTATATACAGGAGGAGATGACACACAGGTACATACTATATACAGGGGAGATGCCACACACATATATACTATATACAGGAGGAGATGACACACAGATATATACTATATACAGGAGGAGATGACACACAGGTATATACTATATACAGGGGAGATGACACACACATATATACTGTATACAGGGGAGATGACACACAGGTATATACTATATACAGGAGGAGATGACATACAGGTATATACTATATACAGGAGGAGATGACACACACATATATACTATATACAGGGGAGATGACATATAGGTATATACTATATACAGGAGGAGATGACACTCTGGTATATACTATATACAGGAGCAGATGACATACAGTATATATTATATACAGGGGAGATGACACACAGGTATATACTATATACAGGGGAGATGACACACAGGTATATACTATATACAGGGGAGATGACACACACATATATACTATATACAGGGGAGATGACACACACATATATGCTATATATAGGGGAGATGACACACAGGTATATACTATATACAGGAGCAGATGACACACAGGTATATACTATATACAGGAGGAGATGACTTACAGGTACACACTATATACAGGGGAGAGGACACACACATATATACTATATACAGGGGAGATGACGCACAGATATATACTATATACAGGGGAGATGACATACAGGTATATACTATATACAGGAGGAGATGACACACACATATGTACTATATACAGGGGAGATGACGCACAGATATATACTATATACAGGGGAGATGACATACAGGTATATACTATATACAGGAGATGACACACAGATATATACTATATACAGGAGGAGATGACACACAGGTATATACTATATGCAGGGGAGATGACACACACATATATACTATATACAGGGTAGATGACACACAGGTATATACTATATACAGGAGGAGATGACATACAGGTATATACTATATACAGGAGGAGATGACACACACATATATACTATATACAGGGGAGATGACACACAGGTATATACTATATACAGGAGCAGATGACACACAGGTATATACTATATACAGGAGGAGATGACATTCAGGTATATACTATATACAGGAGCAGATGACACACAGGTATATACTATATACAGGAGCAGATGACATACAGGTACATACTATATACAGGAGAAGATGACACACAGGTACATACTATATACAGGAGGAGATGACATACAGGTACATACTGTATACAGGAGGAGATGACATACAGGTGCATACTATATACAGGGGAGATGACACACAGATATATACTATATACAGGAGGAGAGATGACACATGTATATACTATATACAGGAGGAGATGACATACAGTTATATACTATATAAAAGAGGAGATGACACATAGGTATATAGAGGAGGAGATGACATACAGCAGGTATATACTATATACAGGGGAGATGACATACATATATATACTATATATAGGAGAAGGTGACATACAGGTATAAAGTATATACAGCAGAGATGACATACAGGTATATACAATATACAGGAGGAGATGACATACAGCAGGTATATAATTTACAGGGGAGATGACATACAGGTATATACTATATACAGGAGATGACATACAGGTGTATACTATATATAAGGAAGATGACAAACATGTATATACTGAGGGGAAAATGAGAGGTGTGAGGTGACAATTAAAAGGTGTGAGGTGAAAATGAAAAGGTGTGAGTGCAAAATGCGAAATTGTAAAGCGCTGCGGAATATGTTAGCGCTATATAAAAATAAAGATTATTATTATTATAAAATGAGAGGAGTGAGGGAAAGTAGTGGAGTGATCGGAAAATGACAGATGTGAGGTCGAAATGACAAGTGTTAAGGGGGAATGAGAGGAGTGAGGGGGAATGAGAAGAGTGATGGGGGAAATAAGAGGAGTGAGGGGGAAAATCAGAGGTGTAAGGGAGAAAATGAGAGATGTGAGGGGGAAAATGAGAGGCGTGATGGGAAAATAAGAGAAGTGAGGTGCTATAACTAACCACAGATATTTACTATGCCCAGGCAATGCCGGGCTCTTCAGCTAGTTTATATATATATATATATATATATATATATATATATATATATACTGTATATATAGTAATTTTTTAAATTGAAAAAGCTACAAAAAGGAAACTGGGCTGATGCAAAAGTTTGAGCACCCCTGGAGCTTACGGACCTCACCTGGGAGAGGGATGACCTTTGCCTCCAGGCCAGCCATATCACCACCTGTTCCTGGTACCCTGGACTGTGACCTGCTACCATCAGTAAACCAGGTAAAGAAGTTACAACTCTGTGTCCTCCGTTTATTTGCCGGCATACACCATCCTTGCCAAGCACACCGGGAGCCCTGGGGACCCCGCTTCACCTGTGGGAAGCGTCACCATCTATGCTCCAGTAACATCACCCCAGAGGACCCCTTTAAGCAGCGTCGGTCCCTACTGACCAAGAACCACAGGTGGCATCACGAACACAATCTTTAATACAAATCCCTTTAAAAGACCTTTCCCCTTTTAATTTGGCGCCCAGGGCCATGGACCGAGTTGCAGCCACTGTGACATCCCCTTTAAGTGGGCCGGACCCGGTAACGAGTATCCCACTGCCCAGATGGGTGACTCACTATATGCATTGTTTTTCTCCCAGCGATGCTGTTGCTCTTCAAGAGTCTCATTTGCCGTTCTTGTCTTCGACATTGTGCCTTTGCTGCTTTCATTTCATTGTCATTGGCGTACTTTTTTAGGAGGAGCCATGTCGGCATTGATGCTTGCTTTTTAAAGGGGTTTTCCCACAAAATGAATCCTCTGTGATCCCCTGCTGTAACATCAGTATTGTCTTTTTCTTCCTCACCTGCCCAGGAGATGTGGTATGCTCCATACATGGTCAGACACAGTCAATTTTTAAAATGAACTTTCGTTCATGGGAAAACCCCTGTAATGTGACCGGCTTCCTCTGCCTGTAGACACGTTGCGCACCTGCCACCGGGATCAGCCGAATGATTCACTGCACCTGCGTGTAATTCACGCAGGTGCAGTAAATCAGACTGCTGCCATCTTTGCGCAGACAGATAGCGGCGGTCACATTAAAACTGCGCATGCACTCCTCCTGTACAAAGATGGCGGCAGTCAATGAATCATTCGGCTTATCCGGGCAGCGGCGTGTTCACGACGGTGTTCCACTGGTGGTACCGCGCAAGAGGCTGTTGAGTGTGTAAGAGTGTGTGAGTGTGAGATTGTGAGTGTGTGTGGTGTGTGGTGTGACGGTGTTCTGCTGGCAGTATCGCTCAATAGGTTGGTACAAGCAGCAGTTTCCATATTGAGACACCCATCACTTGGGTGTCCCAATATGGCGGTCGGTGAACTTCCTTCGCTTGGAATTCTAGGATACAGTGACATCTGGATAAAAATGGAAATGAAAACATTACAAGGCAATTATATAAAGAGATTAGAACTGAACAGGGGCTGTGTATTAAGGTACCGTTACACTAAACGAATTACCAACGATCACGACCAGCGATACGACCTGGCCGTGATCGTTGGTAAGCCGTTGTGTGGTTGCTGGGGAGCTGTCACACAGACAGCTCTCTCCAGCGACCAACGATCAGGGGAACGACTTCGGCATCATTGAAACTGTTTTCAACGATGCCGAAGTCCCCCTGCAGCACCCGGGTAACCAGGACAAACATCAAGTTACTAAGTGCAGGGCCACGCTTAGTGACCCGATATTTACCCTGGTTACCATTGTAAAAGTAAAAAAAAAAGTACATACTCACATTCTGATGTCTGTCACGTCCCCCGGCGTCACAGGGTTAAAACTGCTTTCGGCAGGAGCGCTGCTAATATGCACGCGCTGCTGCCGAGAGCTTCCCTGCAGTGAGTGTGTCAGCACCAGCAGTAACAGCGGTGACGTCACCGCTGTGCTCTGCTTTACGGCCGGCGCTGACACAGTCAGTGCAGGGAAGCTCTCGGCAGCAGCGCGTGCATTACCAGCGCTCCTGCCGAAAGCTGTTTTAACCCTGTGGACGCCGGGGGACGTGACAGACATCAGAATGTGAGTATGTAGTGTTTTTTTTTAACTTTTACAATGGTAACCAGGGTAAATATCGGGTTACTAAGTGCGGCCCTGCGCTTAGTAACCCGATATTTACCCTGGTTACAAGTGAACACATCGCTGGATCGTCGTCACAAACGCCGATCCAGCGGGTGACAGCGGGTGATCAGCGACCAAAAAAAGGTCCTGATCATTCCCATCGACCAATGATCTCCCAGCAGGGGCCTGATCGTTGGTCGCTGTCACACATAACGAGATCGTTAGCGGGGATCGTTGCTACGTCACCAAAAGCGTGACGTTGCAACGATATCGTTAACGATATCGTTATGTGTGACTCAGCCTTTACAGTTATTATGAAGTAAAGATATCCTCGTTCCTGAGCACCAAAGCCTACAGAATTTGTTATCTACAAACAGAAGAAAGCAAATATGAACAAATAGATATACAAATAAAAGAACACAGCAGCACTCTATAAGCGCTAAGATGCAAACACTGAATATATTTACTTTGAACTGAATTATTAATATGTAAAACATACTTACAAGGCTATGTGCACACGTTCCAGATTTTTCGCGTTTTTTTTTTTTTCGGCGGTTTTCCTCTGCACAAATGTTTAAAAATCGGATACATTCAACATCCCATCAATTTAATGCATTCCGCAATTTTTGTGCCCATGCTGCGTTTTTTTCCGTGAAAAAAAATGCATCGCGGAAAAAAACGCAGCATGTTCATTAATTTTGTGGATTTTTCATGGATTTACTGCTATATTATTGCATTGGGGACCTCCGGAAAAATCTGCAAAAAATCCGCAAAAAAACTGAGCAAAAAACACGCAAAAAAGCAAGCGAGTGAATTTCCTGCAAAAGTAGTCCGTATTTGCTCAGGAAAATTCTGCAAACTTTCCTAAACGTGTGTACATAGCCTTAATGTGAAGGTACTTGGAGCGTAAATTGGCCAATTCATGAGAGTCCACAAGCTGAGACAAGGTGTTCCTTTCTTTGATGAGACCCTAGCCTAATATTTATTAAACATATCTCTCCTTGGCTATAAGGGTACTGACACACAGTCACACTTTGGACGCTACGACGGCACGATCCGTGACGTCGCAGCGTCGTATCAGTATCGCTCCAGCGTCGTAGACTGCGGTCACACTTTGCAATCACGGCGCTGGAGCGATGCCGAAGTCCCCGGGTAACCAGGGTAAACATCGGGTTACTAAGCGCAGGGCCGCGCTTAGTAACCCAATGTTTACCCTGGTTACCAGCGTAAACGTAAAAAAAACAAACCGTACATACTCACATTCCGGTGTCTGTCCCCCGGCGTTCTGCTTCTCTGCACTGTGTAAGCAGCAGAGCCGGAAAGCACAGCGGTGACGTCAGACGTCACCGCTGTGCTCACTTTCCGGCTGGCAGGCGCTCACAGTGCAGAGAAGCTGAGACGCCGGAGGACAGACACCGGAATGTGAGTATGTACTGTTTGTTTTTTTTACGTTTACGCTGGTAACCAGGGTAAACATCGGGTTACTAAGCGCGGCCCTGCGCTTAGTTACCCGATGTTTACCCTGTTACAAGCGAACACATCGCTGGATCGCTGTCACACACAACGATCCAGCGATGTCAGCGGGTGATCAAGCGACGAAAGAAAGTTCCAAACGATCTGCTACGACGTACGATTCTCAGCAGGGTCCCTGATCGCTGCTGCGTGTCAGACACAGCGATATCGTATGGATATCGCTGGAACGTCACGGATCATACTGTCGTAGCGATCAAAGTGTGACTGTGTGACAGTACCCTTAGTCTACAAATGTAAAGGGCTGGTAGGAGCCAGATTCAGGGTGCAGTTTTTTGTTTATTATAGTATACTATTGGAGCTTTTTACTGCTTGCTTTTCCGACTGACCACTCCTCCCATCAGCCTAAGGTTGTTTTGAATTAGTGTCCTTTAGGGCGCAGTCAGACGGCCATATAAATTGCGCCATGATCAGAATGCAGTGCATGGACTTGCTCTCCCAATCCAAGCATGACAGCTTCATGTATTTCTATGCAGCTGTCATGCTCAGGTTGGGAGAGCCGCCAGCCAATCTGTGAACTCTGTTCCGATCATGGTCCAATTTATACTGCCGTCTGACTGTTCCCTTAAATTTGAAGACTTTGGGCTCTGGAAAGACATGTTTGATAGATATTAAGTTTAGAGTCCCATCAAAGAGAGGTCACCTTGTTGCAGCTGTTGGGCTCTTGGAGCGCCCGCTAGAACCGTGGGGTACTCGGGCCGGGTCCGTCGGTATTTAAAGGGGTGGTCACAGTGGCAGTGACCCAGTCCGTGGCCCTGGGCGTCCAGTAAAAGGGGGAGAATGAAAGTGAAGAATAAAGTCTATAAAGGATAATTCGTGATGCCACCTGTGGTATTTGGCCAGGGATTGCCGGGCTGATGGAGTTGCAGCAGAGTTGGTATAGCTCCCCACAGGTAGAGCTTAGTCTCCAGGGCTACCGATACAGTTGGTAAGAGTGATGATTGACAGTGGGGTGCAGGACTGAGGGTGCAGGAAATAATTTAAGGACACATGGATAGCAGTTTCCTTTACCTTTTACTGATGAAACGCAGGTACAGTCCAGGGTACAGGTAGCAGGTGGTGATGGGGTCCGGGCAGCCTGGAAACAGCTTGGGATCCACCTAGCCAGGTGGGTTCGGAGGCCTTCCTTCTGCACTGTATACTCTGACCCTTGCTGCCTGAAGCTCTGCACAAGTCCTCTTAGTGTCTGTACTCCCAACCTGTATGGCTGACAGCTTGAAACTTTCATGGGCACTGTCTTCTCACTGACAGCCCCAGGCTCCTGACTTGCTGTGGTGCCTGCAGGTGTTAGATGGGACAAGAAACATGCAATCTCCTGTCCTCTGTTTTCACTGACTGGGTATGCAATTCCCACACCACCATGGACTCCGGTGTCCGGCCTCTTTCTGGGGTGAACCCAGTCGCAGCTTCAGACCCCAGGCTCCTCTCCTTTGCCTCTTCTCCTCTCACTGTCCCTGCACACACTCACCAACCGACTGCCTAACTCCGCCCCTAGGCCAGAATTTTATAGGGAAGCTCCCCTGAAACCGGGTTTAGAGCTCCCCCTTCTGGTCTGGAGTCAGGGCGGTGTTGCATGTCAGTATTAACTGATTAGGGGATCCCTCCTTGCTTTCAGGCATGACATAAAACCCATGAGGAAGGCAATGCCATTGTGCATCTGGACTCCTGGGGTGCCACACTCTCATGAGTTGTATAAAAGTATATTCTATATAGCAGTAATAGAGTAGAAATTTCACATATTCAATGTTTAAATACATCTTAGCACTTACAGTGTGCTGCTGTATTCTATTGTTTGTAGAATTTGGAATCTTCAAGTTACTGTGCCAAGATCAAGTATGTTTAATAAGATGTTAATCTACCCTTTTTAGGTCAGTTCCCCTTGTTTTGTGAGTTCCTGAAAGAGCAAGAAGCAGAAGACTATTTGGCCAGTTATCATTCCACTAATGTTTTATTATGTGTTTTATAGGAAAATCAGTAAAATATGATGGTGGGATAACGATAACATGCAGAACGATTTCACAGTTACTGTATTATAAGCATGGAGAGACTATTCTCAGTCTATGTAATAGGTCTTTTTTGTGGAAAATACTATGTGTTTTGTTCATGTTTTCAATCTGAATATAAAAAACTATTTTTGTTTTTGCAATGTAGATACTAATGAATTTTCTACAATTATACGTTATGGCACAAAATTAGATTTCTATAGCTTTTTGTCTTATGCCATTTTAATTACAATCGCCATAGTGTTATAGATGGAAGTTACTTTAAAAAAATTCAGCATCACAATAAAGTCCTAATTACATGTTTATAAAATTAATTATCCATAAATGTCTTTCATAAAGAGGAGGCTTTGGTCAACATTGAAAATTCAATGGCTCCCCACCGTACACATTGTCTTTACAGCCCACATTCTATAGAGGAGCCACGGTGACCTTAGCTGTAAGTAATGTAACCATGCTAGGATAATTAGTAAATAATGAACCCTTCCATTAATGAGAAAATTTAATGAACATATGTGATAAACAATGAGTACATGCAGTTCATGGTGGAAAATGGCAATAGAAGTATTTATAATAGGCCTGTCAAAACAGAAGTTTTTAGTAGATGACTATATTACGCAGACAGTGTCTCAAACTTCCATAACTGCATTCAGAAATATTCTTCACAGAAGCCACATGGCTATTAGGAGACTGTGGCTCGAAGATGTTCCCTGACTTCTATGAGGGACGATAGTGGACATGAGATAAGAATGTGTAGAGGTTACTGTATAGAAAGGGAAAGGAATGGAGCTGTGTCCATCATCTATTGTCAGTGTTGGGTCCTGGGTTTTTTACCTTCAGCTTTATGAGATGATAAAGATGACTGCTTATAGCTGAGTTATAAAAACAGGAGGTGTCAGTCTATTATGAGGCTCAGAAATAGTCTTAAAACAGGATTTTTAAGATGTATTACTTATTGAAAATGAAAACAAAATTAACAAAAATCCTTAAAGCACCACTCCGGCATTTATTTTCAGTGCTGGAGTGGTACCACTAAGGTAAGCTCCTTGTCTATAGAAATATACCTATCAGTTGCTGTCTTCTGTTCTCAGCGCCACCCCAGTCATCTTCTATTGTTTAAGACCTGACAGCTTTCTCAAGTGTTTATTGGGCCAGCCGGAGGTCACTTCTCAATGTAAGTCTGAGAGCCAGAAGGAGGTCAGAACGAGGCTCTCATATAGACATTGAGAACTTGGGACCCTTACATCTGATATCCAATCAAGCAGAAGCTGTGGTCAAAAGATGACAGTGCAGGACCAGAGTGGTGCAGGTGTGAGACCCCAGGGTCCTGGTTGTCACAGTGGCATTGCTTTCCTCACGGGAAGAGTGATGTCATGCTTGGAAGCGAAGGAAGATCTTCTTATCAGGTAATCACAAAGCAAACAACATGTTCATACTCCAGGCCAGAAGGGGGAGCTGATCCTGCTAATGGGTGGGTCCCCTATAAATACATTCTGGTCTGGAGGGAAAGTTAGTTGGTGAGAGGAGAGTGTTTTTGCCAGACAGCAGACTGGAGCAGTCTGAGCCAGAGAGCAGTGTGAGGGGCTGTGCAGCCTGAGGTGCTGCAGCTCCTGGTTAGTGATATACAGAAGGAAGAACAGCATTTAGTGAGCGTACAGGAGAGCGAAACATGGGAGAGTGACAAATGGGGAGGACAGCTGCGACTGGGCTACCTCCCTAGCAGAGCGCATATTCCGGTAGCCAGAAGACTGAGGTTATGTCGGACTCTAGGTGGCACAGCAGAAACCGGCAGGACAGCTGGATTACCCATCACCTGTTTGCCCTAATACACGGGAGACACAGTGGTGAATAAAGCCCGGGTCATGATAGAGATCCTGTAAAAAGTCTTGAGACACCTATCATACGGGCTTGTGTCCCACCTTTAAGGAGGACAGAGAGAACTTTGAGGACCTTGCCAGAAGCCATAGGCAGTAAGGGACTACAACACCACAATAGGAAGGCTTTTAACTGCACCTGGTAAAAGGGGACTCTGAATTTGCTTTCAAGCCAGCTGGACCCTGCCTGTACCTGTGATCTGGTGCCCTGGACTGTGGCTGCCTGAAGTTCTCAGTAAGCCAGGTAAAGAGACTGCAAACCTGTGTCCTCTGTTCTTTACTGCACCACTCACCATCTTCACCTACATATCGGGAGCCCTAGGGACCTACTTCACCTGTGGGAAGTTATACCATCTCAGCTGCCTTAACATCACCCCAGTGGACCCCATTAAGCAGCGTTGGTCCCCATTGACAGAATACCACGGGTGGCGTCACAAACACAAACTTTATTCAAAAACTCCTTTAAGGACATTCTCTTTAACATGGGCGCCCAGGGCCACGGACTGGATCAACGCCATCGTGACATCCCCTTTAAGTACTCGACCCGATTCCGAGTACCCCATGGCCCTGGCGGGTGACTCACAGGAGGGTAAGTATTATACTAGGACATAAATTCTCGATACCACTCCAGTGGCGAAATTAAACAAAAACAGCTGGAGTGGTGCTTTAAAAAATGTTTTCCATAAAAATAGATAAAAACAATAACTTTTTTTAAAACACAATTTCTTTAATAATGAATTTACATACCTGTATTACACTTGCCCATACACTGGCTTGGTCACAGAAATAGTATACCTTCTTGTTTTTTTTTTCTATATACAGTGCAATTACAGAAATAAATAGTGACATAGCAATCCCACTCCTGTTGCCTCAGAGTGGGACAAATACCCATCAGACTCATGTGCAGGCACCGGTATATAAAAAGCTTAAGGCAACTATGGGTCTTGTTACAGTTTTTTCATTGGGACCCAGGAGCCTAAGATACGCCAATGGAGAAAATTCAGAATGCCTGCCTGGTAAGGGTTCATTAGTGAGATATACTGTGAGATATTTAGTTTAATTGAAAACCTCAATAAAGTTGCTGCATTAATCAATTTATACTGTATAATAAAGACCTTGCAGACGTTGATGCAAATCAAGACTTTCAGAGTTAACTCCATAAGGAGTAAGAATGTGTTCATGCACAGTTTATTTTGATTTTATATTGATTGACTAATGCGGTACTGTAAATGCAGAATTATTGATGTGGATGAATATGATGGAATTGATTCTGCGTGATAGACATATTAATGGGTGATAATTTTTTCAAACTGCATAATGATGTATTTTTTTTTAAAAAAAAAGGAAAAAGTAAATATAACAAAGTTCTGACGGCAAATTACTTTTTTCTGGCACGCTATCACTTTATCTTCTTGGATAATTTTACATTTTGTAAGGATATAAATGTCTAATAAACTTTTCACAACCAGGAGCAATGCCATAAAAATGGGGGTGCATGTAATTTCACATTGCCACAGAAGTGTGCTATTACATGGACGTTAGCATGGTGTGCTACCTGTAGCTGATAATAGAACCCAATAGAACTTTAGGCTTAATGAGAACCTATCACTAAAATTTGTATTATTTAACTTAAAAGCAGGTGTAACAATATTAAAGATTAGAGAAAAAAAGATATTAACAATGCATATACCAAGTGGGAGAATAATTCAATTTTTTGGCATGAGCCTATCATTCAAATGAGCCTACTTCAGCTGAGGTCGCCTCCAGGGAAATTCCCAAGCTCCTCTACTCTGCCTGTGTCACTTTCTTATGATATGTAGCATCAAGGGAAAGTGAGTAGCAGTCTGCAGGTCTGCAGCCTGGCTGGCACTGTGACTAATACTGGATGGGCTCAGCTTATAGCTTAGCTATAAGCAGTGCTGCTCCAGATGCAGAGCAAGATCACTGGGCTGCTGTATAAAGTGGTAACTATTGTTCCAGTGAGTCATCAAAAATACATTAATTGTGCCATGTATCTGTTGGGAAGGCACAGCATGCAGATACTGTATGTGTCTGCTGAGTACCAGGCAGTGAGCTGGAGTGCTCTCCTTAGGTTCCTCCTTCCATCTCCCTTTCTTGTGGTAAAGCCTTTACAGATGTCCTTGCTTTGGGCTTTGTAATC